>NC_136062.1:36993488-38469175 GCF_964261635.1 Lissotriton helveticus | reverse complement strand
TTCATGTTTTATACGTTCTTGCCTGTGGTTACCATCTTTTCTAGCAAGACCTGTACCTGCATGGTATTTTGTCCCACCTTATGTACTCTGTATATTGACACTGAAAATATGTTTTACTAATTGGCAAATTTCCTGTTCACTTGTTATGAGCCCCAAAGTATCCCTGTATAGGCATAGGTAGCTGCACGACCTTTTGTCTACATTCGTCCTACCTTGCTCTACATAACGGCTCTGGCGCTGAACTTTTACCTAGTTAGGTGCCGAATAAATGTTGTGTGTTTTTTTTTTAAAACTAGCCTCATTTATTTTGCATGAGGATTCTTAGTATCACAGCAGGATTACCATCTTCTGTATAATAACTCTGTCCAAAAGTCACCACTATCGTCATCATTGGACGACAAGCCCACAGTACCATGACAGATCTAGATAGAATCTCTGAGGGTACCTTTCTTGTAAATAAGTACCACATCGTCGTCATAACCATTTGATATTGAGCGAGGCACCCGACAGGGTTGCCCTTTGTCCCCATTGCTTTTTGCAATCGCGGTAGAACCACTGGCGTGTGTTATACGGCAGAGGCATAGAGAAACTGCCTTGAATTTTAACTATCGCCCAGTTGCCATATCACTATATGCGGACAATATGGTGCTGTTTGTTCATGAGCCCCCTCGATATTTGGCGCAGCTGCTGCAGGAATATGTTCGATTTGGCTTGCTATTGGGCCAGTTGTAAACTGGTAAAAATCCACCAATATCCCTTTGACTGAATCCACGATTAAACCTGATGTGGAGTTCACATTGGTATGGTCTGCAGAACCAGTTAAATACCTTGGAGTGTGGATCCACCGGAACTGGTTATTCGTGAAAATTATGACCGGGCCTATAGCACTCTAGATCAACAAGTTGATAACTGGGTGACTTTGACGTTGTCTCTGTCGGACCGTATTGTACTTGCAAAAATGGTGGTCTTGCCGTGGTTTTTGTATGTGTTTACAAACATCCCGGTTATGCTAACAAAGGATTTTTTACACACCCTCCACACAACTTTACTTGGATTGGTCTGGGGAGGCAAGCATGCTTGGGCAAGCTGGTTTGTTCTTACTTGCGATTACGATAAAGGGGGGTTTGGGGCTCCGGACCTATATATCTATTATCTGAGTGCTCAGGCTCAGCATGCGTGCTACTGGGTTAGAGCGCATGCATTTACCCCGCATGTTGTAGTGGAAGAGGGAGATGCCTCTCCTGTCCCTCTGCATAGTATGTTCACACACATGAAACGCTGACTCCCAAAAACGGAAATTAACGCGGTAGACACAACGATTGCTGCATGGCAGGCGATAGGAAGACTAGCACACAAGTTACCCATACATGCCCCAGCTATGCATATAGAACACCACGCTGCGATATCAGTGACTCACGAGGCGGACTCAATGCGTCTTTTAAAAGAGGCAGGCCTACAGTTGATGCAAGATCTGCACCCGGAGGGATTGTTTCACACAACAGACACTCTGCAATGCATAAGCAATCCCACGCTGTTGTTCCGCTTCGCGATACACAGGCTTAGATATGCGATTAGAACACACTATGTCACCTACCCCCTGGAGCATCCTACACTACACACTTTGCAACTGGTCTTAACTACCCCCACCAATAAGAAATTGATCACTAGGCTCTATAGAAATATACGAGATGCGAGCAAGGGTGAACCTGACAGAAGCTTGGAGAGATGAAATGACAGTCTGCTGTCCCCGATATCGGTGACAGACTGGGAACATATATGTGGCTTAACAGGTACACTTGCTATGAAAGGACATTTATTTATAATACATTTTAGGTACATACATCAGGTGTACTATACGTCGGCGAGGTTACACCGCTATGGGTTACGCGACTCTAGCGGCTGCATGAGGTGTGGACAACACGAAGCAAAGTTCTTACATCTTGCAGAAGGGTGGCCTGTTATTGATCTGCTGTTGTGCGGGACATAATGGAAATCAGGGCTGGAGTTACAATGCACCCCCCCTGTATGTTTACTGTGCTGTGTCCCACATGCAAAGGGGGTGATGGGTCAATTTGTACTACTAGCGTTGCTCATGGCTAAAAGCAGGGTGACCATTGCCTGGGAGGAAAATGATCACCAAAAATTGAACACTGGATCAAGGACCTTGTGTATTGTAAAGAAAATATAGAGTTATATGCAGAGGAATTACCAACAACATCAAGGCTGAAGGATATATGGAAGCCACTGCAGCTCTTTCTACAGCAGTCAGCAGCAGCGGATCAACAGAGTGAAGTAGATTAATTGGGTCATATTTAAACGCCAAACATACCAAAGACGCAGCATATATGCCAAGACAATGTGATGTCCTTATGTCCCAGGGCGACAGTATATTATCGATTGGTCAAGTCATGAATCCCCTTTTTGTTGTTAGTTGTTATAATTTGTTGATTTTTTTTTGCATTTGTAGCGTGGATAATGCTCATGATTATTTTGTATGATGATAATGTGGAGTATGTATTTTTCTGTTAATTTTTTGAAAAGCAATACAAAATAATATATATTTTTTAAAAGTGCCACATCGTCCATGGGCAAACCAGAGGAGAAGCTTCCATGCTTACACGAGATGCTGAAGTCCCTGCACGCAGACACTCTAGCACGCAGTGTTCTGACATCCCTCAGGGGGTGTCCAACTCGAGGCCAAGACTGGGTCCTTCATTCATTCCCGTCAGGAAATGGGGTTGACTCATTCCTAGGGATATTCTTGACTACACCTACATACATGCTGGTCACACTAAGGTACACTTAGTTAGGGTTTGCATCTTAGGAGTACTCATGATTACTGCCATGTATCTATATGCCTGCATATATTCACTTTCTTAGCACCATGGTAGAATTCTACCTTTTATTTACTCTGTTGGTGCTTGTAATCGTATACATATGTTTCTGCCTAATGGTTGTTACAGCACACATATTTTATACTAGAATGACGCTGGTTCAATAAATGCGTATTGAAAACTACCCCACCATTTATTCTGTGTATCTCTCTGAGACCAAGTGAGCACAAGCGACTGAGTGAAATGTACTGTACTATTCCACAATTCCTGAGGGGTCAGGGTTGTCATGTTCAATAGTTGCCAGACACTATTCGCTCCTTGGTAAGGATCTGGGGCTTATATTGGCACTGTAGCTAGCTGGTCTTCAGACTAACAAATACTTTGGAGGTGTCTGGAATCAGTCTGGACACCAATCCCTTAGTTTATGTTGTCTAAACATGCAGATCCTATATAGATTTGTAGGAACTACACAACACACTGTGACAGCTCAATGGCTTGATTCAAAATCACAAGGTGGAAAAGGCTTGAACTTCATAGAATGCAGTCACACAGATGTTTCCCAAAATTGAAAGTAATTCATATATGCATGTAACTCTTGCTTATTTCTCTGTAGATAAAATATGTTTCCATCTGGAGGAGCACTTTCAATTACACCCTTATTAGATATGGACATGCCCCCTTCCTATTCTCAACTAGGAGACACACTTATATCGTTCTGCCTTCGACAAGAGTAAATTTATGTGCATTTCCAAGATTCAAAATTAACCGCAAAATGTTTGTGAATATTCACAAAAATATGAGGCTGCGGCAGTTTAGATGCAATGTTCTTGGCTAATCTTGTACCTTCTTTCTTGTCTTTTCCTCTAGATCTAGAAAAGTGTATAACCTTTAATAATTAAACATTGTTCACCATTAGAAGGGCAGAATAGTGTTACACAGTTCTAAAAAATTGGAATACCGCTCATCTGTATGTGGAAATTCAATTACAAATAGTTTGGGATATTTCTTGTTTTGTGTTTTCACTTTATCACTGTTTGAGTGCAGCATACATCTTTTACATATTGCCTCTAAGTTAAGCCTGACTGTTTCTATGCTAAGCTACCAAGGGTTAAATTAAGCACAGGTTTATATGGTGACTTTTTTTTATCACAGTGACCAGGATTGCTTTGATCACTTGAGTAGGGCCTCCACCACTCTCAATTAATAACCCATTGTCTTACACCTGTTCTCTGGGCTCAGTTTGCCACCCTGGGAGGGAAATGCTTTCCTTACCAAGCATGAGCTTTCCCTCTTATTGAACTCTGTATCTCTGTGAACTCATAGTTTCACTGTGATGCAGGCTTCATAACGGCAAAGATTCAGGACACCTGACACCATCACAGCCATAGTCTTCCTAACAAAATATCGGTATCATCCTAACTATCACGTTCCACTCAGGAGGTAGGCTTCCGAAATAATTTGCAACTCTAGAAGCTCCCACATACTAATGCACTACAGGTAACAAGTCATGCAGTGAACAGAATCATCCATGACCCAGCCCATCCCTGCTATGCAGAAGAAAGTGAAGCAGTTTAAGGAGCAGAGGAACAGGCAAAAGGTGCAGAGGCTTACCCTTTCTTTTTCATATTTTCTGCTTTGCACTGATGAAATATGATGTCTTACATGTGGCTGCTTTTAGCTCTGTTGTTAGCAGGGACCTTTTGATTTTACTAAAATTACAAGTGTAATATACTTCATTAAAGGGGCTTTCAGCCAGCTCTATTCATCCACTGGTCTGTTGTTGTGTCATTCAGATATTGCCTGCGGCCACTACAGCACACAGCATAGGACATCACTTAAATGACTATGACTACATTTTTGCTCTTTCATAAGGAGCACATCCACACACACGTTAGTTCCCTTCATTGGCAGTGTTTTTGTTCACTTTAGTATTGCCTTTGTGTTTAAAGCCTAATATGATAGCAGGATGCTCTGTTCCAGTTGTGAGCACAGGGCATATTCCAGTTTTATCAGTTTCAGTATCCTGCTATTTTAAATTCCTTTTGGAGTGGCCTTATCTGACTGCTGCTATTTTACAGCATCTCGGAATGTGTCGATTTGAAATAGTTTTTTAAGTTATCTTCTCTTTAGTATGCACACATCACACATTGAAGTGTAGTTATAACTGCACTCCTCCTTGTCATGCTAGTAAGTATTTTAATCACGTTCAACAGTTATATTGGTAAACTGTTGGACTTGGCCCTCTCTATAGGGTCACCCCCAAACTTTTTGCATTCACTCCTTTTATTTTTTACTGAATTTGTTTTGTTTTGCTGACCTTAGGTCTCTGTGCACTTTACCACTGCTAACCAGTGCTAAAGTGCTTCTGCACACTCCCCTAAGCATTGTAAAATTGGCTTACACCTGATTGGCATATAGAATTTACTCATATGTTACTAGTAAAGTGGTATATCATATACCCAGGGCCTCTAAATTAAATACTACTAGTGGACCAATAGCACTTATTGTGCCACCTACTTAAATATCACTTTAAAACATGACTCAGATCTGCCATTGCAACCTGTAGGCAGTTTTAAACTGCCAATTCATCTTGGCAAAATAGCCCCATTGCCAAGCCTTAAACCTCCCTTTTATTATATATAAGCCACCACTAGGGTAGGCTCTGGGCAGCATATAGGGTAGGGGGAATTGTTATTACAAGGTTAACCATGTACCTGTAACCTTGTAATAGCAATACTCCCTGCCTTGTTATCACAAGGCAGTGGGCATTGTAGTGAAATGCCCCCTGCTAGAGGCATTCCACTACAATGCCATTAGCATTGTATTGAAATGCTAGTGAGAAACCCATAAAATCATTTTTCACTACTGTGAGACCAACCTCTCCCATATGATCACATTGGGCTATCTTATTACATTTAATAAGTGGTAACTTCTGATTGGGAACAAGTAGAAAAGTCATATTTGGTGTCTGAAAAATTGCAATTTAAAACTTTTTTCCATCTGTAAAGTGCTCTGATACCCTCATGGGTCATGTTCGCGCTATATCAAACTGTACAAATAAATAAATGGTAACGTCAGAATTTAAGTTACAATTTTGAAAATGCCACTTTTAGAAAGTTAGCAGGAAAATGGGAACCCCAATAGACCCTTGGAGGCTTGGGTAATCTAGTACATTATCAGGTAAAAGTGCCTACAAGGGATTCCAATAGTAGTGTTCATGTATTTTGAGATAAATCTTAATAAGCCCTGACCAGTAGCTAATATTGAGTCGTTATTCACGTTAATTCCTTAATTGGACTTGAGTCAATCCTAACAAACATTTAACTAGAAAAAACAATACAGGGCGGGTGTATACTTATTGATGCACATATTTTTGTGAACAAATGAGAAATTGAAGGGTACACAAAGCGCCCAAAGCACTTCTTCCCCTTCTCGTGTAGTTCCTATATTCCCAATAGGCTCTGCGCACTGGACTAAGATATCCTATAGATTTGACGTAGGACTGAGGTCAACTAGGTCTCTATTGAATATACTAAACTTAATTGTGTGTGTGCCACTAACTCAGAGGTCACTAGAAACCTTCTCGAATACACAAGAAGGGATACATTTCTGACAACTGCATAAACATGACAACTTTGTTTCCCAAGAATAAGAATATACCTCTCAGAGTCGCAGAAACAATAGATAAGTATTTCACTCGGTCAATCGTGCATGCTCAGTTTCTACAGAGTTGCAGAGAAATAGTGAGACGGGCGTTTTCAATAAAAAGGGATATTTGAACAGTCTTCTTTCTCATGCAAGAGAGGTGAACTGCTACAATCGTTATGCAGACTGCAAAGTATAATGAGTACAGCGTAAACAGTAATATGAAAAAAAACTGTAAGAGCATTGTATGGTTTCTAAGCCATATAAAAATACATACATAAATAACATTGACTAAAATACTCGACTGGTTCTTCTAAAATACGCCTACCCCAATGTACCTTCACCTAAGTCTAGTACGCGGGAAGAAGTAAGTATTGTGTAGCATAGGTTTAGTTTTTGCCACAAATCTACCAAAGGTTTCTCTAAGTTCTAATCAGCCCCATACCTTGGTTAGAATGAAGGAGGTCTGGTATCTCTGTCTCGGGTACTCGATTTCCCAACAACCCGCAAGGGGAGCCGGAAACACTGGAGCTGGATTCTCGGCAGGAGAAGGGCAGATTCCTGATCAGTGCGTCAGCTGGAGAGTCGGCTTCCTTCGGCACTTGTTGTAGCGAGCTGCGTCGGGCAAGTAGGTCTTCGAACTGCTCCAAACTACCGTATCTTGCTAGAGCAAGTGTAGGTATATTTATATCTTGAAGGTGTTTAGGAATGCCATAGTTTGACGTAAAGTCGGGCATATGAACGTCAGGAAAGAACCCCTAGGGAATAGTTGTTCTTTGTAAAGTAACTGAGTTCTTGGACAAATCAATATTCAAGTAAGGGGAAGTTCCCTAACTGCTTAAGCTGGTTTTCCAAGAAATCGTTGTGACGATTGGTACGGGTGGAAGTAGCCATGCCTGTATTTGGGTAGCATGGGCTATGCCTAAATAAGGGCTTGATATCTATACCTATATAAGGGCAATGTGAATTGTACCTATATAAGGGCATGAATCTGGGAAATTCACTCAGAGCTTAAAACGCCACACAACACCCACTACCCTTTCTTATGTACAACAATACTAAGTTCTAAACACAAAAAAATATCTAAACATGATGTGTTAAAAATCCACCCAAAATACATAAAAAATGCATTGGTACTGATTGTACACGAAAAGCATGTGTGCTGTATGCAGTTAAAGCAATGTTTCATTCAAAGCATATAGATGACATTTTAAAATGCTATCCGAATGAATCACGAAATATACATTTATGAAATGGCTCTTAATTACGGAAGAAAAAGTCGAGACCATTTCATGGCACATTAAATAAACTGGTTGATTGTGGACAAGGTCAATATTGTCTCTTGGAGGTTTTTCAAAGAATTCTAGTACTCTATGAATAGTTCTACTTTAAGCAGATTACTTTGTGCCCAAAAAATGAAATAACACAAATTTGGCAAAACAAAAGTTTGATCATAGAAAAAATAGAGTTCCAAAGTTAGAAACTTTGTTTTTAAAAATGAAGGTCGAATTTAGAGTCTCTCAGAACACTGCGTGCCAGATCAAAAGTCAGTGTTATTGTTTAGAGAAAACATCAAATCTTCTAAGTCAGTAAAGAATTTGTCTACCATTGTAGGTGAAAGTTGGATTGCCTCGTTAAGAAGATTAATCGCACATAGATGTGAAGCATCGCCGTCAGCGTTGGTCGCATTAGCAATGTTCGAATTGGAAGGTATCTGGTTTCCGCCTTCCTCTAGTACCTCACCGTCAGCATTTTACATCTGTGAGATCTCAATGAATGCGGTCATCAGGATTGGTAGCCGCTGGGGACAACACAGTGCATGAGCCGTCACTGGTTCAAGCAAAGTATCAACATCCGTTGGCATGACTGATGGGAGTGTGAGACAGATTTCTAAGATGCATTCTTCTCCACATAGAAGGCATCGTAGAACAGGTAAGATGCAATCTTGCCAGATTGGTCTGAATGACATAAACCATGTGGTATTCAATTATCTTAAACAACTTAATCCCAAAATTTGGACTATGCACTCACGACACTTCATCGCCAGTAGAGTATTCTACACAGTGAACTGGGTATCGCTGGTGATTTGGCTTGCCATATCGAATTAGTAGGAGTAAAAATAGTATCCCTGCAGCGAGTCTCAAAATGAGAGGCAGTCCGCCAAACACGAAATTTGGAAATATTCCTAGGACTGCTTCAAAGGGTGCTAACAGTCCAGAAAAAAATGTCTTAAATAAATGTACAATACCACTCATATCAGACATGTTTAAGATACGACTTAACATTTCTGAGAAATGTACAGGGCAGTTTGTAGTTAAAAGGGTGTATATCTCTGCACAAGTCCTTGCGACTTGCAGATCATAGGTCTCTTTGGCCGAGGTCAATGGCACCGTTTTCTGTAAAAGAATGGCTTTCATTCTGCTTAAAGTATCAATTCGCCTAGAAGAGATGTTCAGTGAAGGCCATAAAGGCGACTCCCGGTCTGTTTTGGTTTTTGGAAACAATACTTGCATACAGCAAGTGACCCTGGCTGACACAGTTACGAGATAGGCTAAACCTGACAACATGCCACAGCAGCTGTGATCATTCAACATAATGTAACTTCCATTAGAAAGTTGCCTAAAAATTTGATTAATCACTGCAGCTGGTGAACCTTGCAGGTGGCAGGATAAATTGTTGGAGGAACAAACCCAGGCCCCGCGTAAATTAATACCCTGACAAAGGAGAGAACCGCTTAGTGCGTTTTCACAATTTTTACCACTAAGAAACACTTTTTCCCCCACTCCAACATTTGTGTGTTCATGGTAATTCCTAGGATGTCTTGATGTATTCTTTACCCAACCTTTCATATATGCCTGCTGGTATATGTCTTAAGGCAATACTGAAAATGGAAAATTGTAACAGGCAGAGTGATTGTTCCGTGTATTATCCGTTCAATGGCTGACTTTTCAGCGACAGTAAATGGCAATTTTTCCAGTTTTTCAATACTCAGCAACGTATAGTCTACTCCCCTCTGTGCCAGTTTGATCTGTTTACCAGTGAAATTGAATTCTGAAAACAGTGACGTAGGGTTGATTAAACGCCAAGGCACATAGCCTGAACAAAGATTTTGCAACGTCCAGCCTAATAGCATTATAGAACGCAATTGCAACTGACCATGTTGCAACATGACCAAGTCCTGTTCCATTATGTCTATGGCAGAGGAAACTATGCTGTCCAAAAAATATACATTAGATGACAGAGCCGTTAACCAATTGTCAACTACAGAGAGAGATTTCTCTAAATTAATGCAATCAATTTCTCGTATTCGCTCTGCGGTCTCTGCTTGCGTAATCTTCCATGCTTCATTCTAAGCAGCATAGATATCGGCGTATATAAAACGTTTATGACGCGGTTTAGTAGGTCCTTGTAAGAAGTCCCTCAGATCAGCGCCATCTTTAACCCCTACCGCGCTACCGCGTTTTCCCGCTGTGCGCTGGAATTTAAAAAATGGCCTGTTTATGACAAAGCCAGCTCGTCATCCGCGTAGCGCAGGTAACGCCCATGACGAGCTGGCTTTGTCATTAGCGCTGAAGGGGTTAAGTAAAGATAAGTGTTGCTTTACTTCCTTTAGTGTAGACTTGTGTAGCCATTCAAGGCACAGTTTCCCTCCACTGTATGTTGTTACTATTCCTGGATGCTGTCTCTGAACATATCTTGGATCTGGCCTAGTGAATGTGAATCCTTGTGTTTTATTCAGGAATCTATCTTGACAGTTGTTTGTGTCTGTTGGCCAGATTAACCATTTTTTTCCAATCTGGATCTGTTATCTTGTGAAGCAAAATAGTATGTACGTTGACCTCCCCCTCTAAAGTGTTATTGATATCAGGTGTGGATGTAGGTATGGACGGTTTGTTTAACTCCTAGACCTTGGCTAACCCAAGACACGATGTCTGTTGGACAGTGACATTCAAAAACATCATTTGCTCTGGGATGATGCAGGCTCTAAATAAGGCTTCCAATCCATGCACCTGCCAGTCTTTTGTGCCCCAGACAGTTTTTGTCTCAATGTTGTCTTTCCAAAAGTCGAAACCTAATGAAGACAGCTGAGCATAAAAGGCCGCAGAATAAATTTGCTTGGTATTTGTCAACATACTTTTCATTCCTGTCCTATTAACATTTTTAAAGTAAAATGATTCTGGATTCGAAACATTAAAACCTGAAAAGTATGGAAATTTGCCATAAAAAAATTTGAGCTACCCTTTGGTGGCGTAGGACAATGTTCCCATTGGTTATATTTAAGTACATTTCTAGGATTTGCAGATCTGTGCAAGAAATGATGACCATAGTGATTATAACAATACATTTGTCCATAATCTGATGAACCTTCTAAGTATTCATGATTTGTAAATACAGCAGAAATTTCTAAGTCTGACATTATTAACAGTCTCAAAGTCCCAATCATCAGAAAAGGTGCTAGATGAAACAAAGTCATTCAAGGAAATCTTGAACTGGTGTGGAATCTTCAACAGCTACGCCGGACCAAACATGTCATATTCAGTTCTGTCCCAAGCTATACCATCAGGTATAGGAACAGCAATGATGTTCACTGATGACTAATCTCTTTGTTCACGATAAGATGATTTGTGTGGCTTGAGGAGTAAATTGTTGTTCTTACTTGCTGTGTCCTTTTTAACATATGTTCCATTTATCAGCATTCCCAAAGTTATTACATGAGTCAACCAAAGTAGAAGAAAAAGTACACCCAACACAATCCAAAGTTCAATCTATAGTGAAACCAGATACGTTTTTTCCAGGTGATGAAAAAGTTCTGTTGCTTGTCCTTTCAAAGCTTTTTACTGGCGTCGTCTCAGGTTCTCTGGGAACCTTGGAAAACGTATCAAAGTTAATGAAATAGCCAGAGGCAGTTCTGTCAATTGTAGGGATTGCTTCAAGATTCGTTGACATCGCTGGAACCACTTGATCACTTGTTACATTTGTATAGTCAGATGCTATTTCATTGTAGACAGGTGTTTCTTGACGAACTGTTATTTGGGTCTCAAGAGGTACAAGTTCCATGGCTTTGTTGCATAGTCCTTCTTTATGCACTGCAGATTCTTCAAAGGTGATGAGTCTCTCAGTTTGAACCTCTTGGATAGTAGCCAGATTAGGATGTCTGCTACATCTTTGGAGTCTACTTAGTCTACTACTTTTGATCGGCCACATGATGTGGTTTGACCAGGTCGATGGACACAAACCTGTTCTCCTTTTTACCAGCAAGGGGCGGCAGTAATACTGTTCTTGATCCGTGGATTGCTAGGACAGGTATTGGTTGTCTGTAAAAAGGCCCAAATTCCTTCTTTTCCGCAATCTTTTCTCTGATTAGATCCCCAATTTTTGGAATCCAGACAGGTCTTGCTGGGACGGTTGGTTTTCCTTCAGTGGTCGTTGGCTTCAGGAACAGTTACTTTGGTTTTTTCTTATTTCATTTAAGTCCTGCAAAACAGCCAAACGGTCTTTGATATCAAAGGGTTTTTGTTCTACCACTGAAGTCTGACAATCGAGATTCGAAATAATCATTCTTGTTCCAAAAAAGATTTCATATGTAGTGATTCCCCCTAGAGAACTTCTTGGCAGATTATTAAGACTATGTTGGACACCTATTAGAAGTTTGCCCCATACATCACCCAAGTCTAATACCCTAGCTGTTATAGATTGCTTTATGTCCCGGTTTTTTCTCTCCACTACCGAATTTCCCTCAGGATGGAATGGACTAGAGTACCGCAATGCAACGCCCAATTTGGCCATAGCCTCCTTGTAAGCTTGAGAGCTAAACGCAGGACTCTGGTCAGAATGTAGCGTGCCGACTGCGTATGTGCCGGTAAAGACTCGCAAAACTTTTATAACAGTTCGAGCGTCAGCCGAGCACTGACGCCAGATCCAAATGAACCTTGAGCACGAATTCACTGCGACCATGATATATTTATATTTACCATCCCTCTGTAAGGGACCGCAGTGATTCTGGTAAATGCAAGCTAATGGTTTGTCTGAAATTAATAGGGGCATCTGCGCAGGACGTTTTATTGTAGACACTTTCATCTTTTGGCAGATTTCACATTCCAAAACATGGTTTCTGGTCTGTTTCCTCATGCGTGGCCACCAGTATCTCTGTTTTAATAACGACACATTAGCAGAAACACCTGCGTGTGCAGGGGCAAGCCCTTCATGTGCTGCTAAAATTAGTCCTAATCTATGTTCCATGTTTGGAATTACTCTATCCCCCACTCCAGGGATTCGAGCAAACGGAACATTATTCGCATCAGTTATGTATCAGTATTTGAGTGGAAAGCCTTTTGGTAATGTTTTACCACTGTCTTTGCTTGAAGCATTGACAGCTAGCATTATTTCGCCGTCTATTTTCATTTTTGATCGAGTGATTGCGGCTACGGAAGCCGTTTGCACAGCTGCCTTCGCGGCTTCATCAGCCAATGAATTCCCTGCAACGTGAGCGCCATCACGTTGATGACTCGGTGTATGTATCACGTGAGCCTTTTGTAGTTCTTGTCGTAACTGAACTACTTGTTCCTAAAGCAACTTATGCTTGATTCTGCCAACTTTTGCATCTTTGTAACCGTTTTGAATCCAGTTTTGCAAGTATTCATTGTAAGATTGAACACAATAATACAAATCACATACTATGAGTGTGGGGAATTCGCAATCAGTATTTTCAAGCGCCATCTTGAATGCTTGTAGTTCACCTCACTGAGCTGTACCATCTCCTAGAGATTGTGTTTTAGTGACCAAAGGTCGGAATTGCCATCTCGCCAGCGACCTTTAACAATTGCGCACGCAGCACTATAAGCTTGTTTACCCACCGTTGCTGGTTGGGCTGATCTGTCAGTATAAATTATACTTTCATACTGTTCTAGAGGCAGAATCTCAGTAGGCAGAGGACATTCTTGTTCATATTGTAGAAATGCTTGTGTTTTCAAATAAGAGTCAAAAACATATTCAACGTCTGTTGCAGCAAGAGAATTAACCCATTGCATCCATCTCGGATGTACAGCTTTAGCATTCGGAATGCTCGCTTTCGTCACTGCCTCTTAGGTAGGTAAAGGAGTAATCACCATTATGCGCTTATCCTGTGCGAGGGCTCTCTCTTTTGCTACTGCAGTTTGAACCACTGTCAGAATTTTTTCTGTTGAAGTGAATTTCATTTCTGCTTGTGTGCACAAATGTGATTTGTAAGCTATTGGTACTTTTTCACCTTCGTTAAAGGTTAAGTATGTGAATCTGCATTGTCCTGGAATAATTCGAATCACTAAGTTGCGTACGTTTACGCGTGTTTGTAAATGTTTTGTTGCAAACATGTCTGTTTGCAATGAACGTAACATTTCCGTGCGTTTTTGAGTCCAATTAACTGTTTTGAAATCAGGTTTGATTAATTCATAGAGAGGTTTAACCCTTTCTGCGTAGTTTAGAATGTAAGTTCTTCCGAAATTCAGGAAACCTAGAATCAACTGTAAGTTTTTCAGCGTTTTTGGGGTTGGAGCAGCGCACATTTCTCTAGAAAGTTTGCTGCCAGGCTTTTGCCTTCACTTGATAACTCATACCCTAGAAAAGGACATTGAGGTTGGCAATTCTCGATTTCTTGAAATTTAATTTATACCCTTCAGAGGCGAAGCCCAATATTATGGTGCTCACCCTGTTCAAGTGCCTATCCAAGTCATCGTAGATAGACTTCATCGACATATGACAATGCCTCATCATCATAGGTTTGTAGTAAGTCTGTTACTCTGGCTGAAAATAACCCTGGACTATTCTTGAATCCCTGAGGGAGACGACAGAAGTGACGCTGTGTCCCTATAATTGAGAAAGCGGTCAAGTACCTACTTTCTGGTGCAATGTTTTGACAGAAGAAACTGTTAGAAATATCTAATGTGGTTTTATATTTTTTACGCACAATGTTATACAATAATGCTTTACTGTGTGCATTTTGTACTGCAAAAGTTTTGCAACAAGAGTTTAAATGTCTGTAATCCAATACTAGACAATACGTATTGTCTGGTTTGGAGACAGGAAATAAAGGATTGTTCATGGAGGAGGTGCATGTTTCAATCACCCTTTGGTATTTAAGTTGATCTAATATCTCCCTGACCTGTTTTTTAGCTTCTTGCTTAACTGGGTACTGCCTTTGTGTAGTTGGTTGATTTTTTAACTGGATTTTATGGTGAGGAGAATCCTCATCCCATTCTACATGATTTTTAAATAATGCAGGAGCCTGGGCTACTGCCCATTTCCTGGCATAGGTATATTTTAAATGAATTGGAATGTGGTTGGAGAAAGCTGGCAAAATGATGTCTTCACCATGTGGGCACTCCCTGACAAATTCAGGTGGCCAGTCTTGTTCAGCAATAAGTATGTCATAACCCTGAGAGAGCCTCTCCCAAAATAGTGCTCTTAATTTTCTAGGTCTGTCCCCCTTCATCCGGAGTGTTACTTCATATAACTTATGTCGGACACTAACCCTGGTATCTGCAGTTTCAACTTGGATGTACTCATTCAAGTCCACTGTCTCTAGATGATCCTTCAAGTTTTTGTGATCTATGGTGACTTCTGTTGCGCTGTCCAACATTGTTTGAGCCCATTCCCTGTTCTTGAGTTGTGTCCTCAAGATCCTCGGCATGTCTGATTTTTAGACCTGCTACCTTCTTTTTGGTGAATTGAGTTTTCTTATTTTTCTGAATGTGTTGGTCGTCTTTGGACTTCACGCTTTCTTCCTTTTGTTCTGATCGTCGTCTTCTTATGGATTTCTGGGACGAAGTCTGAAAGGCACGAGAGGAACGTGTATCAGTATCTTGATATCTATCAGGTTTTCTTAAATTATGCCCTGTCCTGAAGTTATACCTCCTCTCAGAGGGCTCCTTCTGAGGAGACCTACCTCTGGATTGAGAATGCTTCTCTTTAGAAGTTTGTTTAGTGTTCTCCCACTTCTTTTTAGGAGGAGTAGGAGTGTTTTTAATAAAGACCTTTTCAGGACTTTCTGACAGTTGAGGTTTAACTGGTTTCCCACCTAAGCTGTCTCTTCCTAATATTTCATAGGATTTTTCAATTATTCTGGCCAGTTCTTGTGGTTGCTCAGTTGTAGCACATTCTCTTAGCTTTTGGCGGATCGCCACGGATGCTGCTTCACCTTTATTATTAGCTAATATTATTGTTGAGACTGTTTGAAAACTTTCAGCAATTTCATACCTAGATTTAGAGCAGGCTCTGCCCCGTATTCATTTTGAATCTGTTTCAGGACGTTTAGTATTACCGCCATCGATAGAACACCATGTGTTTTAGTGTAGATTACAGCAAAGACTGTACCCCAAGTGTCGCAGTCCTCCAGGTGTGGGTGCGATCCCCACAGGTAAACAGATTGTTGGAATTCTGTGTTTCTCATGAGGGGTACTATCAGGAAATACTGCCTCGATTTGAGTAATTTTTTGAGCTATCCTGAATGGAATTTGTTCCAGTTTTGCAGGTGATTTACCAACGATTGAGTGTAAAGTCTGTTGTGTAATTTTATTTGTTTTCCCCTGGTAAGGAGTTTGTTGTGGAATCCTTATTGCCTTTTGGACAGTAAAAGTCCACATGACATATTGAACCAATTGTCTATACATTTTTTCCAGCTCTTTTAGTTGAACTAATAGTTCCTCATCCGACATTTCTTCAATGGCAGAATGTGGTGTATAGCTGGGTAATACCGGCCATGTTGCTCCTGGTCTACCTAGTGGACCGAGCCTTTAAACCAGAGGGCATGCTCCTGGTAAGTTAGTGGAATTTCAATGTCCTCGAAAGGAATGTATTCCTCTGGTGGTTCATCATCTTTGTAGAAGTGAAACATTTTTGTTCTTGGATTTGCTTCGGGAAGACTATCCATGAATAGAATACCTCTGTCTGGTGATATTCATGTACCTCTATCACAAAAACGACCCTACCACCTCTTGCTGATAGGCCATTTCGTATGAGTTTTATAGTTATGGTTTTCCTTAAATTTTCTGGAATGCTTAGAGCATCCTCGTCGGTCTCTTGGAGACCTGTAAAGTTTAAAGTTTTTACGGCGTTCTCGCCTGTAGTTCCACTGGCCCCGGGATTATCTTCGTCTGACATTTTGTTGACTGAAAGTTTGCAAAGCAAGTTTCAAGGAAACAAAGATAAGGTGCACAATATTTTGGAACACTGTATCCTTCAACGTTGAAAAACCAAAAACTAATACATAGTATTTTTATACTACTCAGTTATGGCGGATATTATCCCTTTACCCACTCCAGACCTCTGTTGGAGTATTACGGAAAAAGGGGTCTCTGAGAAAAGTATGATGGAGTTACTTTAGTATATAGCTTTAAATTAGTGCCTTGCCCAACGTTGGGCACCATGTAGTGTAGTTCCTATATTCCCAATAGGCTCTGCACATTGGAATAATATATCCTATAGATTTGACGATCGACTGAGGTCAACTAGGTCTCTATCGAATATACTAAACTTAATTGTGTGTGTGCCAGCTAACTCAGAAGACACTAGAAATTTTCTTGAATACACAAGAAGGGATTGGTTTCTGACAACCGCATAAACATGACAACTTTGTTTCCCAAGAGTAAGAATATATCTCTCAGAGTCGCGGAAACAATAGATAAGTATTTCACTCAGTCAATCGTGCATGCTTTGTTTCTACAGAGTTGCTGATAAATAGTGAGACGGGCTTTTTCAATAAAAAGGGTTTATTGAACAGTCTTCTTTCTCATGCAAGAGAGGTGAACTGCTACAATCGTTATGCAGACTGCAAAGTATAATGAGTACAGCGTAAACAGTAATATGAAAAAAAACTGCAAGAGCATTGTATGGTTTATAAGCCATATAAAAATACATACATAAATAGCATTGACTAAAATACTCGACTGGTTCTTCTAAAATACGCCTACCCCAATGTACCTTCACCTAAGTCTAGTACGCGGGTAGAAGTAAGTATTGTGTACCATAGGTTTAGTTTTTGCCAAGAATCTACCAAAGGTTTCGCTAGGTTCTAATCAACTCCATACCTTGGTTAGAATGAAGAAGGTCTGGTATCTCTGTCTCGGGTCTCGATTTCCCAACACCCCGCAAGGGGAGGCGGAAACACTGGAGCTGGATTCTCGTCAGGAGAAGTGCAGATTCCTGATCAGTGCGTCAGCTGGAGAGTCAGCTTCCTTTGGCCCTTACTGTAGCGAGCTGCGTCGGTCAAGTAGATCTTCGAACTGCTCCGAACCACATTATCTTGCTAGAGCAAGTGTAGGTATATTTATATCTTGAAGGTGTTTAGGAATGCCATAGTTTGACGTAAAGTCGGGCATATGAACGTCAGGAAAGAACCCCTAGGGAATAGTTGTTCTTTGTAAAGTAACAGAGTTTATGGACAAATCAATATTCAAGAAAGGGGAAGTTCCCTAACTGCTTAAGCTGGTTTTTCAAGTAATCGTTGTGACGTTTGGTATGCGTGGAAGTAGCCATGCCTGTATTTGGGTAGCATGGGCTATGCCTAAATAAGGGCTTGATTTCTAAGCCTATATAAGGGCAATGTGAATTGTACCTATATTAAGGGCATGAATCGGGAAAATTCACTCTGAGCTTAAAACGCCACACAACATTCTAAGATTCGCTTAGCCCTGCCCCACAAAACTGCCTAAGCAGGGGAAAATAAAATGATAATGACATTGTGTTATTATCATTTTTTTTCCTTTGTTGCACTGGTGAAAGTAGTGGGGTGATGCCCGTCTGCCATAGCGGAGGAGCCGCCCCTGTTCAATGTATTATTTGAACTTGTCCTTCATCAATAAAAGGGAGAATAAAGGAAAACATCACACTTTGCAGGGCAATAACATTTTACTGTCTTAGAAAAAAGGAAGTGCAGTGCTCATATGGCTCACACAAGTGAAAATTATACAAGAAAATAGAGTGTGTATAAAAGCAATAGGACAAAGGAACCAAATCAGAAAGTAGTCAGTGGCAATTTATATTCAATATTCGTAGATCACTGGTTGGAGGAGATCTATAACAAGTTCCATTTGATGTATACGTCCACAGCATTTCACCCCTTCGTGATTATTGGGTCATTGTCAGGCAGGGCCGGACTGGGAACTGAAAGCAGCCCTGGCAATTTTTGCCAGACCAGCCCCCGTCCGGCGCATAGCGAGCGCGCGCAGCGTGCGAGCCGACCGCTAATCGGGGGGTTATGGGTGGGTTCTCCCCAAGAAAATTTTGGAAACCAACAGACCAAAATGGTGAATTTTACAGCACATTTTTCATTACATATTCAATTGTATCAACTTTTAAAGCACAGTAGATAGTAGGTGATGACCTTAAAGAGCACCAGGTTACCAAGTGGGCCGAAAAAAGTAGGGGAGGTGTGAGCTGAGAATCAGAAGGTGGAAATAACCCAAGGATTGGATCAGTGGGCAGAGGTGTGGCAAGAATGCGCAAACATCCCAATTTTTTGTATTTGTTTAGCATTTCACTGCCCAGTTTAATCAACCAATGGATACACATGATTATTTAAGGTTATAATGAGTTATTGACATTAAAATACATTCACAAAGTGTGATATGCTTCTAATCACAGAATGTCCCAAATATGATAACATGTGGAAGCACAAGCCATTTGTCGCCGAGCCATGGAGTTTCTGTCATCAGCACGCTCCCTTTTTCCACAACAGCAGTTCAAACATGAATGGCAAAATATTCTAGTTTGTAAATGTTTTCTATATAATCATGGCTCTGTCGTATTAACCTCATAATGCAAGATCTGCTACTTGATCTAACCATTTAAACTAATAAATTGTTTAAAGCTCAAACGTATCAAAAGTTAATAAAAAATGTGACTTGTGTTGCTGCGGAGTGGATGGCTTATTGTAAAGGTTAACTGGTCACCTTTCTCACTGCTACATTTGTATGTTCCACTGGTACTAATGAGGCAAAATCTTTCCAGAGACTGTTAGCATGTGTACAAATGTCAAAAATAATAAAATATCAGAAAACATACTGCATTATGCGGCAGCCTTTTTTTAATGCATAATTTAGTCAACACTGCAGCATCATTTTGTTCTCCTTTGCTTCAAGATTCCAATGGGCCCAAAGCAGGCAGCACATGTTAAAAGTGCTTTTGCATGAAGCAGAGACACTGTGAAGTTTGCGAACTTACAGCCTGATTCATGTAGGTAAATTGCACTCGCAAAGGGCCAGATTCTCAGAATCTGGCCCTTTGCGAGTGCAATTTTTGCATTTGGTATTCATGATACCAAATGCAAAAATCGCTATGTAAGAATTCGCATATTTGCGTGGAATGGCATTTAAGGAATCTCTAATAGAGATTCCTCAAATGCTATTCATGACACAAAACAAAATAGCGATTTTGGACTTTTGGGGCCGCTATTTACCGAGAGGTCAGACCTGTCTGTAAATAGCAAAAACTAAGAAAAATGCTTTTAAAAGCATTTTTCTAAGTTGCATGTTGCACACACACATGTCCTTTGGACATGTGTGCGCGCAACACCTGTTCAAATGTGCATTTTAGGGGTGCTACAGGGCGTCCTTTGGACACCCCTGGCACCCTTAAAATCGCTATCTCATTTGCGAATAGCAAATTGCTACTCGCAAATAAAGAACATGTAGGAATCGCTATTTAAGTAGCAATTCCTACATGAATGCCGTTTTGCGTGTCCTCAATAGCGAATCGCTATGATTCGCTATTAGGGACACGCAAAACGGCATGTACATGAATCAGGCTGTTAGTCTGGTGTGCGTGCAAATCCTGCATTGCCGATCCCTGATGAGTTGCAGTAAGTACTTCTGAAACAAGGCCAATGGAGGTACCTATGGGTGAGGCAGACTGCCATCAACGGCAGGGCTGGCCTTAGCACTGGTGGTGCCCTGTGCATTAATGTTTGTTATTACTCTCCAATGACCACCTCCGCCATGGATTCTCCCACTACCACCCTTTAACAGTGCCCCTCAAGTCACCTTACCTACACTCTCTCTCAGATGCATTTAGGATAATCAAATACTGGGGGAAAAACATAATGCTCTAATTTATACCTTGACGTTTATATGTAGCTCTTACATGACAGTTATTAGCTCACTGTTCTATGTTAGGATTTTAACTTATTAACTGTAAGTAACAATGGGGTCTCTCTGACAAAAGCAGTAGTCCACTGACCTATTTACATTATGTGCACTTTGTGATCTGCATGGTACATGTTCTTTGCAGCAGGCACATTAACCCTCTGAGCTACCTTTCCATGAGTCAAAACTTCCACTAAACAAAATTCCGATCTCTCCCTAGAAAGAACATTAAACACCAGAGTCATCATGACATTTTTATTGATGCCGAAAATTGCTGGAGGCCAGGAAGGAGGCAGCAAGCGCTTTTAAACCCTTAAAATTCTTGCAAACATAATGCCTCCACCCAAAGTCAGCACCCAGTGCGGTCACACCGGTTGCACTTCCCTAGAGCTGGCCCTTCTCAATTTTCCTGTGACCTCAGTGACAGGGTCTAGGGTGTGCTGCTTCATAGGCCTGCCCGCAAGACTGGAGGTGAACTTCAGTATGGATTGCGGTGGACAAGCTTTGAAGGTTAAACCACACTTGCCACTGCTAGGGGCCACCTACTGGTGCTAAGACATCAGGGCTTCTAAGGTCTTGCAAAGCCTTCTAAGGTCTAGCATGGGATTGTGCTCTCTCAGGACAGTGGTCTGATGGATTGGTTATTAAGGCTGAACCTGGTTCACCAGTTCCAAATTCAGCAGCTCTGGCCATAGTGCCACATCCTCTTGCCCTACTGAGAAAAACTCACACTGCCTTCAATTATAAGCCAATTGTTGCTGGCTATAAACACCTGGATGCGTCTCAACTTAAATGACGCACAATACAAGAGCAATATGTGGCCTACCAAAAAAAAGTAATAACATCCTGGAAAAGCAAACAATCATAGGGAATGCAAAATTAGCAAACCATGTGAAATGTAAGCAGGAACAACATGGTTAGCTTAGCACTTTTACACTCACTATTCGGAAATCAGTGAGTGCTTTTGCCTGAAAAGTTGAGGACATGACTACAGGGCCCTGAATGGACCCATTTTAATGTCCATTGCGTATATCCTTACAAAATGTAAGCAATATGGTAAAAAAGACCACATCCCTGGACACAGAGCCGCAGTACACATTTTGTTTTCCAATCCACACATTGCAGTACCTCCAGGATTAGTGTACTAGTTGCAAGTCCAGGGAAAACAAAGACAAGAAAACCAAAATAGCGCTTCACTGGCAAATTCTGTAAAAGTGACAGTGACGCTAATGTGTTTGGGTGCAAATAAAATCAATCTGACCAGTTTGCTACCAGTCTGTCTTACTTTATTTAGTTATTTTATCATATTTTTAACCTTTTATCCCCGATGCGGCACCTTGGAATTAAAATAACAGAAAGATACAACATTTCCAGCAAAAGTGTAAAAGATAGGAGAGGAAAGAGACAGAGGACGCAGATCGCACCATGAACTAGACTGTCAATCAGCGCTGCACAGTCACTCAGTCCTGCGGCTTTCAGTGTCTGGGCCGGGCTCCGTATCTCGTGTCAGGCAGTAGGCAATAATCATAAACCTGTGCTGGCTGCATTGCCAGGCCTGAGCCTGAGGCCAGCCACCACCTCGCTCCCTACTCACATTCAAATTAAGCAAGCAACAACAACAAACAAAAGCCAGTGCAGTGCCACTTCGCTGCGGAACCGGACCGGGGCCTAGTAGTAGCCCCCTTGCCCCTTCCTTCTTTAGCCCCCTTTTGCTTTTGATATTTCTGGCCCACCCCAGTCCGGTCGCGAGTCGCGTCCCCCGGCTCCAGGCCCAGACCCACTGCCCAGACACTAGAGTGCCCCCAAGCTACCCATAAATCAACAGATCTGGCCAGGAAGGAACAAATAGCATAGCACTCACCTGCGGGCGACACTAGCAGACAGGGGGAAATAAATTATGGGGTGCTGAGCAGCCGCTCTCTTTGCAGTCCCTGTCTCCCTCTGGCCTCTGAAATGACTCAGCCTGCCTCGACCTCGCCTAGGCTCAGAGTCAGTCTCTGGTCACGTGCACTTACTCTCCAATGCACATAAGCCCCTGATGAGCCCTGCCCCCTGATCATCACTACCACTCTACCAGGCAGCAGACCCTCACCGCACCCTAAAAAAAACAGGCGCGCGGAGGCGGTGACATCTGCGCGCTGCGCACTTCATCATCAAGCAGGCTCTATGATCAAGTGGCAGGCCGCCCGCCCTACCCATTATAATTTATTAAACAAACAACACCACCTGACCTGTCACCTGACCATGATGTCATCAATGATCATCATGGTCAGGTGACAGGTCAGGTGGTGTTGTTTGTTTAATAAATTATAATGAATAGGGCGGGCGGCCTGCCGCCTGATCATAGAGCCTGCCTGCCTTGCAATGAAAATCGGTGGACACGTCATACGCATCGGAGCACCAGCAAGCATTTTTGTGCTCACAGCAATCACCAGGCCGCCGCCTCAGTCAGACAGCCATGCAGCCTGATTTCTGCATAAATAATGTAAGTCAACGGTGTTCACTCACTCACTGTGTTCTGTTGTTGGGGGCGTTTTGGACCGACCGTGGTCCAAATCGCCCCCCTGGTGCAAAACCGCCGCCCACCCCAAAAAAGTAGGCACTTACTTGAGACTTGAGTAATTAATCAAAAACTATGCTGGGATGTAGGTTGATTGTATTAGAATAATTACATATTAGAATTGAGCATGAATGTTAGTTATAAAATGAGAAACCGGAGCCAGTAGGGTGCCAGCAAAGTACCTGAAACATAAGTCAAAGGTCGGGAATTAGAGGATCAACGGCAGTCCATAAAGCAGCCAGAACAGAACTGCCAAACAGATCACAGTGCAGCTTGTCAGTAAAGAATGCTACGTACAATCATCTGCTAAACCTGTCCGCACCAGTCGGCACCAGAAGAACAATGAAGGAGGAGTTACAGTTCCCCATAGCATTAGGGCCTATAGTAATGCAGTCCCATTTGAAAATGTGCTTCCATTCTGATTTATTTCACATAATTTGCATATCACCTGCACACAGTGTTTTGTTGACCTCTTCAATGACCTTTCCCTGCAGCTTCCAGGTGGTTTTCAGAGTAGGGCAGCTCACCAGGAACATATCCACACCTAAAGTAGTGCCCTTCAGTGCCAGAAAATACTATGGTAAGCTGTGCTTTTATGAGCTCAAGAAAATATATTTGCCTTTAGACAATGATTTGTTTACAATTCATGAGGGCATGGCGCTTTAGAAAACGACAGCTTTCCAAAAACCGTGACGAAACTAGAAGTGTCAAAGCCAAAAGGCTGGCAGCCAACAGCAGAGCTATTGGTTTTGCTAATGCTTATTTGTTAACGTTGTGAATATTCTAACTCCTTGCCGCTCTGGTCAGAAATGTTGCAGTAGGCCTTTAATGTCTAGTACAGCCCGCTTAATATTCTCAAACTAAATATTGTATTTAAGAAGCAAAATAGTGCACCCATTAATTACCTGCCTCTCGGGTGAATTAAAATGTTGTCATTCATATTAATGATAAAACACATTTTTAAAACAAACTTCACCGTCTCCCTGTGGAAAACAGTATTCAATTAAAAGTGCATTACATTGCACACTTCACAATACCTGCCCGAAACTAATTAGCTCTTTAGTGACCGCACCTATTCCAGTTAGATCTCTTTGCTACTTTTCCGGTTTCCCTAATATCACAAGGAAAGCTATGGAAGAAGATTTAGGATCTTCTCTTTAGAATAACCTTCCCCTGAAACTGCATAAGACTTTCACATGCCTTGATTCATAACTAACTGAAAACCTGTCTGTTCTGTTAGCTTGCACTCCTTCTCATCATCCATGGTTGTCCTAGTGCCATGATAATCACAACTATAAGAATACTCTACAAATACATACATTTAAAAAAATTGAATTATAATCAAAAGGCAAAATAGTATGAGCGTAAAATTCATATCTGATTGGGCCGAGGGTATGCATACTAGCTGCTGTTGTCTTGTTTTGCTTTCAACGATCTTTTAACGCGTCTGAAATTAGTGATTTGTAGGTGAACAATTCAGGAATGGAATGACCTGGAGTGAAGTGGTCACCCTAACTGGGCATGCCTATAGGTCTTTCATAGGCCTATGATCAACATCAGGGTACCAAATATACATGTTTAAAAGAAATATCATGGGCGCGATCTCGTGCTGTGGCATGATGGCGGCTTCCTTTTGAGCTCCGATCGGACGCGGAGCTCTTAAGCCTGCTCAAGCCCTTATTTCTGTCCACTGACACAGACGGATGCCGAAATTTATTTTCTGAATGGTCGTAGCAGCATTTGGAGCTGCTTTGACCGCGTTTCCAGCAACCGGCATGCCGGGTACAGCGGAGGCACTTTCCTCTCACTCGGACGCGAGCGGCCGCCATTTTGTATCGGCCGCCGCTCACTACGACCTCCTCAGCATTTGCCTCAGGTAGCCAGAGCCCCTCAGACCCCTGCAAACGCCTGGCAATGTGTGACTCTTTTTTTTCTTTCTTCGCTGTTCTATTTAAGATTTAATCATTATTTCCTGCATACTTACAATATGTATCCTCGTTCCAGGAATACTTCACTCTTTACTATCGTATGAGACTCCTCTCAGCATATTATCTTCAACCATACTTCTATCGAGTATGGCTCTCACCTTCTTAATGATTATAACAGGCTTTGCACTATTTTCTATAGAGTTTCTACATTATTAAGAGGTTTTTTTTCTCTGCTGATATATACCTTTGTGCATATAAGGTCATGCCTTCTATCTCCTTCTTGGCTTACCCCCAGCACCTAACAGTTTTTAGGCATTTGATTTACTAAATGCTCGCCAAACTTGTGCTGGAATGCAATTGGAGTATGTCATATTTTTGCCTTTGTTTTTTGTCTCTTCTTCAATTAAGATGTGTTTCCATTGAGTTTATGGGCAGACTAAAATCTTTATTAAGAAGCACATCTCACTCTTCACGATATTCCAGATTGGCTACTGAGGCACCACTTTCGGCTAAAGCCATGTCCACAGGCACTAAACCCAAGAGAGCTAGAATGACCCTCACTCACCCATCTTATCTTCTAAAAATCCCGTTCTGGACCACATTTTGGATGAGGTGAGAGGGCTGAAATCTTTTATGTCTACGACAAATGAGAAACTTCAACAGATAGAGGACAGGTGGATTAGTATGGAAACAAAGGATCTGGATATGGAACAACACATTAGTGATCTTCACGATGTCTCTACTAAGATTCCAATCTTGGAACAGGAAATCCATCGTCTCAAACTCCACACTGAGGACCTTGAAAATCGAAATAGATTAAATAACCTACTCTTGTATGGCCTACCTGAGATAATTGAAGGCACGGACATGCTTCTTTTCCTTAAGAAATTCCTATCAGAGCTATTAGAACTTCCTTCAGTGCCCTCCTTAAATATTCAACATGCTCATAAACTAGGTCATCTTCAACCAAATGCTTCCAGGCCTAGGGGAAATATTATGCAATTTTTGGAATTTACGGATCTTATGCGTGTCCTCACAGCAGCTAAAGCAAAGCATTGTCTCATTTGGTCTGGTCATACCATCTATCTATCACAGGATCTCTCCAACGCGACCAATGCACAAAGAAAGGAGTTTTTGGCTCTCTGTCCTCAAATAAGACAGTTAAATATTCATTTTGCATCCATGCCTTTGTAAAATTACTCATGAGGGTTCCTCTCATACTTTTGATGATCCTTCTAAGCTGAGAGCTTTTCTTCTTACTCTGTCTCAATATTCTGCTACTGGCTCCTCTCCTCATCGCTGAATGTTCTTGTGTCTGTTCCTTATCTTTTCCTATCTTTTCTATGAGGGCTGTTCATGATTCTATTCTTTTTATCCTCATCTCCGTCGTTTCATCTTCCGTCAATGCATCATGCATCAATCTTTGATGTTTTCTCTTAGATCTGTATCTTTTTCCCTTGATCTATCTTCTCCTTTTTTCTATTCTTCCTTCTTCTTATTTTCATTTTTTATAATTTTTCTCGTGTCCATCTTTCCCCTTTAACTACACTTCATATGTTGCATGTGTTCATTAGTGCTGTTTATTGTTTTATGACGCACTTTTTATTCCTAGCTTATATTTGGTATATTTCTTCTTATAGCTGTTTCCTTCTAATGTGTCATCTCCTTCCAAGTACCACCCTCCCAACCTTTCATCATGTGTCATTTTGTCACGTGGAATGTTCGTGGTCTTGGTCATCCTGTCAAAAGTCAAAAGGTACTCTCTCATTTATCAAAATTAAATGCTCAGGTCTCCTTAATTTAAGAAACGCATTGAAGTGATACTGAATCGCTTAAACTAAAGCGACAATGGGTGGGTCAAGTTGTGTTTTCTGCTTCAGTTGGTAATAAGGGAGGTGTTGCGATATTGTTAAATCTCTACATGTGCAAATTTTGTCTGCTCACAATGATAATGATGGACGATGGGTAATGGCAAAAGTTGTTATATAAAACAAAGAATTAGTTCTTTTGAACATTTATGGCCCTGTCAAACCTGGCCCTGAATTTTGGAACTCTGTCAAGATTTTACTTGCCTCCATTGATTGTCCGAATATTGTAGTTGCTGGTGATTTTAATCAATGGCTAGACCCATATTCTGACAGACAATCCCAACGTAAATTTAAACCGGATAAATCTAACAAAGCTTTTCAATCTGCCATTGCCTCTCGTTCATTATTTGATACTTGGAAAACTTGTAACAATGATTTCCTTGAATTTACCTTTTTTTCGAATGTTCACCAAATTCGTTCTAGGATTGATTACATTTTGATTGGTAAATCCCTTCTCCCATCGCTTTTGTCATCAGAGATTGGATCTATTTTCAATTCTGACCATGCTCCTGTTCTTTCTGTTTTGGATCTCTCCTTAAATTCCCCCAAATTTAGCAGATGGAAGTTAAATAATTTTTTACTATCTGATCCCCCTTTTGTTAAAGAAGCCACTAAGTTTATCAATGAATTTTTTACTTTTAATAACCCTTCTGACACCTCCACCTCTAACAATTGGGATACCTTTAAGGCCTCTTTTTGAGCTTTTCCTATTTCTTATGTTGGAAGGAAAAAGAAAATCACTCAAAATAAGTATGCAACGTTATTACAACAATTGAAATTTTTGGAGCACACATATTTTACTTCCAAATCCCCCTCAACTCTTCATGCATTGATTAAGGCCAAATCTGAGCCTAATAAATTGGCTACCGTGGATGCTAGTAAAATCCTTCTTAAAATTAAGTCTAAATATCATGGAGGTCAAAATAAAACCGGTAAGATGTTGGCCAACTACTTAGAAATTCAATCTGAACTTAAAGTATTGGACCCATCTTAAATAAATCAACTAATACCCTTGCTTCGTCGGATGAGGACATTGCTCATTTATTTCATGAATACTACCAATCACTATAATCCGATGATACAAATCCCTCCCCTCAAAATTTTGATACCTTCTTTTCTGGCCTCCCTTCTCCTTCCCTACCTGATGAATTTGACTTATTGGAGAGAGATGTTACTTTAAAGGAAGTGACTGATGCTATTAAATCTTTGAAGAAGTCAAAAGCACCAGGACCTGATGGCCGTTCTGTGGAATTTTATTCTGCCTTTTCCTCTATTTTCATTCCCAAACTTTTGGCACTTTTCAATTCCTTCATTGCTGAATCCAAAACCTCTGGTTCTTTAATGGAAGCTTTGACTGTTCTTATTCCCAAACCTGACAAAGATCATTCCCTTTGTAAGAATTACCGCCCTATATCATTAATCAATTATGATTGTAAGATATTGGCAAACATTCTTGCTACCCGTCTTCAGAATATTATCCCATTACTGGTCAAAAACGATCAAATAGGTTTTAATAAAGGTAGATTGGCTGCGGAAAATGCTCGCATGTTTGCCAATGTCATTTCCCTGAGTGGGAAAAGTAAATCCCCTTTAGCAGCGCTGTCCCTGGATGCCGAGAAGGCCTTTGACCGTATTAATTGGCAATTCATGTTTAAAACACTTCAATGGTTTGGATTCGGCCCAACTTTTATTTCTTATATTAAATTGTTATATTTTCAACCTCGTGCTAGTATTTCTGTAAATAACCGTTTTTCTAAATTTGTTTCCCTATCTAGAGGTACACGTCAAGGTTGTCCTCTTTCCCCCTTGTTATTTGTTCTATGTCTTGAACCCTTCCTTGAACGGATTTGTGCTCACTCACATATTTCTGGCCACGTACATAATTCTCTAGAAACCAAAATGTCAGCTTACGCTGATGATATATTAATCTATATGTCTAATCCTATCACTTCCCTTCCTCCCTTTTTGGAAGAGGTTAAATTATATTCCAGTATTTCGGGATATAAGTTGAACTTCTCAAAAAGGGGGGTACAGCAGCTGAATTCTCTATGTTATCAATATATGTTTAATGATACTAATTTCACATGGTGTCCTACCAAAATTAAATACCTTGGTACTTGCTACTTTACCTGTCACAATTAAACATACGTTTAATGCATTACTTAATAAGATTTAATCTCTTTTACTCTCCTGGTCACCTCTTCATTTATCTTGGTGGGGAAGACTTGACACCATTAAAATGATGATTGTTCCTCATATCCTTTATACATTATCTCTGTTACCTTTTCGTATCCCTTTATCATATTGTTCAAAAAACAATTCCATTTGTACTAAATTCCTTTGGAATAATAAACACACACGCATTGCCCTTGCAAAACCTAAATGCCCCAAATCTGAAGGAGGTGTGCGATTACCTGATTTCAAAGCTTACCACTCCGCAGTTTTAATCAGACAATTTTTTGCCCTTTCCTATAACTTTGGTAATACTCCTATACCTAAATGGATTTAGTCTGAAAGATCCTTATTAAAAGATTTTTCTTTTCGTAATATAATTTACATGTCTAATCGTACATTCATAGCTAATAATCCTATTTTAAAGTACTCCCAAAACCTACTATATAGCATATTTGTTGATGGCCTTGACCCTCTTCAATGTTTTTTATCCTCTACTATTCGGTATAACAAATACAATAAATACAGAAGTAAATCATTCTATTACAAACATTGGAAGGAGAAGAGAATTATCTTTGTCCATCAACTCATTCACCAGAACTCTGTCATTCCCTTTCCTGTATTACAAAGGCAATTCCAGTTACCAGATACATTCCTTGATGAATATTTTTTAATATCCACAACTTTGCAGTCTCACTTAACTACCTTTGATCTTTCCAATGTCTCCACCTCACTAAGGGGCATATTATCAAGGGGCATATCGCCGCTTTAGCTGGACTTTTTCCAGCTAAAGCGGAGATATTTTTATCGCTCCATTAGCAAGCTGTCGCTAACAGCTTATAGGCAATAGCTACAGGTTTGGGGCCCACTTTGCATGTCAGAGATATTTTTCGCTAATGACATGCAAAGTGGGCGTACCTAACCTGGTAACGACTGAAAGCAGTCACTAACACAGCTATCGCCTATTAGCTCGGCAGGTGAAGCAATAAAATAATTCGCGCAAAGCGCGAATATCACTAGAAACTAACGCCTGCTCAGACCAGGACTTAACCTGTATATCCAAAGGGAGGTGGATATTCAGGTTAAGTCCCCATTAGCGATAATGCCTGAATATCGCTGGATTTCCAGCGATATTCACGCATTGAGCCGCTATCGCCAGATATTTTATCGCTTTAGTAATAAACGTTGCTAATAGCACGTTATCTCAGCGATAATATCCGGTGATGCGCGGCAATAAAAAAAATGCGCTAAGCTCATTTAGCGATAATTAACGCTATTTGTTGATAAGATGCCCCAAATTCCTCCTACACCGCTATGTACTATTTCTCAGGAACATAAACCTAAAGCAGCACACATTTACAAACTATTATCATTACATCCTACTGAACGTCCTAAGTCCCCTACAGAATTAGCCTAGGAAAATGACTTATCTTTTCCATTATCGGTCTCTGATTGGGATAAATTATGGTCTAAATTATTAAAAATTTCTGCTGGTGCACGTATTACTCAATCACTTTATTTTATTTAACACAGAGCAGTGATAACTCCTGATTGTATATCCAAGTTTCCCCCCCTTCATCATCTCCCTTATGTTGGTCTTGTTCTACTTTTAACGGGACTTTAAAGCATCAAATCTAAGATTGCGCTAATGTTTTGAGTTTTTGGCGTTCTATTTGGTCAACTTGTATGAAAATTTTCAAATGTAATATAACGCTATCATTGCACAATGTTGTTCTTGGTTCATCTTCACCTGAGTTTGATGATTGTACCCCTATATCGTTATTGTTTGATCTATTTGTAGCGTTAGCTTTTAAAGTTATTATGTCATGTTGGAAAGATAACTCCAAATTATCCTCACTGACTTGGTGGAATTTCATTTGTGAGGAACATAGAATTGCTACTGTCTTTTCTTCCACTTTATCCCCAAAAATTAAATCTGATCTTCTTTGGTTACCTTTCACAACTTATCTTGCTTCACATGTGCCTATCTCTTAAATACTTCTTATCTTTTCTTTTTTTGGTTTTTCATTGCTACCATATTTTATCCTGTACATTTTTACACTCTTTCTATTTCTCTTTTTTGTCCTTTTTTTCCTCTTCTCTCCCCCTCTTTCTAGTAGTATTTAATATTATTGTATTTTTATATTCTTTGCTCATATAATATTTGTGCTTGGTTTTATTGTTCAGATAACAATGTTATTTTTAAAACTCAATAAAAATTTCTAAACAAAAAAAAAAAGAAATATCGGACTTGAAGGTTTTGCTGTAGTATTTTGAATGTCCTGTGTCCGCCTACTAGAGTTTCCAAATTGTTTCAACATTTAAAATACTATACTGCCCCAAGTACTACCAAAACATAACAAACAGAATGAAGAGTTGTATGTTCTTTGCACGTTAATTGGAACATTATCAAACTTTAATTATTTTCCATTTACCTGAAACTTTTCAAGAAGAAACCACCAAAATGAATCTAGGAGAAGAGCAACCGAAGCTTCAGAAAGAAACATATTTTTCCAGAATTTCTTTATCTTCGTCTGTAATAAATAATAGATGAACTATAAGAATCACTTTTTAATTTGTATCAGGAAATACAGTGCATGATGCACATACTTTCTCAGAGCTAATGCGAAGATGAATGACACATTTCGTGGTGGGTTACTACATTATTTGTTCACAGGCAATATACACTTTAAACAGTTTGTGGCATTAAATAGTGGCTGAAAAAGATTCCCCTATGTGCGCCTTTGCACGACAATCCTCTTGTAATGTAATGTATGTTTTCAAGAAGTTCCATAGAAGATGACAGTGCGTATTACTAATAGACTACTTGATGCTGCTAATGTCTTTTTTTAGTATTTTCTTTAGTAGATGTATATAGCGCGAACTCGACCCAAAGGTATGGGGGCACTTTACATGAACACCAGTCACAAGGACAAATTTTTTTAAATTTTTTTTAGAGGAACGGAGAGATTAAGCAATTTGCCCAGAATCACAGGATGAGGCTCGAACCTGGTTCCCCAGCTCCAATGTCGGCAGTTCTTACCCTATGGCCACATCCTCTCTCCAAATTCTTTCACTTTATATATGTATAATTTCCATAATAATTAGTCATGTAGGAGTATAACCTGCCCAAACAACATTTCAACTGTCTGCTTAATCAATTAGCATTTGTAGAGGGCAGCACTGTCAACCCTTGGGCTATCTGGGTGCTGGGATGCGAGGACTCCATCAAAAAAACAGGTCTTGAGGAAACGGAAGAAAAAAGGGGAGAAATTACCCGAAAAGGTAAAACAGAGGGCAAAAAAAGCAGGAAAGGCCAAATAGAGGGCAGAAAAACTAGCAGAAAAGGAAAACAGAGGGAAGAACACGAGCAGAAAAAGGCAAAACAAAGGGCAGAAAAACAAGCAGAAAAGGCAAAACAGAGGGCAGAAAACTAGCAGAAAAGGAAAACAGAGGGCAGAAAAAATGAGCAAAAAAGGCAAAATAGAGGGTGACAAACTAGCAGAAAAGGAAAATAGAGGGCAGAAAAATGAGCGGAAAAGGCAAAACACAGGGCAAAAAAACGAGCAGAAAGACAAAATGGAGCTGAAGAGGGCAAAACAGAGGGCATAATAGGCGCAGACAAGTCAAAACGGAGGGCAAAATAACAAGCAGAAAAGGCAAAACAGAGGTTAGAAAAACGAGCAGAAAAGGGCAAAACAGAGGGCCATAAAACAAGCAGAAAAGGCAAAACAGAGCAGGAAATGAGCAGAGGAGGCAAATGATCTCATATATTAGATAAAGCACATTTCAAATGACGCTTTCACTGCATATAAATTATACTGTATATAAAGCATACACTACATGTAAATTATGTACAATCTCTACTTCTCAGTCATGATTTCATAATTTCAAGAGTGTACACTCCAGGTTGCAACCTAGACAGAACAACTGCACACTACCCTTAGCAAGTTCCAGAAGCAACATCATTCTGACTCCACAAACCCTTACATCTTTCTCGTGTAAATGAGAAGGTAGCATATGTGGTCTTCCTCTTTAATAAATCTCTCTGTCTTGTTAACTCTGGTTTGGTTGTCTGTGATTGCATGGGCTTGGTATTTTCCATGCTTCTACTGGAACTCAGCGGATAATGGCAAAATGCTGAGGTAATAGTAAAGGTGGAAAATAGATGTTGCTTACCTTCATAGAAAAACCCTTGTCCTATGCACAATAGATTGCCTTGAATAGAATACATTTCGGTTGCATTCTTCTTAATTTCCACCTTTTAAATATTCCCCATGTGTCAGATTGAATCCAGAAAATTTCCCGCCACTACTTCTGCTTACTGGAAAAAGGCTCCATGAAGCTCCACTGCTCATGAAAAGAGACAGAGCTGAGTCTCATATAAGTACCATCTTATGCATTTTCTTTCAGCTAATTCCTATGTGCAGACCAGCTTCACTTTCAAAGACCAACTAAGAAAGTTTTACAATGTTCTAGGGAACTATTGCATAGATTCATCAACCAAAATTGCGATCGCAATAGTTGCAAAACAGCTATTGTGATTGCAATTGCTGTTACCGCAATTCATGATAGTACAAACAACCAAAGTGCGAATTCGCTAAAAATATTTTGCGAGTTCGCAATTAAATTCACAGAATCTACGTGGAACCCCCTTTGTGATTCTGTAATAGCGATGTTCCACAGATTCTGCGAAACCATTCGCGAAATCGCAAAATAATCGCAAAGCATTCATCAATAATCGTAATTTGCGAAAAAAAACAAAATCGCTATTAGCGAGGCGCAATTTAAGGAGAACTCAAACCAGGTGGTAACCATAAAGTTCAGTTGGAAAAAAAAGAAAAATCTTCCTAACAAGATACAGGTGCGGGGCTAAACAAACACACTTAAGGAGACACAGTAGGAGCATGAGGACACTCACAATGCCAGGACTCTACATTGTGGTTAGGCGGCGAAGGCTCCAGGCTGCAGCCCGGAACCGACGCAGGATCCAGGAGCGCATCTTTCGGCTGCAGATCACACTCCTGGGCCAGACTGAAGAGGAGATCTACTCAAAATACAGGCTGAATAGGGCAATGATAACCAAGCTCATCCGAGACTTTGACCCCCTGATGCAGCACCCAACAAGGAGGACCAATGCTGTGCCCACCCATGTCCAGGTCCTGTGCTGCCTGCACCTCCTGGCCTCCGGAAGCTTCCAGGGGATAGTTGCAGTTGCAGTTGCAGGGGGGATCTCCCAGAGCACACTGTCCCGCTGCCTACAGAGTTTCCTGGACGCCATGCTGACCCGGATACACCATTACATAACCTTCCCAACCACCCAACAGGACTTAAATGAAACAAAGCTTCAATTCTACAACATTGCGCAATTCCCCCGTGTAATTGGATGCATTGACTGTACCCAAATCCACATCTGCCCACCCGCTGAGACCGAATACATGTACCGGAACCGCAAGTCCTACCACTCACTCAACATCCAGATGGTCTGCAATGCAAAGACAATCATCACCGACATAGTGGCCCAATACCCGGGGAGCACGCATGATTCTTTCATATTCAGGCACAGCGGCATACACACCCGCTTGGCCAGGGGTGAATTTGGCGAAGGACACCTCCTAGGTAAGTACACATTTCCACCTACAGTACGTCAAGCCCATGTAGCTGCACATGATAGGCACTGACCCTCTGCTCCTTTCCTTCAGGTCACATCACCTATGGCCTCCGTGAGTACCTCCTCACCCCATACGTCAACCCTGCCTCACCACAGGAACGGCGTTACAATGCAGTGCACATTCGCACCAGGAATGTCATTGAACGGACATTTGGGATGTTAAAGAGCCGATTCCGCATCCTACATAAGACTGGTGGGGCCCTCGAATACCAGCCTGAGGTCTGCTGCCGCATTGTGGCCGTGTGTGCCATACTCCACAATATTGCTATCAAGCGGAGGATACCTGTGGAGATCTCTGGCAGTGAGTCGGAGGGGGACAACCGCCCACCTGCACATGTGCTTCATGCATACGGGGAGAATCCTGCTGAAGGACACAGGCGCTGCAACAACATCACACTGAATTATTTTTAGTGCTCCCATACCCCTCACACAACACTGCACTCATGCATGCCAAATGAAATAATGACATGAGTATGATTTGCGTTTGGAATAAATTCTCATTATAATGTAAACAGGATCTTTCTTTTACATTTTTTGGTTCACAAAACATGAAAACTTCATTAAGTCATACAGCCCCATGATTGGGAAGCAGGCCTGCTTTGTACTTCAGCTTGGCACTGCTGCTAATAGTCAGTTAATCACTAGCGCCTCCGGCCGGACGCGCCCTGTCGCCTCTCCACATCCACCTCGCCAGTATCGGGCCTCGATGCTGCAGTGGGCCTGGTACTGCGGCGTCGTTCTTGTACCACCGGCAGTGACAGGCTGCTCAGACTGGAGGTACCCTCACTGGAATCATCCCCCCCTTGCATGGGCATGGCCACATACCTGCTGGTTCTGGATAGCAGTTGTGACCTGTTCCAACGCCCTAGCAACATCCTGGCAGAATTGCACCATCTGGCATTGCATTGCCAGGGACCGGCGTGATAGTTGGGAAGTAGCATTCCCGATCAGGTGGTTTGACCTGGTGTATGCCGATAGGCGGGTCAGCAGCTGGCGGTGGCGGCGGTGGGTGATGTCCTGCTGTGACACCATGATCTGGCTGTTCTCCCTTAATGCAGCTGTTAACCCCCGCACGCTTTCGGTGAGCTGGCTCACGTTGCACGCTGTTTTGTAAAGCTGCAGCTGCATGGCTGCCATGTGCTGTGCCTGCTTCTGGTGGACAGCTAGCATCCGGCGTTCAATGCCAAGCCCTTGTTCCTGATCATAGAAGCAATCGCAATGGAGCGCACACCGCTAGCCCCTCCTCCGGATCGCCCCTAGGGGCTCTGGTACATGAAGTTCTTGAGTGGTTCACCCCAGTGGGTGCAAGTCGGTACTTGTAGAACTGATGATCTCTAGACCCGATACATGTCCCAGGTTTTTGGGTATCGCCCGAGACATGGCTCGGGTTTCGGGATAACTTCCCTCATCAGTAGAGAAAATAGTTAGGGGTGGAAGAGAAAGCCGCCAAACAACCGTCAAAGGCCTCGATGCCAGAACCGGCACGCACGTGCGTCGTCCAGGAGCCCGTCGGCTCAAAGCTCAAGGGAGCCTATTTGTAGAAGCAATCGCAATGGAGTGCACACTGCTAGCCCCTCCTCCGGATCGCCCCTAGGGGCTCTGGTACATGGAGTTCTTGAGTGGTGCACCCCAGTGGGTGCGAGTCGGTACTTGTAGAACTGATGATCTCTAGACCCGATACATGTCCCGGGTTTTTGGGTATCGCCCGAGACATGGCTCGGGTTTCGGGATAACTTCCCTCATCAGTAGAGAAAATAGTTAGGGGTGGAAGAGAAGGCCGCCAAACAACCGTCAAAGGCCTCGATGCCAGAACCGGCACGCAGGTGCGTCGTCCAGGAGCCCGCCGGCTCAAAGCTCAAGGGAGCCTATTTGTAGAAGCAATCGCAATGGAGAGCACACCGCTAGCCCCTCCTCCGGATCGCCCCTATGGACTCTGGTACATGGAGTTCTTGAGTGGTTCACCCCAGTGGGTGCAAGTCGGTACTTGTAGAACTGATGATCTCTAGACCCGATACATGTCCCGGGTTTTTGGGTATCACCCGAGACATGGCTCGGGTTTCGGGATAACTTCCCTCATCAGTAGAGAAAATAGTTAGGGGTGGAAGAGAAGGCCGCCAAACAACCGTCAAAGGCCTCAATGCCAGAACCGGCACGCAGGTGCGTCGTCCAGGAGCCCGCCGGCTCAAAGCTCAAGGGAGCCTATTTGTAGAAGCAATCGCAATGGAGCGCACACCGCTAGCCCCTCCTCCGGGTCGCCCCTAGGGACTCTGGTACATGGAGTCCTTGAGTGGTTCACCCCAGTGGGTGCGAGTCGGTACTTGTAGAACTGATGATCTCTAGACCCGATACATGTCCCGGGTTTTTGGGTATCGCCCGAGACATGGCTCGGGTTTTGGGATAACTTCCCTCATCAGTAGAGAAAATAGTTAGGGGTAGAAGAGAAGGCCGCCAAACAACCGTCAAAGGCCTCGATGCCAGAACCGGCACGCAGGTACGTCGTCCAGGAGCCCGCCGGCTCAAAGCTCAAGGGAGCCTATTTGTAGAAGCAATCGCAATGGAGCGCACACCGCTAGCCCCTCCTCCGGATCGCCCCTAGGGACTCTGGTACATGGAGTTCTTGAGTGGTTCACCCCAGTGGGTGCAAGTCGGTACTTGTAGAACTGATGATCTCTAGACCCGATAAATGTACCGGGTTTTTGGGTATCGCCCGAGACATGGCTCGGGTTTCGGGATAACTTCCCTCATCAGTAGAAAAAATAGTTAGGGGTGGAAGAGAAGGCCGCCAAACAACCGTCAAAGGCCTCGATGCCAGAACCGGCACGCAGGTGCGTCGTCCAGGAGCCCGCCGGCTCAAAGCTCAAGGGAGCCTATTTGTAGAAGCAATCGCAATGGAGCGCACACCGCTAGCCCCTCCTCCGGATCGCCCCTAGGGACTCTGGTACATGGAGTTCTTGAGTGGTTCACCCCAGTGGGTGCAAGTCGGTACTTGTAGAACTGATGATCTCTAGACCCGATACATGTCCCGGGTTTTTGGGTATCACCCGAGACATGGCTCGGGTTTCGGGATAACTTCCCTCATCAGTAGAGAAAATAGTTAGGGGTGGAAGAGAAGGCCGCCAAACAACCGTCAAAGGCCTCAATGCCAGAACCGGCACGCAGGTACGTCGTCCAGGAGCCCGCCGGCTCAAAGCTCAAGGGAGCCTATTTGTAGAAGCAATCGCAATGGAGCGCACACCGCTAGCCCCTCCTCCGGATCGCCCCTAGGGACTCTGGTACATGGAGTTCTTGAGTGGTACACCCCAGTGGGTGCAAGTCGGTACTTGTAGAACTGATGATCTCTAGACCTGATACATGTCCCGGGTTTTTGGGTATCGCCCGAGACATGGCTCGGGTTTCGGGATAACTTCCCTCATTAGTAGAGAAAATAGTTAGGGGTGGAAGAGAAGGCCGCCAAACAACCGTCAAAGGCCTCGATGCCAGAACCGGCATGCAGGTGCGTCGTCCAGGAGCCCGTCGGCTCAAAGCTCAAGGGAGCCTATTTGTAGAAGCAATCTTAATGGAGCGCACACCGCTATCCCCTCCTCCGGATCGCCCCTAGGGACTCTGGTACATGGAGTTCTTGAGTGGTTCACCCCTGTGGGTGCAAGTCGGTACTTGTAGATCTCATGATCTCTAGACCCGATACATGTCCCGGGTTTTTGGGTATCGCCCGAGACATGGCTCGGGTTTCGGGATAACTTCCCTCATCAGTAGAGAAAATAGTTAGGGGTGGAAGAGAAGGCCGCCAAACAACCGTCAAAGGCCTCGATGCCAGAACGTGATCATGTTGACCCCGGTCAGCCCGTGTTGCCACATTGCCCTGCTGCCTCATCCGGCCACTTGACTGCAACCACACAGTGGCTGTGCGCCGTGTCTGCCTTCTGGGTGGTGGTGTGGCCTGTTCCACTGCCATGTGTGACGCAAGGGGTGGTTGTTCTCCTCCTGTGGCTGCAGGGGTAGCCCTGTTTGCATGGGGAGGTGGTGGTACTGGTGCAGGTGTTTCTGAAGGTCTAGGTCGTGGGGCAGGATGGCTCGCTCCCTCTGTGTCCTCTGTGTTCTCCTCAATTTGGAGTGCCTCGCTGTCCATGCTCTGTGGTTCAGCAGCACCTGTGATGTAAATGGGTGCATGATTAATGATATGGATCTTGCACATGGGAAGTTGCGACATGTATGAAGGCTTGCATTCCCTGATTGGCTTTAGGGACATGTTTCACTTGACAGGTCTGGCTGTGTGTGGCTATCAGAACTATTATCACACTACAGGTCCCACAATGCAATATGGCGTTTCTGATGTGCATGGCCTGCATCACTGGGGTTTTCAGATGGCTAGCTCTGGGGGCATGGGCATTGTTAGGGGATGGGGTCGCAGTTGCATGGCTCTTACCTTTGCATTGTTGGGTGGGTTGGGAGGTGTCCAGGTGGGTGACCCCCACGCAGGCTGCAGGGTTGATGGTCTCCTCCACCAGGTCTTCCAGTGGTGTGTTGGACGCAACTGTGGGGTCTCCTCCTCCGGTCGCATGTTGCTCCCCCAGCCTCTCTGCAATGCGCTCTTTTGCACGGCCTCTGAGGTCCTACCACCTCTTCTTAAGCTCCTCAATAGAGCACTGGCTCACTCCGACAGAGTTGACCTTAGCCAAATGCACCTCTTGTCTGCTTCAGGGACCTTCCGGGATTGCTTCCCAAAGAGCCTATCATGGTCCCTGGTTACACCCTCGGTGAGGAACTCCAGCTCCTGTTCAGAAAATTTAATGTTTTGTGAGTGACAGGGGCTGGGGTGGCTCCAGGAGGCTGGGTGAGTCAGCACTAGGCTGAATAGCTGCATCTGCAACTTGAGTGGTGGGAGGGGATAGTACTTGGGCCTGAATAGGGCTGTGCCTGCCTTCCACAATGCTGGCTCCACCTCCTGCTGGGCGGCTGACGACCCTACCCCTCTCCCTCAAAGGAAGAAGGTGTCCACTGGTAGGAGATGCCCAAAACTGGTTTGGACCAGGTTCAGAGCCCTCCTGCACAAAGGGATCAAAGACGTTTTGGACCCCAAACCCCTGAATTTTAGATCACCCTGCAATCAAGAAAGAACCTCTGCCAAGGAAACAAGTTGGAAGACTGAAGCGGAAGGACTGACCTGCTGTATAGGGTGACCTGCAGTTGCTATTCTGCCAAGGACTGGGGAAGGACTTTGCTGTTGCTGTGTCCACTGCTTGAAAAGATCTTCAAGGGCCTGAGGAGAGCTGGCCTTCTGTTAAGAAGTCCCAGGAACAAAAGGACTGCACCCTAGCTTTTCTCCTTGAACTCTGCTGTGTGAGTTCTGACCTGCCTAGAGTGCTTGATCCAGTTGTGGGGGGTCTGGAGGTTGTTTCCCTGCTGTTTGGGGAGGTGGAAAAGAAGAAGAGGAGAAGATCTGCAATTGCCGCACATTGTCGACAGAGCGAGAAGATTCCTGTCACCGCGAAGATCGTCGCAGCGCCTGTTGCTGCTGCCAGACCCGACGCGTTGTCTGCTTGCGGAGCTCATCACCCCGGTGAGAGAAGATTCCTGCCGCTGCGAACATCGTTGAAGAGTCCAACACCAACGTATCGAGGTGCCGCGACAGAAGAGGATCAACGCTGCGCTGCACATCGCCGCTGCACTGAAGATCATCGCCGACCCGGAGATCGTCACATCGTGCCTGTGCGAGATGCTTCCCACCAGAAAACCTGCAAGCCGGAATCCATACAAGGTATCGCATCGCCCCCCATACAGACAGAATTAGACGCAACCCGCCTAATGCATGCAGCGGGGTTGTCGCATCGCCTCCCCAGGGTCTCAGGAGTGACGCATTGCTTGTTTTCTGACGCTGCAGCTGCCGTTTGGAACTTTTGTCGCATCTACAGGTACTTTGGGCTAAAAGTGAGGCAACTGTGGATTATTTTGGTGCAAACCCTTGAACTCTTTTTAAAGTCTTATTTTGGCACATGTATTTTAGATTTTTGTTGTGTTGGTCTTTTGTAGTCTAGATAAAATACGTTCTTTTTCTAAACTGATGTGGAGTCCATTTGTGGTGTTTTCACTGTGTTACTGTGAGTGTTGGAACAAATTCTTTACACATTGCCTTTGATAAGCCTGTCTGCTCGTGCCAAGCTGCCAAGGGGGTGAGCAGGGTTTTTCCAAAGAGTGTATCCCCCTTACCCTGACTAGAAGCAAGGGTCCCTATTTGGACATTGGTACCTCTGCCAACTAGAGACCCCCAGATCTATCAAACCTCCTATGAAGAATAATCTGGATGTAGGGGCAGTCATTGCCTGTGTCCTGATTCTAGAATTAGTTTTCCTTTGTATGATTCATAGATTAAACTTTGCCTGTAGGTTTGGATTTGTATTAGTTCCAATGTATTTCTACACCCTCATTCTGAGGTGTTTGTATGTAGAATACAATTGTTCTTGGCTTTGTAATTAACTAACTAATTTAGAACCTGGAGTCACTGATTCTTTGAAGTCATAGTGTATTGGGACGGGGAAATCAAATTGCACAAGATATTTCTCCTCACTACACTTTTAAGCAGGAACCAACAGTCCTTCGCCCAGGAGTTCCCGAGTGCGGAACCCGGCCCCATCAGTCACATCAGTTCATGTGCCAGTTGCATAATCAAGCAAAAATCTAAAAATATATGTAGGTTAATGACTGCCTTCCTCCCATCTGTGCTGCTGTCAGGAAAAACACCATAAGTTATTTAAGATACTGTAATAGTATTACAATATCATTTGTATGCCACTGAATGTTCACGCTCAGGCAGCTAAATAAATAATCAAAATGATCACAGTCACGTGGAGGGCAAGCACTTTTTTGTGGAAGCATACTACTTCTGTCTAATCACAACGTGTACTTCCTGCGCCCAACATGTGAATGGAGCCAAAGTCCTTCTCCAGGTGATTCTCACATCATTGTCTGGTCACAGCCCATCTTCAAAAGGGCCCTCCAGCTAATGGATCTGGTCAGTCCTGATTGTGCTATAAATAACCAATTTTTAGTTGGCATTTAAATTAGTATTGCTATTTTTGTGAGAACATGCACTCTTGCAAAATGTGTTGCGACCCTGAAGATGAAAGCAACAGGGCATGCACAAAAAACTTCTGTAAAGTTTGTATGCACAGCCCAACATCAATTGCCTTTTTAAAAGTACAAGCAGCAGTCAGCAGGAGGAAATGGTGGGAAGTAAGGCTCCCTGTCCAGTTCAAGCCAACTACAGTAAACATAAAGCCTGACACATGCTTCTGCTCAAACTGAAACAAATGAGACTGCTTAGGGGCCAGAGCTAATATCAACATTGTAATGCTTGCATCACTCGTATATAAAATACACTCATCCTACTACTGCCTGTTGTGCTTTTTAGTGTTTCTACATTGCTTGCAGAGCTGTTTCATCTTCTCTGCATAGTGTGTGTGTGTGTGTGTGTGCGTGTGCATGTGTGCATGTACAGTTGAAACCTCAATTTTGTACAATGCATCAAATGTCCGCTACAAAAGTTGACTTTGAACATAGTGTATGTAAAAAGGTTTCCTGAATCTTCAAATTTTTCTAAGCCTGATAAGCTCACTCGCATAACAAGTATTTAAAACATAGGGATCTGTTCATTTGAGAAGTTGTTTTGCAAATTGGAAAGTTGTATTGTGATGCATATTATTTGCCATCCGAAGAGGTGCTCTACAAGTCAGTCTTGAGATGGTTCCCTTCAACATGTGTTTTCCAGGAGACAAGATAATTTCCTAGAATAATGACCCAAACAACTGATTCGTTAGCTGAGAGATAGCTTAGATGTCCAAGGCATTTGCCTGTAAATGTCGTCTACACTCAAAACAGCATCTCTGTCAGATGCCTAATCTGGTAAGAGGTGTGCAATCTAGTTCTTTAGTATAACTCCCTATCCCTATCCTTTAACGTACTTATCATTGGGTACACCCTGTAACTGGGTGATCACCTGCTCTATAAAGTGATATCAGGTAATCAACCAGTCGGATCTGTGAAACCTACAAGATTACTTTTCTGACAGGGATATGGGCCTGGAAGTGTTGTAAACAAAAGAATAGCTCTGGTGTCAGAGGACTCTGCCTGTAAGATCTATGCCACAAAAAGGATATCTTTAAATGTTATATATTTGAATCTGTAGGGCGTCCTCAACCTTAAAGATAGGTCTATGATCCTAGGCCTCAGCCTGTACAAACTGTGTCCCCTGAATAACTGCTCTAAGACATTTGAGCATGCAAGAGTTCAAAAGCAGATGGGCCGTTCGTCTTACGCCTGAGTCTGTAAAATCTGTGTTCTGTATGGGTTTTCTGGAAGATGCATGATCCTGTATGAGCTATATAGCCTGAATGATGCTCTACTTTCAAAGGCCTGAACGTATATGATCTGGTACACATGGAGTTTAGCTTTGCTGAGAGATTACTTTGTGTTCAAGTTCTCTTTTATTATGGGCCCAAGCATGGGTAATTCAGGAAACCTAATTAAAATGCTTGCTACTGAAAGTCTGCAACCAGATCTTATGCATTCTATGTTACTTAATGGACACCTCTGAGTAGTGAACCTGTCATGTCTCTGTAACTTGGGGGGTTGCTGCCTCAGTCTGTAATATATATATAACCAAAGGTATATCTTTGCTTCCCGAAGCCTGAAACTCTAAAATCTGTATACTTTGATTGGTTGTGTTGTGAAGCATTTTAGAATCAAGCGAAATTTACTGATTCATGCCCTGATATAGGTACAATTCACATTGCTCTTATATAGGCATAGAAATCCTGCCCATATTTAGACATAACCCATCCAGTCCAAATACAGGCATGGCTACTTCCACTAGTTCCAAAAAGCTACAATGATTTCTTGGAAAACTCGGCTTCAGCAGTCAGGGACATCCCCTTACTTGAATGTTGATTTGTACTAGAAATCACGGCGTTTTCAAAGAACTTCCATTCCCTTGGGGTTCTTTGGTGACGTTATTATGTCAGACTTTACGTCAAACTAGGCACCTTCAAGGTATAAATATGCCTACACTTGCCCTAGCAAACACGCGGTGGTTCGGAGCAGCTCAACTATCTACTTGACCGACGCAGCTCGCTACAGCAAGTGCCAAAGGAAGCCAACCCTCCAGCTGACGCACTGGCAGAGAGGCTGCCTTTCTCTCGCGGAAAATCCAGCTCCAGTGTTTCCAAGCTCCCATCACGGGGTGTTGGGTAATCGAGTCCCGAGACAGAGATACCAGACCTCCTTCATTCTAAAACCAAGGTACGGAGCTGATTAAACCCTAGGAGAACTCTTGGTTAGATTCTTGGCAAAAACAGACTAAATCTATGCTACACCTCACTTACTTCTTCCCTCGTACTAGACATAGGTTAGGTACATTGGGGTAGGTGTATTTTAGAAGCACCAGTTAGTACTTTTTAGCCTTTGTTATTTATGTATGTACTTATCTATGGTCTAGGAGCCATACAATGCTTTTACAGTATTATTTTATAATACTCTTCTTACTGTACACATTATACTTTGCAACCAGTATTACGATTGTTGCAGTTCACTTTACTTCCATGAGAAAGAAGACTGTTCAATAAACCCTTTTTATTGAAAACGCCCGACTCTCTATTTCTCTGCGCCTCTGATGAAACGAAGCATGCACGATTGACTGAGTAAAATATCTATCTATTGTTTCCACGACTCTGAAGATCAGTTTTATACTTGGGGAAACAAAGTTGTCATGTTTATGCGATTGTCAGACACTAATCCCTTCTTGTTTATTCAAGAAAGTTTCTACTGACCTCTGAGCTAGCTGGCACTCACAATTAAGTCTAATATACTCGATAGAGACCTATTCGACCTAAGTCCTACGTCAAAATCTATAAGATATATTATTCCAATGCACAGAGCCTATTGGGAATATAGGAGCTACACTACAGTTGCTCCTCTCTACCAGACCTTAGGCTCCAAGGTTGTTGTATCATGAATGATAGATTGTCTCTAGGAAGCTGAATGATGTATGTAACACATGGGAAAGCTCCAACATCAGAAGTAAGAGCTTGGACAATCACTGGAACCCATGGAATAAGTCTATAACTCTGAAACCTACAAGTTGTGTAATTACCCTTTCTGATATAGGTAGCCTAAGAGATAGTTCTTTCAGTGGCATTACATAGGCCCTAGAAGGCCCCAAGGTGCTGGGGTCCTAAGCTCCAGGAGGCCCCTCAGCACAGTACCCTGGCTGGAAAGCTCTTGTTTGAATCAGGAGGGGACCCCTTTATGTACCTTGCTGAGCTCTTTAGTCCCCAGATCAATCTGATAAAATGTGTGTAACATGATTGCTATTTTTTTTTATTTTACTTTGCAAAGTGCTACTAATCAGACAAGTGGAATCAGAGAGATTTGAGGTATGGGTACACATAAAGATAAGAATGTAATGCAACAGTAGTTTGAACAGCAATGAACAAACAAGTAGATCATTCAAAAAATGTTGGATCTTTTGGAGATGCCCCCCATCGAATATGACCAGATGGTAAAAAAGACTTAAAAGAAGTCCTTAAAGTCAATGAGGATGAAGGCATACTGGTCTTAGGCATCTGACCAGCTAGGGCAATGAGGACCAACCAAGGAGGCATGACTTGTAGAGGATCTGATTTCTCTGAATGCCATGGAGAATAGTTGAGGATTTTCTGACCTTGGTAAACTAAAGTCATAGTCATATTCAAGTATCAGATGGTTATAAGTAGTTTTATAGGAAGGAACCAAGAAAATGAAGAGTTCGACCACTGAAGCGATTTGTGAGGTAGATCGGGGATTGACCATGGAGTGCCTTACATACTCGAGTTTCAAAGGTTACATTTCTTTGACATAGAGCTAATAGCTGGGTTTCAGTGCAGTTTGGTTGTTACAATACAAACAGGTGGGTTGTATAATTTCAAACTCTCTGGGGCAGAGAGGAGTCCTGTGTATGAAGTGTTGCAGTAATCCAGATGGAACATTAGCAATGTAAGGATTAATAACATTTTCTGAAAGTAGTGGATAAATGTCAGAACTCCTTTTAGCAGACAAAGATGATAGAAGGCAGTTTTACAGACCAATATAATTTTGTCAATAAAGGATAGGTCACTGTCAAATGCCAGAGACCTTCCAAGTTCCAAATGTATCCATTGGTCTTTTGTCTATTAGGACAGTTTGCCATTCCAGAGATAAATAAGCTAACTGAATTCTGGGCTTGTACAATGACTAACCTGGGAGGCAGTGCTTTAGCATGAGCATATAATGTCTCTGTAGAAATAATTTCCTAGACCTGTGAGATTTGTTTAACTTGAAGCATATCTACATGAAGCACCTTTATTAAGATATTTGTAAACTGAGAGTTTGCTCTGCAGTCTCAAAACTAAAATCTATTGGATGAACCTGTGTTATGTTGTGTTATGTTATCTGGCATTTATAAAGCACGTGGCTACTCCGAAGAGTGTCCCGGTGCTAGGAGAAAAAGCCCACATAACGGCAAACAGAACATCACTCCACAGCAGAAATCGGTCAGATCCTAATATTGGAAAAGCCATGTTTTTAGTTTTCTCCTGAAAGTAAGGAGGTCCGGCACCTGTCTAAGAGAACGAGGTAGGCAATTCCAGAGCCAAGAGGCCACCACTTGAAAGGATCTTCCTCCTACCCGGGAGAGCAGGACTTTCAGAGTAGAGGTCAGAAGCTGAGCAGAGGACCTCAAGGTACGTTGAGGTATAAAGGGTTGAAATCTTTCCCTAAGGTAGGGGGCTCCAATGTTATGAAAAGCTTTGAAGACCAAGAGTAGCGCTTTGAAATGAATTCTTTTCCGCACCAGAAGCTAATGTAGGGAAGACAGAAGGTGGGTTGTGTGAGTCCTAGATCTTGTCAGAAAGATGGCCCTGGCCGCCATATTCTGGATCACCTGCAATCGGCCAAGTGAGTAATCAGGGAGGCCCAAGTACAGGGAGTTTACATAGTACAGTCTCAAAACCACCAAGGCCTGGACCACTGTTTTCTGGAAGAGATTGGGAGCAGGGGACGAAAGTTCCCCAACATTCTCATCACCCCAAAACATGTCCCTGCCACCGATTGGGCTTGAACCGTCATTGAGAGAGACGAATCCAATTTGACCCCCACATTTTTCATGATGGTAACTGATCACACGGGGTAGACATGTCGAACGGCCACCAAGTGTGCCATGCTTCACACGGACGTTAGCCAAAGAAAATAATCTCTGACTTTTCAGAGTTACACTTCAGTTGGTATAGTCTAGGCCAAGAAAATACCTCTGCTAGGCAGGTGTTGATCACATTGCCTTTGGACTCAGCACCCTTGTCGCATGTAAACAACAATTGAGTGTCGTCCGCATACGACAATATTTTGGCACCGTATTTCTCGGCGAGGAGAGCAAGAGGACTCCTATACAAGTTGAATAATGTGGGCTCAAGATGGAGCCCTGTGGGACCCCAACATTCATGGGAGGGATTGATGCGGCGAAAGGCAGAGACCAGATTGTTTGTGAATGGTTATTTAAGAAGGAGGCGAACCATCTCAATACTGTGCCTCCGATACCGCCCTCTTTAAGTCTTTGCAATAATATATTGTGGGGCTCGGTATCAAAGGGCGCGGAAAGGTCCAACAGCACTAAAACCGCATTGCCTTCTCTATCCAGCGTGGCTTTTAAGGATTCAGCAACTTCTAGCAAGGCAGTTTCGGTGCTGAAATTCGCTCTGAAGCCCGACTGGCTCGGGTGCAGAAGATTGTTGTCCTCCACATAATTCATGGTGACTGTATTGACCTATTTCTCCACAACTTTGGGGAAGAAAGGCAGGAGGGAAATAGGCCTGTATTTGCTAGCGACCTCAGAGTCTGCCGTGGGTTTCTTTAGGAGCGGGAGAATTTTAGCGTGTTTCCTGGTTTGTGGCATGTGCCCCTCCCGCAGGTTGGTGTTCAAAATCAAGTTTACTACAGGGTTAATCCCTTCTGCAATAGAAGCCAGAACTTTTGCTGGACATAGATCTGATGGTGAGCCGGACTTAAGAAGAGATTTCATGAGTGTCAGGTAATGCTCCAGAGTGACTGCAGGAAACTTTATAAGGGAGAAATCTGTCTTGCAACAGGCATCAGGGGGTGGCTGATTGCTGCCTCTTATCCTGGATGATTTTAATTTTATCATAGAAAAAACAGGCCATATGACTAGTCCAATCGCTCGTGGGAACAAACAGGCAGACAATTACCATGGGAGAGGAGAAGCTTTTTACAATATTAAAAAGTTCTCTGCTTTAATTGTCCGTCTAATCGATTTTTGTGGAGAAGAAGAGTTTCTTTCCCTCGCGGACTTTCCTGTAGTTGTCTTTCAACGCCTGATTATAAATGGATTTGTCAGTGGGTCTGTAATTCCTCCGCCACACTCTTTCAAGGAGTTTACACGCACTTTTCCTTTTCCTTAAGGCTTCCGTAAACCAAGGGGCAGAAACTCGGTTTAATTTAGCAGCCCTAGAGGTGGGGGGGGGGGACAAGTTCAAGGGCCTGAAGTTGTAGCCAATGCTCTAGAGAGTGCACATCCCTCTCGAGATTGCCACTAAGGGAAATAGGGAGGTGACTCAGAGCGCACTGCCTCGCCTCTGGCGAGATCAAGCGGAAGGACCTAAAACAGCTAGCGCAGGTTTTTCCCTGCGGTTGGGGCCTGTCTGGCTCCCTACATACTTTAAAGCCTATCAAACAGTGGTCCGACCAGGTTGAGGCAAGGAGGACATCTATTTTGATCTGATTCGAGGAGAAGATCTGGTCTAGCGTGTGCCCTTTTTCGTGAGTGGGAAGACAGACATACAGGGTTAGATTAAGTATGTCGAGATATTCACGCAATCTCATAGGCTCAGGTTCCAGGGGGATATCCATATGGATATTAAAATCACCAAGGACCAGGCAGTGACTGTGTTTGCCAGCTATGGGGGAGATAGCTTGACTGATAGATTCCAAAAATTGTCCCCTGGGGCCATGGAGGGCGGTAGATTACTACCCCTGCGATGGACTGATGAGCTGAAACGTTCAGAAGGAAACCTACGCTCTCAGCCCCCTCCACCTTCATGATCCGTAAAGAAATGCAGCTGAGGGAGCTCCTAAAAATTAGGGCTACACTACCTCCTCTCCCCGTGGGACGATCCTTCCTTAGGATCTGATAGCCCGGGGGAATCGGGCTTGCGATAGTGGGGTTGGAGGCGTCAGTGAGCCATGTTTCAGTTACAAACATCAAATCGGGGGTAGAGTCAGCTAACAGGTCCTAGAGTTGAAGCTCATGTTTTTTTACTGAGCGTGTATTTAAAAGGAAAGCCTTCAGGTAATTACCTGCACCACCTTGCTGAGTTCTATGTATTCCGGTGCTTGGTTTTACATAGCATTCTCCAGGATTGGGGGAAGCTATCCAGTTGCAGAATTCACACACAAGGGGATCTTTACTCAACTGCAAATGGAGGTGCGGCCTACAGTTCATCCGTCTACTGATGTCAAGAAGGCAATCTCTACCATACCTTATCAAGTTAGGCTGCTCTAGAGGTGAACCAGCAGCGTTTCCGGCCCTGGTCGCCTCCGGGACACTGACGGGCACAGACCGGGTTGCCTTAGGCGCGCCCACTGCGTGATCGATCTATTCTCTGTATCCTATCACAATTATGTTGATCCTCAACTAAATATAATGCTATAATTCTCCTTATTGTTTGTGCATAGGTAATAATCAGATGTAAAAGTACACCAAATACCAAATAGAAAACGCATTTGTGCTGTGTAGAGCCTCAAAATGCCACCATCAATGATCTCAAAAACATTTTAATTGTTTACCTTAACTAGAGTTTGACTTTCAGTGTTACGGTAGAGCCACCCCAGTGGTTAGCAAAAGCACCATCTTATAACATAACTATTTGCCGACTCACTCCAAGCGACAGGAGAGGGAGAGATTCCAATTTAAATGTGGGAATTTTCTGAATACAGAAAGCATTCCTCATTCGGGGGTCCTAACTGATCACTCAGGGCTCTGATGAATACATAAACACAGATAGTTAATCCAAACACTTTTGGAGACCCAGAAAGTTTCGAGGAAGGATGGAGGAAGGGAGTGCACGAGGTTGTTTGAAGCCTAGGTTACTGGGTGTGTGATGCAGGTCTAGACTAATTTTTATAAGCAAAAGTCAAACATAAAACATTTCCCAAGTTCTAACTTAGTAAAAATAACTAATAGTTGTCTCTATTTAGGGTTTTGCACCAATATGTTCAAACATTCTACCTGTTTTTGACACTTTCAAATAGTTTGGAGAACCAACAGCAATTTGCTTCAGTTCTTCTATACAATCTATAAATGTTTAGTGAATGTTCCCTACATGCTCAAAAGCTAAAACAGAGATTTGGAACATTTTAAATAAATCAATACAACTCCCAATTTATACCTTTGAAAATGTTCTTCTAATTTTTATTTTTTTTATTTTATTTATTGATTTTCACAATAAGTATTGAAACAAAGATACAGTACAGCTTAACATTAACTGTGGTTGATGTTGATATCAGGTCCATATACATGCATAAGTTATCAAAATAATCATTGATTACGACAATCCTGTCGCATCGGTGTCTACCTAACGTATGCTTGTGTTCCCCCGCTTGTCCCAATGCTTTGAGAGGTGTGCTGCTGCGGGGCGACGTGTCTCCTGTGTCCTGAACAGCTAATAAATATGAGTGGAATGGCTGCCATATGTCAAGAGGCCTTGAAGCAGGCGGTTACATAAGTGCATATGTGTCGCTATTTGTGTTGCAAAATGTCATGCTGCGTAACCATGTTTTCAATGTGGGTGAGAATTTACTACCCCAATGTATGGCCATTTCCATTTTGGCGATGAGCAGAGCGATTGTGACAAAGTGTCTTTTGGGTTTAGGGAGGTCTTGTGTGTACCACCGTAAGTGCCAATAGCAGGGAAGGTGTGAGCCCCAATTCAATCATATCAGAGAGAGATCTGTAGACACAGTCTCCAATACCTAGCAATCTTATCACATGTACATACCATGTATGCAAAATCTGCCCCTGGAGAATGGCATTGGGAACATGCGTGTGAGCCGGATGGGACCATGCGGTGTAGTCCTCTAGGTATCACGTATGCCCGCCAAATAAACTTGAAATGCAGCAATTTGTGCCCGTGGTTAAGAGAAACTCTGTGTATTTGTATACAGCAGCGGGTATACTGTGGATCAGGGATGAGATGGTCCAAGTCCCGCTTCCTGGTGGCACGCACTCCAGCATCCCGACTGGTGAGGAGGGATACGGCGGCCTTATATAGCCTGGACATGAGATGGAGCCCACTTGTGTCTTTAATGATTCCTGTCAGAAAAAGAAATTCAGGGGGTTCGAGCGGATAACTAGGGATGCTGGCTCTAGGAGCACCTTGCAGTCTACGCAATATAAAGTAGTCCATTACTGTGGCATCACCAAACGGGGGGTCTTCCATACGCAAGAAGACATGACCACTAGGGAATAGGTCTCCAAACATTGCCAGGTGAAACTTTGCTAACGTGCGTTTCACCATGGTCTCCTGTAGAATGGGGACCCAGCCATTTACCGCCTGCAGCAAAGAGGAGGAATACAGGAGATGGGACCCAGTCACACTAAGCAGTCGGCGCCAGGCCCAACTCGTTGTGGAGAGCGTCTGAATGTCCTGTGGGTCACGCAGCATCCCCGCAGGCAAGAGAGTGTTCAAGGGCCACAGGATGTACGAGGTCCGCTTATGTCCTAAAATATGAGATCCTGACATCAGCGTGGTACCAATGCTGCACAAAACTTACCTGTGCTACAAGGAAGTATACGCAGAAATTTGGTACCCCAAACCCACCCAGCTCGTATGGCAATTCAGGGTATCCCAACTTATCTGGGGTTGTCTGCCACGCCACACTAGCCTAATCAGGTGCAACCGAAGGTTTGAGAAAAAACTAATATATAATAGGATGGGGATATTTTGGAATAAATACAAGAATTGAGGGAGAAGAACCATTTTAATAATGGCGATCCGCCCCGCCATTGTCAGGGGCAGTTTTAGCCAGCGCTCCACGTTAAGCTGCAGCCTCTCACCCACCGGTCCGTAATTGAGATGCAGGATGTGGTCTGCGTCCCTGTGTACGTGGATGCCGAGATATTTGACAGAGTCCTCACACCATGCCAAGGGATATTCCGCTATCCTGTCACAGGGCGCAGGCGTCAGCGGGAAGACCTTCGACTTCCCCCGGTTGATGCAGTGGCCAGAGAGGGTGCCGTACCTAATAACTTTGTGAAGGATTAGCTCGAGGTTTTCGTCAGGGTGCCGAACATAAAGTATAATATCATTGGCATACAGAGTGAGGAGTAGAGGACCAGTTTTAAACTGCAAACCTCGATGAAGATGTTTCTCCTGTAGGTGCCGTACCATAGGATCCAGTGCCATAACATACAAGAAGGGGGAGAGCGGGCACCCCTTCCGCATCCCCCATGTAAGCGGGAATGAGGAGGTTAGTGTGCCGTTTAGACAGATATCCGCTATGGGTTACGTGTACAACAACCTGATTACTGTCAGGGACCGATCCGGTATCCCAAGGCGGCCCAGTAGTGTGTTTAAAAAGGGCCACTCTAGGGAGTCTAAAGCCTTCTCAGCATCCAGCAGCACAGCCGCCGCAGGCCCCGAGGGAGAAAGTCTATGCAAGGTAGAAACAAAATTCTCTTCTAATTAATTATAATGTTGTAAAATTATTTTAAAGACAACGTAAAACTATTGAAACAACAAACTCATTTTTTAAAGAAATTTTTAAAAACAACAATAACAGCAACTTTTATATATTTAGATATCTTAAACGTTATATGTGTATGTAGTACAACTTTTTCAAACGTCCTGAGATCTTACTTTATAAAGAATGTTTGGAATTGTTTAGGCAATTGTCTAACATTTTAAAAAACTGCAAAAAGTTCTATACCTTTTTAACTCACACCCACAGCCTGTTAACACTCAAATATTTGTTGTTTCATGAACAGAATATCTAGGGCCATATGTAGGTAAATCCGATTTTACCGATTCTAAAATACCGAATTTTACCGAATCAGTTTTTTAGAATCGGTAAATGGTATGTAGATAAAAAATCGGTAAAAAATACCGATTCGGTAAAATTTGGAATCGGACAATCGGTTTTTACCGAATCGGTATTTACAGATTCGGTATTCCCCATTCATTCCTATGGGCCAAGAGGCCCATAGGAATGAATGGGGAATACCGAATCGGTAAATACCGATTCGGTAAAATCCGAATCGGAAAGCAAACAAAAGTGAAACTTAAGTAGGCAGCCAATCAGGTGCTACCACACTCCCCCTCCCTACCAGGAAGTGGCTACAGAGGCAGCTGCAACTAATTAGATGCTTCTGGAGAGGCAGTTGAAGCTGAGCTGAGTCCTTGAGCAGCAGAAAGGGTTTTGAGCACTTTTAAAACTGCAAAATGGCAAGCAGCAAAGAAAAAGAGCAGGCAGAGAGGAAAAGGAAACTCACATTCAGCAGCATGGAGCTGGAGGTCCTTGTTGAGGAGGTGGTGAAGGTGCACCAAAAACTGTTTGGCAGGCAGTCCCTCACTGTGGCAGAATCTGCCAAAAGGAAACTCTGGCTGGACATACTGAACAAAGTTAATGCAGTGGGGGTGACTACCAGAGACACAGAGGACCTTAAAAAGAGATTCTATGAACTCAGGAGCCAAACCAAGAAAAAATTGGCTGAACAACACAAGCAGGCAACAAAAACTGGCGGAGGCAAGAATCCATCACCCCCCCTTACTGACCTGGAGGAGATGGTGGCCTCAACCATTGAACCAGACAGCGTCTGCAGACTGGGAGAAGTAGACAGCTCAGGCAGAGCTGCAAGAAAAAATGGTAAGAGACATGCACAGCATTCCCCCACATACCATCATCCTTACCTGTACCCTTTGTGACCAAGTGAACCCAAGTCCAGTACTGCTAGCACTATACAGGAGCAATGCATCATGGTACATGTAGTCAGGAAATGTAAGAACATGTCATACAGCACAGCAACCACCAAGTTAGGGAAATAATTGCAGAGAGAATAAAGCTAAAGTGAGAAATATTTAATTGTAGTGACTGTGAGACAGTAGCGCTTAGCTAATGTACGCTCATATGTCCACAGGTGAAACGTCTCGCAGGCGTTCGCAGGAGACTGAAAGCACACCACCAGAGAGGGAGGAGAGTCAGGAGCCATGTCCATCTACCCAAGACGTACAACAGGACACAGGTGCACCAAGTAGCCCTCCTCCAGCACAAGACTCAGAAATGGCTCCAGATTGGCAGGCGTCCCCTCACAGATCTCAATCCCCTCTGTTGCTGTCATCACCAGAAATGCCTGCATCACAGCATGACACAACACCTGCATCACAACCAAGCAGGAGGCATGTTGTGGCCCCACTTCTAGAAATGGAGTCAGCAGCAGCTGACAAGGAGGGTGAAGAAAGGCACAACTTGCCTGTGGATGTCAACTCTGGCACACTGCACTCCAGTACAGGGGTGGGCCATAGTGGTGCAAGACGCCGCAGAGTCCTAGAAAGGCCCGCAGATGCTCCTGTGGAGGGTCCAAGTGTGTTCAGTGGCCTGGAGGGGAGCATGGTGAGAATCCAGAGGATGCAGGGAAGAGCCATCCAGGCATGCCAATGCCAAATGAGGTCCCTGAACAGTAACATAGGAGACATAGGAAAGGGAATCAGGGAGCTTGTAGAAGTGAACAAAGAGATGGCAGCAGGGATGCACGAAATAAGCCAATCGGTGCAGCTGCTATGCACCAAACTGGACACTAAATCTGTGGCAAGGCGCAAGGAAAGGCAGCGTGCTCATGGCCAAAATAAAGCTATCAACCGCCTGGCCACAGCCACATCCCTGCTATGCAGGAGGAGCAGTAACATGCAGTAGGCTATGACCCAAAACACCAATGAGGTAACTAGGTGCATGGGAAGGATGACCAGTGCTCTTGAGGCGCTGTTAAATGCCCAAACTGCACAGACAGCTGTTCTGGATGTGCCTGTGAGTGAGGAGAGCACAAGCAGGAGCAGCATGGCAAGCTCCCTTGTCCCAGAGACAAGGAGGAGCAGCAGGCACCACGCTGAGGCCACAGGCCAGCAAGAGAGTGAGCAGAGTGAGCACCAGACAAGTGGCACTGGGAAGCGAGGACGTAAATTACTATTACAGTTCATGGTGAAGTGAACCAGGACTGACATCATTGAAGTTAACTACTTGTTGTTGCACATTTGTGCTTTAAAAACCTATTTCATGACACAATTAAAATACATTGGGTGCATACTCCACCTGTCTGTGTCTCTTTACTTACTTAAAAGAAGTTGCGTGTGACCTCTTCCCGTCTGTGTCTGCCATCAGTAGGTGCTGCTACTTCAGATGTGTGTGGTTCAGGCAGTGCTTGCTCGTTATCATGGTCCTCAAAATCAGAGATATCCACTTCGGTGCCCTTCTTAACCACAAGGTTGTGCAGCATTGCACAGGCTGCAATCATCTTGCAGCAGGTAATTGGTGTGTACTGGCGGGCCCCTCCACTCTTATGGAGGCAGCGAAACCTGCTCTTCCATATACCAAAGGTGCACTCCACAATGTTTCGGGTTGTTTTGTGTGCCCTGGTGTATCTCCTCTGGCTTTGTGCTGTAGGGTTGAGGTAGGGTGTGAGGATGAAGGACCGGAGGGCATATGCACTGTCCCCTAATTGTAAGAAGAAGAAACATTACTCACATGCACACACACAGATCCATCTGCAATACGTATCAAGGGAGTTTCACACAGTGTGTTACGTAGCAAGTATCCTTCGCCGAATTCCCCCGCTGTCAGGCGTGCGTAGATCCCACTGTTTTGGAAGATGTAAAAGTCGTGGGTACTCCCGGGAAATTTGGCTACTATGTCAGTGATCATGTACTTGGAATCATAGATCACCTGTACATCTATGGTGTGGGTGGACTTCCTGTTCCGATAAATTTATTCTGTGGCAGCAAGTGGGCATATTGGTACGTGGGTACCATCAATACAGCCAATGATGTTTGGGAAATGCGCCATCTGATAAAAGTCTGTCTTTGTCCTGAGCAGTTCAGCATGCGTTGCAGGGAAGCTGATGTAGTGATGCATTCTCTGCAACATGGCATCAAGGAATTTTTTAAAGAAACGGGACAGACAGCTCTGGGACACCCCACCTACCGCAGCAACCGCACTCTGGTAACTCCCAGATGCAAGCAGGTGTAGGCTGTACCTTTGTAGGACCTCTGGCTCAGTTAGCTGGAATAGAGTGATCTTCTGCCTGTACACCTGCTCCTCCCTCCTCCAGACCCTCTCTCCTTCTGCCTGTAGCCGTAGCCGCCTCGCAATTACATAGAATGCCGCCATTCTGGTGAAACTGTTGCATTTTGGGGCCTTTTTTATAGCCTGCATCTGGTTACCATCTGATTTCAATCCATGGTAAATACCGACTCTTAAATACCGAATTTCATGCAAATTCGGTATTTAAAAGGTTAGCTAATTCTCAAAATTCAATTTGACCATTTCTTATTTACCGAATCAGTAAATTTACCAATTCGGTAAACTAAATGTTTATCGGTAGAACCGAATTGTGGCCAAGATCTACATTAGAACTGGAAAATGTTACGAATTTTCTCACAGTACTAGTGAATGAAACTGAAAAAACAAAGCAGGGTGGGTAGATTCATTGAACAATGAGGCATGGATTGACAAAAGGTTACATAGAAAGCATGGGAGAGAGCTGGTGGATTGAAATATTAAACAAGTGGGTGGAGGTCCCTGATAAGGTCCAGGATAGTTTGGGGAGCCAATCTGTACCTTTGTAGGACCTCTGGCTCAGTTAGCTGGAATAGAGTGATCCTCTGCCTGTACACCTGCTCCTCCCTCCTCCAGACCCTCTCTCCTTCTGCCTGTAGCCGTAGCCGCCTCGCAATTACATAGAATGCCGCCATTCTGGTGAAACTGTTGCATTTTGGGGCCTTTTTTATAGCCTGCACCTGGTTACCATCTGATTTCAATCCATGGTAAATACCGACTCTTAAATACCGAATTTCATGCAAATTCGGTATTTAAAAGGTTACCTACATCTCAAAATTCAATTTTACCATTCCTTATTTACCGAATCAGTAAATGTACCAATTCGATGAACTTTCCGATTCGGAAAATATACCGAATCGGTAATTTTTCCGATTCGGTAAATTTTACGATTCGGAAACTTTACTGATTCGGTAAATTTACCGATTCTGTATATTTTCCGATTCGGTAACGTTTCCGATTCGGAAACGTTACAGATTCGGTAAATTTAACGATTCGGATGTTTTTGGGTCCCCTACATCCCGAATGCCCAATACCGGTCGGTAACGGCCGAAAATCGGCAAATTTGGCCGTTACCGACCGGTATTGGGCTACCTACATCTGGCCCCTAGTTACGTTTTAAGCATGACATTCGGGCAAAAGGTTCCATAATACGTTTAGCCTAAATGTTTATCGGTAGAACCGAATTGTGGCCAAGATCTACATTAGAACTGGAAAATGTAACGAATTTTCTCACAGTACTAGTGAATGAAACTGAAAAAACAAAGCAGGGTGGGTAGATTCATTGAACAATGAGGCATGGATTGACAAAAGGTTACATAGAAAGCATGGGAGAGAGCTGGTGGATTGAAATATTAAACATGTGGGCTGTTTAAAGTAAAATACACATTTAAGGAATGAGCATAGGTGGTTTTGAATAAGAAATATGATTAAAAACTCTATATTAGGGCTTTATGGACTTACCTTGAGGCAGAAGGTACTGAGGGCTACACGGAGACTGAGCAATGCACTAGATCCCAGTTTCTAATAAATTAGACTTAACAAAACATGCATGGGGAAACCATGATGCCATTATTTTGTAGCTTTTTTTGATAACCAGGATATGCCGTGCACCCATGAAAATGCCTGTTTCACCTTGGGTAGGTCTTAGAATTGTTTCAACCTGACCCAAACATACCTATGCCTTACGAGACGTAACTCAAGCTTTAATGAGTGGGTGGCACATGTCCCAGAAACTGAAATCTGTGGCATCATAAACTAGAGGGGAAATGGTGTTCCTTCTATAGGTAGGATAACACACGTTTCACTCCTTAACGAAGAATACATAATAAACTAATGGCAGCATCCACAACGTTCAGTTTTTCCAATAGCATCATCATGGATGCTAATGTGGGTACAGAATCCCTCCCTATTTTCAAAGACCTAAGCGACATATTCATTTTGCAATCCTAGTAACCGTGATAAACTTGGCAATTAGTTTGCATCAAAGATGTCAACATTACCTAATAACTGCAGGAGTTGCTGCCTCCTCCATCAAGTGATTCCCCAATCCCCATCCTGACACAATCAGTCACTTTTAATGAGTCGATGCATTTTCAGGTATCCAATCCCATGTCGCTCTGTCAAAATCAGGGCACTGCTTTCGCGCTGGAGTTGTGTCCTGGTAATATAGTACAGAATATTCGGGCATCTTCTTTTAGTGCACACAATAATTATTTATTAATACAGACAATGTGACTCTGTCTTTTAAGAATGTAACTGTGTCCCCGCTCCGAAAAGACAACTCTCTAAACTGTAAAAAGATGTGGAATGTGGCTGCCCGAGGCCACAGCAGGAGGCCACTCAAGAGGGTGGCCCTCTAGTGGCATCGGGCACCCTACACCCCTCCACCCTCATCCTGAGGGGGCAGGGACTCTGGTGGAGTCCCCGTCCTGGGCACAGGCGGTGTCGCATCATGTCCGGTGCGCGAGTTGAGGTTAGGGGTACATAGTTCCCCCACACCATGCTGATGACCTCTTTGTTGCGCCGGACACACCACGGCCGCTGCCTCGCAGGACACACCGTCTAGTGGTTATCCCCTGTTGTCGTCGTCGCCCCTGTCGTTTTAAGGAGCTGCTGTTGGTGTGATGAGTGCTTTACTGCCCCAATACTAACCCCCCTCCTCCCCGTCCTCCCATGAGGCGGGGATGCTTGATCTGCCCTGGTGTGGGGGTGCGCTCCGGGAGGGGTGGGAGCAGTCTCCTCCGAGGGGGCTCCGATATGCGGCGCACTTGAGCACCGGGTGAATGCACAGGGGATCCCCATCCTGAGCGGGAGTGTGGTGTGATCTGGGCATTGTATGTGTCTCCTGGGTGTTGCGGGGATTTAGGTTGGTACCCCGGGGTCCCGTATTGGGGAGTTTGCTGCCTTGGGGGGGTCCTAGACATGACGGGAATTGGCCCGGTTCTTGTCCCCAGGGTTGCGTGGTTAGTGCGTGATAGGCCTACCAGAAGTTGGGGTCTGCGGCAGAGCAGGCCCGCGGCGGTCGGTTGCTACGGGGTAGGTCTTGTGCCAAATGGTTGGGTTGGGGTGGAGACATGGGCGTAGAAAGTGTGGGGGACGCGGGGGATATATCCCCCCCAGATTTTGGAGTGGGGGGACACGGGGGACAAGGATGGGGGTGACGAGGTGACAAAAGAATTTCCCCTCTCCCTTCTGTTATTCACAGGGCCATTAGCGCGCGAAAGCGCTACCTAATGGCCCTGTACTTGACTTGTGACCTGCCTGCAGTCAAAGAGGCCACCCGCCCTCTTTGTCCTTTGTTATGCTGCAATACGGCTTGGCCGGTCTTGGGGGGGGGGGTCAGGGAAGGAAAACAAACTCTTGTCTCTTTTCCTCCCTGCCCAGAGAAGGCAAGAACAGTGTCTGCTTCTGCGCTGCCTCTAGCAGTTGTCTCGTCCCCTCTCTCCAACTCTTTCTGTCTCTGTCTAGCTCCTCCTTAAGTGCTGATTTCAAGAGACAGCTGTTACGTACTCTCTTGACTCTCCTTTTCTTTATTTGTTCTCTGTTAAATGGATCCAAAAACGAGAAGAACACTTTGCCTGGAAATGTCCCCATTTTCTGACCGTTTTCTGTTCCAAAGTACAACCTCGGGACGGAGAGAAAAATAGTATCAAAATATGAAAAATAATTAAATATCCAAATAAAGCAATACAGAGTGCTCGCAGACAGGCCAGATTGGTGTTATTCGCACCCACACACATTAGCACCACGTTAAATAGTTTGCCAGTGAAGCGCTACTTTCTTTTTATCTTCTTTCTTTGACTAACATTGTTTTCCCAGGGTGGGGAAGTGCACCATTCCTTAAGGCACTCCAATGCCTTGTTGATGGGTGGAGTGGAAAGCGTTTAATATTGTCGTTTTCTACTGTTTTAATGATTTTAGCATACAAAATCTGTACCGCAGCTCTGTGTTCTGTGGTCTTTTTTAATCCAAACTGCTTACATTTGGTAAGGATATAAGCAATCGACATTGAAACAGGTCCGTTCCTGGTTCTGTAGTCATATCCAGAACTTATCAGGCAAAATCACTTACTGATTTCTGACTAATGACTTTAAAACTGTTACGGTAACCTTGTTGTTCCTGCTTACATTTCACATGCTTTGCTCATCCTTTCATTCGCTATGCGTGTTTGCTTTTTTCAGGGTGTCATAACTTTTTTCAGGCAGCATTTTACTCTTGTCTAATGCATAAATTGAATTGAGTCGCAGCACAATTGGGTTGTAGCTGAAGGCAGTGCGAGTTTCTCCCAGTTGGGCAGTATGGTGTTCAGTGTGGGAGAGGATGTGGCACTCTGACCAGAGCTGCCAAATGGAGAACCATGTTCAGCCTTCATGACCAGTCCACCAGACCACCGTCCTGACAGAGTACATTACGATGCTACACCTTAGAAGGCCCGATAGACCTTAGAAGCCCTGGTGTCTTAGCACCAGCAGGTGGACCCTAACGGTGGCAAGTGTGAGTTAACCTTGAAGGCCTGTCCACCACAAACCATGCAGCTCACCTCCAGTCTTGCGGGCAGGCATACAAAGAAGCACCCACTAGAGTGACAATGACTGTCACTGAAGTCACAAGACCTTTTAGACCTGTCCACCTTACCCATTGGTGCCTCCATTGGCCTTTTTCAGCACTAGTAGTGCAACTTACCAGGGGTTGGCAATGTAGGATTTGCATGCACACCAGACTTAGGGGGTGATTATAATGGAGGTGGAACTGCTACATCACCCGTCAGTGACGGTCCCACCGCCATCAGTGATTGTATCACCGCCCGCCATATTACAATGGCAGGTGGTTCCCTGGCAGTCGGCACGATGGATCACCATGCACCGAACGGGCTACTTGAGCCCTCCTGTGTGGCAGAGGGGCTTGTAGTTCCTACAATGCTGGTAGTGCCTACCAGGCACCGCAGTAGGGATTATGATGTCCTTTACACACCAGCCTATCCATGGTGGTTCGCCCGCCATAGAAAATCTGGTGGAAAAGGACATTGGGGGCCCGTAGCAGACCCCTTTACCCCCGGCACCCAGACATGGGACCTGAGGGGCACCTATGGTGCCCCCCTACATATCACTGCACCATGTGGCACTGCCACGTAATGCAGTGATATATGTAAGATGTTCCATTTTTTACACTGCGACGGGTGATGCAGCCAGCAGCGCCTGCCCCAATGTAAACGATAGGCATTGCGATCGCCATAGCGGCAGTTGCATTGAAATGCCTATCGTGAGCCCTCCGTTTTGTAGGCGAGCGGTCCCATTCCCCAATTCGATGGCGGGTGGACTGAGGTCCGACTGCTATCGTAATCAGTCCCTAAGTTTTGGGTAGAAAGAGTGCAGGGACTTTGAAATGAGGTTGACCATGTGGCCCTTATTTTGGTCATATGTAATGTTTCTGTGCTACGTCATGGGGAAAGAAGAAGGTTGGGTCCTTGTGTCTTGCAGAAAGGAGAGAAAAGGTTGTATCTGCTTTTCAGGAAGGATATACAATGCAGAAAGGACCAGACTAGCCACTCTGGCATTTCCTTTGTGGGCTGCAAGCTAATGAAGCGTAATTTAAGTTGATGTCTGCAGGTGAGGCCCAACTGCATTCTTTGTTAGAGACCGGTACATTATTTAAACCATCAGACTGTAAAACCAAACAAGAGAGAGAAAGGCATCAAGAGTTGTGGGCAGAAGGAGGAAGGGAAATATGGAAAACAGAGAAAAGGGAGAAAGCAAAGATAAGAAAGAACCTGGAAGAGTGAGATAATGTGGAGTGAGAGTATGTTGGTGGCTGAAGGAGGCAGGAGCTGAAATCAAATAGACAGTCTTGGTACTCAACAACCCAGCTCCGCCACAGATTCCCTCGCTAGCACTCTTTTATAGTGCTGCTCAAGTCTCCATAACCACTCTTTCAGATCCATTTAATTCGTTATATAGCGCCACTCATACCCGTGCAGGGTGTCAGCACTTTACATCACTCACACTACACAGAGGCAGTCAATCATAGGTGTGTAAATCTGTGTATAGGAAATGTTACATAAATCTACAGGGTGTAGGAGTCACATGTCATCCATACTTGTAGACAGTATTGTTTGAGTGTTTGGTCTGGCTGTTGGAAAGTGGGTTAATATTAGGGGCAAATGTATATCTGTCCCCGCAAATAAGGCCACTACCTCGGCTCAGTACCTGTCTTCGAAAATTATTCCCATGCTCAACCCGTGGTTGCTTGGCTGTGAGTAGGCGGGCTTAACTTCAAAGACAGGTATGTAAAGCATTTAAAAACACACATTCAGTAAATAATTAAGACACAACACACAATAAAAATTCAACACCAATTTATAAAAATAGGAAATATTTTTCTCTTTAAAAGGAAAAAAATCCAATGTAGGGAACCTGGGATGTCACCTTTTAAAGATTTAGCACTATATAACACATAGAAACTTAAAACCCCTTTTGGTACATCTGGTCACGCTAGACCTGCTCAAAGTCAAAGTTTCAGGCTCACCGCGATGACGCCCTGCGGGGCTACTCCTTGCGGTAGGTCTCGGTCAAAGTTTTTACCTTCTGAATTAGAAACTTTACTGGAGCTTTTCTTCCCGGGGTCCCACGTAGCTCTCACCCAGCCCTGATTCGGTGAGGGTTCGCCGGCTTGCCTTGTGACGAGCTCCTGGTCAAACATATGGAAGTCCAACCTCCGAAGCTTTCCAGCGGTATGAGCCAGGGATCCAGGCTGGCACACAGTTGATGGTGGGTGGCTTGGCTCTTGTGGTTGGTCCCGGTCACCTTTCCTACGTTTTACAGAGCTTTTTCTTGCGGGTCCCTCAATGCTTTTCACTAGGCTGGATTCGGTGAGGGTTCGCCAGCTTGGGTTTCCGCCTACACTTGATCAAACTCTGGAAGTCAGACCCCTGGAGCTTTTCAGCAGAAGGAACCTAGACGGCAGGCCAACTCATGGTTGATGGTTGCCGGCTTGGCTGGCCAGGGTGAGCCGGTCCACTTATGGAGCTTTTTTCCAAAGTTGCTCCAAACTTTTCCAAACCTCTGGAACTTCTTCCTGAAGTTTTCCAAAGGGTCTCAAAGTGTCCAAAACTTACTCCAAGGGTCTAGAATCTCCAAGATGGTCCTTGAAAGGTACTTCCATTCCCACAATCCACTTGGACAAAACTCTTACAAATTCACTTGTAGTTCTCCAGGCTGGGGATTCTTGGTGGTGGTGGTTCAGGTGAGATCTGTTAACCTTCAACTTGCAGGGAGTCCACTCTTTAATCCTTTTGAAGCAAGGTAGTCCACAGGGCTGTAATTCCAGATTGTGCAACAGGTACAATCTTCAGAGTCCAGGGCCTGGTTGGTGCAAATCAAACCCCTCAGCAGGGACCCTTCTTCTCCCAAGTTTGAAGCAGCATCATCTGAGAGGCTCTGTCCCTCTAAGATACTTATTACAAGTTCTCTGGGTCAAGAAGGAGGTCACTCCTGTCCAATGAGGTGCAGGGCAACGCTCCAGGGTATGACCACATCCTTTAAAGTGTGGCATTATTTTCTCACAGAGAGAACAATTTCTCCAAAATGTAATCATGGCTGATTTTCCAGCAGAGGGAGCAGAACTAACTAAACCAGCCTACAGGATGGCTTCATCTACCTAGGCGATACAAAAGGGGATGATGGACCCTTCATCTACCTAGGTCCACCCCCCTTACATCTGGGAATTCCTCCTTAATCCCCCTATCCGGCTGTGGGGCCGGGAGAAGAGGTGTAAATGAAACTGATTTCTCCAGCTTGTCTCCTCCATCCCTTGAAGAGCATTATTTACCATCCCTCCCCCTGGCTCTGGCATTCCCATGCCCAGCAACCTCTCCTCCCAGAAAGGCTTCCTAACTCTAGGGGTCATTTATCACCTCTTCAAACATCCATTTTAATCCACTTACCTCCGACCAATCAAGGCAGAGCACTAGAGGGCTGAATTGTGGCTTACAGACAACAAAGTCTTATAACTTCTTGTCTGTACATTTTAGAATAAATTCAACAATACCACATTGTTGCATTTATAATTAACATTCTTCTGAGTCCTTTAATCCTAGTTTCATGGCTTTCCTTTCTCCTGTTATTAATTAATAACCTCTTGCAATGTTAACCTATGAGCTGGAGAGCTGCAATGAAAAAAATGACCCGGCCAATCTCTTCAATACCAGGGCCTATATAAGGACCCTGCTTATACCTACAGAACCCCCCACAGCCTGGAGTACCCAAGAAAGACTTTAGGGGTTCTAGTTATATCAAAATATTGCAGAGCCTCACTTAACAGTGCTCCTAGCACAAAAGTCAGTTTTGGGAAGCACTTTACTGCATTGCAGGCAGTGAAATGTGCAATTTCACTAAACCCAGGGCATATAAAACTCATTTTATAAGGGTCCTCCTTGTAGATACCCGACCCCCACCCCTGGGACACCTGAGGGAAACCCTGGGGATACCTAATATGCCCCAACATTGTAGTTTATCAATTTGTAAGTGCCCCACACCCAGAAGTCAAGTTTGGGCACACTTTGCATTTTAAAAGCAGCCACAGGTCTGTTTTTAAACTGACCTCAGGCTTCAGCAGTGCACACATGCAAGTGCAGGAAGGGCTGCTGGCCTCTACATTGCCATGCCCTAATATATACTAGGGACTTAAAGGTAGTTTCAATCCCCATGCCCTATTATGTACTAGGGCCTTGTAGGAGAGGTCATGCCAATCATAGGGGTAACCTAACCCATGGTGCACCCTAGTAAATGTACATTTACATTTACATTTACATTTAACCTAACTCATGGTGCACCCTAGTGTATGTAGGTGTTTTCACTGGATTTGTAAGTGTCTCTGTCAGCATAGCACTGGCCCTGGCCCGGGGCCTGGTTAGACAGAGCCCAGGGTCCGTCAGAGTCAGGTACCACCAGTACCGGTCAACAAAAGGTTGGGGAGTGCCCAGGACACAGGATGGCTTTGCAACACTAGAGAAGCAAAAACTCAGAATTTAAAACATAACACCATGGTTGGGGGTTCTCTAATAATCAGAATTGATTTCCATCCTAATGAACCCAATTTCCAACATTAGGATAATGAAATACTGGGGAAAAAGCATAATGTTTTAATCTATACCTTGCATTTTTCATGCTGCTCTTTGGTGACGTAATAGCTCACTGTTCAATGTTAGGATTTTAACTGATAAACTGCAAATAGCAAAAGAACCTCTCAGACAAAAGCAGTAACTCACTGACCTATTAACATTATAAGCATTTTGTGATCTGCATGGTACACGTTCTTTACAGCAGGCTTATTAACACACGGTGGCTACCTTACCATGAGTCAAAACTTCCACTAGCCAAACCTCTGATCTCTCTCTCAATAAGGAACATTAATCACCGAAGTTATCTTCACATTTTTATTGCTGCCTGAAAATTGCTGGTGACCAGAAATGCAGCAGCAGGAACTTTTCAAACCATAATGCACTTGCAAACATAACACCCTCACCCGAAGTCGGAACCTTTGTTTGCTTGGTGCATGAAGATGGAAGATTCATATACATGTTTTCTTAAAATTTGGTCTGATTACTATGTGAATGTAAATAACAATAAAGCATACATGCAAACTGTGACTACACGCCTGCTTATCTCAATATTTCACTTCATATATATGCGATTGTATTTGTTTAACGGGCGGTGATTTGTATAGGGTCACTTGAAAGTCCACAAGGTTGTCCCTGTCCCCCCAGAATTTTAGTGTCTCCTACGCCCCTGGGTGGAGAGTCACTGGGGCAGACCCTCTGGTTCTGCAGGGATCTGCCTGCTGTGCTGGTGGCTCTTTGTTGCTAAGGTGGTCGGTTCCCGGAGCAGGAGGGAGCAGCTGTTTTCCGGCACTGAACCCCCCCCTTTTCACCCACCCGTTGCTGACGGCACGCACCTGGCCGGACTGCCCACGTGGTGGTGCCCCTCTCCTTTCCCATGCTCTCACGCTGCAATCTCACCCCGTCCCCCCGCCAGCTTTTCCGCGAATCATATGTAGGCGGAGGGGTGGTAACCAGCGGGGCACAGTTAATTACAAGCTCTGGGTGCTCGCTTTCCATGGGATTTGGGGTGGGGGTGGCTGTGCTCCGCTCCTCCACTTCGCTTCCCCCCGCGGCTCCTCTGGGATACCATGGGTAGGGTGGACGTACTCGCACCTACCGTAATGACTTCAGAGGTGGTGGGGTGATCGGTAGCCTGGTGAGTGCGGGCCCTGTCACACCGTGAGAGCATTTATTTATTTATTTATTTATTTATTTATGCCTTTTTATATAGCGCAGACTTTACCCAAAGGTGTCAGAGCGCTTCACAATAGGAACAGAACTGATACATGAGAACATTACAAGTGAGCAAAATACAAAAGCAAACGTTACATTAAATGAGGCAAAAATGACAATCGTGAGCCAACAAAATACAAGAGATAGCAAACGGTGCATTACAAAAGTGACAATCATTAGCCAACAAAATACAAGAGGTAGCAAACTGTGCATTACAAAAGTGACAATCGTGAGCCAACAATATACAAGAGGTAGCAAACGGTGCATTACAGGAGGAAAAAGTGACGTGTGCAGGTTACAAAAGTGTACAAAATAAACAGAGGTAAAATACAGTAATATATGGAGGACACTCAAGCACAAGATCAAACGTTACGTAGGCACTGGTGGCACTTGTGCAGGTATCAAAACAAACAAATTTAAGAGGTAGAAAACAGTGTGTTACAAGAGAAAGTGACGGGTGCATGTTACACATGAGTCCCAAACACAGGTAGGATAATACTGCAAAAAATGGCAAACTCTCAAACCACAAGAACACACTGGGAGGACACTTCCAAAGTCATGCAAAGTAGATTTTTCAATAATTAAAAGGGCTTCCTACAGATAAAAGAGAGGGCATGGATTACATTTGGAAGTGTCTTTGAAGGAGGAGAACTTTGAGGTCAGTTTTGAAGGCCTGGGAGGAGGTGGTGGTCCGGAGCTGAGGCGGAAGTGAGTTCCAGACTCTCACTGCGCTGCCTGAAAAGGATTGGGCCATCGATCTTTCCTTCTTGAAAATGGGAGGTTCCAGCAGTAGATTTTCCGCATTTCTTGATGGTCTAGAGCCTCCAGAGAGTTTCAGTTTATTCGCCAGGTAGCGCGGAGAGGAGGAGTACAAGGCTTTGTGGGTGATGCAGGCAGTCTTGTAGATAGCTCTAGCCTCGATGGGAAGCCAGCGGAGGGTGGATAACATGGGAGTGATGTGGTCACTTCTTTTGGCCCCATAAATGAAACGAGCTGCTGAGTGGAGAATAGACTTAAGGGGGTATAGGTGGGATTTGGGGAGGCCAGTCAGAAGAGAATTGCAGTAGTCCAGTCTGGAGAGGACCAGCGATTGGACTAGGGTTTTAAGGTCATGCTCCGGGAAGAAGCGACGAATCCCCCATAGAAGGCTCAGTTGGTATCGGGCAGACTTTGCAATTGAATTAATGGGGGAGAGTAGATTGAGTTTTGTGTCGAGTATGACACCGAGGGATTTTGCGCTGTCGACAATGATGGGTTTGTTGTTCAGCAGATTCATCTGGTCCATCCATGATTGAACCGGAGGAGGAGAAAGAGAGGAGGAGAGGAGGAGGAATTCAGTTTTGGAGGGATTCAGAATCAGTTGATGTGTTGACATCCAATTTTGAATGAAGTCGAGGGTAGAGCTTAGGACGGAGAGATCATGAGTGGAGCATTTGTGTCGCTGGCGACTCAGGGGCCCGTGTGGGGGAATGCATTCCATAGGAAAAATCCAGGCCGTGCGAGGAACTATTTCCTTGCAGCGTGGACATGAAAGTCCCGGAGTGGAGCTGGCAGCTGTGGCGCCGGTGATACTGCCACCTTTGAAGCGGCAGGGACTGGGGCCAGTACATAAGTGCACCGAGCAGGCATTCTCTGCGCAGTCGGGGCAAAGGCCGGCGCGAGGATTGAAGGTCAGCGCGGTGCAATGTGGGAACTGCGGCAGGATGTTAGAAGAAGTGTCGCACTGGCCGCTTTAAAGGTCCCGTTCACTTCAAAGTGGAGACAGCTGATGGGCCCATGTGGAACCCCGTCCCAGTGATTAATCCCCCGTACAAGGTTTTTCCAAGAAATCCGCTTTGGCGGTGCCTAGTGGGAATCGTGCCAATAAACTGGGACTTGGGCTGGCAAAAGGGGGCGGGGGGTTCCTCCTTACTGCCCTTCCGCCACACAGATTGGTCGTCCAGCGCGAGCGGTGAAGCGCTCTGATACCTTCGGGTACAGCCCGCGCTATACAAAAACGCATGAAATAAAAATAAATCAAATAAAGCAAGGAGGTTGCTGGCCATCCAGGCTGGTACTTTCCTTGGAGCTCCCATACCAGTATTCTCACCGGCAGGCCTTCTCTGTTCATCTGACTCTTGTTTTAAAACCCTTCCCCGTGCCCAGTGGCAAGTCTCCCTGTATCCGGGCTGCTTGTGCCCTACGCCCCTCTGATTATTGTATGAGGCGAGTTTACCGATTGTGTGAGATCGGAGTGTGGGCTTCGCTGGGGCGGAGCTGTGGTTTCAAGATTTGGGGTCACAACTTTGGAGCAGGGAAACCGGATTTTGGTAGTGGTCTGGTCGGAGTAACCTGTGATTTGGGGCAATAAAAAAAATGATTCCTGGCGTTGTCGTATGTAGCTGGTTATCTGGGGGGAAACTTTCCGTAGTCCCATTTCTTCAATGGGAGTCCATCGGTTTCAAGGCGTGTCTCAATGGATTTCCCGTGTTACCCCGCCATGCCCATTGTTGCGTGTGTGGGCGGAGTGCCAATCTGCTTGCCAGCCGCCCGCTGATGCCTCAGCGCAGTGTGCAGTAAAGGATCGCTCACTGCATTTCAAAGAGAATTCACTGAAAAAACCATAGGTTTCACACCAGTTATAGTTAGGAATTAGCATTTAAAAAACCTATGAAATTCACTGAAAAAACCAAAGGTTTGACACCAGTTATAGTTAGCTGGAAATTTTACTGACATAAAACCATTGAAATTCCCACGTTATAGTTAGTTGGACTCACTATAACTTGCGCGCCTGCAATGCACTGCTGATGACGTCACATATTACATCACTCATGACATGGTCAGTGACATCACTCATGACATCACTGATAGATAGAACTACCTCCAATTTATAAAAAAATGCTACATTTTTTTAAAACTCTGTCATTCTTTTTTTTCCATGGTACGCTCCCCGGTACACTCCCTGGTGCGCGTACCGGGCGCTCCCCCCGCGAAATCAAAATCATGGCCCCCACATCAAACCTAGGGGGTCAGGGTTTGGTCATTTCCCCCTTTGTTTTTGCCACCTCTTGTGTCTCGATCCTACCGAGACACAAGATGGCGGCCGCTCCGGACTGTTTGGAATGTTCACAGACACCCGAGAGCCAATCAACTTTCCGCTCGCGAACTCGCGTAGTGCGCTGGTGCGCGCCCCGGTATGCGTACCGGGGCGCGCTTATAGATATATATTTTTTTTAACCTAAATTACTCAAAATCCACTGGAGCACATATCTTGAGACATAGCAAAGGCACATCGGGCTACCAGTCCCTACAATTTTGCCAAGTTTGGTGGAAATCCATTCAGCCGTTCGGGCTAAAAGTGCGTCCAACCGCCCTATGGAAATTAACATGGGGAAAACACGTTTTAGGACCCCCCTTTTATCTCGGCCCCCGCTTCACGAATCCCCCACAAACTTATAGGGAAGGAGCGGAGCGGAGCTGGCCATTTTCTTGGAGAAATTCAGCCAATTCCGTCCATCAACGCCAAAGTTATTCCCAATAAAATGTTGCGGATTTCCTATGGAAACTAGGTCCTAACTATAACTACCTACTGGCGACCGCCAGTAAGTAATATATATATATATATATATATATATATATATATATATATATATATATATAGAGAGAGAGAGAGAGAGAGAGTAACAGGCCCCACCTCCTTGTTGTCGCGGGGACAGGAAGTCCACCATGGAGGCACGTTTGGGCCTGTCGCCAGGCAGCGGTGGTTTGGGATGCCTCTAGCGCTGTGAGGCGGCCAGTACAGTATCTGCATTTGTTTGGAAACAGGATGGGGACACTGGTGCCCAAAAGGGTTGGCCCGGTGCAGGTCACTTGGTTCACCGTGCCAGTTTATGGCTATATTGGGCGCAGTGCAGCCGTGAATAACCAAGGTACTCTATTCTGTGGTTCCTGAAAGGGAGCGCATTACGCGACATTGGTGGAGCAGTGGCAGTTGTGTAGGATTAGAAACAATGTGCTCAGTGCCTGCAATGGGGTCTGGGAAGAACCCTGCTGTTACGGGGCATGCTCAAGCGCAGTGTCTTGCTTACCACAGCCTACATTATTCACAAGGGGCATTCTAGCTTCAATCAGGGGGCGTTGGTCATGGTTGGGTTCTGACAGCGGTGCCTTGGTGAGTGACTTACGCAGTGGTTTGGGTTTGTGGTGCCTTTCCTTTCGAGTTGGGATGTTCAGTGTAAACAACGGTGTCCTGTTTGGCGACTGAGTGGTGCTGTGGATGGTGTGCACTGTGAGAAGGACGTTTCGTATTACTGCATTGAGCAGAGATTTCGAAGCTTGGGCAACAAGGTCCTTGTGCCACCAGGGGTTATGCATGTGGCCCTTCTCAATGTTGTATTGATGAATGTGCTACTTAGGACAAATTGTAAAATTGTTGTGGGTTCTGGCCGGGGCTCAGCGAGTATGATTTCAATTCTCTCACCTAATACCTGTGCTTTATCGGCCATGAAGCCACGTATTCTTCACTGGGCTCTGCTCACACCAAAATCGGCCAGGATCACACAAAGCTCAGGATGAGAGTGCGGTGTCAGTCATATGGAGCGATTTATGAGAAATATGCCAGAGGTAGCAAATATGACATCACAGACTTCATCAGTGATAATATCATGGTTCATCTTTTGTCCCAATATAGACAAAAGTTACGGACAGGCTCTGTTTTGCAAAGCATATTTATTTTGTCTCTGCATGTGCCTCGTTCGCAGTACAACAAGGTCAATTTGGTCTCCAACTCGGGGACTGTGCGCCGCTATTCCGTTTCAAAAGGGCACCCGCTCCCTGGTTTCGGCACCTAGCTTATGTGCAGGTGACCTGCCCGGCTGTTGCGGAAGTTGATTAGTGTAATGTTCCCAATTGTGGTTGAGCTTGCTACTAATTGAAGGGAGACACTTACTGCAATGTTCAACACGTTAAGGTTATAGTCCTACCAGTGCAGAACGAATGCATTTTCAAATTGCTACGCAGCGAAGCCAGAAGTGTGGCTTCAGTTATCTCATGCAACTAACAAGCATGTTAAAGCCAATGGCACTGGTGTGTTGTACAGGCACTATCGTATTGCAGGGAATATCCAGAAATAATGTCAGAAGCCACAAATTTACAATCTGCCTGTGACATCGGTTACCAGCCCAATGGTGGAAAAGTATAATCTTACACTTATTCAGGAACTTTGTACACAAAGGGAGGCACGGCAAAATACTGGGACTGCATTGTGCAATTGGCTACGAGGACCTTCGTGGGCATGACATACAGGCACCATATAGAATCAGGTACCATGTCCACTGGGTGGGCATTCCTCTGTTGCCACGGGCAGGTATCAGGTCGCTTCAGTTAAGACACATTCACCGCTCTTTAACAAGTGCATCAGGCAGGCGGTGGTAGTTGTCATCTAACAAGTGTGCTGTGGGGCAGAGAAGTTTTGTAAACACTGCGTTAGAGACAAATGGCGACCGGATATTATAGACCTTTTGGTGTCCTGATATTCAGGAAAGGGCATGTTTCTGCACGTAATATTCCCCCTGATTCCCACAGACGTGTCTGCTCCCTGGTTATCCTTCTAGGGGCTAGAACCCAAGATGGGAAGGGGCAGCTTCTGCCACCGGTGTCCCAAATGCATTGATAGTCTGCTCCCTGGTTATCCTTCTAGTGGCTAGAACCCGAGATGGGAAGGGGCAGCTTCTCCCACCGGTGTCCCAAATGCATTGATAGTCAATGCTGGGGCAGAGGTACCTGCAAGGGCATGATCACTCCTTGGCCTGTCCCAAGTTTTGTGGTCGAACCGGGTTGGAGTATTAAGTCCACAGTCCTTAGGAATCACTCAGCATTCCTTCAATCCAATTAAGGACTGTTAGTGATACATCAGCGAGTGGGTAACATAGACCAGTTAGCAGCATCAGCATGCCCGGGGGACAAACGCGCTTCACAAAATACAATCTGCAACCAGTAGGGTACCAAGTGGCATAAACCATTAAATAGGTGAAATATATTTCTATCCGGCCTTACTGATGTGTGGATCCGATCTCATTGAAGGGTACGCACAGGTGATATTGTGTGCTTCTTAGGTTCTCATGACCAATACGGTTTGTGGTAGCACACCAAGCTGATTGTTTAAGGTCATCTTGTGCTGCCATCCCAGTAAATGGGGGAACTAGGTGTCAAGCACAGAAGACTATGTAATAGAGCATTTGGCACATCCAGTGTTCAACGAAAAATTAAATTCAGTGAGGCAGGTTATTTTCCACCCCTGGGGCCTGCTCAGTGTGGGCAGTGTGAAGCTCCCACCCCCCCCTATTCGTGAATATGCTAGGGGGTGGGGGTAAGTAGGACTTAGTCAATCCTTAATGTCAGATTCCATATGACCGGCAGTGGGCCCGGTATAAATCAGACATTCTCTGAGCAAGGTATGCCTATGGGGTTTCACCACGGATTGAGCAGAGATGGCGTTCCCCTATAAGGATCAAGGGATGCCGGGCAAGGGCAGGAGGGCCTCCCATGCTCACTGTCACATACTTCTAGTTATGATCACTCTGGTGCGTCCATATTTAGAAAGCAAAAGTACTGTGCAAAGACCAAAGTATAATTCTCCACGCCCTTTAGCCTAAAGTAGGCAGGCGGGTGTGCGAGCGGTCAGCTAACAAGTGGGCTGCTGCCCTTAGATGTGGGGCACAGGTGTGCAGGACACACGGTGCTAGTAGGACGGCAGCTAGGTGAGACCAGCAAATTCAGGGGGGCTTTGCGAGCCATAGTGTCTGAATCCGCCCCACCCAGAGCTGGCAGAGCTGGCAGAGTCAGGTGGAGCAATGGAACTTTCTCATATGAGGATTAGTTATTCGCACAAGTTCACAGGCCAGAAGGGCTTTTGGTTTCATTAGACACTAGCGGTCTAAAGTCAAGGGCTATTGGGATACAGATGGGTTCATCTATCCCCAGTAGGTAGGGATCCCTTCCCGTGGATTGGCAGGGGGGCTTTAAATGAGAAGTTGCAGGTGAGAAAGGAGCTGTTTTGGTGGGGGCTCTGTCGGCAACGGTGGCCGCCGCCAGAGCTGTGGCGGAGTTACAGAGCGATCTGGAAGCAAATGGGTACAGAAGGGTACCTCTGCATGACACAGAGGGGTGCCAGCGCCAGAGCCTAGGAGCCTTATGGGAGGTTCCGGGAAACCGTGTTGGCGCCCTGTTAGTCCTTCGGGCAGTTGTGGGCCTGAACAACCGGGGGCTTGCCTTGCTACGCTCCGCCCTGAAAGGGGTGTGAGTAATAAAGGACCCGGTGCTACGTGATCCGGGAGGAGGATCACCAGAAGGGGCAGCACAGATGGGGTTCGTCCCAGTGCTGCTTGGCTCATCAGGCAGGCAGGTGGCAAGAATGTTGCCTGCCCTTGGATGGCTCGTTAGATAACTCCACTGTTGTTATTAGACCTGCACTCCTATGTATACAGTATTTTCAAAATTCTACTCAAAATTATATTTGGTAAGGGAGTCCCCTGCTATGGGTCGTCCCTACAACCCTGTCTGAAAACTGCCCTGCCTAGGCCTGGAAGACTTCAGGTCTTAGTCCCTGAGGGTTTCTTTCTTATTATACACGTGTGTTTGACAGTTAATTCCAAAGTTTGCGAAAATGTAACCAATTAAACAAAAATTGTATTCATCCAAACGTATATTTTAATTTTTTAACGTGCAATACTTAAATTCATTCACAACATTTTTAAATTACATCAAAATATCACTCAAGTGAAATACCACTAACTGTGGTTTAGAAAGTCAATTCAAGCAATTCAAAATTAAAATTCCCAATGCATTTCGGGTTTCTTTGAACCCTTCTTCAGGAGTTTTTTTGTGAATTTTAGATCAAGAACGATCCGTAATTTGAGTTTCCAAGGCGTGGATCTGAAATTGAAAAAATAATACAACACAGTATAACAATATGCATTTTATATGCTCTGATCTTTACATGCTTCACTATGCAGAATTCGCACATACAACTGTTCATGTCTGAAAGATGGGCTTATTTGCATGCGTGAACTGGTGGGACTGTGAGTGAAAATTGTGACTGACAAAATTGGTGATGATCGTGAAAAAATTACTCCAAAGCACCCCCCTGTGAGCGTAACCTTTATGATAAAGTGAGTCTTAAAAAAACGCTTAGGCACAGTCATGTTTACATCAAGTACTCACTGGTAAATCGGTAGTCAGCGCGAGAACACTAACCTACGTCCAATGTTATTCCCCTATTCGCTCTCTGTAACGGAAGTGTGAATTTTGTAACACAGTGCTTACGTGCCTCTAAACGTGTTATCTGACTCCCTGTGTAATCTGTGTTTCAAATCTTACCACGTTCTTAATGTTCCTCAAAAGTCGGACTTTTGAAAGTCAAGGAAGGATAATCACTGGCTCGTGTGTCCAACGATTTGGCTGCCGAAAAGTTTACTAAAAAATACACGTATGTATTCAGTTGCCATCCTTAAACCGAACAGAAGCACAAAAGTGACAATGAACTAGCTAAAAACGAATGCTTATTCTGTTACCTCACTTCGGCGAGCCCGGTCTCGATGTTCGGGAGCTTTCTGTGTGCCTCTGCCCAAAAAGTATTCCACAACCTGAAAATCAGGTGACTCAATTTAGTGCCTAATCTTACTCGTTGTAAAAAATGTTAGAACGCACTAATGGCGTTTCGTGCCTTCCTTCCGTTCGTCTTCGATGATGCGGAATACGACGTCGCTGTTTCCGGTGTAGCTTTGCTTTATATTTAAAGGGCCGGGGTGTTCAACTAAACTTAATAAGTTACGCTATTAGAGGACACGTTTACATGACGCGTGTATCTTAAAGTGTAAACTGCTAAATTAAGGATATGTTGTCTAATCTGCTGAACTCGCGCAAATCATTGATTAGTGGTGATAATGATATATCAAAATTTGACATTCGCGATTCTGCTGCATTTTATGACAGATGTCTCTTTAAATATCCCTTCATCAATACCATTCTGTGTAATCAGTAAACCCTATGACTTTATGGGTCACTCGCGAGAAATACCTGAAAAAATGTGCGAAAGGCTAAACGATCTTGTGTATGTAGTCTGTCACTGGTGGTTATATTCATTGTGCTTGATTTGCCTATGGTCGCGAATATAAAAAATGATCAAAATAATGATAATGATGGTGGTGAAAAAATAAGGTTTGTATGTGCCAATCCTTTACAATGGTACATGACCCTATGGTCTGGTTTAACGCGTTACAATTAGTACAACATACATCTGATACAATCGATTGCCCTAACCATATGTTGACAGTGATTGATGAACGTCTAATAGAAAAATGTCAGGAATATTCGTGTTTAAAATCCTATGTTATTTGCCAGAATGATGGCAATGCCCTTATTTACATCATGTAGAACCCATAAATGACTTGAAATTGTAGTTATAGGAAACACAATAGTTCATACTGGTCATTGAGTCCCCCCGGACTCATAGTGCCTAAAGATTTTATCCAGAATATCTCTCTTCTGGCTAAAAGAGTGTTTAACTCCTTGCCTGCTGTGGACTCAACCTTTTCTAAAACTGTGAAACGAATCTGTGGAATATTGTGTGACTGTTGTATCCAATGTGTTGCCAAACTAGATGACATGTGATGATTGCGTATTGTACTTTTGTGTTCTATGATCCTTGTTTTGATTTTTCTGGAAGTTCTGCCCACGTATACCAAGCCACATGGACAACGAATTTAAGTATTGCACGTGAAAAAATGAAAATATAAATTTGGATGAATACAATTTTTGTTTCATTGGTTATGTTTTCGCAAACTTTGGAATTAACTGTCAAACACACGTTTATAATAAGAAAGAAACCCCCAGGGACTAAGGTAGAGAACCATGCAGACCAAGAGTCTTCCAGGCCTAGGCAGAGCCGTAAGATAACTCACCATATTACATAACGTTGTATGTAATAAACCTGCAGCAGTTTTTCCCAAAACAAAATCTGTCTGGCGGTTACTTATTTGCATGCATACTATGTGCTTGGGGGTGGGGAGTGTTGCCATGATGGTACTATGTCCACCTCATTTCCAATGTGCACTGATTGGCTCACCCTCTGGAATCACCTGACACGAAGCAACCTATAGTACAGATTTTGCAGCACAATCCAGGTTAGTGCAGGATGAGGGAGTGGTCTGCTGTCTCCCTGCTAGATCTTTCTGTGGCCTTTTGACAATATGCCCCATTTAATTCTGGTACACTGCATAGTAAATGTAAATTGTGATGCCACTGTCCTCGGCAGGATGTCATTTCTGGCTTTGCCCATGTAGATTGGCCTCCTGTTGTCTGGGCTGGGGTTCCCACAAGGTTTATCACTTATACCACTATTGGTTAACATCCACGTGAGCCCGGGAGGGATGTGCCAAACAGCCCTAGATGGTGGACGCATATCCTGTGAGCTCCAAGGCCCCAGTATCCTGCATAATCTCTCCTCTAACTACAGCATCAAGACCAAACTCTGCCACGGAATTTAACTCCAATATCCACTGCCAGCCCAGCTGGAGTCTGATAGCTGGTGCTTGAACAGCCGGAAAATTGGACTGCTTTATCCCTCTGTGTGCTGCCAAATGGGCAGGCAGAAAGGTGTGGCCTTGGAGGCTGTGACCAAGCACACTGGGATTGTGGGGAGGAGGGTAGCCCCCGGTGTCCACAGGGACTGAATATCTCCAGAGACTGGAATAATGGACACTGGGCCAAATAACGGTCACAGCTGGACTCAGCGAGGGCAGGCTGTCACCAAGTCTGCCTGGTGTAATGAGTGGGCTTGGTGCGGCTGCCGGGCCAACCCGCACTGTGGTGCCCACAATCCCTAGCAGTCTTGGCTGTCGTACTAATGAAGGTGAGAGGATGCCCTGCTGAACTAAATATGCCCTGAAAGACCCCTTTGATGACTGTGTCTGAGTGACTGGGGCAGAGGAGAGCGACCAGGCCGGTGTAACCCAGTCCATTCCAATTTGTTTGTTGCCTCGAATTACCACTGGTAGGGGGACTGCTGTGAGCTAATGAGCTGATCTGAGGCTGAGACACACTGTCCAGACCACACGGGTTGACTTCACAGAACGTGTGCGATGTGCAGAGCCTTTTATTGATCAGTGAGATACCCCTTGCCTTCCTGCGATGGGCAAGGATGCACATGCCCCAGTTTTTGAGCTGCCGGGGGGGGGGGTCCCTGAGACATGACACATTGTGATTTGAACCTTTCTGGGCAATATTAAGCTTAGGGGCCTGCCGGGAGTGCCACCATCATTGGCTGTTATTCTCTACTTGCCTGGCGAAGTGTGAGGAGCTGGGCTCAACACTTTGCAGACGATACGCTGGTGCCTGTTTTCTGTGCACCCCGGGCTGTCGCTCCTCAGGCTGCCGCCTGCGCTCTAACTTCTCCCCGAATGCCTACAACTTCCCAAGAGTGACTGGAGACAGCACAAGCCCACATTAAGCTATATTCTGCCCCCCAACACTCACAATACAAGGGCCTGATTTGCTGTGGTGTTGGATCAGTCCCGGTCGCTCCACAGGCTGAGTCAGTTGACAATCAAAACAGCACTAATGTGGTGCACCAAAACCAAAACTGGCAGGCCTACAGCCCACTTGCATTCCAGCTCCACATCCCCAGAACGCTCGCCAATTCTGACCCAGAGTGACTGTACTGCCTTAATAGCACCCTATTGGATAAATTTGATGTTATCCTTCAATAAATTCAGGACTCCAGAGTGCCACTCTAACAGCAGTTAGGATCAATTTCTACAGATATTAGCCTGCTGAAGGATGATCATCGCAAATTGGCAGACGGAGTCAAAATAAATATACTGATGTTGGCCACGCTGTCCCCAAGTCACGGGGTCCACTGTGCACAGATTGCGCAACTTCGATGGCAGATGAGCCAACTCCATAAAAGGACAGAGGATGCTGAATGGAGCAATGTCCGGATTGTGGGAACTAAGAGAACAGAGTCTTCTTAACATCTTCACTTGTCAACTTTCCATTTTCAAATTGGACCAAAAATGTGATAGAACTCAGTACTTCAGTACTTGCCCTCATGGAATGCAATTAGTCGAAGACTGACTGCAGACGGAGTTGGACCCAACTGGTCTATCGGAACTGTTTACTGGCGCATCATGTCCCTATGAGAAGACCTAGTCCTGGTGCACCACTATGGGCCATAGTGGCCAAGATCCTCAAGTCTAAAGACCGGGATGTACTATTACAAGTGGCTCATGCAAAAGCACCCATTTTTATCGACAGCTCAATGATCTCCCTATTACCGGACTACACAGTCGCTGTGCAATGCAAACGTGCATACTTCCAGGAAGTAAAACTACACCTGTGAGTGGCTGGCATCATATATGCTCTTTTATTTGCAGCCAAACTCGAGATAATTCCCATGCCATGCACCATTTCTTTGAGAACCCAGAAGGGGCTTGGGAGTGGTTGGAGAAACATTTTCCAGCAGTTGGGCATGGTAACCCTGATGGTCCTCCTCCACCAAAAGCACAACATACACCACGACAGCAGCAGTGTGGGGAGGGCGCTTGAGATGGTGCCTAGGTGGGCCCTCCCCACTGCAGGCTAAGAAAGGACAACTGGTGGTGATCCGCTCTGCGACCACCCTGAGGACAACTTAGCTGCCATGCAGCTCCAGCTCATCAAAGGGTAGTGCATTGGACTCGGACTCTAACAGCTGTATGGGGCTGTTTCCAGAGCTCACCCCTCAAACAGCTAACGATTTATTGGGGTGACTGCCGTGAGCACTCTCAGTATGCACGTCTGTTTATGTGGGCAAAGTTTGCAGGGTTCATGCCCACAAGACAGATTCCAACTGTATATGCAGTTGTTGTACTAACTACACATAGGAAATTTGGTTATGTTTACATGCTCTGCTGTGATTACATATGCAATGTGTTTTCTCTTTTTTCCCCTACTTAAGCTGCAGTCCAGCCTCTTGACACTTCATTTGCTGGAGCCCTGAGTCTGACTGGCCCCATCACTTAACATATATGCTATGCATTACAGGTTTTTTTTCGGGTAGAGCTTTACACCCTGTTACTAAAAGCACATGGTTTTTCATTGTTTACCTTGTTTTTTTTTTGTTCTAAAGTTAGGTCGAACAACAAATAATCACCAGGCTGAGTATTGTGGAGATGTTTTCTTTGTTCTGCATGGTCACCTGATGTAAGTGAACAGTGTGGGGATGGGTGTGTGGGGAATTGTACTTCTCATTGTCTTATTATATCGAGTATGCAACTGTAGCTAAGGATTATTGCATTATCACTTGGAATGTGAGAGGGATGGGGCTATGCAGAAAAGGCATAGAATACTGGCCAAATTACATAGGTACAGCTCCCTAATCATCTTCCTTCACGAAACCCATCTTGTAACCAGTGAAGCCCAGAAATTATGAAAACTGTGGAGAGGCCAACTATTCCATACATCCTACTTCGCTTTTTCAACAAGCACCAAGACCTGGCTCCAGACAGGGGTCCCATTTATGCTGATGGAATCTAAAATTAACATGCAGGGCTGCTATGTCTTACTCAGGGGTACACTCGATTGGGAACCGACATTGCTGGGCTGTATATGTGCACCCAATACTGAACAGGACACTTTCCTTGCTCACTTATCCTCTGTATTAGTGAATTGGTCGCCAAACCACTGGGTGTTGAGGGAAGGGACATTAATGCAGTGCTGGACACAATATTGGACCGCTGGCACCCACACCTGCCTGGTCCAGGTATAGTGCACCAGGCTAAAAAGTAGCGACAATGGGTGGAAGGGTCGGGTCTATCGGGCGTGTGGTGTTACATGGGTTTACGAGAGTACTCCTTTTACTCCTACTCTCAACAGATCTCTTTGCCCTCACCATCTGCAACCTTGCATTTCAAATGCTTTGAATCTGGGAAAGATACAATCAGATCACGACCAACTGGACATTACACTCTCATTGGGACGGGTTCTGACTCAGATACCAACCTTGCGCCTGCAGCCACATCTGCTAGAAGACGATGTGTTTAGGGAAATATTGGCTAGAACCATTGATACGTATATCTTGGACAATGTTAATATGGCATCATTGCCATTAGTGGAATGGGTAGCATTTAAGGTTGTGTTTTGCGTCTCCTCGATTGGAGCTGTGGTGGGATCTAGAAATGTGGTCCTTTAACTCTCACAATTGGTGCACACTGATCAGTGTGAATGTGTGAATGTGTTTCCCGTCGCAATACCGTCTTGAATACAAGACATTTATTTAGAATAATGGATGCAGCCCGGGACCACTATCCATATGCCGGCGGCTTCCCCCTGGATATTCGACAGGCTTTAGATACTCGGTTCGGAATAGATGCTCTCAGCACTGGGTCCCTATGGGATACCCCCAGCCTATATCTGATGGATGAAACTGCTATATTCATCACCTACGGCAAGAGCCAGAACTGGACCCAATTTCTCAGACTCCTACCAGGTGCCTCGTGGCACATAGCAGGGTTACCCTCTTTCCACGTGTCTCTTCATTTTGGCAATGGAACAAATGGCACAGCTAATTCGTTAAGTGGTAGATCGTGTGGTGCATTCCATATTATTATAAAACAACAAAATACTTTTGTACTTAAAAGACCTCCGGGGGGAGCGGGTAGAGATGGCCCAACTACTCTCCTTGTCGGACATGTGCTGGGCTTCATATTAACGCAGATAAATCATGCACCTACTCCTTTACCCATATGGAACCCACATTTCGATTCGGTGACACAACTACAAATAACACATGCACCTTTCGTTACCTTGGGATTCAGGTATACCACGACCCACAGGACCTGTTAGAAGGCAATCGCATATGTACCTTTAATAAGCTAAAATCCCAAGTGGCATTTTGAATCACGTTGCCGCCGTCGGTGGTGGGCCATTTGGCCATGACGAAAATGGTGATGCTGCTGCACATATTATACCACTCCGTAAATGTACCTATTGTAATACCGGCATGGGTATTCAGTTTACTCAATACTATATTGATCGATCTTACATGGGGAGGAGGGTACCTCTGGGTCAGTCTAGCTAAACTCCAGCTGCCAACAGCCAGACACAGAATTAATCTAATTCTCTATGTTAAATAGAGCATATCTGACCCACACAGAATCCACACAATATTCCTTGCTCCCTCATTGACATGTCCACGCTGTCACGCTCAGGAAGCTGATTTGATGCAGAAGCTTTGGGCATGCCCCTCCTTGTCTGGTTACTGGGGTGGGATCTCTTCAGCAATAGGAGACCTCACTACATGGTTGGATTACCTTGGAGCATTGGATATTGCGTATGTCTCTGTGGACCAAGGGCTCTAGGATTGTACGGCGCTTTGTGGACTTAGCTCTGCTCTTGGATAAAAGGCTGATTAAAAAACGTTGGAAGTCCCAACTGGTCCCTAAGGTAGATCACTGACGGGAGGAAGTTTTACAATCGGGTTTGACCAACGGTTTGGCACTGAGGAGAGAAGAATATAAAGGCCTACGAAACAATTCTATATCCATTGAATGGAATGAGTTACTAGAGGGGTTCTATGCTCAAGAATCATAGCCCTAAGTAGTGAGGAGGCCCTGGGCAACTCTGATAGCTAAATAGAAAGGCTCTGCAGCGTGGGTGATACCGCCACTAATGATTTCCAACACCAAGAATAGTACATATTGCACATACACGGTACGCATTCCTCTGCCAAACTATTGGGTGGATCTCCACCTACCCGTTGATTGCTCTATAACGGAATCCACAATGCAGTCACGCAATGCACCAACATATATCCACTAAAGTGTGCCCTCCCGCGCCCATGTCTCCACAATTCTAGACTACAAAATGGGTGACGTGTCCCAGTTCATAAGGGGGTAGGGTCGGTAAGTTGGGGTTTTGATACAGAATACTTACCTGTTATGTCTTTTACAGATGACTCATGTTACGTGATCATTGTATGTACATGATTGTTAATATATCAGTATTTTGTATGAACAACATTTGATATACTTCTATTGTATACAGAAGAAAAATGCAATAAAGTTTGTGTTTAAAAAAAAAAAACATCCTCATGAGCCCAAATAGCCAATTCTTATGTCCAGTTTGAGGCTTTGTTCTCTTCTCTATGCATAAGAAACCCAAATTCAAACATGCATCAGTACATCCAATCCCTCTGCAATATGCACCGTAAAACTCTTTATGAAACGGTGGCATAATGAATGCATTCCAGTTTTCTGACATTAAATGGCAATAGAACGAAGTTTATGTCCATGGAGAACAATTCTTTGGTATGCAGATTCTGGGCTGGAGTCCCTGGGTGTTCTCTTCAACCCTATATCTGTTATTCACAGCCTTGTGATCATCCTCTATATAAATAAAAATGTAAATGTTTGTTTGTTCAAAATCGCAAATCTCCGAAAGTACTTCAGCGAATGCTTTGAAATTTTCACACAACGTTGGATTCGAATAGGCGCGTGTTTTTATATACACAACGTTGGATTCCAATATGCGCGTGTCGAATACGTGCTTGTTTTTAATCGAAAGCCAGAAAGACACATAAAAATGTCAATGTTCAGTTGTTCAAAATCTAAAAATCTCCAAAAGTTCGTCACAGATTGCTTTGAAATTTTGACACAACGTTGGATTCATATAAGCGCGTGTTTATATATACACAATGTTGGATTATAATATGCGTGTGTCCAATATGCGTGTGTTTTTAATGGAAAGGGCGAACAGATCCTATTGATTTGGTTGCTGCGCAAAAGTACTTCACCGATTGCTTTGAAATTTTCACACAACGTTGTATTCGAACAGGCGCGTATTTTTATATACACAATGTTGGATTCCAAAACGTGTGCGTCGAATACACATGTTTTTAATCGAAAGCCCGAAAAGACACATAAAAAAGTTAATGTTCGTTTGTTCAAAAATTAAAAAATCTCCAAAAGTTCTTCACAGATCGCTTTGAAATTTTGACACAATGTTGGATTTGATTAAGCGTGTATTTATATATACACAACGTTGGATTAGAATACGCGTGTGTCCAATATGCGCGTGTTCTTAATGTAAAGGGTAAACAGACCCGATTTGGTTGCTGCGCAACAACTACAAGGGACGCATAGAGACAATAGTCTACATATATTAGGATGGACAGTTGGTCTCAGGATGGCAGACCGGGAAGTGGGTGGAGGGAGGGGGGAGGAATTTGTTCACTTTGTACTAAGAAAGGACGCATAGAGACAATAGTCTACATATATTAGGATGGACATTTGCTGTCAGGAAAGCAGACTGGGAAGTGGGTGGAGGGAGGGGGGAGGAGTTGGTTCACTTTGTAACATTAGCGCGTGTTTATATATACACAACGTTGGATTCGAATACGCGCGTGTCCAATACGCGTGTGTTTTTAATGGAAAGGAAGAACAGACCCGCAACAACTACAAGGGACGCATAGAGACAATAGTCACAAAAACATATTGTATACCCACAAGCATTTTGAAATTAAACATATTTGAAATGTGCCCTTACTCTTTTCTTTCTCTTCCATTTAACCAGAATGAGCCTCAGCAATGTGGCCGGGTACAACTAGTGTTTCATAAAAACGTGACCTTTTTGGCATTTCACACGGGTTGTAGTTGAAATAAAAATAACAAAAACCATTTTGTACTGCTTACAGCACCTGCATAATGTAACTGCTATACTGATTTTCAAAAGATAATGGTACAATTAAATGTGCCCATTGCTGGTCTAGCTTCACTCGCCACCAATGGAAAAGTGGTGCATTTTCTTGCTCTGTGCAGCTCTGTGCAGTTCACAGGGCATATCAGGTCCAAGGCCCAGACTTCCTGAATACCAGCCTCTTACTCTACCACCCTGCCCACACGTTGGGTTCTGCAGGTCACTGAGATGTGCATGTGTGTCCTTTTTGCAAGTTTCCAACGGGGGTTTAGAGATTCAGAGTTTAAACAAACTGAGGTGCTCCCTACCCATTCTACTCTGACTACAGGATGGCCAATGAACTTTCCGGAAGAAACAGAAGAACTAGCTATATGGTAGCCTACTGAGGTTAACCTTTGGTTTAGGTTTCTCAGGCATCAGTGCTTATTGGCTAGGGGTTTGGATTCTAGCAAGGCTCTGATCAAACATTTTAATGATTATATCAGACTACCAGGGCTTTATTTGTGGATCAGCAAATTTGCTATTAAACAGTCATTGCTTTCACAAAATATCACTGTAATTATATTCAGATTCTACTTGTAGTCTAGTGTTTATGCTGGCAAATGCAAAAACAACAAGGTGATTGATGGAATGCTTGAATTAATCTCAGCCACTGGCAATCATTTAGACCGCATCCCAATCCTTTGTTTTCTTGCCCACCATGCCAGCATGTTATTTTTGCCCCAAGTGGGACGGGTATTACCAGACTTGGTTCCTGTGCTCGCCATGCCACTAGATTCAAGCTATCGTGGCTGAAATGGGGTGATATCCCATAACCCGTTCTAGGATGCTTGATTCGATCCTGGGAGGACCTGGCCTGGCATTTCGGGTTGGACTGTTCCGTTGAGGAGCAGGGTCAAGACTGATTTGCATACGAAACAAATCTTCCAAAGTGGAATGGCCTGCTGAGCAAAAAAACCTTCAACCTATGCCCATTTTTTTCAAGAGTACATTGTTTGCTTTCAAAATAAAATCACCAATCTTACGCTCATTCTTATACATGTATACACATGTTATCAACTCTGGGAGGATAATCAATAGCCCAAAATTGTTAAGTTTGCAAACATGTGTACTGCTTACATCTAGAGAACTCCCCTAACAAGCATTCCATTAACATACAATTTATACCATTTGTTACATGTATCAATGCACATATTTCCTAAGCAAGAGACTCCTCTTTCCCACAACCATACTGAAACACTGCAATCTGGCATCCAAAGGTTTATGCTGCAAGGTTTGTGCCTACATGTCCTGTGTACAAAATAAACACGAAGACTCATTTTCCTTGGCTTCAAACAAGACGTTCTGGACAATTCTACACCCCATGTATAGGGTACGTTTGGACTAATATTTCACCAAATCCTACAATGTCACAAAGGGACAGCCTGGGTAAAGACATGAAAACAGTCTATGAAGAGATCAAGTATGTCGTCTGGTGCTGTGCAGCCTGTGCATCATGCAGGTCCTTGTACTGTCAATTATTCACTTCTAATATCCATTCAATGATCTGCATGATGGTTGTCATTTTTACTAATCTTATGATCGCACCTGGACTGGCTCTAGAGATAAACAATAATGGGATGCTGATGGGGACTCATGAGAGGGCTAAGTGGTGTTTAAATCAAAGTACACCCGTGGCTGCTGTTGCTCTTGTTGGCACATACTCTCAGTAGAAAGATAAGGGATGTAAAAGCTGGTCTCAGATTCGTATGTTGGGAGGGCCTGTTCTGCAGACATCAGTAATTCTCCCTGGTCAGGAGGACCCATTGCCTCCTTCTCCTCCAAGACTTTAGTGATCACCTCTTCCTCTGTTGAAGTCTCTGTAAAGAAGTGGTTGATGACACAGCATGTATGTCCAACTGCAGGTAAGCACAGTAGGGCAGGTTAGGGGGATGTTGAAAGATGCCAGAAGAGGGAAAATTAATTAAATAAATAAATCCTATTGACATTTCCCCTGCTCACCCCATCGCGCTTACCTGCACCAGCTGCTGCTGTATGTGTCTCAGAGTGGGCATGTTTTCCCCCCTTACATAAGGTGTCGCCATGCAGTGTCAGGCCTATACTGGTTGTTAAAGGTTCTGAACCAGAGTTATAAGCCATAGGTTGTAGGTGCCAGGCCCATCCACATACATGATGTACCATCTTTGACAGACGGCTTGTGCGACTTGTGGAAATGTGTGGCTCTCCACAGATTACAGAACCTTTCCTCACAGAAATGTGGGGAAAATATGAGTGTTAATGCACAGTTTAAGGTTTGCAAGGGTTTCTGGGCAAATATACCTTTTAAATCCACAGCTGTCACAACACTTTGGTCATCTCAGGGTATTTAGATATCAGAAATGTCTGGTTATGGTAGGTTTTTCCTAGATTGGGGCTGAACTAGGGCCCAAAATCCACAGGTACCCCTGTTGTAAAAAATAGCATGGATTCTGCTAGGTAAATTATGATGCCTACAGGTCACATTTTGGGGCATAATCTGTTGCAGATACTGGACCTAGGCACACAAGTGTAGTACCATTTCTGCTAGGCCCAGGCACACAAGTGGAGTACCATTTCCATCAAGAGAGGTGTAGGAATACAGAATAGCAGAAAATGTGTTATTACCAGTTGGATTTCTCTGCATTTGTGCCTTCCAAATGCCAGCCTCTGTGTAAGAAAGACAACATTTTGCAAAATGACCCAAACATTCAGATGTATAAATAACCATTGCTCCTGGACCCAGCATTCAATGTACATTTAGGAAATATAAAGGTTTCCCCATACCCATTTTACAGTATGAATTGTTCTATATTTGGTACACAATGAAATCTATTGTAAAGTGCAGCTCAGTTTTTGGCTTTGCGTACCTCAGGTGCTTAGAGAAAGTATGACCCCTATACAATATCCCTATGACCGGAAGGGTCTAGCCCACATAAAGGTGTATTGCTTTTTTTAAATCGGCCATAGTAACAAGAAGTTACAGATGTCAGCGTTGTCACAAATGACTGTTCTTTGCTACCCCTTTTTCATATTTTTTTTATTTATCAGGTAATTTCTTTTGGAAACCTTTGAGGATCCATATAAATGACCCCTTGCTTTTTAGAAATGTATAGCTGCCCAGTATCACATATGGGTTCCAAACCTGTTTCAATCATGAACTGGAAGTAAGTTACCTCTTATAAAACGTCAAAACGTTGGTAAAAAAATATTTTTGAATCAGCTCTCCATGTTCCTGAAAGCTGGAACGATAGTGATTTTAGCACAGCAAACAATTTGGTGATGTTTTTAGTATAAAAATAAACACATTCTGATGAGCAGTTTTTCCCCAAAAATTAAAAAATAAAATGCTGTATTATGACTATTTTCTTGGAACCATCCAGGGAATTCACATTCCGTCGTTGTCTTTACAAACCCCATGATGTTAGGAAAAAAAGATCCAAAGTTGGCATGGATGATGAATGCTTTATTTGTTGATTAATTAAAATCATTACAAAAACAAAAATACAGAACAAGCACAAAGTCTGATTGAACAAATATGAATACAATGCCAAAATATAACATGCCCGACATCGGATAACCGTTTTCCAGATTTGGAGGTAAAGTGCATAGGTACATGTGATAGCAGCTTATAATTTCCGGTTAAAATATAACATGCCGACATCAAATTGACCGTTTTCCAGTTTAGGAGGTAAAGTGCATAAGTACATGTGATAGCAGCTTATAATTTCCAGTTAAAGTACAATGTGCTCACATGATAAAAATTAAAAGTAAATTGCTAAATACAAGCAACCAATATGACTAGATTTCTAAAATGACTATAACTATAGGCAACAGCGATACAATAGTATCACAACATCAATACTAAAGTGGCCTGTGCTTTCAGCAGCGACTAAAGAATACAATACATTTTCCACTGATGAAACTAAAGTGCTGCGTGCTGACAATAACATAGTTACCAATACATTTTAAAACTGATCTGTACATGATAACACCATACTCAAATCTTTAAAATCATTGGGTCGATCGTAGCTACAAAAGTTATCAAACAACAATTAAAATATCGCAGGATTTTAGAATAATTTAAAAGTACCTTAAAATTGCCCACATACTCCCTAAAACAATGAAATCGTTACTTCGCACCCAGCAGATTTATCCATTACTTTAGAAATCAGCCTTACATAATTTCTTTTCAGCTTTAAAGATAAATTGTACAAATTTCTGTGTATTATAGACATTGACGCCACAAAGTTGGCATGGATACATTATGTGGAAAAATGTTATGGAGGTGTAAACTCAATGAACCTAAAATAGACAAAAAAAGGACTCAGCACTGGGGTGGAAAAGCCTCAGCAGTTACGGGGTTAGTAGATTGTATCCAATGGCTTACTTTATTTTATTTTATCATTATTTTAAATGATATTCCATTTTTTACTCTTTACTACCATTTTGTTAAATAGGATAATCTTAATCCTTAATCTTTATCTGCTAAACTAAATATTGAGTTTGTAATATTCTGCTTTACCTGATCTTTTTCTTCTTTAATGTAATAGTTTGCTTTGTTTAATTATATGAACTAAAGCGACAGCTTTTCAAAGATATTTTCCCTCACAACATTATTTTCTAAATTCATCCTACAATTCCAACCTCTGTTTTATTGTGCATTTTGTTATTGGACATAATAAGATGAACTCTCAAAAGTGGCTTACAAGGTAAGTTCCTAATGTGTTTGTACATTCCGATGAGTCACAGCTCCTAATCATCAATAAGCAATTCCTGTCCTTTTGGGCATGGTTTTGGTTTGGTCTTGACTTTTTGTGTTGATGTTGTTAATGACAATACTAAGATTGGGTGATAAATTCCGCTCCGCCGGCGGAACCGGCGGAGCTTTGGCCACTTTGTGTTATGCTAAGTTCTGGCTAAACTCCATTATCCGCCATATTGCGGAGTCTTTTCTTGCGCATGGATCACCAACGGTAAATTGACGAGTGCGAGCGAGAACTGGCATCTCATAGCGCCATTTTCAGGTGCTTCGAGGGCACCACACCCAGTGAGATTTTTTCAACGCGGATGGTTGCGGACAGTTAGCAGTGCGAAAGCTTCTGCTTGAGTAGATAATCTACTCATGCAGCAGCTCTCTCAGGGCATGCAATGTGGTGCTGTTTGCGCTGATTTTGTAGCACGGAATAAGCTTCTGGCCCTACAAATCAGTGTGAGCCGCGGGATGTGCCAATTTCCATCCACCTGCAGAATCAGAGTTTTCATGTAACTCTGTGGACTGTTCAAGTTCACCCCAATTCTAGACAACACCTGCTCCTTTCAATTTAAATGTCATTGTGTATGCCTTTACATGGTATGTTTGTTTAACTGTAGGTAGGCTTATATGTTCTTCTGCATGCATTGATTACTGCATGAAGTCACAATATCTCCATTGATTTCCGTTGGATTTTGTTGCCATTCCTATGATTGGCGGGTGTGGGTGTGACTTGCTTCAAGACTGGCGTTGATTTGAGCCTTTTTGGACTGTACTACCTGAGTAGATGAAAGTATAACATCAGTGAATAGCATCTGCATTACACTTTTGTAGGTGGGATCTTTAATGTGCATGCCCCCCTGCACACCTCATTTATTTTCCTCATTCTCAGTCCATTTTTTTTAGATACCATTCCCCATTCTCCAATCACCCCCCTTGTGACTACCCCAGTTACACCTCATTTTTAGAGGTAGAATACCTCGGTGCTTAGAATGACACACATATTGCTACATACATATGCAAAATAGTACCACAGGAATACTACTGCTCAAAGTGAAAAATGGCTTCATGAATTGGGCCAATAGAGTCCAAGAGAAATTAAAGACAACTTCCATCAGTGCAAACCTGTTGTCAGAGTGATTGTGTGCCAAATATTAATTACAAGTTTGGCTGTTTATCGTTATTAGGTCGTGCATTCGAGTCCTCTTGCATATACTTTACTATGTACTTATTAGATACTTATATCTGTATGAACTTGTCTGCTTCCGCTTAGGGACTTTTTTTCTCTGTTTAACTGCCTCTATTTGGATAGAAAACAGCCAGCCAGCTGAGGTCAGTAAAATACCAGAATTGCTTTCTGCTGAGGGACTTTCTTTTTTAATTGTTCTGACAACTGCCTCTATTTAACTTTCTTGATAGAAAACAACCTGCAGAGGTCAGTAAAATACCAGAATCACATTAGCATTCTCTAGATTCCAGTTCATAGAAATTGTCTTCCATGAGCACCCGTAAACAATATTTTTTTTCAAATATTGTATTTTCAGTGATATGACCATCGAAGACCCTGATTTTATATTAAAAACAGAGCTTTGCAATTTGCATGTCTTGGCTTGGCAATGCCCCTTCACCGGCCCGATGGTATTTCCCTGCATCCCTAGCCAGGGACAAGGACTCATGTACCCTCCTGCGGGAGACTATCAAGGACTTTTATGAGCATAATCATCCGGAAGACACTTCTGAATATACTACTTGGGGCGCACTCAAGGCGGTGGTTCCGAGCAAGTGTATTGTACTTAACTACGCCTTGAACAAACAAAGGGCAAAAGAGAGGGAAAATTTGGAGGAGGAACTGGCGTCTGTCGAACGTACCCACAAACTTGCACCCACCAGACAAACGCTCCGCAACCTCACGGCCATCAGAGGCAAGCTAAGGGCTATTTATAATAACCGAGCTGAATTCACTCTCCTTAAACTACGCAACCTATCCTACACCCAAGATAATAAGGTAGGGAAAGGCGAGGCAGCTGCGAGACAAACGGGAACGGGAGTACATAGGGGGTATTCAGGACCCCTCGGGGGCACTTACACACAGGGATGAGGACAAAGCAAACCTGTTCGGGGACTTCTACAGAGCATTGTATTCTGCAGACACCCTAGACCCTGCCGCACAGCAGGATTTCCTTCAAAACCTACCTATCCCACAGGTCTCCCCAGCCTGGAATGATGAGCTGACTGCCCCGATCACACTGGACACTGAAAATCGACGCCAAACTCTACTCTTCAATTCTAGCTAAAAGATTGAATGGCCTTATGCCACTCATTATCCACCCAGATCAATCGGGTTTTATTGCGGGACGCCAGACACACTCTGCGCATCATTCACCTAATCGAGAAAGCGAACAAATTTAAAATTCCTGCCATCCTGGCCGGGCTCGACGCAGAAAAGGCCTTCGATCGCGTCGATTGGAATTTTCTTATGACTATACTCATGGCGTTTGGCTTTTCCCCCAAATTCATACAAATGCTTCAAGTCAATTATAGGCTACCGAGGTCTAGAGTCTCGGTGAATGGCGCCCAGTCTGCCCCCTTCTATCACTCCCGAGGTACCAGGCAGGGGTGCCCCTTATCCCCTTTACTGTTTGCCCTCAGTATTGAACCATTGGCCATAGCCGTCAGAGAACACCCGGGAATTGAAGGCCTTCCATTCACGGGCGAGTCCCATAAAATATCCCTCTTCGCGGACGACGTCCTCCTGTTCCTTTCCAACCCAGGATCGTCTCTCCCACACCTGCAGGCTATACTGAGCCGCTTCGAGAACGCGGCTGGCTTCAAAGTCAACCTGACCAAATCTTACACACTCAATATCACTCTCTCTCCGGCTGAGGCCTGTCACCTTAAGACACTGACGCCCCTGGCATGGGCTTCCTCCTCGCTCCAATATTTGGGGGTACAGCTCACATCGAAAGTGGAGAAACTGTACAATGCCAATTTTCCTCCTATTCTGACTCGCATCCAAGCAGAGCTCATGAGGTGGAAACCGCTTTTCCTCTCTTGGCTGGGACGTATCCACGCCGTCAAGATGACCCTCCTTCCCAAACTGCTGTATTTATTCCAATCACTTCCCATGGAGATGGACAAAGACTTCTTTAGGAGGGTGAAAGCAATGATCCTGCGCTTTATTTGGCAGGGAGGGCGTGCTCGTTTCTCTTTTCAAATGCTTCGTCGCCCTCAGAGGGAGGGTGGAGCTGGCCTCCCTGACATGCGTCTTTACTATAAAGCAGCCCAACTTAGAATCCTTGTTGAATGGTTACAAAAAGAATCCGAGAAACACTGGCTCCAAATGGACCGTAGTGTAGCAGGGAGAACGATCTGGGACCTCATCTGGCGTGCGAAGCAGGAAAGACCCAAGAACGCCTATCTTAGCACCCCCACACGTACCACTCTGAAAGTCTGGGACTCTGTGACATCACTGGATGGCTGGACTTCCTTTCCGTCGCCCTTCACCTCTATCCATTTTAACCCGGCTTTCCCTCCAGCACTTCATAAAGGACCATTTGACACCTGGAGGGAGGGGACTTGTCTGGCTTTGACCCATCTGTTCCACAACTATGATCCCCTCACATTCGAGAACTGCAAGAGAGACTATGGGATAGGGGACTCTGAACGCTTCCACTACACTCAGATGTTACACTGGGCCCTGGGTCCCCAGGTGCGGGAGGGAGCGACCCGATCCCTCACCAAGTTTGAATCCTTCCTAGTTAAATCTTCAAACATGAAAGGTGCCATTTCCTTCCTGTATAAACACCTGCTGTCTTCAACACCGTCCCCTCGACCACGATATATGTCAATGTGGGAGGGATTGGTCCAGCAGGACATCACTGACGAGGAGTGGTCACACTTGTGGTCTGATATCTTCAAATTCAATCGATCTGCGGACTTGCAAGAAGCACACTTAAAGATGATGATGGATTGGTACCTGTATCCATCCAAACTAGCTTGGATCTTCCCCGGTACATCAGATAGGTGCTGGCGAGGGTGTGGTTTCCTGGGAGACTTCCAACACATTTGGTGGGACTGTCCCTCTATCAGGCCCTTTTGGGAAGAAATTTTAGCGCAGGTGAAGGATTTACTGGGGTACCCTATACCGACCTCCATGATTGGAACTCTTCTGGGTGTCCGAGACCCTATGCTAGAGCACCAAACTAGAGCGGACAAAAGAATCATGTGGCTCTGTATAGGGGCAGCTAAAACCACCATTGCAGCGGCGTGGAAGAAAAGAGAAGCGCCGGCGATGTCCTTGTGGCATTCCCGTCTTTGGAGGCTCCTCAGTATGGAACGTATGTCAGATATCTTCTGAGAAGACTTCAAGAACTTTGAATTTAGGTGGGGACCGTTGGTCGCCTTTCTGTCCCGGGGGTTGCCCTCAGCAGTGTGTCCACTCACAATACGGGCCCTACATCTTTTTCAAATCTAAGTAATACCACTTCTGCGACATTAATCTGTGCTACCGCCACCACCAGGGGGGAGGGGGCGGGGGGGTAAGTTTTTGGGGGAGGGGGGATGGAGGGAATTCACTTCATTGTTGCCTCATGGTTGCTACCAATGCTTTTTTCTCTTATTTTCATTTCTGAGCCCCGGGGGGGCGATCCTTATTTACTATCGAGCATGGACTTTGCCCACTGATGGACCCATTGGGAACACAAGCTCTTCCTTAGGGATATTGGAGCCGGATGACTCACCACTGACATTAAGGCAGAGGAGAGCTTCTTGGAGTACCTGTTATTTTCAGAATCTGTAACCTGTAATTAGATCTGTACATTGGGCCCGGGGTACGTGAACCTAGTTCGGTGGGTTCCTTCTTAGCTCGTTTTGATTGCATGACTTTGATCTGGTCGCCCCTGTGTGGGAACATGGGCGGATTGTGCCATGAGTTGTTTACAAAAAATTAATAAAAACATCTTTGACAAAAAACAGAGCTTTGGACTATACCATTTACCGCTGAAAGGCAATATTTCTCTCCATGTGTTCCCATACCTGGCGTGTCACGTAGTTTGGTGCTTACGTTCCCTCCATGTTAAAGAACAGTAGATGTTTCAGCACCCAGGCTAATGTGCTGCATAGCTAAATACATATAAGGTCCCAAAGGCGAGACCGATTGCATTGCAAATGCTCGTTTTTTTGAAGGACGGATATTGGGAGGAAATGCAGAATGAGATCCTGTGGAACTCAAAGGTTTTAAGGACGAAATAGAAAAAGATGCAGCGAACTTTGAAAAATAAGGTAAACTATCAATAGGGAACCTATTGACCATCATCAAGTTTGGACAGAGATCTCTTCCCAGTAGAAGGAATGTGCATGTCCACCCACTAGCACGAGGGAATGTAATCACTCGTCGTGGAAATGACAACTCAAAGTTTAATTAGTAACTTTAAGTACTGATTTCAGGCACACAAGTGTGCCTCTGCTATGTAACACAAATCACATAAATGTAGCCCTCACCCTGGACTCTGTCTTCTTCCCTCTCTACTGCTGTGAAGTTGCAGACACCAGCTCCAACCTAAAGGAAGCAGCCTACTCAGATCAAAAGAAAGAGAAACTTCCCTAATGAGGAGACATACGTGTGTAGTGAACTTTGGCACAGATCACTGCAGGGAACCACATGGTCAGCCTTTAATGGAGAGGAGATGGTGTGCATGTGTCAGGAGCTCACAGACTCTGTCAGTATGCAGCATACTGTAAGCAGCAATACTGTGCCAGTAAGCAGCAAGTTATTTATTCATTTTGATGAAAGACTGTCTGATGAGTGGTGAATGTGGGAAAGCTAGTAAAGCATTAATTAACAGTTATAGACAGTCACTATCACATGAAGCCCATACACTTACTAAATGTCGGGAGGTACATGGCATCTTCTTTATTCGACATGTTCTCCAAAGAAGTGGCTGTAATTATACTACTTTTTGTTGGATGTTAAACAAAATATTACAACAAATGAGCACGATGTTTTTGGAGACTACTTTGCTTGATGAGGCAATGTTCAGCTCCTTGGCGGCAGATGTATCAAGATTCCATTTTGCGATTTCTAAATAGCGATTTTTAAGGAATCGCTATTTAGAAATCGCAAAATGGAATGTATGTAGAAAATCGCTATTGTTTTGCGATTTCTTAGTCTTCCTTATTTGCGAATTTGCATTTTGCAAATTCGCAATTAAGGAATAATTTCCCATGCATTCCTATGGGCCAGGAGGCCCATAGGAATGATTGTGAAATAATTCTCAATTTGCGATTCGCAATTTGCTAATCGCAAATTGAGAATCTTTCAAGGGTGCAGGGGTGTCTCAAAGACACCCTGCTGCACCCCTGAAATCTACATGTGTGTGCATATGGTGCACATACATGCCCTGCGGGCATGTATGTGCGTCACATGCCACCCTCACAAATGCCAAATGGGGCATTTTTAAAAGAAATCGCAAATTACCACCAACTCAAGTTGGTGGTAATTTGCGATTTCTTAACCCAAATTCGCAATTTCGAAAACCTACATACATGTGATGTGATGTGATGCGATATTTATATAGCGCACTATCGCTCCAAGGAGCATCTTGGCGCTTTGACTCAAATCAGCTGAAGATGTAACAGCTATACTGTCCCCAGAGTTGGAGCGGTTCACATCAGTGCTTTACATGATAAGTCCGACAAGCCATATATCCAGGTTTTCAGCGCCTTTCTGAAACCTTGTTTGGTTGTGATCTCGCGTAGCTGGTGGGGTACTTTATTCCATGCCCTAGCACCAATCACTGCCAGGGATTTGCCTCCCTTTGTCACCAATCTAAATTTAGGAACAATGAGCAAGTTGGCTGTAGCAGATCTAAGATTACGGGCGGGGTGATATCGCGCAAAACTTCTGCGGAGATACAACAGGCCCTGCATATGAAAGGCCCTGTGGGTGATGGTAAGGACCTTAAACAGGATGCGTTTATGTATCAGGAGCCAGTGAAGGGTATCCAATGCAGCAGAGGTCGAAGACTTTCTCGGCCATCTAAGTACCAGCCTAGCGGCCGCATTTATTTGACCCTGCATACAGGCTATTGAAATAGTCTAATCTAGAAGTGATTAGTGCCACAGCGACCGTGTGTCTGGCTGTAAGGGGGAGCAGGTCAACACATTTCCTAAGCCCCTTCATGATTTGGAAACATGCGCCAGCTACCTCTCTTGCTTGCTGTTTAAATGATAGGGTATCATCAAATTTGATCCCTAGATTTCTTACTACATTGATTGTGTTTGGCGGAGCTTCCGCATCCTCTGGCCACCACTTATGCGGAAGAAAGGAGTTGTTTAGACTAAACGGCAAGATTTCCGTTTTGGCGGAGTTGCACTTAAGATGGTTATTTGCCATCCACGTAAAAGTCGCAGCTAGGCAGTCTTTCAAAGTTTGTTCCGCATTGGCCATGTCCTCATCCAGGACTAGGACTACCTGCGTATCATCCGCGTAGGCTATAGTGCTAATGTCAAATGAAGAGATTCATTTGATCAGAGGGGCCATGTACAGATTAAAAAGTGTAGGGCTCAGACTTGAGCCCTGAGAAACTCCTGTCTTCAATACCTTTTCCTCTGAGTAAAACTGTCCCAATGTAGTCACCTGACGCCTATGTGTCAAGACGTTTTTGAGCCATTCTAATACGGTGCCTGCTATGCCTGCACTAGTCAGGCGATCTAAAAGGATAGCATGTGACACCGTATTGAACGCTGCGGATAGATCTAAAAGGATCAGGACTGCCTTCTTGCCCTGATCCAAAGCAGCTCTTATGGTCTCTGTTGTGAATAGCAGGGCAGACTCCGTCGAATGATGGGCTCTAAAGCCTGCTTGATTAATATGAAGAATGTTATTCTCTTCTAAGAATGCCGTAAGCTGCTTATTCATACAGATTTCCGCCAGTTTAGAGATGGCGGGCAGGAGCGAGATGGGGCGTAAATTGGATAGAGTCTTGGGGTCCTGCAGTGTCTTCTTCTGAAGCGGTCTCACTGCTGCGACCTTCCATTGTGATGGAATCTCACCGGACTGAAGCGATGAATTAATAATAGAATTTATTACAGGATTAGCCTCCTCTATCATGGCTTTTAACAGGGTCGAGGGACAAGGATCAAACGGTGAGCCTGACTTGATTCGGGATATGGCCTGGCGGGTATCCTCCATACTAATCAGGGTAAAGGATTCTAAACAGGCCGTACAAGAGTCTTTTGTGTCCCTTGGCTCAAGGTCCACTGACTCAGCCTGAGGGAAATCTTTAGTTATTTTGTCTATTTTTTGTTCGAAGTAATTTGCGATTCCTTAAATGCTTAAGCAAAATAGGGAATTGCAGATTTTTGCGATTCCTTACTGTGCGATTTTTTGATACATGTCAAAAAATGCTAATAAGCCTTTTGCGATTCGCAAAGACCGAAATTCGCAGAATTCCGGTCTTTGCGAGTCACAAAAGGCTTGATACATCTGCCCCCAAATCTTATGGTACCCACATTGCATATCAGTACCAGTAATGAATGGTGGGCATGTTTAGGATGTTCCTTACTGTCGACCAGCACTACTGGTTTACAACTGACTTGGTAGGGCCCCTCCCTTCCATGTACTTAAATGAATGTCTACACTGTTGAAGGTAAAGTGCCACAGTCCCTATGGCATCCCATCCACTTATGACTTATACCACTCCAGGGTAGACATGCGGTCATATGACGCCACAAATGGTTTGAGGAAATATGTTGGTAAACTTGCATCAGCAATTTAATCGAGAACTTTGTAATGGTTTTATGGTCGTTTCCAGAACATTGTATTGCACAGAAGGAGGCAACAGGTCACGTCTACCAGTTTAGAGTGCCTCAGGACTTCTTGCTCTCACCACTTCATATCACTCTTCTCTATAATCACTGGATCAGCTAATCAGGTTTTATTAGCTATGCTATATTTTCAAATGTACACTTCTACTTGGAATTGAAAAATTGAGAGACGCTCACACCTGGCAATGCTTCGCAAATCTATTATTGCCTGATGAGCATTCGTAAATGGATGAGGCTCAAAGGCTTCAGCCGGCCCGGAAGTACTTAGTTATCTACAAGGTTTAGGAGAAGTACTACGAATGGGGAAAAGGTCAGCAGCACTGGAGTATTGTTTGTCAATTAACTCCTGACTCCAAGTCCAATGTTGTTGTAGGCCGATGCTGTTGTCTACCTCTGTCATTTCTGCTTCGTACTGATGAGGTCGATGATACAAAATCGAAACAGTAAACAAGAGAGCATGTCACATATTCAAATCAATCAATCAATCAATCAATAAAAAGCTTTATTCGGTTACATACAAATAACCATAAAAGCACACTATAATAATAAATTTTTTTTAAACATATTTTCTACAAAAGGTACAGGGCAAAAGTCAATATTTACAGCAATTACAACCATTCTTCATACATAGCAAAAATGTCATTGTCATTTTTGTCACATCACAATAAATTTCCTATATCTAAAAACATTTTTTAAAAAGGCGGAAACAGAGGCTACAACAAATATTGTCACATATTCTGTCCAGAGTAGAACACTGCAAATCACAAAACAAAAGGAAAAACATTCAGAAATTGGCAGGTAATTTATGCAATGGTGATACGTTCATTCTGAATGCGCGGCATACACAGCCAGCTCTGAGATGCTTTATTCAATTCCAGAAAACATGAGTATTTAAATCTAGCTTCCGTTAACGGTTTTAGTACCATACCATGAGTGTGGTTGCACCCATTTTAATGTCATTATGAGGTAGGAGTTTCCTACAAATATGTGAGTAAAAATATATTTATATTACCAAATAATAAAACCCAGAGTCAGACTGGGACAGATAATAGAACCAGTACTAAAGTAATAGTGGCCCACATTAGCAAATCAAATACATAAATAGAGGCCGACGTTCTGCAAATTAGGAAAGTTTTGAAACTTGTACAGGCATGAAGTAGAGGGGTTTTGTTAGGTTTGTAAGACTGTATGCATTTGTGCTTGATGCAGGCAATGCCTGTGGTAATATCAGGGAAGTTAAGAGAAAATTGGCCCACCAGACCATAAAGCAGACCCATAAACTGCCAAAAGAGCATCTCACACACTGACCTGTCAGACCAGCCCTTCTGGCAACGTCAGAGTGGCCTACAACTAGCCCGGTCCTGATAATAACCAAAACAAGCATTGGCATAGCCAATAGATCTTACCTTTGAGACCTTATGTGTTTAGCCAGAACTTTTGGCTATGTTGTAGTGGATTGTGGCTGCTGTGCATCATGTTGAAAAGTTATAATAAAAAGTGTTAAGCATTTTTGTTACCTATATACAAACCAAGAAAACATTATATACAACTGAACAACTTGATTTAAAAAGATTTTAACATAAAAAATGTCTTCTAGTTATGTTGTACTTATGTGGCACAGTGGTATTATGTGGAGTGTATTTGTTGCACTGAATACAATGCAATTCTGTGAGATGTAATTATGTGGCACCAGGTGGTATTATGTTGAGTGTATTTATGTTGCATTGAGTAGAGTGTAAGTATGTGGCGTGTAACTATGTCACACTGAGTGGTATTATGTGGAGTGTATTTATGCTGCATTGAGTAGAGTGTAATTATGTGGCACAGTGTTATTATGTGGAGTGTATTTATGTTGCATTGAATAGAGTAAATATATGACATGTAATTATGTGGTAATGAGTGGTATATGGGGTGTATTTATGTTGCATTGTGTAGAGTGTAATTATGTGGCGTGTAAATATGTGGCGCAGTGTTATTATGTGGAGTGTATTTATGTTGCATTGAATAGAGTGTAATTATGTGACATGTACTTATGTGGCACTGAGTGGTGTTATGTTGAGTGCATTTATGTTGCATATAGTAGAGAGTAAATATGTAGCGTATAATTATGTGGCACTGAGTGGTATTATGTGGAGTGTATTTATGTTGCATTGAGTAGAGTGTAATTATGTTGTGTGTAATTATGTGGCACTGAGTGGTATTATGTGGAGTGTATTTATGTTGCATTGAGTAGAGTGTAATTATGTGGTGTGTAATTATGTGTCAGTGACTGGTATTATGTGGAGTGTGTGTTGCATTGAGTGCAGTGTAATTGTGTAGCATATCATTTTTTTGCACTTAGTGGTATTATATGGAGTGTATTTATGTTGCATTAAGTAGAGTGTAATTATGTGGCACTGAGTGGTATTATGTGGAGTGTATTTATGTTGCATTGAGTAGAGTGTAATTATGTGGCGTGTAATTATGTGGTACTGAGTGGTATGTGGGGTGTATTTATGTTGCATTGAGTAGAGAGTAATTATGTGGCATGTAATTATGTGGCGTGTTAGTATGTGGCACTTAGTGGTATTATATGGAGTGTATTTATGTTGCATTAAGTTGAGTGTAATTATGTGGCACTGAGTGGTATTATGTGGAGTGCATTTATATTGCATTGAGTAGAGTGTAATTATGTGGCTTGTGGAGGACTCTAGGACCCTGCAGGTGTGGGGTCCCTAGGACCCTGTAGTGGGGGCTCTAGGACCCTGCAGGTGTCCTTTTCTTTTTCCCCTTTGGTTGGTCCATCATTGGTAGTTTGGTGTTTATGGTTGGAAGATAGGGGTTTGTTGGTCACCGTACATACACACCAAACTACCATGGATGGATTAATCCCTACATTCATGGACCACCGCCAATGGGACCAATGATGGGACCTCACTACAAGCAACAACCTCCTTTTTTAGGGAACGGCCAGACCAACCAAAAGGAAGAAGAAAAGGGGTCACATGGACAGACCAGTAACGGCAAGTCCAGACCAGGAGCATATCCAAAGAGAAACAAGGACCTAAGACGACACACTTGTAGTAAACCTGACAGACATTACCCTGACCGAAGACCAAGAGAATCTCCTGAACAAAGGTTTGGGCTACGTGCCCACACCACCACTGGATGTATTAAAGCTACAATGTGAAATGGCAGAATTTAGCAGGAAACTCAAACTCAAAACCTTTTTCAACAACAAAGAAGACTTCGTATCAGAAAGTGATACAACACTACGATGCAAGTCCACCTTCTGCCCCCTAAACCACCAGATCCCAGTTGAGATACAGGCTTTCGAGCACGCTGATATGAAAGAAGTGGGGGACATCCAAAAAACAAACAAAAAACCTTTCAAGAACATGACCAGATTAGAACAACAAATACTAAACGAACTCTGACAGAATTAAAACCTTATAATAAAACCAGCTGACAAGGGCAGAGGGATTCTCCTACTGAGCACCGAAGGATATGACCAACAGTGTCTTCAACTCCTCTCAGACACAAAATTCTTCAAATTTATCACCAATTACCCAACCAAGAAACTGCAAAGAACAATAGACCTTATGGCAGATGAGGCAGAGCTCAATGGATGGATTTAAAAAAAAAAATTAAGTGGACTTTCTCAAAACAGAGTGACCAAAAGTACCTCACTTCTACTCACTACCCAAAATACACAAAGAGAGGAGACCACCTCCAGGACATCCAATTGTCTCATGCATTGATTCAGCATAAGAGCCCCTGTCAGTTTGCTGACCAGTACCAGAGACCTCTGGTACAGAAAACACCAACGTACCTAAAAGATAGCCGTGACCTTTTGACCTTTTGAACCTCCTAAAAGACCAATCTTTCTCAGATGATAAGATGCTCTTAGTTGGACCAGACGTGGAGAGCCTATATACGAGCCTTCCGCAACAAAAAACACTGGAAACCTTAGACAAACTACTTTTAATCAAACAATGGGATTACAGAACGCCTAGACATTTCATACTTGAGTGCTGAAGACTAGCTCTCACAGAGAACTACTTCGAATACAATGCCACAATGTATTTACAATGCCACAGAACATCAATGGGCAGCACATTTGCCCCCAGTGTGGCTGGTCACAATCGTGAGCAACTTTGAGGAGACCTTCATACTAAACAACAACATTCCTTTCTTCTCCAAGATTCGATTTTGGAAACGATATATAGATGACGTCATCGTCATCTGGGAAGGCACCCAAGAGAGTCTACAAGGTTTCCCAGAATGGATCATTACACAAGACCAGTGTTTTAAATTCACTTACACTGCAAACAACAAGAGGTTAGACTTTCTAGATATTACAATCCATATAGAAGACAACACACTCAAAACCAAAACGTTTCACAAACCTACCTCTAAAAACAGTTTGCTCTCCTACAAAAGCTTCCACCCTCGACCACTCAGAGACAACCTGCCATACAGCCAATTTCTATGTCTTAGGCACATCTGCAGTGAGTTAAGAGAGTACAAAACCAAGAAAAGGATCTGTGCAGGAATTTGTCAATACAAGACTACCCAGAGAAAATAATAAACAGATGCCAAAAAAGAGTGCAAAATCAACCCAGAGAGAGCCTACTGGAAGTACTATCAAAAGATACCAACACAAGACGTAGTAACCTGCGTCACCACATACAGAATAGCTACAAACATAGTGAAGAAGATTGTGAACTGGAACTGGAGAATATCAACTTCTGGCACACTCAAATGGCCAAAACCAAGGTTTGCAAACAGGAGAAAAAAAGAGCTTCAAAGACATACTGGTCCATATGAGACCCCAACAGAGAATAAAAAATGAAACAATCACCACATTGTCTAATATGACACCGATAATTTGACATTACCCATGCGGTTCATGCTCGGTATGCAAACTTATTACAACTACCAAGACAATCCAACTTACACCTGAGCTGAACTGGACCATCCGGCATCACACCAACTGCAACTCAACATATGTGATCTACATGATCACTTGTCCATGCAACCTTAGGTACATTGGAATGACGTGCAGGAAGGCAAAACAGAGAATCTGTGAGCACAGGAGTAACGTAAAATGCAAAAGAGGAACAACAAAGATGAGAAACCATTACATCGAACTCCAACACACTGTTGATGATCTAAATTGGGTGATCCTCGAAACCTTAAGAACCAAAAACCAGGATACTGAACGGATACTCTTTGAAAAGGAGCAGAGGTGGGTATACCGCCTCAAGATGAACATCACAGTGCTGAATGATAATATTCCTTGGCTGAGCCTAAAGTAACACATAATTTAGACATATGACATTCTTCAAACAATGGGAAAGCACCAGTTCCCTTTCCAGCTCAACAAGTGAGCAAAAACACTAGATGATGATCCGGACTGTCGGGACAGTTAATAAACACTCTGTGTAGAATATAGTACCCTTTGTTGACCTAATAACCCCTAACTATGATGTCATTACTAGCGGAATACCACCAACACAACATTGCCATTTTCTCTTCAATTTGTATGAAAAGCACACAACTTCAAGTTACCCTACAAACTTCACTCACAGTCAATACTGGATTAAAATAATTGAGCATTTGATCACCCAACTGACCCTTTGTGGATTGAATGAGATAAAAATATGTTGCTTCTACAAAAACAATACCAACCACGCTGGATGTAAGGTCATTATAAATCCCATAAGTTATTCTCCCAGATCAGACATAAAAAGAAATATTACTTCCCTCGTATCAACAATATGCACACATGCCCCACTCCAGCGAGCCTTACACAAAAAGTAATGAGGAATAAAACTCAACTTTTTTTCCCATCCAGACCACCGTGCTAAAATATCCTTAATATATTTTTATATTTTTATATTTTTGAAAGATTCTTCAATATACTTCCAAAATAATATTTTTTACAATAACACAGGAGCAGGACCCACTCCATCTCCTCCACACAATAGTCTGTCTACTATGGCATCTGGAGTAAGAATAGAAAACGCTCGCTCCAAGAGTGCCCGCATCATCCGGGGCACCGCAAGGAGAGCGAGCACAAGTTGCACCAGCCTGCCATGCCAGGTATTCCAGCAGAAATGAACGGTTACTAACGCCATCGGCAGACTCGTAACTTATTGAATTTTATTTTCCTTGTTTGTGCAATGCTTTTTTTTTTATCTCAGCAGGTAAACTTGCCCGCCGATACCCCGAAGAAGCCCGCAACTAGGGATACCATGGTATGAAAAGCTAAGACATTATTTTCAATTACTGCACACTCGCCATTTGTATTTACAGTCACCACGCGCTCTCTGCAACCCATGGTGATAGTCAACAATGTATGAGCTCCTGCGTACGGTACCTAAACAATTTGGTCTCTGTTGAAACCATGACACTCTGGCATTACTTGAAGCATAGTACCTTAACAACAGCATTATGTACCTCCTACAACCAAAACACACCAACCGCTAGGCCCATCACGATACTTTACTTTCTATTCAAAATCATTTTGTACCAATACGGCCAACACATTAAAGCATGCAGGGCTGCTTACTTCTGTTGCAGGGATTCTGCTCATGCACAGAACTATGTGCAGGAAACCAGGACCTCGGTGTGTTGTGGTGTACCAAACAACCCACCTAAGTGCCTAGAACCCAGATCCAACTAGCATTAGTGTCTCATTCATTTTCTGTACTACAGCAAAACTACCACTGATTAGACAACCTTGAACATGCGACTCAGTAGACTCTCAGGATTAGTGGGAATCAAGAACACTCTTTCGCTCTAACACTCATACTGGTCCACAACGTGAGTAATCAGAGACACAATATAGTTTAAAATGTTTATTTTAACTAACGTGCTCTAAGAAGCAGTACTCTCGTCAATGCTAACAAAAAGATGCATGCACAGGACCCACGTCTGAGCATAGCCGTCCCACTCGGCATGACAAATGCAAAAAGAACAATTGATGGACAGAATGCAGAACAATGTCATACATTCACCCCAGATCTGGGCCTAAATCCATCGTTTTTTTGCTCACCATGCCATTCCAGTTTGGACCCAGCCAACAGCCAAGCATGGAGGACGTGAGCTGGTGGAGCTCCGTCTCGCAACCCCGACACTTGACACAGAATCCTGGCATCCACTGGGCGCACGACCGCAAAACTGTACCTGCGGTAATCGGAACACTCCAGGCGTCTCTGGGTCTAATTTGAGACCTCATAAGGTTGTGCTGACCGTGCACCGCGTGGGCGGCCTGAAGCGCCGAAAATGAGCAAGGAGGAGTAGGAGGCGGAGCCGTGCTCGGAGACGAGCAACATGAGACCTGTGGGGACCTGAGGATGCCGGAACACACACTGGGTCCCTTGCGAAAACACAGAAGAAGGATAATGTGGAATATTGCGGGCGAGGACTGTAAACTGGCCTCGGGCAGCTGCGGATGGCCTCCGGTCGGAACTCGGCGAACTGCGTAGGCTGGTGCAATATGGCGGAAGGAGGCATTGCACACGTTAACTGATCCCCCTATTAGTGTGGGATTCCTGCGGCGCTGGATGGTGCTTGGCATTCGGAGGTGCGGCAAGGCAAGTAACTGTGCTGCCGAACTGCGGAGTACCCCCCCACAGCATTCACGAGCACGGTGATGTGGAGCGTGTGGCTGCAGCTATTGATGCACAGAGCGGGGTAACAGAGGAGCAGAAGCAGCCATTCAACTAGGTGCACAGCTCTGTCAAGACTGAGGCTGATGGGCACTTGTGCACTCCCCTGGGGGCAAAAAAAGGATTGACCGGAGGCTTGGGCCCGTATACTGGACACCCCGGTGAGCACTGGGAGAGCACTGCAGCTGGGGAGTAACTTTGGTCGGTTACACTGGAGTACGTGTATGGTGTGTCCTGCTGCAGCGGTCTGACTAGGCAGGTGCCTGAATGCCTGGGACAGAGAGGGTGACACTGCACAACTACTGGTTCCCTGTAATGTGAGGAGTGCTGGTCAATACTGGAGTGGTGGAGAGGGGAAGTGCGCTGAGGAAGATCTGACCGGCTGAGGTGCAGTGTGCCCTGATACAGTATTTATAGGAGCGATGGGGACTGCAAAGACGTAGCTGAGTGCAGAGCCGGGGGCGCTGGTGAAGCGCTGTGTCAAGAAATACCATAGGCTGGTTACTCTTGCTCGGATTGTGGGCTGCTTTGCTTGGACACGGTGGGAGGGCAGGCATACGTATCCCTGGGCAGACTACATTGGAGTTGCGCTGGAGCTCCGTAACACGGGTGAGAGGCGTGACACTGTGGGGCGCAACAGAGATAAACAGCCAGATGTATCAGCCAGTGAAGATGCCCTCTTCACGCCTAACAGTGACCCTCCAACACCTCGGATAACGAGATAGTGCCCCCCACAGGGACAGACCAACATGCTGCCAAGCTCGATTTAATTCTGAAGGAAATACGAGATTAACGCAACGCTATTGAGTCAGAAATGGGAGCACTGTCCTCTATTTTGAATTTACTGCAGGCGGATCATAAAAAGTTAACGGACAAAGTGAAGTCGAATAAACTTGCATTGGATGAGTTGATACCATAGCAGACTATGCACTCCTCTCAATTGGAACAGTTTCAACTACACCTCCGGGGCTTGCAAGAAAGGGTGGATGATGCAGAAGGATGGTCCCGACGTAATAACGTCCGAATTCTTGGGATTCCAGAGCGGAGATAGGGGTCAAATACCACTCAATTCGTGGAGACCTGGCTGAGAGACCACTTGGCGAAGGAGGGGCTGACGGCCCTGTAATGTGTGGAACGTACGCACCGAGTGCCGCCGAGACCGCCTCAACCAGGGGCGCTGCCAAGACCACTGATTGCGCGCATACTGAACTATAAAGATCGTGACACAATCCTGAGGGCGGCGAGGGAGAACTCACCAATACACTTTGAGAACAAAACAATATCTCTTTATCCGGACTTTACCTTGGCAGTGCAGAAGGCAAGAGCCACCTACCAAGATGTGAAGAAAGGCTGAGAGCACGTAATTTGAAATATGCGCTCCTTTTCCTGGCCTGGCTGAAAGTCATCCATGGCCAAAAATCAATTTTCTTTGACAGCGCGGAAGAGGCAGCGGATTGGTTGGAAATCATGTTTACACCATCAACATCACAGGCCTCACTGCCATGGGGTCAGCGGGATAGGATGCGCACACCATGGAACTAAGGAGCATGTGGGGAAGGCAGTGGACATGTCGTGGAGGCAACGGACAGTGGCCCCACTCCTGAGAAAATAACGGAGAGTCAAAACAATGCCCTTTTGACGGCGGCGGCACTGGCTGCACATGATGCACAGGCTGAGGCCTCCTCGTCGCAGTCCTCAGATGCAGCGATGATACGCTCTGATTCCGAGACTAGCCTGGCACTGTTTCCTTCCATTACTGCACAAATGGCCAGGGAATACTAGAGCTATGTTGAGGGGATGGTCGGAGGTGGTAATGTATGAGACATTCTACATATTGCTTTCTTGGTGTGAGCGAGTGGTCGTGGGTCCGGAGGGTTGGTACTAGAAGGGGTACTATATAGACTTATAAGTTTCTTTATCTTTTGTTTCGCAGTGTAATGACTGTTCGCTACGTGGCGGTTGCCACTTTCTCCCCCATGGCGACTTCACTATGGCACTTCTTATTGGGAGTCCATGTTGAACTTGTGTTTCATGTTTGGTCCTCTAGTGTTGTATGGAGGAACCCAATGTTGGGGAAGTTTGTTGGGAATGCTTGCTCAGCCCTTACACCCCTGCTCTCCTGTAGATTTGAACACACCATGCTATTGGTAGCACCACACCTCAGATTTCCATATGACAACACGTAACAAGTACAACTATTGCACCTGGAATGTAAGGGGCATGGGGTCTATACACAAGAGGCATCGTATTCTTGTGCAGCTCAATAGGAGACGGATAGATCTAGCTTTCCTACAGGAAACACATCTGAGCCACGACGAGGCGTCTAAATTATAGAAGAAGTGGCGGGGCCAATTGTTCTCCACGACGTATTCAGCCTTTGCTCGAGGGGTGGTAGTGTGGGTGCGTAACACTGTCCCTTTTAAGTTGTTGGAACAGACAATAGACATACATGGCTGATATGTCCTACTTCACGGTACACTGGATGGGGAGCACATTGTCATAGGAAGTTTATATGCCCCGAACACGGAGCAGGCTGGATATCTTGAGATGCTTAGCACGGCGCTAACGAAGTGGTCGACTTCAATGCGGTGTTAGATACAGGACTAGACAGGTCGCACCCCCCACTGCACGCAACTGAAAGTCAGAAACAGGAAGACGCACTTACAGTATGGGCTAGGGGCTGGGGGCTGCATGATACCTGGCGGGTGAAAAACCAGGGACATAGAGAATATACCCCCATATGCAAATGTAATATTAAAAGCACCCCAGTTTGACTTTGAGCAGCTGCGTTTTATGTTATGTCTATGTAAGTGGGACTGATCAACATGAATTAACAGCATACATTGTTATTCAACCTTGAACACGCTGTGCAGACTGAGGGCACAGTGTGCGCCTAGATATGTGAAAAACAGACAGTCCTCATGTGAAGGAGCGCAAGCAGTTTATTTACGAGAACACATCCATGTAGTGTTGTGTGCAAACAGCGTCAAAAGCAGCAAAATGGCGTCTAAGCATATACCTCACTTATGCTAACATAGCAATGTCTGCAGTTAACCCCTTATCCTCACTACACTCCCAAGCACATCTTGCATTATATCAGTATTGGTGGAGTAGAGATTTGTCATTTCTGAATTGCTTATCTTTGATGATGCTGACGTAAGAATTGCATCTTTGTTTGCTATGAGTATGCGTACTTAGGGCCAGATGTAGGTGGCTAAATACCAGTCGGTAATGCCGAAATCCGTTAAATTTCCGCGGTACCGACCGGTATTTACCCATGTGCGATGTAGATATTACCGAACGCCATTGCTAATAAGGAATCGGTAAAAATAAGGTAAACCAGTTACCGATTCCTTATTTAGCGATTGGCAGACACCGAAACACTAAAATACCAAATCGGTAAATAAGAAATCGGTAAATAATCACAAATGCGATGTACAAAAAATCGGTAATACCGAATTTGCCAAAAATTTATATTTAAGAATTGATAATTACCACTGACTCCAAGCAGGTGGTAATCCGGTGCACTGCATATAACCAGCCCCAAACGCAACAGTGTGAACACAATGCTGGCCCTCTACGTTATAGCAAGGTGGCTACGTTTCCGAGCAGCAGGACTGAGGGCCTGGAGACGGGAGGAGCGTGTGTACAGACCTCGTGTCACACTGTTCCAAATGACTGAGGCGGAAATACATGAGAGGTACAGGCTACACCCACAAACCATCCTAGACCTGATACGGGACCTGCAACCATTTCTGGAGCATCAGACACCAAGGGAACACGCCATACCAACACATGTGCAGGTGCTCTGTAGCCTGCACCTACTTACATCAAGAAGTTACCAGGGTGTGATAGCTGTGGCAGGTGATGTGTCACAGAGTTGCCTGTCCCGTTTCTTCAACTCCTTCTTGGATGCCATGATGCAGAGAATGTATCACTACATACGCTTCCCCAGCACACAGGCGGAACTGCAGAAGACAAAGCTGGATTTCTACCAAAAGGTACAGTTCCCACATGTAATAGGGTGAATTGATACCAATTCACCACATACCAATCTGCCCACCTGATGCTACAGAATACAGATACTGCAACAGCAAATCCTTGCATTCCATCAATGTGCAGGTGATATGTGATGCAGACAACATCATCACTGACATTGTGGCCAAATTTCCAGGGAGTACCCATGACTCCTACATATTCAGGAACAGTGGGATCTACACATGTCTGGCTGGTGGTGAGTTTGGAGAAGGATATCTGCTAGGTAAATCAATGTGACACACCCTGATGTATACCTTGGATGAATGTATTGTTGACTCTAATTAATGACACTTCCTTTCCCATTTAGGTGACAGCGCATATGCAGTGCGCTCATTTATCTTAACTCCTTACCTCAACCCTTCCATCCCAAGTGAGAGAAGATACTCCATCCCAAGTGAGAGAAGATACAATGTGGCACATAAAAGCACACACAATGTTGTAGAGCGCACCTTTGGACTACTAAAAAGCAGGTTCTGTTGCCTCCACAAAAGTGGAGGTGCACACCAGTACCGCCCCATCATCTACTGCAAAATAATAGCAACATGTGCAATGCTGCATAACCTTGCCACAAAGAAAGGAACAGCAGTGGAACTAACTGACTCTGAGGACGAGGGTGAGGACTGTCCACAGCCAGAGCACAGCGCAGCAGGTGTGGCAGCAGCACTGGATGGGAGACACAGATGGGTTGAGATAACACGCAACTATTTCTGAGTAAGTAAGGAGACATAGCTAGTTACTGTATGTGAGTGATGGTGTTTATTGACCATAGCACACCACCACAACTTGAAGTGCGTCACATGTTAGGCCTAAATCAAATGCAGTGTCCATAAAAAAATGGGCTACTTCACCTATTTGAGGAAAACCATGTTATGGTTGGCTCTACATCCTGCACCCACGGCCTGCACTGCTGCGTACCTTGACCACACAATCCTCACTGCCTGTCTGTCCTGTGGCAGCGCGGTGGCGTTCGCGGTGCCTCCTGGACTCTGTGGGAGGGGGCATGATGCTATTGCAGTTAGTAGCCTCTTCACTTTCACCCACATCACCTGTAGTGGCTACCTTGTCGGCTTGTAGCACTTCTAGTGCACTGGTCACTGTGACCAGCCCCCTTGCAACATCACGGCTGCAGTTAGCCATCTCCTCCTGCATGGCCACCGAGCGCCTGCAGAGCAGAGAGGTGGCAGTGGAGAGGCGGTTCACCGCCTTGGTGTAATTGTCAAGTTTCTGCCTCTCCCTGCGCCTTGACAAACAGTCCTCATCTAACTTGCTGCACAGCAGCCTAACTGCCTCAGACATGTCCCTCATGCCCTCAGCCACAGTAGTGTTCATGGAACAGATGCCCTTTTCAATACGCTGCATGTGGCCATTCATCTGTGCAATCTGCCGTTTTGCTGACCTAATGGCTTTTCCTTGCAGGCACTGGACATTCAACATGTTCCCCTCAAGGCCAGCGAACACACTCTCATCTTAGCCCTGACAAGGAGGACTGGCTGCCCTTGCCCTGTGACATCTGGAACGTGTGTGGGCGCGCTCTGTGGGGGACTGTGAGTCTGCCCCGTTGGCATCCTCAGCCACCGTGGACTGTTGTCCTCCTGTGCTGTCCTCCTCGGACACCTCTATCTGCTGGAGGGTGGCCACTGCATGCCTCCTGCCTCTCGGTGCTGGTGGCATTGATGGTGGTGATGGTGATGGTGGTGGTGATGGTGGTGATGGTGGCATTGGTGGTGATGGGGTGGTGGTGTGCCCTGCAGGCGACTGGACCTCCTCCTCTTGTGTGCTCTCTGTCCTGGGTGCCTTTCCTTTGCTCCCCTCTGCTGCCCTGCGAGATGGATCGCTTGGAAAGACAGAATGTACATTTGCTCACTTATCTGGCAGCATTTGCATTGTAATAAATGTCATGCCTGCCAATCACACTGACTGTCCTCTGCGTGCTAATTGCTAATTGGTGTCACATGCTTTTGGGTACAGTGGACTGACTGTTCTGACATGTGTTACTTCTGACTACATCTCCCATAATGCATTGCAGGTTTTAAGTAAAACATGTACTGGAGTGGGAGTCCCTATGCCTCTTTGGAGATTGGGGGTAGGGAGTGGGGGGCACAGCATGCTCTGAATGCATCTTACCTTGTTTGTCTGCAGCTCTGACTGAGCTGTCTGCATCCCCAATCCCACTCACACTCTCCGGCTGGAGGGTGAACTCGACCAGGAGATCCAGGGCAGTTGGTGCAGGTGCTGTGTTCCTCCCTCCACTTGTATGGTTGGCTTGCTTCTTCCTCTCCACCAGCCTTGCCTTAGCAGACTTCCTCAGATCATACAATCTTTTTTTTATGTCCTCAATGGAGCGCTGGGTGACTCCAATGGCATTTATTTTTACTTGAATTGCAAGCCAAATCGACCTTTTCTGTGACTCAGGCACGTGCAGTGACTGTTTGCCAAATAATTTGTCGTGGTCCTTGCTCACATCCTCAATAAGGACCTCCAGCTCCCTCTCACTGAATTTGTGCTTCCTTTTTCTTTTACCTGCCTCCTTCTCCCTCTCCTGCTTGTCCATTTTGCTCAGTTTTGTTTGCAAAATTCAGTTGAGTTGCTCCTGGCTTCTCTGCTCTGCTCCCTGCCTCACAATCAGCTCCAGGTTCAGTGCAGCTGCATGGGTGTGGCCACTTCCTGTTTGGGAGGTAATGAGGATGCACAGGATTGGCTGATTCGACAATTACCGATTTTTTTTAATTAACAAATCGGTATTAAGGATTCAGTGATAACAATCCGGTAATGGGGAATCGGTATTTATTTTTACCGATTCAATCCGAATCGCTATTTTTTTAGCAATTATTACCAATTCGGTAATTTTTACCAATTAATTACGTACATCTGGAACACCAAATTCTTAATAACAAATCAAGGACTCTGTATTTCAGGATTACCTACATCTTGCCCTTAGTATTCAAAACGTTTTAATTTTTTTTAACCATTACATTTGTTGTATTCTCATATTTAAAACACGTTAGCAACAGGATAGCAAGCATCACTATTTAAGTAATTTCACCACTTTTTTTGCAACATATTATAACTAATGGAACTGTGACCGAATCTCTTTTCTTTTCTTCTCCCCTGTTCCTCCAAAAAGTTATAGGTACTTATTGGCCAATGACTTACCTTAACATGGTGAGCGAATGAGACACTCACCCACGCTGTGACATTACTCAGCCTTAACATTCCTAGGTCCTGAAGAGAGCCCCCTGACCCATCAGGGCAGTTAAATGGGGCTGAAACATGTTGACCACTCAGATATACTCAAGAGTGCGTTAGACCAGTAACTTGTCTACTTATGCACCGCACTGTTTTTACCTCTCCACATACCAAACTGAATAAAAAGCTGCAGTTCAGGCATTGTGGACATTTTAAACTCACCTCACTTGAGCACCTCTTCTTTTTATCCCTAATCACTACTGCTATAACCAGCAGGTCTTCCTCCGGGTGGAGGATAGCATATCACAAACAAACCCAATGATGATGCTGTCACGTTTCTAACCAGGTGGAAAATCAAGATATACTGCCAAAAGGACTAAGTACGTGAATGATGGTTTTTTAAGAGATGGTATGAAAACCTGACCCTGGTTACACAGGTAGAAGTGATCCATTCCCCATTGATAAGAGATTACTACAAGGAAGCCGAATGGATCGCAGCTTCTTCTTACTCCCCCTCTTGATTTGATACTATAATAGTTATGACCACCCCATCCAAGATTGTCAGCAGTGATCACTGCAGTGCATTAGGCAGGGTTACCAGTAGCAATCCTCTCTACATGGGTAATACATAAAAGCCACAGCTGCATCCCGTGGCACCAAGGTAACAATTGTGGTAAGAAATCTGTCCAACTCAAATAATAATATTAAATACATTTTGAAAATTCTAATTCTCCAAGCAACAGCTTATGAGTTCTGAAAATACACACATTTACATCTTGAATATATGCTTTTTTATGTTGGCATACAAATAATAATTCAACCAAGCAAAAACTTCTTTTGTGGTAGGCTAGGCTGCACACAGGAGATCTATTCACACGGATCTGGAGAGATACTGGTAGTTCACAAGCTACTTACTGGAGACATCTGAGGCATGGTTCAAGTGGTTTATATTTACATTTTCTGACTACTCCCTTGCACTCAAGGCACCTTAGGAGAGTCAGCACCTACTACGTACAACCTTCCCTTTATAGAAAAGCTTTTACAGATCTCTTGTGGGAAATCAAGGAGAGACGAATCAGCAAGTCTCTGCTGCACATGGTTTTTGGCCAGTGCGCAACCATTTACAGAAAGCGGACTTAATTCACACATCCAAGACCCATTAGGAGCCCAAGCAGGTTGCAAAAGATTACGTTCAATAGGAGCAAAGAGGCTATAGACAATAGGTCTAGGTTTTTTCAGTGACTATTTATATACGTATGTATGTCCACAAATAACCTATCTAGGTGCTAACCTCACTTTTATGTGCTGCACAATGAAAACTCCCTCGTCCCTAAACTTCACTTCTAGAAATGCCACTGGGAGGCCTTAAAGGGTGTATTTGTATGTCCCTGTGGGACCTATCTGACTAAAAGAAAAAAAAGATATTGAAAAAAGATAGTAGTGGGATATTGCCGAGAGGGCTGTCTGACCACTCCCCTGTGGCGGTCAGGGTTGAACTGTCTAAGAAACGACAGCCGTTCCGGTGGAGGATGTCCTCGTGGCACCTGCAGCAGCCTGATTATATCCAACATTTACGGAGTGCGATTGCCCATTACTGGCAGGAAAACCTAGTGGGTGACATAGACGCAATTGTAGCCTGGGAGGCCATGAAGCCCACCATACGGGGAGTGGACATTGCGTGGTGCGCGGCGGCCCGTCGACGACGCAGTGAGGCGGTTACTGAAGCAGCCACGCTGGTGGAAACCCTAGAACTGCGATGCCGGGGAGGGGGAGATGAGATCGGGGTGCGGTTGCTCCTGCAGGCACAACAGTCTTATGCGTCTGTGTTACTGGATGAGGCTAAGCAAGCGTGGCTGGCTACGCGGAGCAGAGTCTATCAGTGGGGGGATAAGTCCTGCACAATGCTCCACAGGCTATGTCAACGTACGTTCCAACCGATCACGTTGCCGGGCCTCACAGCTGAGGACGGAGTGGCGATTACTGACCCGACGGAACTGGCGATGAGTTTTGCTAGCTACTTCACGGCGCAATATGCTCCGCGGGATTGTCTATCGGCAGATGAGGTCGCTAAATTTATTGATGACTTACCTCCGAGGGCGGTCTCGGATGAGACCAGGACGTTATTAGACCTTCCCCTCACGGCGGAAGAATTAGGAGACGCATTGGGACAGCTCAACACGGGTAAGGCGCCAGGGCCGAGTGGTTTTCCGAGTGAATTCTATAGGAAATTTCAGCTCCAATTGGGTGCCCATTACCGCAGTGCACTAGAGGTGGCAAGAACACAGGGCAGACTACCATCTGACTGGCGCCATGCCGAGGTTGTGGTATTTCAGAAGCCGGGCAGACCCCCTGACAGACATGACTCCTATCGCCCAATCTCCCTGCTCAACATCGAAGCTAAAATACTGGCGAAGGCGTTGGCGAACCGCCTGCTCCCGTATGTGACGGACCTGGTCCATCCGGACCAGGCAGGATTCATGCCGTGCAGGGCGACGCGGCACAACATTCGACGGGCACAGGCAGCAGTTGCTGCCATGGGGGCCAAGGGGGAGCGTGCGGCTCTGCTATTGGCGGATATTGATAGAGCTTTTGACTCGGTTAGTTGGGCGTACCTATTTGCACTCCTGCCTCGTCTCAATTTGGGCCCGGTGTTTCTTTCCTACGTTAAGTTACTCTATACCGATATCTCTGCGTCGGTGTGTGTCTCAGGGGCGGTCTCGGGAAGGTTTCCGATTGGTAGGGGGACCCGACAGGGGTGTCCCCTCTCCCCGTACCTATTTGCCCTGGCTATGGAGCCTCTGGCCGCTTGGGTGCGCATAGACGCGCAGATGCGGGGCTTTGAGTGGAGTGAGGGCCCCACAGATAGAATTGCATTATATGCAGACGACGTTCTCTTCTTTCTTACCGATCTCCGCAGGTCAGGGCCCCGAGTTTTGGAAATTATGCGCATTTTCGGGGAGGTATCGGGCCTATGTTTGAACCCGCGTAAGTCCACTTTGTGGGTGCTGGGTGGCGGGATGGTGGCGGACCCCTGGGCATCAGCGCTGCAGGTGGCGACTGGGGGTTTGAAATACCTAGGAGTGTTTCTCTCAGAATCCGTGGATATTGCCTGGGAGCGCAACATAGTGCCTGTGTGGAAGAGAGGGTCCAGGCGGACGTGAAAACATGGTCCCGGATGCCCCTGACTATTTTCGGGAGGTCAGCGATTTTTAAAATGGTAGCACTCCCGCGCCCGTTGTATCAGTTGCAGAGTTACCCGCACCTAATTGCCCCCCAGTGGTTTCGGCAGGTCAACTCTGTTTTGGGTCGCTTCCTGTGGGCCGGGGGTGCCGCCAGGGTGGCGCTGCGGACATGCTTCCTGTCCACGTACTGTGGTGGTCTGGCCACGTCGGACCGGTTATCCTATTATCAGGCCTCCCAGCTATTGGTACTTAATGAATGGTGGTATGGTGACAGGGGAGACCCGGCATATGCTCTGGAGCGCTCACTGATGGGCGACAACACTCTCCACACGATCCTGTACTCGGCTAGGCTACGACGGACATTGCCATGTGTCACGCGCGTTGTGTTTGTTGTATGGCGACAGGCGCTGCGCCGAATGGGCTGGTGGGGTAGACTGACGGCGGAGACTCCGTTGTGGAGGAATGGGCGGCTTCCCGCACTGGCCACGCTGGAGGGGTTTGACGGCTGGGACGCCATTGGGATCTCGTCCTTGGGACAGGTGCTGACTGGGGTCACCCTCAAATCATTCCAGGAACTCAGCACGGAATGCCACATGCCCAAGACCCAGTTCTTTCGGTACCTACAGTTCCGCCATGCACTAGCCCCCAGCATCGCAGGCATGGAGTTACTCCCCGAATTTAGCCCATTTGAAGCTAAAGTCTTCATGGGAGACCTTGGAGATAAGAAGGTGTCCCGAATCTATCAAACACTGGTCACACACTGCTCCGCCACTCTGCTTCCCCTCAAGGCAGCCTGGGAAAAGGATGTGGGTCCCCTGGATGAGGATGATTGGAGGGAGGCCCTGGAGTCCCCACGAGGGGCTGCCATTGCAATACGACTTAGACTGATCCAATTTAAGTACTTACACAGGGCCTATTACACCAGGGAGCGGTTATGGAAGGCGGGACTGATTGGGTCTCCGGAGTGTCTGCGCTGTGGGGCTGCAACAGGTACGCTGCTGCATACGGTGTGGTCGTGTACTGGGCTGGTCAGATTCTGGAGGGGCGTGTGGAGTTGTTTATCTGAAGTATTGGGATGGGATCTACCCCGTACCCCTCGATTAGGCTTGCTCCATGTTTTGGAGGGTATAGGTGGCAACATTTACAAACGTCACTTGTTGTTGCTGGGGCTTGTTGTTGCCAAGAGGGTCCTGGCCCGCGCATGGAAGGGAGAGCGAGCCCCCCCCCCCTGTGTGCATGGAAGGCTGGGCTGGACTACTGCATGGGACTGGAGCGACCTGTATTTGAGGCCAGAGGTTGCCCCCGTAAACATTTTAAGATATGGAAGCGATGGGCGGAGTATAGAGGGTTGATATTGGACCCCCCCGCTGAACTAGAGGAGGAACTACGGGTAGAGGACGCTTAATGGGCCTAAGAAGTGCGTCATACCTAGCACACTACGACCAAGCACTGACTGTTTTCTATACTCACGTGCATGGGGTTAGGGAGGGATAAGGGGTGGGTAGAAGGGCGGTTGGGAGGCTGGGGTTGGTGGGTGGAGGAGGGAAGGAGGGGGGGTTTTCAGGTGTTCCTCTGCTTTATCGATTTGACTTTGTACTCGTGTTAAAATGTGACATGATGCTTGGTGGCGATCTCCTGACTGTGGAGAGCCATGTCTTTACTATTGCTGTACCTCTCAATAAAACTTGTTGTGAAAAAAAAAAAAAGATAGTAGTATTCATCTTATAGCTTTTCAGGAAAACTCACAAGCAACTCAATCACAAACCAGGAATTATGCACCAAAAACAAGTTTACAATTAAATTAGAAGTGCAAAAGTCCAGTAATTAGATGGAGTAGAAGGTTGGTTGAATTGAAACAAGAGGCCTTCCAGACAGTTTGTTAGTTTTCTATTCATAATGAACATGAGAAATGACTTAAAGGATTTCCTTCTCACTGACAGCGCTTCTGACATACTGAAATGATAGCATTAAGTGCTTAAACCTCATAATTACATATCAGATTAGTGAATTCATTTGAGTTGCATTGTTTGGCCCAGCAAGAGCTGCATTAAATATTTGCAAAGTATAGGTCAATAGCATTCAGGGCATCAATTGAGCATAAAATCTGAAAATATTACACACTGTAAAATGCTGAGCTTCTAATACACGGATTAAAACCTGGGGACCTTCCAAGCCTTCTGGTAGCTGTGTAAGCTTATTTTTCTTGAAACCAGGAAATACACAATCCTGAAATATAAATAAATAAATAAAACGTCACGGTTAACATTAATTGAATATGTAAATCATGCATGCAACTATAACATGTGCAATGCATGTTGCAATACGGTAAGTATCTAAAATGTGGAGCTTTATTATTAACATCAAATAATGAAGTATATTTTTAGGATAAGTTTGTGAATAGGAAGGCATTAACAAAGGTATTTATTGAACATTATAAAAATACTTTTCAACACAGAAAAAAAAACTAGTACCTAAGATACAGGAATCCCAAACAGAAACTACTACATTAGATTAAATTATGCAATTGAGAATTGACAAAGCAAATTTAATGGACTTCATTTGAAGGACTGCAATATTAATTTAAATTGGATTGTATGCCGGGTAAGTATAATGTGCGAGGTAGACTTTTGTTGAACATGTGGGTTTTTTAGTTTGAGTATAGTCAGCATTGGCTGTCTGCCAAATTATTTTTTTTGTTACACTTCTAAATATTCAATGAGGCGGTTAAAAGTATTATTTTTCTCTCATCATCATGGGGCTACTTGTTAGGTATATTAATCTCCATCTTAGGAAGTGCTTACATTCCAAGGTATGAGCTGCATTGTTTTAGGGGCAGCATCAGATGCTATCAGAAACCTTCTTGAACACAAGGCATCCCCACTCAAATCAACACACTCCCTGTGATGAGTTACTATGAATCAAATGTTAATAAGTATATATATGCACTTCAATATTTGCCGGGTGTCTCTCCTCAAGAAAAAACGTATTTCTGGTGTAAAAATAGAAAACAAATGATTGTGTTCAGTTCCTAAATAAGACCTGTCAATCATTAACGCCTTAACCGCAGGAGTTTTTCCACCGCGGTGCGGACGTTCTGAAGAGTGAGTGGGGCTCCGTCGGCACGCAAGGGGTTAAAGTGTGTTTACATATTTATTTATAACATACCTCAAGTAACTGTTTTATGTGGTTTTTTCCCCCTGAATGCGGCTTATGTTGCTTTTAACGGGAAAGGCCATCTTCCCAATATGATTTCACTGACCCATGGCATGCTTCCCTGACTACGGTCTTGTATCAATGAATGACTGTAATTGTCTTTTTTTTTTTTAAAGTTGTTTTTATTGAGATTTTGTGACATATGAAGAACAATTTCAACAGCAAACAGTCAATTATACCATGTGCAATATCAGTTACATATACTTGATTTCCATTACAGACATACTATCAAGTATCATTATCCACAGCTGTCCTAACAAGTCTGCGCCCGTGCAGCTAGCTTGAGTAACGCAGAGGGATGTAGCAAAATAACGAGACATTTGCCGTGAGAAAATGTACAGCGGGAGATGGGCAGGAAACATCAAAACTATGCACATATGTTTTCAGAGCAGCTCCATATTGTATTCAAGTTAAGGTAATGAGTAGTGCCCTTAATTTCCTGCCATCGGGGAGAGGCCAAGTCGCATCATCCCCTGGAGCGAGGGAGCCACTAATCAGGTAAGAATGCAATCCTTCGCCCTTGAGGACAAGAGCGGTTTGGGGGGGTAGCTGACCGCAGGGATGTTTCCCCCCGGGGCAGTTTGGGAAGGGCGGGGCAGCCCCTGTGTCTCCATTTTGTATCAGATTGGGCTACATATTTGTAGTCCAATGGTAGCCCAAACATATAAGACTAGCGGGCGGTCACTCCCAGCCACCATTTTAGATTTTGTGACCTGGTGGCTGGGAACTCATTGTAACTAGGAAGATTTTTTCCGGTGCTTTGTGAGTCTAGGGAATATTAGTACGTTAGTCTACAGGAATAAAGATTTGGTCTCACCATTGCCATGGAGGATTATCAGGTCATGGAGGCACTGAGGCTCCTGGGCGAAGCCGGGCACCTTAACTTGGTGATCCCGAAGGCCGCGGGGGGCCGCGCGCCCGACTTGGAAGGCGTCAGCGAGAGTAGCCGTTACAGTCACGGCGTGCTCCTCGCAGAAACGGCAAAAGACATTGGCGGTGAGTGAACGGGGTTGCATTTATGCAAGACGGTGGGGAGCGGTGACAAATTGAAACACAACAGAGGCACTGCTCCACGTAACCAGGGATCAAAAAATCAGCCCGGAGCCTGTAGACGGCAGGCCGGCTACCAGGGCCACTAAAAAGGAGTCTTCTGCTCCTGAGAGTGAGAGGTCAGGCAGCGGAGGGCGGGGCATATAAAACAGGCCCCAGCAAGTTGATGTTGCTGGGACACTCAGGGTCCTGTCCTCAGCCAGGAAAGCAGGAGGGGTGGGGGGGGGCAGGTGTTGACATGAGGGAGGGAGAAGTGCGGGGGGAGGATTGGTAGGCCTGCTTGACGAAGAGGTTGAGGCCTGCTATATGGAAAGGGAAGGAAGGAGGTGAGGCCAGGAGGGGATTATTGATTTATTGATGAGGATGATATGGGTGCAGGGGCAGTGGGTTAGGCAGGTCCGAGGAGTAGTAGGTAAAGGAGGGCCATGTGGTGCGAGGGAGTGTGGGCCAACAGGGTCAAGGGGGAAGGGAGAAGGATGATTTTCAGGGGGAGCTAAAGTCTGCTTGGGGCAGTCAGGCGTGGAAGGGTCTGGATATCTTCTCATCATGGAATGATGAGGTGAGGGGCCTGGAAAGGGTGGGGCAGTTGGAAGCTTATTTAACAAAAGGGGGTTCACTGCAGCATGAGGTGAGGGCCACAGGACAGGGTAGGGAGTATGATGGGGGTCCAGGGAGGAAAGACCCCATGGGGAGGGGACACTAGTGGGAGCAGGACCCGGTTTGGTACAGGGACCTGCGTCTGCAATTGTCGCTGCCATGTTAGAGTGGAGTGGGGATGAGGAGGGTGGGGACGAAGGTTGGGAAGGGGCAATGGACTTCGGGGGGGAAGGTGGATTGTCAGAGGTACTGCCTAGTCAGGGTAAGAAAAGGAGGGTGGGCCAGGCAACAGGTTGGCAGGGCACCAGCACATCAGACCAGACATTTTTGTTGCAGGGAGAGGAGCAGCACAGCACTGCGTACTCTGCATGGCTGTGGGCTGCTCAGTGGTGCTGAGGAGAAGCGGGGGTGGAGCCCAGAACAGCGCGCCCATTAACGGCGGGGAGCCCATCGCCGCCAGCAGAAGAAGGCCCAGAACGACCTCGCTGGCCCCAACACCTGGTGGTTCCCAGTGGACTGCTGGGGCAGCAATGAATGTTATCAATTGGGCATGGGTGCCAGTGGAGTACTGGCGTGTACAGTCAGCTCCACCTCAGGCAGGGGTGGAGATGCCGGTAGGTCCCATAGGTCAGATTCAAATTAGGAGTGGCCCCAGGTTTTGGGGCAAGAGGAGCTAGATTATGATGAAGAAAGCTTTGAAGAAGGTGAATTGCGAGAGGAAGAGGATTCGTGGGGCAAGGACAAGCTAATGTGATAAAATAGTATGTTTCAGGCACCAGCAGAGAAGCCGCAGAAGGCGTCGGGCCTGGTATGAGGGTCATGAGACATCGGAAAGTACAGGGCCACTGGCGAGGTGTACTGCAACTATACAGGCACCCTCCTTGGAGCCAGGTAAGGCAGAGAGGGTAAAGGTGAAGCTTTTAATGGTGTCAGTGGGGATAGGGGGTGAGGAGGGTTTAGAAGAAGGTGGGAGTGTTTGAGAAAAGGGAAGTATGTCATGGACATTGGGGTAGGACCATGGGAAGCAGGAGACACAAAAGGGACGAAAATTGAGAGTGGTACCAATTCAGAGAAGGGGACTGAGGACGGTGAAAAGAAAGGAGACAGGAAAGATGGCCCGAAGAGCAAGGAACTGGAAATTAAGAAACTCTCTTATATGGGGGTGATGAAACCCCTGGGGGCTCATTTAATGCTGCAAACGAAAGACCGCATCTGGAAGGGGGAATATGTAGAAATGCTTACGCTGCTGCATAGGGAGGTGAGGTCCAAAGAGGGATCCAAAGCCTGAAGAATATGATTTGGCCAAGCGGACGAGGGTCCCATTGACAATAGAAAACTGGACAGCAGCGTTTTTGCTATATGCAAGGGTATATTGCGGAAGATACCCAGAGCACTGCTTTGTGTTAATTAAATACATGGATGTCATTAGGAAGGCACATATCAAGGGAGGAGGATATGCATGGGCTCAATATGACAAGGAAATTGGAGCACGCCTGGCATCGGACCCTGAAGCAAAATGGGGGGAGCTGGACATGGATTTGTGGCAGCATACGATGGGAACAGCCAAAGGTGGTAAGAAGATATTTATGGCCAGTGGTTTGCCTATTGTCTATTGGCTCTTTCAAGGGAGACCCGCCCAGGGAGAGGTGGGGGCTGCAGGGAAGACTCAGTCAGGAGGGGGGGGGCGTGCTGGGATTTTAACAAAGGCTTGTGCACACAGGAGTCAACTGCTTCGGGCGGGAGTGGATACTAACAGGGAGGTAAGCAATGGCACCAGACAGGGGGCAATTCAGGGGGGCACCATCAGCAGTTTACAGGTGCACAGGGAGATAAGTGGCCCCAAGGGACTAGACCTAAAGGCTCGTACTCTGGTTAAACTCGAGAGAGTGGAGGCGGGGCCACAGGGCTATGAGGATCAAGGGGCAGCACACATTTTTAGAGACGGGTTCAGATGGGGGTTCTTTGGGGTACAGGGGTCCAAGACACAGAAGATGGGCAGAGAATCTAAAATCAGCTACGGAACATAAACAGATAGTAAAAGAAAAACTAAACAAAGAGGTGAAAGAGGAGAGGATGGCAGGGCCTTTCGATGACTGGCCCACATAGAACCTAATCCTCCCCTAGTAGGTCCAAAAAAGGAAATGGGTTAATTCAGACTGATACAGCACTTGTTCTAGCCAGAAGGGACTTCAGTCAATGATTTTATTGATGAGGAGGCAGCCACGGTATCCTATCGGTTGACGTGGCCATGTCACTAGTAGTGACGCCGGGCTCAACTGCACCAATGGCAAAATGTGACATAAAAACGGCTTTTCGGTTGCTTCCAGTCCATCCAGATGACTGGGATCTTCTGGGTATCCATTTTGAAGGAAAATGTCACGTGGACAAAGCACTGCTGATGGGATGCTCTATCTCATGTGCATTGTTTGATTGCTTCAGGATGTTTCTACAATGGCTATTTTCACCGCGCACAGGGCACCAACTGGTAACACACTATCTAAATGACTTTTTCTTTGTGGGTTCTCCGGGCTCTGGGGAATGCCAGGCAGCTTTGGACAATTTCCATAAACTTATGGAGGTACTTGGGGGGCCACTGGCGTTGGAAAATATGATGGGCCCAAGCATGGCATTGTCTTTTCTGGGTATTGAGATCAACTCCAGGGCACTGTAGGCACGCTTGCCAGAGGACAAAAAAGAAAATGTTGTTCTTGTTGAGGGGCATGTTAGCAAAGGACAAAGTGAGGGTCAAGGACATACAGATATTATTGGGCCATGTCAACTTTGCATGCAGAGTAGGGAGGGCAGGGAGGACATTCTGTAGGAGACTGTGGCGAGCGTTGTCTGGGCAACATCCACCTCACCATCATGTTCAACTTTCAGCCGGGGTGGAGGACTTGAGGATGTGGACTGTAATTCTACAGTCATTTTATGGCGTTCCGCTGACAAGAGAAGAGGACATGACATGGGAAGTACAATTATTTTCTGATGCAACAGGCAGCGTGGGCTTTGGCTTGTTCTGGCAAGGGAGGTGGTACGCAGAACAATGGCCATCACATTGGAAGGAGCGCAGCAGAAGCATAGCTTTCTTGGAATGTTTCCACCTAGTGGTAGCAATAACACTCTGAGGGGAGGAATTAGCTCGAATGAAAGTTCTCTTTAGGGTGGACAACATGGCAGTAGTCGAAATCATGAATCGCCAGGGACGAGCATGTTTTGAAATTTCAAAAAATATTTGGGTTGGGCTGCTTGAGACACAATATCGCTTTTCAGGGCTTTACACATGCCTGGTGTGAACAATGACAAAGCTGATGCGTTGTCTGGTTTACAGTGGGGGATATTCTGTGGACCGGCCAAGGACAGCGACAGGACACCAACGCCAATGCCGGCCCATTTGTGGTACATAGGTAACATAGGATACTACAATTGATGGTAGATTCATTGTCAGAATCGAACTGGGTGGCATACAGTTTAGCAAGTAAAGAGTTTCTGTGGTCAGGTGCTCAGTGGCGCGCCGAGGTTTGACAGAGGTCAGAAGATGTCATCCAGTTTATATTGGATCTCATTGACCAAGGCGTGTCAAGGGTCACAATCACCAGGAAGCTAGCAGATATTGTTTTCCTGGGTAAGCTGCTATGGGGCTACCCTCCGGCAACAGGCGAACTGGGAACTAGACTTTTAGAGGGTTGGGCCACAGAGACGTTACTGCCAGAGGTATGGAGGGATGAGCTAGAGACATGCTTGTTCTCATCATTGATGGTGTGGATGTTCTTCAGGGCGTTCCTCAAAAGAACAGGCTGCAAATATGGTTGACCTGGTCCAAAACGACCCGAAGGGGTTAGGAACATGGGTCAGGTTACAAGCAGCGGACACCCCTTCTACATGCCCGCTCAGGTGGGCATCTCAATGGTTCAGTTTGGGGGAGAGTCTGGAGGGCCGGTATTCAAATACGCAAATTGGAGCAGAGTAACGGATTACTAGCTGCGGGCAGTGTTGTGAAAAGCTTTGCACCTAATTGGGGTGGATGGGGCAGGTTTTGGTATGTACTCTTCTCGCATCGGGCAGGAAAAGAGGTGAGCAACAGGGGCTGGGCACAGGAGGATATCATGCATTTGGGCTGCTGGTCTTTCGATTGTTTTAGGAGCTATGTGAGAAAGGGAGAAGGGGTGGAGCGTGCGTCAGGTTTCAATGTATGTAACTCATGTTATCTTTTCTCGTTTCAGGTTCAGTGCCCAACCCCCAGGCAGAAGAATTGACCATTTGGGACGTGGGGCACTCCTTCGTGAAATGGACGTGACAGAGTTCCTTTGGTTGAAACTTGGTTTTTAACGAACGCATGTTTAAAGTTGTGTGGAGGGGCAAAGGGGGCATGTGCTGGAGGGATCTAATTCCCTGTCTTAATAAATAGTTGTTGGGCGGTAGATGCCCCGATTTTTTGTTGTTACACCATGGCGACAATGACCTTTATAAAGAAAAGGGTGTGGTTTTGATGAGGTCTATGAAAAAGAACTTGGCTTTGATTACGGAGCAGTGGGCAGGTTGTTTTGTTTTGTGGACTGAGTTTGTGCCTCGCAGGGTTTGGCATAGAGCCCTCAATCCGGGTGCTATTGAGAGGGCTAGGCGGAAAGTGAATATAGAAACGGCACGTTTTTGCACGAGTTTGGGTATTGGAAGGATTAATCACTTGGAGATATGTATCAATACAGTGGAATTTTTCAAGGATGATAATGTGCACCTCTCTAGGATGGGCAACGGCCTATACCGTTTGGAAATCAGGGGAGTGTTGGCCAGGTCTTTGAAGGTGCAGAAACACTCTGTGGAGGACACATTGACTAGTTCAGGCAAGGGGGCAGAAAATGGGTAGTGTTCTCTCCCCCTTTTCTGGGTGGCGGGGGGTTTTAAAGTTTGCCAGGGTAGGCAGAAGTTTTTTGGTTACAGGCAAAAGTTGGGATCATGGACAGGAAAAGCATGGCAGGTAATTTAAAGTTCAGTTGTAGAAGTTTGGTGATTTACTCTTTTAGAGAGTCAGGCATAGGATATTGGTTAATAAAAGTATATAATTTTACTGCAATACATTTTAATGTTGTTTATATGGTAATGTCAGGGTGGGGGTATGTTGAGGGGATCATAGATTATATCAGGTATCGGATGTATAGCTAGGTTTTAGTTTTGTAAGGCAGTTGCTAGATATGTTCATTGTAATGTGCACCTGCTTCAATAAAGCAGCCTTTTTCACACATCAAAATGGTCTCCCCCCCCAGGTGGTTTTGGAGGGGCGGGGCTGCTCCAGTGTTTCCATTTTGTATTAGATTGGGCTACATATCTGTAGCCCAATGGTAGCCCAAACATATAAGGCTAGGGGGTGGGCGCTACCAGCCACTATTTTAGGTTTGGTGACCTGGTGGCTGGGAGCGCATTGTAACTGGGAAGATTTTTTCCCCACCCATCCATCCCTATTTTTTCCTTTGTTTTGGCTTCCCCAGCAGTAGTTCTGGGCAATAGGTGCCGGCTACTTGGTTGGTACAGATCCGCAAGGGGTAGTTTGTATTCTCGCTTGGAACAGGTGAAGTGTGGGGTTCTTAAAGTTTGTCAGGGTTGGCAGAAGTTTTTTTGTTACTGTTAAAAGCTGGGATCTTGGACAGGGAAAGGGTAGGCAGGATATTTAAAGTTCAGTTGTAGAAGGTTGGTGAGTTACTGTTTTAGATAGGCAGGCAAAGGATGTTGGTTAATAAAAGTGTATAATTTTACTGCAATCAATTGTAATGTTGTTTATATGGTAATGTGAGGGTAGGGGCATGTTGAGGGGATCGTAGGGGCAGGGGTCAGGAGTCAGGTATCGGATGCATAGCAAAGTTTTAGTTTTGTAAGGCAGATGCCCGGTATGTTCATTGTGATGTGCACCTGTTTCAATAAATCAGCCTTTTTCACATACCAAAATGGTTGCGTGTCTGGTCTGCCCCCCCTTCCTCCCAAAGGTGGCAACTCTGCATGAGTGGACTTTTGGGTCCGACATTAAATCAGGTCGTGCAACCAGTCCTTAAATTTAGGGGCCTTTTCTCTTCCCCATCTAAAGGCCACTCTATGCTTTGCCAATAACAGTCCGAGGGAGAACAATTTTCTCACCGATGCCTCCACATCCTCGGTATGTCCCAGTGGTGAGAGCCAGGCCAGAGCCTGTCATTTGTATCATGGCATTAGATATCTGTTTACAGTAACTATTTATAATTTTGCAATCCCAGGCCAGGTGGAGGAAGTCACCTATCACATCTATCGGTTGGTCGCAAACCATATCTGTGCAGCCAAACAGGAGTATAATATAAAAGAATTTTAAATAAATGGTGCGTAGTCGACTACTGGCAGTGATCTGACCCATTTGTTGGGAAGAATATTGCCATTGCTTATCAGTAAGTGGTATTCACAGCTCTGTCTCCCACCCTCATCAGGATCTCCCCATTATTTCGGCCTGTTCTAGCTGTGAATTGTGATATAGCATTGAGACAACATGTGTGGGGCTTGTGGTATGTACTAATATATCGAGAGTCATTAGTATAGGAGGTTCCTGGGAGAAATCGGGTGTAATTTCCGTAACATTATGGCTCAACCTGATATATAAAAATGTTATCCAATGAAAAAGTGTTATGATCCAAAAAGGTGCCTTCTTTATATATATCTTGCCACATGTAGTCACCCCCACTTTTCGGAGCATAGTCCGGCAAGCAGCTTTGTGTTTTATGGCGAGTTGTGGAAGATAGGACAATGGAAGGAGTGGGGAGTATAGAAGAGGTTTTTGTAGCCGGTAGGCAAATTCTTGACAAGCGGAAGAAGTTCACGCCACTGTGAAGGATAGTTCATTTTTCTGATGCGACCGTGCACCCAGGAAAGCAGTTGTGGGTACCAGGGCCATATATCTTTTTTGAATAGCCAGATGGGGCATAGAGAGAGGGGGTGGGGGCAGAACCAATATGCAGCTAAATGGTCTTGAGCACATAAGAAATATAGTTTCATATCTGGAGCCTCAAACCACCCCTGGCAAATGGCTGCGTAAGTATATCCCAGCGTATATGAGGCTGTTTCCCACCCCACGCCACTTGCATAAGCTGTGTGTTTAAATTTGTGAAAAAGTGCAGACCCAGTGTGAAAAGGACATTAAGGAAGAGATAAAGATGTTTTGGTAATATGATCATCTTCATTAGAGAAATACGACCCACCAGCGAGAGGGGCATGGTCAGACATTATGCAATATAGTCTGTGATTGTGTCCAACACCCTACCATATTAAGCCCAGATTAGTTACCAACAGATGTTTAGTAGGGTATCGGGATGCATGGTCCCGATGGTGCTGTTGGAGTTTAGCCGCAAGCGGCTCCACAGCAAGTGCAAAGAGGAAGGGTGATGGGGCCGCCCCTGTATGGTGCCGCATGAAATAGTAAAGTAGGGAGAACAGACCCCATTGATATGTGCCCTTGCCTTTGGTTGGCATTATAATAAAGCAATCCAAGAGACGAAGGGGTGGGGAGCCCATCCGTCACAACACGCTGAAAAGGTAATCCCACTCCATAGAATCAAATGCTTTGGTTGTAGTGTAGTTCCTATATTCCCAATAGACTCTGCGCATTGGAATATTATATCCTATAGATGTGACGTAGGACTTATGTCTACTCGGTCGCTATTGAATATATTAAACTTAATTGTGAGCGCCAGCTAGCTCAGAGGTCACTAGAAAATTTCTCGAATTCACAGGAAGGGATTCGTTTCTGACAACGGCATAAACATGACAACTTTGTTTCCCCAAGATAAAACGTATCTTCAGAGTCATGGAAACAGTCGATAGATATTTTACTCAGTCATTCATGCATGCTTCGTTTCACCAGAGGTGCAGAGAAATAGAGATAGGGGCGTTTTCAATAAAAGTATTTATTGAACAGTCTTCTTTCTCACGCAGAAGAAATTAACTGCTACAATCGTAAGACTGGCTGTAAAGTATAATGCTTACAGCAGGAAGAGTATTATAAAATAATACTGTAAAAGCATGGTATGGTTTCTAAGCCATAAAATACATACATAAATAAATAAAGACTAAAATTACTCAACTGGTGCTTCTAAAATACGCCTACCCCGATGTAACTAACCTAAGTCTAGTACGAGGGAAGAAGTAAGTGTGGTGTAGCAGAAGTTTAGTATTCTTTTGCCAAGAATCTATCCAAGATTTCTCTTAGGGTCTAATCAGCTCCGTACCTTGGTTTAGAATGAAGGAGGTCTGGTCTGGTCTGGATTTCTCGGCAAGAGGAAAGACAGCGTCTCTCTCAGTGCGTCTGCTGGAGGGTCGGCTTCCTTCGGCACTTGCTGTATCGAGATGCATCAGGCAAGTTGATAGTAGAACTGCTCCAAACCACCGCGTGTTTGCTATGGCAAGTGTGGGCATATTTTGATTGATTGATTGAAATCCTTTATTCGGCATTACAACAACACCATAAAAGTACAGATTAAAAAATTCATAATAACATTTCATTAATAGATAAGATAAAATGGTGAGTACTATTTACAACATCATAAGGCTACTCCCCACCCCTGAGTACGCACAGTTTCATCTGTCAACGAGAGATCTTAGTCTAAAAGCACATCTTAAAAAATTAGTGACACAAAATAAAATTAGGGGCTCTCTGGCTTCTTTTAAAAAAACAAGAGCATGTCTTGCCGATCTTAACTTAGCCTTCTTAAATAAATGTATTAAAAAATGGCGCCTAGGTATCCGATAAAAGGGGCATAAAAGCACAAAGTGAAGGGTGTCCTGCGGAGATCTATGATCGCAGCCGCAGGGCCCCTTTGCCTCAACTGTATGCGTAAAGCCGTCTGGTTTAGCTAGGAGGTGATGGAGCAAATTAAACCTAAACCGCGTGAGCAAGAACCTATCTTGTGAGTTATAGATTAGGGAAAGATAAGGTTCCATGGCCTGATACGGTTGCATCTCCCTGTAAATCACAACCGAATATTTATCTTTTTCCATGGCTTCACGGGTCATTTCGTTGTGGTTGCGCAACTTCTCCTTTGTCCTCGCAAGATCGCATGAAGTGATGCACCTTGGTTGTGTGAATAGATGCCCATATCCTATTCTCTCAGCGGACTCTTTCACGTACTTCAACCAGGGGGTGGTGATTCCCCTGTCTCTGCCTATACAGTCTGCAATTATCAGCTTTGTCAAATTTGCCTCCTGGTTCAGCCAAATTTTTATCCAAGCCAGGAGGGGTTTATTCCTTGCCCTGTCCTTCAGATACAGACAGCCTAATTCTTCATGGACAATGGATGACGGAACACATTGGGGGACTTTCAGGAGCCTCCTGAAGTACTTATTTTCCAGTGTCTGTAAACTGCTTGAATCAGACATGGCCCAAAGTTCAGCACCATACAAGGTTTTATCCATTGTAATCGCGTTATAGAGTGTCAGCATTTGGTCCGGGGCCCAACGGCCCAGTCTACGGCCGAACTGCATAACCGCCCCTACGCTTGCAGCTAGCCTGTTTCCATGTTCCTCAATCAGGGGTTTAAAATTAAGGTTTCTGTCAAAGAGTATTCCTAAGTATGAGAAGGTCTGCACCTTGGCCAGGCCAGTTGTACCTATAGTGTACTTAAATTGTTTGACCTTTCGTTTAGGACCCAACTCCATGATGTAAGATTTTTTCAGGTTGGCAGATAGGTCCAGCCCAGCCATAAACTCGACAAACCCGTTAATCAGACGCTGCAGTCCCCTTGGCGTGCGCGCCAGGAGCACCGCATCGTCTGCATAGAGCAGTAGTGGTATGGGTCTAGTTCCAATTCTGGGCGTATCAACTTTTAGGTTTAGCAGAAAACATATATATTTATACCTTGAAGGTGCCGAGTTTGATGTAAAATTGGACATAATAACGTCATCAAAGAGTCGTAGTTCTTTGAAAACTCCATGAGACATATCAATATTCAAGCAAGGGAAAGTCCCTAACTGCTGAAGCCGGGTTTTCCAAGAAATCGTTGTGGATTTTCGGAACTAGTGGAAGTAGCCATGCCGGATTTGGACTGGATCGGTCATGTCTAAATATGGTTATGATTTCTATGCCTATATAACGACAAGGTGATTTATACCTATATAAGGGCATAAATTGGGAAAATTACACTAGGGTCCTAAAATGCTATACAACACCCACTCCACTTTATTATGTTCGGCATTACTAACTTTAAGCACTAAAACATATCTAAAGCATGTTTTACAATCCCACCCAAAAATACTTAAAAATGTATTTGAAATGGTTGCACACGAAAATGAGCATTTTTACTGTACGCATTTAAAAGCATTGATTTCATTTTAAGCATGTAGTATGATATTGGCAATGCTGGCCGAATGAATCATGAAAAATACATTTATGAAATGGCTTTTAAATACAGAAGAAAAAGGTCGAAACTATCCCATAGCAGAATATATCAACTGTTTAGGTTTCTGGATAAGGTCAATATTGTTTCTAGGAATTATTCAAGGAATTCTTGTTCTCTAAGAATAGTTCTACTTTAAGCAGATTACTTTGTGACAAAGTTCAATTTTGGAAAAAAGTCAAATTAAATCGTAGAAAAATAGAATTCCAAAGTTAGAAGTTTTTGAAAAACGAAGGTCGAATTCAAAGTTGAGAGAACGCTGTGTGCTAATTTCAAAAGTTATTCTCAGGGTCAGGAGAAAACATTAAATCTTCTAAGCTGGCAAATAAATCGTCTACCTCAGTAGGTGAAAGTTGAACCACTTCATTAAGTAGATCAATCGTACACAGATGAGAAGCCTCGCCGACATGTTCGCAGTAGATGGTACCTGTGTGCCTGTTGGTCCACGTATCTCACCTTCAGCTGGAATTGCTGGTGAGATCTCAGTGAATGCCGTCATCAGGAGTGGTAGCTGTTGGGAACAACACATTGTATGAGCCATTACCGAACCAAGAAAAGCGTCAACATCCGTTGGCAATGCTGATGGAGGTGTCAGACAAATATCCAACACGCATTCCTCTCCACAAAGCAGGCATCGTAGAACAGGTAAGATGTAATCTTACCAGATTGGTCTAAATGAGAGGAACCACGTGGTATTCAGATCTCTTAAATGAGCCAAGCCAAGAATCTGTGTTATGCGCTCACGATACTGCATTGCCAGAAGAGTGTTCTCCAAGTTAATCTGGGTATCGCTGGTGACTGTACTTGCCATACCAGAGCAGAAGGAACAAAAATAGTGTCCCTGCTAGTCCCAAAATGAGAGGCAGGCCGCCGAACACAGAGTGCACGAAGTTTGGAAAAATGCTTAGGACTGCTTCAAAGGGTGCTAACAGTCCCGAAAAAATCGTCTTAAATACATGTACAATACCACTGGTATCAGACATGTTTAAGATATGACCTAACATTTCTCCAAAATGTATGGGGCAGTTTGTTGATAATAGGGCATGAATCTCTGCAGAGGACCTTGCAACTTGCAGATCATACGTCTCTCTGGACGCGGTCAGTGGCACAGTTTTTTGTAAAAGAATGGCTTTCATTCTGCTTAATGTATCAATTCGTATTGAAGAGATGTTCAGTGCAGGCCATAGCGGCGACTCCCCATCTTTCTTAGTTTTAGGAAACAATACTTGCATACAGCAAGTGACCCTGGCTGACACACTAACGAGATAGGCTATTCCTGGCATCATTCCTCAACAGCTGTGTTCATTCAACATTATGTAGCTCCCATTGGAAAGCTGCCTAAAAATTGGATCTATCACTGCTGCCGGGAAACCCTGTAGGTGACAGGATAAGTTGGTCGAAGAACCATGGCAGACTCCATGTAAATTAATACCCTGCCATAGAAGGGTACCGCTCAGTGTGGTTTTGCAATTTTTACCAGCAAGAAATACCTCCTTTTTCCCTCTCCAACATTTGTGTGTGTATAGTAAATCCCAGGTCGACTTTATGTATTATTTACCCAACCTTTCATACAGGCCTGCTGGTATATGTTTTAAGCAATACTGAAACTTGAAAATCGTCACTGGTATCGTGATGGTGCCATGTATTATCCATTCCACGGCTGGTTTCTCAGAAACGGTTAATGGTAATCTTTCTATGCTCAGAACCGTGTAGTCTGCTCCCCTCTGTGCCAAAGAGATTTGTTTATCTGTAAGGTTAAATCCAGTAAACAATGACTTGGTGTTGATTAGACGCCAAGGCACATAGCCTGAAAGAAGGTTTTGTTATGTCCAGCCCAGCAGCATTATAGAACGCAATTGAGACTGTCCATGGTGTAACATGAGCAATTCCTGTTCCATTATGTCTATGGCAGAGGATACAATGCTGTCCAAAGAATAAATTCTGGATGACAGAGTTGTTAAACCATTGTCAACTATAGAGAGAGCTTTCTCTAAATTAATACGATCAATTTATCGTATTCGTTCTGCAGTTTCCATTTGAGTGACTTTCCAGGCTTCATTATAAGCAGCATAAATACCGGCGTATATGAAACGTTTATGACATGGTTTACGAGGTCCTTGTAGGAAATCTCTCAAATCAACTGCATCTTTAAGTAAAGTTAAGTGTTGTTTTATATCTGGGAGTGTGGATTTCTGTAGCCACTCAAGGCACAGTTTTCCTACACTGTAAGTGGTGACTATCCCTGGATGTTGTCTCTGGACATATCTTGGATCTAGCCTAGTTACTGTAAACCCTTGTGTCTTATTCAGGAATCTATCTTGACAGTTATTCGTGTCTGTGGACCAGATTAACCAATTTTTCCACTCAGGATTAGTTCTGTTCTGTTGTAAAATATATTTTACGTCTACTCCTCATCTGTAGTTCCATTATTATCAGGTGTGGGCTTAGGTATGGACGGGTTGTTGAAGTCTTTTATCTTAGGTAGGCCAAGACAAGATGTCTGTTGAACAGTTTCCCTTAAGAACATTATTTGTTCTGGGATGCAGGCTCTGAATAAGGCTTCTAAACCTTGCACCTGCCAGTCTTTTGTGTCCCACACAGTTTTTGTCTCATTGTTGTCTTTCCAAAAGTCAAAACCTAATGTGGACAATTGAGCATGAAAGGCTGCAGAATACATTTGCTTAGTATTATTTTTATTTATGTATTTGTCGAATTTGTAATGCGTATAGCTGCCCCAGTGACGGGGCGTCCCAGCGCAACCCACAGATTCCATGACAAGAACCATAGAGCAGGAAGATTATACAGGGAAGAGCCAGGTATTTATGGTTCTGGACCACATACTTTTCATTCCTGTCTTATTAACATTTCTAAAGTAAAATGGTTCTGGATTCGTGACATTAAAACCTGAGAAGTATGGAACTTTTCCATAAAATGTTTTTGAGCTACCCTTTGGTGGCGTCGTACAATGTTGCTATTGATTATAAGTAAAAGCATTTCTAGGGTTTACAGATTTTTGCAGATAATGATGACCATAATGATTAAAACAATACATTGTTCATAATCTGATGAACCTTCTAAGTTTTTGTTTCTATGTTGTCACTCCAAAAGTCGAAGCCTAATGAGTACAGCTGGGCATAAAAGGCTGCTGAATAAATTTGCTTTGTATTGGTTAACGTACTTTTCATTCCTGTCTTATTAACATTTTAAAAGAAAAATGTTTCCGGATTTGTGCTATTAAAACCCAAGAAGTATGGACATTTTTCATAGAATGTTTTTGAGCTACCTTTTGGTGGCGTTGGACAATGTTCCCATTGATTGAAAGTATAAACATTTCTAGGATTTGCAGATTTGTGCAAGTAATGATGACCATAATGATTATAACAATACATTTGTGCATAATCTGATGAACCTTCTAAGTAGTCATGTTTTGTAAATTTTGCTGACATTTCTAAGGCTACCATCATGTTATTAACAGTCTCAAAGTCCCAATCATCAGAACATGTGCTGGGTGAAACAAAGTCACTCAAGGAAACCTTAAATTAGTGTGGAATCTTCAACAGCTCGACAGGACCACAAATGTCATAATCAGTTCTATCCGAAGCTATACCACCAGGTAGAGGAACGGCCATGATGTTCACTGATGACAGGTCTCTTTGTTCACGATGAAATGATGTGTGTGGCTTCAGGAGCAAGTTGATGTTCTTACTTGCTTTGTCCATTTCACTATATTTTCCACCTATCAGCTTTCCCAAAGCCATAGTAGGAGAAAAAAGTACACGTAACACAATCCAAAATTCAACCCATGGTGAAACCAGATATGTATTTGCAAGCTGGTGAAAAAGTTCTGTTACTTGTTCCTTGAAAGTTTTATTTGCTGGCGTTGTTTCAGGTTCACTGGGATTCTCAGAAAAAAGTATCAAAATTGATGAAATAGCCAGAGGCAGTTCTGTCAATTGTTGGTATTGCATCCAGATTATTTGAAATCGCTGGAGCTGCTTGGTCCCTTGACATATTAGTATAGTCAGATGCTACATCAGTGTAAACAGGAGTTTCTTGACAAACTGTTATTTGGGTTTCAAGAGGCACAAGTTCCATGGCTTTGTTGAATAGTCCTTCTTTTCTTACTGTAGATTCTTCCAAGGTGATGAGTCTCTCAGTTTGAACCTCTTGGATAGTAGCAAGATTTGGTCGTCTGCTACACCTTTGGAGTCCACTGGGCCTACTACTTATTATCGGCCACATGGTGTGGTTTTACCAGGTCGATGGACACAAACCGGTTCTCCTTTCTTCCAGCAAGGGGCGGCAGTAACAATGTTCTGGATTGCTAGCACAGGTACTGCTTTTCTGTAAGAAGGCCCAAATTCCTTCTTATACGCTATTTTTTCTCTGACCAGATCCCCAATCTTTGGAATCCAGACAGGTCTTGCTGGGACAGGTGAACTTCCATAACTTACCACACAACGCTCCCCGCCGTGATGATTCCCAAGAAAATGATGATACCAGCGGAAAACGAATGGATACATCCTGCACCGCTCCTCAGATGAATCAACAGCCCGATCTGGATCCCCTGCAGCGTGCCTGGATCCTCCTCAGCAGCCCCACGAGAAACCACCAAGTGAGACCGCAGTCCGACCGAACATTCAGCCATGAGCCCGGACTGCTGATCTTATTTTCGGAAGGATTCACGTCCGACTCTGCCCTGGAGCAGCGCCTGAGGTAGGACTCCTGACCCCAACATGGCCACCACGTGCGACCTCCCCAACAACAATTTGAAGCCCGCAGATTCCCAATGCCCTCAATTTGTCTAGCGGAGCTCAGACACCCCTGGGAACTCAAAGGGGAACCCCAGAAAAAAGTAATCGCTCTTATTAGCGGCCGTAAACAAGCCCGATCACATGAAGAGCTAGCCTGACTTCAAAATGGCCACCACGCGCGACCTCCTCATCACCAAATGAAGTGTGCCGACTTCAAATGCCCCCAATTTGGCTAGCGGAACACTAACACCCCTGGGAACTCAAAGGGGAACGCCAGAAAAAATGAATTGCTCTTATTAGCGGCCCGTTATTAAGCCCGATCACATGAAGAGCTAGCCTGACTTCAAAATGGCCGCCACGCGCGACCTCCTCATCACCAAATGAAGCGTGTCGACTTCAAACGCACCCAATTTGACTAGCGGAGCACGGACACCCCTGGGAGCTCAAAGGGGATCTGTGTATAAAATGAATTGCTCTTGTTAGCGCCTCGTAAGCAAGCCCGGCGACCTGAAGAACAAGTCTGACTTTAAAATGGCCGCCACGTGCGACCTCCTCAATATCAATTGAAACTCGCCGACTCTTATCGCTCTTAATCTCACTACCGGAGCGTAGACACCTCTGGGAGCTGAAAGGGGATCCTTGTAAAAATTAATCGCTTTTGGAAGAGTCCCGTAAGCAAGTCCGGTTGCATGAAGAGTATTCCTGACTCTAAAATGGCCGCCACGCGCGACCTCCCCGATTGCAAATGAAAGTCTCCGACTCCTAATGCCCCCAATTTGTCTACCGGAGCACAGACACCCTGGGGAGCACAAAGGGGATCCCTGGAAAAAATCAAATCGCTCCTGCCATCGTAACATGAGCAAGTCTGGACACTCGAAGATCAATCTGACCTTAAAATGGCCACTATGCAGGACCCTCTCTCCTAAGAATAGGTCCCCCCATCTATTAGCGCGTCCTCCAAACCAGCAGAGGTCACTCACCAAGCCCCATCAACAAGACTAGCGCGGCTGCATGGAACACACTGACCTAACCACGAGCCGGCAATAAGTCTGGTAGTGGGAGTAGCTAACTGACCGTAAAATGGCCGCCACGTGCGACCCTGCCCTTAAATAATAGGTCACATCGCCCAATAGTACGTCCACCAGCACAACAGAGGCCACCCACTCTGCCTCAACATCAAGACTAGCGCTATTTCATTTCAACACGCTGGCTAAACTAAGATCCGTTGCCTACACCTCTGGCACAACTCTCTCCTTACCTACACCTGTGGCACTAGTCTCCCTTTACCTACACCTCTGACACAAGTCTCCCTCTGCCCTTAAGTAAGATGAATCCTCTGCCATAGAACCCCCACCCCAGTAAAAAGCTCCTCGCCCCCTGGCAAGGCTGTTTGACCTCAAAGTGCCTACCCCCTAGATCCCTACGAGCCATAGTCTACCTCAACTACAAGACTCGCGTTATTTCATTTGAACGGGATGGCTATATTAAGATCTGATGCCTACACCTCTGGCACAAGTCTCCCTCTACCCCATGAGTAAGATGAATCCTCTTCCATAGAACCCACACCACAGCAAAAGCTCCTCATGCCTACCCCCTAGCTCTCTTCGAGCCACAGCCTACCATCTGAACAGATCCCACGCCCTGCCTAAGAAGATCCTGGAAGGTAGATCACCAAGCCTACCAGGATCTACGACCCCTCCTAGGTCCCGATCCGACCTGAGTTCTAGCGACACCTATCAACAGGCCCGATCAGCCCCCAACGGGAAATATTAACACATTCACCCACCCCACATCCATCTTGATCAACTCACCCCGTCCCCCTGCACAGGCACCCTTCTGTTCACATTACCTACACGATGGCTCTTAACTCGCCTTCCCCTCCCACACAATCCCTACCTACCCACCTGAAACCCCATAGCCGGAACTCATTCACCATCATCTTCCCCCTCCTCCTCTCTACAAAAATGAGACGCATCTTCAAACAGAAACTTATCCGCCAACACAAAGAAACCCTATTCACAGACATCTACCACTCAGCCTCCAAAGGTGGACCTAATATTCCACACTGAGAGACCGGAAGACTGGATCTCCATGATCAGAACGCAACTTTTTATCGCCAAAACTACGTCCACTTTCCACAGTTGCAAACTAACTTCCATACTCCCTAAGCGTTCGGCAAGAAGAGGGACCACATCCGTGATCATCTACACGAATGGCAAGGTCCTCATTCAGGCATACAATGAGAACCTTGAAGCTTTCGACTCCCTATTTCCCACATTAAGATCCACCCTCCCGCCCCTGCCGCACCCCGCCTCAATCCTAATCCCGCCTACAAGCAAAGCTAACATCAAAGCCTACAATTCTCTCTTCCACCCACTCGGTGCCGCTCCGTCCCGCTACGCTCCCCTTCACATGCTTGGCCCCGCCGCAACTCACGCCTACAGCCAACCAACCACAACAGGAAACTCCAGCCACACCTTCACTTCCCCCTACCACCCATCACACTTCCCCTACCAAGCTTATCCCCCAGCTCCTTACGGAAAGCACTACCTCGACCCCTTACTGGATTCCTCCTCCACAAACTCACAGACGTGACCTGTTGATAGAGACCCCTTTCCCCACCAGCTGCATCTCAGCTCTCAGACACTCAAAGCCTGCTCCTGTCCTTACCCATCCCTTTCCGTTGACCTCTGCCTCGATCTCTAAATAGGACAACCCGCCCTGCTCTACTAATAAGAGACCTCAAGCCCTCAACCCGATCCACACCACGCAAGACAAAGCCCTAGATACCCCAACGCCTCCCATGACTCCTTTGCGCAGCGTCTCGCAGCTCTTGAAAGCCAGATAGACGTAATTTCCCAGGGCTTAACCAAAATACTCTCCAACCTAGGTAAAGCCCGCAGACCCCTTAAAGTCCATTAGAACAGAAGCACCTATGTCAGACAACGAAGCAGCCATGCTAGCCTCCTCATACAACACTCCCTCCTCGGACTCTCCTAAATCCAAAATCCAAGTGATCACAGGCCTCCAGAAAGACCTTCCCTGCACAAAACCCCTGAGACAGCCTGTCCTCACCGCCATGCCTAGGGCAACCAATGAAAGAACTGCCAGCAACCAAGGGCTTTTCACCAACTGCTTACTGATCAACTGCAGATCGGCCTCACTTCACGCAACTGAACTAACTGAGGTTATCCTTTCACATGACATTGACATTGCATTCATCATGGAGACCTGGCTGAATAATATATCTCCTCCTTGCCTAGACATGCTGGTACCACCTGGTTTCTCCCTTATCACCAAAGACAGGATAGATCAGCGAGGAGGAGGGGTTGCTATTATCCACAAGGATAGTTTGGTCATCTCGGAAACCAACTCTTTCGATTACGATTCATTTGAATGTCTCTCCTCCAACATCAAGACCAAAGATAGCGGTTCTTTACTGTGTCACCTGCTCTATCACCCCCCAGGTAGAAACGCCTCATTTGGAGAACAATTATCCGACCGGATAGCGCAAGGTGCACTCGGTGATACCAATAATTCAATTCTCGGTGATCTGAATCTACGGTGGAACGAGACAAACAACCCTCTAATCCAATCGCTATCCATTCTCCTCTGTGATAAAAATGTTTTCCAATACTGTACAGAGGAGACACATTACAAAGGAGCCACACTGGATGCCATCATTGCACAAAATAACTCAATCACGGTCAACCACATACTTCCCGTCGACTGGTCAGACCACCACATGATCCTATTTCATATCAATCACCCCACACTCTCCCAACCACCCCCACAAGACCCCCCCCAAATGGCTGAGAAACGTCTCCCAAGTTCCCCTGGATATCCTGGAAGATCAGATAAGCTCATTCCTCCCGGACAACAAAGTCCACCTCTCCATCAATTACCTCACTGACCGGTACAATTCCGAGCTAGTGTCCTTGCTCGACAAAATAGACCATTAAAGCTCAAAAAGAGCAGAGCCATTCCATCCAGAACATGGTTGAACTCTGACCTCAACTCCGAAAGAAGGAACTTAAGAGACAAAGAAATAAAGTGGAGAAACAACCCGACCGCCATCTTTCGCGATCAACTGAAATCAGCCCGTAGGAAGTACAACAATCACATCAAAAACAAGAAATCCAGCTTCTTCCGCGAGGCACTGGACAGTGCCAAAAACAGACCTGAGGAGCTCTATACCATCATCAGATAACAAACCTCCAAGCCAGTGTCCTCATCTGTACAGGCGACCAAAGAACTCTGTGACAACTTCGCCCACTTCTTCAACGACAAGTTCGCAAAAATCGAACTATCATTAGACATCAACAAATCACACCTCATGAAGAGCATCACGGCTGTGCCTCATGCTCTCTCTCTTGGCTCTTCTCCCATCCCCAGGCTTAGCGTTTGCCCCGTTCAAGAAACGGAGATAATCCGTTGATCTCCACATCCAAACCATCAGCGCATGTCCTAGACCCCATTCCTCCCCTACTAATCAAAAAAATGAAACACGCTTTTGCACCGCTGTGGGGCAAAATCATAAATAGCTCCTTAAAAAACTGAGTGGTTCCTGATTGCCTTAAAATGGGGCAAGTCACCCCCCTGCTAAAAAAAACTCGGCCTAGATCCGACAGATCTGAACAATTTCAGACCTGTGTCCAACCTCCCCTTGCTCTCAAAAACACTCGAACGATGCGTACTTTATCAACTAACACAGCACCTGGACAACATCAATCTATTGGACACCCACCAGAGTGGCTTTTGAAAAGGTTGTAGCACAGAAACCGTGATCCTGACCATAATGGATGATATCCATGGATCACTAGACTCTGACAAATGCTGTCTCCTCATTCTCCTTGCCCTCTCGGCAGCATTTGATACGGTGGACCACAAACTCCTCATCAGGGCTCTTCAAGAAAGAGCTGGTCTCGACAAGGTGGTTCTCAAGTGGTTCTCCTCCTTTATACACAACCGCACGCAAAAAATCAAAATCAAGAACTTCACCTCCGAAATCCAGCAAGTCAACAAGCGCGACCCCCAGGATCGGTGCTCTCTCCACAACTCTTTAACATTTAAATGGAACCGTTTTCCAAACTACTCAGAAAAGAAGCCAACATCCGCTTCCACCTCTATGCGAATTATAATTTATTATTTATTTATTTAAAACATTTGTAAAGCGCAGCTGTCACCTGGCAGGTATCCTGGCGCTGAAAGCATTACTCCTGAACTAGAAGCAGTGGGAACTGTTTTAAGGGGCGCAGGGGACTAGGGGAAAAGCCACGTTTTTATTCGTTTCCTGAAAGGCATGAGCTGTGGAATTTGGCGAATGTCGGCGGGCAGACTGTTCCACAGCTTGGCGGCAGCTACTCTGAAGGATCTTCCCCCGCTCCTAACCTTCTTGAATCTGGGTACCGTCACAAGACAGGCTGTAGCGGATCGTATATGTCTGGTAGGGACATACCAGGAGAACAATTGTTGTAGGGGTCTTGGGCCTGATTCGTGCAGTGCTTTGAAGACCAAGCAGAGAGCCTTGAAGGCTATTCGTTGCTTCAAGGGAAGCCAGTGTAGCTCGGCTAAGCAGATCTATCTGGAAACTACCTCTCTCAAAGACATCCAAAGACTAAATGATGTCCTGAAAGATGTTCAAGACTGGCTGACAAACAACCACCTGAAACTAAATCCTGACAAGACCGAGACACTCCTCATCTCGAACAAGGAGGATAACCCACAAATCACCGAATGGTTAAAGGCTATCGACGCGCTCAAAGGTAGTCTTACTCTAGCAGACTCTGTCGAATCTCTAGGCATCACCTTAGACCCAAAATTGAACATTATGAGACACATTAAGAACTCGGCCAAAAGTGCGTTCCTTAACCTCAGACTTCTGAACAAAATCAAACCCTACATTCCAACCAAGGATCTCAAACTGGCCACACAATCTCTGGTACTGTCAAGACTGGACTATGGGAACGCAGTCCTAACAGGAATTCCTAAATCGTACCTGGCACCGATCAAAACAACATTACATGTGGCAGCCAGAATGATAACCGGCATCAAAAAATCTGATCATATCTCCCCTGCACTCAAAGAACTCAAATGGCTTCCAGTAGAAATGCGAAGTAGCTTCAGAACTGCCTGCCTAACCCATAAAGCCCTCCACACAGGCAAACCCGAATACCTGGCGAAAAAACTCAAAAAAACAGGCCAATCCAGGAATCTGAGAAGCTCTAACTCCCTCCTACTCATCCCACCTAAAACTAGAAGGAAAAAAACAGCGGAATGCTCTTTCACTGGAAGCGCCCCCAAAATTTGGAATTCCATCCTCGCACATCTGAACCATACCTACCTTTGTGGAATTCAAAAGTCAACTCAAATTCCTGTTCCTCAACAGTTCCCTAGGTTGTGGATGACCCGGGACAGACAGCAACCACAGAGCTATGCTCCAATCCTACGACCCTGAAGAATCTTGAAGCCAAAGAGGCTTTGCATTACAATTACGCCACTCTTTACCCTGTCACCCGTTGATTGTTATATCGCTCCTATGTCATGTATCTGTTGATTATATGCTATGCTCCTACTGTAAAGTGCTCTGATACCCTTGGGTCTTGACAGCGCTATAGATAAAAAATATATAAAGTCCAGAGCCAAACGGTCTTTGATATCAAAGGGTTTTTGTTCTACCACTGAAGTATGACAATCAAGGTCTTCGACAATCATTCTAGTACCAAAAAGGATTTCATATGGAGTGACTCCACCCAGAGAATTTCTTGGCAGATTGTTAAGACTACGTTAGACACTTATTAGATGTTTGACCCACCCGTCACCCGAGCCTAATACCCTAGCTATTATAGATTGCTTTATGTCACGGTTTTTTCTTTCCACAAACGAATTTCCCTCAGGATGGAATGGGCTTGAGTACCGCAATGCAACGCCCAAGTTGGCCATGGCCTCTTTGTAAGCTTTGGAGCTAAACGCAGGACCCTGGTCAGAATGTAGCATGCCGATTGCGTATGTGCCGAAAAAGACTTGCAAATCTTTTATAACAGTTCGGGCATCAGCCGAACGCTGAGGGCACATACAAATGAATCTTGTCCTAATAGTTGTGGGACCACTTTCGTCCATGGTGACGTCCGCCTGTAGAAAGTCTAATGCTGTCTAACAATGGTATTTGTACTTGGCGGGCTACACTGTATTCAGGTATCTGGTGGCTCTCTATGCTGTGATCTCTGTAGCAGACATTGCAATTAATTCCAAATTCGTAAATGTGGGCCTTCATCCCTGGCCACCAGTACATCTCCTGTAATTCTAGTATAGATTTTGAGATCCCTTGATGTATCAGACCCTCTCCCATATGTGCTTCTTGAATAAAAGCACCTCACCGACTCCTGTTTGGAATTACCCTATCCCCCACTCCAGGGATTCGAGCAAAAGGGACGGAGTTGGCATCAATTATTTATGAATATTCGAGAGGATAGTTCAGAGGTAACGCTGCACAGCTGCCTTTGCTTGTGGCATTGACAGCTAGCATTGTTTCACCATCTATTTGTGTTTTTGAACGAGTGATTGCAGCTACGGAAGCCGTTTGCACAGCTGCCTTTGCGGCTTCATCAGCCAATGAAAACCCTGCAACGTGAACGCCATCACGCTGATGACTCAGTGTATGAATCACGTGAGTCTTTTGTAGTTCTTTCTGTGATTTAACTACTTGTTCCCAAAGCAAATTATGCTTGATTGTGCCACCTTTCGCATCTTTGAAACCGTTTTGAACCCAGGTCTGCAAGTATTTATTATAAGATTGGACGCAGTAATACGAATTGCACACTATGGGGTCGTCCAATTTGGAATCCAGAGATGTAATCTCAATCTCTAGCTACCTGAGTGTGTTTCGGATATCTTGCAAAATACCACCGCTCTTTGTAATGCAGAAGCCACGTCTAGTAACTTTAAAAGCTTCCCATACTGTAGACAGTAGCAGCACTGAGTCTGCATTACATTAAAAAAAATCCTGAATCTCTTGCCTCAGTTCTTCATGAAACAGAGTATCTTTTCAGGGAGTAGGTGAGGGCCGCTAGGATAAATAGGGTGATGGGCAGGTCGGGGGAGTCCGCTGCATGAGGACTGGGAAATGGTCAGAATACCTGAAGGCCAAATGGTTAGCTTGCATCAGCAATCCACTGGATATACGCCAGTAGTCTAATCTCAAAAAATTTGAGTGCACTCATGAATAGAATGTACCCTCATTACTGAATAGATGTCCTTGAAGCATCTAGTATTTGGTGCTCTGTCATAATTTCTTGAATATGTCGAAGAGCATTTGTATAGTGATGAGCTCAAGGGTGTGATCTGTCCATACTCTGGTAAAGCACACCACTGAAATCACACCCCAAATAATGTGCGTAGAGCCTATATTGACCACCATATTGACCACCAGGCCCCAAAGTCTGGCAAAGAACTCAGAAACAATGATATTTGGGCCATTGCAATTTACTACGGCTATTATTAACAATCGGCAACCTGAGCAGAAAACACAAAGGTAGAAGCACATATAAAGTCCAGGTCTCAATCCTTAATATTTTCTTCTTGATTTATTCCACGATCTTAAAGTATACATTCATATTTCAATCTTCTTGACACTTGGGGGTCGATTCCGATCCCGTAAAAAGCGCTCCGAATCGTCATACGGAGCATTTTTTTCCGTACAATTCGTACCCGTAACTGTCCCTGTACGATCAACGTAGTACGATCCACACCCAATGCAGTTATCAGTACGAATCGTACCAGGGACCGTACGAATAGAGTTCCCGTACGAATCGCCCTCGGAACCCGCTGTACACGAAGTTTTGTACGGTTCGCGGCTGCTTTTTACGACCCGGCAAGTACGATCCGTGTTGGGTACGCTCCGTACGACCCTTTTCCGTAAAAGCAGAGTTCGCTCCAAAACAGGTATGGAACGCCCCCCCCCCGGGTACGGCACGTACACCCCATGATCGCGGGGGTACACGCCGTACCCCTGCGATCATGGGGGTACGTGCCATACACCCAGCGTACATGGAGTACACACCGTACCCCATGTACGCTGGGTATACGGTGTGTACCCCATGTACGCTGGGTGTACGGCACGTACCCCCCATGATCGCATGGGGACGGCGCGTACCCCCGCGATCATGGGGTGTACGCGCCGTACAGTGTGTATGTGATTGTGCGCTTTTCCGTACAAATCGCCCTTACCTGACGTGGACCGTACGACTCGCGTCCTGGTACCCCGGTCGGGATCGTAATCGTCGGGTCGTACGGCGTCTGTACGAGTCGTACGGAAACGGCTCCGGATGAGAGTCGTACGGACAGTGATTTTACCGGATCGGAATCGGCCCCTTGTTGTCAAAGCCACAAACGATGCCAACACGTGCTTCATCTATGCAGCTGTAAGCCATAGATTTAATCAGTGCTAGGTTACAATAAGTTACTCCAGTCTCTTGCATAGGTGATATAATCAGTCCTTCACCCATAGCGTCTCTGCCAATGGTAGGCATACAATATAACATAGAGTCAAAGAGTGTCATGAGTCAGATCATAGAAGAGGCAACTTTCTAATTCAGTATGACTCATTATAAGAGGAAAGAAGATAATAAAGAGTCAGAGGAACTCACCACTACTGTGCATACATGCTCTTTTAATGATAAGCATTATGGAATTTTTATAAATATATATTAGTCTCAAAGGGATAGCCAAAGTCCAGCATTACCACACCACATAGTGCTCATAACAAATGCTACTTACACTTACCCAAAGAAAAACTCATCATAATAACCGTACTCATAGAATTAAAGTAGAATAACAATTGTCCAAAAATATCCTAAGAGAACAAAAGAACAAGTTCTTCAAACCATAAGCAAATAACAAAAAACTATCTATAGTAACAAGGAGCCGGGAGGAGGCTTGAGCCAGTGATCTTGTTTTTTTAGATTTCTTAGAGATACCATGGTCATTAATCCTCTCTGTTTTATAGCCTCACATTGTGGCTTGAAGCTGCCCTCCAGCTTCCTTGAGTCCAGGAACCACTTATTCATTATTCTCATTTTACGAGAGGTAATACACATAACTTTAGATTTTTCCTGATTGATTCTGAGCTTATTTGTTATAGGGTATCGCAATGTGATGTCCAGCAGCTGCTGCAGGCCTATCGGGGTCTGGCTGATGTGCACCAGATCATCCACATAGAATGAGTTGGACAGCTGGATGCCCCCTAGCTTGGGTGCGTGCAAATTACTTTCGTTCAGCAAGGTTGACAGTTCAGCCATGAAAAGATTAAATAGTGCTGGTGTAAGCACACATCCTTGTTTTACCCCTGTGCTTGTAGGAATTTTTCTGGATAGAAATTCCCCTGCACCTAGTTTGACCTGAACCCAGGTATCGCTATGCAAGAGAATTAATTGGTTTAACAGCAGCGGAGGGATTTTCAACTTTTTAAAATTTTGTCACAGGAGATTTCTATTGACGTGGTCGAAAACAGAACTGTAGTCAATATAGCACAGATATAGAGGTTGTTTCGCTACGAGTGCTGAGTCAATCAAGAGATAGGGATAGTATGTTAGTGGTCGTCCCATGTTTTTGCAGAAGCCAGTTTGATTGTATGGAATTGCTGATACGTCTTCCACCCACGATTTTTAGCTCCTGGAGTAAGTGGCCCACACAGTATTTGGCCTCGCTATTGAGTAGGGCCACGAGCCGATAAATTCTTGAGTCGTTCCTATCTCCTTTTTTGAAGATTGGGGAGATGATTGCTTCCCTCCAGGATGGTGGATTGTTGATGATTGCAGAATTTGCAATCATCCTCGCTTTAAATAGCCTGTGTTATATGTCACCAGAAGCGAGTCAGGTGACATATAGCGCGGGCTATTTAAAGCGATGATTTTTCACAGTTCCATTATCACATGGACCACACAATGGAGGGACCGTTCACTTGAACACAAGTAAGTGTTACCAGGGAAATGCTTCTTAGGTCTTTAGACGCTATACTTAATGGCACAAACTTCTGTTTATGTATACCAGGGCTTATGTTTCAAGATTTTCTTCTTAGCTGATGCATGTTTGAATGCTTTGCTTGTAGAACTGAATAGCCTTACCCATTTGCAATACTTTGTTGAGTATATACTCTATAGATAAATGCTTGTGATTTAAACACCTATATTGGAACTATTACCCCTTAATTTATTATGGCCTCAAAGTGACTCTTCCATGTTGAGACTTAAATCCTTAATGTATTTAATGGCACTTTACTCTAGCGTACCTGCTGGTGCATTGTTGAACGCCTACCGAACTGGTTAGTGTTTGAGAAGGTCTGCCCAGAATTTAATATTTGAGCTCGAGCAATTTTGGAACTAAAAGGTACATGATCTGAGAGAACTCTTCTTTGTCTTATTGTATATTGCAGATAGACTTTTTCCTATACCCTTACAAGGTAAAATCATACCGAGAGCATCATACAAATCCGCGAATAAGAATACGTTACGCCCTGTTTATTTTTTGAACGGCTGACAAATATGGAATAAGATTTTCTGCATGCAAAACTGATAAATTAGTATACCTTACTCCCATGTTTTTCTTTCTGTCATTACTCAGGCTACATACACGTTTTTTTATATAAAAGGGAGCATTGGTCATAGAACTTAGCACTGAAGAAGCACAAGTATAAGCCCCTTATAGTTCAATTTTGGTAAGACCGTGCTTTGTATTTATCAAAAAATTCTTTAGTTCCCAAATGTAACCCAAGACATATGATCAGTTGACATACTTGTATATCTTTTTTTTTTTTAAGTTTTTTTATTGGAGTTTTTTATCAGCACTTAGAGCACACAATAGAATTTACATACATCAGCAATTATATGTACAGAAAGCAAAACAAAACAGAACCAGCACTAAAATAAAATTTCTTTGGTAGTTATATACACTCCGGATTACATAACATTCCTATAATCCAAGCCATGTAGTTATAGGTTGCCAAACTCGACAGCCTTGCCTTTTTTTCCGCCGACCTTTAGTTCTATACAATGCCATCTCAAGATGATATATTACAAGCAACTTTTTTTGCCAATTGACAAAAGATGGAGGATTAGCATCGAGCCATTGCGATGTTATAGACAGCCGATACAAAGCCATACATATAAATATCATCCCCTCCTCATCAGCTGGTCGCCCATTACATTGCCATCCAAAAATTGCCAAAGATGAACTTATTCGTAATGGGATTCCCAAACTACTTAACATAAAGGTCTGTATTTCCCTTATAAAGTCTTTAAGTTTAGGACAATTGAAAAACATATGAAGCGAGTCAGCTGCATATTGGCCACAACGGCTACAGCTAGTTCCTCTACCTGTATTCCATTTAGCCAATTTCCCCGGAGTGTAATAAAGTTCAAAAGTTGCCATGTAGTGCTGGCTTTTCAGCGGGCCATTATTCAAAACATTACGTGAGATTTCAATACTTCTAATCAAATTAACCCCTTCAACACCCAGTTTAGTAGCCCATTTTGCCTCCTGAATCTCTAAATCATCTTTAACCTCACTCAAAAATAACTGATACAAAAGACCCATTTTTCCTCGTACTTTAAGTAATTCCATGATCTCAATTTTCCATAAAATAATTGCATTTTGAGCTTTTTTCCCCTCACAATAACTGCGTAGCTGGAGATATTTTAAAAAATCCGCTCGCGGTAGCTTGAATTTACTTTGTAAACTTTCAAAAGACATACATTGTAATCCTACATATAAATCCCCTAAAGTACATATTCCTAGATCATGCCATCTTTTCATAACCGAGTCGGCAAATATTGTGGGTAATATAGGGCATCCTTGTAGTGGAGTATATGTGTTCAAATGCTGGGCGATACCCAACCTCTTTTTAGTTTTCCTCCAAATTGTATAGGCTGCTATTACCGGCTTAAACCTCGTTTTTTTTTTTTAAATAACTAGGCTCAATTATACGGTTTAAACACTGCTTGGCTTCTTGGCCCAAGAGCATCTCATATATTGAAGGTGCCGCATAATCAGGGGTTGGGTCTTCTAATAACAATAACATACCCATATTTTGCAGAACTGCAACCCAATGATATAGCTGAAAATCTGGTAGTCCCCAACCTCCTCTTTCTCGTGGTAAAGTACACCATTTCATAGCACGTCGTGCCCGGTGGTAACTCCATATAAATCGTGAGCACATTCTCTCAATGCGAGAAAAATATACTGCCGGTATTAAGAAAGGAATAGCCCGGAAAACATATAAAAATTTCAGAAATATCAACATTTTGATAACATTACAGTGACCATACTTGTATATCTTTAGGTTATGTTTTTTTTTCTCTTGTCATATACCTTGTTTGCACACATGTATGTTTTTACGGAAGCGGTTGCCATAAACTTCAGACCTGAAAGCATCCAAGAAAAAGCCCCTTCTTATTTCAATTTTGGTAAGATTGTGTTTTGTATTCAGTTAAAAAATTCTAATTCCCCATGTGTAATCAAAGGGTATATGTATACCCAATTAAGATTTGTTTTTTACCTTTTTAGCAAATTATTGAACATTTTAGCCCCATCTGTGTAAAGTTTGAGATGTTGACCACAAAGGGAATCTATAGATGTTTATTTTAAAGAAATGCATCTAGGGGAAGCGATTTTTAGGTCTGATATACGTTTTAAATGGTACTTCACAGGTACTGATTCAGCAGGTTCAGAGTCAATGATGTCCATCTCACATTTCACAAATGTACATAACAAAGGTATAAAATACGGGCTGTCGTTTTGTTTAGATTTGTTGTATAGAATGTTTGTATAATGTATATATATAAAACAGCCCTTTTTAAATTGTATATATAAATGTAAATATAGTTGTTAACATTATTGTAAATATAATGTATATTATGTGTACTTATTTGTAGCTCTGAAGAAGTCCTTAGGGACGAAATGTGTTGGCTACGCTGATCTTAAAGAAGAAATTAAAGAAAGAAACTTGAAACCAGACCTGCTGAATGGAATTATATTTTTCGTCGTGCAATAATGTATACTGTAATGACTATGTGGTGTGCTGGATCACAGTCTTTTGAGCATGTCAAATTAGGTTCACTACCACAGGGCCTCCAATTAGCTGTAAAAGTATGCAATGGTAGAATCCCAAGATTAAATTTGAAGTGCAGGGTTCATGCCAATGGGGGTTCAATGGAACCCATCCATGTACTCTTCCATAGGGAAGAAATACTTGAATTCCAAAAAGGCTTGTGTCAAGCAGGTAGCATTTTTGCGAGCGCAAACTGGGTGTTCTTTGGACCCCCTGGCACCCTTGAAATTGCGGCACATTTGCGATTCAATAATTGATAATCGCAAATAAGGAATGACTCCCCATTCATTCCTATGGGCCTTTAGGCTCATAGGAATGAATGGGAAAGCAATTCCTTATTTGCGATTAGCAATTAGCGAATCGCAAATAAGGAATCAGTAGAAATCGCAAATAATATTGCGATTCCTACATGCATCCTGTTTTGCGAGTCTTTAATAGCGAATCATTAAAATTCGCTATTAAGGACCTGCAAAACATAACTTTGATGCATCTGGGGGAAGGTTCCCAACCTCAAGTCCTGCTCAATTCCCTTTCTACATATCTCCAGAACATCCCCTTGAGTGCAGACTATGTCGTATTGCTCCAAGCTCCTGGGTTAAACCACAGGTGCTCACACCCCATCTTAACCAGGAGGGTATTGATATGTCCTTGCCTGGGGATCTTAAGGCCCTGGGCTGCCGGAGCTCTTCTAGGCCCTCCCAATACATAGCTAGGTCTGCTGAGGTCCATAGCCATTTCTAGTACATCAGAGGTCTAAGGGCTGCTTTATTGGCAATGGACCTTTGGCTCAAATACAGCCGCAATGGCTGGAGCGGGGGCGCTGGTGGGAAGGTTCACCAAGGATCATATGAATTTGCTCTCACCCACCTCTAGTGCTGTGACCTTCATGTGTCCCAACAGTTCGCTCCCATCCAGGGATCCACCCATTTGTAAGTAGCAGGAGCCGGCCCTCGGGGTGGTGGCCCTGGGTTTGTGGCGGTCCTAGGGGCTGCGGGGGTCGGCACTGGCCCTACATTAATTTAACAACTTTGTCCCAGGGAGGTGGCGGCCCCTGGGGCTCCAGGGGGACCGTGCACCCCCACATTAATTTAAAAATGTTGCTCCACAGAGGTGGTGGTCCACCCAGGGCTGCGAGGGGACTGCACAGGCCTCCCACCACTAATTTAACAACTTTGCCCCAGGGAGGTGGCGGTCCCTGGGCGACCATAAGCCTGTGGGCAAAATAAAAGAAAAGCACAGGAGAGTGTTTTACAAATAAAATTGCAGATGTTTTCGAGATTTGCTTTTTTAAAAAAATGCTATTTATCCATGGCGGGGACTCTGGTGGACCCCTGCATCATGGCTTAGGGCTCAGAGTGTCCCTACCCTAGCTGAAGTCAAGTCCCAAGATGGCTGCCAACACTTCAGAGTAGAAGTGTTGACAGCCAATCAGATTCAAGCACAGGGAAAGTCTGATCCGCGTCACTAATATCTATATGTTTTTACCTTAATTATCTCTAAAACTACTGAACAAATTTACACCAAATCACCAAATCACAAAAAGCTTGATCTATTTAACCAAATCTACATTTCTGCTACAGTTGGTGTAATTCCATACAGCAGTTCGGGCTGTAGGCTTGTTCAAAGGTCCTGTAGGATTTAACATGGGGAAAATGCATTTTAGCCCCCCTTTTTCTCTACCCCGCTTGACACCTCACCCTGAAATGTTCAACACAGCAGCTGAATCGAATAAAGTATACATTGTGAAAATGTAGTGAAGATTCGTCAAGCAGGGCAAAAGTTATTGGCAAAACAAAACATTTTCTTCCTCTGGAAATTAGGTTCTACCTATAACTACCTACTGGTGACCACCAGTAGGTTATATATATATATATATATGGTTCACCTCGTCTCTATTGGAGCGAATTCCTGGTGATGTGAGACGAGTACAAGGAATATATATATATATATATATATATATATATATATATATATATATATATATATATCAGCACTTATCAACTCAATACGGTCGATACACGGCAAGCACGCAGGTATCCGATTTAGTAAATCCTTTATTGCAAACCCCCCTCACCCTAGACAGACGCGTTTCGCAATAAAAGCTGCATCAGTGTCAGTTTGTGCATAAGAATGATCGCCATTTTAAACCTCACCGATCATTTCATTATTCATCAACATAGAAGATGGACAATCTTGATAAAAACGGTGGCCATTTTTAAGTGTGTAACTTCACATATAATACATTTGTTCAAATGGCGAATAGAAAGTGCTCAAGTGCAATGTTAAAAACGTTACCAGCAACAAACATTTCATTGTTACAGTACATACTATTAATTGCATTCCTATAGGAAAGTAACAAGAACCCAATTAAAAACATTATTACAATACATTTGCTTTTATGTTTTTTTAGGGGGGTGTATCCCCTATGTTTGATTCCCTAATTGTCATTTGGGAACTTGATAACTCACCAATTATTCTTAGTGGTTGTATCGCCCTGCATTGTCACATTTCGGAATTTTGGGTATAGTCATACTGGCCTCGTTCTTTCTTCCAGTGTTGAACAGGTAGAGCGGATTCCATTCTCATCTGGTCTTATTTTGATTCTAAAGGTGCACCCACATCTCCTCATCGTTATTCAGACCCCACGGTGTCATAGTTTTGAGATCTATAATGTACCTCAATTCAAAGATGCGGAGTGCCTTCTCCCTGTCCCCACCTCGTTCTAAACGCTTGACTTGATCTATACAATAAGAGCTTAGGAGGTCCCTATTGCTTTGGTGGCATTCTGCAAAATGACGAGCTACCGGATAGGATTTGTCCATATTAGCAATAGCTCTCATATGTTCGAGGATCCTCAATTTAGTGGGGTTAATGGTGCTACCTATGTAGCGTTCCTTACATGGGCACTCTAAACAATAGACCGTGTAGTCTGAGTTACAGTTGAGAAGTTTAGTTATTTTCCTGTTTGGTTTCCCTTCTCCCGTTCTACCTGGATATTCATTGACTTTTTTGCTATACTTACACGCTTTGCAGCGCAGACATGGAAAGAACCCCTTTAATTTGTCTAAACTAGGGGGCTGTGTGACCGAGGAGAAGTGACTGTGGACTAAATGGTCCGATAAGGACTGGCATTATCGATAGGTTATCATTGGCCAATCCAAAAGATGTTTTTTTAAAGTATTATCCGTAAGCAGGATATGCCAGTTTTTCTTGAAAGTGTGGACAAGATCACCAGATTTGGTGTTAAAAGTCGTGATCATTCTTACTTGATCATTATCTATCTGTGCCTGTTTGACCACCAGGAGATCCCTCCTGTTGATTGTTGACACTTTTTCAGCAGCCTGTTTGAGCATGTTATTAGAATAGCCCCTAATTTGGAACCTTTTGCTGGCTTCATTTTTTGCTTGTTGAAAACCTCTGTCTGCTGAACAATTTCTTTTCAGGCGTAGATATTTCCCGTATGATACATTTTTAATAAGACTCCTCGGGTGATGACTTGCCACGTGTAACACGGCATTACCCGCTGTGGGTTTTCTGTAGAGTCGTGTTAGGAGACTATCGTAATCTACAAATATCTCCAAATCAAGGTAACATACACTGGTCTCACTGATAGTGCTGGTGAATTGTAGCTTAAGATCATTATTGTTCAGGATGGCGATGTACTCCTCAGCCGAGGTTCGATCACTACGCCATACAATAAAAAGATCATCTATATATCTTGTCCACATTAAAATTCTTTCACTCCACATTTCATTAGTCTCACCCCATGGCTCGTGTCTCTCCCACCAGCCCACGAACAAGTTTGCGTAGCTGAGGGAGATGCATGAGCCCATAGAAGTGCCCCTTATTTGTTTGTACAATTGGCCAGAGAAAAGGAAAAAATTGTTATATTGACAATATCTCATCATATTTAGTAACATGCTACTGCGTGCCTGAAATTTGTCTGGTTTCCTGTCCAGGAACCATTTAGTAGCTGTCAGGCCATTTTCATGATTTATACATGTATATAGGTTGACAACATCTAACGTTATCAGAAGCATGTTTGGTTCCCATGAGATATTGTCCATCATGCGGAGAAAGTCTTGTGTATCCCTCACATATGAGGGTAAGTCCTTCACAATAGGGGCAAGATATGACTCAATGAAGCGAGATGTATTTTCCAAAAGGCTACCGAGTGCCGATACAATCGGCCGCCCTGGCGGTCTTTTTGCGTTCTTGTGAATGTTGGGCAAATGATAAAAGTTGGGTAACACTGGAGATTCACATTGAAAAAATAGAAGTTCATCTGTGTTGAGCATACCTTCTTCCTTCCACTTACTCAACATTATTTGATATTCCATGATGCTCTTAACATATTCGTCTCTTTTTACGGTGATGTAGCACTCAGTGTCTTTCAATTGTCTTAGTGCTTCCTGTTCATAATTCTCCTTGCTGAAAATCACAATGTTTCCCCCTTTGTCCGAGGGCTTTATTTTGATTGTCTTATCATTTTTGAGGGACTTGATCGCGTCCCATTCCCTTCTTGTGATGTTGGAGGTACTCATATCCATTCTATTCCTTGCCATTTTTTCCAAGTCCGCAATTACAGCTTCATTAAAAACATCGATTGCATCATGGGATGCGTTTGGCAGTTTTTTGGATTTGTTTCTCAAATTGCCCGGATCTCTCACTTGTGTTGCAGATACAGAATTGTCATCCTCAACTTGTGCCCCATGTTTTGAATCTCTTGTGTAGGAGTCAATAACACATTCAAAAGTGTATCTTCTGTTGATTCCTCCATGGATTCTACCGTGGCTGAATCCAAATGTGTTCCCACTTTCACATTTTTAGGGTGTTGAAGAAAGATTTTTTGGAATTTTAATTTTCTTACGTATCTGAAAAGATTTATTTTTGTATCAACAAGGTTGAATTCGCTTGCGGGGCAAAAGCTTAATCCCTTCTTCAGGACCTTAATTTCATCCCCTGTCAGTGTTCTTTTGGACAGGTTGATGATGTTGTTATCCTCTGCCTGGTTCATCTTCTCCTTCGGTTGGATACACTCCGTGTCACCATCGGGGTAGTAGTTGCCTGTGTGCCTCCCCTTGCCTCTCTTCCCCCGCCTTGTCCTCCTCTTTGATTTTGTTGGGGGGGGTGATTTCTTAGTTGTGGGCGCAGGCGGGTTTCTTTCATTATTTGATACTCGTCGAAAAAAGGTTTTGCTGTTACCTTCTCTTTTGATATGGGGGCAGTTGGTTGTTCCCCATCCGATGCCTCCACTTCCGACTCTTCGGTATCAACAGCATTTGCCCCCACATTGCCTTGGGCAAGTCGTTTCCTTGTAGCATCGAACTTCCGTGCAAACGTTAATATTCTGCCAGATAGATAGTCCTGTTCATCCCTTTGAAACTTCGTTTGTTTCCTTTTTCTAATGCCCAATTCATATTCCTTTAGTCTTTTGGCCATAGCGGTTCTTAAGTCGTCGCTTGCTTTAGTGTCTTTGTCCTTTGCAATTAGTTCTTCCAGGTCCGCTATGTCTTTAATACATTTATCACGGTCACTCCTCGCATATTTAATTAGCATCCGAACGATCCCTTTTGATGATTCTGCTGTATACTCAGCCCAGTCTTTTAAGAGTGCTGGGTCGGGATTTTCGTAGGACGGTATTGTGAATATGCGGAGTCCCCTGGGAATTCTATTGCACTCTAAAAAAAGAAAAAAAAAAGAAAAAAAAAATATATATATATAAATAAATATATATATATATATATATATATATATATATATATATATGTATATATATATATATATTCTTTCCAAACATACCTCCCATTCCAGGAAGTAGCATGATCAAGCCGTAATGGTGAAACGCGTCGTTGTTTTTTCACTTGCAAAATAAACTTTCTCTGCAAGAAGCTCTGGGTGTCCTGGTTTACTTCCTGGAATGGGAGGTATGTTTGGAAAGAATATTGAGGTCTGCCGGTGACCTTACTGGGACCGCTTGTGACAGCTGAACGATCTCTTACCAGTACTGGTGAAGTGTTTTTATATATATATATATATATATATTCCTCTGCTCCAAACACCAGCCGGTAGCACACGTGAGCGGGTGCACAACGAACGGGGGTGTGCCCGTTAATAATGTCCAAGCTCCAAAACATCCAAGGGTTTTAACCCATTAAGAAAGTAGCACTCTCAGGGGTAGTTCCACCAAAGATTTTATTTAGGGAACATTACAGCAACGACGCATTTCGCCATGGGGCTTCTTCAAATTGTGCAAGGAGCCGCGGCGCCTGTCTGCCTATAACAACGTCACCATTTTATCAAACAGCGAGGAAGGACTATAGTACATATTTACAAAAGGCCGCCATCTTAACATGTAGTAGCTCATATAGCCACAATGCAGGTTAGCGTTTCCCTGATGGTTGGCCCGGTATTAAACACTATATATATATATACATGGAAAAATAATACCATAATCCATAAAACCCTGGATGGGCTAGATTAGTCCTCACTTCCAATGCTGCAATTACTCCCATGATGGGAAGGTTTAAGGCAGAATCTTTGTATCCAAAAGGTCGTTATATCTTGCCCTGTATGGGCCGAATCAAATCACAAGTCTAAAAACATTCTCACAAGAGTATTCATCTATACATTCCTAAAATATCATACAAAATGGATGTATCAAAAGGCAATTGAGAAATTACAGGTACATCAAAAGAATCTCGAAAGTATCAGGTCCCTATACATCAACCTACATGTACCGCTAGCTCTTCATGCATGTTAAGACCTTTGGGATTTTTGCTCTGCATATCTATAATATATCTGGATTCCAGACGTCTGAGTTTTAATAGTCTGTCACCCCCTCTGATGTTAGCAGGCACGCTGTCAAGGCAAACATAGGACAACAGGTCCCTGTTGCTGCTATGCTTACTTTCAAAATGCCTTGCTACGGGGTAAGATTCATCCTTCTTGGCGATCGCCCGCATATGCTCCAGAATGCGCAGCTTTACAGCATTAGTCGTGCTGCCTATATAATTTAGGCCGCACGGACAGGTGAGACAATAAATTGCATAAGGCGTCGAGCATGTTAAGAATTTCATTATCCGTTTAGGATTCGCCAAGCCAGGTATTTTATAGGTAAGAGTACGCTTGCTAAATTTGCAAGCCTTGCATCGGCCACATGGGTAAAAACCATTAAGGGCAGGTAATTTAGGGGTATCTCCAGGTTTGAGAAAATGACTTGAGACCAGATGGTCTCTCAGGGATCTCGCTTTCCTGAAGGTGATTAAGGGGTTGGTGGGTAGATCAGCTTTTATGATGTTATCGGACAAAAGAATATTCCAATTCTTTTTAAAGATTTTCTTAATAAGCCCTGCATTTTGAGAGAAAGTGGTGATTGACCGGAACGTCCCATTACTCGTTTTTGCACTCACTTTGGGTTTCAACAGCTCAGATCTTTTCATTCTCTTAACTCTCTCATAGGCTCGTGCGAGTACAACATCATTATACCCCCTTATTTTAAATCTGGTCAGGCTGGCATCCGCCGCCTTCTCAAAGTCTTCATCCTTAGAGTTGTTCCTTCTTAGCCTTAATAGTTCCCCATAAGGAATACTGTCGATTAATGGACGGGGATGGCCACTAGCAGCACAGAGCGTAGAGTTCCCCGCGGTTTCTTTTCTGTACAATTTAGTCTGCATCTTCCCATCTTTGTCAATGTAAACTGTAAGATATAAATAGTTTACAGAAGTGTTACTGATCTGACCAGAAAACCTTAGATTTACATTGTTATTGTTTAGAACATCAACATATGTGCCGGCTAATTCTATGGTGGAATCTAGGATGATGAACAAATCGTCGATATAACGATGCCACCCTATGATTCGATTATTCCATTCTTGATTGGCACTGCTCCAGGCCACCTGCTCCTTCCACCACCCTACGAAAAGGTTCGCAAAGCTAGGAGCGGAGCAGGCGCCCATCGCTACTCCAGACATTTGCCTATACAGCTGTTTACCAAATAGGAATATATTATTATTGAGGCTGAATGTCATGAACTCCAGTAACATTTTGTTGTGTTCATAAAACCGTGCTGGTCGTTTGTCTAGAAAGCTGGCCATAGCTGTCAAACCATCCCCGTGTGCAATACACGTGTACAAACTAGTGATGTCAAGGACCATCATGCAATAACTGGTTTTCCAATTCACTTCATTAAGACAATTCAGAAAATGCTTAGTGTCTCTTATATAGGACTTCAAGGACATGACCAAAGGAGAAAGAAAGGAGTCCACATAAATAGAAAGATTCTCTGTTACACTCCCATTGGAAGCCACAATGGGACGGCCCGGTGGATTAAGCATATCTTTGTGAACCTTCGGGAGGTAATAAAATGTGGGAATCACAGGACTAAGACATCTCAAAAATAAATGTTCATCAGTGCTGAGCATATTCAACTGATACCATTTTAATATCATGTCATGGTATACACTAACACTCTGATTATAAACTTTCTCGTTCACAGTCATGTAGGTGTTAGTATCGCCCAATAGACGTAAAGCCTCCGTTTCATATTGGGTAGTAGTGAGCAGGACAGTGTTTCCCCCTTTATCTGAAGGCTTACATACTATCCCTGCATCTTCGCTCAGAGTTTTTAAAGCCACCTGTTGATGTTTGGTAAAATTCCCTCTTACTGGTAGGAATTTTTTCGTGTTTCTCAGTCTTGTTAAGTCCCTCAATACGGCTTCAGAGAAGGTGTCTATAGCATCAGCTGCCATCATTGGCATAAAGGTAGAAGCTGGTTTAAAGCCACTAGCTCCACCCTTCTGTTGTACATCACATATTTCCAACATCTGGGTATTGGTTACATCACCCTCCCTTCCTATGTTGATTTCCTGATGTAGACCCTCCATAGTTCTCAAACCTCCCAAGTCACTACATCTCAATTCTGTAGACTTTATGTTTGTAGTCACCATAGGTTGTTCACAATGTGGTTTCAACTTAAAAAATGTATGCAGTTTAAGTTTACGCTTGAACTTGAAAACGTCAATCCTGGTCTGCGCAAATTCAAAGTTTCTGCGTGGGCAGTAGGATAACCCTAATTTTAATATGGATTCTTCTTCTTTATTCAACACTTTGTTAGTGAGGTTGATGATGGTCAAATTATCCGAATCCACTTTCAATTCTTCTTCTTGTAAAAGGGTTTTTTGCTGCGTGTGACAGGTGGGGATCCTAGTGGGTTTCTTCCCACCACCCCCCCGCCGCGTTTTCCTCTTGCCCCTTGGTTGTCCGGAGGCTTTCCCCGGCCGCCCTCCAATTGTTGTTTGCGCATAACTTTGTACTCCACATGAAAAGGAGAAACATCAGTAGTGCCATCTTCACTTGCCACTTCTTCAGCGGTGGCATCTGATTCTGATGTCACGGATTCAGCAATTACTGGTCCAACGACCTTTGTTCTTAATTGTCGCCTGGTATGATCATACTTCTTAGCGAAGGTCAGGACTCTTCCTGTTTGATAATCATTCTCATCCCTTTCAAATTTTTCTTCTTTGCGCTGTTTGATTTTTTGTTCGTATTTTTTTAGGCGTTTTTTCATCTGTTCACGTTTTTCTTCCAGGCTAACTTGGTCTTCCTCCTTTGTAAGATCATTTTCGAGATCTTTGATCTGTACCAGTGCCTTTTCTCTGTCACTCCAAGCAAAGAGTACTAATATTATTAGGCTCCCTTTGCATGATGCTGCTGTGTGCTCAGCCCATGCATCAAGCAACTGTGGATCAGGGTTCTCGTACGCTGGAATAGTGTATAGCCTCAGGCCTCTGGGGGCACGGTCCACATCAATATAATTTTGTAGGGATGTGGCTTCCCACCATTTCCTGACTTCACGTTCGTATAAACGTTCCAGTGCAATCAGTTTGGTGTTCAATGTTGTTTTGGCCCCACTACCTTGACCTGTGCTTGTTTTCTGTGTCCCATCCACTTTTTTCTTGTTTTTAAACATGCCACGTTCGGCTTCGCGCCTCTCAGCCTCGTCAAACATGATAACGGTAGCGCAGCCGCAACTACCACGATGTAAATGCTGTTTCTCCCCCTTCGCTCTGAGTAAATGCCAAAATTCAAAGTCTATAAGATATAGTCTTTGTTGCGCTCACCGCGCCTTACCCGAATATGCCAGGATACAGTTCAAACTCTGTATCCAACCGGGTTACGGCAAAGCGGGAGCTCCTCAAAAGGCAATTCGGTGCAACCGATGAATAAATTCCTCTGCTCCAAACACCAGCCGGTAGCACACGTGAGCGGGTGCACAACGAACGGGGGTGTGCCCGTTAATAATGTCCAAGCTCCAAAACATCCAAGGGTTTTAACCCATTAAGAAAGTAGCACTCTCAGGGGTAGTTCCACCAAAGATTTTATTTAGGGAACATTACAGCAACGACGCGTTTCGCCATGGGGCTTCTTCAAATTGTGCAAGGAGCCGCGGCGCCTGTCTGCCTATAACAACGTCACCATTTTATCAAACAGCGAGGAAGGACTATAGTACATATTTACAAAAGGCCGCCATCTTAACATGTAGTAGCTCATATAGCCACAATGCAGGTTAGCGTTTCCCTGATGGTTGGCCCGGTATTAAACACTATATATATATATACATGGAAAAATAATACCAAAATCCATAAAACCCTGGATGGGCTAGATTAGTCCTCACTTCACATGCTGCAATTACTCCCATGATGGGAAGGTTTAAGGCAGAATATTTGTATCCAAAAGGTCGTTATATCTTGCCCAAGAAGGATGAATCTTACCCCGTAGCAAGGCATTTTGAAAGTAAGCATAGCAGCAACAGGGACCTGTTGTCCTATGTTTGCCTTGACAGCGTGCCTGCTAACATCAGAGGGGGTGACAGACTATTAAAACTCAGACGTCTGGAATCCAGATATATTATAGATATGCAGAGCAAAAATCCCAAAGGTCTTAACATGCATGAAGAGCTAGCGGTACATTTAGGTTGATGTATAGGGACCTGATACTTTCGAGATTCTTTTGATGTACCTGTAATTTCTCAATTGCCTTTTGATACATCCATTTTGTATGATATTTTAGGAATGAATAGATGAATACTCTTGTGAGAATGTTTTTAGACTTGTGATTTGATTCGGCCCATACAGGGCAAGATATAACGACCTTTTGGATACAAAGATTCTGCCTTAAACCTTCCCATCATGGGAGTAATTGCAGCATGTGAAGTGAGGACTAATCTAGCCCATCCAGGGTTTTATGGATTTTGGTATTATTTTTCCATGTATATATATATATAGTGTTTAATACCGGGCCAACCATCAGGGAAACGCTAACCTGCATTGTGGCTATATGAGCTACTACATGTTAAGATGGCGGCCTTTTGTAAATATGTACTATAGTCCTTCCTCGCTGTTTGATAAAATGGTGACGTTGTTATAGGCAGACAGGCGCCGCGGCTCCTTGCACAATTTGAAGAAGCCCCATGGCGAAACGCGTCGTTGCTGTAATGTTCCCTAAATAAAATCTTTGGTGGAACTACCCCTGAGAGTGCTACTTTCTTAATGGGTTAAAACCCTTGGATGTTTTGGAGCTTGGATATATATATATATATACATATATATATATATATATATATATATATATATATATATATATATATATGTATATATATATATTACCTACTGGCGGTCGCCAGTAGGTATATATAGTTAGGATTTTTTCCCTATGGGATTTTTGAAAATTCTATGTCTAATAACTTTGGCGTTTGTGGACGGAATTGGCTGAAATTTTCTGGAAAATGGAACATTTTGTTTCTGAGGAGCCCCTGAAAATTTGGGGGGGGTTTGTCAAGGGGGGGCCGAGAAAAAAGGGGGGTCCCAAAACGTGTTTTTAACATTGAGTTTTCCATAGGGCGGTTAGCCTCACTTTTAGCCCGAACGGCTGAATGGATTTGCACGAAACTTGGCAAAATTGTAGGGACTGGTAGCCCGATGTGCCTTTTGTAGGTCTCAATATATGTGCTGCAGTGGATTTTGAGAAATTAACGTTCAAAAAAAGATATATATCTGTAAGCGCGGACCAGGCAGCGCCCCGGTTCGCGTACTTTTCGCGTAACGGAACTTCGCGTAGCGAAGCTGATTGGCTCTCCGGTGTCTGTCAACATTCTAAACAGTCCGGAGCGGCCGCCATCTTGTCTCTCGGTAGGATCGAGAGACAAGAGGAGGCCAAAACAAAGGGGGAAATAACTATAAGGGGGCATAGTAGATCCTCGCTGACCCCCTAGGTTTAATGTGGAGGTTTTAAAGGGGCCCCGCGGGGCAAAAAAAAAAAGATTTTTTTGTTTGTTTTTTTTCGTGGTTAGCGCCCGGTACGCGAACCGGGAAGCGTTCTGGGGAGCGTACTACAATGAAAAATGAATGATAGTCTTTTCAAATGCTGTATGTTATTTAATTGTTGGATTTTTTTAATATTTTTTATTTCCTTTATCTTCCCAGGGAGTGACCAGGTACGCGAACCGTTGAGCGCCTCGGTTCGCGGACTTTAAGCGTTCCGGGAGTCCACCATTTTGTGTTTCGGTCGAATTAAGATACAAGATGGAGGGCAATTAATGTTCGGAATGGGTAGAAGGGGGCACAGTAGAGTTATCTTGACCCCCTAGGTTTTCTGAGGGTGGCTGAGGAGGTTTATATGTGCGAAAAAAAAACATTTTTTTAAAAAATTTCGCGAGGTAGCTCCCGGTACGCGTACCGGGTAGCGCCCCAGGGAGTGTACTTTGTTGAAAATTAGTGAAAAAAGTTAGAGTATAATTATAATTGTGAGTGATTAGATGTAGGGTAGCTCTGAGAAGAGCTTTTGGGTTTATGGTACATTTAGGTACTTATAAGTAGGTACCAATGCACATTTTTAAATTCAGAGTGAAAATTCTGTTGCCCTCATCTGAGAAGTGAACTCCATCTCCTCTGTAGATATCTTGCATGTAGTAACGCAAGTTATTGTTGTACAGGGAGCCCATTCCATGGTCTCTCATGTAAGCTGAAACAGATTTGTTTACATGCTTCCTCGACTTCTCAATTTGTGGACAAAATTGGTTTGACCACCTCCATTTCTGTCTTTGGCATATATTTGAATATACCAAGGCAGTCTGAGGAAAAAGTGCCATTAATTGCTCAAAGGTGTCCTTTAAAAGCATTTCCAGACCTACACCAGTCAAAGTGCCCAAGTCATTACCTCCACAGTGCACAATTAACAGGTCAGGTTTTGGCAAATGCATAAAGGTTTTCACCAATGGTATCAATTGGTGACATTTTAATCCTCTGTGGCCAAACCACTTAATTTCCACATCTTGTAAATTGAGGTTAGGTAAATTCCTGCTTTCAACGTACCTTTGAGCCCAGTGAATATAACTATGACCAACAATCCAGACAGAAAACATGGTGAGAGAAGGTTCTCCTGCAGTCAGATGAAGTGTGGCAATGAAATGGCAGTTGAAAAAATGAGAGTGTAAAATGAAAAAAAAACTGTGGAGTTTCTGTGTTCATGAAGCAGTAACAGTGATTGGTGGATTTTGATTGATGAAAACAGAAAGTTAGGGTGTACAGATGTGTTGTTTGAAAGATGTATTTTGAGTGGTCAATAAAAAATCATTAAATGAAAGAATGCACTGGATATGCAGGTGCACTGAGAGTTCAGAGTTCAATTGCAACATTGTTGTGTGAACTTGCAAACACCAGAGTTTCTCCAAGAGGTGGTTGCTATGGAAAATAGGCAGAAAGGGCAGAGGGGGAAGGGTTTTCATTTGAAAAAAAGTGAGGGAAGAGTTTTGATTGGGTGACATGAGAAATATGTGTGAAGAATTACAGCATTTCTGTGCTTTTGATAGCTGCAGACTCTGGAGTGCATACCTTTTGCTCTGCTGAAGACAAATTGGTGTGTTTCTTAGACTGTTTTCAAACTCAAAGTATTTGCTAAGGTGAGAAAATATTTCTTTACTTTAGATAGAGAATAGTGTGCTTTAAGGAGAAAATTATGATTTATGTGGCGCAAATTGCTTGTAAATATGCTCTCACATGTGTATGGAAAATTTTGATTTTGAATGTTTGTGTTACATAGCCATGTTAAAAGTGACCCAACCATGCTGGAAAGCCAATCAAAAAATGATTTCATGTGTTTTAATGACATTTTAAGTCATTTTCCCATGTGCAGTGTTTAGAAATTATGATTTGAAAATCGTTTTTGGGGAAAAGGAATTGTTTTTAAATTCATGACAAGGACATAATGGTGTATGGTTCTTTATAAGGCAATTGACTGTCCCTGATGTTATTTTTCTCATTTTAGTGTAAGACCTTTCTCTGTGGCGCAAATTGCTTGTAAATATGCTCTCACATGTGCATGGAAAATTTAGATTTTGAATGTTTGTGTTAAATAGCCATGTTAAAAGTGACCCAACCATGCTGGAAAGGCAAACAAAAAACGCTTTCATGTGTTTTAATGACATTTTAAGTCATTTTCCCATGTGCAGTGTTTAGAAATTATGATTTGAAAATCGTTTTTGGGGAAAAGGAATTGTTTATAAAATCATGACAAGGACATAATGGTGTATGGTTCTTTATAAGGCAATTGACTGTCCCTGATGTTATTTTTCTCATTTTAGTGTAAGACCTTTCTCTGTGGCGCAAATTGCTTGTAAATATGCTCTCACATGTGCATGGAAAATTTTGATTTTGAATGTTTGTGTTACATAGCCATGTTAAAAGTGACCCAACCATGCAGGAAAGCCAATCAAAAAACGCTTTCATGTGTTTCAATGACATTTTAAGTCATTTTCTCATGTGCAGTGTTTTGAAATTATGATTTGAAAATCGTTTTTGGGGAAAAGGAATTGTTTTTAAATTCATGACAAGGACATAATGGTGTATGGTTCTTTATAAGGCAATTGACTGTCCCTGATGTTATTTTTCCCATTTTAATGTAAGACCTTTCTCTGTGGCGCAAATTGCTTGTAAATATGCTCCCACCTGTGCATGGAAAATTTTGATTTTGAATGTTTGTGTTACATAGCCATGTTAAAAGTGACCCTACCATGCAGGAAAGCCAATCAAAAAACGGTTTTATGTGTCTTAAGGACAATTTAAGTAATTTTCCCATGTGTAGTGTTTTGAAGTTATGATTTGAAAATCGTTGTTGAGGTAAAGGAATGTTGTTAAAATTTATGTGCACCATATGCCCCCAAATTTCTTTTTTAGGGTTGCAGCAGGGTGTTCTTGAGACACCCCTGCACCTTTGGAATAAATTCCTAATTTGTGATGAGCAAATTGTTAATCGCAAATTGCACCTTCATTTATATGAGCCTCCTAGCCCATGGAAATGAATGGGTAAAATAGCAATTAGCAATTTGCTCATTGCAAATTAGGAATGGTAAAGAATTGCTATTTATTCCTTAAAATTCGCTATTTAGGAAATGCAAAATAGTTTGATGATACATATGGCGGTTGATCTCTAACAAGATAAGAAGCTTATGGATTCATTTATGGTGACTGGCGCAATGAAGTAGACATCACTTACTTCATTGGTAGAGCTTTACATATATTATCTCCTCTGTATTCTTCATCAAGTGTAAATTTAATCTGCAATCCTGAGTAGGCCTCACTTTAAACAAACCTCTGGATAGGCTACATCTTATTGTTATCCTGTATTAATCATTTAAAATGCTAGGGACAGATTTATGATAGGTGTATACCTCTTTTGTGCCACTTAGAAAACATTGTCCATGGGGAAATGACTTAAAATGTCTTTAAGACACATGAATGTGTTATTTTAAAACGTTTGCAATTTTTTTGGGTCACTTTCAACATGGCTATGTGACTGAAACAGTCAAAATCTAAATTCGCAATGCACAGGTGGGAGCATATTTACAAGGAATGTGCTTCATGGGGAAAGGTCTTATAATGTAATATGGGAAAAATGACATCAGAGACACTGAAATGCCTTATAGAGAAGCATACACCATTATGTCCTTGTCATAAATTTGCAAACCATTACTTTTCCCCAAAAACGATTTTCAAATTATATTTTGAAAACACTGCACATGTGGAAATGACTTAAAATGTCAATAATTCAAAATTTGCGATTCCTTAAATGCAATGTATCAAAAAAAAAATATGTAAAAAATGATATTAAGGATTTGGAAACTACCACCAACTTCTAGTTTGTGGTAATTTGCGAATTCTTTTCAAAAAGCATTTTTTTCAACAAAAAAAAAAGGTCCCATATGACGCCCATACATGCCATTAGGGCATGTAGGTTTGCCATATGCTCCCAAATTTCTTTTTCAGGGGTGCAGCAGGGTGTTCTTGAGATACCTCTGCACGCTTGAAAAAAATCCTATTTTGTGATGAGCTAATTGCTAATCACAAATTGCAACCTTCATTCCTATGAGCCTCCTAGCCCATGGAAATGAATGGGTAATTTGCAATTAGCAATTTGCTCATTGCAAATTAGGAATAGTAAAGAATTGCTATTTATTCCTTAAAATTTGCTATTTAGGAAATGCAAAATAGTTTGATGGTACATATGGTGGTTCATCTGTAACAAGATAAGAAGCTTAGGGATACATTTATGATGACTGGCGCAATAAAGTGCACATTACTTACTTCATTGGTAGTCCTTTATATGTATTATCTCCTCTGTATTCTTCATCAAGCGTAACTTTAATCTGCAATCCTGAGTAGGCCTCACCTTAAACAAACCTCTGGATAGGACACACTTTATTGTCATCCTGGATTAATCATTTAAAATGCTAGGGACAGATTTATGATAGGTGTATGCCTATCGCAAGACAGGCCTCACTTGGGGCCATATGTATCAAGCTAATTAGCATTTGCAAAGATCAAAATTCTATGAATTTCGGCCTTTGCGAATGTTAATTAGACAAATGGTATGTATCAAACAACTTTGATGCAAAATAAGGAGTAGCAAAATTTGCTATTTCTTATTTTACGATTGCACTGAAGCATTTGCAAATTTTGTGACTACTTAAATGCAATGTATCAAACAAAAACTATGTAAAAAATGACATTAAGGATTTGGAAACTATTGTGGTAAATTAGTGGTAATTTGTGAATTCTTTTCAAAAAGCTTTTTTTCAAAAAAACAAAAGGTGCCATATGACGCCAACACATGCCCTTAGGGCATGTATGTGTGCCATATGCCCCCAAATTTGTTTTTCAGGGGTGCAGCAGGTGTTCTTGAGACACCCCTGCACCCTTGGAAAAATTCCTACTTTGTGATGAGCAAATTGCTAATCGCAAATTAAACCTTCATTCATATTAGCCTCCTAGGCCATGGAAATGAATGGGTAACTTGCAATTAGCAATTTGCTCATCGCAAATTAGGAATGGTAAAGAATCGCTATTTATTCCTTAAAATTCGCTATTTAGAAAATGTAAAATATTTTGATGATACATATGGCAGTTCATCTGTAACAAGATAAGAAGCTTAGGGATAGATTTATGATGACTGGCGCATCACCAGGGATGTGACAGTCATCCTGCGCCACTGTTCCGCCACCCATGTTGTGCTGCATTTACAATGCGGCGCAGCATGGGGCAAAAACGGCACAGATGCGTGACGCATCTGTGCCGTAAAGGTGGTGCATTGCTGGAGTTGTATCGCAATTGCGATGCAGCTCCAGCAAGGCTCAGGGGTGCCCCATCTCCACAATGCTGCGTCAAGACCTATGCCAGCTTCAAGCAGGCGCAGGGTTTTGACGCAGCTTTCTCCTATCTGATTGTAAATGCGGCACACCATGGGTGGTAAAGCAGTGGTGCACATTAACTGGTGCATGCCTGGGGATGTGCCATTTAATATAAATCTGCCCTTTAACATTTAAGTATGTGCAGGGGACACAGAGTCGTTGAGGCTTATCCAAGGTTAAGAAGAGATGAGTCCTGTTCAGTGAAAAATTAGACATAGGCTTCACCTGCTCAGCATTGCTGGACATGGCTAAATAATAGCTGCAAAATGTTAATCTTGTTAAACAATTTTACTATTATAATCTCTGAGATTTGTTTCTTACTCTGCAACATCTCATTGTTGTTATCTTTCTTTAAAGATAAAGACAACCTCAACATGAGCGACAATCTGCAATCAGTTGATTTTGACCTCATCATTGAACTTGTAATTGAAACATCAGTGGATGTTGATCCTTTGGATGATTTAAATCCTGAGGATGAAGAAGAGCGTGATGAGGATGCAGATTTGTCCGAATTATATGATATAGGATGGGAAGCTGACCTGCTTGAGCCTTTGGAATTATAAACATTTATTTTTAAAATTTATAATCAATAAAAAGTAAAAAGGTAAACCGTTTAATTTAAAAATAAAGACACCTTCAAAAACAGGTTATGTGTAGTGTCTTCAATAAAATATTAAAATATGCTCATAAAATTAGATCAGATTCACATATAAAATAGCATAGGTAACATAAATATAAATGTCATTTCTTTTCTGGTATTTCTGTATTAGAAAAATTGCCAATGACTAAAAAATCTTCAAATTAAAATGTCAAGTAGTGTGTTATGTTTTTGATCACTATTACTGATTTACTGTTTGATAATAATGTTTATTAACATTTTTTATTATATTTTTCCTCAGATTCAACTGCAAATCATTTCAAGATTTCAATATGCCTACAATACAAAGACAGATAAAGGCTGCAAAACGTCAAAGACAGCATGAGAAAAAAAAAACGCAGCAGTCCTCTAACAAAAAGATTTCTCAAGCCACGAAGAAAGCACCGGGTAAGAGCTCTAAATATTTCATAAGAAATATTTGTAATAAAAAAAATATTACTACAGAAAATGTTTCAGTCCATAACACGAGAAGGAAATCAAATGGAAAGAAAAGGACAATGAAAAATGTTACTGCTAGAGCAAGAGATAAATCTGTGCATGATAGTAGAAGGAAACAACAGTTTAGGGAGATTCGTAAACGAATGTTCCGCAACAGGATAATTGGCAATTTGTTAAAAAATATTAAGAAAGGTCAACAGAAACTAGTTTTTTATAAGAGAAAAAAAAAGTTGAGAAAGTTATTGATCAGGCATTTGAAATTAAACGTAAGTTATTTATTTTGATAATCAATAGAATTAGGGAGCTAAACAAGGCAATTTTTGATTTCAAAAGAAATAGTAGATGGAAGAGAATAGTTAATCGTAGTAATTTTTGTGAAGTTTTTTCTGGAGAATGGATGCATAGTTCAAGCTGTGAGGCATTTTTTAATGAAGAGAGTTATTTCCAGGATAATGATTTGGTGCATGCAGTTGACACCAGTGGTCGTGCTTATGAAGTGAAAGATGGTTGTCCAGTTGAAAAAGAAAAACTTGTGACAACAGAGGCAGAAGAGTTGTTAGGTAATGAGGTTTTAGGAAGACGTGCTAAGGGTCCTGTGTACACCTGGAAGTGTAGTAGTATTTGCAGTGTGCGACAGGATTACATCAATTTGCTTTGTGATTTTGTACGGTCATTTAACAAAAAAAGTTTGAAGCAGAAAATGAGGTTGTTGCAAGAATTAGATCCTTGCAGAGTAAGAGAAGTGACAGGTTTGCATGGTCATTCACTGGCTTGTCTTTCCAGGAGAGTATGCCAGAGTGTTTTTCATCATTTCAGGATGCTAGCAGTGCATCATAACAAAGTGAGGAAATTAGTTAGAATGTTGTATTATGCTAAGAGTCCAGCAATTATGCTGAAACAATTATGCGCTGCTCTTTTGCATGGTTCTGAAATAGATGTGAAGAATATATGTGAAGAAATTGAGTTTTGTTACTTTGGAAGTAAAGAGGAGAATGTTGAAATTGAGCAAGAAGTAGAGGGTCATGTGGAAGATAGTGTACAGGTTTCCAGTACAGATAATTTCCAGAGGGAAATTGCGACGTTTGACGTGAAATCAAGTGAGAGGCCTAATTTCACTTGTGTGTGTTGTCGACGCACTTATTATAAGAATCAGACTAAGTTAGTGGATTTATATGCAAAAAGTGAAAGGGAAAATAATAGTGAATGGAAGGATTTTGCAACATACTTGATGGTAGAAAATTGTTTTGATTTGGGATTGGATCAACGTGTGTGTACTTATTGTTGTAACAAATTAAAACAAAACCAGATGCCTGCTAGAGCAGTTCATAATAATCTGGAATTGGTTGAGATTCCTTCTGAATTGAAGGACTTAAATACTTATGAATCTATTTTGATTCAAAGTATCCATCCCTTTCAGGCTATTGTAAGAATGGAGCCAAAGACAGGGAAATTGCCTCCATCAGATTTACAGAGAGGATTAAAGGGAAGAGTTGTTTATTTGCCTCTAGATTTGAAGAAAAACATTAACACAATTGGAGTAGAAAAAGTGGAAGAGGAACCTCTGGTTATCTTAGTTAATGGGGTTCCGACAAAGAATAAGAAAATATGGCAAGATTTAGTAGATGTTAGGAAAGTTAAAAAGGCAACATTGTATTTGAAAAAAAATAATAAATACTATAAGAATGTATATGTTGCAGAAGAGGAAGTAAGTGAGGAAGAGGATAGCGATTTGTGTGCTGGTCAAATTGAGAAAGTAGAACCCTCTACTAGCGAAGAAATATATGAACATTATAGTGTTCATCCTTTGCATTCCAAGGAAGTCGTGGGGAATGCTATTGAGTTGTTTCAAATGAAACAAGCCAAAGGGAGTCCCATTAGTGTTTGGGAGGAAAGTTTGGAAGCTCGGTGTTTCCCACAGCTTTTTCCAACAGGTCAAGGAGGAAGATATGATGAGCGACCTCATCAAATTCCTGCTTCTGAATACCGGACTTTGCGATTGTATGCAGGAGATGCTAGGTTTCGACAATGCATTCCTTATTTGTTTCATCTCCTGTTTGAAAGCGATCTGTCTGGACTGTCATATGCAGTGAACCACATCTTGAAAAGTGGTATACACATGCAAAACATCTCGGCAAGTGATTTCATGGATAAAGTGAATGTCCAAGATAGTATTTTGGATTCTCACCTGATTAATCTCATGGCGTGTCAGCGTGGTACTAATGAGTACTGGTACCGTCGTCATGGTGATTTAAAATGTATGCTGAGGAACTTAGGTACTCCCACATGGTTCCTCACTCTGAGTTGTGCCGAGTATGGCTGGGAAGACTTACTTCAATTTCTACGAGAGGCAAATGCTAACGTAGATAACATCGAATTCAAGACACCCGGAGAACTGTGCTCTTTGGATCCAGTCAATGTATGTAGGTACTTCAATCATAGATTTGAAGCTATGATGTCTTTCATCATGAATAAGAAGAATCCACCTCTTGGAGAGGTGTTGGATTTCTTCTGGAGAAAGGAGTACCAAGCAAGAGGTGCTCCTCATATACATATGTTGCTGTGGATCAAGGATGCACCTAAATTTGGAACGGATCCAGAAGACTCAGTGATGAGTTTCATCCAACAGTATTCTACGTGTGCTGTTCCAAACGCAAAGGAGAAGAAAAGCCTAAGAGAAAAAGTTCTGCGTTTCCAAAGCCATCGATGTGGAAAGTACTGCCGTCGTAAATTCCGAAACAAAGACAAGTTCTACACCAAATGTCGTTTCGGCTTTCCACGACCGGTGATTTCTAAAGGAAGAGTAAACAGTTTGATGTCTTCGCTGCGACATAATGTGATGAAGAAATCACCTAAAAACACATACAATTTGAAGAGGAACGAAGAGTCCAAGTACATCAACGACTACAACCCGGTGATTTTGTCCATGTGGAATGCTAACATGGATATACAGTTTGTGGCTGATAACTGTATGGCTGTGGCTCGGTATGTGACGTCTTACATCACCAAAAAAGAGAAGACAGAATTGAAGGATATGTGGGAGGATATTTCCCATGAAAAGAGCCTCAGCAAGAAGTTGTACAGTTTCAGTCTGAAGATGTTGTCGCATCGAGAAATCGGAGCGTACGAATGTTCTGACCGGTTGTCTTCAGCAAGTCTCTATGCCAAGTCCAGGAGTATCGTTTGGGCGAGTCTTGGTCCTGCTGCAACGCGTAATCGAGTTCTCAAACCTGTGCGGGAAATTGAGTATTTGGCGGAAAAGGAGCCAAACAGTACCGACATTTTGAAGACAAACATGTTAGATACATATTATCCAAATCGAAGCAGTCACCTCGAGAATGTTTGTCTGTATGAGGTTCTGCAAAATTACATATTCAAGAGGAACATCAAAGAAGATACTGAGAAAGGAGTGTATGCTGTAGTAGGAAGTGAGGGATGTCTGGTCAAGCAAAGAAAATGCCACTTGATAAACCATCGAAAATTGAGTGGCGAATCTCCTGAAAAAAAGGAGTTTTTCTATTTAGCACTTTTGCAACTTTTCAAGCCTTGGCGTGCAGAAGAGGAACTGCTTGGAGATTTCCTCTGTTACGAAGACTCTTTCAATGCCGCCAAGGAGACCATAGAATGTCCTGCTTTTCCCAAATATGTAGAAATGTTGAATGCGGAAATTGAGCAGGAAGCAACGATTGCAGCCGAGATTGCCAGAGACAGTTCTCAGGACAGTCAGAGTTCTGCTTCATTGAGTCAGGATCCACTAGGAGGACCTCTTATTGAAAATGAAGCTGCCACTGCTATGAATGAAGTGGAAAGAGCCATGGCACATGCTCAAGAGGATGCGGTTAACTTAGAAGAGTTGGAAAGGCAACTCAACGTTGAGCAGAGGAAAATATATGACGAAGTTACCATGCAAATTGATCATGGATTAAGTCATGATAGGAAAGAGTGCTCATGTACGTCGTTGAAGCCTGTCCGACTGTACGTGAGTGGAGAAGCGGGAACTGGAAAAAGTTTCCTCATTAAAGCAATTTCATGCTATTTGCAGGAAAGGACAGAGTCATCGCTGTCTTGTGTTGTCACTGCTCCAACTGGACTGGCAGCACATAATATTAAAGGGATTACTTTACATCGTTTACTGATGCTGCCAGTGGAGCATGACAACAAATTAGAATATCACAAGCTATCTGGAGATGCTTGTTTTGAAGTTTCAAGAATCTTGAGGAAAATGAAACTTCTTATCATTGACGAAGTAAGCATGGTTTCCAATCTCATGCTTGCCTTTGTGCATTTGAGGATGCAAGAAGTTCTCAAAACAGAGTATGATGTGTTATTTGGTGGCAAACACATCATTGTTTTCGGAGATCTTCTGCAGCTGACACCAGTGAAAGGGCAACCTGTGTTCAAAATGCTCACGCATGAAGATACCAGGAAGTGCCTAGGCAGCATTGGCAACGTCAATATATGGTTAAACTTCAATTATGCTGAACTGCATGAAAATATGCGTCAGGCGAAGGATGAAGTTTACAAGACTATTCTACAAGATGTTAGAATTGGAAAAGTGACTGAGCATGGGAAAGAAGTTTTAAATGCACGATTACTGTCAAATTTATATCCAGAACAAGATGTTGTGCCTGAGAATATTTTTCAGAAAATTACTGAAAAGAAATCTGGAATATGTTTGATGCCAACTCTTGCAGAATGTGCCAAATTTAACAACAAAATGTTGCATTTAGAAAAGCAAGAGATTGTGAAACTGGAAGCTATTGATAGAGTAGAGCATATGGGATCAACAATTATTTTGTCTGAGAATCTGAAAACTAAATTGGATTCATTAGAGAAGAGTATATCTAAAACTGCAGGTTTTGAAAAGACTCTGAATGTGTGCTTGAACTGCCGTATAATTTTAAGAAGGAATTTACATGTTGAAAGAGGTCTGGTAAATGGATCAATGGGTAATGTTGTTGATTTTGTGAAATACAGAAATAGAGATGGAATTGAATTTTTAAAAATTAAATTTGATGGCATTGAGGAAGTACAGCTAATTGCTCGTTGTTCTGCTAGATTTTTGCTTGTAAAAGACTTATATGTTCGCCGTAAGCAGTTCCCTGTTTGCTTGGCATATGCGGTGACAATCCATAAATCGCAAGGTTTAAGTGTAGACAGTGCATTGGTGAATATTGGCAGTTCTGTGTTCAAGGAGGGTATGGCATATGTGGCATTGTCACGAGTTAGAACTTTATCGGGATTGTACTTGATTGAGTGTGATGTCACAAACATTTGTGCAGATCTAGATTGTGTTAAGGAATACAATAGGTTAAGAAGAGAGTATGCGCCACATTTGCCTCAGTTTCCTTTGTTTGAGAAACGTCTGGTAGGCCGGAAACGAAGAAATGAGAACAATACTGGGGAGGTTGTAGCAAAAAGACAAAAAGTGAATGAACCTAAAATTACAAGCAGAAACAAAAAGGATTCTGTTGAAGATGTTGTTGGTTTTCAGTTTGAAAACAGTTCTGGTGTCAACTGCTATGCTAATGTAGTAATTAATGTTTTGTTTTCTCTAAAAAATGTAAAAGAAGAGATTGTGGTCAATTCTGATCAAAGATTTTGCAGTTTGTTAAATTCTGTGTTAGAGAAATGTACCACTGATAGAAGAAACATAGAAAGTGTGTCTGAAATTCGAAATCTGTTAGATAGATGTTCAGGCCAAACACAATTCTCTCAAAATATTCAGCAAGATTGTCAGGAGTTTTTAATGTATATGCTTGATGTATTACATGCTGAAGGTGTAGATGTAGATCAGCTGTTTGGGCTTTCTTATCAATGGCAGCATGACTGCGAGAACTGTATGGTATCAAGTACTACTAGTGTAGACTCAGAAAGATTTATATATTTAACTTTGACAGACAGTAAATCAGTCTCCTTTAATAAGCTAGTAAAAGCTGCTAATCACAACATGGAGTGTAGCCAATGTAAATCTGAAATGATGTCCACATTATTTATACGAACATATGGCCAGTACGTCATTTTAATGTTCCAACGATGTAGGACTGATGGAACAAAATTGACAACTTTAATAAAAAATGTTGTAGCTTCGCAGTTGTCAATATCAGGAAGGACTTTTGTAACTACAGCAATTATATATCATGACGGCCCTTCAATAAATTCAGGACATTACACAGCTTATTTAAAGTCTAGAAATGGCTGGTCATTCTGCAATGATTCTGTTTTAGTTTTCAAAAAAAAATTGCCGTATGACCTTAAAAACTCTTACCTGGTGTTTTTAAAACCAAAATTTTAGGGAAATAATCTCGGGATGTGCTCTGTGGAATTTCAAGAAGTTCTAATGGCTCCTACACAATTTGGCCTTGAGGATAAGTGTAGTTCAGAGACATAACTTCTAATCATAGGACTGGACATCATGGAGATATATGTGCACTTTGAATGAGTTCAGAAGAACTGTTTCTTTTTATAAGCTAATTGAAGCAGCCAATCAAAACATGGAGTAGAGGGAATGTAAGTCTGCAATGCTGTCTACTGTTTTACATTGCTTTGTGATTAAAAGTGATGTAGAGAATTAAATAATTGTAGTAGTCATAGAGGTAGTGTAAGTCTGCTTCATATTAAGCAGTATCAGTGTCATAGGAAATGTAGAACATGACTGAGCAAGAAGGGGAAGATATTACTATTCCAGGATTGTGAAAATGATCTTCAACATTTTAATTGTGAAAGTTGCGGAAATGCCAAATGATGGGATTGGCTTACAAGAAATCCAAGAGTTATAAATAGCTCTGACTAGATTTGGCCTTGTGGAAAATAGTGGTAGAGAGCAAGAAGTCATTTATTGCATGTAACGTGTTTTTAAAAACGATGGAGGTTTTCTTTCAGAAAGTGGCGGGCTGAAAGTAATAACAGCACAAAAGAGTGTAAGCTGTTCATAGGACATCCTTGGACGTCATGGAAAGTAAGTTAACTTTAAGGAGTTCTGAATTTTGTTTTCTGATGTTGTATGGGTTTTTTAAACACAATCATTTTGATTGTGTTTTTTTTTCCCCGCTGTTACATGATGAATACCTTCAAGTCACTGTTTTTAGTGAATTTTGATACATTCTGAGAACAGCAAAAATAAACCATTTAACATGTATAATTAATTCTGTACTGTTTGCATTTATGATGTATATGTAGAACTGTGTAGGAGGCATGGAGAAGGTGAGTTTTCTGTAAGTGTTAAATTTATTGCATGCAGTGCTGCACTTCTACGTATTCTTTCATATGCTGGACTACATCTGCACAATGAGATACCTAAGCAAAGGAAACACAAGTGATGTGATTGTGAAATGAGCAAAATAAATTGCACATATTTCAATTACATCACCTGTGTTTCCTATCATTATGAATCACATTGTGCAGATCAAGTTTAGGTCTGTCCAGGGAAACATAGGAGGTTTCTACTTTGTTGAAGAGTGCAGTGGACATGACTCACTTCATTGGTAGACTTTCACAGATATTATCTCCTCTGTACACTTCAACAAGTGTAAATCTCATCTTGAACTCTGAGTAGGCCTCACCTCAAACAAATCTCTGGATAGGAGACATGTTATTGGCATCCTGAAGCGACACTTTTCTGAAACAAGAACAATGCAAAAGATGCACCATGTTTTAAGATAGGCCTCACTTCATCTGCATCAAGATACTGTTAGTTTAAAATGTATATCTTTAGGATTGTGTAGGGGACCTGGAGAAGCAGAAGCTTCTGTCAGTGTCAAAGTTGTTGAAAAACTATTTGTCCTTCAATCTTTTCCCTTGTCTTTTGTAATTTTTAAATACATGTTTTAATATTTTTCAAATGTTGGTTCTCTCTTTCACAGATTGAAAATATAAAAATAAAAAGTGATTAATTTAACGGCAATTATAAGGTAAATAGTTGTACTCTTTTCGTTACATTTCTATCACATTCACCTACTATTAGATCCACTGCTTCACTTCTTTAACCCTCAGTTTCCTGCCTTTGCTACTTTCCTCATTCCTTTCTCTATTACCTACTTACTCAACTCCTTCCACTCTTTTTCTCAGTCCCTCTGTTCTCATAGTTCCTCAGTCTTGTTCACTCACTCCATCTCTATTACTCTTAGTGTCTGTGAATTACTTTCCCACCTTTTTTTTTGGACCGCTTCCCGGGAAGTGGCCCGGTTCGCAAACCAGCAGCGTTATGGGAGTCCACCATTTTCTGTTTCGGTCGAATCAAGATACAAGATGGAGGGCAAATAATGTTCAGAATGGGTAGAAGGGGTCACGGTAGATGTATCTTGACCCCCTTGGTTTTCTGAGGGTGGCTGAGGAGGACCATAGTTCTTCACTCTTGTTCACTCTCTCTGTTTCTATTAATGTCACTGTTTATGACTGATCAAAAAAATTTTTTTAAAAAAAGAACAGTAACTATAAGGGAAGGAAACAGACAGTTATGTTAAAAGAAAGACAGCTATAGGGAGTAAACTAAGGATACTGTTACCTACAATCCACTGCTGTTGATGTTACTGACCATGTCATGAATGATGTAATATGTGACATCATCAGCAGTGGATTGTAGGTAACAGTATCTCTTGTTTACTCCCTAGCGCTGTCTTTCTTTTCACATAACTGTCTGTTTGCTTACCTTATACTTACTGTTCTTTTTTTTTAAAAATATTTTTTTTGGTTAGCTTCCGGTACGCGTACCGGGTAGCGCTCCGGGGAGCGAACTAAGAGAAATAGAGGTTGGCAGAGTTCTAAATATTCTACCAATTTTTTTATAATGGGGAGGTAGTTCTGAAAAGAACTTTTTTTTTAATGTTTTTGTTGTTTTATATTTTTTTTTAGTATTTTTTGAACATTTTTTTACTTTTTTTGTATTTTCTGAACGTTTTTAAAAAAAATTTGGTTTTTTTGGGGGGGGGGGGGAAACAAAAACGATCCATTGTAAAGGGCTCAACAGGAGCAACAAAAAAAAAAGAATTTATTTTTTGGGGCGTCTCGGACAAACATTAACATGATTTTGAATAGCTCGCAAAATCAAAGTGATGCTACTTTCTCTGTAGCAGATGAAATCGCCACATTCCACGCACACTTGCTTTACGTGCCCAAACAACATTTGGATGTTTGCGATCATCTCCCTCGCCTCTGGTCCCGACACCTCTGGAACAACCGATCTTCTTGCCATTGGGAGGGGATTTTGTTGCTCGTCACGTAGCTGGGCAGCACTATAATTATTTGGGTGCCACCTACTCATATGCCGATGCATAGTGTGATTGCCGTAACTGTATTTTTTATCAGTTCCCCTTGACAATCTATCACCGCATATACGGCAAAACACGTAGCGTGCATTCACTTTTTTTTGCCCCTCAGGAATTCTATAGAATTGCCAGATGTAATTCTCCTTTCGATTGTACCTCCTGGGCTCCTCTGGCAAAAACCTTGGCTCTTCCTCCTCTTCCTCCTCTTCCTGTTCTTCCTCTTCTTGCAAAATTACTTCTGCAGGTGGTCCTCTCTTTCTTGGATTTGGTGGAGGTGGTGGGTTAGCACCAGCTGAAGCTACTAATGAAGCCATGTCAAAGTCTAAATAAAGGGTCTTTCTCTCACCAAGATGAAAGTCAGAGTGAGGAAAGAAGGAGGGGTTTTCATCATTTGGGAAAAGCAAAAGTTCTAAACCAATGAAAAGTGTTCATTTTAGATCACATGACCTAGTATTACATCATTAGGAAACCAAAAGTGAAATGAACCAATGAAAAGTGTTATTACCGAGTCACATGACCTGCTGTGTTTACCTTACGCGGTCGGCGCCGCGCCGCGGATCGCTTCCGGTTCGCGTACCGCTGCGCTTCCGGGTACGCGAACGTAGCACGTAATATGACGTATTACGCGAGAACGCGAAACGTCATGCTGACGCGACGCGTCACGATGTTGTTTTGTAACGCGAGAGGTGCGCAAAAGGAACGTTTACCGGTTCGCGGACCGGGTCGCGCCTCCGGATTGAGCTAACGGGAAGCTAACCGGTTCGCGTACCGGGAGCGAAACAAAAAAAATAATAAAAAAAAAATTGTATTAAAAACATGTAAAAAATATTTTTCTATTTAAAGAATAATACATTGTAAAGGTTTTGATATTAGCTATTAAAAAACCAATGAAATTCACTGAAAAAACCATAGGTTATAGACCATATATAGTTAGGAATTAGCATTTACAAAACCTTGAAAATTCACTGAAAAAACCATAGGTTATAGACCATATATAGTTAGGGATTAGCATTTAAAAAACCTTATTTTACTCACACAAAACCATTGAAATTCCATATATAGTTAGTTGTACTAACTATATATCACGCACCGGCAATCCACTGCTGATGATGTCACATATTACATCATTCATGACATGGTCAGTGACATCACTGATGACATCACTGATGACATCTCAAATGACATCACTGATGACATCACTGATGACATCTCAAATGACATCACTGATGACATCACTGATGACATCTCAAATGACATTACTGATGACATCACTGATAAAATCATTCATGTGATAATACGATGAACCTCTTCAGACTCTAATATAACCTTAGATACACTCAGTGTAAACACAGACTCACAGATTGTCACTCATCCATGAAGTTACACACACACCTAGACAGTCATGCAAACAATCAATCACACCTCCATTTCCTTAACTATACAGTTAAACACACCTTACTTATTCAAACATATACTAAAACATATTTACTCACTTATACAATCCTGGATACAAGTTCACAATGATCCATACAGCCACTCACACATTCACTGGCTCTTATGCACAGTTATTTATATATGTCAACTCTCACATGTACTGTATTTTACATATGTACTTAATTTGACATGTAGCACTGAGATATCTATTCACTCACCAATACAGTCATGCACACAGTCAACCGCCCATACAGCTGTTTCCGACATGCACTTTTGAACCCATACATCTATGCACAGAGTCATACACTTCCCAGCCACCCACACACACACTCAGTCTCCCATACAAATGCTTGGGCAACCAATCAATAACCCATATAGTTACTCATATAGCTACTGATCAACACATGCAGCAGTTTACAGAACAACAGACATAATGATGCACAAATTAAGACAGTTTAGTCACTAACCCATGCACTCAGTGAGACACATTTAATCACTCACTCATACATTCAGTCATGCACCTACTAAATCCTTCGTCCAGACACTTATACATCGACTCATTCATAAATATGTAAGACATATTTTAACTTTACAGAAAAATACAGTCACTGGATGTTGTCATCAGTGATGTCATCAGTGATGTCATTTGAGATGTCATCAGTGATGTCATCAGTGATGTCATTTGAGATGTCATCAGTGATGTCATCAGTGATGTCACTGACCATGTCATGAATGTTGTAATATGTGACATCATCAGCAGTGGATTGCGGGTGCGTGATATATAGTTAGTACAACTAACTATATATGGAATTTCAATGGTTTTGTGTGAGTAAAATAAGGTTTTTTAAATGCTAATCCCTAACTATATATGGTCTATAACCTATGGTTTTTTCAGTGAATTTTCAAGGTTTTGTAAATGCTAATTCCTAACTATATATGGTCTATAACCTATGGTTTTTTCAGTGAATATATATATATATATATATATATTACCTACTGGCGGTCGCCAGTAGGTATATATAGTTAGGATTTTTTCCCTATGGGATTTTTGAAAATTCTATGTCTAATAACTTTGGCGTTTGTGGACGGAATTGGCTGAAATTTTCTGGAAAATGGAACATTTTGTTTCTGAGCAGCCCCTGGAAATTTGGGGGGGGTTCGTCAAGGGGGGGCCGAGAAAAAAGGGGGGTCCCAAAACGTGTTTTTAACATTGAGTTTTCCATAGGGCGGTCTGTCGCACTTTTAGCCCGAACGGCTGAATGGATTTGCACGAAACTTGGCAAAATTGTAGAGACTGGTAGCCCGATGTGCCTTTTGTAGGTCTCAATATATGTGCTCCAGTGGATTTTGAGAAATTAACGTTTAAAAAAGATATATATCTGTAACAGCGGACCGGGCAGCTCCCGGTTCGCGGACCGGGGCGCGTACCAAAACTTCGCGTAGCGAAGCTGATTGGTTATCCGGCGTCTGTAAACATTCCAAACAGTCCGGAGCGGCCGCCATCTTGTCTCTCGGTAGGATTGAGAGACAAGAGGAGGCCAAAACAAAGGCAAAAATGACCATAAGGGGGCATACTAGATCCTCCCTGACCCCCTAGGTTTAATGTGGAGGTTTTAAAAGGGCCCCGCGGGGCAAAAAAAACAAAAAATTTTTTTTGTTTTTTTTGCGTGGGGAGCGCCCGGTCCGCGAACCGGGAAGCGTTCTGGGCAGCGTACTGCAATGAAAAATGAATGATAGACTTTTCAAATGCTGTATGTTAATTGATTGTTGGTTTTGTTGATTATTTTTTATTTTTTTTATTTTTTAAGCATTTTTTATTGTGTTTCATAATTTATTAAACTTTCTAACATTTCATTGTCAGAAATTTCATTATTATCATGGAATATACATTGTAGTCTCTGAGGTTGTAAAATGTCCTCATTTGCAAGGAGGTTATCTACTGCTTGTACACATTGCAGTAGTTCTTGGTCCCAAGTTTCATCCATAAATTCAATCTCATTTGGATCAATGATTTCTGTGTTGGACTCTGGAAGGACAATTTCAAATGAAATTTTTTGTTCACTTTCCATTTTCCCTGAAATTTGCATAAAAAAAATATATATTAGTAGAGGTAGGGCACTGTTGGGATTAATTTTAGATAGGCAGTTTTTAACAGTGAATTTATCTTTGGGCAGTGTATAGTATCAGAGTGGAAGTAGGAATATAAAAAAGTGTATCTAAATTTATAAGTACTACAGAGGGATAGTATATAACTAACAGAAAAAGTTTGCCATATTAACTTAAAGTGCACAATATACTTCAGTTTTAAAAATAACAACTTACCTTTAAAAAGAAGTTGAAGTTATTAATGAAAATCCTATTGAAATGTACACCAGGAAGTAGTAGTCAAAATGGCTGTGTTTCCTTCTCTTCCTTTATATATATTCGGGTACATAACCAATCAAATGTCAGGTAAAAAAAGTAGAAAATGAAAGTAACATTTTAATTGGTTGTCAATTCCAACACTTCAGATGTGTTTTGTGAAGTAATTTACCTCACGGTATTTAGAGAGGTCTACAGGCTAAATGGCTAAATGGAATTCCAATCAAATTTGTGAAAATGGTAGGGATTGGTATGTAGTATGAGCTAATCTATATTTGGTGAAATTGTCTCAAGTGGCTTTTGTGTGAACTACTTTCCCACCTTTTTTGATGGTGCGCTTCCCAGGGAGCGACCCGGTACGCGAACCGTTGAGCGCCCCGGTTCGCGAACCTTAAGCGTTCCGGGAGTCCACCATTTTGTGTTTCGGTCGAATTAAGATACAAGATGGAGGGCAAATAATGTTCAGAATGGGTAGAAGGGGGCACGGTAGAGTTATCTTGACCCCCTAGGTTTTCTGAGGGTGGCTGAGGAGGCTTATATGTGCGAAAAAAAAACATTTTTAAAAAAAATTTCGCGAGGTTAGCTCCCGGTTCGCGTACCGGGTAGCGGCCCCGGTAGCGTATTTTGTTGAAAATTAGTGAAAAATGTTAGAGTTAAATAATAATTGTGAGTGATCAGATGTAGGGTAGCTCTGAGAAGAGCTTTTGGGTTTATGGTACATTTAGGTACTTATAAGTAGGTACCAATGCACATTCTTAAATTCAGAGTGAAAACTCTGTTGCCCTCATCTGAGAAGTGAACTCCATCTCCTCTGTAGATATCTTGCATGTAGTAACGCAAGTTATTGTTGTACAGGGAGCCCATTCCATGGTCTCTCATGTAAGCTGAAACAGATTTGTTTACATGCTTCCTCGACTTCTCAATTTGTGGACAAAATTGGTTTGACCACCTCCATTTCTGTCTTTGGCATATATTATATTTGAATATACCAAGGCAGTCTGAGGAAAAAGTGCCATTAATTGCTCAAAGGTGTCCTTTAAAAGCATTTCCAGACCTACACCAGTCAAAGTGCCCAAGTCATTACCTCCACAGTGCACAATTAACAGGTCAGGTTTTGGCAAATGCATAAAGGTTTTCACCAATGGTATCAATTGGTGACATTTTAATCCTCTGTGGCCAAACCACTTAATTTCCACATCTTGTAAATTGAGGTTAGGTAAATTCCTGCTTTCAACGTACCTTTGAGCCCAGTGAATATAACTATGACCAACAATCCAGACTGAAAACATGGTGAGAGAAGGTTCTCCTGCAGTCAGATGAAGTGTGGCAATGAAATGGCAGTTGAAAAAATGAGAGTGTAAAATGAAAAAAAAACTGTGGAGTTTCTGTGTTCATGAAGCAGTAACAGTGATTGGTGGATTTTGATTGATGAAAACAGAAAGTTAGGGTGCACAGATGTGTTCTTTGAAAGATGTATTTTGAGTAGTCAATAAAAAATCATTAAATGAATGCACTGGATATGCAGGTGCACTGAGAGTTCAGAGTTCAATTGCAACATTGTTGTGTGAACTTGCAAACACCAGAGTTTTTCCAAGAGGTGGTTGCTATGGAAAATAGGCAGAAAGGGCAGAGGGGGAAGGGTTTTCATTTGAAAAAAAGTGAGGGAAGAGTTTTGATTGGGTGACATGAGAAATATGTGTGAAGAATTACAGCATTTCTGTGCTTTTGATAGCTGCAGACTCTGGAGTGCATACCTTTTGCTCTGCTGAAGACAAATTGGTGTGTTTCTTAGACTGTTTTCAAACTCAAAGTATTTGCTAAGGTGAGAAAATATTTCTTTAATTTAGATAGAGAATAGTGTGCTTTAAGGAGAAAATTATGATTTATGTGGCGCAAATTGCTTGTAAATATGCTCTCACATGTGTATGGAAAATTTTGATTTTGAATGTTTGTGTTACATAGCCATGTTAAAAGTGACTAAACCATGCTGGAAAGCCAATCAAAAAATGCTTTCATGTGTTTTAATGACATTTTAAGTCATTTTCCCATGTGCAGTGTTTAGAAATTATGATTTGAAAATCGTTTTTGGGGAAAAGGAATTGTTTTTAAATTCATGACAAGGACATAATGGTGTATGCTTCTTTATAAGGCAATTGACTGTCCCTGATGTTATTTTTCTCATTTTAGTGTAAGACCTTTCTCTGTGGCGCAAATTGCTTGTAAATATGCTTCCACGTGTGCATGGAAAATTTTGATTTTGAATGTTTGTGTTACATAGCCATGTTAAAAGTGACCCAACCATGCTCGAAAGGCAATTAAAAAACGCTTTCATGTGTTTTAATGACATTTTAAGTCATTTTCCCATGTGCAGTGTTTAGAAATTATGATTTGAAAATCGTTTTTGGGGAAAAGAAATTGTTTTTAAAATCATGACAAGGACATAATGGTGTATGCTTCTTTATAAGGCAATTGACTGTCCCTGATGTTATTTTTCTCATTTTAGTGTAAGACCTTTCTCTGTGGCGCAAATTGCTTGTAAATATGCTCCCACATGTGCATGGAAAATTTAGATTTTGAATGTTTGTGTTACATAGCCATGTTAAAAGTGACCCTACCATGCAGGAAAGCCAATCAAAAAACGCTTTTATGTGTCTTAAGGACAATTTAAGTAATTTTCCCATGTGTAGTGTTTTGAAGTTATGATTTGAAAATCGTTGTTGAGGTAAAGGAATGTTGTTAAAATTTATGTGCGCCATATGCCCCCAAATTTCTTTTTCAGGGGTGCAGCAGGGTGTTCTTGAGATACCCCTGCACGCTTGAAAAAAATCCTATTTTGTGATGAGCTAATTGCTAATCACAAATTGCAACCTTCATTCCTATGAGCCTCCTAGCCCATGGAAATGAATGGTTAATTTGCAATTAGCAATTTGCTCATTGCAAATTAGGAATAGTAAAGAATTGCTATTTATTCCTTAAAATTTGGTATTTAGGAAATGCAAAATAGTTTGATGGTACATATGGTGGTTCATCTGTAACAAGATAAGAAGCTTAGGGATACATTTATGATGACTAGCGCAATAAAGTGCACATTACTTACTTCATTGGTAGGCCTTTACATGTATTATCTCCTCTGTATTCTTCATCAAGCGTAACTTTAATCTGCAATCCTGAGTAGGCCTCACCTTAAACAAACCTCTGGATAGGACACACTTTATTGTCATCCTGGATTAATCATTTAAAATGGTAGGGACAGATTTATGATAGGTGTATGCCTCTTTTGTGCCACTGTGCGTCACTTTTATGATGCAGCGGTGGTGCAAAAGATTTGCTATGAGGCGACAACATTACAAATTGATGCATTTAGGCAGATATGTCATGGTGTAAAAAAAACGTACCACATAAAACCCAAGCAGCAGTGATGCAAAAGATGCACCATGCCGCAAGACAGGCCTCACTTGGGGCCATATGTATGAAGGTAATTAGCATTTGCAAAGATCAAAATTCTACGAATTTCGGCCTTTGTGAATGTTAATTAGACAAATGGTATGTATCAAACAAGTTTGATGCAAAATAAGGAGTAGCAAAATTTGCTATTCCTTATTTTGCAATTGCACTGAAGGATTTGCAAATTTTGTGACTACGTGAATGCAATGTATCAAACAAAAACTATGTAAAAAATGACATTAAGGATTTGGAAACTATTGTGGTAAATTGGTGGTAATTTGTGAATTCTTTTCAAAAAGCTTTTTTTCAAAAAAACAAAAGGTGCCATATGACGCCAACACATGCCCTTAGGGCATGTATGTGTGCCATATGCCCCCAAATTTCTTTTTCAGGGGTGCAGCAGGGTGTTCTTGAGACACCCCTGCACCCTTGGAAAAATTCCTAATTTGTGATGAGCAAATTGGTAATCGCAAATTAAACCTTCATTCCTATGAGCCTCCTAGCCCATGGAAATGAATGGGTAACTTGCAATTAGCAATTTGCTCATCGCAAATTAGGAATGGTAAAGAATCGCTATTTATTCCTTAAAATTCGCTATTTAGGAAATGTAAAATATTTTGATGATACATATGGCAGTTCATCTCTAACAAGATAAGAAGCTTAGGGATACATTTATGATGACTGGCGCATCACCAGGGATGTGACAGTAATCCTGCGCCGCTGTTCCGCCACCCATGGTGTGCTGCATTTACAATGCGGCGCAGCATGGGGCAAAAATGGCACAGATGCGTGACGCATATGTGCCGTAAAGGTGGCGCATTGCTGGAGTTGTATCGCAAGTGCGATGCAGCTCCAGCAAGGCTCAGGGGTGCCGCATCTCCACAATGCTGCGTCAAGACCTATGCCAGCTTCAAGCAGGCGCAGGGTTTTGACGCAGCTTTCTCCTATCTGATTGTAAATGCGGCACACCATGGGTGGCAGAGCAGTGGTGCACGTTAACTGGTGCATGCCTGGGGATGTGCCATTTAATATAAATCTGCCCCTTTACATTTAAGTATGTGCAGGGGACACAGAGTCGGTGAGGCTTATCCAAGGTTAAGAAGAGATGAGTCCTGTTCAGTGAATAATTAGACATAGGCTTCACCTGCTCAGCATTGCTGGACATGGCTAAATAATAGCTGCTAAATGTTAATCTTGTTAAACAATTTTACTATTATAATCTCTGAGATTTGTCTCTTACTCTGCAACATCTCATTGTTGTTATCTTTCTTTAAAGATAAAGACAACCTCAACATGAGCGACAATCTGCAATCAGTTGATTTTGACCTCATCATTGAACTTGTAATTGAAACATCAGTGGATGTTGATCCTTTGGATGATTTAAATCCTGAGGATGAAGAAGAGCGTGATGAGGATGCAGATTTGTCCGAACTATATGATATAGGATGGGAAGCTGACCTGCTTGAGCCTTTGGAAACATAAACATTTATTTTTAAATTTTATAATTAATAAAAAGTAAAAAGGTAAACCGTTTAATTTAAAAATAAAGACACCTTCAAAAACAGGTTATGTGTAGTGTCTTCAATAAAATATTAAAATATGTTCATAAAATTAGATCAGATTCACATATAAAATAGCATAGGTAACATAAATATAAATGTCATTTCTTTTCTGGTATTTTTGTATTGTAAGATTGCCAATGACTAAAAAATCTTCAAATTAAAATGTCAAGTAGTGTGTTAAGTTTTTGATCACTGTTACTGATTTACTGTTTGGTAATAATGTTTATTAACATTTTTTATTATATTTTTCCTCAGATTCAACTGCAGATCATTTCAAGATTTCACCATGCCTACAATACAAAGACAGATAAAGGCTGCAAAACGTCAAAGACAGCAGGTGAAAACAAAAACCCAGCAGTCCTCTAACAAAAAGATTTCTCAAGCCACGAAGAAAGCACCGGGTAAGAGCTCTAAATATTTCATAAGAAATATTTGTAATAAAAAAAATATTACTACAGAAAATGTTTCAGTCCATAACACGAGAAGGAAATCAAATGGAAAGAAAAGGACAATGAAAAATGTTACTGCTAGAGCAAGAGATAAATCTGTGCATGATAGTAGAAGGAAACAACAGTTTAGGGAGATTCGTAAACGAATGTTCCGCAACAGGATAATTGGCAATTTGTTAAAAAATATTAAGAAAGGTCAACAGAAACTAGTTTTTTATAAGAGAAAAAAAAAAGTTGAGAAAGTTATTGATCAGGCATTTGAAATTAAACGTAAGTTATTTATTTTGATAATCAATAGAATTAGGAAGCTAAACAAGGCAATTTTTGATTTCAAAAGAAATAGTAGATGGAAGAGAATAGTTAATCGTAGTAATTTTTGTGAAGTTTTTTCTGGAGAATGGATGCATAGTTCAAGCTGTGAGGCATTTTTTAATGAGGAGAGTTATTTCCAGGATAATGATTTGGTGCATGCAGTTGACACCAGTGGTCGTGCTTATGAAGTGAAAGATGGTTGTCCAGTTGAAAAAGAAAAACTTGTGACAACAGAGGCAGAAGAGGTGTTAGGTAATGAGGTTTTAGGAAGACGTGCTAAGGGTCCTGTGTACACCTGGAAGTGTAGTAGTATTTGCAGTGTGCGACAGGATTCCATCAATTTGCTTTGTGATTTTGTACGGTCATTTAACAAAAAAAGTTTGAAGCAGAAAATGATGTTGTTGCAAGAATTAGATCCTTGCAGAGTAAGAGAAGTGACAGGTTTGCATGGTCATTCACTGGCTTGTCTTTCCAGGAGAGTATGTCAGAGTGTTTTTCATCATTTCAGGATGCTAGCAGTGCATCATAACAAAGTGAGGAAATTAGTTAGAATGTTGTATTATGCTAAGAGTCCAGCAATTATGCTGAAACAATTATGCGCTGCTCTTTTGCATGGTTCTGAAATAGATGTGAAGAATATATGTGAAGAAATTGAGTTTTGTTACTTTGGAAGTAAAGAGGAGAATGTTGAAATTGAGCAAGAAGTAGAGGGTCATGTGGAAGATAGTGTACAGGTTTCCAGTACAGATAATTTCCAGAGGGAAATTGCGACGTTTGAAGTGAAATCAAGTGAGAGGCCTAATTTCACTTGTGTGTGTTGTCGACGCACTTATTATAAGAATCAGACTAAGTTAGTGGATTTATATGCAAAAAGTGAAAGGGAAAATAATAGTGAATGGAAGGATTTTGCAACATACTTGATGGTAGAAAATTGTTTTGATTTGGGATTGGATCAACGTGTGTGTACTTATTGTTGTAACAAATTAAAACAAAACCAGATGCCTGCTAGAGCAGTTCATAGTAATCTGGAATTGGTTGAGATTCCTTCTGAATTGAAGGACTTAAATACTTATGAATCTATTTTGATTCAAAGTATCCATCCCTTTCAGGCTATTGTAAGAATGGAGCCAAAGACAGGGAAATTGCCTCCATCAGATTTACAGAGAGGATTAAAGGGAAGAGTTGTTTATTTGCCTCTAGATTTCAAAAAAAACATTAACACAATTGGAGTAGAAAAAGTGGAAGAGGAACCTCTGGTTATCTTAGTTAATGGGGTTCCGACAAAGAATAAGAAAATATGGCAAGATTTAGTAGATGTTAGGAAAGTCAAAAAGGCAACATTGTATTTGAAAAAAAATAATAAATACTACAAGAATGTATATGTTGCAGAAGAGGAAGTAAGTGAGGAAGAGGATAGCGATTTGTGTGCTGGTCAAATTGAGAAAGTAGAACCCTCTACTAGTGAAGAAATATATGAACATTATAGTGTTCATCCTTTGCATTCCAAGGAAGTCATGGGGAATGCTATTGAGTTGTTTCAAATGAAACAAGCCAAAGGGAGTCCCATTAGTGTTTGGGAGGAAAGTTTGGAAGCTCGGTGTTTCCCACAGCTTTTTCCAACAGGTCAGGGAGGAAGATATGATGAGCGACCTCATCAAATTCCTGCTTCTGAATACCGGACTTTGCGATTGTATGCAGGAGATGCTAGGTTTCGACAATGCATTCCTTATTTGTTTCATCTCCTGTTTGAAAGCGATCTGTCTGGACTGTCATATGCAGTGAACCACATCTTGAAAAGTGGTATACACATGCAAAACATCTCGGCAAGTGACTTTATGGATAAAGTCAATGTCCAAGATAGTATTTTGGATTCTCACCTGATTAATCTCATGGCGTGTCAGCGTGGTACTAATGAGTACTGGTACCGTCGTCATGGTGATTTAAAATGTATGCTGAGGAACTTAGGTACTCCCACATGGTTCCTCACTCTGAGCTGTGCCGAGTATGGCTGGGAAGACTTACTTGAATTTCTACGAGAGGCAAATGCTAACGTAGATAACATCGAATTCAAGACACCCGGAGAACTGTGCTCTTTGGATCCAGTCAATGTATGTAGGTACTTCAATCATAGATTTGAAGCTATGATGTCTTTCATCATGAATAAGAAGAATCCACCTCTTGGAGAGGTGTTGGATTTCTTCTGGAGAAAGGAGTACCAAGCAAGAGGTGCTCCTCATATACATATGTTGCTGTGGATCAAGGATGCACCTAAATTTGGAACGGATCCAGAAGACTCAGTGATGAGTTTCATCCAACAGTATTCTACGTGTGCTGTTCCAAACGCAAAGGAGAAGAAAAGCCTAAGAGAAAAAGTTCTGCGTTTCCAAAGCCATCGATGTGGAAAGTACTGCCGTCGTAAATTCCGAAACAAGGACAAGTTCTACACTAAATGTCGTTTCGGCTTTCCACGACCGGTGATTTCTAAAGGAAGAGTAAACAGTTTGATGTCTTCGCTGCGACACAATGTCATGAAGAAATCACCTAAAAACACTTACAATTTGAAGAGGAACGAAGAGTCCAAGTACATCAACGACTACAACCCGGTGATTTTGTCCATGTGGAATGCTAACATGGATATACAGTTTGTGGCTGATAACTGTATGGCTGTGGCGCGGTATGTGACGTCTTACATCACCAAAAAAGAGAAGACAGAATTGAAGGATATGTGGGAGGACATTTCCCATGAAAAGAGCCTCAGCAAGAAGTTGTACAGTTTCAGTCTGAAGATGTTGTCGCATCGAGAAATCGGAGCGTACGAATGTTCTGACCGGTTGTCTTCAGCAAGTCTCTCTGCCAAGTCCAGGAGTATCGTTTAGGCGAGTCTTGGTCTTGCAGCAACGCGTAATCGAGTTCTCAAACCTGTGCGGGAAATTGAGTATTTGGCGGAAAAGGAGCCAAACAGTACCGACATTTTGAAGACCAACATGTTGGATACATATTATCCAAATCGAAGCAGTCACCTCGAGAATGTTTGTCTGTATGAGGTTCTGCAAAATTACATATTCAAGAGGAACATCAAAGAAGATACTGAGAAAGGAGTGTATGCTGTAATAGGAAGTGAGGGATGTCTGGTCAAGCAAAGAAAATGCCACTTGGTAAACCATCGAAAATTGAGTGGCGAATCTCCTGAAAAAAAGGAGTTTTTCTATTTAGCACTTTTGCAACTTTTCAAGCCTTGGCGTGCAGAAGAGGAACTGCTTGGAGATTTTCTCTGTTACGAAGACTCTTTCAATGCCGCCAAGGAGACCATAGAATGTCCTGCTTTTCCCAAATATGTAGAAATGTTGAATGCGGAAATTGAGCAGGAAGCAACAATTGCAGCCGAGATTGCCAGAGACAGTTCTCAGGACAGTCAGAGTTCTGCTTCATTGAGTCAGGATCCACTAGGAGGACCTGTTATCGAAAATGAAGCTGCCACTGCTATGAATGAAGTGGAAAGAGCCATGGCACATGCTCAAGAGGATGCAGTTAACTTAGAAGAGTTGGAAAGGCAACTCAACGTTGAGCAGAGGAAAATATATGACGAAGTTACCATGCAAATTGATCATGGATTAAGTCATGATAAGAAAGAGTGCTCATGTACGTCGTTGAAGCCTGTCCGACTGTACGTGAGTGGAGAAGCGGGAACTGGAAAAAGTTTCCTCATTAAAGCAATTTCATGCTATTTGCAGGAAAAGACAGAGTCATCGCTGTCTTGTGTTGTCACTGCTCCAACTGGACTGGCAGCACATAATATTAAAGGGATTACTTTACATCGTTTACTGATGCTGCCAGTGGAGCATGACAACAAATTAGAATATCACAAGCTATCTGGAGATGCTTGTTTTGAAGTTTCAAGAATCTTGAGGAAAATGAAACTTCTTATCATTGACGAAGTAAGCATGGTTTCCAATGTCATGCTTGCCTTTGTGCATTTGAGGATGCAAGAAGTTCTCAAAACAGAGTATGATGTGTTATTTGGTGGCAAACACATCATTGTTTTCGGAGATCTTTTGCAGCTGACACCAGTGAAAGGGCAACCTGTGTTCAAAATGCTCACGCATGAAGATACCAGGAAGTGCCTAGGCAGCATTGGCAACGTCAATATATGGTTAAACTTCAATTATGCTGAACTGCATGAAAATATGCGTCAGGCGAAGGATGAAGTTTACAAGACTATTCTACAAGATGTTAGAATTGGAAAAGTGACCGAGCATGGGAAAGAAGCTTTACATGCACGATTACTGTCAAATTTATATCCAGAACAAGATGTTGTGCCTGAGAATATTTTTCAGAAAATTACTGAAAAGAAATCTGAAATATGTTTGATGCCAACTCTTGCAGAATGTGCCAAATTTAACAACAAAATGTTGCATTTAGAAAAGCAAGAGATTGTGAAACTGGAAGCTATTGATAGAGTAGAGCATATGGGATCAACAATTATTTTGTCTGAGAATCTGAAAACAAAATTGGATTCATTAGAGAAGAGTATATCTAAAACTGCAGGTTTTGAAAAGACTCTGAATGTGTGCTTGAACTGCCGTATAATTTTAAGACGGAATTTACATGTTGAAAGAGGTCTGGTAAATGGATCAATGGGTAATGTTGTTGATTTTGTGAAATACAGAAATAGAGATGGAATTGAATTTTTAAAAATTAAATTTGAAGGCATTGAGGAAGTACAGCTAATTGCTCGTTGTTCTGCTAGATTTTTGCTTGTAAAAGACTTATATGTTCGCCGTAAGCAGTTTCCTGTTTGCTTGGCATATGCGGTGACAATCCATAAATCACAAGGTTTAAGTGTAGACAGTGCATTGGTGAATATTGGCAGTTCTGTGTTCAAGGAGGGTATGGCATATGTGGCATTGTCACGAGTTAGAACTTTATCGGGATTGTACTTGATTGAGTGTGATGTCACAAACATTTGTGCAGATCTAGATTGTGTTAAGGAATACAATAGGTTAAGAAGAGAGTATGCGCCACATTTGCCTCAGTTTCCTTTGTTTGAGAAACGTCTGGTAGGCCGGAAACGAAGAAATGAGAACAATACTGGGGAGGTTATAGCAAAAAGACAAAAAGTGAATGAACCTAAAATTACAAGCAGAAACAAAAAGGATTCTGTTGAAGATGTTGTTGGTTTTCAGTTTGAAAACAGTTCTGGTGTCAACTGCTATGCTAATGTAGTAATTAATGTTTTGTTTTCTCTAAAAAATGTAAAAGAAGAGATTGTGGTCAATTCTGATCAAAGATTTTGCGGTTTGTTAAATTCTGTGTTAGAGAAATGTACCACTGATAGAAGAAACATAGAAAGTGTGTCTGAAATTCGAAATCTGTTAGACAGATGTTCAGGCCAAACACAATTCTCTCAAAATATTCAGCAAGATTGTCAGGAGTTTTTAATGTATATGCTTGATGTATTACATGCTGAAGGTGTAGATGTAGATCAGCTGTTTGGGCTTTCTTATCAATGGCAGCATGACTGCGAGAACTGTATGATATCAAGTACTACTAGTGTAGACTCAGAAAGATTTATATATTTAACTTTGCCAGACAGTAAATCAGTCTCCTTTAATAAGCTAGTAAAAGCTGCTAATCACAACATGGAGTGTAGCCAATGTAAATCTGAAATGATGTCCACATTATTTATACGAAGATATGGCCAGTACGTCATTTTAATGTTCCAACGATGTAGGCCTGATGGAACAAAATTGACAACTTTAATAAAAAAATTTGTAGCTTCGCAGTTGTCAATATCAGGAAGGACTTTTGTAACTACAGCAATTATATATCATGACGGCCCTTCAATAACATCAGGACATTACACAGCTTATTTAAAGTCTAGAAATGGCTGGTCATTCTGCAATGATTCTGTTTTAATTTTCAAAAAAAAATTGCCGTATGACCTTAAAAACTCTTACCTGGTGTTTTTAAAACCAAAATTTTAGGGAAATAATCTCGGGATGTGCTCTGTGGAATTTCAAGAAGTTCTAATGGCTCCTACACAATTTGGCCTTGAGGATAAGTGTAGTTCAGAGACATAACTTCTAATCATAGGACTGGACATCATGGAGATATATGTGCACTTTGAATGAGTTCAGAAAAACTGTTTCTTTTTATAAGCTAATTGAAGCAGCCAATCAAAACATGGAGTAGAGGGAATGTAAGTCTGCAATGCTGTCTACTGTTTTACATTGCTTTGTGATTAAAAGTGATGTAGAGAATTAAATAATTGTTGTAGTCATAGAGGTAGTGTAAGTCTGCTTCATATTAAGCAGTATCAGTGTCATAGGAAATGTAGAACATGACTGAGCAAGAAGGGGAAGATATTACTATTCCAGGATTGTGAAAATGATCTTCAACATTTTAATTCTGAAAGTTGCGGAAATGCCAAATGATGGGATTGGCTAACAAGAAATCCAAGAGTTATACATGGCTCTGACAAGATTTGGCCTTGTGGAATCTTGTGGTAGAGAGCAAGAAGTCATTTATTGTATGTAACATGTTTTTAAAAACGATGGAGATTTTCTTTCAGAAAGTGGCGGGCTGAAAGTAATAACAGCACAAAAGAGTGTAAGCTATTCATAGGACATCCTTGGACGTCATGGAAAGTAAGTTAACTTTAAGGAGTTCTGATTTTTGATTTATGATGTTGTATGGGTTTTTTAAACACAATCATTTTGATTGTGGTTTTTTTTCCCCGCTGTTACATGATGAATACCTTCAAGTCACTGTTTTTAGTGAATTTTGATACATTCTGAGAACAGCAAAAATAAACCATTTAACATGTATAATTAATTCTGTACTGTTTGCATTTATGATGTATATGTAGAACTGTGTAGGAGGCATGGAGAAGGTGAGGCTTCTGTAAGTGTCAAAGTTGTTGCATGCAGTGCTGCACTTCTGCGTATTCTTTCATATGCTAGACTACATCTGCACAATGAGATACCTAAGCAAAGGAAACACAAGTGATGTGATTGTGAAATGAGCAAAATAAATTGCATGTATTTCAATTACATCACCTGTGTTTCCTATCATTACGAATCACATTGTGCAGATCAAGTTTAGGTCTGTCCAGGGAAACATAGGAGGTTTGGACTTTGTTGAAGATTGCAGTGGACATGACTCACTTCATTGGTAGACCTTCACATGTATTATGTCCTCTATTCTCTTCAACAACTCGAAATTTCATCTGCAACCCTGAGTAGGCCTCACCTGAAACAAAACTCTGGATAGTAGACATCTTATTGGCATCCTGAAGCAATTATTTTAAATTTTAGTGTCTTGCGACACTTTTCTGAGACAACAGCAATGCAAAAGATGCACCATGTTTTAAGATAGGCCTCACTTCATCTGCATCAAGATAGTGTTAGTTTAAAATGTATATCTTTAGGACTGTGTAGCTTCTGTAAGTGTCAAAGTTATTGAAAAACTGTTTGTCCTTCAATCTTTGCCCTTGTTTTTTGTAATTTTTTAATACATGTTTTTATATTTTTCAAATGTTTGTTCTCTCTTTCACAGATTGAAAGTATAAAAATAAAAAATGAGGAATTTAACGACAATTATAAGGTAAATATTTTGTACTCTTTTCGTTACATTTCTATCACATTGAACTACTATTAGTTCCACTGCTTCATTTCTTTAATCCTCAGTTTCCTGCCTTTGCTACTTCCCTCATTCCTTTCTCTATTACCTACTTACTCAACTCCTTCCACTCTTTTTCTCAGTCCCTCTCTTCTCATAGTTCCTCACTCTTGTTCACTCACTCCGTCTCTATTACTCTTAGTGTCTTTGACTGATCACTGTATCACTATTTGTTCATAATGCTTTCTCTGTGTAGTTGAAGCACACTAAGGGGCATATTATGAATGCAGCCAATAAAATTATTGCTCTTTTTATTGGCAGAAAACTGGTGCAAAAGCGGCTTTAGCGGCAGTTTTCTGCCGCAAAAGCAGCTTTAGCGACACATTTCTGCCGATAAAAGCTGCAAAACTTTTATTGCCTATGTTGATAATATGCCCCTATGTTATTTACATTAGGGCTATATTGTCCAGTATAACAATCAAAATTGCTCTCCAAAGACACCAGGCAAAGCAGACGCTCCCTCAAACAGATCACCAAGCGCAATTTACCCTACTTACAATCTAGCCTGTTCTCTGTCGAGACTTTAGCAATCTTTAGAGCACAAGATAAGATCTTTTCACATGGAAGAGCCAGACGTATTGCAATTCTACTTAAGAAACAAGCATTGGCATAGACAATAGGTCTCGCCTTTGGGACCTTATACGTGTTTAGCCATGCAACAGTTGATGTTGCTGCACCAAGGATATTATGCTGCATAACTAAATACTTAGAAGGTCCCAAAGTCGATACCTATTGGCTATGCCAATGCTTGTTTTTCTTTCACTTCGTTATCTATTTTGTTTTTCACAATTATACCCTCTTCTGTCTGTTCTTTGGTAAATAGATCTATTAAACAGTATCTCTTCTTTACTCCCTATAGCTGTCTTTCTTGAAACATCACTCTCTGTTTACTTTCCTTATACTTACACTTTTTTTTTTTTTTAATTTTTTTTTTGGTTAGCTCCCGGTCCGCGTACCGGGAAGCTAACCCGGGAGCGAACCAAAAGAAAGAGAGCTTGCCAGAGTGCTAAACATTGTAGCAATTTTTTTGGAAAGGGAAGGTAGTTCTGAAAATAACTTTTTTTTTTTATATTTTTGTTGTTTTATATTTTTTTTGTATTTTTTGAACATTTTTTGGTTTTTTTGTATTTTTTGAACGATTTTATATTTTTTTTGGTTTTTTTGGGGGGGGGAAACAACAAAAAACAGGCGTTGAAAAGGGCTCAACAGGAGCAAAAAATAATTACTGGGGGCGGTTAGGGCAATCATGGTGTTCATACGCCAGGTTCAGTGCATTGATGCTCATGTTGCCACAAGCTAATAATGCACGACAGCGCATACATAAATGTATCATATTCCCAAAATTTGGTTGGATATTTGGCACAGTTTCCCGTGCCTCCTCTGGTGATAAAGAAACCGATGTTGTTGGTCTCGCCACAGGAGTTGGTCGAGGATTGTCCATCATATCCCTTAATTCCGCCCGGCTGTAATTTAGGGGATGTTTCCTCATCATGTGCCTATGCATGGTATGATTACCATAGCTGTATTTTTTGTCCGTCCCTCTGGACAATTGTTCCTTGCATATGAGGCATGTTGCGTATCTGGCATTGACCTTTTTTTGGCCACGAGGGATGGAAAAAAACTGCCAGATGAAACTGGGTTTCTTTCTTGAAACCAGGGGCAACTCTTCCAGGAATTGTGGTTGTTCTCCCTCCTCATCCATCTCTTCATCTTCCTCCTCAGTGTTGGTAACCACCTGGGGAGGTGGTCCTCTCTTCCCATGAGGAGGTGGAGGTGGTGGTGGGGGTGCACCAGCTGAAGCAATCAGTGAAGCCATTTTCATACAATCAAAATAGGTCTTCCAAGAAGCAAAATAGGTCTTCCTCTCACAATAATGAAAGTCAGAGTGAGGAAAGAAGGAGTGGTTTTCATCATTTGGAAAAAACAATACTTCTCAACCAATGAAAAGTGTTATTTTTAGGTCACCTGACCTAGCCTTCCATAATTATGAAACTAAAAGTGAAATGAACCAATGAAAAGCTTTATTAACAAGTCACATGACCTCTAACGCTCATGTTACGCGCTGCGGAACGCTCCCCGGTTAGCTTCCGGTTCGCTGCGCTTCGCGCCTCGGTCCGCGCCCCGGGACACTTCCGGGTGCGCTAACGCGATACGTCACAAGACGCATTTCGCGGCAACGCGATACGTCGCGCTTTCGCGCCGCGGATCGCTTCCGGGGAGTTGCGTTTCGCGCCTCGGTCCGCGCCCCGGGGCACTTCCGGGTGCGCTAACGCAGTACGTCATAAGACGCATTACGCGGCAACGCGATACCGTCACTATGTTGATTTGTTACCGGTTCGCGGACCGGATCGCGGAATCGAATTGAGCTAACGGGAAGCTTCCCGGTTAGCGGACCGGGAGCGAAACAAAAAAAATATTTAAAAAAATTTATTAATAAACATATAAAATATATTTTTGGATTTAAAGAAGAATACATTTTACAGCTGTAGATATTAGCTTTTAAAAAACCAATGAAATTCACTGAAAAAACCATAGGTTATAGACCATATATAGTTAGGAATTAGCATTTACAAAACCTTGAAAATTCACTGAAAAAACCATAGGTTATAGACCATATATAGTTAGGAATTAGCATTTAAAAAACCTTATTTTACTCACACAAAACCACTGAAATTCCATATATAGTTAGTTGTACTAACTATATATCGCGCACCCGCAATCCACTGCTGATGATGTCACATATTACATCATTCATGACATGGTCAGTGACATCACTGATGACATCACTGATGACATCTCAAATGACATCACTGATGACATCACTGATGACATCTCAAATGACATCACTGATGACATCACTGATGACATCTCATTTGACATTACTGATGACATCACTGATGACATCATTCATGTGATAATACGATGAAGCTCTTCAGACTCTAATATAACCTTAGATACAGTAAGTGTAAACAGACACTCACAGACTGTCACTCATCCATAGAGTTACACACACACCTAGTCAGTCATGCAAAGAATCAATTACACCTCCATTTCCTCAACTATACAGTTATACACACCTTACTTATTCAAAGATATACTAACACATATTTACTCTCTTATACAATCCCTGATACAAGTTCACAATGATCCATACAGCCACTCACACATTCACTGGCTCTTATGCACAGTTATTTATATATGTCAACTCTCACATGTACTGTGTTTTACATATGTACTTACTTTTACATGTAGCACTGAGATATCCATTCACTCAGCAATACACTCATGCACACAGTCAACCGCCCATACAGCTGTTTCCACATGCACTTTTGAACCCATACATCTAGTGAATCAACTGCTCACACATCTATGCACAGAGTCATACACCTCCCAGCCACCCATACACACTCTCAGTCTCCCATACAAATACGTAGGGAACCAATCAATAACGCATATAGTTAATCATATAGCTAATGATCAACACATGCAGCAGTTTATAGAACAACAGACATAATGATGCACAAATTGAGACAGTTTAGTCACTAACCCATGCACTCAGTGAGACACATTTAACCACTCACTCATACAGTCAGTCATGCACCTACTAAATCCTTCATCCAGACATTTATACATCCACTCATTCTTAAATATGTAAGACATATTTTAACTTTACAGAATTATACAGTCACTGGATGACGTCATCAGTGATGTCATCAGTGATGTCATTTGAGATGTCATCAGTGATGTCATCAGTGATGTCACTGACCATGTCATGAATGATGTAATATGTGACATCATCAGCAGTGGATTGCGGGTGCGCGATATATAGTTAGTACAACTAACTATATATGGAATTTCAATGGTTTTGTGTGAGTAAAATAAGGTTTTTTAAATGCTAATTCCTAACTATATATGGTCTATAACCTATGGTTTTTTCAGTGAATTTTCAAGGTTTTGTAAATGCTAATTCCTAACTATATATGGTCTATAACCTATGGTTTTTTCAGTGATATATATATATATATATATATATATATATATATATATATATATATATATATATATATATATATATATATATATATATATATATATATATATATGTATATATATATTCACATATTACCTACTGGCAGACGCCAGTAGGAAGTTATAGTCAGGACCTTGTTTCTATTCAAAAAGCGTTTTTTTTGTTGCCAATATCTTTGGCGCCGTTTGACGAATCTTCTAAAAAATTTAAAAAGTATTGGGGTGCTCTAGTCAGCTGCTGTTTTGAAAGTTTCAGGTTGATTCATTAAGCGGGGGCCGAGAAAACGGGGTGCCCCAAAACATGTTTTCTCTGTGTTAAAGTCCAGAGGAAAGTTTAGACATGGCTACTGCCCAAACTGCTAAAAGGAATTGCACCAAAATTGGCAAAAATTTAGCTCTTGGTTCAGAGTGCACTCATTTTGTTAAATGGTGTAAATCTGTTCAGTAGTTCCTGAGAAATGTAAACATTTCTCATATATACAAATATTGCCGAAAAGTTTTCTTTTAATTTTTTAAGAGTAGGCAGTGGTCCGTGGAACTACTGCCTGCTCTTGAAAAACGTTTTCACATGGATTCGCAAAGACAAATTACGAATGGGTTACCACCGATTTGAAGTGGTGGTAAAATGTGACTGGCTTGAGACCGCATTCGGTCATAAAACATTCACACATACCACTACAAGTCACTATTAGAAAGGGACGCCCTTAACAAACTCTCTCCTAATGCTGAATGGCTAACCCATTATGCAAAAAAAAGGCTTTAGTACATGGAAAAATGTTTTTTCCAGGTTGCAAACAGCCCGATTCTGCGAATTGGGCCTTTTGCGACCTGATTAAAGCTACTTACATCTACCCATAAGTCGCCAGAGTTCGGAGTCTTCAACATAACTGTAATCACATACTATGTTTGTAGGATGTGGAGATAACTATCATCACACACTAGCTCTGAGATTTTAACATGATTATAATCACATACTATCATGGCAGAGGCTTGAACATTACTATAACCACAGACTCTCTCTACAGGGACTTGAACATGACTATAGTAACAAACTATCTCTGTGTGGGAACTGGATGTCCCTATAGTCACACACTATCTATGTGGGGGCCCGGGTAACAATATATGATCATACACTATCATTGGGGGGACTTGAATATCACTATAATCACACAATATCTCTATGAGGACTTGAACATGACTATAAAAACAGGCTATCTCTGTGGAGACTGGGTATCCCTATAGTCACACACTGTCTATATGGGGACCTGTATAACACTATAATCGCACACTATCATTTTTCTTTAGGGAGACTAGCACATGACTGTAATAACACACTATCTCTAACTATGTCTATCTCTAAACGACTAACATCACACATTATCTGCTTGGAGACCTCAACATACCTGTAGTCACACACTATCACCAAGGGGACTTGATCATGATTAAAATCAAAAACCTTCTCTGTGAAGTCCTGGGAAAGACTATGATCACATGCTATCTCTGTGAGGACATGGACATCCCAATAATCACATATTATGTTTTTAGTGACCTAGGCAGCAATATAACCCCACATTATCTTTGTGGGGGCTTGAATACAACTATCAGCACACACTATCCCAACAGGGACTTCAACATGTCTATCCAAAAAGAGGATTCCCTACAGAGGCTTGAACTTGACTTTCACTATTTCTACAGTTCTATAATCACTGTCTTAATGGGGACCTGGGCATCACTATAATCACACAATATTTTGTGTGGACTTGAGCATAAATATAATCACACACCATCTGCAGGCTCGTGCGTTTCACTAATCACACGCAATCTCTGACAATGACAATCATAATACACTATCTCTCCAGGAACTTCAACTTGACTATCATAATACCCTCTAAGTAGAGTAATGAGCTTGACTATAATCACACACTCACCCACTGTTTTATGGGGACTTGAACATGACTATATGCAAACGCTATACCTGTGAAGAACCAGGCATGACTATAATCAGATACTATGTCTTCAGAGATTTTAATATGACTATAATAACTCACTATATGTGTGGTAACCTGGGCATTACACTAATGACGTGCAATCTCATGTGACTTCAAGATAACTAGCATTACACACTATCACTGTGGGGACTTGATCATGAATATATTCACACACTATCCCTATGACTATAGTTAAATGCTATTTATGTGGGGACCTGGGCATCAGTGTAATCATGCACTATCTTTTCGGGCCTTTGACCATCACACACTCTTACTGTCAGCGCTTGAACATCACTAATCGTATGCCATATTTATGAGGACTATTATTACACAGTCATATAAAAAAGTTGATGCCTATTGCTGAACTTAATGAAAAAGAATCCAGTAATCTCAACCTGGCCTTTCTATCTCACCAAATTGCATGATCTTTGGCCTGCAGATGATTTTCACTATGTATTGTTTCCTCATCTCTTGACGTTTGTGTTCACTTAGCAGTAGATTAAATATCAGTGATTCTCATCCCAAGGACTTAGTATCCTGTGGTTTTCTGGTGGGAAGTGCATTATCATCAAAATCCATTTTCTGTGTGCCCTTAGAACACGAGTAGCTATTAATTTAGGACTAAAAATTCATTTAATTTAGGTACAGCACTAAAAATAACATTTATCTATTTGTTCATGAATATATTCAAACAAAAATGGCAATTTTGGAGTAAGTCCTCACAAGGTTGGTAACACAAGTTCAGGACCCTATAAAGATGGTTCTGTGTACGTGGTCAAATAAAGCTCTATATTTGCAAATATGAAGCAGGATCGGATCCTGTATTTGGAATTCTTTTTAAACATGTTTTTGTGATTGTTATATTTTAAGAGCATTGGGAATAGTTAGGCCCCATAAGACAAGTATTCATACATTGTCCCAACAAGGGAGGGAGGGAGTGGGGGGGGGGTCGAGAGAGAGAGAGAGAGAGAGAGAGACAGAGAGAGAGAGAGAGAGAGAGAGAAAGAGAGCGAGAGAGAGAGAGAGAGAGAGAGTATTGTACCTGTAATTCACCTATGGCTTTGATAACTGACTCTGTTTATATACCTGGCAAACAAACTGATGGAATTTGTTCTGACACATTTGGCTCAATTTGATTTTTTTTTTTGCTTTTTAAACCACTTTGTCTTTGGATGACTGCTGTGAGTGAGTCTCATTAACTGAGTATCAGCTCTATTAAAATGCATGCAACTGTTAACCGCCAGGGCCCACCTTTTATAAAAAGGTATACTGTTGTGCAGCTAGGGCAAGAGGCTCTGGGCTAGTTATATCTAAACATATGAGCATAATTGTCGGTGAGTTTAGCAAGTGAGACTGCTGTCTAACTCAAACCGGTATCTGAGCATAGGTAACCTGTCACAGATGAGACATTTAATAATTTGTTTATGGCCTCTCCCCCGGAGTCTCCCATTGACAGCCACAAACAGCAATTTGGTATGGATAGTATGACATTAGAGAACGTACACCCAACATTGAATTGAGAGGAGGTGTGTTGGAACTAAAGTATTGGCCCAGCAGTCTTTTGGTTCTCATGTCAACCAGACGGTTGCTAACTATGATCCAGGGTACAGGGATGTTTTGTGATTGAATCTGACTGAGTGGAGGGCTATCCCGTGTGTACCCGTTTTGTCCCTCTGAGCTCCTTTGTGATTATATGGCCTCTGCAAGTCTTATAATTTGATTGGGCATTCCAAAAGAAATGTACTTGTTTTTCTTTTCGACTATAGTGTAAATCTGGAGTTATTCACTCCGCCTGGGGGGCAGTAAAGAGGTGAACCTGCTGGGGACCATTAGGGAAAGCCCTGGAACCACTGGAACTATAGAACTACAGCAGACGGTCCTGTGGAGAGACACCACAAATGGGACCCTCTGACTCCTGTTGGATACACAGGCACCCTGAAGGAGGCCAGGAAGACTTGGGGCAGGCAGGGAAGATAATCTGCCTAAAGGTGTTGCTGAGAAAGACCCCAGGCTCAGCAGAAGAGCCAGGATTCCAAGGGAGCAGGTCGTCGTTGTGAGGAGAGAAGGGGCAGGAGGTCAAACCCTGACCTCTCCCTCATAGGAGAAAGAGCAGCTCAAAATCAGCTCCTAGAAAAAATGCAAACTTTGGCCTAAAAGTAATACTCTTTGTGGCGGAAGCACACCACCAGGAGCAAAACAAGACAAACCGCATAGGAAAAACCGGCCACGTAGGCCAAAGAAACCACCTCTGTGGGATTCTTTTGCTTTTTGGGCTATCAAGTGGGACCCTAGTGAACTTGGGCTCGTGTGTCCGTGGTTGTTTTTTGCTAACCATTGGGGATGGCAAGCCTTTGTGGAAATTGCCATTGGGGGAACACCTGTGGAGCTTCCCAGGAGGGCCAGGGCTGCGGGGAGGTATCATAATACTAGGGGCCTAGTGCTCAAGCCTTTAGGGAAGGTCAGCCACCCTCCCCTCCCCCCGGGGTATTGCAGAGTGCCACCTCATTTGAACTACAAAGGCTCTCAGGGAAGGCTAGAGCACCAGGACCGTTGCCACCAGAGCCCAGATATTCCCAGGGCTGAGAAGTGGTCCATGAGGCAGGGTCTGGTGCTCTCCCAGGCAGCGCAGAACAGCCATAGCAGCGGAGAAGTGGAGAAAGTGCACCGGCAGAGGTCAGAAGTCCGCTTGGCCTTGTCATGGTGATTATTTCCAAGACATCCTCACTCTCCTAAAATTAAAGAAGTAACACCTTTGTCTACATGGATCATGATATGGTATGGTATGAACTGTGAACACCATGATTTGCCTTTTCTTCCTTTTACGACTAGTCAGCGGTATGTGCAATGTCACATGTCCCAGCCAATGCAATTAAGCGGATAGACTAATGTTTACATTTCAGTATTTTACATAATTACCTCCACATTTTCTTCCCTAGGAAATCTTCTGTAAAATGCCTGTTAATGAGAAATGAAATCTTGCAATTATTCTGTATTCACACAGTCAACACTTTATTCACACTAATTTAAAACAGATGAATTTTGTTTCTGAATAGGGATCATATCAAACAAAATGTTTTATGCAAAGCAAGTTCTTAGAGGCTCACAAATTTGCCTGGAAAGCTACATTGACCAATGGCATGGCAGTGGGTCACAATGGCGGTCAATAACATCTTGTACGGAGTAAGAGACCGTGATTGCACTTATATGCACTTTTCATATTTAAATGAAAAACACACACTCCCTCCCTTTACATACGTACATCACCATCTAATAGTCAAGGGAAAATCATTTTAGAATATTATTACACATTGCCAAAACACAGTACCTGACTTAAATCATAATCAGACAAGGAACAGGGCCCTCAATTTAACCCCGCTCACCAAATAGCTCCCAAATTGACCGAGCAGGAAATCCGATGGCAGAGCCTGGAGACAAAGAGCAGTGGAGCCAAACATATCAACAGATAATCCTTGGACTTAGATTATAGTTCTGTTTCGGATTTAATGATTGCAGTCAGGGGCGCAACAGCCATTGGGCTGAAAGGGCTTTAGTCTCCTCCCCCTGTCAGCCTCCAGTGGAGGTCAGCCTCACAGGAAGTATTCTCACGCCCACTTTAGTCCCTAAAAGCTAAACGAAGCTTAGTTTATTTTACATTGCTTTGGCGTGCCTCCTGCGCCCCACTCTCGACCTGACCAGTCTCCGTGCATGATAACCATATGCAAGGGAGATGAAAGACAAAAAACACAGCATGGGTGCCCTGCACCCTCTGTGTACAACAAACAACTACTCATTTAAGCTCGCATAGGATTGTAAAAAGGACAATACAGTCATAACACAGAAACTAATGGAGAACAAGTTGTCCTCTGAAAGTAAATATTATAACATATGACATTAGAACAGAAATGTTAAGAGAGGTTTCTTTTCTGTTGCTGTGAAAAGGTTCATAACACAATACTAGAAAAGTAGCTATATTTAGAACTAAAAAGGTCAATATCTGCCGGAGCAAATGTTGCATAAAGCTCAACTTATAGTTCTTATATAAAAAGAATTGATTAAACTGAAGCTTATAACACAGATACCGGTATTGATAGCTGAGCAGGATAATGTATCTATCTACTCCAGTGCCATAGCCGCGGGTTCACATCCTTGTACCACTCAGCCTTTCATCCTTCGGAGGTTGACAAAATGACTACCATTAACTTGCAAAATGATTAACATCCGTGTTTGTCAGTAGTACCAACAGAACTACTCAGGGTGAACGTGCACTATTAAAAAATGTCTGACTTGTCTATGTTAAAATGTAACAGAGTCTCACAGATCAGCTTCCTCCACAAATTGCCGCTAAGGCAAAAGTGCAATGTCCCTCTGCACAATATTTCCTTGGTGATTCAACTTCTTCTCCAATGGGTGGACACTATGCAACTAAACGTGTTTTTGTAAGCAAAATTTGATATTTAATTACACACACTATGGTGTCTATTTTCACCCTCTCTACTACACCCTAAACTCCATGCTAATGCACAGCGGCAGTTGCCACACTTTGATTTCATCATATGGTTCTAAACTCTCACACCTCAAGATGTTCACTATGGAAATATTTGACAATAAAATAACCTAAACCTTTGGTACAAAAGCAAGTATTACTGAGAGTATGGTAAATGGCCAGTGCCTTCGTTATGTAACAGGAAAGGTTTGATTGATTTCTGAAAGGCCAGATAATTGTTGCTTCATCTGAAGGAGAACTGAGGCTCATTCCAAAATTTAGGGTCATCAAAGTGGAATAACTATCCCCCCCTGCAAGGTTTATTTATCTGGAAACCAGAAGAAGAGGATGATCCATGATGGCATTATATTGTAGAAGATTTTATGAGCGAGGCAGAGGGTCTTAAACCTAATTCTTTGGTCCAAGGACAGCCAGTGAAGCCTAAACCTTCAAAAGATCACATGATAATTTTTCACTAGTTTACAAAACAGTCTTACCTGATAATTTGGCATATTGTGGGGTCTAACAGGGAAGCCCTAATTCAGGGAATATAAGTAATCAACCTCACTGTAAAGCATGAGCATAAATGTAGCGATACAATCACTAGCAAGGAATGGTAGAATTTTCCTATGTGCCTTCAGTAACCCAAAGCAGGGGTTGGCAACAGAGTAAATATAAGGGGCGAAGGAACAGATTTTCATGAAGAATCCCACTAATTGATTTGATTTTTGCCACGGGGATTGGTGGTTCAGCCATGGAAGAAGGCAGTAAACATTTCCTCTGGTGAAGTTTTTCTACTGAAAACTAAGAGCTCTGGCTTGTCTGTGTTAATTGCTAGGAAGTTGCGGCCCATCCATTGTCCATTGCTGGACAGTGTCCAAAAAAGCATTTAAGTTGGATTAAAGAACTGGTGCCTTTTGGTTCAGATGAACAATGATCTATATGTCATCTATATATGAAAATGCTTGGTATCTGAATGAGTAGCTTAGGTGTAGCAGAGGTTAAACTCAGAGATTAAATTGCATCAAGGAAAAGGAGGAGCCTTGCAGCAGACCACAATTAATCACAACACAAGGCAACCAAAAGGTAGCCATCCTCAACACTTGAGAGAGCCCCATCAGTAAGGATCTAACAAATTGCAAATCATACTTTCAAAGCAATATTTTAAAGATTTCCCCATACCTCCTGCCACCTCAAACATCACCCCCTCACGAGACCTTTGCAACAAACTCTTGGATTTACAACAGGATGTGGGAGCGCACCGCTGACCTCTCAGGCAAGGTTCGCCCCTGGCATTCTGGTAAATGCAGTCTCTTGTAGCTCACTCCGATATTTTTGAGTATTTTCCAAAGGTTGGCGCAGATAGTGCTGATCTCTAGACACGTGTTTCTGGTTTATTAACCGTCATCAGTAGAGAATACAGTCTTTATTTTGGGGTTTGCTGAGTAGGCTCCCAAACATTATATCAGGTCCGGTACCTCTCACTGGCGCACAGGTGCTTCATCCACGATATAATGTTTGGCAGGCTAGGCAGCTATCTGCGCCAACCTTGGAGAATATCGGAGCGAGCTACAAGAGACTGCATTTACCAGAATCCCAGGGACGAACCTTGCCTCAGAGGTCAGCGGTGTGCTCCCACATCCTGTTGTCTATTTAAAGTACTCCCATGAGTCATTGAGCTGACGAGCTTGTGGATGAAGCACCTGTGCGCCAGTGAGAGGTACCAGACCTGATATAATGTTTGGCAGCCTACTCAGCAAACCCCAAAATAAAGACTGTATTCTCTACTGGTGGCAGTTAATAAACCAGAAACACATGTCTAGAGATCAGCACTATCTGAGCCAACCATGGCAAAATACTCGAAAATATCAGAGCGAGCTACAAGAGACTGCATTTACCAGAATGCCGGGGGCGAACCTTGCCTGAGAGGTCAGCGGTGTGCTCCCACATCCTGTTGTCTATTTAAAGTACTCCCGTGAATCATTGAGCTGACGAGCTTGTGGCTGAAACACCTGTGCGCCAGTGAGAGGTACCGGACCTGATATAATGTTTGGCAGCCTACTCAGCAAACCCCAAAATAAAGACTGTATTCTCTACTGATGACGGTTAATAAACCAGAAACACGTGTCTAGAGATTAGCACTATCTGCGCTAACCTTGGCGAAATACTCGAAAATATCGGAGCGAGCTACCATAGACGGCATTTACCAGAATGCCAGGGGCGAACCTTGCCTGAGAAGTCAGCGGTGTGCTCCCACATCCTGCTGTCTATTTAAAGTACTCCCGTGAGTCATTGAGCTGATGAGCTCGTTTATGAAGCACCTGTGTGCCAGTGAGAGGTACTGGACCTGATATAATGTTTCGCAGCCTACTCAGCAAACCCCCCAAAAAAAGACTGTATTCTCTACTGATGACGGTTAATAAACCAGAAACACTTGTCTAGAGATCAGCACTATCTGCGCCTACCTTGGCAAAATACTCGAGAATATTGGAGCGAGCTACAAGAGACTGCATTTACCAGAATGCCAGGGGCGAACCTTGCCTGAGAGATGAGCGGTGTGCTCCCACATCCTGTTGTAAACTCTTGGATTTCTTCAATATCAAAAGCATCTCCATATGCAGCAACTTCGATCCTCAACCAGAGCACAGGACTGTCGCATCTCAACTTCCCATCACAGTTGATTAACAAACCCTGACCTCGTGTCATCACCATGATCAAAATCATTGGCATTATGAGGACCATCCAATTGGGGCCTCCTTTTGACACTTGCCCCCCCCATGCCTTCACCAAAGCACTCCTACTAATCAGTGAAGCATTAACACCCACCCTCAACAACCTCCATCGACTCAGCAACATCACTAGACACCAGGTAACCAGCCAGCCTTAATGCCCCTGCTCAAGAAACCATCCACTGACCCATACTTCCAACTTCAGCCCATTCTCCCTCCTCTCATACATGACAATGATCCTAGAGAACCTAACCAACCACCTCAGCAACCAGCATCTGCCAGTTAGCCAACAGGTTGTCCATGCACAGTTGTTTATCTCCCATTTTTTTAAAAAAAACAATTGATATCAGGAGAGAATTTCTTTTACATCAGATGGATCCAAATTACATTTTTGTCAGTAGTGTGGTAAATGCATCTTGGTTGTATAAGGCCTAAACTCTACCAGAAATATGAAAAGTATGAGTTTAAACAGTCCAGTGATATTTCCTGACAGTTCATGAGCGAGAGATAGGAGCACAGCAGGGATAAGGAGGGTTATCAAGGGAACACAACTTAACAGAGGATAAGATCACGTTTTCATCTGCTAGCAACCTGAAGGTGAACCAATCTAAATGAGGGTACTTCATGATTCTTTCCATTTGAAGAAAAATCCTATTGAAATACACTGGCAGTTCCATCAGTAAAACATGTGTAAACATTTCACAGTGTTTAGTTGTAGATGAGTTATTGTTCGTGCACCGTAACAATTATTTTCACAACTACTACTACTAGTTTATATTTTACAGCTGCCACTATTCATAGGTATGTTGGAAGTTCGAGAATCTATTCTTTGCTGTGGGAGAACCATATATTCTCACACTTTGTGATCGGTTTCTGTGCTTTGTGTTGGTTTACAGCCAGCACCTTTCCAAATGGGGATTGCACTTAAGGATTTTTGAGGCCCTAAGCATATCAAAATCAAGGATTTGATGTTAACAGGAACTTCGGGTTATCACATAGTACCAAGATGTACACGTTCTGCATTCCATGGGTTTGAGTGCCTAGTCATGAGGCACCTTGTCCACAACGGCAAGACAATTATCTTTTGAATAAATATCCCGTCCTACGAATACTGCAAATGTATTGTATACCGATAAAAGCAGAGTTATCCCAAATAACTTGAAAATATGTTTTACGACCTATTCAACTGCCCTTAATGTGATTATAAAGCACATTTTGCTAGCAACTGTCCCAGAAGCTGAATCACAAATTTCTGCTTCAAATTACATATTAAAATCAAACATTTAACAGTGGATAGAGACAGTAATTGTCACTCCGACTTTGCTGATGGCTCCACCCCCAACCCTTCAAGATATTAGCCCCCCCCTCTCAACGCCTGGGTCTAGTTGGGCCCCTGAATGCAGTTCCTAATCTGTGCCTCAAATGTGGCACAAACGCTAATGTTAATGCAAATCAACTTCCTAGCAACAATGCCATAACACTGAACTGGCCACCTAACGAATAATGTAATAAAGAAATGTGGAGGGACGAAAAAGTAAGCTAGATGTGTATCACAGTAGGAGGCAGAAATGGGTCGGGAAGGTCTTGAGTAACCCAAGCCCTGAATTATCTTATGGTTCCCATCTATCCGCTAGTTAACTCCGCAATCAGCTAGGTCTCTCCCTTAAAATGCTATGGCGTTTTTGGTGTAAAGGAGGGACGGATGTGGCCTGAGAATGCCTTGGCGGCACTAAAACCCGCTGCAGTGCCGTGAACAGCAGTGTGGGAGGAAGTGGAACATCCGGCTTAACAATGACTGTCAATGTTTTGCATGAGGGCTCCCATGCCACATGTTATGGTTATTTCCTCGAAGTGGAAACACGTAAAATAGCAAAGGGCAGTTTTAGAAACTACTACCTGTGTGATGTATACATAACACCCTCATTTGAAAAATGTGATGAGAAATATTATCACACCTACTCTGAATACTAACCTTGTGATGCTTGGTATTCTGAGGTATTGAATGAGACTAAAGGTGCTCCATATGTGCGCAAACAGCAAAGTCCTTCTCCAGTTAAGACATAGCCTGTGTTAAAAGAGCTAAAACTGACCACCTTGAAACCAAATTTCTATGCCAGGGAACTGCTCTCAACAAGTTTTTGAGATAATAAATGCTTTCCTGCAACCACACTGTAGTGACCTGATGGCAGAGCACTAGGACCCTGCAGGACACGAAGTGGACACTGGGGAACCGGACACCACATCTGGTCAAGGGTGTGGGAGGGGGCATTCATGAAAGGGATATCGCAGTGGACAGACGAGCAAAGGCATGGGACCAAGATCGTGTAACAGAATAAAGAAGTGCGACCCTTACCTGTGTCCTGTGAGTCTGTGACCAAAGAACACAACAACTGGCGACGCCGCCGGATCCATAGAACGAGGTAGATCAGACTGTGTCCCTGAGAAGAAGCGCAACGGAACCAGGAGCCCACCCTGGTCCGCTGGCCTACTCGAAGAACACCGTGTGGAGTGGCGTAATGCATGCAGTGAGAAGCGGAACCAGGAGCCCACCCTGGTCCGAGTAGTGCAGCGCAAAGCGGGAGCCCACCCCGACTGATGCTCATCAGTAAGAGCTCGGAGGAAAAAGACATAGAAGCGCTGCAAATAACAAATATATAAAGCATCTGCCGATAAGCAGAAAAGCAAAGAAGCGCCAGCACCTAAGAGCACTTGGAGAAATACAAAGTGAGAAGAGGAAAGCGCACGTTGATTCGAATGAAGCATCGCGAGATCAAGGCGGCCATTTTAAAGTCAGGCGGACCAGGCCAATCAGAAGCTGGGAATGACGGTGGCCATTTTAAGAGGTCAGGCAAGGCAAGGGAGATACAGAAACCTCGCGAGACTACGGCTGCCTTTTTAGAGTCAGGCAATTGAGCCAATAAGAAGAAATAAACGAGCGGTGTCCATTTTAACGTCAGGCCGCCGGTGAAAAGATAGGAAAACCAAGGAAAAGTGCGAAAAGAGGCAAAAGAAGAAGAAAATAAAGGAAATAAAGTGAAATTAAACACATTAAGAAGGGAAAGATAGGAACAAAGTAGAAAATAAAGAAAATAATAATAAGAAGAAAAGCAGAAGAGTGCTAAGGAAGAAGATGAGTGACAATGAGGAGAAACAGAGCACGAAAGCCATCTTCCGCAGGAAATTACCGCTCAGCCTATCAGAGCCGCAAGCAGGCATCAGGTGGGAAAGATGGGTCAGGAAGTTTGAGTGCTACATGATCGCCACGGACATCCCTGACAACAAGCAACTGCATCTACTACTAAATCTCGCAGGGGATGAAATAGAAGATCTGTTATTAACATTCCCTGCCGACCACACCGCGGATTACAAGGGAGTGATGCAGTGTCTCACACAAAATTTTGACACGCAACGTCGATTTTGAAAGATACACATTCAACACGGCATGCCAGCAAGGAGAAGAGAGCCTGGACGATTTTGCAACGAGACTAAGGAAGCTGGTTGCATAATGTGAGTTTGACAAATTCGACAATGAGGAAGCAATAAGACAGCGCATCATTGAAGGCTGCAAATCAGTGGAGTTCCGAGCAAGTGTTCTGAAGGAACCAACGACGCTGGAGAAGATGTTGACGATGGCTCGCACAGAAACACGGGCCACGGAACAAGCGAAGCAGATGGAGATGGGAAAAGAGAAGAAAGTGATGGTAGCACATCGTGTCACTGGGAACTTCAAGAAGAGGGCATCTCAGGCGCCGGTCCTACCAAACAAAGGCGAACAAACATGCTATCTATGTGGCCTCGAATTTCCGCATGTCGGTGCCTGTCCCGCAATAGGTCAAAAGTGCAGGAAGTGTAACAGAGAAAATCATTTCTCAAGTACGTGCATGACCAGACAATTCAGAAATGAAAGATGCAGAATGATGAGACCATGGATGAGATGTAACAGGTACGCACGACAAATGGAAACTGCCAATCGCAGTTCTCAGATGAGTCAGAAGAGACGACAGCACCTGTGAGGGAGGAGAGGCTGTATCTGATGTCAGACGCACCAAGAGCGGAGAAAGACACAGAGCACGATCAACTTGTGGAAAAGCGACAAATAAAGAAAACAGCCGCTGTAGACATTGGGGTAGGAAACCACCAAGCAAAGTTCGTGCTTGACAGTGGAGTGACATGCAACATCATATGCATATCAGAATACCAAAAGATGAGAGTGAAACCAACGCTATCACTGTCGACCATGGATGTGTTCCTGTGGGGTTCCCGCAGCCGGTAGAAAACATGGGGAAGTTCAAGGAACTTCTAACGTACAAAGGCAAAGTATACCAAGAAGAAATACATGTGCTTAAGGGTGACATCCCAGCACCCCACCTGCTCAGCAACGTGACAGCCCAGGTAACGGGGCTACTGGCCATGACATATCACATGTCAGAAACTGAAAACATCCCAGCAATATTGAAGGGTCTTGGGAAGCTAAAAGGAAAACAGATACCTTTACACATCAGTGAAGCGGTCAAACCAGTGGCCCAGCATCATAGAAGAGTACTAATTCACCTACAGTCACAAGTTGAGGAAGAAATAACAAATTTGCTGGCACAGGATATAATTGAACCTGCTGAAGGGCCAACGCATTGGGTGTCTCCAATTGTGGCCGTCCTAAGAAGAACACCTCAAAGATCCGCATTTTTGTGGACATGAGGATCACAAACACAAGGGAAAGACACCCGGGGCCCCACTTAAACGACATGATCAGCTGCCTCACTGGGGCCTGCCGGTTGCCGAAGCTGGACCTATGCAAAGGGTATCATCAACTAGATCTGAACCACCAATCAAGGTACATCACAACGTTTTCCACGCATCTGGGCCTGTTCAGATACAAGCGACTGAGTTTTGGAATCTCTTCGGCAGCGGAGATATTCTAGGAGACAATAAGACAAGTGATAAGACCAATACGGAACAGCCTGAACTACAGCGATGATATTCTGGTATTTGGTAAAACAGACAAAGAACATGATGCAGCTCTACGTCAAGTGTGCACCCAACTGGAGCGAGCAGGCCTAGCGCTAAATGAAGAGAAATGTGAGCTGGGAAGAGAGGAAGTAGTGTTCTTCGGTCATATCTTCTCCAAGCAAGGGATGAGGCCAGACCCCAGCAAAGTTGAAACACTGAAGAACGCAAATGCGCCGACGGACATTGCAGAAGTACGATCATTTCTAGGCCAGCTATTGTAAGCGATACATACAAGACTTCCCCACAGTGAGCACACCACTAAGAGAACTAACAAAACAAGGATAGAAATGTATCTGGTCTCAGAAATGCAACAAGGCATTCGAAGAAATAAGAAGAGCAGTGGTGACTGTGGAGCATCTAGCCTACTTTGACCCTCTACTGTGCACTGAGCTAACTGTTGACCCCAGCCCGGTAGGGCTAGGAGCCATACTAGCGCAGCACATGCCAGGAAGAGACTCACAAAGGAAGATTGTTGCATATGCGAGTAAAACCTTAACAAACATTGAAAGGACATCCTCACTACCAGAAAAAGAGAGCCTAGCAGTGGTATGGGCGTGTGAACACTACCACATGTTTGTCTACGGGAAGTCATTCCCCATCATAACTGACCACCAGGTGCTAGTAACAATCTATGGCAGCCCATCAGCCAAAATGCCACCCAGGATTGAACGCTGGGGCATAAGGCTGATGGATTATGACTTCACGATTGTGCACAAACTAGGAAAAGAACACAACCCGGCAGACTACATGTCGAGACACCCACTACTGCTGGCCCAGGAGACGACATTGATGGCAGAAGAATACCTCAATTTCATATTGAAACAAAACACCCCGGCGCCAGAGCTAGCAAGAGAGACCAAGAAAGACGCCACGATTCAAACGGCCATTGAGATAATGAGAAGGCAGAGATGGAGGCATGTCAACAATAACTGCACATGGGAAGTAGGAGTATGCAAAGAAGAAGTGCTAGCTCTCAAGAAGATCCATGAAGAACTGTCAGAAACTGACACCGGGATCATGATGAGAGGCACAAGAATACCCAGCTCACTCAGGAAGCAACTGGTAAACCTGGCTCATGAGTCTCACCGAGGCATAGTAGCAACGATAAAAACGATAAGGGAAAAAGTGTGGTTCCCTGGCCTAGATCGCATGGTAGAAGACACCATAACGACCTGCCACCTCTGTCAAGTAACAGGATCACCGGCCAGAAATGAACCTTTACAAATGTCGGAACTTCCAAGAGCGGTGTGGACAACACTAGCAGCTGATTTCTTTGGGCCCCTGGACACAGGCAACTACCTGCTTGTGGTCATCGACGAATACTCATGGTGTCCAATAGTACGTCACGTCACATCGACATCAGCAACAGCGACACTATCGATATTGGATGACATATTTGCACCATGGAGTTCACCAGAAACACTAAAAACAAACAATGGTCCTCCATTCTCAGGAGAAGATTTCCGCAGATTCATGACCTACCTGGGTATAAACCACCGGAAGATAACTCCGCTGTGGCCTCAAGCGAATGGAATGGTAGAGGGATTCATGGGAAACATCAAAAAGGCCGTTCAGAGGGCAAGGCTGGTGCAAATATCACTTGGTCAAGCTTTGTGACAAGCTCTACGGGACTACAGAAACACACCTCATAACTCCACGGGAAGAGGCCCAGCAGAGCTAGTACTGGGAAGAACAAGCAGAACGAGGCTACCACAAATAGAGGCAACCATGGTACCAGATCGCAGCGACATTGTAGATAAAGACAAAGAGGCGAAAGAAAAAATGAAAAGATACCAAGCGAAACGCCAGCGTGCCAGACCTAAAAGAAGGAGACACGGTGATAGTGCGTCAGAGGCAACAAAGGATATCTGACAGCTTGTTCTCCAAAGACCCATTACTAGTGACGAAAATAAAGGGACCCATGATCACGGCTGAGTCAGAACATCAGCGGATATCACGGAACAGTTCACATTTCAAAGAACTAAAAGAGGAAAAAAGGGAAGACCAGGATGAAGGAACAGCAGAACAAGAAGAGCAAGGGTCAGCAGAAGAACAACAGACGGAAGCAAGCCCGAGAAGAGTTTGCAGACGTCCAAAAAGACTAATAGAAGAAATGTGATGATGAGAGGCACACCGACCGGTGCCAAGGCAGACTTTGCATCTATCTCTGTCTCTATCTACACATCTCTGTGTTTCACATTTCTTGTCACGTCTTTGTGACAAAGGGGGGAGATGTAGTGACCTGATGGCAGGGCACTAGGACCCTGCAGGACATGAAGTGGACACTTGGGAACGGGACACCACATCCGGTTAAGGGTGTGGGCGGGGGCATTCATGAAAGGGATATCGCAGTGGGCAGACGTGCAAAGGCATGGGACCAAGATCATGTAACAGAATAAAGAAGTGCGACCCTTACCTGTGTCCTGTGAGTTTGTGACCAAAGAACACGACACACACTATAAGACAAAACAAGCACAGCCTCACAGGAACCCTGAAATAAACTGGCCCTGATTTTAATCTACAAAATAGAAAACATCTAGTAAGGTATTAGAGAGTTTCTTTATCATCCCACGTCCTCTGCATGAAGCGATTTGCTGGTCTTGTTCTACTTTCGCAAATATGGAAGAGGTGACAGAACTTATGAATCGTGATCGCCTAATAACATTAGTCTGGTATCAATTATTTGCTTTTTGAGCCCCGCACTAATTCCTTGTCTCACTGAGGGGTATACTCACAAGAACGTGTGCTAAATTTCACCAAAAAATGCTAACGCAACTTTACCCATTGCAGCCCATCGCGGGAAAATAACCCCATGTTAACGTGAAATTCACAACACCGCGGTACCATGCGATAGTTCGCCGAAAACACGGCCAATGTCCGCAATACAACCACCGCGTCAGAGATAAAAACACAAACCTCAATGCCAAAAAATGTGTGGTGAGCCCATTGGCGATGAGGAAAGCAGGGATAAGCACGCCAAGTAAGGGTGGGCGTAGTTCGCGAAGTAGCACTAAGCGAAGCTACGCGAAGTGCACTTAGCACTACGTGAACTTCACGTAGCACTACGCGAGCTGCGTAGTAGCATGTTCGCACTGTGCAAGATGCATTTCCAATGATTGCACAGTGCGAACAAGCATCCGGCACTGTGCAATCATTGAAAACGGCATCTTGCACAGTGCGAGCTGTAGTTTTCTGCCGCTCGAGTAGATTTTTACTCGAGCTGCAGCTTTCTCAACGCGAACTGGTAGTTTCTCATCGCGAGCCGTCGCGAGCATGCACGACAACTCGCAATGAGACACCTGACCTCCCCGCGTTGAGAGTCTCACCAGGATGTCATTTTGCTTGCTCGCGGTCGCGAACATGACGTTGAGGACCGCGAAAAAGCAAAAAATGACCGCTGCGCTACGCGTGTTCGCACTGTGCTACGTGCAGCTTGCGTAGTGCGAAGTTGCGCAAACTTCGCAAACTACGCGAGCGTAGCATAGTGCTTCGCCCAGGGTTAACGCCAAGGCCCGCGACACACACAGAAGTGAAAACCACACTGCCTGAAAGTGAGAAGGGTAAGCCAAATCAGAGCCGAAGGGACATCCCACACACAATGCAGTACACACACATAGAAAGCAGAGCACCCCAACATCGAACACAATGTGGTATAAACATCAACATTTGCACAAACAAACACAGGACACAAATGCACCCGCCTGTGGCCGGTAAACGGCCATATGCACCTGGCAAAGCATGAAACAGAGACAGGAGAATGCACAAGTACAAACCCACAGTCCTGATGGGGTAGCAATGCACTTATGGCAGGGAGCCAGAGAGTCCATGACACACACATTGGCATACAAATCAAGACACAACACAGTTGGAGACAAGTGAAAGTGCACAAACTTTATCAACAAGTGCGTGTCAGTACGGCCAAGAGGCCATGTCTACCTCGGGGGAGTCGACCACCAACACAAGTCAATGCCAAACCGTGTTGGTTGTCCGCGCTGAGATAATGTGTCCAGGATAATGCAGCCATGTCCACTGTCGTCTTGGGTCATGTAACCAGATCCACCACCTGCAAACAGGCGTCGAAACATGTGCAATGGGCCACATTCAGTCGTGGCAGCAGGTACCTTATCACTCGTCCATGAACGCAAGTGCAGCAGTGTAGGCAAACAGCTTCAATAAGCGATCGTTGTCCAACACATCCGACATGTCGTCAACTTAATCCATCAGCTGACCCGGACAGATGTGCTGACTCTAACCACTCGACACAATGTGCACCAAAGCCCAATCGGGTAGTGGCTCAATGTGCTCACTGCACACGACGACTCATGCAATCTCCCAGGCCCATTTCCCAGCCTGCATGCCATAAACTGGTATCACAGTGACACTCCTGGTCGTGGGCCAACAGGGGGCGCACACACATGTCGAAATCCAAGTCAGCTACTGTTATGTTGGAAAGGCAGACATCCATGGGCCACTCGAATATGCACGAGCAACAATGCAACACAAGCTGAACGCGGGTGACGTCTGCAAGGCGGAAGCTCAGCCGGTAACTTATCCCTAGTCCTGCCAAGGGCACTGCCCCCAAGACATGCAGCCGACATGCACGTACAGCTCCACGTGACTGGAGTCGAGTATCTGCCGGGATGGTCTGCCATTCCGCCAGTGGCTCTGCTTGAAGCTGCACTGGCTTGCTCTACGCCAGACCTGTGGATGAAATGGCACAGATCGTGCAATGAGCATTGTCTGTGTGCAACGGGTGTAGGCCTGGGGTGGGGTGGTAGTACGTGTGAAGGTCATTTCACGCATGCTAAATACGACCAAGGACTCCTGCATGTGGGATGTGTACACATTGGTCCCACATCGGCAGAGTAGTGTGGGAATCACAAGCAAATGCTATTGTATCTGTCAGGGGGTGCTGGCCACATGCATGTTCCTGCTCGGAGCTGCAGATGTGCTTCCGCCTGATAGTGCAGACATGCTATCGTATCTGTCAGGGGGTGCTGGCCACATGCATGTTCCTGCTCGGAGCTGCAGATGTGCTACCGCCTGATAGTGCAGACAAAGGACCTTTCATCCCTACAGTAACTTCACCATCTGCATGCATAGAGGAGATGTACAGAAGCCTGTTGCGGGGGTGATGGGATGTCTGCGACCCTAGGAATCTTGGATGGTATGCCCAGCACGTGGCACATGAGCGGCCCCACTGTGTGTTACATTGCCACACAGCTGCTCCTCCCTCCCATGAGCCCCCTCACTTGTGTGCGCTGCGCGCCTACATGTCCCCGTCTGTGAGGGCCCGCCCTCCTGGTGCATGCTACATTGCAACATCGACTACTGTGGCCCTGGTGGCGACTACACCCCAACACAGAGACACACTTAACGCACTTCCTGCACGAGGCCAGGTCCGAGCCATGCCCTGCTGCCCCTGCTGAATTGGCACACCCCTACGGTGACCTGACGTACGCCGGACCAGCACACGCCACTTGTGCATCCATGGGTGTGCATGCGCAGCAACATGTCCAGGGTCACTGCCAACACTGCGGTGACATGGTAATGTCCGCTGAAGACAGCACACTGTGACGTTGCAGGACCAGTGTCCATCATGCTGACACAATGACCACACAGACACGCTTCCTCAGATGGTGTAAATTCCTACGCGCATGGCCACATTTATTAGCAGGCACACATATCGAGTGACACCTGTGTAGGATGTGTGTGGGGTGTATGCAAACCAGCCGGCAAGGGCTGCCTGGTGCAGTAAGAAATCGACAACAGTGTACATCGTAAAGGACATAGCCATACAACCATAAAGGCCCCATGACTTGTGCTGCACAGCGGCCCCGGATACACCGCGGCTGACACGGGCCCACCACCACGGGAGGCTGACCTGTGGGAGACTGGGGTAGTGTCACAAGTGCAGAGCAGGTTTCCGTAGATGTGAAAGGAGCTTGTTGCAGGGTGTCTCAGTGGACAGTGAAAGGTGTACCCCATGGCATGATGCAGAGGGCAGGACCACGCTGAAACAGTCACTATGGTGGAGATGAATGGAACAGACACATGTGGGGCACCAAGTTCGGACCAGCCAGATGAAGATGCAGGAGACCACCATGCCATAGACTCAACCGCCACCAAGGTCCAACCAGAAAGTGCCCATGACTCATTGTGCACAGAATTAGTGGCACCAGTGCTGTTGGGCATGCCGCCTGCGATGAGGCATGTCCAATGGTGTGGACTCCTCCACATCTTACCCAAGACACAGTTCCACATGTGTGACCTACTGGACCGCAGTTTAGGCCTGAGGCAGCTGTCAGCGCAGGGCCACAGACACATGCCGTTGATGACCCCAAGACCACTGTCACAAAGGTCATCCAATATATCACGAGAAGGGGTCCAGGACGTGACCAGCACAGAGTCAGTGGTCCCGGATGCACTGCGGCCGGAACAGGCATACCTCCACGGGACGGTGACTTGCGGTGCAGTCAGATGGGCCATGCGACCTGAGTGGGTCCTCATCAATGTCCGAGGTGTATGTGGCGGAGGGTTGCGGGGGACAGTGGTAGGTGTCCTCCAGGGCATGATGCAGAGGGTGAAGGCTGTCCGGAAGCAGCAAATGGAGGAGTGGAATGCCACAGCATCATTTTCGCCACAAAGTCAGTATCACTGACATGATGGCGACAACAACCCCAAGTCCATGAACTCATTCGCCCCTAGAGTCCAACCAGAATGTGTCGTAGGTCTCACTTAGTGGCACCGGGGCTAAAAAAGGATGCAGTATGTGATGCGCCCTGTACAATGACATCAAGTTAGCCATACATTAATCAAGGCTGAATTCAAAATTGTGTGTGACCTACTCGACCACAGTGTAGGCCTGAGGCAGCGGTCAGCATGGGCCATTCACCGAGTGTCAGCGGCTTAGGTTAGATACCCCACTGGCCTGCGTAGTTCAGGTTCAGTGGCACCACATGTCACCGACATGCGTTGAACAGGGCTAGTGGCACCATGTGTCGCCGGCTTGCGTTGAACAGGGTTAGTGGCACCACGTGTCGCCGGCTTGCGTTGAACAGGGATAGTGGCACCACATGTCGACGGCTTGCGTTGAGCAGGGTTAGTGGCACCACATGTCGCAGGCCTGCCATATGGAATTATGCCTCACTGATGGAAGGGGATCTGGTGCTGTGGCTGCTGCCACGGACTTGGGGACACTGCCATTCAGGACTCAGGACACAGTACCACATGTGGGGCATACTGGGCCGAAGAGGACGCCGGTGGAGTATATAATAGAAATGAGTGATGTAGGCCAGCGTCGGGGGCTGAGGCTGCAGAGTTCGCGGGACTGGTGCTTGGAGCTTGCACCAGCATTTGGTGGGCCCTCTTTGTCACACGCCGGTGTAGGCAGGTGAGCGGAGCCTCGCTGGTGCGCTGGGGTAGGCATGAGGGGTCTGGGGACCAGCGGCCCGGGGTGCAGTAGGTGCACAGTGACGCAGGCCCCCCTGCGCTCGGCGCAGGACTCATGGTGGGCTGAGAGGCGCCGCCCTAGCAAACGCGTTGTCCATTCAGAATAAGAACTATTGAGCAGTGTGACGGGCTTTTTGTTCACAACCCTACCCAGGCCTGACATACGCAGTTCTAACCCACTACGCACGCGCATGCAGGGGGAGACGTAACGTGCAACATTTCCGCCTTCTGCCCCACAGTCTGTGAGGACATGGTAGCACCCACTGGCCACTGCACTCCATGCACCATCAGTTGCTCACCACATGGGCATTTGCGTGGTTTGCACTCTGTGGTCTGTCAGGCACCTCCAGGCCACACCTGGCATTGGGTAGGTTCACATTCCTTGGTCACTTACCGTTCTAGCACATGCCTGCTCCATGCCTCTCCTCACATCCTGCTATTGCATAATCATTGTCTCCGTGGCATCTGTGGGTCTTCAGGTTTGGCTCATGGCTGGGCTCCTTTTCATGCTGTGGGTAGTTATCCTGCTTAGCACCAGCAAAAGGCAGGTGTTAAATCCCTGGTGCTATCGCAACTTATCGCCTGTTTTTGTGGCGCTTTGCAGATCAGGCATTTCGTTGTGAAAGTGGTGTTGTGGTTTTTTAGTGTGTTTTTGCACTGGAACGCCTACTCTGCATCTCATATGGGTTAGTCGGTGGTGTCCACCGTGGGGATACATTTTGGGGCAGTTGTGGTTGAAATACAGGTGATGTCCGCGGTTTGCACCAGCTTGTGAATGGGGTGGTAAATCTATCTCCACTTTTGGTGCAGTAAGGTGGGGATAAATTGGAGTTACGTCCTTGTCAATATCCCCCGAGTTCTTTAGCTTTTCTCTTTCCACAGAAATATTGGTCGAAACCGGTCCTGACTTGCTGGTGTTCCAGTTCAGGGAGGACATTTCTTGACAGTTCAAGCTGTATTGTACTTGACATTGACTTTTCCCAGAAGGTTCAAGACTGATTTGCATATAGCAGGGTTCAAACTGAGATGGTATAGTGTGAAAAATAATGATAGACTGGAACGCAGCCCCGGGTTATTACCAGTGGCAGAGATGAAGTCAAGCGGGTGCTGTGGCACGGAAACCAAGCTATACCTGGATGAGGAGACATAACTAAGGGGAAACTATTCCTGGCTTGTTTGTGTTCCAGTTCAGGGAGGACCTGGCTTGACAGTTCAGGTTATACTGTTCCAATTGGTGCAGGGCAAAGACTGATTTATATATAGCTTGGTCCAAACTGAGGTGGCACAGTGTGAAACACAACAATGGACTGGGATGAGGCCCGAGTTATTACCAATGGCTGAGATTAATTCAAGCATACCGTTCATCACTTTTTGTGTACTTTAGAATGTCGCCCTAAGTGGGACAGGTATGCCCAGACATGGTTCTCGTGCACATGGTGTCACTAGAACGAAACTGTACCGAGCTATGGCAAAACCGGTCCTGGGCTGCTTGTGTTCCGGTTTAGAAGGGACCTGGCTTTACAGTTTGGGCTGAACTGTTCCAATTGGAGGATTTGCATGTATCTGGGTACAAACGGAGGTGACGTGGTGTGCAAAATAATGATGGACTGGGATGGAGCCTGAGTAATTCGCTGTGACTGAGAGTAATTCAAGTATTCCATCCATCACTTGTTTTTATTCTTTAGTGTGTCACCCAAAGTGGGATGAGCATGCCCATATGTGGGTCCTGTGCACACTGTGTCACTGGAACCAAGCTATACTAGGCTGATGTGCCCAAACTAAGGCAAAACCAGTCCTGGGTTGCTTGTGTTCTGATTCGGGGACAAGCTGGCTTGGCAGTTCAGGCTGGACTGTTCCCACTGGTGCAGGGTCAAGACGGATTTGCATATAGCTGGGTCCAAACTCAGGTGGTATGGTGCGCAAAATGATGATGAACTGGGATGCAGCTCAAGAAATTACCATCGGCTGAGATTAATTCAAGCATTCTATCCATCACTTTTTTGTATACTTCTATGCATCTAGCACAATGAAAATCAGTGCTGGTTAAACATCTGTTAAAATGCCTGGACAGCTCAAGTGTAAAGCATTATTACCCAGTCACCCTACTCAATTTCATGAGTAAAGTCTTTGTAAGAAATTTGAGCAACAGCTATAAACCTACTGAGTAGAACACCAACTGTTTTATCTCTGGAAATTGGGAATGCACCCAAACAAGGACACAGACCACTGATCTGGCAATAGGATTAGATGATCTCAGAAACATTGTGAAAAATGATGATGTGGCGGTGCCATTCCATTGGATCTGTCCAGCACTTTTCAAACATTTGCATATCCCATCTTGAAGTCCAGGCTCAAGGAAGTGAAAGTTGTTGAGGCAATGAATGCCTGGTTTTCTTTCTGATACAAAATCTCATGGTCCCAAAAGCAGCAGAGGTCGCATTTCTAACACTCTGATGGAAGGACTTGGTGCAGTCTCCAACATTGTATCAGTCAGTTCAACCTCAGCATTATCAAGCGCGCAATGTGCAATCCTGCAGAGGTCATGTTTTCAGGCTTCTAGCATTCCCTCTAGATGGGTTCAGAGACATGGCATTCCAAACAATATTTTGTTTATACAATACGTTGTTAAATGAAGAACACACTCAAGGATAGCACTAAGACACAGGGACATGTTTGCTCTTTTGGTTGCTGCTGCTCACAAGATAAGTAATGTTTGTTGTACCTATTAACATGAGAAATGTTCTATTAACATGCGTGTTTAATGGCAACACCCCTCCTTGCGAGGAGAACATTTCATTACTGGTGTCCTGTTTTTATCTTTCTTATTTGTGGCTTTATTGGCTTTATTTAGGTGTAGCCTTTACTGAACATTGCTGTATATTCACGTATATATTTGATTTCGGGCATGCATGCGCGTTACATGAGAGCGGTGTGATTCCCTTTTATCATGGCAAGACAGTCTCATTTACCATGTTGTGTGCTGGTTAGCTTTTTTATGTAAGTTTAGCTGTTGTGCCAATTTGAATCCTGCTGGCACGGCATGCGGCTCTCACCCCTCAGGCTGTGTCAATGTCTCCCTGCTTAAAATTGGTTGCAACGTGCCCTGACTGGTGCTCGCTCTGGTGACCCCAGTCTCCTATGCTGCACTGCGGATCAGCACACGTTGGTGATGGCCGAACCGCTCAGCTGCGGTAGACTGAAGAAACTCCCTTAGCGGCCAATGATGCACGAAATGTGAGCGTCGGCCACCATTGTGGGCGTTTGGGTTAATTCACTATGAAATAGTGGCAGCGGCCATTTTGATCAGTTGAGGACAACCAGTAACGTTCCCATGACATCCCCTTAAGCATCAACTGTCCTCCTCAGCAGTGTGTTTCACTGACAAGTTTAAGGTCATTAATTCAATTTTGGGATAAGGTTTTCCCTTTTTGTTTTCTGAAACCTTATACTGTCTGGGGGTGATAAAGTGACTGCGGAACAACTGGAGCAGAGAATGGAGGATAAGGTAGAGGACATGCTTCATAGGGCTCTTGGGAGATTGATGAGATAGCTAGATGACGCCATAAATAAGAAGCTGGAGATACTTTCGGTAGGAGAGTAGGGTCTGCTTCCTATGGTCACCCCCACTTTTTGCTGTGATTTTCTGGTTTTTTGACTTTAGTGTGGCTGTGGGCCTGCTAATTAGACCCACAGCCCAGCTGTTCTTTAGGTACATACTTGCTTGGGTATTGGGTCACCTTTGTGAGCCCCTCTATAGTGTACCATAGGTACCCAGGGCATAGGTGCATCCAAGGCCTACCAGGGGCTGCAGGGGCCATCCAAACTGACACCACAGGCTGATCACTCAGCTTGGGTAAGGTGGTGTAATCACCCCTTACTTAGATACAGTATACCTATTTCTACCCATATATATAGACACACATGCACCTATAAGTCACTCATATGGTAGGCATCGACAATCCTGGAGGCAGAGTGCTTGGTTTTATGTGAGAGGGTGCCCTAGCATGAGCCCCTCTGCAGCTTTCGGAACCATCTCCTTATAGCTGTTCTATGATATAGCCATACCATATACTCTTAAGTGCATTATAATGCTCGCAGTTAATACTAACTTTGGTTTGGCTTTATCAAAACATGTCATGTAATGTGTCACACACTTATGGAATACTACCCCCAACCCCGCCAATTCTGGCGGCGGGGGTAGCATTCCACCCTTCTAAAGGGAAAAGCCATGTATGTTACTGCTTTACCCGGTTAAAGTTAAACAGAGCCCCAGCAACACAAAACGGATGCTGCTGCCTCAGACACAAGTCTGACCTCCTGCTGCTGGACGAAACTCCGGCAGGGGAGGCCTGGACAATACGTTTCCTGTCCAGGGAGGTGCCAGCACCTACCCAGACAGGCAGATGTGTATTGGGACAGGGAGGGCTGCATCAGCAGATGCTTTTTGAGACACTGCCTGGGGCACACAAGGTGCTCTATGAATAGCCCAGTTGAAACCAGTTGCTGGGGCACTCCAGCCCCGCTCTGGTGCAAAACTGGACAAAGGGAAAGGGGTGTAACAACCTCCTTCCCAGGTCCACCCATAGGAGGGACCTAGGCAGGTAATCCAGCCCCTTAGCTTAGTATAAGTATAGGAGCTGTGTCCCCAGGACTTTAGATTATCCTGGAATGAAACTCTGATACAGAACTCTTGGACCTTTGACGTTCTATTTCGACTAGAAGACTGAAGACATTTCCCTTGTTGTCAAGGAGTGACCACCCTGTGCAAACTGGCACCATCAGTAACTTTCCGGTCTGCTTTGTCGACGCTCCCGCCGAAACCCGAAGACTCAGTGACACAGGAACTGGACTTCCAGACTTCTCTAACTCCGACCCACATCCACAGCAAAGCTGAGACCTTGGCGGACACGAGAGACATGGGACCGGAAACCCTGGACATCTTGCATTTTGCTAACAGCTCGACAACCGAGGTACCATCGCAGTTGTGCATTGGGGTACGAGAAGCCCCAGACCTGAGCGCCATTTGCACTGAAGCTCATCCCTCCACACTCCACGAGTGCCGCGTGGAGCCCGCTCTTCCATTTCAGCTTGACGCGTCTTCCTGGTTGCTAGCCTGATGGCTAGTAAGCCTCCTGAAGACAAACCTTTGAAACCAAACTGCTTTCCTGGTTGCTCCAGACTTGCTCCAGTTTCCCTGCCAAGGAGACGCTCCTCAGACCTTGCTGGTCTGCACTGAAGCACATCTTCACTTCCTGCGTGGATTGCGTTTGCCAAGGCTTGTTGGGTCCAATCCGGATACCGACACAGCAGTCAACTAGATCCTTTGTGGGACAGCTCGAATCCAGCTCCTGGTTGTCGTCGACACCTCCTGGTCCTTGTGGCTGCAGAGACAAGCTTCACCTCTTCACCTGAGATCATCGCAACATCGCCTGGTTCCTTTCCGGTTCCTTTCTGGTCACTGGCTAGTGACCCAGACTCTGTTCCCTCTGCTTTCTGGTTCTTCACATCTTCGATCCACCCTTGGGTCCAACCGGACACTCTTCCTCTGGTTGCCTGCAGCACTTCTTTGCAGAACTCAATTGAAAGCATCGACGAAACCCGACACCAAAAGGCACCTATGCACCCGGCTTCCCTGGGTGAGGTAATACGAGTACTCCGGTGCTCCCGTGGGTCTTGACTCTCGAAGTGTCCTAGTCTAAAGGGGTTTTGTCGTAGTCCATCCGGAAGTGCCCTTAAACAGTAACTTTGTAACTTCTTCGTTCTCCATTATAAGTCAATGGTAACTCGCAACTATGTTTAGACACTGCACGCGTCTCCCGTGGGCCTCCTACTTCCTAGCCTTTGGTTGTTTAGTGTAGCCTCAGCGATTCCCTAGGCCTTAGGTCTACTTACTGTTTCTGTCGTGGTTCTTATACCACTTCTTTAGTATATGGTTTGTGAGGCCCCTAGGGCATAACTGTATTTGTGCAACTTATCGTATGCTAATCGAGTAACTTGTGATGTACTTTTACCTCTGACCTCATAAAGAGTGCAGAGGGGTTGTGTTAGAAATAAATACATATATATATGATATATATACCTTGTGTGGTGTCCTTTCATTTGGTATTCAAGGGATTATAATTGGTAAAACAGCTTGCTTCACATGCTCTCTGAAGTCTTAGCCTATGACTGCTGGTCCATGCTACCACTAGGATAGCTTGTCTATAAGGTTGACTTTACAACCACCATCAACATGCAGGACAACATGTTTGACTCCCTTCTGATAAACCATCCCTCAGCCCCTGAGCGGGCACCATCGCAGCATGTTGCTGACAACGTTGCCTTTTGGCTGAGAAGGAAAATTCCCAAGGAGGTAAGATCTCTGCTGAGATCAGAGTGCCCCTGCCCTTCCCCCCCAATAAGCGCTCAATGACCCATTATTTACACACCAAAGTAGTGCCAATTAGTAACAAAACTGGCTTGATAAAGGTTTGAAGTCATGCCAGGATCACCTCCTGGATGTGATTGATCCTTTGACCAAAATGTTTGAAATGACAAGGGTCGCCTATTTAAATGAGACATTAGTATACTCCAAAGAGTTGTGCCAGTGGTCCCAGAGGTCCTTCTGCCTCTTGGGAAATGCTAATACTGTCCTCTCTAACAAAAGAAGAATGAGCATGCTCCTTAAGATGGACCCTAAGTTAGTTGAGCTAGCTAGCAAGAAACGGTGCCTTTCCTCTCAGGGACAACTCTTTGGAGAGGAGTTCATTAAGGATATGACCAAGTATGTGGGAGTTTTTAGCTCCATGCAAAAATCACAGAAGGACACCAAAAAAGTCTTCCAGGATAAGGTTTGTGGCAGGTCAGGGAGAAGGAGGGATTGGTTATTCGGCCGAAGTCAGGCATCATCCAGACCTTTCATGGGACGTGGCAACAGGTTCAACCAGACAGGTTACAGGCCCCAACAGAGTTTCTATCCCCAAAGACCAAGGTTCTGTGGTAGGTCCTCCAGAGGAGATGGTAGGCAACAAGGATTTTCCTCAGGCTAGAGTTTTGAAAGACCTTCCAGATACCCCTATAAAGGTGCGAGGACAGGTGGCCCAGTTTTGTGGGAATTGTAGACTTGTGACACAGGACCCATGGGTCTTGGACATTGTCAAAGGATACAAACTGGAGTTTATAGGTCCACCAAAGATTACATTCTCTGAGGAAGATTCAAGGTTGGCAACACAAGAGGTAGATGATTTGTAACAAAAGAGGACTATTCAGTAGGTCTCAGGAAATGCTATTGGTTTTATCAGCAATACATTCTTGCTAGAAAAAAAAGACCGGAGTACGATAAAGTAAAAAATCTAAAAAAACTTAACGAGTGGGTGGTCTGTCACCACTTCAAAATGGAAGATATTTACCTGCCAAGGTACGTTCTGAGCAAGAGAGATTGGCTACTAAGGCTGGATCTCAAAGATGCGTATTTGACTATTCTAATTTAGCCAGCTCACCAGAAATGTCTCCAGTTCACCTGGAATCACAAGCTTTGGGATTTCTGCAGTCTCCCACTCGACCTCTCCGCAGCACCATGGTGCTTTACCAAAGTACTTCGCTCATTAGCTATTGGCTCCAGGCAAGGAAAGTGAGAATAATTATTTACCTGGACGATATTCTGATAATAGATTAGTGCAGGGAGGTTGTATTGAGGCATACATTAGTCACCATATGTCGGACTTGGCCCTGCTTGCAGGGTCATCCCGAACTTTTTCACTTTTCCCCCTAGCCTTGTTGCTGTATGTGTGTGGTGGAATGCTGCACAATGATGTACAGAGGTTTATTTACACTGTTTGAGAATGTCACTTTTAAAATGTCACCCTGTTTGGTGTGCTTTGTGCCTGCCTGTCTGAGGTGGGTTGGCATTCTAGTTGTCTGTCTCCCAGCACCCCCACAGTGACAGTTGGGACTGGAACTGCCAGGAGCCTTCTGGTAGGTGAGGTGAGGGGGGGATTTATAGGGGGGCTGTGCCTTCATGTGACAGACTGAGCTTGGACTTGATTGAGAGGGGACACTCTGCCAGGAGGTACCGCCGTAAGGGCCTGTGTGCTGGCTCCTGAGCCCATTTGAACCCCACTGCTGTCCACAGGGCTAGTGATAGCCCATTGATGGCGTGAAGACTGCTCTGCCAGGACGAGTGCCACCTTATGGGGTTTGGCCGTTCCTAGGAACTGCTATCCTGAAGTGATGAGTGCCCCCTGACTGCTGATCTTGCCCAGCAGTGCTTGCCTGCTCTCCTGCCCTAGCGCCTCGTGAGCGCAATCATCTGTTCGCCTGCATTCCAAGGAGGTGAGGAGCGTGGGCGTTACTCCCTCGGGTGGGACCCTGGGACTGTGAGACATCTAGCGCCTCGTGAGTGCCGCCTCAAGCCCCTGCCCAGGAGTAGAAGGTTTGTCGTCCTGCAGCGCTGTGCTGCCAGAGTGCTATATTTGCATTGACTTTGCTCTGCTTTCTGTCTAGCGCCTCGTGAAGTGCTACAATGTTTTCCAGCCCCCAGGACTCTTAGTCCTGCATTCCTGAACTTAGAGCTGCAACTTTATTCCTGCATGAGGAGAGCACTTTATCTATACTGCCCACCTGAGAGACAGCTACTTCCAGGGAGTGGTGACAATCTATGCAACGTGTGTGCATGTATGAGGTTCGCCCTTCTGACTTGAGGCCTAATGCATTTCAACGCGCAGTGTAATCCTGCCATGATGTTCATGCTCTTATGCTAATGAGAAATGCCCTAATGATGCCTAATGTACCTGCAAAGATGTGTGCCTAAGGTGTTTATACCCCAGGATTGGTGCCTAATGCCATGATGTATGCCTAACGTGTCTTTACACTAATGATATTGCATTTATGCCTCATCTGTTTTACTGCCAAGGTGGCTGCAGGCTAATGCTATGCATAATGTGTTTCAAAATCTAAGGTTGATGCTTGGTGTTCTTTTTCCTCCAAGGCCTATATTGTTGGTGTGTTTTTTACGCATATGGAGATGCCCCATGCAAGTATGCCTCATGTCATGGGATCCATGCCTCCATCTAATGTGATGACGTTTATGTCTATGACTAATGCATTGATTCACGATAATGCTTTTTCCCTAATGCCTACATGGCTAGTTTTATGTTTAGGCCTAATGCCTTCATGCTGTTAATGTTTTCAGACTAATGAGGTTTATACTGCATGTTTAGGCCTACCCTGATAAATGCCTAAAGTGATTTATGCTTATCGTAAGGTTGCTCAGTGCATGGCCTTGCTTTAACTACTGGATGGTAGAGATGTATTGCTGATGGCATGAAGTAATGCCAACGGTAATGTGATTAGCCCTAATCTGTTGCTCATGCTTTATCCTTGTGTTTGCATGTTAATGTGATGGTTCTCTATGTGTAGGCCTAAAGCTATTTGCACTGTGGCTAAGTGCATGATCCTGCCAGGAGGTAGGTGCTGCTTTACGTTTATTACTGATGCTTCCATTTACTCTAATTGTGCTGGTGATGGTTCTGGTAGCGGCCCGATTCGCCCTGCCTTGTAAATAGTCCCCCTGTGAATTGCTACCCGGTGCCGGTTGGCACAGTTTATCTGTACCTGAGATTGCATTCTACAATGTGTTTTTTAATACACAAGTTATTTTAATGCAGCCTGGTGTGGAGTCTCTTTTTGGAGTGTGCCTGGTGTGTCACTTGTGAGTGTGCTGCGCAGATGCTTTACACAATGCCTCTGAGTGTGGCCTACCCGCTCCCTCCGCACCACTCTACCCCGTTTCTAACACCATCCAATTGCTAGAATAGCTGGGTTTTGTGATAAACAGAAGAAGTCCTGCCAAATGCCAAGTCAGGAGATGCAATTTCTGGGTTTTCTTGTAGACACAGTTCAAGCCAAGCTGAAACTACCAAGAGAAAAAAAATTAAAAATTACACAAGGAATTCAGAAAGTGTGAAGAAATACCGTTGAGAGTTTTAGCGAGGATCCTGGGCCTGTTATCCTCAACTGCTCAGACAATATTCCAAGGCCCCTTCTGCTATCGGGCCCTCAAGAGGCTTAAGGCAAGATGGTTATGGACCAGTCAGTCGTACTCTGAGATGGTATCCCTCGATCAGGTGTCAAGGGGGGAACTGCACTTGTGGCTCCAGAATGCAGAAGCATAGAAGAGTAGGGCAATTTTCAGAGAGGAACTGGAAATAGTGATAGAGACCAAAGCAAGTTTAGAAGATTGGGGAGTGAGATGTGGGAACTCGTCACGGGTGGACGTTTGACAGTTCAAGAGAGGAGATTACACAACACTTGCTTAGAATTGTTGGGAGGTTTGTCGCAATATGCTGGTTTGCCCAGGGAATGATGAGATGTTGTGTGAGGCTTCGAAACGAACCGTGGGGTACATCAACAAGATGGGTGGACCACACTCAGAAGGTCTTGCAGATTTAGCAAAGGATTTTGGGGGGTACGGCTTGAGCAAGGGAATTTCTGTTCCTGAACATATTCCTGGGTTAATCAATGGTGTGGCAGACTGGTTTTCTTGGGACTTCAAGGGTTCCAGCAACTGGAGGTTGAACAGGAAGGTGTTCCTCAGTATTCAGAAGAGATGGGGTACCTTCAGATGGATCTCCTTGTGGACAGAGTGAACATGCAGCTGGAGAAATTCTACAGCTAGAGACTGGATCCTCAGGCTTGGGGAACAGATAGTTTTTTGCGGGATTAGAGGGGCTTAGCACCTTATGCTTTCCCTCCGTTTGCCATGCTGTCACAATTTATTTTGCAAGTACACATATACAGGGAGACTACAGTGCCGGAACCCCAATTTGAAGGTCACAGGCTTGGTTTCCAATATTGTTAAAAATGACAATAGATTTCCTTATTCTGGTAATGAAATTCAAAGACTATTCTAGGACCAGGGGGGTAACTTCAAAGCCTAGTGAATCAGAGTCTCCTCGTTCTGATGGCCTGTAGGATTTCAGGAGACAGTGGGAAATCCCAGTGCTTTCAGCAGATGCTTTTCAACTCATATGTGGGTCCTGAACATCAGGAAGGAGGAACGCATATTGATTGGCTTGGTAGAAATGGGTTTGTTGGTGAAACTGATGGAATTGCGATGCTGTTTCAAATGATTTAGTACATGCAATCAACTATTTGACGGAGTTGTTTGGCTTGGTATATCATACAGAGCAGTGAATGTCTATAGATCAGCTTGGTTGATGGCGTATCTCTTGGCCAGCATTTACTGACTAGGAAGAGTATGCGAAGCATGCATGTGCTCGACCACCCTTCAGCAAAGTACTCTTCTTTGTGGAATGTTAAGGATGTTTTACAAGTTTTAGCAAATTAGGGATATAACTCTAGCCTGTTGTTGAAACATATCTTTTTTGAACTGACAGTTTTACTCCGCTTAGTGTTATTTAGGCAAACTTCTGATGTAAGAGCACCGATGTTCCCTCTAATTTTTTCCCTCTGTGTGCGGCAGTGTAGGGTCTCTGTGTGCTGCAACAATGGTTGTGTGTGCCAGGAACTAGACCGTGCGTGTGTACGGCGCCAAATATCACTCAAAACGTTTACTTTAAAAAGTGAAAAGATGGTGCATTTTCACACATCCATCGCCACAATAAGGGTCTTAAGGGCAGTTTGCAAATTGGATAAACATGCCATGACATGAATTGGTTACACAGGCAAGTACACTTCAAGTTTAGAAAAGCACAAGACTTCAACGGTGGTACCATCATAAGATTTTAATAAATATTCTTAACTGGAGCACTGTTCATTGGGTGGGGAAATGTTGAGAGTCTATACAATATCACATATAAACAATAAGGGAGAAGGCCGTTCAGACACGTCAAATGGTATTACTAGATGGGTGACAGGGTTGCTTCTCACGGCGATCCTTGCCATTTTCCCAGTGCTGATAAACTCTATCTAGCTCAACTTTCCCATTCAGGAGGTAGGCCTTTGTCCTCTTCAGCATATCCAAATGCTTCTGCTCTAGTCTATTCCTAAATTTACTCTTCAGAGTATTCATGAGGCTGAATCCTCGTTCACAATCTGCACTAGATGCTTGAAACGTTGCGCAGACATCAACAAGCTGGGACACCACACTATACTGAGCAACAATGCATACAGTGAAATTCACCATGTCTTGAAAGGGGGTAAATAACCCCCCCTTTACATGTTCTGCCACCACATATTTATAGTCTCTGTATTGTCGAACAACATCTTCTGGTGGTTCACAATCACCCAGAACCAAGAAATTTGTATACTTTTCAACAAGTCTTTGTATATTCTCAGTCCCAAAATCAAAATGTGATTGTGTTGCTATTGCCTGGATTTCAAAACTTGCCCATTCTTTCAGCTCATCTACAAGGAACCTGTTTTGCATGTGCTCACAAAGAAGGGAAACAAAAGACAAAATAGACCCACTGTCAAACTCTTGCCTTTCCTTGTACAACACCATCAGATCTCTTACATTGCTGCTCCAAAAGACAGTGTCCCTCAAATACTGTTGCTTAACTTGGCCAATCTTTGCTCTTGCATACTGTACAGCTTCTAAAGTAGTCAAATAACTTTTTGGAATATTTTTCACAAAGATGCAAATTCACCCAGAATGTCATTACGTGTTGTAAGTGAAATATGGTAGTTGGAGTTTGATCGTTTTTTGTAACAATATTTAGCAACTGAATAATTAAGAACAGCCTCGTAATTACGAATCAGTGCACCAACAGTAAAATGCCTTAAAAGCCACTGGACTTCATTCAGTGGTCGAAAAGAGACCACTTCACATTCAGTGACTGATGCAATTTCATCCAGCCTGGACTTCCTTTCAGGAGATCTGGAGAACACAGTGTAGACAATCCTCAACAATGTCTCCATCATTTAATTATTGGAACCCTCTTCCAGGCATCATCAACTCCAAAATCTTCTCGATGGGCGACACAATACTGCTCAACATGATGAGGAATGGATTGTTTAAGGCGAGTAGCAACACCATTAGTCTTACCCAGCATCACAGATGCACCATCGGATGTGAACATGACCATTTTCATAAGGTCCAGTTCACTGGCAGTGTAGAATTCTTTCACAGCAGTAGTAATAGCCTCAGCATTACAACTAGTCAGCTTCACAATGCCCTCAAACTGTGTTTTGTGCTCTGTTTATGTTACAGGTCGGAACTTGAAGTACAGGATGAGCATTTTTATAACAGAAATGTCTCTGCTCTCATCAATTATCAATGTGTGATACAATTTGTGCTGAAGTTCTGCCATAGCTTTACAGTGTCTCATGCTATTGATGGCCTCTAGGAACTCAAAGGCATAGATCTTGCTCCTCCAGTTGTCTAGTATCTTGACATACAATGCTAGGTGGTCATGGATGTCTTGTACAGATAACATTGAAGTATTAATCTTGACTGCCAGCAACAGGTTGTTGATGAGAATCTTTATCTCCTCAGGCATAGATCTTTGGCGTTCAACTACTTCCATTCTATTTGCTTTGTCAGTGGCTGTTTCTGTCAGCATTGCCCGCACTCCATAACCAAACCTGGCAGCAGCACCTCTGTTTCTCAATATTACCATGGCAGACTCGTGTACTTTTCTAAGTAGATGGCGTTTCATGTAATCCAGTTTCCAGCATCACTCCATTTCTTCCCTGTGGAAAAGTCCCCAACAATCTTGGCTTCGACACATGCTTTGCAAATCACCCACGTCTGGACTGTATTGAAATAGTTCCCCGAGTTGCACGTGAACCTTGCTCCGTGATTTCTGTGTCTCAGCCGCCACAATTTCTTTCATCCACTCTTCCTTAAATACAAGGCAACATTTCTTCCTTTGTGGTGAAGCACTGCACTCTTCCAAAGTTACAGCTTTGCGCTTGAACATTTCTGTGCGCGCCGGTGCCACAAAGCATGCAAAATAAGGGAACATGGCCTACGTTGACGCCTAGCTCATGAATGCAATCTGTTATACTACAATGTACAAGATGCACCACAGTTTAACTCTACCAAACAATTACCTATTCTTCTTGAACTCAAGTACGCCTGTTTAAATGTATGGGGTTCTGGCTGCGAAACCTGCAACAGAAGAAAACATGGGTAAGTATATTATGCTACAATGTACAAGATGCACCACAGTTTAACTCTACCAAACAATTACCTCTTCTGCTTGAACTCACGTACGCCAGTTTAAATGTATTGGGTTCTGGCTGCGAACCCTGCAACAGGAAAAAATGTGGGTAAGTAAATTTACTACAATGTACAAGATGCACCACAGTTTAACTCTACCAAACAATTACTTCTTCTGCTTGAACTCACGTACGCCTGTTTTAATGTATGGGGTTCTGGCTGCAAAACCTGCAACAGAAGAAAACATGGGTAAGTATATTATTCTACAATGTACAAGATGCACCACAGACTAACTCTACCAAACAATTACCTCTTCTGCTTGTACTCACGTACGCCCGTTTAAATATGTGGGGTACTGTCTGCGAAACCTGCAACAGAAGAAAACATGGGTAAGTATATTATACGCAAAAACAACAGTTGATGGACAGTATGCAGAACAATGTCATACATTCACCCCAGTACAGAGATCTGGGTCTAAATCCATCATTTTTTTTTGCTCACCACACCACCCCAGTTCAGACATGGCCATAAGCAAATCAGCCTTGACCCTGTGCCTCATGGGAACAGTCCAGCACGAACTGCCAAGCCATGTCTTCCCTGGACCGGAATCAAGCATCCTAGGACCGGTTTCTGGCTATCAGCCGTCTTCAGCCAGGATAGCTTGACTCCAGTGGCATGGAGAGCACGGGACTCACGTCTGAGCATACCCGTCCCACTCGGGGTGAAAAATGCATATTATACTACAATGTGCAAGATGCACCACAGTTTAACTCTACCAAACAATTACCTCTTCTGCTTGTACTAACGTACGCCCGTTTAAATGTGTGGGGTACTGTCTGCGAAACCTGCAACAGAAGATGCACTAGTTTAACTCTACCAAATAATTACCTATTTGTTCTGCCTGTACTCACGTCTGCCTGTGCAATTGTATTCGTAGTGCGGTCTCACGAACCTGCAAAAGAAAAGGGGTGCAGATTGGGAATCTATTTACCCAGAAATCCCCAACCCAATGAGGAACGTAAACAGAATTACCTTGTCTTTGTGGGTACTCGCACCTGACCACTCACATCCAAATACCTTACAGACTGGAAACCTGCAATTGAAGACAAGATTGTCAGCAAATGCTTGAAGAATTACAAACTATGAATGGTACCGGTCTAGAGACCCCAATGGGAAAAATTACCAAATAATTACCTTGGATTTCAGTCAAGGACAAACAGGCGTGGGCCCATGAGTTTCATTATTAGCATCCATTATCTTAAACTAGTCTATAAATCTGTATTTTGTGTTACACCTTCTGTGATGCAGCTTTTCCCTGGCGTTCAAACTGTGCAAATGGTTGAGGTGGGTGAACAAGGAAATTCACAGGAGGACTGAGCAGCACACAATCCATCAAAAGATCCCACCTGAAGATGATGCAGTGGCATGCACAAAATATGATAACTTCGTTCTAGCAATTTTCAGGCAACCATAAATATGTCAAGATAACTCTGAAGAATGATGGACCTGCTGCAGAGAGATCTAAGTTTTGTCTAGTGGAAGTTGACTCATCTTTAAGTAGCCGAGGAGGTTAAAATGCCTGATGAAAAGCTGGTGAAGTATGCAGATCACAAATTACATGCAATGTAAATAGGTCAGCGCATTTCTACATTTGTCAGAAAGCCCCTTTTGTTACTTGCAGTTTATAAGTTTGAGTCCTAATATAGAACAGTGAGCTATTAACTACCAAAGAGCTGCATTTCCATTCATTGCAATGACAGAAAACCTGCGACAGGCCACCCGAGCAGAAGAGTAACATAGCTTTTGACTGTAAGAACGTAAGGGTGTTTTCGAACAGTAAATACATTTTTTTTTAAATCCAGCCTTAAATTTAAAAACCTGCATCAAGAGAATTAACCTTCAATCTTGTTTTACTTGCAGAGATATTTACATATTTTCTGCTTCTTCATTGCTTTGATTTTGTTCACGAGAAAATGTCACCCTGGTAGTCATCATAAGTACATTGAAATTATGAAAATGTCACACATAAGCAATCTGAAACCTTGGCAGCTGTTCTCATGTTACTAAGAAAAGAGTAGAGCAAGTTTAAAAACAGGGCATGTGCTTTCAGAAAGTAAACGCTGTGTTTTTAAACTTGCTCTACTCTTTTGTTAGTAATTGGCAGTGTTGCCTCTGCTGCCCCTCTTGTTCAAAGGGACAATTATGAGGTTTCTCACAAACAAATTTTTTAGGAGCTTTTTAATTGGAGCTCACACTAGTCCACCCGTTAGCTTCTCTTCTCACCTGCCAAAATGATTGCTGAGGAGGTGGCAGCTATTTATTCATGGTAATCACAGGCCCTTCACGGGCTGTGATTAACATGAATACTTACACAAAAGCCAACAATCTGGTGGTGGTATTGGGAGGGGTGGTGGTGTTATTAATAAAACAGGCTTTTGAAAACCCGTCAGGTGGCTTAAGTACAGATGGCATGTAGCATAGATGTGCTGTTGTCAGCTTCAGTCCATTAGCATAGGATTATGTGCTACCTAGAATTCACATGACTTAATTTGCTAATCATTTCTAAATCCATTTTACTTGGGGGCTGGAAACAGACATGAGATAATGCTGGTTAAAGTGATTGAAAGCAGGCACCTGTGTTAAGGGGGTGGCCATGCTGCTTAAAAAACCACAAGTGGTTTCAGCTGAAGCTGCGCATGTCCAGCTTGCAGTAAGAGAAACTCAATAAGTAAATAGTGCTTCAAGCCTAGTAAAAGTAAAAGGGCCAGTCGCCATGGGAGGATACAATGAAGACAAGGCCGTAATAAGGAGGGACTAACAAGCCTATTAACGAATCCAAAAGCAGCATTTACAAAAGACAATGACACAAGCCAATGGAAGCTGTTGGAGGAGAGTGGACTCTGCTTCTCTCCCATAATCTACTACAGCAGTCTTGCAGAGCGAACAGCTCTGGGTCTGAGGACAGTAGGTTGCGGAGTAGAGTGAGGGTGAGTTTCAGAAGGTGTGGGTCTGAAGACGGTAGGTTATGGAGTAGAGTGAGGGTGAGTGGCAAAGGTGTGGGTCTGAGGATGGTAGGCTGCGGAGTAGAGTGAGGGTGAGTGGCAAAGTTGTGGGTCTGAGGACGGTAGGTTGCAGAGAAGAGTTATGTTGCGTGTTCAGTGGTGTAGCTCGAGGGTGGTAGGCCGTGGAGTGCAGTTCAGGCAGCTGCGCAGTGACATGGTGGTGAAGCAGAGTGGTCAAAGAACTTCCCAGCAGCAGGGGTTTGCTATCTTTAGCTATATATAGAAAAAAGAAATATGTGCCATAGCCTCGAGGCAGATGTATGGCACGTGGGTGATGTGTGCGTGGATTGTGAGCAAAGTTTAAAAAAATGAGTGGTTGTTGATCACCTGTTATCAAGTCCAAAGGTTAGGAGTTTTCATGTCGTTGAGGCGCAGCCTGGTGGCAGACACCCATCGGTGGATAGTCGCTCAGTAAATGGAGAAAAGTTATTAAAAGATTAACTGAATAGGTTGGTAATAGTGTACATTGTGTGATCACTGATGCCATCCAGATCATTATCAATGAAGTCATTGTTAAACACACATGCTCTTGCATGGAATACTGACGCACAGCAGCACACCCTCGTCCCAGCAATGTGCAGATGATGTCCATAGCGCTATCTAGCAAAGCCAGCCTTACTCTGAGTCACACGGTGCGCGTGGGCCAGGAACATGCAGATTGTGGCCTTTTGTTTAAGTATTGATGTTCATCACAGCCCATGAAGGGGCTGTGATCAACATCAATACTTAAATCGTACAGCGACTCATACAAGCTCCCGCACATGCGCACATTATGTTAGGGGCGTGGGATTGTGTGATCCCTGCCGCACATTCACACCCACCCCTTGACAAAAAGGAGATTGTGATGGTTTTTTCACATTTTTCTGAGGGGCAAGAGTGTCAATAGCTGTCCGCAGTGTGGAGTTAAACTTGAAGAGAGCAGTATCGATGTCATCGGAATTGGAGAATATCGGCTGTTCCCATGTTTGAGTGAGCTTAACTGAAGTGATTTTATGCCAGGGTCTACGTTTAGTGGACTGAGTAGCCGGGCGATTCATGGGGTTAGATAAGTGCGGTATAGAAAAATCTACCATTTTGTGGTCGGACCAATAGATGTACTTAGGGGGATGACAGTGAACGTTGGGATGGGTAGTAAGGATCAGGTCCAAAGTGTGACCACCCGAATCGGTAGGTCCACTATTTCTCGGATATAGACCTAGGAGAGCAAGGTCCGCCAGAAATAAAATAGTATCCGGATGATCATCAGTGTCAATGTGAAAATTAAAATCTCCTAGTAAAATAAAATTCCCGTTAGCTTTCATGTGGGGGGCTAGCAGTTCAGTGAGAGCAAGGGAAAACCCGGCATTAGGTCCAGGCGGGCGGTAGACTAGTGCTCCTTTCCAATGTACCTTGGGGCTGATTTTTAGATGAAAGATTAATACTTCCACAGTAGGTAGCATCACTTGTTCTAAGACTCTGATATTCAATATGTCTCTATATATAATGGCAATCCCACCTCCTACCTTCACAGGGCGGTCTAGACAAAGAATTTTGTATCCCACGGGTATCCCGAGGGTGATAGTAGGGATAGTATGGGGTTTCAGCCATGTTTCAGTTAGGAAACAAAACTCTGGCTGAATACTGTAGATGGTGTCCCATAGTTGTATGTAATGTTTAGGGAGTGATAGATAAGATAAGAATATCTTTATTCGATTGTTTGCATGTAACAATCATAAAAGTGCATATCATAAACATTAATCCATAAAATGAAGATAAAAATAGGAAGAGTGATATTGCAGCAAACAATCACAAGCATAAAAGCGATAATATGGTTAAAAAGGTAAGAATACAGTAGGAATGAGAGTACATTCAGCAGCAAAATTGGTTACCCTTCCATGCTTTTTCTATGTTTAACTGCGAGCTTTAAAAAACTGCATACAAACATAGTACATTCACTGTTTAGCATTTGGAGGTGGCAGAGTGCAGGTCTGAATTGTACAAAGTTCAATTGTTTGAGTAAAGGTTTTAAAAACAGATTACGGGGAGTGTATAAAACTGACAAAAGAATAAAAAGTGTGCCAGATCTTGCGGAGACTTATTGTCGCAGCCGCAAGCTGGCAGCACTTGTCCTCTATGTGCTCCACTTGGTACAGCTAATAAAAGATGAAACATGTTAAATCGGAACCTTGTTAGTAAAAAACGGTCATAACCGGACAGGGGCCAAGCCAGGTAAGGTTCCATGTGTAAACAGGTTTTGGTTAGAACATACTGTCTCACACTACTTTTCTTGTACTCATTTCCCTCCCGCGCCATGCACCTGGACAACATAAAGGTGTTCCTAACAAAGGTTACATCAGTTTTAGTTATTGTCTCAGGGGATAGAAATAAATCTGGTCGGCCTAGTTCAAAGAGCCATCTTCTTACATATTTTAGCCATGGGATCTTGAGTCTACCGTCCCACTCTAGTGCCTCTTGAAGGATATTTCTAGTAAGAGGTATGGCTGTGTTTAGCCAGCTATTTAGCCAGCATAGCAAAGGATTCACAGCCAACTTATCACTTAGATATGGGATACCAAGTTCCTCATGTACTGGGAAGTTGGCTGTTCCCCTAGGTAGCCGTAAGACCTGTTTTAGGAAGTTATTCTCAGTAACTTCAAGGGCACCTAGTGATTCTGATCCTCATATTTCACTTCCATAACGTGCGATTGCAGTGCTTTTGGCTTGATATAACTTCAGGACAGCAGCCACCGGACTGTTGCCCATTTTTTTTTAAAAGTCCAGTATTGCTGCATTGGCCCGCACTACCTCACCCTTTTTCTTTTGTATTGCTGGGTCCCAAGTTAATTTATGATCAAAAAGGACGCCAAGGTACGAGAAGGTCTTGGTGGTCGGTATTTTGTCCCCATTTACAAAGTGAGGGTATATTTTTTTGGGAGTTACACCTGTCATCATTGTAAAAGATTTCGAGTTATTGATACTCAGGCCACGGGAGTTCATAAAATTATTAAAAGAGTCTAACAAGGTTTGAAGACCGAGCGCCGTTCTGGATATTAAAACGGCGTCGTCCGCGTATAATAGGACAGGTATGCCCTTCTTGCCAATATAAGGAAAATCTGTACCGGTTTTTAATAAGTGCTCCTCTAACTCATTAATGTAAAGATTAAAAAGAAAAGGGGCGAGGATGCACCCTTGTCTGACACCTCGATTTATACTAAAATCCCTTGTTACCTTCATGTCATGGGTGTAGCGGACATTTGCTCTTGTGTCCGAGTGGAGGTCAACAAGAAAGTTGACCAGGTTTTGTTCCACCACCATTTTTAGCAGGACCTCCCAAAGCCTGCCTCTGTCTACACAGTCAAAAGCGGACGATAAATCCATAAAGGCCATATGGATCGTCCCTTTTCTTGCTAAGGTGTATTTGCTGTTTATTAAATATAGATTCAGACATTGGGTTATCGTGGAGTGGCCTGGTCTGAACCCATATTGTATTGATGACAGTATATTATTTTCATTGGCCCAAGCTGTTAATCTATTTAGGATAATGCCCCCCACCACCTTTGCAACTGAATTAATCAGGGATATGGGTCTGTAGCATGTAACACTGCCACGATCACCCTTCTTGAAAACAGGGACAATAGTCGAGGACCCCCAGGCTTTTGGGCAACCAGCCAGGATTCCGGCGTTTACAACTGCAGTAATGACTGGTGCCCATAAAAGGGTATTTGATTTAAATAGATCGGGTGGTATACCATCAGGGCCAGGTGCTTTATTACAAGTTAATCCTTGGATCCCCTTTACTACCTCCCCCACTGTGAAGCACAACACATTTTCATCAGAGGATTTAAAAACAAAGTCTGCTTGTGGTTTATCACCTTTAAAAATTGTACTATAGTGTGATATCCACTCTTCCTCGGGTATGTTAGTCCCAGCCATAGGGTTAATGGGGACATCAAACATAGGTTTATTTACAATACTCCAGAACTTGGAGCTATTGCCCAAAGTTGCAGGGTCGCATAAAGTTTCCCAAACACCAGCTTTTACTTCTTTTTTCCTGGCTGCCAGGACTGTCTTGTAGTTAAGTCGCAGAGACTTTATAAGGACAGGGTCTCTTGGGGTAGCCTTAAGTGCTTTTTTTAGATCTCGTCCGGCCTTTGAGCAAGCCTGATCAAACCACCCTGGTTGGTGTTCATGGTGGCCCTTTATTGGTACAGATAGCAGTTGGCCAATTTTATCAACAACAGCTGCAAAGGCAATCAGAATCGCTTCAGGCAAGGTGGATGGAGAGACACAAAGGTCTAAATCATTACCGCAACTAGTGTTAATTGAGCTGTACAAAGAGTCACTGTTAACCTTTGACCACTTCAGACGACGGTTTCCATTGATAGGTTTTAGAACGCCATGATCAGGACGAGGCTTCCTAAGTTCAAAAAGGCCTCCTCCAATCCTGATCGACAGAGGATTATGGTCACTGAAGATGCTTGTTTGAATTTCAAAGTCAGTGGCTAAATCAACAAGATCACTTGAAAGAAACATGTGGTCTATGTAGGAGCCTTTACCATGGCCTTTATACGTAGGGACATTAAATATGTGTGAGTCCTCCAGCGTAGTCATTGCGACGGTTAGATTCCTATCATCAATTAGGTTATTAATACAGGTGCCACGAAGCGAGTGGTCAAAGTGAAAACCAGACCTATTGTTGCAGCCTAAAAGGCCGATAGGTGTCATTTCAGGATTGCCGCAGGGGTGAGCATTAAGATCTCCAGCGATGATGATACTTCGAGGTAGACTATCCACTTTTGCTTGTAAAAATTTTTGTAAGTTAAGAATGTTGCACTCCTTATTTGATGACGCGGCATTATAGAAATTAATAAGGGTCAGTGCCTTTTTACCACTCCTAAGCACTAAGGTTTGGATGTGTCTATTGTCCAATGCTCTGTTTGAGACCTGGCAGCTAAGTGCAAGGCTTATATAAGTTGCCAGGCCCCCTTTAGATCTTCCGCTGTTTGACGGGGCTGCTGGTAAGAAGAAACTTTGAAAGCCCTCAATATGTACATTTTCATCTACTGACCAAGTTTCTTGAAAGCATAAGATTGTATAATTTTTTACATAGGCTAACCAGGCTGGATCGTTAACCTTAACGGCCAGACCGGCTATATTCCAAGATAAGAGATGTATGGAACGTTGTTCAATGAGGCCCAAGCCTGCTATCTGAGCCTTGTTTATGGATGAAGAGATTGCTTGAACCCCATGACCCATTGTTAAGTGTGCTTGCGTTTCATTGCTAGTGGTTAAAGAGTTTTTTACTCCACTGGGCACTATACATTGGGTTTGGTTTGAGGGACATGAATGACTACACCCATTCACAATCAGTGTATTTTCATGAGGTTGTACTATGGGAACTACCCTGGGTGCTTCACTAGCCTCTCGAGAGGTGACATGTGTGTACTCCAATTTAATGCTAGATACTCTATAAAGGGGAGCTACCTTAGTTGAGGGCTCAGTAGAAATAGAATGGGAGGATGGATATACGGTTTGTCAATCAATCTCATCTAAGTAATCAGTGTCATAAAGAGCATCAAATCTATTAGAGATGGGTACCCCGTATTGTGTGTCTGGATAATAGGGGTATGAATAGAGCTGCTGTTGAGGGCAAGTAAATAACTCACTTCTCTCTTGGTATCTACTAGGATGGCTGTTTGGCCTACTCAGCCGTGGGTGTTCCTGCCTAGAGTCGGTGAAGTTTGTTCGGGTATGTGGACCAATAGGCCGTATATGAGCCCTAGGTTGGTTATCAGCTATTGGCTCAAGCAACCCTTCCTGTCCATAAGTTGACTGTTCTTGTGTTGGATAGTGACCAAGGTTATTTGAGTACAAGTAGCTTAAGGCCATAGTACGAATTAGGCTGTTTGTCACACCACTTTTCCAGCTACTTATAAAACTGGCAGCACGACTATCCCCAAAGGTTACCACGATGCAGTCGCCCTCGGTTGATTTAAATCTGTTTCCCACCCAATCTACTCTTCTCACGTGTGCAATATGGCCATTAATATGTTTAGGGATCGGTCTATGGGTTGTGAGCCAATGGCTCACCTTGTTTTTTAGGTCCCCATGAGATTCTACCCTTTCCCCCACTAATTTAGGTACTCCAATCATTACAATGGTGTACGGGCTAGATTCAGGCGGGAGGTTAACATGAAGTGGTCTTTTAGCTACCACCGGTTTTAGCAGGGTAACACCCGTTTGTTTTATATGTATACCCTGTTTGAGGTTTTTGGTTTGTCTCGTTTGTTCTACCTGAGTGGTTACTATTTTAATCGGGGAGCTTTCAGCGGCCCATTCACAATCTTCTATCTCAGCGTCAGGTGAGGTTTGAGGGCTACTTGGAATGGCAGCCACTGGACGGAATATATTAATACCTCTATCTTGAGTTGTCACTGGGATGGTAGGAGGAGTCTTTATCTGACATGGTGGCAAATTTCGCTTACTAGCAGAGGTAGGGGTAGCTATGGCTTTCTTTGCCCTAAGGTTTTTATTACTAGTCAAAGCGAGGGAGTTACTGGCTGGTGTAAAGGTAGAAATTGATTGTGGTGCCTTCAATGTTTTAAGCAAGGTAGATGTTGCATCATTTTGGGCCCTTTCAAACTTCCCTAAAGCGTTCTCAATATTAAGGACTCTCTCGCTGATAGGTAACAGGAGGGACTTGATTAGGCTTTCAAGGTCACTCAAGATTGATTTTGTGTTTATCATTGTGTGATAAGCCCTAACTGTGGTGTGTGTATGCATATTTGTAGGTACTGTCGGCTCTTTACTCAAGATCAGGTCTGGGTCTTGATTACTTATAAAAGGACATGAGGACGCTGTGTCGGGGACAGATTTGGCCAGTCTAAAGGTAGACCAGATGTCTTTAGCTAAGATGAGATGTTTAGCTTTGAGGAGAGATTTTTGTTTTTTAGCTATAGATGACTTAATTTTGCCTCGCGTGCCAATGGGCCTAGTTTTGTTCTTTATCATACGACTAACTTTGGTGACAGGTTTTGTCGCTGTAGATGTTAAACCACCGGGGGAGGGGGCCACTGAATGTAAGTGGGCTATAGGTGACAGATGAGTATTAATGCCGTTTTCACCAAGTAGCACAAAACTGTTGTTCCTGCTGTTGTCTATAGAGGGTATAGGCAAGGCTGTTTGTGTGTTGTCTCTTGTTTGAGGACTAGGGAGCCCTGTAAATGACAACGTTAGGATGGACTCCTGGGAATTTGTGGTATTGTCCAGTATGTTAATGTTTCCGGTGGTGTGTAGAGAGAGGTCTGGGAAACATAAGTCTGGGGTAAGTGAAAGGCGTCTTTCGGAGTCCTGAATAGCGTCCGCCACTACATTGATCGTTTTTTGTAGCATTAATATGGCGGTCATTGTGGGAAGAGGGGTGTTAGTGACGTCTTTCAGTCTAGTAGCAGATCTTGTGGCCACGGGAGTCTTTCGACATTTATGCATCTTGGCCGAATTATTATAAGCTGTAGGCAATATTGCTGATAGAAAGTTAGCGATTTGCAAATGCAAAGGATGGAATTAGCGCTTGGTATTTACCTTGGATGATGTCAGCTAGGAGGGATTTCAGGGGGGTGGCCCCGTCCCGTCCTCCTCGGTCCCCTGAGGGCCACAGAGGGCCCGCCCTTTGCCCGGGCTTCGCCCCGGACTGCGCCCCGGCCGCGTCCCGCGATGCGCGATGGCGTCCCTGCTTAAGACTGTAGGAGGTGAGAGGGGGCGGGGCACTGGGAGGGGGCGCGGCCCACACGGGAAGAGGCAACAGCTGGTGGAATTAACGCTGTACCTCGCAGTCCCGGGGCCGCGCCTCTCGCCTCCTCTGCGGCCTCGCCGGTGTTGGTCTCCTTCCTCCGTGGGCACAGCGGGTTGAAGCGGTGAGAGCTACTCCTGTAGCGGACAAGTAACAAAGTGCTGGGTTTACTGTTAGACCTCTGAACGAGCGGCCCCCGCGAAGCGGGGGCCGCGAGAGGTTATATGCGCCTTGCTGGGGGCGGGCACTGGGAGGGGGCGCGGCCCACACGGGAAGAGGCAACAGCTGGTGGAATTAACGCTGTACCTCGCAGTCCCGGGGCCGCGCCTCTCGCCTCCTCTGCGGCCTCGCCGGTGTTGGTCTCCTTCCTCCGTGGGCACAGCGGGTTGAAGCGGTGAGAGCTACTCCTGTAGCGGACAAGTAACAAAGTGCTGGGTTTACTGTTAGACCTCTGAACGAGCGGCACCCGCAAAGCGGGGGCCGCGAGAGGTTATATGCGCCTTGCTGGGGGCGGGCACTGGGAGGGGGCGCGGCCCACAGGGGAAGAGGCAACAGCTGGTGGAATTAACGCTGTACCTCGCAGTCCCGGGGCCGCGCCTCTCGCCTCCTCTGCGGCCTCGCCGGTGTTGGTCTCCTTCCTCCGTGGGCACAGCGGGTTGAAGCGGTGAGAGCTACTCCTGTAGCGGACAAGTAACAAAGTGCTGGGTTTACTGTTAGACCTCTGAACGAGGGAGTGATCTGACATTTAACAAAAAGCTTTTCCAGCCTCCCTGAGACTCTGTGCTATCTATAGGCCGTCCGGCAATGATGTGAGAGTCCGTAGCTTGAAAACCGCATTTGATGCAGGAAAAGGGACCATCGGGACCTCTAAGAGTTCTATTAGTACAGCTATATTTCCCCTGGGGTTGCAGCGCCCTGAGAGCATGTGGTGCGTACCTGATACAAGGGGTAGACATGGGGCAGTCCATAGTAACAAGGACAGAGTGGGTGGCCCCTGGCCCCGTCCAGTCGCGGACGGGCGCAGACGGGCATGCAAAAAAAGATGCATGTAACTTTGTGGCAGCAGCATTTACCACATGGTTTTGCCTTTATTGCATTTGCTACATCATTTGACATTTACATATTTAACAAAACACAATGTTGTTTCCAGCTAAAATTAATAAAAATAATGCTGCCAATAAGTTCGCTTTTTTGCTTCATTTGCTTTTCTGCCGCATAATGAGGAAAAGCTTGTTAAATAATGTTCTCAACCGTGCATATAACTCTCATACCCCAGACAATTTTAAAGGTCTGCAGAGTAGTTTGGGTACTGGCATTGAATATATAAAAACATATTTCACTGGGAACCGTTTAACATTTCTATTAAGAGTTCTGATATCACTGCATTCTATGCAATCTTAGCACCCAAACAGTACAACAAAAGTAACATGAGAAAAACAACTTTTACACATCATGTTACAATGACCTTATACAAGGAAATATTTATGGTAATAGTCACAAGGCGTATTTACCATGAGTTTACCTTACTACACCAGTTTAACCCTTTAAGTGCTGTTTTTGCTTAAATGCCTTTAAAAAAAGATATATACATAAAAAACCCCAGCAGCATAAACAATGGGTGCAGATGCAAACATTGTAATATGCTATTTATCAGCATGATTGTAGGAGAGAAGGGGCCTCATGGTCCACTTAAGACTCTATGGCCCTCCCGACACACTCACACATATACATATTCCATGTAAAACAAGCATTTGCAATGCAATAGGTCTCGCATTAGGAAAGTTTGAGCTATTGATATTGTAAATGACAAATTTGTTATTTATGTTTTGTTTTTGAAAATAGCGAAATTAATAGCTTTGTCATTTACAATTCCAATAGTTATAACTTTCGCAAATGTGACACCTATAGCATTTGTAATGCAATATGTGTTGTATTTGCGTGACTCACATGTATTGATATTACAAATAACAATGGCTTTACATTGTTTTTTCAATAATTAATACTTAAATAAAACTTATTGTAATTTATAATGGCAACAGCTTAAAGTTTTGTAAATAACTTTTGTGAAGATTAAGTTCAGTGTATTTTATTGTGACGAAAATCCAAGAAGAGAAGTGAAATATTAACATCTTTTTGTTACATTTGTAATAAAGCTTGAAACATTGAGAGAACATATTTGAACCAGGTGTTGTTTAATGGTTGCACAGTTTGATGCTGTGGTGGCGCTGAGTGATGTTGTGATGGCGAACGAGTGATGCGGTGGCGTTAAGTGATGCTTTTGTAGCACATAGTGATGTTGTGGTGCCCCTGAGTGATGCTGTGGTGGTGCGGAGTGATGCTGTATGCTATGCTATGTTTTGTTTTGTTATCCTATGTTTTGTTTTGTTATGCTATGCTATGTTTTGCTATCCTATGCTTTGATTTGTTATGTTATGCTATGCTGTGTTTTGTTATGCTATACTATGTTTTGCTATGCTATGCTGTTTTGCTATGCTATGCTTTGTTATGCTATATGTTTTGTTGTGTTATATTATGCTATGCTTTGTTTTGCTATGCTATGCTATGTTTTGTTATGCTATGCTATATTTTGTAGTATTTGGTATGCTATGTTTTGCTATGCTATTATATGTTTTGTTTTGCTGTGCTATATTTTGTTGTGTTTTGTTAAGCTATGCTATGTTTTGTTGTGTTTTGCTATGTTTTGTTATGTTATGTGTTGTTGTGCTTTGTTATGCAATGTTTTGTTATGTTATGCTATGTTTTGTTATACTATGTTTTGTTTTGCTATCCTATGCTTTGTTTTGTTATGCTATGCTATGTTTAGTTTTGCTATCCTATGCTTTGTTTTGTTATGCTTTGTTGTGTTTTGTTATGCTATGCTATGTTTTGTTTTGTTATGTTATGCTTTGTTATGCTATGCTAAGCTTTGTTTTGTTATGCTATGCTTTGTTTTGCTATGCTATGTTTTGTTATGCTATGCTTTGTTATGCTATGCTTTGTTTTGTTATGCTATGTTGTGTTGTGTTTTGTTATGCTATGCTATGTTTTGCAACGCTATGTTTTGTTATGTATGCTATGTTTTGTTGTGTTTTGTTATGCTATGCTATGTTCTGTTGTGTTTTGCTATGTTTAGTTATGCTAAGCTTTGTTTTATGTTATGTTATGCTATGTTTTGTTATGTTATGCTATGTTTTGTTCTGCTATGTTTTGTTGTGTTTTGTTTTGCTATGCTTTGTTATGTTATGCTATACTTTGTTTTGTGATGCTATGTTTTGTTATGCTATGCTAAGTTTTGTTGTGTTTTGTTATGCTATGCTATGCTTTGTTGTGTTTTGCTATGCTATGTTTTGTTTTGTTATGCTATGCTTTGTTTTGCTATCCTATGCTTTGTTTTGTTATGCTATGCCATGTTTTGCTATGCTTTGCAATGCTATGTTTTGTTATCTATGCTATATTTTGTTGTGTTTTGTTATGCTATGCTTTATGTTATGCTATATTGTGTTCTGCTATGTTTTGTTGTTTTATTTTGCTATGCCTTGTTATGTTATGCTGTGCGTTGTTTTGTTATGCTATGTTTTGTTATGCTATGCTGCTATACTAAGTTTTGTTGTGTTTTGTTATGCTATGCTAAGTTTTGTTGTGTTTTGCTATGCTATGCTTTGTTGTGTTTTGCTATGCTATGTTTTGTTTTGTTATGCTATGTTTTGTTTTGCTATCATATGCTTTGTTTTGTTATGCTATGCTATGTTTTGTTATGCTATGCTGGTGAGGGTGTGTGAGTGTGTGTGTGTGTGAGGGTGAGTGAGGGTGCATGAGGGTGAGGGGGTGTGAGGGGGTGTGATGGTGAGAGGGTGTGAGGGTGAGGGGTGTGAGGGTGAGGGTGTGTGAGTGAGGATGTGTGAGGGTGAGGGGTTGTGAGGGTGAGGGTGTGAGGGTGAGGGGGTGTGAGGGTGAGGGGGTATGAGGGGGTGTGAGGGTGAGGGGGTATGAGGGTGAGAGGGGGTGAGGGTGTGTGAGGGTGAGGGGGTGAGGGTGTGTGAGGGTGAGGGGTTGCGAGGGTGAGTTAGTGTGAGGGTGAGTGAGGGTGTGTGGGGGTGAGAGGGTGAGGGGGTGTGAGGGGGTGTGAGGGTGAGTGAGGGTGTGTGAGGGTGAGGGGGTGTGAGGGGTGTGAGGGTGAGGGGGTGTGAGGGTGAGGGGGTGTGAGGGGGTGTGAGGGTGAGGGTATGTGAGGGTGATGGTGAGGGGGTGTGAGGGTGAGGGGGTGTGATGGTGAGGGGGTGTGAGAGTGAGAGTGAGAGGGTGAGGGGGTGTGAGGGCGAGGGTGGGTGAGAGGGTGTGTGAGGGTGAGAGGGTGTGTGAGGGTGAAAGGGTGGATGAGGGTGAGAGGGTGGGTGAGGGTGAGAGGGTGAGTGAGGGTGGGTGAGAGGGTGAGTGAGGGTGAGGGGGTGTGAGGTGAGGGGGGATGTGGGGGTGTGAGGGGTGTGAGGGTGAGGGGGTGTGAGGATGAGGGCGTGTGTGAGGGTGAGGGTGTGAGAGTGTGTGAGGGTGAGGAGGTGTGGGGGTGAGGGTGGGTGAGAGGGTGTGTGAGGGTGAGAGGGTGGGTGACAGTGGGTGAGAGGGTGAGGGGTTGTGAGGGTGTGATGGAGGGTGAGGGGATGTGACGGTGAGGGGGTGTGAGGGGGTGAGGGGGTGAGAGGTTGTGTGAGGGTGAGAGGGTGTTTGAGGATGGTGAGGGTGTGTGAGGGTGAGGGGGTGTGAGGGTGAGGATGAGGGGGTGATAGGGGGATGGGGTGTGAGAGTGAGGGGGTGTGAGGGTGAGGGGGTGTGTGAGGGTGAGGGGGTGAGAGTGAGGGGCGGTGAAGGTGAGGGGGTGTGAGGGTGGGTGAGGGTGTGAGGGTGAGTGAGGGTGTGTGAGGGTGTGTGAGGGTGAGAGGGTGTGAGGGTGAGGAGGTGTGAGGGTCCGAAGTAAATGGAGGCAAGGCAGACATCATAAGACAGAGAGTAGAGACTGCGTGGTGACTGCATTGGTCAGTTTCAGAATCAGGAGGGGCAGAGTCAGCACAGTCTGCGAGGGATCAACGTGTCTAAAGGCAAAGCATAGTGGATGCAGCACTGCAGCTAGCAAGTCGAGTGTTTTCAAGCTGAGTGTCCCTAGAGAGATTGCAACACAGCAACAGCATTTGAGGAGCAAGGCTACTGTAAACAAACACGGTAGGCTTTCACTTTCGTCCAGAACGCAGAACAGAACACAGCTTCCCCACGAAATGGATGCAAAAAAAAAAAACTCTTGGCATTGCTGTGGAGCGGGAGCTCAGACAAATAGTGAAGTGCGATGTGCACACGGGGGGGGTGCGGAGGACCGGCAGCCTTTGAAGTCTGATGCCGAGGCACAGACAAATGGTGGTGTGTGAAGTGGCTGGCTCTGTGCACGCGCATAGCACACATGAACTGTACGCGATCCGCAGGCTAGGTAGACTTTTCTTTTCCCCTTACTATAATCTGGCCTATTTATTCCTGCGGGATATAATAGGCGAGACCTAAAAAGTAACTAAAAGATTATGGTTTCATGAGCCCAACACCAATACCTCTTCCAAAATGTGCAAGATCGAAGGCTTGCAATGCATAATGTTCACAACAAATCATGAACCGACTATGCACCGCAGACCATAACTGTCATATTCAAGGCTCAGTGGCGTAACATTAGCCCCTGCAAAGCAAGCAGCCTTCTCCGGCACTATAAACATGCAGTGGGCCTCTGTTCGGGTCCAGAGCGTGGGTGGCCCCTCCATGTACTTTGCAGGGGCCCCCTCAAGTTTCGCTATGCCAGTCACGGTTAAAATTGGTAGGTTTTTCCATGTGCCGGCTGATCACAAGTTCAAATATCGCATCTTGATAGTTCAATGTTGCTGGTATGGACCTTAGCTATCTCGGGTAATAGACCAAACACACTGTTGCAATACTTTTTTTCTACAGCATTATGTAGGATAGTAGGATATTTGTTGTGGTCTATTGAATTGCATTGTATTTTTGCCTCCCATATAGAAGTAATTGTGCACAAAATACTCACAGAATCACCTGTTATTGTGGGTAACTTTAATTTCACAGTGGAATGATTTACCTCTATTCCAAAAATCAGGTTTTTAGGCACATTTAATAAATGCACTGCTCTCTTTCATGCCATTTTTATTCATTACATTTTTCATTATCAATCGATGAATGGCTGAAACACAATGAAAAATAACTATAAGCTGCAGCTTGATTGCTGGCTCTGGGTTTTGCACTTTTGACAATTGACCAACACTGCATATCTCTATTTGTAGAAATGTGTGACTGAAGTGACTGTATATTAATGATGTATTGCAACAAATAACAAATAAAAATATCGGCAACTAGATTTATTTTCTACTTACTCTTGATTTTGGTTTTTTTATTTTTTATATTATTCATTGACATTTGATAATACACAAAATGGTATTATCAATAGCAGTCAATAGTACACATAATTGAATTTTGGAGCGTGTGAGAAAGAGGAGGAAGAGAATGAGAGACGAAAGAAATAAAATGAGAATCTGCAACAAGGAGCAACATACTGCATCTTGTATTGAAAACGATTTGTAGATTACATAACCATGAGTATTGTAATAATATCACGTATTGGTATGTTGTAATACTCACCAGTTTAAGTAGACAGTGATCAACAAACACAAGGAATGAATTAATAAGGCGATAGTCGAAGGGTAGGGTCGTCCTGCATGGTCTTAAGGGAAGGGGTTACATGTGGTGCTGGGGCTTAGTGTCACGACACTTGAAGTTGTCCTGGGTGATCAAACAGCTGTGCTCCTTGAGCATAAAAAAAAGCAAGGGTTCCTAGATGTCTTTGGGACGAGACCGTGGTGGCATCAGGTCCCAAAAGAGTGATAGGTGTTCAGAGCAATAGGCGGTATCTTGCAACCAGGCCTCCACCGTAGGCGCCAGGCGTCTGCCCCAGTTCATAGTCACCCTACATTTGGCCAAAGGAAGCATCACAGCTGTGAGCCTGTGATGGCCAGCCGGAACATCCCTGATATAACCTAGTAATCCCATCAATGAGTCCCTTGCTCACTTTGCCACTGGATTCAAGCAAGCCTGGCTGAAGACGGCTGAAATGCCAGAAACCGGTCCTAGGAAGCTTGTTTCCGGTCCGGGGAAGGCATGGCTTGGCAGTTCGGGCTGGACTGTTCCCTTGAGGCACAGCGTCAGACTGATTTGCAAATGGCCATGTCTGAACTGGGGTGGCAGAGTGGGCTAAAGAACGGTGATGGATTAAACCCAGATCTTTTATCTGGGTGTGAGTGTTTGATTGGTTCAGATGCTCTGTCCATCACCACCCCCTTTTGTACCGCTTTTTTCGCCATAAGTTGGCAGGGTATACCCAGACGTGAGTCCCTTGCTCACTTTGCCACTGGATTCAAGCAAGCCTGGCTGAAGACGGCTGAAATGCCAGAAACCGGTCCTAGGAAGCTTATTTACAGTTCGGGGAAGGCATGGCTTGGCAGTTCGGGCTGGACTGTTCCCATGAGGCACAGGGTCAGACTGATGCGCATATGGCCATGTCTGAACAGGGGTGGCAGAGTGGGCTAAAGAACGGTGATGGATTAAACCCAGATCTTTTGACTGGGTGTGAGTGTTTGATTGGTTCAGATGCTCCGTCCATCACCACCCCCTTGTGTACCGCTTTGTTCGCCATAAGTTGGCAGGGTATGCTCAGACGTGAGTCCCTTGCTCACTTTGCCACTGGAATCGAGCAAGCCTGGCTGAAGACGGCTGAAATGCCAGAAACCGGTCCTAGGAAGCTTGTTTCCGGTCCGGGGAAGGCATGGCTTGGCATTTCGGGCTGGACTGTTCCCATGAGCCAAAGGGTCAGACTGATTTGCATATGGCCATGTCTGAACTGCGGTGGCAGAGTGGGCCAAAGAACGGTGATGGATTAAACCCAGATCTTTTGACTGGGTGTGAGTGTTTGATTGGTTCAGATGCTCCGTCCATCACCACCCACTTTTGTACCACCCTACTCATATTGGCATCTTCATGTGCTTTACAGACTCCAGACAAAATGTTTAGTCAGTGGTGTAACAAGGGGCGGTCCGCCCCAGGCGGCACTATTTTGGAGGCTGCCACGCACCACTGGTGGCCTATTGCAGTGGTCTTTATAATTTATTTGGGGACACTCACTGACATTACAGTAGTGTCAGTGTCCCCAAATAAATTATAAAGGCCGCCGCAACGGGCCACTAGTGCCGCGTGCGCTGCCCCGTTATCGTTTGAAAGTGCAAGCACACCTGACCTGCTTGTTGTAACTGCTCACTGCTGACATTTGCCGCCGCGATGTACCGCATTTGTGGTTGCTTGTGGTCCATCCCAAGGACGGTCAATCATGTAGCACGCAAGCGTTACCAATGACGGCCCTGGGCATCATTTTGGCAAGCCCTCACGATGAGAACGAAGCAGTGATGCGTCACATGCTTCACCACTACACGCTCGCACGAGGAGGCGATTCTGGGGCAGTGCTGGGCGATTTGCTCGCTGCTGCAGCAGAAGTGAACCAACCCTGCCATAGGGATCCTGGCAGGCTGGCTGCCACCACTGTGGAGTGCTGTGCTGCTGGACTCAGGCTGAGTGAGGTAAGAGCTTAGAGCTAAACATTTTCAGAGGGAATATTTAGAGAGTGGCAGGATTCAGATTGCTATGTGTGACATTTTCATAACTGTGTAATTATGAGTGACAACGACTATGAGTGATACTTTCTCGCAAGCAAAATCAAGCACTGAAGACGAGGGAAACACAAATATCAGAAATTACACCCATTTGAGAAACAAGAAACTGTAAGACGTTCTTAAAACTACAGAGCATCACAGCGACAGTGAGGACTCCAGGACTTCTCTGTCCCACGTGGGACCCAGCCCAAACAGTATTTGAGGCCCCAACAGCATTCTTTTGTCAGCCTCCCAGTAGTGTTGCAGGGCAGACTGGTTAAAAAACAATAACATTGATTCCTACCTTTGCCTACTGGGTCCCTGGATCCTCCTAGTGGCAGTCAATCAAATCAGATGCTGCAGAGGATCACTCAGTGGACTCCAGGCCACTCTCTGTCCCAAGTGGGACGCAGCTCAGGATGTGAGCCCTCAACACGGATCTCTCTGTCTTCACAGCTGCAGTGCCTAATTTAAATTACAAGTTAGTCAACACAGTCAGCTGACTAGTCGGGGACAATGAGCATTGGGCAAGCCCCAGGGTGAGCCATACAGTCATGTCACACAGCTCACATCCGGCAGCCAGGACGATGCAGTGCTCCAAATTAATAACTTGAAGTGGTTACGGTCGGTGTGCCACCTTCTGGCTCCAGCCCTGCAGTCAGCAGCACAGATGAGCTCTCAGCTCACCTGCCTAAGTATAGTACGTTTTAAGAGTCACGCTGTCAGCACACAGAGTCAGTACAACCCGCTGACTGACTCGACAGCAGCACCACCCGGCTGCATTGATTGGGCAAGCCTCAGGCTAAAGCACTACAGTTCAGCAAGTGCTGTAATATTTCAAAAAAGTACGTCTTCGTGTGGCTCTTCCCTGAAATACACAATGTGTGACCTGAGTCCAGACAGAATGAGACTCTCGCTGTCTCACTGTGTGTGACTGCAGAGAACTTCAGTGTATCACAGAAGGGCAGGCAGCCGATGCAGACTGCGTGCTAAATTTATAAAGCAGTTTTAAAAAAACAATCAGTGACATGATTAGTGCGCTCTCACACTCAGTCTCACTTACTTATATTTGCAGCAAGGTGGAGGGTGCGCAGCCTGGACATTTCGGTTTTTGGGCCACCTACAGCCCTGGCAGTGGAGTGGCCGCATCGAATCATCCCGCAGCAAACACAGTGCTCGGGCATGTATGATTGACGTAACTAATAGCGGCGATACTACGTGTCTCTCAGACCTCTTTCAAGTGCTCGCCATCCTTTTTCGCCAGCACCCCTCCCCCCAGGGGCGGCAGTCTGAGGGATAGCCCCGGGCGCCACAAGCTTTAGCTACGCCCCTTGCCTATCACAAATTCAATTGTTTTCAGGTAAACGTTGACGTCACTGGCTTGCACTTTTCTAGCTCTGTAAATAATTGATGATATTCCTAATACCAGACTTATTGGTAATTGCTGAGACTCCGCTATTCCACTCGGTTTCGAGTCGGTCACTTAAAGATTGTTCACAGCTTTCGTCTGACTCCGCAGGTGGATTATGTGACTGAGCTATCTAGAAACTACACGTTAGGAACATCTCCCTTTGCAAAGTAGTCTCTTACTAAGCAGAAAAACAATGTGCATTTGTTTCTGGTGTTACCCGCTAGGAAGGATTTCTGAAATTGCGTTTTATTTAAACACATTTTTAATTTTCTTTGTAGCTCTTTGAGTGTTGATAACTTTTGCGATAACACTCTTACATATCTGCAGTACTTTTATTTAGATCTCATACTGTGCCTAGTGTGTTAATGTATTTTGCCTGTGTCATGCCTTGTTAAAACAGAATGCTTCGAATCACGAGCACCCAATAATGATTTTAAAGTATCGTAGATCTTCCTTGTTTTGTTAATGGCTGGCCCTATATCTTGACATTGGGCTGATGGGAATCATGTTGTCTCTACCCTGAAAGTTCTATTGTCTGTTCTATGTTATGGTGATAGAAAATACAACTGCCTGAAAAACCTAATAACACATAAGGATATAAAAAGCATAACATGTTATTCAACAACTTTCTAAATGCAAGATAATCGTTTATTTTGCTATAGTGGATATAGAGTTTATTTCTCATTTTAGGGGCCAGTTGTGGAAGGGACCTACTCTCAGCTTGTGACATTTTGACCCTACGGACACAGAGTAAAAGGCCAGAATTCGAGAAGGGTGATGAAGAAATGTGTTCTATCATTGTATAGGAATCATTATTATTGTAGAACATTGTCAGGGGATCGGTGACGCTGACGGATGGGGTGTGGACTTTAACACCTGTTCGTTTTCACCCCGTCCGCAGGACTCCTACGGCCCCTTTAACGCCTCTTGGATGGGAAAAATCCTTTACAACGCAACTTTTACCACGCAGTGCTTTTACATCGCAACTTTTACAACGCAAACCATTACAACGCATTGCGCTGGGGGGCGCTCTAGGATAGGGAATAGATTTAATTTACTATCCAACACGTTCCCTACTATCCACGGGGACTGGAGTTGGAATAGTAAATTAAACTATTCACTATCCAGCACCCCAAAGCGCTATGCGTTGTAATGGCATGCGTTGTAAAAACTGCGTTGTAAAGGCATGCGTGGTAAAAGTATGCGTTGTAATGTCATACATCCCTCTTGGATTTCCCCGGAATCCCTGCCCCCAAGCCCGACGTCATCCACCGCGAACCAATCGGCAGTGGAAGGGGCGGATAAGGAAGCTCGTCCCGGATGTGAAGGCGCGAAAGCCGGAGGAGGACGCCAACCAGAGGAGAGGAACACGGACGTCGTTGCTGACCCAAAAAGCCAGAAGACGGAGGAGGACGCGGATTCGGAAGAGGACCCGACCAGCGAGACCGGCAAGCCAGGAGGCCACCGTTACCAGGAGCCGCCCTGCCGCACTTCTGGAGAAGTGTGGCTGGACAAGGTACGGGCCGCTTAAGGGGATTTCTCTTCTCACGGGGTGGGACGGGGTAGGGGTGGTTGAGGGTGGTCAGGGGACTCTCTGCATACTCTGTTTGTTTTTCATTCCCCGAGCACTCCCTATATGTTGGTCTTGTGACGGTTCTATAGGACAGGTGAAGTCCCTGGTGATCCTCTCACGCCCCTGCCCTCCTCATCCTTGTATATAACCCAGAAAACATATAACCCAGAAAACAACCAGTAATCCTGGGGTGTTTTTCTTTTCTTTTCGGAGTCCTTTGTCTTTGGAGAAGCATCCGGAGCCCCGGGGAAGCCGCTGAGTGCAGGAAGACTTCAGGAAGGACTTAAAGCTGCTTACTGAACTCTTTTGTTTGGAACTTGGATGTTTGTTTAAAGCATTTGACTGACAGGGCCTTGAATAAAAGAGCACCTATGATAGTTCCTAAGTAGTCACCTCCTTATTATCTTTGTAAGACGGTTACAAACATACTTTGCATAATGTTAAAGGTTTTGAAAAATATTCTTCATCTCAGTGGCAGCCACAGTAGGCACCTCTGGCAGCTGTAACGTAGTCGACCCTTTTCAGACCTACTGCTCAGTACTTTTGGTGCTGTGAGCAGTGCTTAATTTGAGCTGGTGGGTTCCGGTGCTGGCACTGGTGGCACTTAATTGTCAGCACTAGTGCTTATGACACATGGTGGCGTTGCCTGCCTTTTTTAGATATGAGCATAACAGCAATGTTTTATTAATTCAATATACATTAATTGTGACTAATATCTGCCACCCAGGCCATCTTATAGCTTTGGAAGCTTGATAGGGAAGGGAGTTCCAGAGTGTAGCCGCTAAGCTGCATAAGGACCGTCCCCGGCACGTAAACGTTTCAACCGAGGGACGAAAACCAGGCATTGCCCCATGGAGCGCAGATGGCGCGTGGGTGTGTAAGGCACCAACAGATTGGCCAGAATACCTAGGGAAGAGAGCTTCAAAATTTTAAAGGCCAAGCAAAGGGCCTTAAATTCAATACGCTAGGCCATAGGCAGCCAATGTAACCGTTGAATGGCACCAGTTGTCTGGCAGCTTCTAGGGAGCCCATGTAGGGCTCTGACTGTCACATTTTGGACCCTTTGCAAATGCACGACCTCTACCTTATTTGCCCCCAGGTAGATCGAGCTGGCATAGTCAATCCTTGACAAGGTAGCCGCTTAGACAATCATTTGTCGGGTGGACGGGTCGAAATACCGCAACAGGGGTTTCAATCCCAGGAGTAAGCCAAAACACGTGCCTGCAACTTTCTCCGTATAGTCCTGAAAGCTAAGGGTCGAGTCCATCCACACCCCTAGATTTTTCACCACCAACTTAGGGGTGGGTGCAATCCCAAGGGTATTCAGCCACCATTGCTCACTCCATAACTCAGTATCTCTCCCCACCAGCAACACCTCAGATTTAATGGCTTTAAGCTGAATACAGTTGGCAGTCATCCACTCCGCGACTGCTGCCAGACCGCTTCTAAATTTTGGGAGCATCCTTTGTAGAGTCTTCGAAGAGAACCACCAATAACTCTGTGTCATCAGCATAAGAGACAATGGTGAGACCCCAGTCGCTGGCCACCGCAGTCAGTGGTTGTACATACAGATTGAATAGTACTGGACTCAGGGCAGAGCCCTGTGGCACACCCTGTCCGATAGGCTGGACACGTGAGAGAAAAGGCGCGACGGTTACCTGGAATGTTCTCTCAGCAAGGAAAGATCTAAGCCATTCAAGAGCTGAGCCAACGATACCGGCCTCCTCCAGACGATTTACAAGAATCTGGTGGGAGACTGTATCGAACGCAGCACTAAGATCTAGCAGTATCAGTGCCGCGGTATTCCCAGCTTCTAGAACGGTCCGCAGATGTTTGGTCACAGCAAAGAGAGCTGTCTCGGTGCTGTGATGTGGGTGAAAACCATTCTGCGAGAGATCCAGGATGCCGTAGTTGTTCAAGAATGCCGTTAGGATGGTGTTAATATGTGCCTCTACACTCTTATCTGCCCATGGTAAAAGAGATATCGGACAGAAATGTTCCAATTTAGCTGGATCCAGTGAAGGTTTCTGAAGTATGGGGACCACCATTGCCTGTTTCCACAAACTAGGAACCACTGCTGTGGAGAGAGAAGTATTGATCACCTGGCACAAAGGTGCCAATAGCACAGGCAGGGAGTCCATAAACTGGTCTGTCTTGAGAGGGTCTGCAGGAGAGCCAGATTTGACTTTGCTGCATAGCAGAAGAAGCTCATCCTGTGACAGGAGGAAAGGCCGTGAGAATATGGGTATAAGGGGTCAGTGGATGGGGCAGAGACAAGCAGGAACCAAAGGGAATGACTTATATATAGTTTCCACTTTTTTAACAAAGAAAGTAGCAAGGTCCTCACACTGCTCTTCAGACGTGATCGCAGAAGCCGTAGGGGTTTTCCTTAGTTTAAGATCATTGAGCATTTTGAAAATACACTTGGTCGGAATGCTACTTGACTTAATTTCCATAGATTGTGCTCATTCAATGACAGCATAGGCTTTTCTCACCGATTTATGTGACAGGCTTTGGCTTTAAGCCAAACACGGCACCAATTCAGAAAGGATCTCAAGACCTGGCTCTTCGAATGATTCCAACAGAGCTGCGCCTTGAGACCCTCACAGGTGAGTAGCATGCTTCACAAATACTGATTGATTGATTGACACGCCTCTACAATCGACATCAAGTGTGTTCAGCTTTTACCTTCTTTAACATGGAGTACTACTTGCACCCGAGACCTTATTGGTTTGTAAATTGTGCAGCATATAACTTTCAACAAGCAAAATTACACCTGCCTCTGTACACTCACACATGTATACACAGTAACTCTAAGCTGTATATGGCTATCAGCACTTTAGTAACAACGTTCTATTTTTTCATTTTTTTTAATTATATCATTTACCATGTTAAAAGTTATGTAATACACAAGGACATAAGCAACGCATGACAGGGGGTAAGTTATAGTTGTTTTACTAAACTATTACGGGTGAATTTCAGTGTTTTTTTAGTTTTTAAACTTTAGTTCCTATTTCATTTCAACACCTAACGATAGCCTAACTTTAACCTTCAAGTTTTTTCAGATATCTGTGCTCTTTGATCGATTTAAAGTTGAGCAAATGCCCAACCTCCTGAGGCAACTTGCGGACAAGCTGCCAACTCCCAGCTGCACAGCCTTGAGCTGTGTGCAACGGGGTGTTGACTGTAGGACCTGGCATCCAGGCAACACCCAGGCACGATCGACTAACCAGATGACCGCATGATAGATGCTGCGCATACTTTTTGCGAATACACTTCTTGCAGTATCGACTGGAACCCATAAAGTTGACTTTCTACATTGCCAAGAACTGATAGGCAATTTTTAAAACCATCGATTTTTGAACTGATTATCAACAGGCACATACATCATGAAATAATATCAAAACAATTAATGCCCTGAAGAAGCCCGGTTTCGGACAAACGCGTTGGCTGTTTGATTGAAAATTGAATAAAAAGATCAAGTCTTAAACTTCTAGAACTTGTGTCTGGCTTCGCTTCGGGAAAATGGATGAAAATACTCAAACTTGTGATTAATGTTGTATAATGCTTATTACCTTATAACATATGTAAAACTGTTTTATTAGAAGGGTGCGGAACCACAATTTTGTGTATTGTATTAAAAGAGATAATGAGAGTTTCTCTCATATAATCTCTATGGGACATAGGGGATTGTGTCTCGGGCTATCGGCACCTTCTTTTAATTTCTAAACAACTAAAGGAGACGTTAGATCAGTGCGGGAATCAGTGCTCTGATCCCCTTCTTTTTTCTAGAAACACCCAGATTGTGCCTTCCTCTGGCAAGACACTGAGCTCATACTCTAGCAGACATCCAATCCCTGCTACGCACAGCCCTTGGTAATGGGCAATTGGGGGGGGGGTGGTGTGATCATGGTGGTTTTAACAGACAAAACACTTCATGGCAGAATTCCTCTATTAAATGGCTTTATGATAAACCTGTGGTGTCAATGGCTTTTCTATTCTTCGACAAAGGAATTTAAATTTACAAGGAGTTAGCTGACTCAATTGATGTTGATGCACATTTCGGGTTGAAGTGAACCGGCAGGGCCAGCTACAAGAAAAGAATATATACATTAGTTTAAAGTTTCCACCTTCTCGCTGCCACTCCATGACACAGCAGGTGCCAAGAGGGAGGGAGGAAATTACTTTACATTTGTTTGTGCTTTCATCCACGGGAGACACCTTTTTCTCCTCTCTCTTATGAAGTACATTGGAAGTGTTAAATATATTTTTTTCAGTGAGGGGTAAGTATTGTTTAGGAACAACAATAGCCCTGATTTGCCCATACAGGGAGAGATACCAGTGTTACTATTGACATTTTTACTGGAAAGGAGGTTTTAGCTAGAATTTTTTTACTTCCATTTTGAAATTGTATTTTCTCCTTTCAGAATTTGTAATAATGTACTGTATGACATATCTGAGTGCATGATGGATACTAAAAGTTGTTTACAAGTAGCCCATAGCCATCATCACAATATGATTAACAAAAAATTACATTCATGAATTAAGTAACATTTAATATCATTGATATGTCATTGCAATTGTAATTTTTAACTTTTAATTTATAAGTTTAATTTGAATCTAATCGAGTGATGTTGACTGTCATAATAGTGGCTATGATTAACAAGCCTATGTATTTTAGCAGAAGACAAGATGGCCACCACAGAAATTATGTTACATTGTAGTGTTGATTTTGATGATATCTGTCGATGGAGTAGGACCTACGCTGTGTATAAATGAAGTAAAATGGCATGCGGCTCATTGACATTGAAAAAGGCGAAAGCCGAAATCCATCAGTTTTTTTCTGTGAGCCAACGAGACATTAAAAGCATTTTGAACTTCAATACCCCGCAAGTGCCTGTCTTTTTGTTTTATAATTTTTTTATTAAGGAAAAAGGGCATGGTACATAGTCAAGGCAGTAGTTATCAATTAGTCATACATGATACACAGTGAAAACCTCTTCTCGGTGCACACAATACAGTTCTTGGTTGGCAGTGTTCCTTATGTGACATCAAGGCCCCCTGTAATGTCTTCTCTAGCCCTTGGCGGCTCACAAATCTCGCCTCTATAAGTGTTCCAATGTCCCCATATTTGCGTCCATTTATTCGGGCAACCCCTGGCCTCATAGATGAATTTCTCCATCACCATGCACCAATCCATATCGTTGGACAAGTCCACAATTTTCGGCAGGTGGGAGGCCCTCCAAAGCCGCGTGATGTTCCGTTTAGCGTTTATGAGCCCAAGTGTGACCCACATTTGCTCCCTAGAGTTTAGGTCTGTAGGATCCGAAATATTCAACAAAGCTAACTGTATATTACAGTGGATCTACTGCCCAAATGGTTCCTCTATTCGGCTTGCCACCTGTTCCCAGTACCCCTGGATCATAGCGCATTCCCAGAGAGTGTGAATAAATGAGCCCGCATTGCCTTACACAGCCACCATCCAGGGCATAACCCATAAGAACCAGCAAAGGCCCTAACATGTAGGATCTGTGAAGTAGCTCTAGTTGGACCAACCGAAGCCGGGAGGAAATGGTCACCTCACAAGGAGAGGCCACTGCCGCACGCCACTCTTCATCTTCTAGACCAGAGAAATCATGGTCCCATTTGGCACGCAAGCAGGTCAGGGGATCGGCCATATTGTTAATGAGCTTCTTGTAGATGAGGGATATTTTTTTTTCTGGCAGGTCTCCGTCAAGTATTCTATCTTCAAGTGGGGAGGAGCCAGGGAGGTTGCTACCTCTTGGAAGAACCGCGAGCAGGGTATGTCTGTTATGAAGATATCTAAAGTATTCAGACTGGGTGAGGTCGTACTCCTGCTGCAGTTGGGAAAAGGGCACCACATCACCCGATTTCCATAGATCGCCAACCCTTGAGATGCCTATAAGATCCCACTTGTCGAAGCCCTTTGAACAAATAAGTCTATCCAGTTGCACACAATACCAGAGGGGCATGGCCTGAGTGATTGTACCCTCCCATCCCAGACTCCTATTGGCCGCCTTCCATATGGTAACTGCAAAAACAACAGTTGATGGACAGAATGCAGAACAATGTCATACATTCACCCCAGTACAGAGATCTGGGCCTAAATCCATCCTTTTTTTGCTCAACATGCCATTCCAGTTTGAACCCAGCCATATGCAAATAAGTCTTAACCCTGTGCCCCATGGGAACAGTCCAGCCCGAACTGCCAAGCCAGCTACTCCCTGGACTGGAAACAAGCATCCTAGGACTGGTTTCGGGCTTTCAGCCCTCATCAGCCAGGATAGCTTGATTCCAGTGGCATAGAGAGCACAGGACTTACGTCTGAGCATACCCGTCCCACTCGGGGTGACAAATGCAAAAACAACAGTTGATGGACAGAATGCAGAACAATGTCATACATTCACCCTACTACAGAGATCTGGGCCTAAATCCATCGTTTTTTTGCTCACCATGCCATTCCAGTTTGAACCCAGCCATATGCAAATCAGTCTTAACCCTGTGCCCCATGGGAACAGTCCAGCCCAAACTGCCAAACCAGGTCCTCCCTGCACTGGAAACAAGCATCCTAGGACCGGTTTCGGGTTTTCAGCCCTCATCGGGCAGGATAACTTGATTCCAGTGGCATGGAGAGCACAGGACTCACGTCTGAGCATACCCGTCCTACTCGGGGTGACAAATGCAAACAAGCATTGGAAATGCAATAGGTCTCGCATTAGAAAAGTTGGAGCTATTGGTCTTGTAAATGACAAATATTTTATTTATGTGTTGGTTTTTAAAATAGCTAAATGGATAGCTTTGTCATTTACAATGCCAATAGTTATAACTGTGACACCTATAGCATTTGGAATGCAACATGTTTTGTATTTACGTGACTTAGATGGCAGCTCTGGTCATTAGGCCACATCTCTAGAGAACACGAGAGTGCAGCAGGGGAGAGAAGCACAGAGAGGGAGCAGAGAGTGCAGCATGTGAGAGAAGCACGGAGCGGGAGCCCAAGAGTGAAGCAAGGTTGAGATGCACGGACAGGGAGCCTGAGAGTGCAGCAGGGGACAGAAGCATGGAGAGGGAGACAGAGTGTATCAGGGGCGAGAAGTACGGACAGGGAGCCCAAGAGCGAAGCAGGTGGGAATGGGTGGGTGAAAAAAGAAAACAAGAAACAAGTTAAAAGAAAAGGAGACACGGCCGGCCGCCCGTGAAACTGAAAGCACGGCCGGCCGGCCGTGAAAGCCTTTGATGCCGCAGGGGGTGGAGCGGCACCAAGCTGGGCAACAGATGGCTGACAATTTGATGCTGTGCACGCGCATTTTAGGTCAATGCGCTTGCGCATTGACCTAAAAGAGCACGGGCACAGAATCAAAACCGCCAGTTAGTTAAAGTCTGTTTAAGCCCTTATAGTCTCGCTCCGCTCAATGCGCATGCGCATTGAGAGGCGAGACCTAAAAACAACAGTTGATGGACAGAATGCAAAACAATGTCATACATTCACCCCTGTACAGAGATCTGGGCCTAAATCCATCAATTATTGTTTTTGCATTGTCATGCCCCCCATGTGCACCCCCCCTGACACCCTGGGGGCCCGCGACGGGCCCCCAAACACAAAAGACCACATGCTTTTCCACAGCAGAAAAGCCGCCGTGGAAAAGCATGTGTCAGCCTGCATCCTAATATGGCTGGCGGTGTCTTGCAGACACCGCCACCATATATGCCTGCATACACCGCGGATCAGCGGCGGACGGACTTGCCGTCCAACGCTGATCCCACCGCCATCCTAATGTGGGTGATTCCGATGTCCGCAGCGGTGAATCCGCATCCTCCAGGCCGGCGGTGTCTTCCGCCAGCCTGGAGGATGCGGATTCACCGCCATCCTAATCGGCCCCTAAGTTTGTGGGTGGCGATACGAGATGGCTTCCCCTCCCACAGGAGATCCCGAACAACACTGTAGAGGTCCCTGAAGTATGTGGCGGAAATCGGAAGCGGGGCGTTCTGCAACGCATACAAAAGTCTGGGAAGTGACATCATCTTGAACAGGGATGCATGACCCAAGAGAGTCAAGGGGAGCGACTTCCAGTGTTGGACATCATATTTAAGATGCACCTAAGGTGGCAGAACATTAGTTTCGTAGAATCTGAAAAGGTCGTTAGAGACCTAAATTCTCAAGTATTTGAAGCCGTCCGTCGCTTCCGCTAGTCGACAGCTCCGGGGAAGTGAGGGCCGTTTGCCACAAAGGACATAAAATACCGACTTAGACCAGTTGATCGTATATCCTGCAAACGTGCCAAACACGCAGAATATGTCCATGACCACATTGAGGGCCGCCGCCGAGGAGGCCAAATAAAGCAGGATGTCATCTGCATACAATGAAATGCTGTCCTCCCAGCCGTGCATCCATCGAAGGCCCCTGAGAGCGGGGTCCTGTCGCACCCACGCTGCCAAGGGTTCCAGGGCCAAAGCAGAAAGAAGCAGTGACAGAGGACAGCCTTGTCAGGGGCCTCTGCCGAGAACAAACACACAGGATTTCCTGTTATTAACAACCACTTGCGTGAGCTGTTGGCAGTATAGAAGTCGCAACCAGTCAGTAAATTCAGGCCCAAACCCAATTTGCGGAGTACGGCAAACAAGTACGGCCTCTCGATGATGTTAAAAGCTGAAGCAGCATTCAGGGACACCACATATGCGTTTTCCCTGCTCATAACCACCCGGCCAAGAACTCCAGGAAGCTGCGAAGATTGAGAGAGGTATTTCTCGAGAGCATAAATCCCGATTGGTCCAGGTGGACCAGGCGGGTGAGGACCCCAAGCAAATGAGTGGCAAGAATCTTTGCTGGGAGTTTCACTTCACAGTTGAGCAGTGAAATGCCCGCTTTGGGAATAACGACGATGTTTGCCAGTCTCTGGTCCTCAGGTAAGATAGCCCTATCCTTGCTACCACGGTACATGGCGGCAAGAAAGTGCATTCTTGCTCGCCGTGATTTTAAACAATTCTATGGGGATACCATTAGGGCCCGAAGCTTTCCCTCCCCGCAGGTCATGGATGGCCTTTTCAACTTCTGCCACACTAATCTTAAGGTCTACATCAGATTGTACCTCATCGGTAAGGAGCGGCAACGAGATATTGCGGAGGAGAGAGGCAGAGTCCATCTCAGTATATGTCGTGCGGGATGTGTAAAGCGATCGGTATTGGCGGGCAAACTCGTCTGCTATGTCCTGTCTACCACCATGCGTTGGGCCCTATCCCTGCGATCCAACCAGGCCAGTAGTTTACCTGCCTTGTCCCGCAAATCATATATTTTACTGATAGTGGCACGGTGGTGTGTCTTAGCAGCCTCCACAGCTAAATCGGAGAATTCCTTAACTTTAATACGGAGTTTCTGGTGCGCTTCCACCGAGTCTTGTGTTAGAACTGCGTTCACCAAGTCGAGGATCTCCGGTTCTAGTCGCGCCATATCTGCCCCCCTTTCCTTCCACTGTTTAGCTATCTATGCCAAGACCACCCCGTATAACTACCTTATAGGCCTCCCAGATTACCATCGATGAGTCAACGGAACCCTCATTTTCCTGAAAATACAGGTCTGTATCACTCAGGACTCTGTCTCTGGTGGAGGGATCCGTGAGATGCCAGGAGTTGATCGGTGCCACTCGACCAACCGTGGGCTCTCCCACCTCCACATAACAAAGAATGGACGAATGGTCAGAGATCCCCCTAGACAAATGTTGTATGTCGTTGACGATATGGAAATGGTGGGCTAGCGATAGCACGTAGTCAATCCGGGACATACTAGGATGAGACCCCGAGAAATAAGTGTACTGGAGATCGGTCAGGTGCAACAACTCCAGATATCGACCAGGTCCATGGCTCCAAGAAAGCAATGGATCAGCTTGCGGGAGGGCGGCAATGCCATCTGGGGCCAACGATCAAGCAAATCAGAGACAATGGAGTTAAAGTCACCCCTTAATCAATAATCTGTTGTCTGGTAAGCCAAGGAGGAGATCACCGATAACAACAAAGGCTTGGACATGCAAGCCCAGAGGTATGTAGACCGAGATAAGATTGAGTGTACTCCCCTCCCATGTCCCAGTGATGGCCACAAATCTGCCCAGAGTATCCGTGCAAACCGAGGCAACAGTCAGGGGGAACGATCTCTGGACCAGTATGCCCACACCCCGGGAGCCAGAACCGAAAGCAGAATGAGCCGCCAAATGGAACCCCCAGCGGGATAGAGCCCTGCATGCATTACCGAGCAAGTGGGTCTCTTGTAATAAGACAACGTCATGAGAGTGGCGCTTTAAATATTGGAGAATCACACTCCTCTTCATTTTATCGCCTAGCCCGTTGACGTTCCACAACAGTAGCTTAAGCTGTTGTCTAGTCGCCATCACTTCGTCGTAGAGGAACATATATTTCTGGGAAAAACCACCCAGAATGGATTCCAGAGGGAGCCCATACCGACCACCATGGACCATTTACCAAAGGGTACTCAAAAGAAGAGGAAACTGCACCTGCCTTCATGTGGGACCTGTCAAGTGTGTCATGCCCATGCAACAAAAACAATACAATACGCACAAAAACAAGCCCCCCAACCCAAAAAACAACCCCCAAAACCCTCTCCCTGCCTCCCTGCTTGGGGGTGACAGAACCTCCCGCCCACCCAAACTAGCAGAGTGACTATCGCCCACCCCTATCAAACCTGTGGGTGCGTATGACCAACCGAGCACCCGTCATGGAAATTAGCAGCTGGTGACCATATTTAACAAATTTAGATGGTCCAAAAGCATCTATAAATCTGCCCAAAACCATTGAGGGACCAATACAGAAGGGCCTGGAACCCATGAAATGTCACTGTAAGTCTGTTGTGAAAAAGTCCCCAATAAAACCGTACCACAGTTCCATTATAATGACCACAGCACAGGTGAGGGGGAGCGAGGCCCCGACTCACCCCCAAGTAGAGAACAAGTCCCCCACACTCAAGAAACTAAACATACAGACCAATCAGCCCGACCCTCCGGTCGCTGCCTTTTGCTCTTCGGGAGGGCTATTTCTGCCAGTTAAGCCAGCGTCCTCCTCCATTCTCGCTGTCCATACACTGCCGTTTTGTGGGCCAGCCATACACCATCCATCTAGCCAGACCCAGAACTCCTCAGGGGTAGTAAAAAAACAGGCCTTCACCTCCTATTCCACCCTCAGCTTGGCAGGGGACGAGCATGGCATATTTCAAATCCTTCTGACGCAACGCCTTTTTCACATCCAGGAATTGTGCCTCTGATGTTGCACCTGTGAAGTCTGGGAAGAAGGTAATTCGACTGTTACTTCACCAGTGGCGCTGACCGGGCACACTGCAGGATGACGTCCCAAATTGGAAATTGAAGATCCGAGCCAGCAAAGGCCACGGGGGCCCCGGGTCTCGGTCGGTGCGCCCTTTCAACAGAAAAGAAGTTGGAGAGACAGGTTGGCTTTGGATGTAGAAAATAGAAATCTTCTCAGTGGTCTCACTGATAAACCTGGTTCTTTTAAACCAACAAAGAAGAGATTGGCACAGAAACTGTAATACAAAATACATATTTATTAACCTCAGATGAGGGATACTACGTCACACAGTACCCTCAGGAACTGTATGAGGCAGTCTAAGGAGTACAGAAAACAGGGACCTTATATATGGTTAGGTTACATTAGTCAGCATAAAACCAAGGGGAGGTCCTGGCACATGTAAGTATGCAAAATTTGGGGCATTCAAAATTTGCATGCTCAAAAAAGTGGGAGGAGAGTTACTTCTTCTTACATCAGCAAGAATAGCATGACAGTTCTATACTAGGAGCAGGTGCATTCTACTAGCAAGGCCCCTCTGAGCAGGTGCAAGGCTCTGGAAGAGGGAAACAGCACATGGCGAGCACCTGGCTAACTAAAATGGCTGCCAAGTACAAATTGGCTTTCAGCTCATGCTAACAAATCCCTGCAATCTTCAACACAGATAGGTGGTGATCAAGTTTTCCACAAAGAGGTCGGAAAATGGCCCTTCCACCCGCACTAGCACCCACAAAAAACAGACGTTATTGCGCCGGGAGCACCCCTCATAATCGTCCAGCTGCGCCTCCCGTTTCGCGGTGTGGGTCTGCATGGCCTACATCTTGAGCTGCAGATCAGAGGTGTCTTCAACCTAGGAGCTCGCTTTGACCCCGCCATCCTTCAGGTTGAGCGCATTTCTGCCCGGATAAGGGACACCTCCGAGGACCCAGCGTCTACGCGTGATTCCAGTGACGTGCATACGGTCGTGATAGCTTCCAGGATAGTCTGTAGCGTCGGTTCTTTCTTCTTCCCACCCGATTGTGTCTTCTCTTGTGTGGCGGGACCCTCCGAAGGGGGCTTCCATCTCACGCATATTTGGTCAGTTTAGCCTGCACTGCTGCCTTAGAGCTGCGACCCTCAGCCATGGCGCAACTGGCCATGCTGGCGTTGACCAAAAATAAGGAAGAACAAGGCTGTCCGGTGCAGTTGGGGGGTTGCCCGGGTCGTCACTCGTACCACCTCAAACAGGGCAAGGGAATGAAGGGGCACAGATATCTAGGCACAAACCGCAGAACCGGCCGCTCTCAGCAGGGTGCCAGGATCAATGCCCCCCGGAAGGCCATGCATCCATCTGGGCCCACCACCAACTGGGCCAGGCAATCACATGAGCCCCTGATGACAACGGGGCCCAGCACCCCTCCCGCAGTGCCCACCAGCAGTCCACACCGGGCCAAGTTGGCTGCCATGAGATATGCGTCACTCACGTGCCCCACAAGGATAGGTAGACCAGATCCAGCTCCCCACGTATGTCTGTGGGCAATCCAAAGCCTGAGTGTGTTAACTTGTTATAGCTGGAGCCAGCCAGAGAAAATCTTACAAGATGCAGGAGACAAGGGGCCCGGAGGGGGTACCTGGGCACACCGGCTGGGCCTCATCACTCTCGGGGAATCACACCCAGTCTTGGCCAGCTCCGCACCGCCTCCGGATACAGCGGGCGGTGCACAGGTACTTCCCCCAGCTGATCGGGGCACGTCGCAGCCCCCACTCACCGGCAGCAATGAATGGGGCAATCAGGTCTTTTAGCAGCCGGTGGCAAAGAGGCAATGAGGAGGTCGCCGGGTTCCCGCCGTCTTGGAACTCCGCACCATGCCGCCTCAGCGATGGACGCCGACTCTGTCACAGTCGCAGCACAGCGGGCCTTGAAGTTAGCACCAGCCCTCTGTAGTGCCGCGGAAATATCAGAGCTCCTCAGGTCAGCCAGAATGGGGCTGCGGGCTGCGTCAGCGGCTCGATCACTGGAGTCGCCGAGTGGAATTCAATGGGGATAGGCTCTTTCAAACCCCGGTGCTTACAGCTTCATTCCGGTGACTAAGTTCACCAACTGCCGGATCATTAGATGACGGATAGTTACAGAAACGAGCGCCTCAAGAAGCGGCCATCTTCCTTGGTGGTTGGCCACGCCCCCGCGAGTGCCTATTTTCGTCCCATAGAGGGACGTGCAAAAGAATATTATATATTTTTTTTTTTTGCTGAGGAAGCTGAAAGGTGAAATGCGTCTGTCAGGGGTGGGGTCTGCACAATAAAATCATCAGCAAAGAATTGATCCGTGTGTGCTCTCCACTTTTGGTTGGCGGAAAGGCCGCCGAGTTGCGATATATATATATATATATATATATATATATATATATATATATATATATATATCACAACAACGTATTCCAAAGAAAACGATTCCAGTCACTTGTTGATTTTAGACAAAGTTAATTTATTCTTCAATCCCTTTCAGCAGTGTCACAGAAAAAAACAACGTGTTTCGGTAGCTCCCTGCTACCTTGATCACGGTTGCTGAACCTCTGTTTGCTGATTATTTTAAAAAAAGGGAGCTCCCACCCACATGCTACACGTAATTAACCTGGTTCTCGTTTCCCTGTTCGGAATTCTGGGATTTGTAGTTCCATTTAATTCATGCAACTTCAATACATAACCATTTTATATTTACAATCGTGATTGGTTTAAATTAAATTAAATATACATTTCATGCACGATAAGTTATAGTCCTTCACCCAAACGATCTGTTTAGATTTAGTTTAGGGATGTTTCGCGATCATCTTTTTGATCAACAGTTCCTTCCTGCCCTCCAGTGGGCTTTCATAGTCATTTATCCCTTCCTTGGCTTGTGCCTTCTTCATGATGGACTGTGTTTGTGTGTGGGTTTTGGGAAACAATTTAGAAGTTTTGTTGAGCAGTTCATATTGAGTCTTTTTCATATATGTACATACAGTTCTTCCGACTGATTCAGTCCAAAAGGAGTCATTGTGCGAAAGTTCAAAATGTGGCGCGATTCTTTTTGGCGTAGCAATTTTTCCCGATGGCCACCTCTTTCTGATAGGGACATAGTTTCCAATCCGAAAAATTTAAGCAGTTTCCAATTTCCATTATGATGTGTCTCCATATGTTTGGCTACCGCGTTCCCTCTGTCTTTATTCACAGTAGCCCACACATGTTCCAATATGCGTTTTTTTAATTCACACATTGTACTTCCTATATAGCGAAGTTGGCAAGGACATTCTATCATGTAGATGGTATACTGACTCTTGCATGTTATCAGTTCCCTTATTTGCCAGACTTTTTTGTTTGCCATCGTTATTTCTTTTGTTGGTTTGGCAATTTCGCACACTTTACAGTTGTAACATTTTGTAAATCCTGTGGTTTTCAATTATATGTTTTTTTTCTTTTTGCTGATGAAGTGACTGTGCACTAATTGATCCTTTAAGTTTTTAGCTCTCCTGTATGTTATAACTGGATATTTACCCATTTTCTGGCTTATTATTGGATCAAGTTGCAGAATTCTGCAATTCTTTCTCAAAATTTGTGTTATTTTTCTTGATTCCTGACTGTAATCTAGGATTAGTCTAATCGGTTCTTCTGAGGTTTTCTCTTCAATTTTTTGTTTCAGGCATTCTGACCTTTGTTTCTGGTTGGCTCTCTCCCAACATTTATAGCACTGTGCTTTTCCCATTCCATTTCCTCACTGCAGATGCGTTTTATTCGGAGGAACTCACCGTATGGTATACTTGAGATTAAAGCAGGTTGATGGAAGCTTGTGGCTTCCAGGGTGGCATTGGTTGCTGTGGCTTTCCGGTGTAAAGTTGTTTCTACCCGATTGTTCTTCACATACACCTCAGTGACCAAAAATGTTATACGCTCTTTGCTTTTCACAAAAGTAAATTTGAGCCCTGGAGTGCTGTTATTTAGAATATCAATATATTGTTGGAATTCTGTTTCACTCCCCTTCCACACAATGAATAGATCGTCTATAAATCTTTTCCATGTGACTATGTGTTGGGTGAAATTTAAGTTTTGTCAGCACCATGCCACCTCCTCCTCCCACCAGCCCATAGCTATGCATGCATAACTTGGGCTGAAGGAAAAGCCCATTGCAGCTCCGTTTCGTTGGCGGTAAAGTTGATCCCCAAATAAGAAGATGTTATTGGTCAACACTAAGGAAATCATTTCCAGTAACATATCGTTATGTTCTTTGTAATGTATGTTTCGTTGTTTTAAATAGTATTGACAAGCCTGTAAACCTAGATCGTTGTCAATGTTGGTATATAAGGCGATGACATCCATTGATATCAGGAGATAATGATTCTGCCACTCCAGGTTTATTAGCATGCACAAGAAGTCTGTAGTATCTTTAATGTACGATCTTAATTTTTCAACATATGGTTTCAAAAAGTGGTCAATAAAGTTAGCCATCGGTTCCATTAGTGAGCTCTTTGCTGACACAATTGGTCTCTCTGGTGGTTTAGTGGAATATTTATGTATTTTCGGCAAAAAATACATAGTCGCCGTTCGTGGGAAGTCTACACTTAGATATTTTTCTTATCATAGTCAATTAAATTTCTCATTTCCCAGTTGATTAATTTTTGATCAATGTCTCTTTTAATCCTGTCAAGTGGGTTGTTTGGTAGTTTTTCATAATAAAGGGGGTTCGTCAGTTGACTTATTGCTTCTGTGGTGTATAATTCTCTGTCCCATAACACCATGTTGCCCCCTTTGTCCGCCATTTTGATTTCCATCCCTTGATCATTGATTAAAGTAGATAAGGCTTCCAGTTCTTGTGAGGACAAGTTGTCTTTACAGTTGGTTTTTGTGATTTTATACAATTCATGTATTACCGCCTCTTGGAAGATGTTGATTTTGTTTCCTGGCGTCAGTTGGGGATAGAATTTCGATTTGGCCTTTTTTTTGGCTTGTTCCTGCCCCTAACTGGGGTATCACAGTTTCTAGGTGTATTTCCTGTTCCTCTTCCACCTCCAAGTTTAGTAATAGCCATCTGCATCTTTCACACATAATTTCGAAGTCGGATCCAAGGGAGTTCTGTTTATTTTAGGTTTGTTCTTTCTTTCCATGAAGTGTTTTGCCAATTTTATCTTTCGTATATACAGATAGAAATCGATTCTGGTTTGTGCCATATCCATTCGTTGCGTTGGACAAAAGTTGATGCCTCTTTTTAGTAGAGGTATTTCCGATGGTGATATATCTCATTGTGATAAATTAACCACTTGTAATTCTTCATTCATTTGCCCCGCCTCTGTTTCATACCTCTCGTTTCTGTACCAATCTTTTTGTTTGAGGTGCTTTCTTCTCCAACCTCTTCTTGTTGTCGTTTTTGGTTTCTTTGCCTTTGTTGCCATGGTCTCGCTCTTCCTCTTCCCCTTCCCCGTTGTTGTTTTTGCGCCCCCTGATCCTGTTCCCACTGGCGTTGTTGGAGAACGAGGCGCATATCACCTAAAAAAATCCTTCTGGCGTGCAAATGTGAAGATTCTTCCTTCTGAATAGTCATTGGCATCCCTTACAAATTTATTGTACTTTCTTTGTCTCACAATTTCTTCATGCTTGTCTATTTGTTTCCCTAAATCCTCCTTGAATCTCGTCATTTCTTGATTCAGTTTTAATGCGTCAATTTCTTTTTCTACCTCTTTTAGCTGTTCCTTTATTTTTTCCAGGGCAATTTCAATATGTTTCACTAGTATTTTTATCAATCCTAGCGATGAGTTTAGTGTGAATTCACCCCATTCCTGTAATAAATAGTTTGCGGCATCTTGTTGACTTGGCATTAACATGATTCTGAGTCCTCTGGGGACTCTTTCTGCTTCCAAATAATTCTGTACAGCAATTAATTCTCAGGATTTGTTAATTTCCTTTTTTTTAAACTTTTCCCATAATCTTATTTTGCTTTTGGTGTCGTTTTTTCTGGTCTCATTGCGTTTGTTTGGAACTTTCTCCATGTTTCCTTTTTCGAACATATTTGACAAGTGTTCTTTTCTTTTTGCTTCTCGTTTCTCCATATCATAAACTGTGTTTTATCCGCCGTATGGATTTGTTTCACATTTACTTACTTGTGTTGTCTAAAAGTGACTGTTGGCTTTGCCCCGGTGTCAAAAAATGTCTCTCAAATCGCGTTTTTTATTTGTTCGGATAAACTTTGTTGCTTTTCCTGCCTTGCCCTCCAATCATCGCGTTATGGCATTCTTTACCGGTTATAAACCACTACATAACCGAACAGCTTTCTAATCAGCCCTCTGTTTTTTGTCTGTCCATAGTTTAATTGCGAAGAAAACCGATGCTTTCAGAGAAAGAAAAAGGTCCCTTCTTACCTCAGAAGTAGTCTCCGGGCAGCGTGGGTCCCGTTTTGCTATGCTCCTGTTCTCCGCTCACTCTGGGTTCGTTTGTTACATTCCGTGAGTACCATGGAAGTAATTAATGACAACGAGTTGGTTCCTTTACTTATCGTGCATGAAATGTATATTTAATTTAATTTAAACCAATCACAATTGTAAATATAAAATGGTTCTGTTGGGAAGTTGCATGAATTAAATGGAACTACAAATCCCAGAATTCCGAACAGGGAAACGAGAACCAGGTTAATCACGTGTCGCATGTGGGTGGGATCTCCCTTTTTTAAAAATAATCAGCAAACAGAGGTTCAGCAACCGTGATCAAGGTAGCAGGGAGCTACCGAAATGCGTTGTTTATTTCTGTGACACTGCTGAAATAGATTGAAGGATAAATTAACTTTGTCTAAAATCAACAAGTGACTAGAGTAGCGGCTTTATCGTTTTCTTTGGAATACGTTGTTGTGATAGAGAGCGGTTTGGTTCAACCGCATAAACTACGCACCTACAGAGAAGCGCCACAAACGGGAGGTAAAGGAACCAACTCGTTGTCATATATATATATATACATATATCCAGCATGCAACTCCAACCACTTCCAAACCGCAATGCCGGCGGTGAAGAAGGAGACTCGGACCCCACAGCTCCACAGGCGAAGTTTCTTTATTTCATCACAGCCTGCAAACGACGCGTTTCGGGCTGCTAGAGCCCTTGATCACATACAGCTTTAGTACTGCTCCATTATTATTTTTATATGCGTGTTAGGTGAACACCCACTCTCACTTGTTCCGGTCACATGACCCTAAACATAAACAACAGACTTCTTTCCTGATTTAATCACAAGTATCCTTATAGGAAATAATGCATGTAATGCCAATTTAAAATCAGTGTTTTCCAACAAAATATAAACAGATAAAAAATATATTCAATGTATAAATACATAAATAATCCATTTTTCTACCGGATTAATCCACGGAAAAAACTAGTATTATTTTTCCTTCTGTTTTCTGTCACAAATACATAGTTTTAAACAGCAAATATCTCTCAGGATAAATCCAGGACATGAGTCCAAAAAAAAGTGCATAGGTGAATGTAATCTCTAAAGTGCAGATGTATCTCTAAAGTGCAATCTAATGCTTAATTGTACAAAAACCAGCAAATATAAATATAAAGTGCAGTACTATTTACAATAAGACCAGTATTAATATAATTCCATAGCAAACATGCATTAATATTGTCTATAGTAAAAATTCCATCCGGAGAAAATACTATTAAAATTCATATTAAATAAATAATAGTTTTCTAAAAACATCATTATAAATTAAAACCAGTCTTACAAAAGATAAAAAGGGAAATTCATATGGTCTTTTGTTAATGTTCATAGCAGTAGATCAATATCAACACTAGTTTGTTACCGTTACACAGCGAACCATCCTACCACCACAGACATTAAAGAAAATTATACATATCTTCTGTGTTGTTTAAACCCAGTGGCCACTTACTGTCCAACTCAAGGATAAATGTAGTTTCTAATTGTCTTAACTGTCGCTCCCTATTGCCACCTCTTTTGGGTTTAGGTGCAGCACTAATCACATAATAGGAAAGACAATTAATATCCTTGTTGTGACATTTGTTAAAATGTCGTGCCACAGGGTATGCCGGATCATTGTGAAGGATGGCTCTAATATGCTGCAATATTCTGACGTGCACCTGCAGCTTCGTACTACCAATGTAGTTAAGGCCACAGGTGCACGACAAAACATATACAGCATATTCTGTTTTGCAATTGTAACTGCCCTTAATGGGGACTGGAGAAACATCAAAAGGGGTACAGTAAGTTGCTTTATTACAGCCAAACTTACAAGCTCTACATGTTGTACACCTTCTGAATCCTCTAGCAGGTTATAACCATGTTGCAGTTTTTCTCATTTCAGGGGAGTTTTTATCGAGATCTGTTCCCATAGATCTCCCTTTTCTAAATGTGATGGTAGGTGACAAAGCCAACTGATTGTGGAAAATACTATCAGTTAAAACTATTGGCCAGTGTTTCTGGATAATAGCTCTAATTTTCCTTTCTTGTCTGGAAAAGGTAGTGATTAATCTCGGGGTATCATTATTGCTATTGGCGGCAACCATTTCTGTATTTTCATTTTGGAAGAGGGTCTGTCTAGGACGTTTGCTTGCTTTCTTCATAGCCTCCCCAATAGTTATTTCGATATAGCCTGTTGCTATAAGCCTTTTCCGCATTTCTTCTTGGCACCTGATAAAATCTTCCTCATTGCTGCAGATATGTTTTAATCTTAGGATTTCGCCATATGGTATGCTTGCTAATAATGTCCCTAGGGTGGGAACTATTGGCGTGCAATGTAATATTCCCAGCCGTAGGCTTTCTATAAAGCGTACTTTCTAGCTTACCATCTTTGACATGAAGCCTCACGTCAAGAAATACAATTTGTGTTTTATGTATGTGGAAAGAAAAAGTTAAATTCATAGAATTAAGATTGATATCGGCTATACATTTTTCAGCCTCAGATATATTCCCTCGCCATAACATAAACACATCATCAATGTATCTAAAATACGCAGCAACGTGTTTAGTAAAAGGTGCCCTGTGCCTGCATCTGAGGATCTGTTCCTCCCACCAGCCTACATGTAAACATGCATAACTGGGGGAGAGACAGGCCCCCATCGCTACTCCCCTTTGCTGTTTGAAGATCTCATTATTGAAGAGAAAACAGTTATTGTTGAGACACCATTTAATGAGTTCAACAATAACTTTATTATGCTCATAGTACTCACTAGATCTACTGGCTAAGAAATGTTTAATTGCTCTGAGTCCCTGCGCATGATCAATGTTTGTATATAGAGATTCTATATCAAGCGTTATTAAGTATAGATCATCAGTCCAAACCACATCACTCATTTTCATAAGGAAATCTCCTGTGTCCTTGATATAGCTAGGGAGAGATTTAACTATACTCTGCAAAAAATAGTCGATGTATTGACCTATATTTTCGCCTGCGCTATTGATAGCTGAAATAATTGGCCTACCTGGAACAGGTGTTATCCCTTTATGTATTTTAGGTATGAGGTATAGGACAGGTAACACAGGGAACTCTTTGTCCATGAATTTATTCTCTTCACTAGAAATGAGGCCCTCTCTTCTCCACTGAGCCAATAGTTTTTGTAGTAACTCTTTGGCCTTGTCGTATTCATTAATATATATATATATATATATATATATATATATATATATATATATATATATATATATATATATATATATATACTAGGGTATTTCTTAGTATAACATTTGGTGCATTTCAGCTACAGGGAGTGGAAACGTTTACGTTATATATAGTACACAGTATCAATGTAATGTGCAGTACCTATTCACTGTTTTTAAGATTACTTATGCAAAATATATATAGTTTTTGATGTCATGAACTGTTTTCTATACCTATGATTTTAAAATGTATAAAGGCTGATTCTCTGAGGAAGGCTGCTGTGTCCGCTGAAATGCGTCTCTTTTGCTGAGTCAAGGGGGCTTATCTAATAAAAGGCCTTAACCCAAATAGTCCTCGTGTGCATGCTCTTTCCAAAGTGGAGCAGAGGTTAATTTTGTTTTATATATCTTACATGTGAACAAGGGTTTACTGCTCGAAACGCGTTGTGTAAACGGTTGAATAAATAAACATCTTGCCTGACGTCCTGTGGGGTCTGCGCCTCCTTCTTCGCCGCCGCTGTGTGGGGAGTGGAAGTTGCAGGAGCAGTCTATTGCGGATATATATATATATTCACTGAAAAAACCATAGGTTATAGACCATATATAGTTAGGAATTAGCATTTACAAAACCTTGAAAATTCACTGAAAAAACCATAGGTTATAGACCATATATAGTTAGGGATTAGCATTTACAAAACCTTATTTTACTCACACAAAACCATTGAAATTCCATATATAGTTAGTTGTACTAACTATATATCGCGCACCCGCAATCCACTGCTGATCATGTCACATATTACATCATTCATGACATGGTCAGTGACATCACTGATGACATCACTGATGACATCTCAAATGACATCACTGATGACATCACTGATGACATCTCAATGACATGACTGATGACATCACTGATGACATCTCAAATGACATCACTGATGACATCTCAAATGTCTTACATATTGAAGAATGAGTGGATGTATAAGTGTCTGGATGAAGGATTTAGTAGGTGTCTGACTGACTGTATGAGTGAGTGATTAAATGTGTGTCACTGAGTGCATGGGTTAGTCAGTAAACTGTCTTAATTTGTGCATCATTATGTCTGTTGTTCTGTAAACTGCTGCATGTGTTGATCAGTAGCTATATGAGTAAGTATATGGGTTATTGATTGGTTGCCCAAGTATTTGTATGGGAGACTGAGTGTGTGTGTGGGTGGCTGGGAGGTGTATGACTCTGTGCATAGATGTGTAAGCAGTTGATTCACTAGATATATGGATTCAAAAGTGCATGTGGAAACAGGTGTATGGGCGGTTGACTGAGTGCATTGGTGAGTGAATGGATATCTGAGTGCTACATGTCAAAGTAAGAACATATGTAAAACACAGTACATGTGAGAGTTGACATATATAAATAACTGTGCATAAGAGTCCGTGAATGTGTGAGTGGCTGTATTGATCATTGTGAACTTGTATCAGGGATTGTAAAAGAGAGTAAATATGTGTTAGTATATGTTTGAATAAGTAAGGTATGTATAACTGTATAGTTGAGGAAATGGAGGTGTAATTGATTCTTTGCATGACTGAGTAGGTGTGTGAGTAACTCCATGGATGAGTGACAGTCTGTGAGTGTCTGTTTACACTGAGTGTATCTAAGGTTATTTTAGAGTCTGAAGAAGTTCATCGTATTATCACATGAATGATGTCATCAGTGATGTCATCAGTAATGTCAAATGAGATGTCATCAGTGATGTCATCAGTGATGTCATTTGAGATGTCATCAGTGATGTCATCAGTCATGTCATTGAGATGTCATCAGTGATGTCATCAGTGATGTCATTTGAGATGTCATCAGTGATGTCATCAGTGATGTCACTGACCATGTCATGAATGATGTAATATGTGACATGATCAGCAGTGGATTGCGGGTGCGCGATATATAGTTAGTACAACTAACTATATATGGAATTTCAATGGTTTTGTGTGAGTAAAATAAGGTTTTGTAAATGCTAATCCCTAACTATATATGGTCTATAACCTATGGTTTTTTCAGTGAATTTTCAAGGTTTTGTAAATGCTAATTCCTAACTATATATGGTCTATAACCTATGGTTTTTTCAGTGAATTTCAATGTTTTTTTAATAGCAAATATCAAAACCTTTACAATGTATTCTTCTTTAAATCGAAAAATATTTTTTACATGTTTTTAATACAATTTTTTTTTATTATTTTTATTGTTTCGCTCCCGGTACGCGAACCGGTTAGCTTCCCGTTAGCTCAATTCGGAGCCGCGACCCGGTCCGCGAACCGGTAAACGTTCCGTTTAAGCACCTCTCGCGTTAGAAAACAACATCGTGACGCGTCGCGTCAGCATGACGTTTCGCGTTCTCGCGTGATACGTCATATGACGTGCTACGTTCGCGTACCCGGAAGCGCAGCGGTACGCGAACCGGAAGCGATCCGCGGCGCGGCGCCGACCGCGTAACTTAAACACAGCAGGTCATGTGACTCGGTAATAACACTTTTCATTGGTTCATTTCACTTTTGGTTTCCTAATGATGTAATACTAGGTCATGTGATCTAAAATGAACACTTTTCATTGGTTTAGAACTTTTGCTTTTCCCAAATGATGAAAACCCCTCGTTCTTTCCTCACTCTGACTTTCATCTTGGTGAGAGAAAGACCCTTTATTTACACTTTGACATGGCTTCATTAGTAGCTTCAGCTGGTTCTAACCCACCACCTCCACCAAATCCAAATAAGAGAGGACCACCTGCTGAAGTAATTTTGCAAGAAGAGGAAGAACAGGAAGAGGAGGAAGAGGAGGAAGAGCCAAGGTTTTTGCCAGAGGAGCCCAGGAGGTACAATCGAAAAGAGAATTACATTTGGCAATTCTATAGATTTCCTGAGGGGCAAAAAAAAGTGAATGCACGCTACGTGTTTTGCCGTATATGCGGTGATAGATTGTCAAGGGGAACTGAAAAAAAATACAGTTACGGCAATCACACTATGCATCGGCATATGAGTAGGTGGCACCCAAATAATTACAGTGCTGCCCAGCTACGTGATGAGCAACAAAATCCCCTCCCAAAGGCAAGAAGATCAGTTGTTCCAGAGGTGTCGGGACCAGAGGCGAGGGAGATGATCCCAAACATTCAAATGTTGTTTGGGCACGTGAAGCAAGTGTGCGTGCACTGCGGCGATTTCATCTGCTACAGGGAAAGTAGCATCATTTTGATTATGAGAGCTATTCAGAATCATGTTAATGTTTGTCCGAGACGCCCCAAAAAATAAATTCTTTTTTTTTTGTTGCTCCTGTTGAGCCCTTTACAATGGATCGTTTTTGTTTCCCCCCCCCCAAAAAAAAACAAAAAATATATAAAAACGTTCAGAAAATACAAAAAAAGTAAAAAAATGTTCAAAAAATACAAAAAAAAATATAAAACAACAAAAACATTAAAAAAAAAGTTCTTTTCAGAACTACCTCCCCGTTATAAAAAAATTGGTAGAATATTTGGAACTCTGCCAACCTCTATTTCTCTTAGTTCGCTCCCCGGAGCGCTACCCGGTACGCGTACCGGAAGCTAACCAAAAAAAATATTTTTAAAAAAAAAGAACAGTAAGTATAAGGTAAGCAAACAGACAGTTATGTGAAAAGAAAGACAGCTCTAGGGAGTAAACAAGAGATACTGTTACCTACAATCCACTGCTGATGATGTCACATATTACATCATTCATGACATGGTCAGTAACATCATCAGCAGTGGATTGCGGGTAACAGTATCCTTAGTTTACTCCCTATAGCTGTCTTTCTTTTAACATAACTGTCTGTTTCCTTCCCTTATAGTTACTGTTCTTTTTTTTAAATTTTTTTTTTGATCAGTCAGAAACAGTGACATTAATAGAAACAGAGAGAGTGAACAAGAGTGAAGAACTATGGTCCTCCTCAACCACCCTCAGAAAACCAAGGGGGTCAAGATACATCTACCGTGCCCCCTTCTACCCATTCTGAACATTATTTGCCCTCCATCTTGTATCTTGATTCGACCGAAACACAAAATGGTGGACTCCCGTAACGCTGCTGGTTTGCGAACCGGGCCACTTCCCGGGAAGCGGTCCCAAAAAAAAGGTGGGAAAGTAATTCACAGACACTAAGAGTAATAGAGACGGAGTGAGTGAACAAGACTGAGGAACTATGAGAACAGAGGGACTGAGAAAAAGAGTGGAAGGAGTTGAGTAAGTAGGTAATAGAGAAAGGAATGAGGAAAGTAGCAAAGGCAGGAAACTGAGGGTTAAAGAAGTGAAGCAGTGGATCTAATAGTAGGTGAATGTGATAGAAATGTAACGAAAAGAGTACAACTATTTACCTTATAATTGCCGTTAAATTACTCACTTTTTATTTTTATACTTTCAATCTGTGAAAGAGAGAACCAACATTTGAAAAATATTAAAACATGTATTTAAAAATTACAAAAGACAAGGGAAAAGATTGAAGGACAAATAGTTTTTCAACAACTTTGACACTGACAGAAGCTTCTGCTTCTCCAGGTCCCCTACACAGTCCTAAAGATATACATTTTAAACTAACAGTATCTTGATACAGATGAAGTGAGGCCTATCTTAAAACATGGTGCATCTTTTTCATTGCTCTTGTTTCAGAAAAGTGTCGCTTCAGGATTCCAATAACATGTCTCCTATCCAGAGGTTTGTTTGAGGTGAGGCCTACTCAGAGTTCAAGATGAGATTTACACTTGTTGAAGTGTACAGAGGAGATAATATCTGTGAAAGTCTACCAATGAAGTGAGTCATGTCCACTGCACTCTTCAACAAAGTAGAAACCTCCTATGTTTCCCTGGACAGACCTAAACTTGATCTGCACAATGTGATTCGTAATGATAGGAAACACAGGTGATGTAATTGAAATACGTGCAATTTATTTTGCTCATTTCTCAATCACATCACTTGCGTTTCCTTTGCTTAGGTATCTCATTGTGCAGATGTAGTCTAGTATATGAAAGAATACGCAGAAGTGCAGCACTGCATGCAACAACTTTGACACTTACAGAAGCCTCACCTTCTCCATGCCTCCTACTCAGTTCTACATATACATCATAAATGCAAACAGTACAGAATTAATTATACATGTTAAATGGTTTATTTTTGCTGTTCTCAGAATGTATCAAAATTCACTAAAAACAGTGACTTGAAGGTATTCATCATGTAACAGCGGGGAAAAAAAAACACAATCAAAATGATTGTGTTTAAAAAACCCATACAACATCAGAAATCAAAATTCAGAACTCCTTAAAGTTAACTTACTTTCCATGACGTCCAAGGATGTCCTATGAACAGCTTACACTCTTTTGTGCTGTTATTACTTTCAGCCCGCCACTTTCTGAAAGAAAATCTCCATCGTTTTTAAAAACACGTTACATGCAATAAATGACTTCTTGCTCTCTACCACAATTTTCCACAAGGCCAAATCTTGTCAGAGCCATTGATAACTCTTGGATTTCTTGTAAGCCAATCCCGTCATTTGGCATTTCCGCAACTTTCAGAATTAAAATGTTGAAGATCATTTTCACAATCCTGGAATAGTAATATCTTCCCCTTCTTGCTCAGTCATGTTCTACTTTTCCTATGACACTGATACAAGCAGACTTACACTACCCCTATGACTACTACAATTATTTAATTCTCTACATCACTTTTAATCACAAAGCAATGTAAAACAGTAGACAGCATTGTAGACTTACATTCCCTCTACTCCATGTTTTGATTGGCTGCTTCAATTAGTTTATAAAAAGAAACAGTTTTTCTGAACTCATTCAAAGTGCACGTACTTCTCCATAATGTCCAGTCCTATGGTTAGAAGTTATGTCTCTGAACTACACTTATCCTCAAGGCCAAATTGTGTAGGAGCCATTAGAACTTCTTGAAATTCCACAGAGCACATCCCGAGATTCTTTCCCTAAAATTTTGGTTTTACAAACACCAGGTAAGAGTTTTTAAGGTCATACGGCAATTTTTTTTTGAAAATTAAAACAGAATCATTGCAAAATGACCAGCCATTTCTAGACTTTAAATAAGCTGTGTAATGTCCTGATGTTGTTGAAGGACCGTCATGATATATAATTGCTGCAGTTACAAAAGTCCTTCCTGATATTGACAACTGTGAAGCCACAAAATTTTTAATTAAAGTTGTCAATTTTGTTCCATCAGGCCTACATCGTTGGAATATTAAAATGACATACTGGCCATATGTTCGTATAAATAATGTGGACATCATTTCAGATTTACATTGGCTACACTCCATGTTGTGATCAGCTGCTTTTACTAGCTTATTAAAAAAGACTGATTTACTGTCTGGCAAAGTTAAATATATAAATCTTTCTGAGTCTACACTAGTAGTACTTGATACCATACAGTTCTCGCAGTCATGCTGCCATTGATAAGAAAGCCCAAACAGCTGATCTACATCTACACCTTCAGCATGTAATACATCAAGCATATACATTAAAAACTCCTGACAATCTTGCTGAATATTTTGAGAGAATTGTGTTTGGCCTGAACATCTGTCTAACAGATTTCGAATTTCAGACACACTTTCTATGTTTCTTCTATCAGTGGTACATTTCTCTAACACAGAATTTAACAAACTGCAAAATCTTTGATCAGAATTGACCACAATCTCTTCTTTTACATTTTTTAGAGAAAATAAAACATTTACCACTACATTAGCATAGCAGTTGACACCAGAACTGTTTTCAAACTGAAAACCAACAACATCTTCAACAGAATCCTTTTTGTTTCTGCTTGTAATTTTAGGTTCATTGACTTTTTGTCTTTTTGCTACAACCTCCCCAGTATTGTTCTTATTTCTTCGTTTCCGGCCTACCACACGTTTCTCAAACAAAGGATACTGAGGCAAATGTGGCGCATACTCTCTTCTTAACCTATTGTATTCCTTAACACAATCTAGATCCGCACAAATGTTTGTGACATCACACTCAATCAAGTACAATCCCGATAAAGTTCTAACTCGTGACAATGCCACATATGCCATACCCTCCTTGAACACAGAACTGCCAATATTCACCAATGCACTGTCTACGCTTAAACCTTGCGATTTATGAATTGTCACCGCATATGCCAAGCAAACAGGAAACTGCTTACGGCGAACATATAAGTCTTTTACAAGCAAAAATCTAGCAGAACAACGACCAATTAGCTGTACTTCCTCAATGCCATCAAATTTAATTTTTAAAAATTCAATTCCATCTCTATTTCTGTATTTCACAAAATCAACAACATTACCCATTGATCCATTTACCAGACCTCTTTCAACATGTAAATTCCTTCTTAAAATTATACGGCAGTTCAAGCACACATTCAGAGTCTTTTCAAAACCTGCAGTTTTAGATATACTCTTCTCTAATGAATCCAATTTTGTTTTCAGATTCTCAGACAAAATAACTGTTGATCCCATATGCTCTACTCTATCAATAGCTTCCAGTTTCACAATCTCTTGCTTTTCTAAATGCAACATTTTGTTGTTAAATTTGGCACATTCTGCAAGAGTTGGCATCAAACATATTCCAGATTTCTTCTCAGTAATTTTCTGAAAAATATTCTCAGGCACAACATCTTGTTCTGGATATAAATTTGACAGTAATCGTGCATGTAAAGCTTCTTTCCCATGCTCGGTCACTTTTCCAATTCTAACATCTTGTAGAATAGTCTTGTAAACTTCATCCTTCGCCTGACGCATATTTTCATGCAGTTCAGCATAATTGAAGTTTAACCATATATTGACGTTGCCAATGCTGCCTAGGCACTTCCTGGTATCTTCATGCGTGAGCATTTTGAACACAGGTTGCCCTTTCACTGGTGTCAGCTGCAAAAGATCTCCGAAAACAATGATGTGTTTGCCACCACATAACACATCATACTCTGTTTTGAGAACTTCTTGCATTCTCAAATGCACAAAGGCAAGCATGACATTGGAAACCATGCTTACTTCGTCAATGATAAGAAGTTTCATTTTCCTCAAGATTCTTGAAACTTCAAAACAAGCATCTCCAGATAGCTTGTGATATTGTAATTTGTTGTCATGCTCCACTGGCAGCATCAGTAAACGATGTAAAGTAATCCCTTTAATATTATGTGCTGCCAGTCCAGTTGGAGCAGTGACAACACAAGACAGCGATGACTCTGTCCTTTCCTGCAAATAGCATGAAATTGCTTTAATGAGGAAACTTTTTCCAGTTCCCGCTTCTCCACTCACGTACAGTCGGACAGGCTTCAACGACGTACATGAGCACTCTTTCTTATCATGACTTAATCCATGATCAATTTGCATGGTAACTTCGTCATATGTTTTCCTCTGCTCAACGTTAAGTTGTCTTTCCAACTCTTCTAAGTTAACCGCATCCTCCTGAGCATGTGCCATGGCTCTTTCCACTTCATTCATAGCAGTGGCAGCTTCATTTTCAATAACAGGTCCTCCTAGTGGATCCTGACTCAATGAAGCAGAACTCTGACTGTCCTGAGAACTGTCTCTGGCAATCTCGGCTGCAATCGTTGCTTCCTGCTCAATTTCCGCATTCAACATTTCTACATATTTGGGAAAAGCAGGACATTCTATGGTCTCCTTGGCGGCATTGAAAGAGTCTTCGTAACAGAGGAAATCTCCAAGCAGTTCCTCTTCTGCACGCCAAGGCTTGAAAAGTTGCAAAAGTGCTAAATAGAAAAACTCCTTTTTTTCAGGAGATTCGCCACTCAATTTTCGATGGTTTACCAAGTGGCATTTTCTTTGCTTGACCAGACATCCCTCACTTCCTATTACAGCATACACTCCTTTCTCAGTATCTTCTTTGATGTTCCTCTTGAATATGTAATTTTGCAGAACCTCATACAGACAAACATTCTCGAGGTGACTGCTTCGATTTGGATAATATGTATCCAACATGTTTGTCTTCAAAATGTCGGTACTGTTTGGCTCCTTTTCCGCCAAATACTCAATTTCCCGCACAGGTTTGAGAACTCGATTACGCGTTGCAGCAAGACCAAGACTCGCCCAAACGATACTCCTGGACTTGGCATAGAGACTTGCTGAAGACAACCGGTCAGAACATTCGTACGCTCCGATTTCTCGATGCGACAACATCTTCAGACTGAAACTGTACAACTTCTTGCTGAGGCTCTTTTCATGGGAAATGTCCTCCCACATATCCTTCAATTCTGTCTTCTCTTTTTTGGTGATGTAAGACGTCACATACCGAGCCACAGCCATACAGTTATCAGCCACAAACTGTATATCCATGTTAGCATTCCACATGGACAAAATCACCGGGTTGTAGTCGTTGATGTACTTGGACTCTTCGTTCCTCTTCAAATTGTAAGTGTTTTTAGGTGATTTCTTCATGACATTGTGTCGCAGCGAAGACATCAAACTGTTTACTCTTCCTTTATAAATCACCGGTCGTGGAAAGCCGAAACGACATTTAGTGTAGAACTTGTCCTTGTTTCGGAATTTACGACGGCAGTACTTTCCACATCGATGGCTTTGGAAACGCAGAACTTTTTCTCTTAGGCTTTTCTTCTCCTTTGCATTTGGAACAGCACACGTAGAATACTGTTGGATGAAACTCATCACTGAGTCTTCTGGATCCGTTCCAAATTTAGGTGCATCCTTGATCCACAGCAACATATGTATATGAGGAGCACCTCTTGCTTGGTACTCTTTTCTCCAGAAGAAATCCAACACCTCTCCAAGAGGTGGATTCTTCTTATTCATGATGAAAGACATCATAGCTTCAAATCTATGATTGAAGTACCTACATACATTGACTGGATCCAAAGAGCACAGTTCTCCGGGTGTCTTGAATTCGATGTTATCTACGTTAGCATTTGCCTCTCGTAGAAATTCAAGTAAGTCTTCCCAGCCATACTCGGCACAGCTCAGAGTGAGGAACCATGTGGGAGTACCTAAGTTCCTCAGCATATATTTTAAATCACCATGACGACGGTACCAGTACTCATTAGTACCACGCTGACACGCCATGAGATTAATCAGGTGAGAATCCAAAATACTGTCTTGGACATTGACTTTATCCATAAAGTCACTTGCCGAGATGTTTTGCATGTGTATACCACTTTTCAAGATGTGGTTCACTGCATATGACAGTCCAGACAGATCGCTTTCAAACAGGAGATGAAACAAATAAGGAATGCATTGTCGAAACCTAGCATCTCCTGCATACAATCGCAAAGTCCGGTATTCAGAAGCAGGAATTTGATGAGGTCGCTCATCATATCTTCCTCCCTGACCTGTTGGAAAAAGCTGTGGGAAACACCAAGCTTCCAAACTTTCCTCCCAAACACTAATGGGACTCCCTTTCGCTTGTTTCATTTGAAACAACTCAATAGCATTCCCCATGACTTCCTTGGAATGCAAAGGATGAACACTATAATGTTCATATATTTCTTCACTAGTAGAGGGTTCTACTTTCTCAATTTGACCAGCACACAAATCGCTATCCTCTTCCTCACTTACTTCCTCTTCTGAAACATATACATTCTTATAGTATTTATTATTTTTTTTCAAATACAATGTTGCCTTTTTAACTTTCCTAACATCTACTAAATCTTGCCATATTTTCTTATTCTTTGTCGGAACCCCATTAACTAAGATAACCAGAGGTTCCTCTTCCACTTTTTCTACTCCAATTGTGTTAATGTTTTTCTTCAAATCTAGAGGCAAATAAACAACTCTTCCCTTTAATCCTCTCTGTAAATCTGATGGAGGCAATTTCCCTGTCTTTGGCTCCATTCTTACAATAGCCTGAAAGGGATGGATACTTTGAATCAAAATAGATTCATAAGTATTTAAATCCTTCAATTCAGAAGGAATCTCAACCAATTCCAGATTATTATGAACTGCTCTAGCAGGCATCTGGTTTTGATTTAATTTGCAAGAACAATAAGTACACACACGTTGATCCAATCCCAAATCAAAACAATTTTCTACCATAAAGTATGTTGCAAAATCCTTCCATTCACTATTATTTTCCCTTTCACTTTTTGCATATAAATCCACTAACTTAGTCTGATTCTTATAATAAGTGCGTCGACAACACACACAAGTGAAATTCGGCCTCTCACTTGATTTCACCTCAAACGTCGCAATTTCCCTCTGGAAATTATCTGTACTGGAAACATGTACACTATCTTCCACAAGACCCTCTTCTTCTTGGTCAATTTCAACATTCTCCTCTTTACTTCCAAAGTAACAAAACTCAATTTCTTCACATATATTCTTCACATCTATTTCAGAACCATGCAAAAGAGCAGCGCATATTTGTTTAAGCATAATCCTGGACTCTTAGCATAATACAACATTCTAACTAATTTCCTCACTTTGTTATGATGCACTGCTAGCATCCTGAAATGATGAAAAACACTCTGGCATACTCTCCTGGAAAGACAAGCCAGTGAATGTCCATGCAAACCTGTCACTTCTCTTACTCTGCAAGGATCTAATTCTTGCAACAACATCATTTTCTGCTTCAAACTTTTCTTATTAAATGACCGTACAAAATCACAAAGCAAATTGATGGAATCCTGTCGCACACTGCAAATACTACTACACTTCCAGGTGTACACAGGACCCTTAGCACGTCTTCCTAAAACCTCATTACCTAACACCTCTTCTGCCTCTGTTGTCACAAGTTTTTCTTTTTCAACTGGACAACCATCTTTCACTTCATAAGCACGACCACTGGTGTCAACTGCATGCACCAAATCATTATCCTGGAAATAACTCTCCTCATTAAAAAATGCCTCACAGCTTGAACTATGCATCCATTCTCCAGAAAAAACTTCACAAAAATTACTACGATTAACTATTCTCTTCCATCTACTATTTCTTTTGAAATCAAAAATTGCCTTGTTTAGCTTCCTAATTCTATTGATTATCAAAATAAATAACTTACGTTTAATTTCAAATGCCTGATCAATAACTTTCTCAACTTTTTTTTTTGTCTTATAAAAAACTAGTTTATGTTGACCTTTCTTAATATTTTTTAACAAATTGCCAATTATCCTGTTCCGGAACATTCGTTTACGAATCTCCCTAAACTGTTGTTTCCTTCTACTATCATGCACAGAGTTATCTCTTGCTCTAGCAGTAACATTTTTCATTGGCCTTTCTTTTCCATTTGATTTCCTTCTCGTTTTATGGACTGAAACATTTTCTGTAGTAATATTTTTTTTATTACACATATTTCTTATAAAGTGTTTTGTGCTCTTACCCGGTGCTTTCTTCGTGACTTGACAAATCTTTTTGTTAGAGGACTGCTGCGTATTATTTTTCACCTGCTGTCTTTGACGTTTTGCAGCCTTTCTCTGTCTTTCTATTGTAGGCATGGTGAAATCTTGAAATGATCTGCAGTTGAATCTGTGGAAAAATATAATAAATAATGTTATTAACCATTATTACCAAACAGTAAATCAGTAACAGTGATAAAAAACTTAACACACTACTTGACATTTTAATTAGAAGATTTTTTAGTCGTTGGCAAATTTACAATACAGAAATACCAGAAAAGAAATGACATTTATATTTATGTTACCTATGCTATTTTATATGTGAATCTGATCTAATTTTATGAGCATATTTTAATATTTTATTGAAGACACTACACATAACCTGCTTTTGAAGGTGTCTTTATTGTTAAATTAAACGGTTTCCTTTTTACTTTTTATTAATTATAAATTTTAAAAATAAATGTTTATATTTCCAAAGGCTCAAGCAGGTCAGCTTCCCATCCTATATCATATAATTCGGACAAATCTGCATCCTCATCACGCTCTTCTTCATCCTCAGGATTTAAATCATCCAATGGATCAACATCCACTGATGTTTCAATTACAAGTTCAATGATGAGGTCAAAATCAACTGATTGCAGATTGTCGCTCATGTTGAGGTTGTCTTTATCTTTAAAGAAAGATAACAACAATGAGATGTTGCAGAGTAAGAGACAAATCTCACAGATTATAATAGTAAAATTGTTTAACAAGAGTAACATTTTGCAGCTATTATTTAGCCATGTCCAGCGATACTGAGCAGGTGAAGCCTATGTCTAATTTTTCACTGAACAGGACTCATCTGTTCTTAACCTTGGATAAGCCTCACCGACTCTGTGTCCCCTGCACATACTTAAATGTAAAGGGGCAGATTTATGTTAAATGGCACATCCCCAGGCATGCACCAGTTAACGTGCACCACTGCTCTGCCACCTATGGTGTGCCGCATTTACAATCAGATAGGAGAAACCTGTGTCAAAACCCTGCACCTGCTTGAAGCAGGCATAGGTCTTGACGCAACATTGTGGAGATGGTGCACCCCTGAGCCTTGCTGGAGCTGCATCGCACTTGCGATACAACTCCAGCAATGCGCCACATTAACGGCACAGATGCGTCAAGCATCTGTGCCGTTTTTGCCCCATGCTGCGCCGCATTGTAAATGCAGCACACCATGGGTGGCGGAACAGCGGCGCAAGATGACTGGCACATCCCTGGTGATGCACCAGTCATCATAAATCTATCCCTAAGCTTCTTATCTTGTTAGATATGAACTGCCATATGTATCATCAAAATATTTTGCATTTCCTAAATAGCAAATTTTAAGGAATAAATAGCGATTCTTTACCATTCCTAATTTGCGATGAGCAAATTGCTAATTGCAAGTTACCCATTCATTTCCATGGGCTAGGAGGCTCATAGGAATGAAGGTTTAATTTGCGATTAGCAATTTGCTCATCACAAATTAGGAATTTTTCCAAGGGTGCAGGGGTGTCTCAAGAACACCCTGCTGCACCCCTGAAAAAGAAATTTGGGGGCATATGGCACACATACATGCCCTAAGGGCATGTGTTGGCGTCATATGGGACCTTTTGTTTTTTTTAAAAAAAGCTTTTTGAAAAGAATTCACAAATTACCACCAATTTACCACAATAGTTTCCAAATCCTTAATGTCATTTTTTACATATTTTTTGTTTGATACATTGCATTTAAGTAGTCACAAAATTTGCAAATCCTTCAGTGCAATTGCAAAATAAGGAATAGCAAATTTTGCTACTCCTTATTTTGCATCAAACTTGTTTGATACATACCATTTGTCTAATTAACATTCGCAAAGGCCAAAATTCGTAGAATTTTGATCTTTGCGAATGCTAATTAGCTTGATACATATGGCCCCAAGTGAGGCCTGTCTTACGACATGGTGCATCTTTTGCATCACTGCTGCATCGGTTTCATGTGGTACGTTTTTTTTACACCATGACATATCTGCCTAAATGCATCAATTTGTAATGTTGTCGCCTCATAGCAAATCTTTTGCACCACCGCTGCATCATAAAAGTGACGCACAGTGGCACAAAAGAGGCATAAACCTATCATAAATCTGTCCCTAGCATTTTAAATGATTAATCCAGGATGACGATAAAGTGTGGCCTATCCAGAGGTTTGTTTAAGGTGAGGCCTACTCAGGATTGCAGATTAAAGTTACGCTTGATGAAGAATACAGAGGAGATAATACATGTAAAGGCCTACCAATGAAGTAAGTGATGTCCACTTCATTGCGCCAGTCATCATAAATGTATCCCTAAGCTTCTTATCTTGTTACAGATCAACCACCATATCTACCATCAAACTATTTTGCATTTCCTAAATAGCAAATTTTAAGGAATAAATAGGAATTCTTTACTATTCCTAATTTGCAATGAGCAAATTGCTAATTGCAAATTACCCATTCATTTCCATGGGCTAGGAGGCTCATAGGAATGAAGGTTGCAATTTGCGATTAGCAATTAGCTCATCACAAAATAGGAATTTTTTCAAGCGTGCAGGGGTATCTCAAGAACAATATGGCACACCTACATGCCCTAAGGGCATGTATGGGCGTCATATGGGACCTTTTGTTTTTTGGAAAAAAATGCTTTTTGAAAAGAATTCGCAAATTACCACAAACTAGAAGTTGGTGGTAGTTTCCAAATCCTTAATATCATTTTTTACATATTTTTTGTTTGATACATTGCATTTAAGGAATCGCACATTTTGAATTAAGGACATTTTAAGTCATTTCCACATGTGCAGTGTTTTCAAATTATGATTTGAAAATCGTTTTTGGGGAAAAGTAATGGTTTGCAAATTTATGACAAGGACATAATGGTGTATGCTTCTCTATAAGGCATTTCAGTGTCTCTGATGTCATTTTTCCCATATTACATTATAAGACCTTTCCCCATGGAGCACATTCCTTGTAAATATGCTCCCACCTGTGCATGGCGAATTTAGATTTTGACTGTTTGAGTCACATAGCCATGTTAAAAGTGACCCAAAAAAATTGCAAACGTTTTAAAAAAACACATTCATGTGTCTTAAGGACATTTTAAGTCATTTCCCCATGGACAATGTTTTCTAAGTGGCGCAAAAGAGGCATACACCTATCATAAATCTGTCCCTAGCATTTTAAATGATTAAATCAAGATAACAACAAGATGTGGCCTATCCAGAGGTTTGTTTAAAGTGAGGCCTACTCAGGATTGCAGATTAAAGTTACGCTTGATGAAGAATAAAGAGGAGATAATACATGTAAAGCTCTACCAATGAAGTAAGTGATTTCTACTTCATTGCGCCAGTCATCATAAATGTATGCCTAAGCTTCTTATCTTGTTAGACATCAACCGCCATATGTATCATATAACTATATTGCATTTCCAAAAAAGCGAATTTTAAGGAATAAATAGCGATTCTTTACCATTCCAAATTTGCGATGAGAAAATTGCTAATTGCAAATTACCCATTCATTTCCATGGGCTAGGAGGCTCATATAAATGAAGGTGCAATTTGCGATTAACAATGTGCTCATCACAAATTAGGAATTTTTCCAAAGCTGCAGGGGTGTCTCAATAACACCCTGCTGCACCCCTGAAAAATAAATTTGGGGGCATATGGCGCACATAAATTTTAACAACATTCCTTTACCTCAAAAACGATTTTCAAATCATAATTTCAAAACACTACACATGGGAAAATTACTTAAAATGTCCTTAAGACACATAAAAGCGTTTTTTGATTGCCTTTCCTGCATGGTTGGGTCACTTTTAACATGGCTATGTAACACAAACATTCAAAATCTAAATTTTCCATTCACATGTGGGAGCATGTTTACAAGCAATTTGCGCCACAGAGAAAGGTCTTACACTAAAATGAGAAAAATAACATCAGGGACAGTCAATTGCCTTATAAAGAAGCATACACCATTATGTCCTTGTCATGAATTTAAAAACAATTCCTTTACCCCAAAAACGATTTTCAAATCATAATTTCAAAACACTGCACATGGGAAAATGACTTAAAATGTCATTAAGACACATGAAAGCGTTTTTTGATTGCCTTTCCTGCATGGTTGGATCACTTTTAACATGGCTATGTAACACAAACATTCAAAATCTAAATTTTCCATGCACAGGTGGGAGCATATTTACAAGCAATTTGCGCCACAGAGAAAGGTCTTACACTAAAATGAGAAAAATAACATCAGGGACATTCAATTGCCTTATAAAGAAGCATACACCATTATGTCCTTGTCATGAATTTAAAAACAATTCCTTTACCCCAAAAACGATTTTCAAATCATAATTTCAAAACACTGCACATGGGAAAATTACTTAAAATGTCCTTAAGACACATAAAAGCGTTTTTTGATTGCCTTTCCTGCATGGTTGGGTCACTTTTAACATGGCTATGTAACACAAACATTCAAAATCTAAATTTTCCATGCACAGGTGGGAGCATATTTACAAGCAATTTGCGCCACATAATTCATAATTTTCTCCTCAAAGCACACTATTCTCTATCTAACTTAAAGAAATATTTTCTCACCTTAGCAAATACTTTGAGTTTGAAAACAGTCTCAGAAACACACCAATTTGTCTTCAGCAGAGCAAAAGGTATGCACTCCAGAGTCTGCAGCTATCAAAAGCACAGAAATGCTGTAATTCTTCACACATATTTCTCATGTCACCCAATCAAAACTCTTCCCTCACTTTTTTTCAAATGAAAACCCTTCCCCCCTCTGCCCTTTCTGTCTTTTCTGCATGGCAACCACCTCATTGGAAGACTTCTGGTGTTTGCAAGTTCACACAACTTTGTTGCAATTGAACTCTGAACTCTCAGTGCACCTGCATATCCAGTGCATTCTTTCATTTAATGATTTTTTATTGACCATTCAAAATACATCTTTCAAAGAACACATCCGTGCACCCTAACTTTCTGTTTTCAGCAATCAAAATCCACCAATCACTGTTACTGCTTCATGAACACAGAAACTCCACAGTTTTTTTCATTTTAAACTCTCATTTTTTCAACTGCCATTTCATTGCCACACTTCATCTGACTGTAGGAGAACCTTCTCTCACCATGTTTTCTGTCTGGATTGTTGGACATAGTTATATTCACTGGGCTCAAAGGTACGTTGAAAACAGGAAATTACCTAACCTCAATTTACAAGATGTGGAAATTAAGTGGTTTGGCCACAGAGGATTAAAATGTGACCAATTGATACCATTGGTGAAAACCTTTATGCATTTGCCCAAACCTGACCTGTTAATTGTGCACTGTGGAGGTAATGACTTGGGCACTTTGACTGGTGTAGGTCTGGAAATGCTTTTAAAGGACACCTTTGAGCAATTAATGGCACTTTTTCCTCAGACTGCCTTGGTATATTCAAATATATGCCAAAGACAGAAATGGAGGTGGTCAAACCAATTTTGTCCACAAATTGAGAAGTCGAGGAAGCATGTAAATAAGTCTGTTTCAGCTTACATGAGAGACCATGGAATGGGCTCCCTGTACAACAATAACTTGCGATACTACATGCAAGATATCTACAGAGGAGATGGAGTTCACTTCTCAGATGAGGGCAACAGAGTTTTCACTCTGAATTTAAGAATGTGCATTGGTACCTACTTATAAGTACCTAAATGTACCATAAACCCAAAAGCTCTTCTCAGAGCTACCCTACATCTAATCACTCACAATTATTATTTTACTCTAACATTTTGTCTAATTTTCAACAAAGTACGCTCCCCGGGGCGCTACCCGGTACGCAAACCGGGAGCTAACCTCGCGAAATTTTTTTAAAAAATGTTTTTTTTTCGCACATATGGGCCTCCTCAGCCACCCTCACAAAACCTAGGGGGTCAAGATAAGTCTACCGTGCCCCCTTCTACCCATTCTGAACATTATTTGCCCTCCATCTTGTATCTAAATTCGACCGAAACACAAAATGGTGGACTCCCGGAACGCTTAAGGTTCGCGAACCGGGGCGCTCAACGGTTCGCATACCGGGTCGCTCCCTGGGAAGCGCACCATCAAAAAAGGTGGGAAAGTAGTTCACAGAAAAGCCACTGGAGACAATTTCACCAAATATAGATTAGCTCATACTACATACCAATCCCTACCATTTTCACAAATTTGATTGGAATTCCATTTAGCCATTTAGCCTGTAGACCTCTCTAAATACCGTGAGGTAAATTACTTCACAAAACACATCTGAAGTGTTGGAATTGACAACCAATGAAAATGTTACTTTCATTTTCTATTTTTTTTACCTGACATTTCATTGGTTATATACCTGAATATATATAAAGGAAGAGAAGAAAACACAGCCATTTTGACTACTACTTCTTGCTGTACATTTCAATAGTATTTTCACTAATTCCTTCAACTTCTTTCTAAAGGTAAGTTTTTATTTTTAAAACTGAAGTATATTGTGCACTATAAGTTAATATGGTAAACTTTTTCTGATAGATATATACTATCCCTCTGTAGTAGTTATAGATTTAGAGAGACTTCTCTGTTATAGTTAAGGATGGAGTTAGGCTTCTCTTGTATAATTATGAATTTACTTACGTTAAATCACATACACATTTTTATATTCCTACTTCCACTCTGATACTATACACTGCCCAAAGATAAATTCACTGATAAAAAATGCCTATCTAAAATTATTCCCTACATTGCCCTATCTCTACTAATATATATTTTTTTAATTCAAATTTCAGGCAAAATGGAAGGCGAAAACCAAGTTTCTTTTGAAATGGACCTGCAAGACAGCAGCCAAGAATTGATTGATACAATTGATCAAATTGACATTGAATTTTTCGATGAAACTTGGGACAATGAACTACTGCAATGTGTACAAGCAGTAGATAACCTCCTTGCAAATGAGGACATTTTACACCCTCAGAGACTACAATGTATATTCCATGATAATTATGAAATTTCTGACAATGAAATGTTAGAAAGTTTAATAAATTATGAAACACAATCACATTAAAAAAAAATGCTTAAAAAATAAAGAAAATAAAAAATAATCAACAAAAACAACAATCAATTAACATACAGCATTTGAAAAGTCTATCATTCATTTTTCATTGCAGTACGCTGCCCAGAACGCTTCCCGGTTCGCGGACCGGGCGCTCCCCACGCAAAAAAAAATAAAATTTTTTTTGTTTTTTTTGCCCCGCGGGGCCCTTTTAAAACCTCCACATTAAACCTAGGGGGTCAGGGAGGATCTAGTATGCCCCCTTATGGTCATTTTCGCCTTTGTTTTGGCCTCCTCTTGTCTCTCAATCCTACCGAGAGACAAGATGGCGGCCGCTCCGGACTGTTTAGAATGTTGACAGACACCGAAAAGCCAATCAGCTTAGCTACGCGAAGTTCCGGTACGCTTAAGGTCCGCGGACCGGAGCGCTGCCCAGAGCGCGCTTACAGATATATATCTTTTTTTAAACGTTAATTTCTCAAAATCCACTGGAGCACATATATTGAGACCTAGAAAAGGCACATCGGGCTACCAGTCCCTACAATTTTGCCAAGTTTCGTGCAAATCCATTCAGCCGTTCGGGCTAAAAGTGAGGCCAACCGCCCTATGGAAAACTCAATGTTAAAAACACGTTTTGGGACCCCCCTTTTTTCTCGGCCCCCCCTGGACGAACCCCCCCCAAATTTCCAGGGGCTGCTCAGAAACAAAATGTTCCATTTTCCAGAAAATTTCAGCCAATTCCGTCCACAAACGCCAAAGTTATTAGACATAGAATTTTCAAAAATCCCATAGGGAAAAAATCCTAACTATATATACCTACTGGCGACCGCCAGTAGGTAATATATGTATATATATATATATATATATATATATCAGAGCCCACAAACACCCATAGTGCGGAACGCACTCACAGTCGGCGTTCATCAGGTCAGGTGAGAAGCCCGGTACATCCAGCATCAGCAGGGCCTTGACGCGTTTCGGGCATACGCCCTTCTTCATAGGTTAACTGCTTACAAATGACTGCCCGCATACAAAACTTTCCAGTGTATGTCCCTTTATTTATACAATCACACTCCAATGTAGGTGGAACATCTCGCAAGTGCATGATGGGACTGGAAGTCCTTCACTTAACACCTCAGTGGGCTACAGGAAGTCATAATGTAAAAATCAATAAAAATTCACGGGTGGGCCTTCTGCTTCTCCCCTCATTCTGCCATTCGCCGGGCCAGGCAGTCATTTGTAAGCAGTTAACCTATGAAGAAGGGCGTATGCCCGAAACGCGTCAGGTCCCTGCTGATGCTGGATGTACCGGGCTTCTCACCTGACCTGATGAACGCCGACTGTGAGTGCGATAAAATACGGCCGACCCGGCCGGGGATCGCACAGCCGCAGATCTTTAGCGGTTCCGCTGCTGAACGGCGTTTCAGCGGCGTGGGACAATCCAGCGAATGGCAGAATGAGGGGAGAAGCAGAAGGCACACCCGTGAATTATTATTGATTTTTACATTATGACTGCCTGTAGCCCACTAGGGTGATAAGTGAAGGACTTCCAGTCCCATCATGCACTTGCGAGATGTTCCACCTACATTGGAGTGTGATTGCATAAATAAAGGGACATACACTGGAAAGTTTTGTATGCGGGCAGTCATTTGTAAGCAGTTAACCTATGAAGAAGGGCGTATGCCCGAAGCGCGTCAGGTCCCTGCTGATGCTGGATGTACCAGGCTTCTCACCTGACCTGATGAACGCCGACTGTGAGTGCGGTCCGCACTGTGGGTGTTTGTGGACTCTGATAAAATACGGCCAACCCGGCCGGGGATCGCACCGCCGCAGATCTTTAGCGGTTCCGCTGCTGAACAGCGTTTCAGCGGCGTGGGACAATCCGGCGAATGGCAGAATGAGGGGAGAAGCAAAAGACACACCCGTGAATTTTTATTGATTTTTACATTATGACTGCCTGTAGCCCACTGGGGTGTTAAGTGAAGGACTTCCAGTCCCATCATGCACTTACGAGATGTTCCACCTACATTGGAGTGTGATTGTATAAATAAAGGGACATACACTGGAAAGTTTTGTATGCGGGCAGTCATTGTAAGCAGTTAACCTATGAAGAAGGGCGTATGCCTGAAACGCGTCAGGTCCCTGCTGATGCTGGATGTACCGGGCTTCTCACCTGACCTGATGAACGCCGACTGTGAGTGCGTTCCGCACTGTGGGTGTTTGTGGACTCTGATAAAATACGGCCGACCCGGCCGGGGATCGCACCGCCGCAGATCTTTAGCGGTTCCGCTGCTGAACGGCGTTTCAGCGGCGTGGGACAATCCCGCGAATGGCAGACTGAGGGGAGAAGCAGAAGGCACACCCGTGAATTTTTATTGATTTTTACATTATGACTGCCTGTAGCCCACTGGGGTGTTAAGTGAAGGACTTCCAGTCCCATCATGCACTTGCGAGATGTTCCACCTACATTGGAGTGTGATTTTATAAATAAAGGGACATACACTGGAAAGTTTTGTATGCGGGCAGTCTTTGTAAGCAGTTAACCTATAAAGAAGGGCATATGCCCGAAACGCGTCAGGTCCCTGCTGATGCTGGATGTACCGGGCTTCTCACCTGACCTGATGAACGCCGACTGTGAGTGCGTTCCGCACTGTGGGTGTTTGTGGACTCTGATAAAAATACGGCCGACCCGGCCGGGGATCGCACAGCCGCAGATCTTTAGCGGTTCCGCTGCTGAACGGCGTTTCAGCGGCGTGGGACAATCCAGCGAATGGCAGAATGAGGGGAGAAGCAGAAGGCACACCCGTGAATTTTTATTGATTTTTACATTATGACTGCCTGTAGCCCACTGGGGTGTTAAGTGAAGGACTTCCAGTCCCATCATGCACTTTCGAGATGTTCCACCTACATTGGAGTGTGATTGTATAAATAAAGGGACATACACTGGAAAGTTTTGTATGCGGGCAGTCATTTGTAAGCAGTTAACCTATGAAGAAGGGCGTATGCCCGAAACACGTCAGGTCCCTGCTGATGCTGGATGTACCGGGCTTCTCACCTGACCTGATGAACGCCGACTGTGAGTGCGTTCCGCACTGTGGGTGTTTGTGGACTCTGATAAAATTCGGCCGACCCCGCCGGGGATCGCACCGCCGCAGATCTTTAGCGGTTCCGCTGCTGAACGGCGTTTCAGCGGCGTGGGACAATCCGGCGAATGGCAGAATGAGGGGAGAAGCAGAAGGCACACCCGTGAATTTTTATTGATTTTTACGTTATGACTGCCTGTTGCCCACTGGGGTGTTAAGTGAAGGACTTCCAGTCCCATCATGCACTTACGAGATGTTCCACCTACATTGGAGTGTGATTGTATAAATAAAGGGACATACACTGGAAAGTTTTGTATGCGGGCAGTCATTTGTAAGCAGTTAACCTATGAAGAAGGGTGTATGCCCGAAACGCGTCAGGTCCCTGCTGATGCTGGATGTACCGGGCTTCTCACATGACCTGATGAACGCCGACTGTGAGTGCGTTCCGCACTGTGGGTGTTTGTGGACTCTGATAAAATACGGCCGACCTGGCCGGGGATCGCACCACCGCAGATCTTTAGCGGTTCCGCTGCTGAACGGCGTTTCAGCGGCGTGGGACAATCCAGCGAATGGCAGAATGAGGGGAGAAGCAGAAGGCACACCCGTGAATTTTATTGATTTTTACATTATGACTGCCTGTAGCCCACTGGGGTGTTAAGTGAAGGACTTCCAGTCCCATCATGCACTTGCGAGATGTTCCACCTACATTGGAGTGTGATTGTATAAATGAAGGGACATACACTGGAAAGTTTTGTATGCGGGCAGTCATTTGTAAGCAGTTAACCTATGAAGAAGGGCGTATGCCCGAAACGCGTCAGGTCACTGCTGATGCTGGATGTACCGGGCTTCTCACCTGACCTGATGAACGCCGACTGTGAGTGCGTTCCGCACTGTGGGTGTTTGTGGACTCTGATAAAATACGGCCGACCCGGCCGGGGATCGCACCGCCGCAGATCTTTAGCGGTTCCGCTGCTGAACGGCGTTTCAGCGGGGTTGGACAATCCGGCGATTGGCCGAATGAGGGGAGAAGCAGAAGGCACACCCGTGAATTTTTATTGATTTTTACATTATGACTGCCTGTAGCCCACTGGGGTGTTAAGTGAAGGACTTCCAGTCCCATCATGCACTTGCGAGATGTTCCACCTACATTGGAGTGTGATTGTATAAATAAAGGGACATACACTGGAAAGTTTTGTATGCGGGCAGTCTTTGTAAGCAGTTAACCTATGAAGAAGGGCGAATGCCCGAAACGCGTCAGGTCCCTGCTGATGCTGGATGTACCGGGCTTCTCACCTGACCTGATGAACGCCGACTGTGGGTGCGTTCGCACTGTGGGTGTTTGTGGACTCTGATAAAATACGGCCGACCCGGCCGGGGATCGCACAGCCGCAGATCTTTAGCGGTTCCGCTGCTGAACGGCGTTTCAGCGGCGTGGGACAATCCAGCGAATGGCAGAATGAGGGGAGAAGCAGAAGGCACACCCGTGAATTTTATTGATTTTTACATTATGACTGCCTGTAGCCCACTGGGGTGTTAAGTGAAGGACTTCCAGTCCCATCATGCACTTGCGAGATGTTCCACCTACATTGGAGTGTGATTGTATAAATGAAGGGACATACACTGGAAAGTTTTGTATGCGGGCAGTCATTTGTAAGCAGTTAACCTATGAAGAAGGGCGTATGCCCGAAACGCGTCAGGTCCCTGCTGATGCTGGATGTACCGGGCTTCTCACCTGACCTGATGAACGCCGACTGTGAGTGCGTTCCGCACTGTGGGTGTTTGTGGACTCTGATAAAATACGGCCGACCCGGCCGGGGATCGCACCGCCGCAGATCTTTAGCGGTTCCGCTGCTGAACGGCGTTTCAGCGGCGTTGGACAATCCGGCGATTGGCAGAATGAGGGGAGAAGCAGAAGGCACACCCGTAAGGGGGAGGAGGCTGTAGCCCTTTGAGTTCAATGGACGTTGCGCGCCTGGAGCTGTGGGTCCCGCCTGTAAAGCACAAAGCACTAACCCTCATACCTGGCGCCTGTGCGGGAGAAATGTGCCTGAGAGTCTGTTTTTCAGGTGAGATGTTGTTACAGCCTGTCTGCCCCCCGCCCGCAGCAGGGAGGCACAGAGATGCCCTCCCATGAGAGAGGAAGAAGAAGGAAGAAGACGCAGAGAGATACTGACCCCCCGCTCCTCCCCAATGAGAGAGGCACAGAAAAGGTGGGTGGATGAATGGATGAAAGGGTGGATGGGTGAAGGATGGATGTATGGATGGATAAAAGGTTCCTTGGATCATGATGGATAGATGTGTGAAAAGGTGGGTGGATGAATGCATGATGGATGGATGGATGGAAGGGTGGATGGGTAAAGGATGGATGTATGGATGCAAGGATGAAAGGGTGGATGGATGAAGGATGAATGTATGGATGTAAGGATGAAAGGATGGATGGATGAAGGATGGATGGGTGGGTGGATGAATGATGAGTGGATGGATGGATGAAAGGGTGGATGGATGAAGGATGGATCGATGAAAGGGTGGATGGATGAATGATGTATGTATGTATGGATGGAAGGAAGGATGAAACGGTAGATAGATGAAGGATGGATGTATGGATGGATTAAAGGTTGCATGGATGAATTATGGATGGATGTGTGGAAAACGTGGGTGGATGAATGATGGGTGAATGGATGGATGAAAGGGTGGATAGATGAAGGATGTATGTATGGATGAAAGGAAGGATGAACCAGTAGATGGATGAAGGATGGATGTATGGATGGATAAAAGGTTGCATGGATGAATGATGGATGGATGTGTGAAAAGGTGGGTGGATGAATGATGGGTGAATGGATGGATGAAAGGGTGGATGGATGAAGGATGTATGGATGGACGGAAGGAAGGATGAAACGGTAGATGGATGAAGGATAGATGGATGGATAGATAAAAGGTTGCATGGATCATGATGGATGGATGTGTGAAAAGGTGGGAGGGTGAATGATGGGTGGATGGATGGATGGATGAAAGGGTGGGTGGATGAAGGATGGATGTAAGGATGAAAGGGTGGATGGATGTATGGATGGAAGGATGAAAGGGTGGATGGATGTATGGATGAAAGGGTGGATGGATGAAGGATGGATGTATGGATGGAAGGATGAAGGGGTGGATGGATGAAGGATGGATGTATGGATGGATAAAAGGTTGCATGGATGAATGATGGATGGATGTGTGAAAAGGTGGGTGGATGAATGAATGATGGATGGATGGATGGAAGGGTGGATGGGTAAAGGATGGATGTATGGATGCAAGGATGAAAGGGTGGATGGATGAAGGATGGATGTATGGATGGAAGGATGAAAGGGTGGATGGATGAAGGATGGATGTATGGATGAAAGGGTGAATGGATGAAGGATTGATGTATGGATGGAAGGATGAAAGGGTGGATGGATGTATGGATGGATAAAAGGTTGCATGGATGAATGATGGATGGATGTGTGAAAAGGTGGGTGGGTGAATGAATGATGGATGGATGGATGGATGGATGGATGGAAGGGTGGATGGGTAAAGGATGGATGTATGGATGCAAGGATGAAAGGGTGGATGGATGTGTGGATGGAAGGATGAAAGGGTGGATGGATGAAGGATAGATGGATGGATGTGTGAAAGTGTGGGTGGATGAATGATGGATGGATGGATGGATGGATGGATGTGATGAGGTCTAACAGGCACATTTACGGTTGTCGATAGTTGTTGATGATGAGGAGTACCAGTTTCTAGAAACTTTTGTTGGAAGGGGGTCCTTAAGCCTAAAAAGGTTTTACAAGGGGGTCTCGGCATTAAAAAGTTTGAAGACCTCTGCCCTAACGTTTCGGCTCCAACATGAGCCTTGCTCACAGGTGAAAAACATTTGCTTCAATGAGACCATGCTTTTTAAATGCAATCAGGCTGTCATGTGACTCGGTTTGTTGAAGTCCTACATTTCCCAGAATGCAACAAAATGTTAACAGACAAGAAAAACGGAGTACAGTGCTTCGTTGGAATAAAGCATAATTGCGTTGTTCAAACACTGCTCACTCCTGCTGCATCATCCTCTTTACATTACACTCAGTTGTTGCCGTGTGCTTGCTGCGTTTGATTCCTTTTGCCTGCGTTGTTTTGATTCTATGGCCTGCTATTGTTCGCCAGGAAGTTCTTTAGTCGTATAATTTTTCATTTTTATTCTTATTTTTGCTTGTACAGTCTGTGCTTGAGATTGTGTGCCTTTTGCCTGCGTCGCTCCGATTCTATGGCCTGCTATTTTTGTTTGTTTTATTCCTGCAACAGTTCTCTCATAAACGTAACTGGTTGTATTGTACAGTGCTCTGACACCTTCGGGTAAAGTCCGCGCTTTATAAAAATGCATTAAATAAATAAATAAATAAAATGCGACCATCAACAGTCTGACATGCACTTCAGTGCTTCATTTGAATAAACTTCTTTGCATGTTATTGAAGCACATTTGGAAGTTCGTCCCACCATGTTGCTTTGACAAATATATATTCCAAAGTGGCTTAAAATACATGTTTGCAGTACATATCCGGTGCTTCCAAAATAAAAAGTTTTCCAGTCCAATTGTGCTGCCACTCTAGGATATGGTATCCATACGCTAGTAACCAGACAGAGACAGAATAAGGTGTCACCTCTCCTGTATGCCTTGCTCACCTCCACCTCTAGAACTGCCTGGAAAATCTTCCCCTAGCGTGGGGGTCAGCGGGTCATGCTCCCGAATTAATCTCACCAAAAGACCTCCGACTTCAAAGGATCCTCCAACCCTGCAGGGTGGCCTCGGAAAATACAGGGACGGAACACCCAGTAAATTGCCAGTTTCAAAGTCAGCAGCTCTGGCCAATACGTAACGTAACATCCTCTCCTGTTTGTCAATACCGTTACAGAGGTACTTAGGTTGTCAGTTGGCGTACGGGTAAAGAAACGTGAAAAGATAAGCAATCACATTAGGGTAAAGCACTGAGCATGAGTGAAAAAGACAAGAGAGGAACACTAGCCATGAGAGCAAAAAAGATGCCTTGAAAAAAAGAGCAGTTAGGGAGGGGAACATCAAAGAAAAAGAGGTCAAAGGTAGCTTGGGAGTGATGAATTGATTGAAGAGTAAAAGGATGAATACATGGAAGTGATAAAGGATAGATGTAAAAGTGAAAGGATCATGAGGTGAAAGGCTGAATGGAAAGAAGAATAAACAGATAGAGAAGAGTGAAGGATAGATGAAAGCCAAGATGGATACATGAACATATTGATGGATTAAAGGATAATGTATATATGAAAGGTTGAAAGGATGGATGGAAGAAAGTAAGTATCTTCAGGTGGATGGAAAGGTGAAGGGATGGGACAAGGGATAGGTAAATAGATGGAAGGGCACAATAACGGCTGGATAGAATACAAAAGGGTGAAAGGAACTCTTTTTAAATTTTTTACAGAGTCAGGTGCCGCTCGTAGAGGAGTGCTTGTTACTTTGCTTTTGGGAGCCATTGCCTGTGACCAGGGGAAGCGCCGGTGTGGAGAGACGCCGTACAGATTGGAAGTGCGGCTGTAAGGGAGTCGGGACTGCGAGGTCCGACAGGCTGTGCGTTCATCACCCAGCACACCTGCAGCCTCTTCCCGGGACTCCTCCTTCCATCACCGCCCTTTATTACTCCTCGCGGCCCCCGCTCCGCGGGTGCCGCTCGTAGAGGAGTGCTTGTTACTTTGCTTTTGGGAGCCATTGCCTGTGACCAGGGGAAGCGCCGGTGTGGAGAGACGCCGTACAGATTGGAAGTGCGGCTGTAAGGGAGTCGGGACTGCGAGGTCCGACAGGCTGTGCGTTCATCACCCAGCACACCTGCAGCCTCTTCCCGGGACTCCTCCTTCCATCACCGCCCTTTATTACTCCTCGCGGCCCCCGCTCCGCGGGTGCCGCTCGTAGAGGAGTGCTTGTTACTTTGCTTTTGGGAGCCATTGCCTGTGACCAGGGGAAGCGCCGGTGTGGAGAGACGCCGTACAGATTGGAAGTGCGGCTGTAAGGGAGTCGGGACTGCGAGGTCCGACAGGCTGTGCGTTCATCACCCAGCACACCTGCAGCCTCTTCCCGGGACTCCTCCTTCCATCACCGCCCTTTATTACTCCTCGCGGCCCCCGCTCCGCGGGTGCCGCTCGTAGAGGAGTGCTTGTTACTTTGCTTTTGGGAGCCATTGCCTGTGACCAGGGGAAGCGCCGGTGTGGAGAGACGCCGTACAGATTGGAAGTGCGGCTGTAAGGGAGTCGGGACTGCGAGGTCCGACAGGCTGTGCGTTCATCACCCAGCACACCTGCAGCCTCTTCCCGGGACTCCTCCTTCCATCACCGCCCTTTATTACTCCTCGCGGCCCCCGCTCCGCGGGTGCCGCTCGTAGAGGAGTGCTTGTTACTTTGCTTTTGGGAGCCATTGCCTGTGACCAGGGGAAGCGCCGGTGTGGAGAGACGCCGTACAGATTGGAAGTGCGGCTGTAAGGGAGTCGGGACTGCGAGGTCCGACAGGCTGTGCGTTCATCACCCAGCACACCTGCAGCCTCTTCCCGGGACTCCTCCTCCTAATCTCCTCTTGTCATTAAAACTGTTTCGGGCACGCGTGAGCGGAACGCGTGCGCGGGACCAATCCTGGGACAAAGCCCGGACTAAGGGCGGATCCTCTGAGATCCTCCGAGAGCCGATGAGACCGGACTGGGCAGGTCCCGTTGTGTGCCAGGTACTGTTAACAGTTAGGCTTGCTTCTTGACTCTGCTAGCCTTGCGTTAAAAATGTCAACTGTGATCCCTGATCAAGTAGTGTCCGATAAACAGGGTGTACTGGTAAACAGGACCCTTGACGACTATTTTGCCAAACCTTCCGCTGATGTCTCCAGAGAATCTGTTTTGGCGGAAAGACGCGCGGATCGTCGCCGCTCAATTGAAAGCATAAAGTCTAGGTCTGTGTCATTGACCTCGTTTCCTGCATCCTGCTCCATTGATATCGACAATGAAGCAATAGTCAAAGAACCAAGCAATGATTTAGCCAGTGAACATTTGGACACGAGTGTGGTAGTGCTCACGTCACAAACGGCGCCAAGAACGGAACCGAATGGCCTAGTATTAGCTTCTCAAAGTAGTAGTGAACGTACGGCGGGGGAAAATGTTTTGCCTATTGTGAAACAACTGTGTAATAGGGTGAAAAAAACCATACCCCAGCAAAAAATTTATGGCCCACCACCTACTAAGAAAAGGCGGAAAAGGGGGGATCCCATTCAATCGAAACTGAGCTGCTCCGAATTTGGGAAAAAGATTACTAATTGTTCTATCCCTCAAGCTGACATAGAGGGGTCTCCTGTTACACCTTCTCCCCAAACAAATTTGTTAGTAAATTTTGAGGGAAACGAGGATAATATGGATGTTAATGTGTTCCCTGATGTGTCTACTGAGGCTAAGGAACATGTTATATTACTAAACATAGAGAGTTTAGTTAAATCTTATTCTGCATCCATCCTGGAGAGGCTGATGGAAGTAGAGTGTAGGCTATGCAAAATTGAGCATGCATTGGGTGGTAAAGATGTTACTCATATAGATATACCAAATAAGGCACCAAATAAGGTATCTAGCTTATTAACTAAAAATGTACCATCAAACTTACCAGCACCAGCCCAATCACCCCTTACAATTCCTACTGTTATCCCTACCCCTCTCCCATCAACCTCTAGCTCTATGGGTATTACATCTATAGTACCTACAGTATCCACAGTACCTGCTCAATCTAACTCACCCAAATTACCCTCCTTAATGAACCAAAAAAAGCATGATCAACCCTTAAATAACACCGTAAATAAAACCACCGAGAATATCCCTAGTAAACTTCCTAAGAATCCAACTAGGGAGATGGGGGAAACCAGATATACGGGTGGGGAAGCCAGAAAGACACCGCTGACCGAACTTCCGCCAGAAGCAGTACCCTATGTGGTTGTTTTAACAGGAGTACCTGTCCTGGGACAAAATAAGAAAGAGGGTTTTACACAACTTAAGAACAAGATAATGCATTGGCTGAGTTCCTACAGGCCAATTACAAATGAAATAAACAGTGAGATTGTACATGTTCGTTGGCTACAATGGTTAGGGGGCAGACCGAAAGACATCAATGGTGATGTGGTAGTCGTGAATTTTAGGGATCCATCGGCTGTCCATTTTATTCTAAACTGGCAATCGGGTGGTCCAAAGAACACCATAATCCCTAAACCGCTAACATACTTCTACCCAAGATCGGTGGTATTTTCATCCCAGTACCACCCATCTCAAAACCATTTTCTCCAGTACCAACCATTACAACACATAAATCAAAACCAACCAAGTAATTGTTTCATTACACAGAACAATAGTAGTAGTCAATACGCCAGGTACCCACTTACACCCCAGAATCCATGCAATTCATACTATGCCCCTCCTCCCCTGGCAGCACCAGATCCTTTGGGATGGAATTATGTATCAGAAAAATCGCGCAATTTTCAGAATAGAAGGATGGACCATCTAAAGCCTTTTACACCACTAGAAACCTTTAACAGGTTTGACATCTTCAGTGGTCTAGATGATTGCGACTGATGGTTGTTGACCAGGGGTGGTGAAGGGCTTGAAACATTGAGTATTGGTGATGGGGGTGTTGTTAACAATTCTGAAGTATTGACTAATTCTGTGTTTTTTCGTGTTGTGGACACCGAAAATTTACTAGCTGTATTGGATAATTCGGTGCCCCTGGGGTTGGATGAGATTGTTCCCCGTGAAGCAAATGCAACACATGATGTGAATATTGTAGAAGAACAGGTACCACTCACAACTACCTTATGTAACAAGAAATTATTTGAGGCTTTACCCTTGGAAATACAACCTGTGGTTCCTAATGGCCATGAATTAATGCTACGGGCTCCCATTGAGAGGTCCGTTGCCCCAGATTTGCCTGTTAAACTGGTCTGTTGGAACATAGCTGGAGTTGCGAAAAACCTGAGGGATCCAGAGTGGGCAATCTTCATAGAGTCATTTGATCTTTGTTTACTTCAAGAAACATGGTCATTGGAGATGCCGCACAGGGTGGGTTACAAGACATACGGTATAGATGCAATACCATCCAATAGAGGTAGGCCGTCGGGGGGTCTCCTGCTGTGGGTGAAAATAACCTTAAGGGTGAAGATTGTGAAGATCGATTTGAACTCTGCCGACTTACTAGCTCTAAACATTACATTGGCAAATGGGAAGAACTTAATTCTAGTAAATGTTTATAATAGGCCTCTACCCTTATCAAGAGAATCCCCAACCATTTCAAATTTGGATTGCTTTTTGAGTGGACTAGACCCCAGAGAAGATTTTGTTATCCTGGCAGGAGATTTTAATTGTAATTTTGAGCCAGTTGTGGGGCTTAGCGAAATCTTTGGAGAAGAGGACCAAGTGAATAATATTCCCACGCTTGAAAATGTTAAATCGGTTAAATGTTCAAAACAGGGTCTTCAAATGATTAGCCTATGCTCGGACCACACTCTTAGGGCCTGCAACGGACGGTTACCGTCCGATAGTTCCAGGAAACCAACTTTCACCAGGAATAACTATAAAAACAACCTAGATTTTGTGATCACCTCAATACCTCTCTGGATGTATCTTATTGATCTTGAAGTTGGGGAACGGTTTGAGAGTGACCATTTCCCCCTGATACTGACCCTGGATGCCCTATTGTTTAGTGATACAGCTCAGCAATTTCCAAATGAGGGCAATAGTGCTGATAATTCTGAGATCCATATTAGCAATAATAGAAGATCTCTGAAATGGCCGCTTATACTGGACAATAGCAACATCCTCAGCGAAATATATTTTCTTTTCGCTGAGATTCTCGGACCCCACTTAGTGACAAAATCCGAGGAGGAATTTAGAGTGTCCTTCATGTCGTTACATCAGAAATTTTTTGCTGACCTAAGATTATTAGTAACTAAAATGCCAAAAAAAAAACAGCAAAAGACCCAGAACCTGTCCCATGGTAAACCATGGTATGACAGATCATGTAGGGAATCAAAGAGGGAAATGCTAATGGCAATAAAAACTAAATCACCAAGAACTGTCAGAAGAGCTAGGAATAAGTATAAGGCAATCCAAAGGGCTTCAAAGTCAAGATGGGATGAAGATAAATGGGCTGATTTGTTGCTAGCCGCCAGATCACGCGACAACGTGGCGTTCTGGAGGCTGGTCGCAAATGGTAATCAAGCAGGTAGGGTGGTGAAGGATGTTTTTTTGGATGAGAAAACCTGGGTCGATCATTTCACGAGTTTGTACAAAAAATATGATGATCCTCAAATGGACACGATTGTGGAGACCCACGATTATCGAACAGATCCTTTAATCTTTACCTTAGGGGAAACCGAGCTGGCAATATCCCAAATCAAATCAGGGAAAGCCCCTGGTCTGGACAAGATCCCGGGGGACCTATACAAGCATGACCTAGGAATATGGGCACCCTATATTAACTATCTGTGCAATACATTATCTTGCTCTTTAGAATTTCCAGAAAGCTGGAAGGGAGCGGAAATTGTCTTAATTTTTAAAAAAGGCGATAGGATGGACCCTAGTAACTATCGACCAATAAGCTTAATGGACATCCTACAGAAAATTTATTCACGGCACATTTTATTACGTGTGTGTGATTGGTTGGATGAAAATGAAATTTTAACTAAATACCAAGCTGGATTCAGATCAAAAGTCAGCACTATAGACCAAATTTTTAGATTTTGCTGCCTCTATTGGAAGTACGTAGAGATCAAAAGGTGCCACTTATATGTTGCCTTTGTTGATTTAAGGGCAGCGTTTGATCTGGTGCCCCGAAATCTCTTATGGAAAACCTTGAGCGCAGCTGGTATGCCAAACAACCTTGTTACTCAGATTAAAGAGTTGCATGAAGGGAATTTTGCTAGAATTAGATGGGGTCCAAATGGTGAGCTAACACAAAAAATACCCATCGAACGTGGAGTTCGTCAGGGCTGTGTCCTGGCTCCCACGCTTTTTTCATTGTTTGTAAATGATATTCCCTCTTTTTTAAAAGGTTGCAAAAATGACTCACCAAAGCTCAATGGCGAAAAGGTAACTTCCTTACTTTTTGCTGACGATACAATTTTGATATCCCAAACAAAAAATGGATTACAGTCCCTACTGGACACTTTTAATGATTATTGCAGTTCTAAGGGGTTGGAGATTAATGGAACGAAAACTAAATGTATGTCTCTAAACCCTATAAAACGGGAGAAAGGTTGTTTAACATTAAATGGAGCAAGGTTGGATTCAGTTCCCCATTTTTCTTATTTAGGGGTGACACTAGACTCCAAGTTCAATTGGAAAGCGCAAATGGACAAAAGTAAATTAATCTTTGCCCAGAATGTTAGACCAATCCTTAAAGAACACAGTCAAAGTACTAGTAAAGCAGTGTCCCCAGTTATGGAACTATTTAAATTCAAGGTTCAGTCATCAGCCCTTTACGGAGCTGAAATATGGGGCCCCGGAGCCAAAGATACCTTTAGAGTATCAGATAACAACTTTATGCGAAGTTTGGTGAGGGTCCCAAGAGGTACTCCACTTGTACCCTTGGAACTGGACCTGAATTTTAAAAGAACAGATCATCTAGTCCTGATTCGACCCCTAATGCTATGGGTTAGACTATGGCACGTCCCTGAACTCCAAGACTATAGAGACGGGTTAAAAGAAATTATTGCGCTTGACCCCCAAAGTGCTATCCCATGGCTAAGGCATGTTAAGACCTGGTTGAGTTGTATAGGATTAAGACATTTCTGGGAGAATCCCGAGCAACTACCCGATAATCCCAAATTAATTTTAAAAAGGGCATTCTGGACTTTTATAGGGAATAGAACAATAAGTAATTCAGCTAGTGGGACCATAATCTCAAAATTCTTAAGTTTTAAGGACGAACCCCTTTATGAAATTTTTATGGATGAAATAGAGCCCCCACTTGCCAAAACATTATTTTTAAAATTTAGGTATGGAAACCTTTTAATCAAAACAACTTTGGCACGTTGGGCTAGGAGTCGTGATACATCGTCTCAAACATTGGACGAAATTTGTCCCATGTGTGAACATGAACAGATTGAAAATGAACAGCATATCCTTTTCTTCTGCCCCTCGTATGTGCAGGCAAGGAAGAGATGGATCAAACCAATATGCCTCTTATTAGGCTTGAGGTCATGTTCACAGGCTCTGAGAATCCTAACTACTAATACGTCACAACAGATAATATTCAGTGTTAGTAGATTTCTACTTTCTATTTTTTATCAAAGGAAAAAGATGGGGCATCAATTGTAACTGATCTGAATTGTTGATCCAATGTAGTGGTCCATCCTATAACATATGAACGTACTGCTCCCTTATTATTGTTTTCAAATATGGATTGTACTTTTCTTTTAATGATTCTACTTTTTATCAATGTGTTTATGCATCAGTGTTTTAATGTAGAGATATGTTTTATCTGATGTAATGCAAGTAATGTGTGCACTGTTTTTCTTTTATGGCATATATGCCGAAATAAAGATTTTGAAATTGAAATGAAATGAGTCAGGTTTGCTCACTTTATGTGTTCAGTGTTTTTAGAGGAGTAGTAGGGAATATTTTGTTGCTACTCCCTTGCTAATTGTTTTAAAGCCACAGAGCAAGAGAGAGATCTGAAAAGTCCTTGTAATTAACTGCATGCAAAATGTAAATCTTGTTCTGTGGGATAATTTGTCATGTCCAGCTAAGCTGGCACACTTATTCTACCCTAAACTGCCTACGAGGTATAGGTTGAAATTTTAGAATTATAGGTGAGTCCGATCGCATATTTACAAGAACAATTGTGAACCACAGTAAAAGCCCCATTTTTTCAGTTTCTAACCTGCCTTCCAAGAGCAAAAGTGATCTTGTTTGGGTTCTAAGAAACAGGTACCATTTCTCAGGCATACATTGCTCCTTGCAAAAGTTTCCATTGAGTGCACGGTATACCGTATAATTATAGTACAGAGCACAGCAAAAATAGTTACCAAAACTGACCCTGCTGTCAGTTAGATTTAATTTCAACAAACAACCCCAAGGAAAAACTTAATGTACAGGAATACAGTCCAGATACACGTATACAATTATGAAATCTCTTGGTATGGTTGACGCAAAGTTGTAGCTTGGATGCAGACAGCCGACACATGTTTCGTTGTGGACGATTTTTTCAAGGCTCTAAACTGGACTGTACAGACACATATATGGTCCACAGTCCCCTAGTTGTATCGAAGAGTTGAAACAGAAGTGGAAAGTGTCCCAACATCAGACGTCATCTCTTAAGGGCAAGAGCGGCACTTATGCTTGAAAGTGGTGTGCTCGTTGTGGTAGACGAGACTGCAAAATGAGCATTACAAAGTAGTAGCGGGACCGGACTGCATGAATCCATGTAAAAAAACACTTGTATGTAGATAGAGCTGGCGTGCTCATATTGATAAACGGAGCCTCAGTCCAGAATGTATATTTTTATCAGTATCTCATACGTTCTCGAGGGGGGGTAACCCGTGCAGTAAACAGTATCCCGCTTAGACTCCAGAGATCCTCCAGATCAAACTGGGATCTTCTATGTCTAATTCACTGCTGGAGAAAGCTTTGACATATTTGACCTCCAAATGAATAGTTTATATGTTTCTAAAAGTCCAACAACCTCTGATTTCTGAACATACGGAAATGCTTTAAGGAAAGGATTAAGAAAATAAGAGTTGGAGGCCGATGACCGCTGCCGTGGAACCCACTGTCCCTTAATGTGTGACTAGAAGGAAATGATCTGGCCTTCAGAAAATAATTAAAATATGATTTGCATGCTTAGGCAGACTGGAGGGAAGCAGGATAAAAATGTTTCAGAGGATAGTTGCACTGTACCAAGAGACAGGGTTTCCGATTGTTCTGCAGTAGTGCTCTATTTGCCTCTCTGTTGATTCAGACAAAGTATTTGTTGGATTTATTTAAATTTTTAAGAAGCAAGTATGTCCCCTACATCTGAGATTAAGATACATGCCGGCTGGTGAAATGGGGGTGATAAAGTGATCAAAATTATTTGTTAGCTGGTACTATTATAATGTTAAAAAGGGTGTTATAACATTATTAAGGGGTTTCTAAAATTCCATGGGAATCTTATCTTCTGCTGAAGCCTCACCATTAAAAGGGTCTTTCGTAGCTTCATTAATCTCTAAACTCGAGAAAGAGTGTGTAAGAAATCAGGGTATTGGTTGAGGGGGTGGAAGCCCCACTCAGGCAACAGCCACAATCTTGATCAGGGTGAGGCACAAAAGTTACTCAATTGACCTGTGCTTAACTCTGTGATAGCTTCGCACAAAAGCTGTCAGGCGTAACTTTGAGGCACTGTGTTAAGTATTTATGTAGCACACACACAGTAATGAAGTTAAAACACAACACAGAAAAAATCATAAAACAATTTAGAAAAATAGAGAACATTTTAATAAATAAAATGAGACCAGAATGACAAAACTCCAATCAGTAGAGCCAGAGATACGCAGTCAAAGTTTTAGGTTAGTAAAGCCCCTAAGATCACAAAGCGCGACTCATGGGCATATGGTTGTGCTAGACTGTAGGAAAGTAAAAAGTTCATCCCAACTGTGATGGAATGGGGGCTGAATACTTTCTCATTGTTTGACGTGCAGAGTTCAAAACTTCATTATTTCACGAGAGAGCTCAATCAATGCCATCCAAGGGTCCAGGGCCTGGGAAGGCACCTCCTTGGGATTAGGGACTTTTTCCAGCAGACGCTTGCAGGGCTCAGGCAGCAGTTGCCTGAGCCCTGAGCAGTTGCCAGCAGATGTTCAATTGCAGCAGGTCAGATTCAGAGAGACCTCAGGAGCTTGTGTGCCTCTGTATGTAACTCAGAACAGGAGGTTAGTCAACTGACCTGTGGAGTCACTCAGGTTAGCATGGGATGAAGGGAGCAAGGCCAGTCTTCCTTCTAACTGAGCAGGGCAGGCCTCAAACAGCAGGGCAGTATTCTGAGGAAGAAGACAGACCTCAGGCCGCAGGGCAGTGCTCCGTGGAACAGGGCAGGCCTCAAGCAGCAAGGTAATCCTCTGGAGAACAAAGCAGTCCTAATTCCGAATGAGGTCGCACACTGCTCGTCCCATCAGCGTGTGACCCCGGAGCATGATGGTCGATGTAGTAGGTATCAGCGGGTGCGCTTCTACCCGAGTCTTGAGTCTTGAGGGTATTCACTTGGTGTGCTTGCCATCCCTGGACACGTGTTTCGCGGTTATTACCGCTCGTCAGCAGGGATTAGGCGTGTGCACGGGGTTGCTGCGTGGTCTGCCAAAAAAATTCATAGGTCCAGATACCTTTTGTGGCGCGCAGGTGCGTAATCTCGAGGTCGTCACCTCCACCGGCTCAAGGGAGCCTGTATAAATAGTAATTCCGAATGAGGTCGCACACTGCTCGTCCCATCAGCGTGTGACCCCAGAGCATGATGGTCGATGTAGTAGACATCAGCGGGTGCGCTTCTACCCGAGTCTTGAGTCTTGAGGGTATTCACTTGGTGTGCTTGCCAACCCTGGACACGTGTTTCGCGGTTATTACCGCTCGTCAGCAGGGATTAGGCGTGTGCACGGGGTTGCTGCTTGGGCTGCCAAAAATATTCATAGGTCCAGATACCTTTTGTGGCGAGCAGGTGCGTAATCTCGAGGTCGTCACCTCCACCGGCTCAAGGGAGCCTGTATAAATAGTAATTCCGAATGAGGTCGCACACTGCTCGTCCCATCAGCGTGTGACCCCGGAGCATGATGGTCGATGTAGTAGGTATCAGCGGGTGCGCTTCTACCCGAGTCTTGAGTCTTGAGGGTATTCACTTGGTGTGCTTGCCATCCCTGGACACGTGTTTCACGGTTATTACCGCTCGTCAGCAGGGATTAGGCGTGTGCACGGGGTTGCTGCGTGGGCTGCCAAAAATATTCATAGGTCCAGATACCTTTTGTGGCGCGCAGGTGCGTAATCTCGAGGTCGTTACCTCCACCGGCTCAAGGGAGCCTGTATAAATAGTAATTCCGAATTCCGTGCACACGCCTAATCCCTGCTGACGAGCGGTAATGACCGCGAAACACGTGTCCAGGGATGGCAAACACATCAGTGAACACCCTCAAGATTCGAGACTCGGGTAGAAGCGCACCCGCTGATACCTACTACATCGACCATCATGCTCCGGGGTCACACGCTGATGGGACGAGCAGTGTGCGACCTCATTCGGAAATACTATTTATACAGGCTCCCTTGAGCCGGTGGAGGTGACGACCTCGAGATAACGCACCTGCGTGCCATAAGAGGTATCTGGACCTACGAATATTTTCGGCAGCCCACACAGCAACCCCGTGCACACGCCTAATCCCTGCTGACGAGCGGTAATGACCGCGAAACACGTGTCCAGGGATGGCAAACACATCAGTGAACACCCTCAAGATTCAAGTAGAAGCGCACCCGCTTATAGCTACTACATCGACCATCATGCTCCGGGGTCACACGCTGATGGGACGAGCAGTGTGCGACCTCATTCGGAAATACTATTTATACAGGCTCCCTTGAGCCGGTGGAGGTGACGACCTCGAGATAACGCACCTGCGCGCCATAAGAGGTATCTGGACCTACGAATATTTTCGGCAGCCCACGCAGCAACCCCGTGTACAAGCCTAATCCCTGCTGACGAGCGGTAATGACCGCGAAACACGTGTCCAGGGATGGCAAACACATCAGTGAACACCCTCAAGATTCAAGACTCGGGTAGAAGCGCACCCGCTGATACCTACTACATCGACCATCATGCTCCGGGGTCACACGCTGATTGGACGAGCAGTGTGCGACCTCATTCGGAAATACTATTTATACAGGCTCCCTTGAGCCGGTGGAGGTGACGACCTCGAGATAACGCACCTGCGCGCCATAGGAGGTATCTGGAACTACGAATATTTTCGGCAGCCCACGCAGCAACCATGTGCACACGCCTAATCCCTGCTGACGAGCGGTAATGACCGCGAAACACGTGTCCAGGGATGGCAAACACATCAGTGAACAACCTCAAGATTCAAGACTCGGGTAGAAGCGCACCCGCTGATACCTACTACATCGACCATCATGCTCCGGGGTCACACGCTGATGGGACGAGCAGTGTGCGACCTCATTCGGAAATACTATTTATACAGGCTCCCTTGAGCCGGTGGAGGTGACGACCTTGAGATAACGCACCTGCGCGCCATAAGAGGTATCTGGACCTACGAATATTTTCGGCAGCCCACGCAGCAACCCCGTGCACACGCCTAATCCCTGCTGACGAGCGGTAATGACCACGAAACACGTGTCCAGGGATGGCAAACACATCAGTGAACACCCTCAAGATTCAAGACTCGGGTAGAAGCGCACCCGCAGATACCTACTACATCGACCATCATGCTCCGGGGTCACACGCTGATGGGACGAGCAGTGTGCGACCTCATTCGGAAATACTATTTATACAGGCTCCCTTGAGCCGGTGGAGGTGACGACCTCGAGATAACGCACCTGCGCGCCATAAGAGGTATCTGGACCTACGAATATTTTCGGCAGCCCACGCAGCAACCCCGTGCACACGCCTAATCCCTGCTAACAAGCGGTAATGACCGCAAAACACGTGTCCAGGGATGGCAAACACATCAGTGAACACCCTCAAGATTCAAGACTCGGGTAGAAGCGCACCCGCTGATACCTACTACATCGACCATCATGCTCCGGGGTCACACGCTGATGGGACGAGCATTGTGCGACCTGTTTCGGAAATACTATTTATACAGGCTCCCTTGAGCCGGTGGAGGTGACGACCTCGAGATAACGCACCTGCGCGCCATAAGAGGTATCTGGACCTACGAATATTTTCGGCAGCCCACGCAGCAACCCCGTGCACACGCCTAATCCCTGCTGACGAGCGGTAATGACCGCGAAACACGTGTCCAGGGATGGCAAACACATCACTGAACACCCTCAAGATTCAAGACTCGTGTAGAAGCGCACCCGCTGATACCAACTACATCGACCATCATGCTCCGGGGTCACACGCTGATGGGACGAGCAGTGTGCGACCTCATTCGTAAATACTATTTATACAGGCTCCCTTGAGCCGGTGGAGGTGACGACCTCGAGATAACGCACCTGCGCGCCATAAGAGGTATCTGGACCTACGAATATTTTTGGCAGCCCACGCAGCAACTCCGTGCACACGCCTAATCCCTGCTGACGAGCGGTAATGACCGCGAAACACGTGTCCAGGGATGGCAAACACATCAGTGAACACCCTCAAGATTCAAGACTCGGGTAGAAGCGCACCCGCTGATACCTACTACATCAACCATCATGCTCCGGGGTCACACGCTGATGGGACGAGCAGTGTGTAACCTCATTCGGAAATACTATTTATACAGGCTCCCTTGAGCCGGTGGAGGTGACGACCTCGAGATAACGCACCTGCGCGCCATAGGAGGTATCTGGAACTACGAATATTTTCGGCAGCCCACGCAGCAACCCCGTGCACACGCCTAATCCCTGCTGACGAGCGGTAATGACCGCGAAACACGTGTCCAGGGATGGCAAACACATCAGTGAACAACCTCAAGATTCAAGACTCGGGTAGAAGCGCACCCGCTGATACCTACTACATCGACCATCATGCTCCGGGGTCACACGCTGATGGGACGAGCAGTGTGCGACCTCATTCGGAAATACTATTTATACAGGCTCCCTTGAGCCGGTGGAGGTGACGACCTCGAGATAACGCACCTGCGCGCCATAAGAGGTATCTGGACCTACGAATATTTTCGGCAGCCCACGCAGCAACCCCGTGCACACGCCTAATCCCTGCTGACGAGCGGTAATGACCGCGAAACACGTGTCCAGGGATGGCAAACACATCAGTGAACACCCTCAAGATTCAAGACTCGGGTAGAAGCGCACCCGCAGATACCTACTACATCGACCATCATGCTCCGGGGTCACACGCTGATGGGACGAGCAGTGTGCGACCTCATTCGGAAATACTATTTATACAGGCTCCCTTGAGCCGGTGGAGGTGACGACCTCGAGATAACGCACCTGCGCGCCATAAGAGGTATCTGGACCTACGAATATTTTCGGCAGCCCACGCAGCAACCCCGTGCACACGCCTAATCCCTGCTAACAAGCGGTAATGACCGCAAAACACGTGTCCAGGGATGGCAAACACATCAGTGAACACCCTCAAGATTCAAGACTCGGGTAGAAGCGCACCCGCTGATACCTACTACATCGACCATCATGCTCCGGGGTCACACGCTGATGGGACGAGCAGTGTGCGACCTGTTTCGGAAATACTATTTATACAGGCTCCCTTGAGCCGGTGGAGGTGACGACCTCGAGATAACGCACCTGCGCGCCATAAGAGGTATCTGGACCTACGAATATTTTCGGCAGCCCACGCAGCAACCCCGTGCACACGCCTAATCCCTGCTGACGAGCGGTAATGACCGCGAAACACGTGTCCAGGGATGGCAAACACATCACTGAACACCCTCAAGATTCAAGACTCGTGTAGAAGCGCACCCGCTGATACCAACTACATCGACCATCATGCTCCGGGGTCACACGCTGATGGGACGAGCAGTGTGCGACCTCATTCGTAAATACTATTTATACAGGCTCCCTTGAGCCGGTGGAGGTGACGACCTCGAGATAACGCACCTGCGCGCCATAAGAGGTATCTGGACCTACGAATATTTTTGGCAGCCCACGCAGCAACTCCGTGCACACGCCTAATCCCTGCTGACGAGCGGTAATGACCGCGAAACACGTGTCCAGGGATGGCAAACACATCAGTGAACACCCTCAAGATTCAAGACTCGGGTAGAAGCGCACTCGCTGATACCTACTACATCAACCATCATGCTCCGGGGTCACACGCTGATGGGACGAGCAGTGTGTAACCTCATTCGGAAATACTATTTATACAGGCTTCCTTGAGCCGGTGGAGGTGACGACCTCGAGATAACGCACCTGCGCGCCATAAGAGGTATCTGGACCTACGAATATTTTCGGCAGCCCACGCAGCAACCCCGTGCACACGCCTAATCCCTGCTGACGAGCGGTAATGACCACGAAACACGTGTCCAGGGATGGCAAACACATCAGTGAACACCCTCAAGATTCAAGACACGGGTAGAAGCGCACCCGCTGATACCTACTACATCGACCATCATGCTCCGGGGTCACACGCTGATGGGATGAGCAGTTTGCGACCTCATTCGGAAATACTATGTATACAGGCTCCCTTGAGCCGGTGGAGGTGACGACCTCGAGATAACGCACCTGCGCGCCATAAGAGGTATCTGGACCTACGAATATTTTTGGCAGCCCACGCAGCAACCCCGTGCACACGCCTAATCCCTGCTGACAAGCGGTAATGACCGCGAAACACGTGTCCAGGGATGGCAAACACATCAGTGAACACCCTCAAGATTCAAGACTCGGGTAGAAGCGCACCCTCTGATACCTACTACATCGACCATCATGCTCCGGGGTCACACGCTGATGGGACGAGCAGTGTGCGACCTCATTCGGAAATGCTATTTATACAAGCTCCCTTGAGCCGGTGGAGGTGACGACCTCGAGATAACGCACCTGCGCGCCATAAGAGGTATCTGGACCTACGAATATTTTCGGCAGCCCACGCAGCAACCCCGTGCACACGCCTAATCCCTGCTGACGAGCGGTAATGACCACAAAACACGTGCCCAGGGATGGCAAACACATCAGTGAACACCCTCAAGATTCAAGACACGGGTAGAAGCGCACCCGCTGATACCTACTACATCGAACATCATGCTCCGGGGTCACACGCTGATGGGACGAGCAGTGTGCGACCTCATTCGGAAATACTATTTATACAGGCTCCCTTGAGCCGGTGGAGGTGACGGCCTCGAGATAACGCACCTGCGCGCCATAAGAGGTATCTGGACCTACGAATATTTTCGGCAGCCCACGCAACAACCCCGTGCACACGCCTAATCCCTGCTGACGAGCGGTAATGACCGCGAAACACGTGTCCAGGGATGGCAAACACATCAGTGAACACCCTCAAGATTCAAGACTCGGGTAGAAGTGCACCCGCTGATACCTACATCGACCATCATGCTCCGGGGTCACACGCTGATGGGACGAGCAGTGTGCGACCTCATTCGGAAATACTATTTATACAGGCTCCCTTGAGCCGGTGGAGGTGACGACCTCGAGATAACGCACCTGCGCGCCATAAGAGGTATCTGGACCTACGAATATTTTCGGCAGCCCACGCAGCAACCCCGTGCACACGCCTAATCCCTGCTGATGAGCGGTAATGACCGCGAAACACGTGTCCAGGGATGGCAAACACATCAGTGAACACCCTCAAGATTCAAGACTCGGGTAGAAGCGCACCCGCTGATACCTACTGCATCGACCATCATGCTCCGGGGTCACACGCTGATGGGACGAGCAGTGTGCGACCTCATTCGGAAATACTATTTATACAGGCTCCCTTGACCCGGTGGAGGTGACGACCTCGAGATAACGCACCTGCGTGCCATAAGAGGTATCTGGACCTATGAATATTTTCGGCAGCCCACGCAGCAACCCCGTGCACACGCCTAATCCCTGCTGATGAGCCGTAATGACCGCGAAACACGTGTCCAGGGATGGCAACACATCAGTGAACACCCTCAAGATTCAAGACTCGGGTAGAAGCGCACCCGCTGATACCTACTACATCGACCATCATGCTCCGGGGTCACACGCTGATGGGACGAGCAGTGTGCGACCTCATTCGTAAATACTATTTATACAGGCTCCCTTGAGCCGGTGGAGGTGACGACCTCGAGATAACGCACCTGCGCGCCATAAGAGGTATCTGGACCTACGAATATTTTCGGCAGCCCACGCAGCAACCCCGTGCACACGCCTAATCCCTGCTGATGAGCCGTAATGACCGCGAAACACGTGTCCAGGGATGGCAAACACATCAGTGAACACCCTCAAGATTCAAGACTCGGGTACAAGCGCACCCGCTGATACCTACATCGACTATCATGCTCTGGGGTCACACGCTGATGGGATGAGCAGTGTGCGACCTCATTCGGAAATACTATTTATACAGGCTCCCTTGACCCGGTGGAGGTGACGACCTCGAGATAACGCACCTGCGCGCCATAAGAGGTATCTGGACCTACGAATATTTTCGGCAGCCCACGCAGCAACCCCGTGCACACGCCTAATCCCTGCTGATGAGCCGTAATGACCGCGAAACACGTGTCCAGGGATGGCAACACATCAGTGAACACCCTCAAGATTCAAGACTCGGGTAGAAGCGCACCCGCTGATACCTACTACATCGACCATCATGCTCCGGGGTCACACGCTGATGGGACGAGCAGTGTGCGACCTCATTCGTAAATACTATTTATACAGGCTCCCTTGAGCCGGTGGAGGTGACGACCTCGAGATAACGCACCTGCGCGCCATAAGAGGTATCTGGACCTACGAATATTTTTGGCAGCCCACGCAGCAACTCCGTGCACACGCCTAATCCCTGCTGACGAGCGGTAATGACCGCGAAACACGTGTCCAGGGATGGCAAACACATCAGTGAACACCCTCAAGATTCAAGACTCGGGTAGAAGCGCACCCGCTGATACCTACTACATCGACCATCATGCTCCGGGGTCACACGCTGATGGGACGAGCAGTGTGCGACTTCATTCGGAAATACTATTTATACAGGCTCCCTTGAGCCGGTGGAGGTGACGACCTCGAGATAACGCACCTGCGCGCCATAAGAGGTATCTGGACCTACGAATATTTTCGGCAGCCCACGCAGCAACCCCGTGCACACGCCTAATCCCTGCTGACAAGCGGTAATGACCGCGAAACACGTGTCCAGGGATGGCAAACACATCAGTGAACACCCTCAAGATTCAAGACTCGGGTAGAAGCGCACCCTCTGATACCTACTACGTCAACCATCATGCTCCGGGGTCACACGCTGATGGGACGAGCAGTGTGCGACCTCATTCGGAAATACTATTTATACAGGCTCCCTTGAGCCGGTGGAGGTGACGACCTCGAGATAACGCACCTGCGCGCCATAAGAGGTATCTGGACCTACGAATATTTTCGGCAGCCCACGCAGCAACCCCGTGCACACGCCTAATCCCTGCTGATGAGCGGTAATGACCACAAAACACGTGTCCAGGGATGGCAAACACATCAGTGAACACCCTCAAGATTCAAGACACGGGTAGAAGCGCACCCGCTGATACCTACTACATCGACCATCATGCTCCGGGGTCACACGCTGATGGGACGAGCAGTGTGCGACTTCATTCGGAAATACTATTTATACAGGCTCCCTTGAGCCGGTGGAGGTGACGACCTCGAGATAACGCACCTGCGCGCCATAAGAGGTATCTGGACCTACGAATATTTTCGGCAGCCCACGCAGCAACCCCGTGCACACGCCTAATCCCTGCTGACGAGCGGTAATGACCGCGAAACATGTGTCCAGGGATGGCAAACACATCAGTGAACACCCTCAAGATTCAAGACTCGGGTAGAAGCGCACCCGCTGATACCTACTACATCGACCATCATGCTCCGGGGTCACACGCTGATGGGACGAGCAGTGTGCAACCTCATTCGGAAATACTATTTATACAGGCTTCCTTGAGCCGGTGGAGGTGACGACCTCGAGATAACGCACCTGCGCGCCATAAGAGGTATCTGGACCTACGAATATTTTCGGCAGCCCACGCAACAACCCTGTGCACACGCCTAATCTCTGCTGACGAGCGGTAATGACCACGAAACAGGTGTCCAGGGATAGCAAACTCATCAGTGAACACCCTCAAGATTCAAGACACGGGTAGAAGCACACCCGCTGATACCTACTACATCGACCATCATGCTCCGGGGTCACACGCTGATGGGACGAGCAGTGTGCGACCTCATTCGTAAATACTATTTATACAGGCTCCCTTGAGCCGGTGGAGGTGACGACCTCGAGATAACGCACCTGCGCGCCATAAGAGGTATCTGGAGCTACGAATATTTTTGGCAGCCCACGCAGCAACTCCGTGCACACGCCTAATCCCTGCTGACGAGCGGTAATGACCGCGAAACACGTGTCCAGGGATGGCAAACACATCAGTGAACACCCTCAAGATTCAAGACTCGGGTAGAAGTGCACCCGCTGATACCTACATCGACCATCATGCTCCGGGGTCACACGCTGATGGGACGAGCAGTGTGCGACCTCATTCGGAAATACTATTTATACAGGCTCCCTTGAGCCGGTGGAGGTGACGACCTCGAGATAACGCACCTGCGCGCCATAAGAGGTATCTGGACCTACGAATATTTTCGGCAGCCCACGCAGCAACCCCGTGCACACGCCTAATCCCTGCTGATGAGCGGTAATGACCGCGAAACACGTGTCCAGGGATGGCAAACACATCAGTGAACACCCTCAAGATTCAAGACTCGGGTAGAAGCGCACCCGCTGATACCTACTACATCGACCATCATGCTCCGGGGTCACACGCTGATGGGACGAGCAGTGTGGGACCTCATTCGGAAATACTATTTATACAGGCTCCCTTGACCCGGTGGAGGTGACGAACTCGAGATAACGCACCTGCGCGCCATAAGAGGTATCTGGACCTATGAATATTTTCTGCAGCCCACGCAGCAACCCCGTGCACACGCCTAATCCCTGCTGATGAGCCGTAATGACCGCGAAACACGTGTCCAGGGATGGCAACACATCAGTGAACACCCTCAAGATTCAAGACTCGGGTAGAAGCGCACCCGCTGATACCTACTACATCGACCATCATGCTCCGGGGTCACACGCTGATGGGACGAGCAGTGTGCGACCTCATTCGTAAATACTATTTATACAGGCTCCCTTGAGCCGGTGGAGGTGACGACCTCGAGATAACGCACCTGCGCGCCATAAGAGGTATCTGGACCTACGAATATTTTTGGCAGCCCACGCAGCAACTCCGTGCACACGCCTAATCCCTGCTGACGAGCGGTAATGACCGCGAAACACGTGTCTAGGGATGGCAAACACATCAGTGAACACCCTCAAGATTCAAGACTCGGGTAGAAGCGCACCCGCTGATACCTACTACATCGACCATCATGCTCCGGGGTCACATGCTGATGGGACGAGCAGTGTGCAACCTCATTCGGAAATACTATTTATACAGGCTTCCTTGAGCCGGTGGAGGTGACGACCTCGAGATAACGCACCTGTGCGCCATAAGAGGTATCTGGACCTACGAATATTTTTGGCAGCCCACGCAGCAACCCCGTGCACACGCCTAATCCCTGCTGACGAGCGGTAATGACCACGAAACACGTGTCCAGGGATGGCAAACACATCAGTGAAAACCCTCAAGATTCAAGACACGGGTAGAAGCGCACCCGCTGATACCTACTACATCGACCATCATGCTCCGGGGTCACACGCTGATGGGATGAGAAGTTTGCGACCTCATTCGGAAATACTATTTATACAGGCTCCCTTGAGCCGGTGGAGGTGACGACCTCGAGATAACGCACCTGCGCGCCATAAGAGGTATCTGGACCTACGAATATTTTTGGCAGCCCACGCAGCAACCCCGTGCACACGCCTAATCCCTGCTGACAAGCGGTAATGACCGCGAAACACGTGTCCAGGGATGGCAAACACATCAGTGAACACCCTCAAGATTCAAGACTCGGGTAGAAGCGCACCCTCTGATACCTACTACGTCAACCATCATGCTCCGGGGTCACACGCTGATGGGACGAGCAGTGTGCGACCTCATTCGGAAATACTATTTATACAGGCTCCCTTGAGCCGGTGGGGGTGACGACCTCGAGATAACGCACCTGCGTGCCATAAGAGGTATCTGGACCTACGAATATTTTCGGCAGCCCACGCAGCAACCCCGTGCACACGCCTAATCCCTGCTGACGAGCGGTAATGACCACAAAACACGTGTCCAAGGATGGCAAACACATCAGTGAACACCCTCAAGATTCAAGACACGGGTAGAAGCGCACCCGCTGATACCTACTACATCGACCATCATGCTCCGGGGTCACACGCTGATGGGACGAGCAGTGTGCGACTTCATTCGGAAATACTATTTATACAGGCTCCCTTGAGCCGGTGGAGGTGACGACCTCGAGATAACGCACCTGCGCGCCATAAGAGGTATCTGGACCTACGAATATTTTCGGCAGCCCACGCAGCAACCCCGTGCACACGCCTAATCCCTGCTGACGAGCGGTAATGACCGCGAAACATGTGTCCAGGGATGGCAAACACATCAGTGAACACCCTCAAGATTCAAGACTCGGGTACAAGCGCACCCGCTGATACCTACATCGACTATCATGCTCCGGGGTCACACGCTGATGGGACGAGCAGTGTGCGACCTCATTCGGAAATACTATTTATACAGGCTCCCTTGAGCCGGTGGAGGTGACGACCTCGAGATAATGCACCTGCGCGCCATAAGAGGTATCTGGACCTACGAATATTTTCGGCAGCCCACGCAGCAACCCCGTGCACACGCCTAATCCCTGCTGATGAGCGGTAATGACCGCGAAACACGTGTCCAGGGATGGCAAACACATCAGTGAACACCCTCAAGATTCAAGACTCGGGTAGAAGCGCACCCGCTGATACCTACTACATCGACCATCATGCTCCGGGGTCACACGCTGATGGGACGAGCAGTGTGCGACCTCATTCGTAAATACTATTTATACAGGCTCCCTTGAGCCGGTGGAGGTGACGACCTCGAGATAACGCACCTGCGCGCCATAAGAGGTATCTGGACCTACGAATATTTTTGGCAGCCCACGCAGCAACTCCGTGCACACGCCTAATCCCTGCTGACGAGCGGTAATGACCGCGAAACACGTGTCCAGGGATGGCAAACACATCAGTGAACACCCTCAAGATTCAAGACTCGGGTAGAAGCGCACCCGCTGATACCTACTACATCGACCATCATGCTCCGGGGTCACACGCTGATGGGACGAGCAGTGTGCAACCTCATTCGGAAATACTATTTATACAGGCTTCCTTGAGCCGGTGGAGGTGACGACCTCGAGATAACGCACCTGCGCGCCATAAGAGGTACCTGGACCTACGAATATTTTTGGCAGCCCACGCAGCAACCCCGTGCACACGCCTAATCCCTGCTGACGAGCGGTAATGACCGCGAAACACGTGTCCAGGGATGGCAAACACATCAGTGAACACCCTCAAGATTCAAGACTCGGGTAGAAGCGCACCCTCTGATACCTACTACATCGACCATCATGCTCCGGGGTCACACGCTGATGGGACGAGCAGTGTGCGACCTCATTCGGAAATACTATTTATACAGGCTCCCTTGAGCCGGTGGAGGTGACGACCTCGAGATAACGCACCTGCGCGCCATAAGAGGTATCTGGACCTACGAATATTTTCGGCAGCCCACGCAGCAACCCCGTGCACACGCCTAATCCCTGCTGACGAGCGGTAATGACCACAAAACACGTGTCCAGGGATGGCAAACACATCAGTGAACACCCTCAAGATTCAAGACACGGGTAGAAGCGCACCCGCTGATACCTACTACATCGACCATCATGCTCCAGGGTCACACGCTGATGGGACGAGCAGTGTGTGACCTCATTCGGAAATACTAGTTATACAGGCTCCCTTGAGCCGGTGGAGGTGACGACCTCGAGATAACGCACCTGCGCGCCATAAGAGGTATCTGGACCTACGAATATTTTCGGCAGCCCACGCAGCAACCCCGTGCACACGCCTAATCCCTGCTGACGAGCGGTAATGACCACGAAACACGTGTCCAGGGATGGCAAACACATCAGTGAACACCCTCAAGATTCAAGACTCGGGTAGAAGCGCACCCGCTGATACCTACTACATCGACCATCATGCTCCGGGGTCACACGCTGATGGGACGAGCAGTGTGCAACCTCATTCGGAAATACTATTTATACAGGCTTCCTTGAGCCGGTGGAGGTGACGACCTCGAGATAACGCACCTGCGCGCCATAAGAGGTATCTGGACCTACGAATATTTTCGGCAGCCCACGCAGCAACCCCGTGCACACGCCTAATCCCTGCTGACGAGCGGTAATGACCGCGAAACATGTGTCCAGGGATGGCAAACACATCAGTGAACACCCTCAAGATTCAAGACTCGGGTACAAGCGCACCCGCTGATACCTACATCGACTATCATGCTCCGGGGTCACACGCTGATGGGACGAGCAGTGTGCGACCTCATTCGGAAATACTATTTATACAGGCTCCCTTGAGCCGGTGGAGGTGACGACCTCGAGATAATGCACCTGCGCGCCATAAGAGGTATCTGGACCTACGAATATTTTCGGCAGCCCACGCAGCAACCCCGTGCACACGCCTAATCCCTGCTGATGAGCGGTAATGACCGCAAAACACGTGTCCAGGGATGGCAAACACATCAGTGAACACCCTCAAGATTCAAGACTCGGGTAGAAGCGCACCCGCTGATACCTACTACATCGACCATCATGCTCCGGGGTCACACGCTGATGGGACGAGCAGTGTGCGACCTCATTCGTAAATACTATTTATACAGGCTCCCTTGAGCCGGTGGAGGTGACGACCTCGAGATAACGCACCTGCGCGCCATAAGAGGTATCTGGACCTACGAATATTTTTGGCAGCCCACGCAGCAACTCCGTGCACATGCCTAATCCCTGCTGACGAGCGGTAATGACCGCGAAACACGTGTCCAGGGATGGCAAACACATCAGTGAACACCCTCAAGATTCAAGACTCGGGTAGAAGCGCACCCGCTGATACCTACTACATCGACCATCATGCTCCGGGGTCACACGCTGATGGGACGAGCAGTGTGCAACCTCATTCGGAAATACTATTTATACAGGCTTCCTTGAGCCGGTGGAGGTGACGACCTCGAGATAACGCACCTGCGCGCCATAAGAGGTATCTGGACCTACGAATATTTTCGGCAGCCCACGCAGCAACCCCGTGCACACGCCTAATCCCTGATGACGAGCGGTAATGACCACGAAACACGTGTCCAGGGATAGCAAACACATCAGTGAACACCCTCAAGATTCAAGACACGGGTAGAAGCGCACCCGCTGATACCTACTACATCGACCATCATGCTCCGGGGTCACAGGCTGATGGGATGAGCAGTTTGCGACCTCATTCGGAAATACTATTTATACAGGCTCCCTTGAGCCGGTGGAGGTGACGACCTCGAGATAACGCACCTGCGCGCCATAAGAGGTACCTGGACCTACGAATATTTTTGGCAGCCCACACAGCAACCCCGTGCACACGCCTAATCCCTGCTGACGAGCGGTAATGACCGCGAAACACGTGTCCAGGGATGGCAAACACATCAGTGAACACCCTCAAGATTCAAGACTCGGGTAGAAGCGCACCCTCTGATACCTACTACATCGACCATCATGCTCCGGGGTCACACGCTGATGGGACGAGCAGTGTGCGACCTCATACGGAAATACTATTTATACAGGCTCCCTTGAGCCGGTGGAGGTGACGACCTCGAGATACCGCACCTGCGCGCCATAAGAGGTATCTGGACCTACGAATATTTTCGGCAGCCCACGCAGCAACCCCGTGCACACGCCTAATCCCTGCTGACGAGCGGTAATGAACACGAAACACGTGTCCAGGGATGGCAAACACATCAGTGAACACCCTCAAGATTCAAGACTCGGGTAGAAGCGCACCCGCTGATACCTACTACATCGACCATCATGCTCCGGGGTCACACGCTGATGGGACGAGCAGTGTGCAACCTCATTCGGAAATACTATTTATACAGGCTTCCTTGAGCCGGTGGAGGTGACGACCTCGAGATAACGCACCTGCGCGCCATAAGAGGTATCTGGACCTACGAATATTTTCGGCAGCCCACGCAGCAACCCCGTGCACACGCCTAATCTCTGCTGACGAGCGGTAATGACCACGAAACAGGTGTCCAGGGATAGCAAACTCATCAGTGAACACCCTCAAGATTCAAGACACGGGTAGAAGCACACCCGCTGATACCTACTACATCGACCATCATGCTCCGGGATCACACGCTGATGGGACGAGCAGTGTGCGACCTCATTCGGAAATACTATTTATACAGGCTCCCTTGAGCCGGTGGAGGTGACGACCTCGAGATAACGCACCTGCGCGCCATAAGAGGTATCTGGACCTACGAATATTTTCGGCAGCCCACGCAGCAACCCCGTGCACACGCCTAATCTCTGCTGATGAGCGGTAATGACCGCGAAACACGTGTCCAGGGATGGCAAACACATCAGTGAACACCCTCAAGATTCAAGACTCGGGTAGAAGCGCACCCGCTGATACCTACTACATCGACCATCATGCTCCGGGGTCACACGCTGATGGGACGAGCAGTGTGGGACCTCATTCGGAAATACTATTTATACAGGCTCCCTTGACCCGGTGGAGGTGACGACCTCGAGATAACGCACCTGCGCGCCATAAGAGGTATCTGGACCTATGAATATTTTCGGCAGCCCACGCAGCAACCCCGTGCACACGCCTAATCTCTGCTGATGAGCCGTAATGACCGCGAAACACGTGTCCAGGGATGGCAACACATCAGTGAACACCCTCAAGATTCAAGACTCGGGTAGAAGCGCACCCGCTGATACCTACTACATCGACCATCATGCTCCGGGGTCACACGCTGATGGGACGAGCAGTGTGCGACCTCATTCGTAAATACTATTTATACAGGCTCCCTTGAGCCGGTGGAGGTGACGACCTCGAGATAACGCACCTGCGCGCCATAAGAGGTATCTGGACCTACGAATATTTTTGGCAGCCCACGCAGCAACTCCGTGCACACGCCTAATCCCTGCTGACGAGCGGTAATGACCGCGAAACACGTGTCCAGGGATGGCAAACACATCAGTGAACACCCTCAAGATTCAAGACTCGGGTATATGCGCACCCGCTGATACCTACTACATCGACCATCATGCTCCGGGGTCACATGCTGATGGGACGAGCAGTGTGCAACCTCATTCGGAAATACTATTTATACAGGCTTCCTTGAGCCGGTGGAGGTGACGACCTCGAGATAACGCACCTGTGCGCCATAAGAGGTATCTGGACCTACGAATATTTTCGGCAGCCCACGCAGCAACCCCGTGCACACGCCTAATCCCTGCTGACGAGCGGTAATGACCACGAAACACGTGTCCAGGGATGGCAAACACATCAGTGAAAACCCTCAAGATTCAAGACACGGGTAGAAGCGCACCCGCTGATACCTACTACATCGACCATCATGCTCCGGGGTCACACGCTGATGGGATGAGAAGTATGCGACCTCATTCGGAAATACTATTTATACAGGCTCCCTTGAGCCGGTGGAGGTGACGACCTCGAGATAACGCACCTGCGCGCCATAAGAGGTATCTGGACCTACGAATATTTTTGGCAGCCCACGCAGCAACCCCGTGCACACGCCTAATCCCTGCTGACAAGCGGTAATGACCGCGAAACACGTGTCCAGGGATGGCAAACACATCAGTGAACACCCTCAAGATTCAAGACTCGGGTAGAAGCGCACCCTCTGATACCTACTACGTCAACCATCATGCTCCGGGGTCACACGCTGATGGGACGAGCAGTGTGCGACCTCATTCAGAAATACTATTTATACAGGCTCCCTTGAGCCGGTGGGGGTGACGACCTCGAGATAACGCACCTGCGCGCCATAAGAGGTATCTGGACCTACGAATATTTTCGGCAGCCCACGCAGCAACCCCGTGCACACGCCTAATCCCTGCTGACGAGCGGTAATGACCACAAAACACGTGTCCAGGGATGGCAAACACATCAGTGAACACCCTCAAGATTCAAGACACGGGTAGAAGCGCACCCGCTGATACCTACTACATCGACCATCATGCTCCGGGGTCACACGCTGATGGGACGAGCAGTGTGCGACTTCATTCGGAAATACTATTTATACAGGCTCCCTTGAGCCGGTGGAGGTGACGACCTCGAGATAACGCACCTGCGCGCCATAAGAGGTATCTGGACCTACGAATATTTTCGGCAGCCCACGCAGCAACCCCGTGCACACGCCTAATCCCTGCTGACGAGCGGTAATGACCGCGAAACATGTGTCCAGGGATGGCAAACACATCAGTGAACACCCTCAAGATTCAAGACTCGGGTACAAGTGCACCCGCTGATACCTACATCGACTATCATGCTCCGGGGTCACACGCTGATGGGACGAGCAGTGTGCGACCTCATTCGGAAATACTATTTATACAGGCTCCCTTGAGCCGGTGGAGGTGACGACCTCGAGATAATGCACCTGCGCGCCATAAGAGGTATCTGGACCTACGAATATTTTCGGCAGCCCACGCAGCAACCCCGTGCACACGCCTAATCCCTGCTGATGAGCGGTAATGACCGCGAAACACGTGTCCAGGGATGGCAAACACATCAGTGAACACCCTCAAGATTCAAGACTCGGGTAGAAGCGCACCCGCTGATACCTACTACATCGACCATCATGCTCCGGGGTCACACGCTGATGGGACGAGCAGTGTGCGACCTCATTCGTAAATACTATTTATACAGGCTCCCTTGAGCCGGTGGAGGTGACGACCTCGAGATAACGCACCTGCGCGCCATAAGAGGTATCTGGACCTACGAATATTTTTGGCAGCCCACGCAGCAACTCCGTGCACACGCCTAATCCCTGCTGACGAGCGGTAATGACCGCGAAACACGTGTCCAGGGATGGCAAACACATCAGTGAACACCCTCAAGATTCAAGACTCGGGTAGAAGTGCACCCGCTGATACCTACTACATCGACCATCATGCTCCGGGGTCACACGCTGATGGGACGAGCAGTGTGCAACCTCATTCGGAAATACTATTTATACAGGCTTCCTTGAGCCGGTGGAGGTGACGACCTCGAGATAACGCACCTGCGCGCCATAAGAGGTATCTGGACCTACGAATATTTTCGGCAGCCCACGCAGCAACCCTGTGCACACGCCTAATCCCTGATGACGAGCGGTAATGACCACGAAACACGTGTCCAGGGATAGCAAACACATCAGTGAACACCCTCAAGATTCAATACACGGGTAGAAGCGCACCCGCTGATACCTACTACATCGACCATCATGCTCCGGGGTCACACGCTGATGGGATGAGCAGTTTGCGACCTCATTCGGAAATACTATTTATACAGGCTCCCTTGAGCCGGTGGAGGTGACGACCTCGAGATAACGCACCTGCGCGCCATAAGAGGTACCTGGACCTACGAATATTTTTGGCAGCCCACGCAGCAACCCCGTGCACACGCCTAATCCCTGCTGACGAGCGGTAATGACCGCGAAACACGTGTCCAGGGATGGCAAACACATCAGTGAACACCCTCAAGATTCAAGACTCGGGTAGAAGCGCACCCTCTGATACCTACTACATCGACCATCATGCTCCGGGGTCACACGCTGATGGGACGAGCAGTGTGCGACCTCATTCGGAAATACTATTTATACAGGCTCCCTTGAGCCGGTGGAGGTGACGACCTCGAGATAACGCACCTGCGCGCCATAAGAGGTATCTGGACCTACGAATATTTTCGGCAGCCCACGCAGCAACCCCGTGCACACGCCTAATCCCTGCTGACGAGCGGTAATGACCACAAAACACGTGTCCAGGGATGGCAAACACATCAGTGAACACCCTCAAGATTCAAGACACGGGTAGAAGCGCACCCGCTGATACCTACTACATCGACCATCATGCTCCAGGGTCACACGCTGATGGGACGAGCAGTGTGTGACCTCATTCGGAAATACTAGTTATACAGGCTCCCTTGAGCCGGTGGAGGTGACGACCTCGAGATAACGCACCTGCGCGCCATAAGAGGTATCTGGACCTACGAATATTTTCGGCAGCCCACGCAGCAACCCCGTGCACACGCCTAATCCCTGCTGACGAGCGGTAATGACCACGAAACACGTGTCCAGGGATGGCAAACACATCAGTGAACACCCTCAAGATTCAAGACTCGGGTAGAAGCGCACCCGCTGATACCTACTACATCGACCATCATGCTCCGGGGTCACACGCTGATGGGACGAGCAGTGTGCAACCTCATTCGGAAATACTATTTATACAGGCTTCCTTGAGCCGGTGGAGGTGACGACCTCGAGATAACGCACCTGCGCGCCATAAGAGGTATCTGGACCTACGAATATTTTCGGCAGCCCACGCAGCAACCCCGTGCACACGCCTAATCCCTGCTGACGAGCGGTAATGACCGCGAAACATGTGTCCAGGGATGGCAAACACATCAGTGAACACCCTCAAGATTCAAGACTCGGGTACAAGCGCACCCGCTGATACCTACATCGACTATCATGCTCCGGGGTCACACGCTGATGGGACGAGCATTGTGCGACCTCATTCGGAAATACTATTTATACAGGCTCCCTTGAGCCGGTGGAGGTGACGACCTCGAGATAATGCACCTGCGCGCCATAAGAGGTATCTGGACCTACGAATATTTTCGGCAGCCCACGCAGCAACCCCGTGCACACGCCTAATCCCTGCTGATGAGCGGTAATGACCGCAAAACACGTGTCCAGGGATGGCAAACACATCAGTGAACACCCTCAAGATTCAAGACTCGGGTAGAAGCGCACCCGCTGATACCTACTACATCGACCATCATGCTCCGGGGTCACACGCTGATGGGACGAGCAGTGTGCGACCTCATTCGTAAATACTATTTATACAGGCTCCCTTGAGCCGGTGGAGGTGACGACCTCGAGATAACGCACCTGCGCGCCATAAGAGGTATCTGGACCTACGAATATTTTTGGCAGCCCACGCAGCAACTCCGTGCACACGCCTAATCCCTGCTGACGAGCGGTAATGACCGCGAAACACGTGTCCAGGGATGGCAAACACATCAGTGAACACCCTCAAGATTCAAGACTCGGGTAGAAGCGCACCCGCTGATACCTACTACATCGACCATCATGCTCCGGGGTCACACGCTGATGGGACGAGCAGTGTGCAACCTCATTCGGAAATACTATTTATACAGGCTTCCTTGAGCCGGTGGAGGTGACGACCTCGAGATAACGCACCTGCGCGCCATAAGAGGTATCTGGACCTACGAATATTTTCGGCAGCCCACGCAGCAACCCCGTGCACACGCCTAATCCCTGATGACGAGCGGTAATGACCACGAAACACGTGTCCAGGGATAGCAAACACATCAGTGAACACCCTCAAGATTCAAGACACGGGTAGAAGCGCACCCGCTGATACCTACTACATCGACCATCATGCTCCGGGGTCACAGGCTGATGGGATGAGCAGTTTGCGACCTCATTCGGAAATACTATTTATACAGGCTCCCTTGAGCCGGTGGAGGTGACGACCTCGAGATAACGCACCTGCGCGCCATAAGAGGTACCTGGACCTACGAATATTTTTGGCAGCCCACGCAGCAACCCCGTGCACACGCCTAATCCCTGCTGACGAGCGGTAATGACCGCGAAACACGTGTCCAGGGATGGCAAACACATCAGTGAACACCCTCAAGATTCAAGACTCGGGTAGAAGCGCACCCTCTGATACCTACTACATCGACCATCATGCTCCGGGGTCACACGCTGATGGGACGAGCAGTGTGCGACCTCATACGGAAATACTATTTATACAGGCTCCCTTGAGCCGGTGGAGGTGACGACCTCGAGATACCGCACCTGCGCGCCATAAGAGGTATCTGGACCTACGAATATTTTCGGCAGCCCACGCAGCAACCCCGTGCACACGCCTAATCCCTGCTGACGAGCGGTAATGAACACGAAACACGTGTCCAGGGATGGCAAACACATCAGTGAACACCCTCAAGATTCAAGACTCGGGTAGAAGCGCACCCGCTGATACCTACTACATCGACCATCATGCTCCGGGGTCACACGCTGATGGGACGAGCAGTGTGCAACCTCATTCGGAAATACTATTTATACAGGCTTCCTTGAGCCGGTGGAGGTGACGACCTCGAGATAACGCACCTGCGCGCCATAAGAGGTATCTGGACCTACGAATATTTTCGGCAGCCCACGCAGCAACCCCGTGCACACGCCTAATCTCTGCTGACGAGCGGTAATGACCACGAAACAGGTGTCCAGGGATAGCAAACTCATCAGTGAACACCCTCAAGATTCAAGACACGGGTAGAAGCACACCCGCTGATACCTACTACATCGACCATCATGCTCCGGGATCACACGCTGATGGGACGAGCAGTGTGCGACCTCATTCGTAAATACTATTTATACAGGCTCCCTTGAGCCGGTGGAGGTGACGACCTCGAGATAACGCACCTGCGCGCCATAAGAGGTATCTGGACCTACGAATATTTTTGGCAGCCCACGCAGCAACTCCGTGCACACGCCTAATCCCTGCTGACGAGCGGTAATGACCGCGAAACACGTGTCCAGGGATGGCAAACACATCAGTGAACACCCTCAAGATTCAAGACTCGGGTAGAAGTGCACCCGCTGATACCTACATCGACCATCATGCTCCGGGGTCACACGCTGATGGGACGAGCAGTGTGCGACCTCATTCGGAAATACTATTTATACAGGCTCCCTTGAGCCGGTGGAGGTGACGACCTCGAGATAACGCACCTGCGCGCCATAAGAGGTACCTGGACCTACGAATATTTTTGGCAGCCCACGCAGCAACCCCGTGCACACGCCTAATCCCTGCTGACGAGCGGTAATGACCGCGAAACACGTGTCCAGGGATGGCAAACACATCAGTGAACACCCTCAAGATTCAAGACTCGGGTAGAAGCGCACCCTCTGATACCTACTACATCGACCATCATGCTCCGGGGTCACACGCTGATGGGACGAGCAGTGTGCGACCTCATTCGGAAATACTATTTATACAGGCTCCCTTGAGCCGGTGGAGGTGACGACCTCGAGATAACGCACCTGCGCGCCATAAGAGGTATCTGGACCTACGAATATTTTCGGCAGCCCACGCAGCAACCCCGTGCACACGCCTAATCCCTGCTGACGAGCGGTAATGACCACAAAACACGTGTCCAGGGATGGCAAACACATCAGTGAACACCCTCAAGATTCAAGACACGGGTAGAAGCGCACCCGCTGATACCTACTACATCGACCATCATGCTCCAGGGTCACACGCTGATGGGACGAGCAGTGTGTGACCTCATTCGGAAATACTAGTTATACAGGCTCCCTTGAGCCGGTGGAGGTGACGACCTCGAGATAACGCACCTGCGCGCCATAAGAGGTATCTGGACCTACGAATATTTTCGGCAGCCCACGCAGCAACCCCGTGCACACGCCTAATCCCTGCTGACGAGCGGTAATGACCACGAAACACGTGTCCAGGGATGGCAAACACATCAGTGAACACCCTCAAGATTCAAGACTCGGGTAGAAGCGCACCCGCTGATACCTACTACATCGACCATCATGCTCCGGGGTCACACGCTGATGGGACGAGCAGTGTGCAACCTCATTCGGAAATACTATTTATACAGGCTTCCTTGAGCCGGTGGAGGTGACGACCTCGAGATAACGCACCTGCGCGCCATAAGAGGTATCTGGACCTACGAATATTTTCGGCAGCCCACGCAGCAACCCCGTGCACACGCCTAATCCCTGCTGACGAGCGGTAATGACCGCGAAACATGTGTCCAGGGATGGCAAACACATCAGTGAACACCCTCAAGATTCAAGACTCGGGTACAAGCGCACCCGCTGATACCTACATCGACTATCATGCTCCGGGGTCACACGCTGATGGGACGAGCATTGTGCGACCTCATTCGGAAATACTATTTATACAGGCTCCCTTGAGCCGGTGGAGGTGACGACCTCGAGATAATGCACCTGCGCGCCATAAGAGGTATCTGGACCTACGAATATTTTCGGCAGCCCACGCAGCAACCCCGTGCACACGCCTAATCCCTGCTGATGAGCGGTAATGACCGCAAAACACGTGTCCAGGGATGGCAAACACATCAGTGAACACCCTCAAGATTCAAGACTCGGGTAGAAGCGCACCCGCTGATACCTACTACATCGACCATCATGCTCCGGGGTCACACGCTGATGGGACGAGCAGTGTGCGACCTCATTCGTAAATACTATTTATACAGGCTCCCTTGAGCCGGTGGAGGTGACGACCTCGAGATAACGCACCTGCGCGCCATAAGAGGTATCTGGACCTACGAATATTTTTGGCAGCCCACGCAGCAACTCCGTGCACACGCCTAATCCCTGCTGACGAGCGGTAATGACCGCGAAACACGTGTCCAGGGATGGCAAACACATCAGTGAACACCCTCAAGATTCAAGACTCGGGTAGAAGCGCACCCGCTGATACCTACTACATCGACCATCATGCTCCGGGGTCACACGCTGATGGGACGAGCAGTGTGCAACCTCATTCGGAAATACTATTTATACAGGCTTCCTTGAGCCGGTGGAGGTGACGACCTCGAGATAACGCACCTGCGCGCCATAAGAGGTATCTGGACCTACGAATATTTTCGGCAGCCCACGCAGCAACCCCGTGCACACGCCTAATCCCTGATGACGAGCGGTAATGACCACGAAACACGTGTCCAGGGATAGCAAACACATCAGTGAACACCCTCAAGATTCAAGACACGGGTAGAAGCGCACCCGCTGATACCTACTACATCGACCATCATGCTCCGGGGTCACAGGCTGATGGGATGAGCAGTTTGCGACCTCATTCGGAAATACTATTTATACAGGCTCCCTTGAGCCGGTGGAGGTGACGACCTCGAGATAACGCACCTGCGCGCCATAAGAGGTACCTGGACCTACGAATATTTTTGGCAGCCCACGCAGCAACCCCGTGCACACGCCTAATCCCTGCTGACGAGCGGTAATGACCGCGAAACACGTGTCCAGGGATGGCAAACACATCAGTGAACACCCTCAAGATTCAAGACTCGGGTAGAAGCGCACCCTCTGATACCTACTACATCGACCATCATGCTCCGGGGTCACACGCTGATGGGACGAGCAGTGTGCGACCTCATACGGAAATACTATTTATACAGGCTCCCTTGAGCCGGTGGAGGTGACGACCTCGAGATACCGCACCTGCGCGCCATAAGAGGTATCTGGACCTACGAATATTTTCGGCAGCCCACGCAGCAACCCCGTGCACACGCCTAATCCCTGCTGACGAGCGGTAATGAACACGAAACACGTGTCCAGGGATGGCAAACACATCAGTGAACACCCTCAAGATTCAAGACTCGGGTAGAAGCGCACCCGCTGATACCTACTACATCGACCATCATGCTCCGGGGTCACACGCTGATGGGACGAGCAGTGTGCAACCTCATTCGGAAATACTATTTATACAGGCTTCCTTGAGCCGGTGGAGGTGACGACCTCGAGATAACGCACCTGCGCGCCATAAGAGGTATCTGGACCTACGAATATTTTCGGCAGCCCACGCAGCAACCCCGTGCACACGCCTAATCTCTGCTGACGAGCGGTAATGACCACGAAACAGGTGTCCAGGGATAGCAAACTCATCAGTGAACACCCTCAAGATTCAAGACACGGGTAGAAGCACACCCGCTGATACCTACTACATCGACCATCATGCTCCGGGATCACACGCTGATGGGACGAGCAGTGTGCGACCTCATTCGTAAATACTATTTATACAGGCTCCCTTGAGCCGGTGGAGGTGACGACCTCGAGATAACGCACCTGCGCGCCATAAGAGGTATCTGGACCTACGAATATTTTTGGCAGCCCACGCAGCAACTCCGTGCACACGCCTAATCCCTGCTGACGAGCGGTAATGACCGCGAAACACGTGTCCAGGGATGGCAAACACATCAGTGAACACCCTCAAGATTCAAGACTCGGGTAGAAGTGCACCCGCTGATACCTACATCGACCATCATGCTCCGGGGTCACACGCTGATGGGACGAGCAGTGTGCGACCTCATTCGGAAATACTATTTATACAGGCTCCCTTGAGCCGGTGGAGGTGACGACCTCGAGATAACGCACCTGCGCGCCATAAGAGGTATCTGGACCTACGAATATTTTCGGCAGCGCACGCAGCAACCCCGTGCACACGCCTAATCCCTGCTGATGAGCGGTAATGACCGCGAAACACGTGTCCAGGGATGGCAAACACATCAGTGAACACCCTCAAGATTCAAGACTCGGGTAGAAGCGCACCCGCTGATACCTACTACATCGACCATCATGCTCCGGGGTCACACGCTGATGGGACGAGCAGTGTGGGACCTCATTCGGAAATACTATTTATACAGGCTCCCTTGACCCGGTGGAGGTGACGACCTCGAGATAACGCACCTGCGCGCCATAAGAGGTATCTGGACCTATGAATATTTTCGGCAGCCCACGCAGCAACCCCGTGCACACGCCTAATCTCTGCTGATGAGCCGTAATGACCGCGAAACACGTGTCCAGGGATGGCAACACATCAGTGAACACCCTCAAGATTCAAGACTCGGGTAGAAGCGCACCCGCTGATACCTACTACATCGACCATCATGCTCCGGGGTCACACGCTGATGGGACGAGCAGTGTGCGACCTCATTCGTAAATACTATTTATACAGGCTCCCTTGAGCCGGTGGAGGTGACGACCTCGAGATAACGCACCTGCGCGCCATAAGAGGTATCTGGACCTACGAATATTTTTGGCAGCCCACGCAGCAACTCCGTGCACACGCCTAATCCCTGCTGACGAGCGGTAATGACCGCGAAACACGTGTCCAGGGATGGCAAACACATCAGTGAACACCCTCAAGATTCAAGACTCGGGTAGAAGCGCACCCGCTGATACCTACTACATCGACCATCATGCTCCGGGGTCACATGCTGATGGGACGAGCAGTGTGCAACCTCATTCGGAAATACTATTTATACAGGCTTCCTTGAGCCGGTGGAGGTGACGACCTCGAGATAACGCACCTGTGCGCCATAAGAGGTATCTGGACCTACGAATATTTTCGGCAGCCCACGCAGCAACCCCGTGCACACGCCTAATCCCTGCTGACGAGCGGTAATGACCACGAAACACGTGTCCAGGGATGGCAAACACATCAGTGAAAACCCTCAAGATTCAAGACACGGGTAGAAGCGCACCCGCTGATACCTACTACATCGACCATCATGCTCCGGGGTCACACGCTGATGGGATGAGAAGTATGCGACCTCATTCGGAAATACTATTTATACAGGCTCCCTTGAGCCGGTGGAGGTGACGACCTCGAGATAACGCACCTGCGCGCCATAAGAGGTATCTGGACCTACGAATATTTTTGGCAGCCCACGCAGCAACCCCGTGCACACGCCTAATCCCTGCTGACAAGCGGTAATGACCGCGAAACACGTGTCCAGGGATGGCAAACACATCAGTGAACACCCTCAAGATTCAAGACTCGGGTAGAAGCGCACCCTCTGATACCTACTACGTCAACCATCATGCTCCGGGGTCACACGCTGATGGGACGAGCAGTGTGCGACCTCATTCAGAAATACTATTTATACAGGCTCCCTTGAGCCGGTGGGGGTGACGACCTCGAGATAACGCACCTGCGCGCCATAAGAGGTATCTGGACCTACGAATATTTTCGGCAGCCCACGCAGCAACCCCGTGCACACGCCTAATCCCTGCTGACGAGCGGTAATGACCACAAAACACGTGTCCAGGGATGGCAAACACATCAGTGAACACCCTCAAGATTCAAGACACGGGTAGAAGCGCACCCGCTGATACCTACTACATCGACCATCATGCTCCGGGGTCACACGCTGATGGGACGAGCAGTGTGCGACTTCATTCGGAAATACTATTTATACAGGCTCCCTTGAGCCGGTGGAGGTGACGACCTCGAGATAACGCACCTGCGCGCCATAAGAGGTATCTGGACCTACGAATATTTTCGGCAGCCCACGCAGCAACCCCGTGCACACGCCTAATCCCTGCTGACGAGCGGTAATGACCGCGAAACATGTGTCCAGGGATGGCAAACACATCAGTGAACACCCTCAAGATTCAAGACTCGGGTACAAGCGCACCCGCTGATACCTACATCGACTATCATGCTCCGGGGTCACACGCTGATGGGACGAGCAGTGTGCGACCTCATTCGGAAATACTATTTATACAGGCTCCCTTGAGCCGGTGGAGGTGACGACCTCGAGATAATGCACCTGCGCGCCATAAGAGGTATCTGGACCTACGAATATTTTCGGCAGCCCACGCAGCAACCCCGTGCACACGCCTAATCCCTGCTGATGAGCGGTAATGACCGCGAAACACGTGTCCAGGGATGGCAAACACATCAGTGAACACCCTCAAGATTCAAGACTCGGGTAGAAGCGCACCCGCTGATACCTACTACATCGACCATCATGCTCCGGGGTCACACGCTGATGGGACGAGCAGTGTGCGACCTCATTCGTAAATACTATTTATACAGGCTCCCTTGAGCCGGTGGAGGTGACGACCTCGAGATAACGCACCTGCGCGCCATAAGAGGTATCTGGACCTACGAATATTTTTGGCAGCCCACGCAGCAACTCCGTGCACACGCCTAATCCCTGCTGACGAGCGGTAATGACCGCGAAACACGTGTCCAGGGATGGCAAACACATCAGTGAACACCCTCAAGATTCAAGACTCGGGTAGAAGTGCACCCGCTGATACCTACTACATCGACCATCATGCTCCGGGGTCACACGCTGATGGGACGAGCAGTGTGCAACCTCATTCGGAAATACTATTTATACAGGCTTCCTTGAGCCGGTGGAGGTGACGACCTCGAGATAACGCACCTGCGCGCCATAAGAGGTATCTGGACCTACGAATATTTTCGGCAGCCCACGCAGCAACCCTGTGCACACGCCTAATCCCTGATGACGAGCAGTAATGACCACGAAACACGTGTCCAGGGATAGCAAACACATCAGTGAACACCCTCAAGATTCAAGACACGGGTAGAAGCGCACCCGCTGATACCTACTACATCGACCATCATGCTCCGGGGTCACACGCTGATGGGATGAGCAGTTTGCGACCTCATTCGGAAATACTATTTATACAGGCTCCCTTGAGCCGGTGGAGGTGACGACCTCGAGATAACGCACCTGCGCGCCATAAGAGGTACCTGGACCTACGAATATTTTTGGCAGCCCACGCAGCAACCCCGTGCACACGCCTAATCCCTGCTGACGAGCGGTAATGACCGCGAAACACGTGTCCAGGGATGGCAAACACATCAGTGAACACCCTCAAGATTCAAGACTCGGGTAGAAGCGCACCCTCTGATACCTACTACATCGACCATCATGCTCCGGGGTCACACGCTGATGGGACGAGCAGTGTGCGACCTCATTCGGAAATACTATTTATACAGGCTCCCTTGAGCCGGTGGAGGTGACGACCTCGAGATAACGCACCTGCGCGCCATAAGAGGTATCTGGACCTACGAATATTTTCGGCAGCCCACGCAGCAACCCCGTGCACACGCCTAATCCCTGCTGACGAGCGGTAATGACCACAAAACACGTGTCCAGGGATGGCAAACACATCAGTGAACACCCTCAAGATTCAAGACACGGGTAGAAGCGCACCCGCTGATACCTACTACATCGACCATCATGCTCCAGGGTCACACGCTGATGGGACGAGCAGTGTGTGACCTCATTCGGAAATACTAGTTATACAGGCTCCCTTGAGCCGGTGGAGGTGACGACCTCGAGATAACGCACCTGCGCGCCATAAGAGGTATCTGGACCTACGAATATTTTCGGCAGCCCACGCAGCAACCCCGTGCACACGCCTAATCCCTGCTGACGAGCGGTAATGACCACGAAACACGTGTCCAGGGATGGCAAACACATCAGTGAACACCCTCAAGATTCAAGACTCGGGTAGAAGCGCACCCGCTGATACCTACTACATCGACCATCATGCTCCGGGGTCACACGCTGATGGGACGAGCAGTGTGCAACCTCATTCGGAAATACTATTTATACAGGCTTCCTTGAGCCGGTGGAGGTGACGACCTCGAGATAACGCACCTGCGCGCCATAAGAGGTATCTGGACCTACGAATATTTTCGGCAGCCCACGCAGCAACCCCGTGCACACGCCTAATCCCTGCTGACGAGCGGTAATGACCGCGAAACATGTGTCCAGGGATGGCAAACACATCAGTGAACACCCTCAAGATTCAAGACTCGGGTACAAGCGCACCCGCTGATACCTACATCGACTATCATGCTCCGGGGTCACACGCTGATGGGACGAGCATTGTGCGACCTCATTCGGAAATACTATTTATACAGGCTCCCTTGAGCCGGTGGAGGTGACGACCTCGAGATAATGCACCTGCGCGCCATAAGAGGTATCTGGACCTACGAATATTTTCGGTAGCCCACGCAGCAACCCCGTGCACACGCCTAATCCCTGCTGATGAGCGGTAATGACCGCGAAACACGTGTCCAGGGATGGCAAACACATCAGTGAACACCCTCAAGATTCAAGACTCGGGTAGAAGCTCACCCGCTGATACCTACTACATCGACCATCATGCTCCGGGGTCACACGCTGATGGGACGAGCAGTGTGCGACCTCATTCGTAAATACTATTTATACAGGCTCCCTTGAGCCGGTGGAGGTGACGACCTCGAGATAACGCACCTGCGCGCCATAAGAGGTATCTGGACCTACGAATATTTTTGGCAGCCCACGCAGCAACTCCGTGCACACGCCTAATCGCTGCTGACGAGCGGTAATGACCGCAAAACACGTGTCCAGGGATGGCAAACACATCAGTGAACACCCTCAAGATTCAAGACTCGGGTAGAAGCGCACCCGCTGATACCTACTACATCGACCATCATGCTCCGGGGTCACACGCTGATGGGACGAGCAGTGTGCAACCTCATTCGGAAATACTATTTATACAGGCTTCCTTGAGCCGGTGGAGGTGACGACCTCGAGATAACGCACCTGCGCGCCATAAGAGGTATCTGGACCTACGAATATTTTCGGCAGCCCACGCAGCAACCCCGTGCACACGCCTAATCCCTGATGACGAGCGGTAATGACCACGAAACACGTGTCCAGGGATAGCAAACACATCAGTGAACACCCTCAAGATTCAAGACACGGGTAGAAGCGCACCCGCTGATACCTACTACATCGACCATCATGCTCCGGGGTCACACGCTGATGGGATGAGCAGTTTGCGACCTCATTCGGAAATACTATTTATACAGGCTCCCTTGAGCCGGTGGAGGTGACGACCTCGAGATAACGCACCTGCGCGCCATAAGAGGTACCTGGACCTACGAATATTTTTGGCAGCCCACGCAGCAACCCCGTGCACACGCCTAATCCCTGCTGACGAGCGGTAATGACCGCGAAACACGTGTCCAGGGATGGCAAACACATCAGTGAACACCCTCAAGATTCAAGACTCGGGTAGAAGCGCACCCTCTGATACCTACTACATCGACCATCATGCTCCGGGGTCACACGCTGATGGGACGAGCAGTGTGCGACCTCATTCGGAAATACTATTTATACAGGCTCCCTTGAGCCGGTGGAGGTGACGACCTCGAGATAACGCACCTGCGCGCCATAAGAGGTATCTGGACCTACGAATATTTTCGGCAGCCCACGCAGCAACCCCGTGCACACGCCTAATCCCTGCTGACGAGCGGTAATGACCACGAAACACGTGTCCAGGGATGGCAAACACATCAGTGAACACCCTCAAGATTCAAGACTCGGGTAGAAGCGCACCCGCTGATACCTACTACATCGACCATCATGCTCCGGGGTCACACGCTGATGGGACGAGCAGTGTGCAACCTCATTCGGAAATACTATTTATACAGGCTTCCTTGAGCCGGTGGAGGTGACGACCTCGAGATAACGCACCTGCGCGCCATAAGAGGTATCTGGACCTACGAATATTTTCGGCAGCCCACGCAGCAACCCCGTGCACACGCCTAATCTCTGCTGACGAGCGGTAATGACCACGAAACAGGTGTCCAGGGATAGCAAACTCATCAGTGAACACCCTCAAGATTCAAGACACGGGTAGAAGCACACCCGCTGATACCTACTACATCGACCATCATGCTCCGGGGTCACACGCTGATGGGACGAGCAGTGTGCGACCTCATTCATAAATACTATTTATACAGGCTCCCTTGAGCCGGTGGAGGTGACGACCTCGAGATAACGCACCTGCGCGCCATAAGAGGTATCTGGACCTACGAATATTTTTGGCAGCCCACGCAGCAATTCCGTGCACACGCCTAATCCCTGCTGACGAGCGGTAATGACCGCGAAACACGTGTCCAGGGATGGCAAACACATCAGTGAACACCCTCAAGATTCAAGACTCGGGTAGAAGTGCACCCGCTGATACCTACATCGACCATCATGCTCCGGGGTCACACGCTGATGGGACGAGCAGTGTGCGACCTCATTCGGAAATACTATTTATACAGGCTCCCTTGAGCCGGTGGAGGTGACGACCTCGAGATAACGCACCTGCGCGCCATAAGAGGTATCTGGACCTACGAATATTTTTGGCAGCCCACGCAACAACCCCGTGCACACGCCTAATCCCTGCTGACAAGCGGTAATGACCGCGAAACACGTGTCCAGGGATGGCAAACACATCAGTGAACACCCTCAAGATTCAAGACTCGGGTAGAAGCGCACCCTCTGATACCTACTACGTCAACCATCATGCTCCGGGGTCACACGCTGATGGGACGAGCAGTGTGCGACCTCATTCGGAAATACTATTTATACAGGCTCCCTTGAGCCGGTGGGGGTGACGACCTCGAGATAACGCACCTGCGCGCCATAAGAGGTATCTGGACCTACGAATATTTTCGGCAGCCCACGCAGCAACCCCGTGCACACGCCTAATCCCTGCTGACGAGCGGTAATGACCACAAAACACGTGTCCAGGGATGGCAAACACATCAGTGAACACCCTCAAGATTCAAGACACGGGTAGAAGCGCACCCGCTGATACCTACTACATCGACCATCATGCTCCGGGGTCACACGCTGATGGGACGAGCAGTGTGCGACTTCATTCGGAAATACTATTTATACAGGCTCCCTTGAGCCGGTGGAGGTGACGACCTCGAGATAACGCACCTGCACGCCATAAGAGGTATCTGGACCTACGAATATTTTCGGCAGCCCACGCAGCAACCCCGTGCACACGCCTAATCCCTGCTGACGAGCGGTAATGACCGCGAAACATGTGTCCAGGGATGGCAAACACATCAGTGAACACCCTCAAGATTCAAGACTCGGGTACAAGCGCACCCGCTGATACCTACATCGACTATCATGCTCCGGGGTCACACGCTGATGGGACGAGCAGTGTGCGACCTCATTCGGAAATACTATTTATACAGGCTCCCTTGAGCCGGTGGAGGTGACGACCTCGAGATAATGCACCTGCGCGCCATAAGAGGTATCTGGACCTACGAATATTTTCGGCAGCCCACGCAGCAACCCCGTGCACACGCCTAATCCCTGCTGATGAGCGGTAATGACCGCGAAACACGTGTCCAGGGATGGCAAACACATCAGTGAACACCCTCAAGATTCAAGACTCTGGTAGAAGCGCACCCGCTGATACCTACTACATCGACCATCATGCTCCGGGGTCACACGCTGATGGGACGAGCAGTGTGCGACCTCATTCGTAAATACTATTTATACAGGCTCCCTTGAGCCGGTGGAGGTGACGACCTCGAGATAACGCACCTGCGCGCCATAAGAGGTATCTGGACCTACGAATATTTTTGGCAGCCCACGCAGCAACTCCGTGCACACGCCTAATCCCTGCTGACGAGCGGTAATGACCGCGAAACACGTGTCCAGGGATGGCAAACACATCAGTGAACACCCTCAAGATTCAAGACTCGGGTAGAAGCGCACCCGCTGATACCTACTACATCGACCATCATGCTCCGGGGTCACACGCTGATGGGACGAGCAGTGTGCAACCTCATTCGGAAATACTATTTATACAGGCTTCCTTGAGCCGGTGGAGGTGACGACCTCGAGATAACGCACCTGCGCGCCATAAGAGGTATCTGGACCTACGAATATTTTCGGCAGCCCACGCAGCAACCCTGTGCACACGCCTAATCCCTGATGACGAGCGGTAATGACCACGAAACACGTGTCCAGGGATAGCAAACACATCAGTGAACACCCTCAAGATTCAAGACACGGGTAGAAGCGCACCCGCTGATACCTACTACATCGACCATCATGCTCCGGGGTCACACGCTGATGGGATGAGCAGTTTGCGACCTCATTCGGAAATACTATTTATACAGGCTCCCTTGAGCCGGTGGAGGTGACGACCTCGAGATAACGCACCTGCGCGCCATAAGAGGTACCTGGACCTACGAATATTTTTGGCAGCCCACGCAGCAACCCCGTGCACACGCCTAATCCCTGCTGACGAGCGGTAATGACCGCGAAACACGTGTCCAGGGATGGCAAACACATCAGTGAACACCCTCAAGATTCAAGACTCGGGTAGAAGCGCACCCTCTGATACCTACTACATCGACCATCATGCTCCGGGGTCACACGCTGATGGGACGAGCAGTGTGCGACCTCATTCGGAAATACTATTTATACAGGCTCCCTTGAGCCGGTGGAGGTGACGACCTCGAGATAACGCACCTGCGCGCCATAAGAGGTATCTGGACCTACGAATATTTTCGGCAGCCCACGCAGCAACCCCGTGCACACGCCTAATCCCTGCTGACGAGCGGTAATGACCACAAAACACGTGTCCAGGGATGGCAAACACATCAGTGAACACCCTCAAGATTCAAGACACGGGTAGAAGCGCACCCGCTGATACCTACTACATCGACCATCATGCTCCAGGGTCACACGCTGATGAGACGAGCAGTGTGTGACCTCATTCGGAAATACTAGTTATACAGGCTCCCTTGAGCCGGTGGAGGTGACGACCTCGAGATAACGCACCTGCGCGCCATAAGAGGTATCTGGACCTACGAATATTTTCGGCAGCCCACGCAGCAACCCCGTGCACACGCCTAATCCCTGCTGACGAGCGGTAATGACCACGAAACACGTGTCCAGGGATGGCAAACACATCAGTGAACACCCTCAAGATTCAAGACTCGGGTAGAAGCGCACCCGCTGATACCTACTACATCGACCATCATGCTCCGGGGTCACACGCTGATGGGACGAGCAGTGTGCAACCTCATTCGGAAATACTATTTATACAGGCTTCCTTGAGCCGGTGGAGGTGACGACCTCGAGATAACGCACCTGCGCGCCATAAGAGGTATCTGGACCTACGAATATTTTCGGCAGCCCACGCAGCAACCCCGTGCACACGCCTAATCTCTGCTGACGAGCGGTAATGACCACGAAACAGGTGTCCAGGGATAGCAAACTCATCAGTGAACACCCTCAAGATTCAAGACACGGGTAGAAGCACACCCGCTGATACCTACTACATCGACCATCATGCTCCGGGGTCACACGCTGATGGGATGAGCAGTTTGCGACCTCATTTGGAAATACTATTTATACAGGCTCCCTTGAGCCGGTGGAGGTGTCGACCTCGAGATAACGCACCTGCGCGCCATAAGAGGTATCTGGACCTACGAATATTTTTGGCAGCCCACGCAGCAACCCCGTGCACACGCCTAATCCCTACTGACGAGCGGTAATGACCACAAAACACGTGTCCAGGGATGGCAAACACATCAGTGAACACCCTCAAGATTCAAGACTCGGGTAGAAGCGCACCCTCTGATACCTACTACATCGACCATCATGCTCCGGGGTCACACGCTGATGGGACGAGCAGTGTGCGACCTCATTCGGAAATACTATTTATACAGGCTCCCTTGAGCCGGTGGAGGTGACGACCTCGAGATAACATACCTGCGTGCCATAAGAGGTATCTGGACCTACGAATATTTTCGGCAGCCCACGCAGCAACCCCGTGCACACGCCTAATCCCTGCTGACGGGCGGTAATGCCCACAAAACACGTGTCCAGGGATGGCAAACACATCAGTGAACACCCTCAAGATTCAAGACACGGGTAGAAGCGCACCCGCTGATACCTACTACATCGACCATCATGCTCCGGGGTCACACGCTGATGGGACGAGCAGTGTGCGACCTCATTCGGAAATACTAGTTATACAGGCTCCCTTGAGCCGGTGGAGGTGACGACCTCGAGATAACGCACCTGCGCGCCATAAGAGGTATCTGGACCTACGAATATTTTCGGCAGCCCACGCAGCAACCCCGTGCACACGCCTAATCCCTGCTGACGAGCGGTAATGACCGCGAAACACGTGTCCAGGGATGGCAAACATATCAGTGAACACCCTCAAGATTCAAGACTCGGGTAGAAGCGCACCCTCTGATACCTACATCGACCATCATGCTCCGGGGTCACACGCTGATGGGATGAGCAGTTTGCGACCTCATTCGGAAATACTATTTATACAGGCTCCCTTGAGCCGGTGGAGGTGACGACCTCGAGATAACGCACCTGCGCGCCATAAGAGGTATCTGGACCTACGAATATTTTTGGCAGCCCACGCAGCAACCCGTGCACACGCCTAATCCCTGCTGACAAGTGGTAATGACCGCGAAACACGTGTCCAGGGATGGCAAACACATCAGTGAACACCCTCAAGATTCAAGACTTGGGTAGAAGCGCACCCTCTGATACCTACTACATCGACCATCATGCTCCGGGGTCACACGCTGATGGGACGAGCAGTGTGCGACTTCATTCGGAAATACTATTTATACAGGCTCCCATGAGCCGGTGGAGGTGACGACCTCGAGATAACGCACCTGCGCGCCATAAGAGGTATCTGGACCTACGAATATTTTCGGCAGCCCACGCAGCAACCCCGTGCACACGCCTAATCCCTGCTGACGAGCGGTAATGACCAGAAAACACGTGTCCAGGGATGGCAAACACATCAGTGAACACCCTCAAGATTCAAGACACGGGTAGAAGCGCACCCGCTGATACCTACTACATCGACCATCATGCTCCGGGGTCACACGCTGATGGGACGAGCAGTGTGCGACCTCATTCGGAAATACTATTTATGCAGGCTCCCTTGACCCGGTGGAGGTGACGACCTCGAGATAACGCACCTGCGCGCCATAAGAGGTATCTGGACCTATGAATATTTTCGGCAGCCCACGCAGCAACCCCGTGCACACGCCTAATCCCTGCTGATGAGCCATAATGACCGCGAAACACGTGTCCAGGGATGGCAAACACATCAGTGAACACCCTCAAGATTCAAGACTCGGGTAGAAGCGCACCCGCTGATACCTACTACATCGACCATCATGCTCCGGGGTCACACGCTGATGGGACGAGCAGTGTGCGACCTCATTCGGAAATACTATTTATACAGGCTCCCTTGAGCCGGTGGAGGTGACGACCTCGAGATAACGCACCTGCGCGCCATAAGAGGTATCTGGACCTACGAATATTTTCGGCAGCCCACGCAGCAACCCCGTGCACACGCCTAATCCCTGCTGACGAGCGGTAATGACCACAAAACACGTGTCCAGGGATGGCAAACACATCAATGAACACCCTCAAGATTCAAGACACGGGTAGAAGCGCACCCGCTGATACCTACTACATCGACCATCATGCTCCAGGGTCACACGCTGATGGGACGAGCAGTGTGTGACCTCATTCGGAAATACTAGTTATACAGGCTCCCTTGAGCCGGTGGAGGTGACGACCTTGAGATAACGCACCTGCGCGCCATAAGAGGTATCTGGACCTACGAATATTTTCGGCAGCCCACGCAGCAACCCCGTGCACACGCCTAATCCCTGCTGACGAGCGGTAATGACCGCGAAACACGTGTCCAGGGATGGCAAACACATCAGTGAACACCCTCAAGATTCAAGACTCGGGTAGAAGCGCACCCTCTGATACCTACATCGACCATCATGCTCCGGGGTCACACGCTGATGGGATGAGCAGTTTGCGACCTCATTCGGAAATACTATTTATACAGGCTCCCTTGAGCCGGTGGAGGTGACGACCTCGAGATAACGCACCTGCGCGCCATAAGAGGTATCTGGACCTACGAATATTTTTGGCAGCCCACGCAGCAACCCCGTGCACACGCCTAATCCCTGCTGACAAGCGGTAATGACCGCGAAACACGTGTCCAGGGATGGCAAACACATCAGTGAACACCCTCAAGATTCAAGACTTAGGTAGAAGCGCACCCTCTGATACCTACTACATCGACCATCATGCTCCGGGGTCACACGCTGATGGGACGAGCAGTGTGCAACCTCATTCGGAAATACTATTTATACAGGCTCCCTTGAGCCGGTGGAGGTGACGACCTCGAGATAACGCACCTGCGCGCCATAAGAGGTATCTGGACCTACGAATATTTTCGGCAGCCCACGCAGCAACCCCGTGCACACGCCTAATCCCTGCTGACGAGCGGTAATGACCAGAAAACACGTGTCCAGGGATGGCAAACACATCAGTGAACACCCTCAAGATTGAAGACACGGGTAGAAGCGCACCCGCTGATACCTACTACATCGACCATCATGCTCCGGGGTCACACGCTGATGGGACGAGCAGTGTGCAACCTCATTCGGAAATACTATTTATACAGGCTCCCTTGAGCCGGTGGAGGTGACGACCTCGAGATAACGCACCTGCGCGCCATAAGAGGTATCCGGACCTACGAATATTTTCGGCAGCCCACGCAGCAACCCCGTGCACACGCCTAATCCCTGCTGACGAGCGGTAATGACCAGAAAACACGTGTCCAGGGATGGCAAACACATCAGTGAACACCCTCAAGATTGAAGACACGGGTAGAAGCGCACCCGCTGATACCTACTACATCGACCATCATGCTCCGGGGTCACACGCTGATGGGACGAGCAGTGTGCGACTTCATTCGGAAATACTATTTATACAGGCTCCCTTGAGCCGGTGGAGGTGACGACCTCGAGATAAAGCACCTGCGCGCCATAAGAGGTATCTGGACCTACGAATATTTTCGGCAGCCCACGCAGCAACCCCGTGCACACGCCTAATCCCTGCTGACGAGCGCTAATGACCGCGAAACACGTGTCCAGGGATGGCAAACACATCAGTGAACACCCTCAAGATTCAAGACTCGGGTAGAAGCGCACCCGCTGATACCTACATCGACTATCATGCTCCGGGGTCACACGCTGATGGGACGAGCAGTGTGCGACCTCATTCGGAAATACTATTTATACAGGCTCCCTTGAGCCGGTGGAGGTGACGACCTCGAGATAACGCACCTGCGCGCCATAAGAGGTATCTGGACCTACGAATATTTTCGGCAGCCCACGCAGCAACCCCGTGCACACGCCTAATCCCTGCTGATGAGCGGTAATGACCGCGAAACACGTGTCCAGGGATGGCAAACACATCAGTGAACACCCTCAAGATTCAAGACTCGGGTAGAAGCGCACCCGCTGATACCTACTACATCGACCATCATGCTCCGGGGTCACACGCTGATGGGACGAGCAGTGTGCGACCTCATTCGGAAATACTATTTATGCAGGCTCCCTTGACCCGGTGGAGGTGACGACCTCGAGATAACGCACCTGCGCGCCATAAGAGGTATCTGGACCTATGAATATTTTCGGCAGCCCACGCAGCAACCCCGTGCACACGCCTAATCCCTGCTGATGACCCATAATGACCGCGAAACACGTGTCCAGGGATGGCAAACACATCAGTGAACACCCTCAAGATTCAAGACTCGGGTAGAAGCGCACCCGCTGATACCTACTACATCGACCATCATGCTCCGGGGTCACAAGCTGATGGGACGAGCAGTGTGCGACCTCATTCGTAAATACTATTTATACAGGCTCCCTTGAGCCGGTGGAGGTGACGACCTCGAGATAACGCACCTGCGCGCCATAAGAGGTATCTGGACCTACGAATATTTTTGGCAGCCCACGCAGCAACTCCGTGCACACGCCTAATCCCTGCTGACGAGCAGTAATGACCGCGAAACACGTGTCCAGGGATGGCAAACACATCAGTGAACACCCTCAAGATTCAAGACTCGGGTAGAAGCGCACCCGCTGATACCTACTACATCGACCATCATGCTCCGGGGTCACACGCTGATGGGACGAGCAGTGTGCAACCTCATTCGGAAATACTATTTATACAGGCTTCCTTGAGCCGGTGGAGGTGACGACCTCGAGATAACGCACCTGCGCGCCATAAGAGGTATCTGGACCTACGAATATTTTCGGCAGCCCACGCAGCAACCCCGTGCACACGCCTAATCCCTGCTGACGAGCAGTAATGACCACGAAACACGTGTCCAGGGATAGCAAACACATCAGTGAACACCCTCAAGATTCAAGACACGGGTAGAAGCGCACCCGCTGATACCTACTACATCGACCATCATGCTCCGGGGTCACACGCTGTTGGGATGAGCAGTTTGCGACCTCATTCGGAAATACTATTTATACAGGCTCCCTTGAGCCGGTGGAGGTGACGACCTCGAGATAACGCACCTGCGCGCCATAAGAGGTATCTAGACCTACGAATATTTTTGACAGCCCACGCAGCAACCCCGTGCACACGCCTAATCCCTGCTGACGAGCGGTAATGACCCCGAAACACGTGTCCAGGGATGGCAAACACATCAGTGAACACCCTCAAGATTCAAGACTCGGGTAGAAGCGCACCCTCTGATACCTACTACATCGACCATCATGCTCCGTGGTCACACGCTGATGGGACGAGCAGTGTGCGACCTCATTCGGAAATACTATTTATACAGGCTCCCTTGAGCCGGTGGAGGTGACGACCTCGAGATAACGCACCTGCGCGCCATAAGAGGTATCTGGACCTACGAATATTTTCGGCAGCCCACGCAGCAACCCCGTGCACACGCCTAATCCCTGCTGACGAGCGGTAATGACCACAAAACACGTGTCCAGGGATGGCAAACACATCAGTGAACACCCTCAAGATTCAAGACACGGGTAAAAGCGCACCCGCTGATACCTACTACATCTACCATCATGCTCCAGGGTCACACGCTGATGGGACGAGCAGTGTGTGACCTCATTCGGAAATACTAGTTATACAGGCTCCCTTGAGCCGGTGGAGGTGACGACCTCGAGATAACGCACCTGCGCGCCATAAGAGGTATCTGGACCTACGAATATTTTCGGCAGCCCACGCAGCAACCCCGTGCACACGCCTAATCCCTGCTGACGAGCGGTAATGACCGCGAAACACGTGTCCAGGGATGGCAAACACATCAGTGAACACCCTCAAGATTCAAGACTCGGGTAGAAGCGCACCCTCTGATACCTACATCGACCATCATGCTCCGGGGTCACACGCTGATGGGACGAGCAGTGTGCGACCTCATTCGGAAATACTATTTATACAGGCTCTCTTGAGCCGGTGGAGGTGACGACCTCGAGATAACGCACCTGCGCGCCATAAGAGGTATCTGGACCTACGAATATTTTCGGCAGCCCACGCAGCAACCCCGTGCACACGCCTAATCCCTGCTGATGAGCGGTAATGACCGCGAAACACGTGTTCAGGGATGGCAAACACATCAGTGAACACCCTCAAGATTCAAGACTCGGGTAGAAGCGCACCCGCTGATACCTACTACATCGACCATCATGCTCCGGGGTCACACGCTGATGGGACGAGCAGTGTGCGACCTCATTCGGAAATACTATTTATACAGGCTCCCTTGACCCGGTGGAGGTGACGACCTCGAGATAACGCACCTGCGCGCCATAAGAGGTATCTGGACCTATGAATATTTTCGGCAGCCCACGCAGTAACCCCGTGCACACGCCTAATCCCTGCTGATGAGCCGTAATGACCGCGAAACACGTGTCCAGGGATGGCAAACACATCAGTGAACACCCTCAAGATTCAAGACTCGGGTAGAAGCGCACCCGCTGATACCTACTACATCGACCATCATGCTCCGGGGTCACACGCTGATGGGACGAGCAGTGTGCGACCTCATTCGGAAATACTATTTACACAGGCTCCCTTGAGCCGGTGGAGGTGACGACCTCGAGATAACGCACCTGCGCGCCATAAGAGGTATCTGGACTTACGAATATTTTCGGAAGCCCACGCAGCAACCCCGTGCACACACCTAATCCCTGCTGACGAGCGGTAATGCGCGCGAAACACGTGTCCAGGGATGGCAAACACATCAGTGAACACCCTCAAGATTCAAGACTCGGGTAGAAGCGCACCCGCTGATACCTACTACATCGACCATCATGCTCCGGGGGCACACGCTGATGGGACGAGCAGTGTGTGACCTCATTCGGAAATACTATTTATACAGGCTCCCTTGAGCCGGTGGAGGTGACGACCTCGAGATAACGCACCTGCGCGCCATAGGAGGTATCTGGACCTACGAATATTTTCGGCAGCCCACGCAGCAACCCCGTGCACACGCCTAATCCCTGCTGACTAGCGGTAATGACCACGAAACACGTGTCCAGGGATGGCAAACACATCAGTGAACACCCTCAAGATTCAAGACTCGGGTTGAAGAGCACCCGCTGATACCTACTACATCGACCATCATGCTCCGGGGTCACACGCTGATGGGACGAGCAGTGTGCGACCTCATTCAGAAATACTATTTATACAGGCTCCCTTGAGCCGGTGGAGGTGACAACCTCGAGATAACGCACCTGCGCGCCATAAGAGGTATCTGGACCTACGAATATTTTCGGCAGCCCACCCAGCAACCCCGTGCACACGCCTAATCCCTGCTGACGAGCGGTAATGACCGCGAAAGACGTGTCCAGGGATGGCAAACACATCAGTGAACACCCTCAAGATTCAAGACTCGGGTAGAAGCGCACCCGCTGATACCTACTACATCGACCATCATGCTCCGGGGTCACACGCTGATAGGAGGAGCAGTGTGCGACCTCATTCGGAAATACTATTTATACAGGATCCCTTGAGCCGGTGGAGGTGACGACCTCGAGATAACGCACCTGCGCGCCATAAGAGGTATCTGGACCTACGAATATTTTCGGCAGCCCACGCAGCAACCCCGTGCACACGCCTAATCCCTGCTGACGAGCGGTAATGACCACAAAACACGTGTCCAGGGATGGCAAACACATCAGTGAACACCCTCAAGATTCAAGACACGGGTAAAAGCGCACCCGCTGATACCTACTACATCTACCATCATGCTCCAGGGTCACACGCTGATGGGACGAGCAGTGTGTGACCTCATTCGGAAATACTAGTTATACAGGCTCCCTTGAGCCGGTGGAGGTGACGACCTCGAGATAACGCACCTGCGCGCCATAAGAGGTATCTGGACCTACGAATATTTTCGGCAGCCCACGCAGCAACCCCGTGCACACGCCTAATCCCTGCTGACGAGCGGTAATGACCGCGAAACACGTGTCCAGGGATGGCAAACACATCAGTGAACACCCTCAAGATTCAAGACTCGGGTAGAAGCGCACCCTCTGATACCTACATCGACCATCATGCTCCGGGGTCACACGCTGATGGGACGAGCAGTGTGCGACCTCATTCGGAAATACTATTTATACAGGATCCCTTGAGCCGGTGGAGGTGACGACCTCAAGATAACGCACCTGCGTACCATAAGAGGTATCTGGACCTACAAATATTTTGGGCAGCCCACGCAGCAACCCCGTGCACACGCCTAATCCCTGCTGACGACCGGTAATGACCGCGAAAGACGTGTCCAGGGATGGCAAACACATCAGTGAACACCCTCAAGATTCAAGACTCGGGTAGAAGCACACCCGCTGATACCTACTACATCGACCATCATGCTCCGGGGTCACACGCTGATGGGACGAGCAGTGTGCGACCTCATTTGGAAATACTATTTATACAGGCTCCCTTGAACCGGTGGAGGTGACGACCTCGAGATAACGCACCTGCGCGCCATAAGAGGTATCTGGACCTACGAACATTTTCGGCAGCCCACGCAGCAACCCCGTGCACACGCCTAATCCCTGCTGACGAGCGGTAATGACCGCGAAACACGTGTCCAGGGATGGCAAACACATCAGTGAACACCCTCAAGATTCAAGACTCGGGTAGAAGCGCACCCGCTGATACCTACTACATCGACCATCATGCTCCGGGGTCACACGCTGATGGGACGAGCAGTGTGCGACCTCATTCGGAAATACTATTTATACAGGCTCCCTTGAGCCGGTGGAGGTGACGACCTCGAGATAACGCACCTGCGCGCCATAAGAGGTATCTGGACCTACGAACATTTTCGGCAGCCCACGCAGCAACCCCGTGCACACGCCTAATCCCTGCTGACGAGCGGTAATGACCGCGAAACACGTGTCCAGGGATGGCAAACACATCAGTGAACACCCTCAAGATTCAAGACTTGGGTAGAAGCGCACCCTCTGATACCTACTACATCGACCATCATGCTCCGGGGTCACACGCTGATGGGACGAGCAGTGTGCGACCTCATTCGGAAATACTATTTATACAGGCTCCCTTGAGCCGGTGGAGGTGACGACCTCGAGATAACGCACCTGCGCGCCATAAGAGGTATCTGGACGTACGAATATTTTCGGCAGCCCACGCAGCAACCCCGTGCACACGCCTAATCCCTGCTGACGAGCGGTAATGACCACAAAACACGTGTCCAGGGATGGCAAACACATCAGTGAACACCCTCAAGATTCAAGACACGGGTAGAAGCGCACCCGCTGATACCTACTACATCGACCATCATGCTCCGGGGTCACACGCTGATGGGATGAGCAGTTTGCGACCTCATTCGGAAATACTATTTATACAGGGTCCCTTGAGCCGGTGGAGGTGACGACCTCGAGATAACGCACCTGCGCGCCATAAGAGGTATCTGGACCTACGGATATTTTTGGCAGCCCACGCAGCAACCCCGTGCACACGCCTAATCCCTGCTGACGAGCGGTAATGACCGCGAAACACGTGTCCAGGGATGGCAAACACATCAGTGAACACCCTCAAGATTCAAGACTCGGGTAGAAGCGCACCCTCTGATACCTACTACATCGACCATCATGCTCCGGGGTCACACGCTGATGGGACGAGCAGTGTGCGACCTCATTCGGAAATACTATTTATACAGGCTCCCTTGAGCCGGTGGAGGTGACGACTTCGAGATAACGCACCTGCGCGCCATAAGAGGTATCTGGACCTACGAATATTTTCGGCAGCCCACGCAGCAACCCCGTGCACACGCCTAATCCCTGCTGACGAGCGGTAATGACCACAAAACACGTGTCCAGGGATGGCAAACACATCAGTGAACACCCTCAAGATTCAAGACACGGGATAGAAGCGCACCCGCTGATACCTACTACATCGACCATCATGCTCCAGGGTCACACGCTGATGGGACGAGCAGTGTGTGACCTCATTCGGCAATACTAGTTATACAGGCTCCCTTGAGCCGGTGGAGGTGACGACCTCGAGATAACGCACCTGCGCGCCATAAGAGGTATCTGGACCTACGAATATTTTCGGCAGCCCACGCAGCAACCCCGTGCACACGCCTAATCCCTGCTGACGAGCGGTAATGACCGCGAAACACGTGTCCAGGGATGGCAAACACATCAGTGAACACCCTCAAGATTCAAGACTCGGGTAGAAGCGCACCCTCTGATACCTACATCGACCATCATGCTCCGGGGTCACACGCTGATGGGATGAGCAGTTTGCGACCTCATTCGGAAATACTATTTATACAGGCTCCCTTGAGCCGGTGGAGGTGACGACCTCGAGATAACGCACCTGCGCTCCATAAGAGGTATCTGGACCTACGAATATTTTTGGCAGCCCACGCAGCAACCCCGTGCACACGCCTAATCCCTGCTGACAAGCGGTAATGACCGCGAAACACGTGTCCAGGGATGGCAAACACATCAGTGAACACCCTCAAGATTCAAGACTTGGATAGAAGCGCACCCTCTGATACCTACTACATCGACCATCATGCTCCGGGGTCACACGCTGATGGGACGAGCAGTGTGCAACCTCATTCGGAAATACTATTTATACAGGCTCCCTTGAGCCGGTGGAGGTGACGACCTCGAGATAACGCACCTGCACGCCATAAGAGGTATCTGGACCTACGAATATCTTCGGCAGCCCACGCAGCAACCCCGTGCACACGCCTAATCCCTGCTGACGAGCGGTAATGACCACAAAACACGTGTCCAGGGATGGCAAACACATCAGTGAACACCCTCAAGATTCAAGACACGGGTAGAAGCGCACCCGCTGATACCTACTACATCGACCATCATGCTCCGGGGTCACACGCTGATGGGACGAGCAGTGTGCGACTTCATTCGGAAATACTATTTATACAGGCTCCCTTGAGCCGGTGGAGGTGACGACCTCGAGATAACGCACCTGCGCGCCATAAGAGGTATCTGGACCTACGAATATTTTCGGCAGCCCACGCATCAACCCCGTGCACACGCCTAATCCCTGCTGACGAGCGGTAATGACCGCGAAACACGTGTCCTGGGATGGCAAACACATCAGTGAACACCCTCAAGATGCAAGACTCGGGTAGAAGCGCACCCGCTGATACCTACATCGACTATCATGCTCCGGGGTCACACGCTGATGGGACAAGCAGTGTGCGACCTCATTCGGAAATACTATTTATACAGGCTCCCTTGAGCCGGTGGAGGTGACGACCTCGAGATAACGCACCTGCGCGCCATAAGAGGTATCTGGACCTACGAATATTTTCGGCAGCCCACGCAGCAACCCTGTGCACACGCCTAATCCCTGCTGATGAGCGGTAATGACCGCGAAACACGTGTCCAGGGATGGCAAACACATCAGTGAACACCCTCAAGATTCAAGACTCGGGTAGAAGCGCACCCGCTGATACCTACTACATCGACCATCATGCTCCGGGGTCACAAGCTGATGGGACGAGCAGTGTGCGACCTCATTCGTAAGTACTATTTATACAGGCTCCCTTGAGACGGTGGAGGTGACGACCTCGAGATAACGCACCTGCGCGCCATAAGAGGTATCTGGACCTACAAATGTTTTCGGCAGCCCACGCAGCAACTCCGTGCACACGCCTAATCCCTGCTGACGAGCGGTAATGACCGCGAAACACGTGTCCAGGGATGGCAAACACATCAGTGAACACCCTCAAGATTCAAGACTCGGGTAGAAGCGCACCCGCTGATACCTACTACATCGACCATCATGCTCCGGGGTCACACGCTGATGGGATGAGCAGTTTGCGACCTCATTCGGAAATACTATTTATACAGGCTCCCTTGAGCCGGTGGAGGTGACGACCTCGAGATAACGCACCTGCGCGCCATAAGAGGTATCTGGACCTACGAATATTTTTGGCAGCCCACGTAGCAACCCGTGCACACGCCTAATCCCTGCTGACAAGCGGTAATGACCGCGAAACACGTGTCCAGGGATGGCAAACACATCAGTGAACACCCTCAAGATTCAAGACTTGGATAGAAGCGCACCCTCTGATACCTACTACATCGACCATCATGCTCCGGGGTCACACGCTGATGGGACGAGCAGTGTGCGACCTCATTCGGAAATACTATTTATACAGGCTCCCTTGAGCCGGTGGAGGTGACGACCTCGAGATAACGCACCTGCACGCCATAAGAGGTATCTGGACCTACGAATATCTTCGGCAGCCCACGCAGCAACCCCGTGCACACGCCTAATCCCTGCTGACGAGCGGTAATGACCACAAAACACGTGTCCAGGGATGGCAAACACATCAGTGAACACCCTCAAGATTCAAGACACGGGTAGAAGCGCACCCGCTGATACCTACTACATCGACCATCATGCTCCGGGGTCACACGCTGATGGGACGAGCAGTGTGCGACTTCATTCGGAAATACTATTTATACAGGCTCCCTTGAGCCGGTGGAGGTGACGACCTCGAGATAACGCACCTGCGCGCCATAAGAGGTATCTGGACCTACGAATATTTTCGGCAGCCCACGCATCAACCCCGTGCACACGCCTAATCCCTGCTGACGAGCGGTAATGACCGCGAAACACGTGTCCTGGGATGGCAAACACATCAGTGAACACCCTCAAGATTCAAGACTCGGGTAGAAGCGTACCCGCTGATACCTACATCGACTATCATGCTCCGGGGTCACACGCTGATGGGACGAGCAGTGTGCGACCTCATTCGGAAATACTATTTATACAGGCTCCCTTGAGCCGGTGGAGGTGACGACCTCGAGATAACGCACCTGCGCGCCATAAGAGGTATCTGGACCTACGAATATTTTCGGCAGCCCACGCAGCAACCCTGTGCACACGCCTAATCCCTGCTGATGAGTGGTAATGACCGCGAAACACGTGTCCAGGGATGGCAAACACATCAGTGAACACCCTCAAGATTCAAGACTCGGGTAGAAGCGCACCCGCTGATACCTACTACATCGACCATCATGCTCCGGGGTCACAAGCTGATGGGACGAGCAGTGTGCGACCTCATTCGTAAGTACTATTTATACAGGCTCCCTTGAGACGGTGGAGGTGACGACCTCGAGATAACGCACCTGCGCGCCATAAGAGGTATCTGGACCTACGAATGTTTTCGGCAGCCCACGCAGCAACTCCGTGCACACGCCTAATCCCTGCTGACGAGCGGTAATGACCGTGAAACACGTGTCCAGGGATGGCAAACACATCAGTGAACACCCTCAAGATTCAAGACTCGGGTAGAAGCGCACCCGCTGATACCTACTACATCGACCATCATGCTCCGGGGTCACACGCTGATGGGACGAGCAGTGTGCAACCTCATTCGGAAATACTATTTATACAGGCTTCCTTGAGCCGGTGGAGGTGACGACCTCGAGATAACGCACCTGCGCGCCATAAGAGGTATCTGGACCTACGAATATTTTCGGCAGCCCACGCAGCAACCCCGTGCACACGCCTAATCCCTGCTGACGAGCGGTAATGACCACGAAACACGTGTCCAGGGATAGCAAACACATCAGTGAACACCCTCAAGATTCAAGACACGGGTAGAAGCGCACCCGCTGATACCTACTACATCGACCATCATGCTCCGGGGTCACACGCTGATGGGATGAGTAGTTTGCGACCTCATTCGGAAATACTATTTATACAGGCTCCCTTGAGCCGGTGGAGGTGACGACCTCGAGATAACGCACCTGCGCGCCATAAGAGGTATCTGGACCTACGAATATTTTCGGCAGCCCACGCAGCAACCCCGTGCACACGCCTAATCCCTGCTGACGAGCGGTAATGACCGCAAAACACGTGTCCAGGGATGGCAAACACATCAGTGAACACCCTCAAGATTCAAGACTCGGGTAGAAGCGCACCCTCTGATACCTACATCGACCATCATGCTCCGGGGTCACACGCTGATGGGATGAGCAGTTTGCGACCTCATTCGGAAATACTATTTATACAGGCTCCCTTGAGCCGGTGGAGGTGACGACCTCGAGATAACACACCTGCGCGCCATAAGAGGTATCTGGACCTACGAATATTTTTGGCAGCCCACGCAGCAACCCGTGCACACGCCTAATCCCTGCTGACAAGCGGTAATGACCGCGAAACACGTGTCCAGGGATGGCAAACACATCAGTGAACACCCTCAAGATTCAAGACTTCGGTAGAAGCGCACCCTCTGATACCTACTACATCGACCATCATGCTCCGGGGTCACACGCTGATGGGACGAGCAGTGTGCGACCTCATTCGGAAATACTATTTATACAGGCTCCCTTGAGCCGGTGGAGGTGACGATCTCGAGATAACGCACCTGCGCGCCATAAGAGGTATCTGGACCTACGAATATTTTCGGCAGCCCACGCAGCAACCCCGTGCACACGCCTAATCCCTGCTGACGAGCGGTAATGACCACAAAACACGTGTCCAGGGATGGCAAACACATCAGTGAACACCCTCAAGATTCAAGACACGGGTAGAAGCGCACCCGCTGATACCTACTACATCGACCATCATGCTCCGGGGTCACACGCTGATGGGACGAGCAGTGTGCGACCTCATTCGGAAATACTATTTATGCAGGCTCCCTTGACCCGGTGGAGGTGACGACCTCGAGATAACGCACCTGCGCGCCATAAGAGGTATCTGGACCTATGAATATTTTCGGCAGCCCACGCAGCAACCCCGTGCACACGCCTAATCCCTGCTGATGAGCCATAATGACCGCGAAACACGTGTCCAGGGATGGCAAACACATCAGTGAACACCCTCAAGATTCAAGACTCGGGTAGAAGCGCACCCGCTGATACCTACTACATCGACCATCATGCTCCGGGGTCACACGCTGATGGGACGAGCAGTGTGCGACCTCATTCGTAAATACTATTTATACAGGCTCCCTTGAGCCGGTGGAGGTGACGACCTCGAGATAACGCACCTGCGCGCCATAAGAGGTATCTGGACCTACGAATATTTTTGGCAGCCCACGCAGCAACTCCGTGCACACGCCTAATCCCTGCTGACGAGCGGTAATGACCGCGAAACACGTGTCCAGGGATGGCAAACACATCAGTGAACACCCTCAAGATTCAAGACTCGGGTAGAAGCGTACCCGCTGATACCTACTACATCGACCATCATGCTCGGGGTCACACGCTGATGGGACGAGCAGTGTGCAACCTCATTCGGAAATACTATTTATACAGGCTTCCTTGAGCCGGTGGAGGTGACGACCTCGAGATAACGCACCTGCGCGCCATAAGAGGTATCTGGACCTACGAATATTTTCGGCAGCCCACGCAGCAACCCCGTGCACACGCCTAATTCCTGCTGACGAGCGGTAATGACCACGAAACACGTGTCCAGGGATAGCAAACTCATCAGTGAACACCCTCAAGATTCAAGACACGGGTAGAAGCGCACCCGCTGATACCTACTACATCGACCATCATGCTCCGGGGTCACACGCTGATGGGATGAGCAGTTTGCGACCTCATTCGGAAATACTATTTATACAGGCTCCCTTGAGCGGGTGGAGGTGACGACCTCGAGATAACGCACCTGCGCGCCATAAGAGGTATCTGGACCTACGAATATTTTTGGCAGCCCACGCAGCAACCCCGTGCACACGCCTAATCCCTGCTGACGAGCGGTAATGACCGTGAAACACGTATCCAGGGATGGCAAACACATCAGTGAACACCCTCAAGATTCAAGACTCGGGTAGAAGGGCACCCTCTGATACCTACTACATCGACCATCATGCTCCGGGGTCACACGCTGATGGGATGAGCAGTGTGCGACCTCATTCGGAAATACTATTTATACAGGCTCCCTTGAGCCGGTGGAGGTGACGACCTCGAGATAACGCACCTGCGCGCCATAAGAGGTATCTGGACCTACGAATATTTTCGGCAGCCCACGCAGCAACCCCGTGCACACGCCTAATCCCTGCTGACGAGCGGTAATGACCACAAAACACGTGTCCAGGGATGGCAAACACATCAATGAACACCCTCAAGATTCAAGACACTGGTAGAAGCGCACCCGCTGATACCTACTACATCGACCATCATGCTCCAGGGTCACACGCTGATGGGACGAGCAGTGTGTGACCTCATTCGGAAATACTAGTTATACAGGCTCCCTTGAGCCGGTGGAGGTGACGACCTTGAGATAACGCACCTGCGCGCCATAAGAGGTATCTGGACCTACGAATATTTTCGGCAGCCCACGCAGCAACCCCGTGCACACGCCTAATCCCTGCTGACGAGCGGTAATGACCGCGAAACACGTGTCCAGGGATGGCAAACACATCAGTGAACACCCTCAAGATTCAAGACTCGGGTAGAAGCGCACCCTCTGATACCTACATCGACCATCATGCTCCGGGGTCACACGCTGATGGGATGAGCAGTTTGCGACCTCATTCGGAAATACTATTTATACAGGCTCCCTTGAGCCGGTGGAGGTGACGACCTCGAGATAACGCACCTGCGCGCCATAAGAGGTATCTGGACCTACGAATATTTTTGGCAGCCCACGCAGCAACCCCGTGCACACGCCTAATCCCTGCTGACAAGCGGTAATGACCGCGAAACACGTGTCCAGGGATGGCAAACACATCAGTGAACACCCTCAAGATTCAAGACTTAGGTAGAAGCGCACCCTCTGATACCTACTACATCGACCATCATGCTCCGGGGTCACACGCTGATGGGACGAGCAGTGTGCGACCTCATTCGGAAATACTATTTATACAGGCTCCCTTGAGCCGGTGGAGGTGACGACCTCGAGATAACGCACCTGCGCGCCATAAGAGGTATCTGGACCTACGAATATTTTCGGCAGCCCACGCAGCAACCCCGTGCACACGCCTAATCCCTGCTGACGAGCGGTAATGACCAGAAAACACGTGTCCAGGGATGGCAAACACATCAGTGAACACCCTCAAGATTCAAGACACGGGTAGAAGCGCACCCGCTGATACCTACTACATCGACCATCATGCTCCGGGGTCACACGCTGATGGGACGAGCAGTGTGCGACTTCATTCGGAAATACTATTTATACAGGCTCCCTTGAGCCGGTGGAGGTGACGACCTCGAGATAAAGCACCTGCGCGCCATAAGAGGTATCTGGACCTACGAATATTTTTGGCAGCCCACGCAGCAACCCCGTGCACACGCCTAATCCCTGCTAACGAGCGCTAATGACCGCGAAACACGTGTCCAGGGATGGCAAACACATCAGTGAACACCCTCAAGATTCAAGACTCGGGTAGAAGCGCACCCGCTGATACCTACATCGACTATCATGCTCCGGGGTCACACGCTGATGGGACGAGCAGTGTGCGACCTCATTCGGAAATACTATTTATACAGGCTCCCTTGAGCCGGTGGAGGTGACGACCTCGAGATAACGCACCTGCGCGCCATAAGAGGTATCTGGACCTACGAATATTTTCGGCAGCCCACGCAGCAACCCCGTGCACACGCCTAATCCCTGCTGATGAGCGGTAATGACCGCGAAACACGTGTCCAGGGATGGCAAACACATCAGTGAACACCCTCAAGATTCAAGACTCGGGTAGAAGCGCACCCGCTGATACCTACTACATCGACCATCATGCTCCGGGGTCACACGCTGATGGGACGAGCAGTGTGCGACCTCATTCGGAAATACTATTTATGCAGGCTCCCTTGACCCGGTGGAGGTGACGACCTCGAGATAACGCACCTGCGCGCCATAAGAGGTATCTGGACCTATGAATATTTTCGGCAGCCCACGCAGCAACCCCGTGCACACGCCTAATCCCTGCTGATGAGCCATAATGACCGCGAAACACGTGTCCAGGGATGGCAAACACATCAGTGAACACCCTCAAGATTCAAGACTCGGGTAGAAGCGCACCCGCTGATACCTACTACATCGACCATCATGCTCCGGGGTCACAAGCTGATGGGACGAGCAGTGTGCGACCTCATTCGTAAATACTATTTATACAGGCTCCCTTGAGCCGGTGGAGGTGACGACCTCGAGATAACGCACCTGCGCGCCATAAGAGGTATCTGGACCTACGAATATTTTTGGCAGCCCACGCAGCAACTCCGTGCACACGCCTAATCCCTGCTGACGAGCGGTAATGACCGCGAAACACGTGTCCAGGGATGGCAAACACATCAGTGAACACCCTCAAGATTCAAGACTCGGGTAGAAGCGCACCCGCTGATACCTACTACATCGACCATCATGCTCCGGGGTCACACGCTGATGGGACGAGCAGTGTGCAACCTCATTCGGAAATACTATTTATACAGGCTTCCTTGAGCCGGTGGAGGTGACGACCTCGAGATAACGCACCTGCACGCCATAAGAGGTATCTGGACCTACGAATATTTTCGGCAGCCCACGCAGCAACCCCGTGCACACGCCTAATCCCTGCTGACGAGCAGTAATGACCACGAAACACGTGTCCAGGGATAGCAAACACATCAGTGAACACCCTCAAGATTCAAGACACGGGTAGAAACGCACCCGCTAATACCTACTACATCGACCATCATGCTCCGGGGTCACACGCTGATGGGATGAGCAGTTTGCGACCTCATTCGGAAATACTATTTATACAGGCTCCCTTGAGCCGGTGGAGGTGACGACCTCGAGATAACGCACCTGCGCGCCATAAGAGGTATCTGGACCTACAAATATTTTTGACAGCCCACGCAGCAACCCCGTGCACACGCCTAATCCCTGCTGATGAGCGGTAATGACCGCGAAACACGTGTCCAGGGATGGCAAACACATCAGTGAACACCCTCAAGATTCAAGACTCGGGTAGAAGCGCACCCTCTGATACCTACTACATCGACCATCATGCTCCGTGGTCACACGCTGATGGGACGAGCAGTGTGCGACCTCATTCGGAAATACTATTTATACAGGCTCCCTTGAGCCGGTGGAGGTGACGACCTCGAGATAACGCACCTGCGCGCCATAAGAGGTATCTGGACCTACGAATATTTTCGGCAGCCCACGCAGCAACCCCGTGCACACGCCTAATCCCTGCTGACGAGCGGTAATGACCACAAAACACGTGTCCAGGGATGGCAAACACATCAGTGAACACCCTCAAGATTCAAGACACGGGTAAAAGCGCACCCGCTGATACCTACTACATCGACCATCATGCTCCAGGGTCACACGCTGATGGGACGAGCAGTGTGTGACCTCATTCGGAAATACTAGTTATACAGGCTCCCTTGAGCCGGTGGAGGTGACGACTTCGAGATAACGCACCTGCGCGCCATAAGAGGTATCTGGACCTACGAATATTTTCGGCAGCCCACGCAGCAACCCCGTGCACACGCCTAATCCCTGCTGACGAGCGGTAATGACCGCGAAACACGTGTCCAGGGATGGCAAACACATCAGTGAACACCCTCAAGATTCAAGACTCGGGTAGAAGCGCACCCTCTAATACCTACATCGACCATCATGCTCCGGGGTCACACGCTGATGGGACGAGCAGTGTGCGACCTCATTCGGAAATACTATTTATACAGGCTCCCTTGAGCCGGTGGAGGTGACGACCTCGAGATAACGCACCTGCGCGCCATAAGAGGTATCTGGACCTACGAATATTTTCGGCAGCCCACGCAGCAACCCCGTGCACACGCCTAATCCCTGCTGATGAGCGGTAATGACCGCGAAACACGTGTTCAGGGATGGCAAACACATCAGTGAACACCCTCAAGATTCAAGACTCGGGTAGAAGCGCACCCGCTGATACCTACTACATCGACCATCATGCTCCGGGGTCACACGCTGATGGGATGAGCAGTTTGCGACCTCATTCGGAAATACTATTTATACAGGCTCCCTTGAGCCGGTGGAGGTGACGACCTCGAGATAACGCACCTGCGCGCCATAAGAGGTATCTGGACCTACAAATATTTTTGACAGCCCACGCAGCAACCCCGTGCACACGCCTAATCCCTGCTGACGAGCGGTAATGACCGCGAAACACGTGTCCAGGGATGGCAAACACATCAGTGAACACCCTCAAGATTCAAGACTCGGGTAGAAGCGCACCCTCTGATACCTACTACATCGACCATCATGCTCCGTGGTCACACGCTGATGGGACGAGCAGTGTGCGACCTCATTCGGAAATACTATTTATACAGGCTCCCTTGAGCCGGTGGAGGTGACGACCTCGAGATAACGCACCTGCGCGCCATAAGAGGTATCTGGACCTACGAATATTTTCGGCAGCCCACGCAGCAACCCCGTGCACACGCCTAATCCCTGCTGACGAGCGGTAATGACCACAAAACACGTGTCCAGGGATGGCAAACACATCAGTGAACACCCTCAAGATTCAAGACACGGGTAAAAGCGCACCCGCTGATACCTACTACATCGACCATCATGCTCCAGGGTCACACGCTGATGGGACGAGCAGTGTGTGACCTCATTCGGAAATACTAGTTATACAGGCTCCCTTGAGCCGGTGGAGGTGACGACTTCGAGATAACGCACCTGCGCGCCATAAGAGGTATCTGGACCTACGAATATTTTCGGCAGCCCACGCAGCAACCCCGTGCACACGCCTAATCCCTGCTGACGAGCGGTAATGACCGCGAAACACGTGTCCAGGGATGGCAAACACATCAGTGAACACCCTCAAGATTCAAGACTCGGGTCGAAGAGCACCCTCTAATACCTACATCGACCATCATGCTCCGGGGTCACACGCTGATGGGACGAGCAGTGTGCGACCTCATTCGGAAATACTATTTATACAGGCTCCCTTGAGCCGGTGGAGGTGACGACCTCGAGATAACGCACCTGCGCGCCATAAGAGGTATCTGGACCTACGAATATTTTCGGCAGCCCACGCAGCAACCCCGTGCACACGCCTAATCCCTGCTGATGAGCGGTAATGACCGCGAAACACGTGTTCAGGGATGGCAAACACATCAGTGAACACCCTCAAGATTCAAGACTCGGGTAGAAGCGCACCCGCTGATACCTACTACATCGACCATCATGCTCCGGGGTCACACGCTGATGGGACGAGCAGTGTGCGACCTCATTCGGAAATACTATTTATACAGGCTCCCTTGACCCGGTGGAGGTGACGACCTCGAGATAACGCACCTGCGCGCCATAAGAGGTATCTGGACCTATGAATATTTTCGGCAGCCCACGCAGCAACCCCGTGCACACGCCTAATCCCTGCTGATGAGCCGTAATGACCGCGAAACACGTGTCCAGGGATGGCAAACACATCAGTGAACACCCTCAAGATTCAAGACTCGGGTAGAAGCGCACCCGCTGATACCTACTACATCGACCATCATGCTCCGGGGTCACACGCTGATGGGACGAGCAGTGTGCGACCTCATTCGGAAATACTATTTATACAGGCTCCCTTGAGCCGGTGGAGGTGACGACCTCGAGATAACGCACCTGCGCGCCATAAGAGGTATCTGGACTTACGAATATTTTCGGAAGCCCACGCAGCAACCCCGTGCACACACCTAATCCCTGCTGACGAGCGGTAATGCGCGCGAAACACGTGTCCAGGGGTGGCAAACACATCAGTGAACACCCTCAAGATTCAAGACTCGGGTAGAAGCGCACCCGCTGATACCTACTACATCGACCATCATGCTCCGGGGGCACACGCTGATGGGACGAGCAGTGTGTGACCTCATTCGGAAATACTATTTATACAGGCTCCCTTGAGCCGGTGGAGGTGACGACCTCGAGATAACGCACCTGCGCGCCATAGGAGGTATCTGGACCTACGAATATTTTCGGCAGCCCACGCAGCAACCCCGTGCACACGCCTAATCCCTGCTGACTAGCGGTAATGACCGCGAAACACGTGTCCAGGGATGGCAAACACATCAGTGAACACCCTCAAGATTCAAGACTCGGGTTGAAGAGCACCCGCTGATACCTACTACATCGACCATCATGCTCCGGGGTCACACGCTGATGGGACGAGCAGTGTGCGACCTCATTCAGAAATACTATTTATACAGGCTCCCTTGAGCCGGTGGAGGTGACAACCTCGAGATAACGCACCTGCGCGCCATAAGAGGTATCTGGACCTACGAATATTTTCGGCAGCCCACGCAGCAACCCCGTGCACACGCCTAATCCCTGCTGACGAGCGGTAATGACCGCGAAAGACGTGTCCAGGGATGGCAAACACATCAGTGAACACCCTCAAGATTCAAGACTCGGGTAGAAGCGCACCCGCTGATACCTACTACATCGACCATCATGCTCCGGGGTCACACGCTGATGGGACGAGCAGTGTGCGACCTCATTCGGAAATACTATTTATACAGGATCCCTTGAGCCGGTGGAGGTGACGACCTCGAGATAACGCACCTGCGCACCATAAGAGGTATCTGGACCTACAAATATTTTGGGCAGCCCACGCAGCAACCCCGTGCACACGCCTAATCCCTGCTGACGACCGGTAATGACCGCGAAACACGTGTCCAGAGATGGCAAACACATCAGTGAACACCCTCAAAATTCAAGACTCGGGTAGAAGCACACCCGCTGATACCTACTACATCGACCATCATGCTCCGGGGTCACACGCTGATGGGACGAGCAGTGTGCGACCTCATTTGGAAATACTATTTATACAGGCTCCCTTGAGCCGGTGGAGGTGACGACCTCAAGATAACGCACCTGCGCGCCATAAGAGGTATCTGGACCTACGAACATTTTCGGCAGCCCACGCAGCAACCCCGTGCACACGCCTAATCCCTGCTGACGAGCAGTAATGACCGCGAAACACGTGTCCAGGGATGGCAAACACATCAGTGAACACCCTCAAGATTCAAGACTCGGGTAGAAGCGCACCCGCTGATACCTACTACATCGACCATCATGCTCCGGGGTCACACGCTGATGGGACGAGCAGTGTGCGACCTCATTCGGAAATACTATTTATACAGGCTCCCTTAAGCCGGTGGAGGTGACGACCTCGAGATAACGCACCTGCGCGCCATAAGAGGTATCTGGACCTACGAACATTTTCGGCAGCCCACGCAGCAACCCCGTGCACACGCCTAATCCCTGCTGACGAGCGGTAATGACCGCGAAACACGTGTCCAGGGATGGCAAACACATCAGTGAACACCCTCAAGATTCAAGACTTGGGTAGAAGCGCACCCTCTGATACCTACTACATCGACCATCATGCTCCGGGGTCACACGCTGATGGGACGAGCAGTGTGCGACCTCATTCGGAAATACTATTTATACAGGCTCCCATGAGCCGGTGGAGGTGACGACCTCGAGATAACGCACCTGCGCGCCATAAGAGGTATCTGGACGTACGAATATTTTCGGCAGCCCACGCAGCAACCCCGTGCACACGCCTAATCCCTGCTGACGAGCGGTAATGACCACAAAACACGTGTCCAGGGATGGCAAACACATCAGTGAACACCCTCAAGATTCAAGACACGGGTAGAAGCGCACCCGCTGATACCTACTACATCGACCATCATGCTCCGGGGTCACACGCTGATGGGATGAGCAGTTTGCGACCTCATTCGGAAATACTATTTATACAGGGTCCCTTGAGCCGGTGGAGGTGACGACCTCGAGATAACGCACCTGCGCGCCATAAGAGGTATCTGGACTTACGAATATTTTCGGAAGCCCACGCAGCAACCCCGTGCACACACCTAATCCCTGCTGACGAGCGGTAATGCGCGCGAAACACGTGTCCAGGGATGGCAAACACATCAGTGAACACCCTCAAGATTCAAGACTCGGGTAGAAGCGCACCCGCTGATACCTACTACATCGACCATCATGCTCCGGGGGCACACGCTGATGGGACGAGCAGTGTGTGACCTCATTCGGAAATACTATTTATACAGGCTCCCTTGAGCCGGTGGAGGTGACGACCTCGAGATAACGCACCTGCGCGCCATAGGAGGTATCTGGACCTACGAATATTTTCGGCAGCCCACGCAGCAACCCCGTGCACACGCCTAATCCCTGCTGACTAGCGGTAATGACCGCGAAACACGTGTCCAGGGATGGCAAACACATCAGTGAACACCCTCAAGATTCAAGACTCGGGTTGAAGAGCACCCGCTGATACCTACTACATCGACCATCATGCTCCGGGGTCACACGCTGATGGGACGAGCAGTGTGCGACCTCATTCAGAAATACTATTTATACAGGCTCCCTTGAGCCGGTGGAGGTGACAACCTCGAGATAACGCACCTGCGCGCCATAAGAGGTATCTGGACCTACGAATATTTTCGGCAGCCCACGCAGCAACCCCGTGCACACGCCTAATCCCTGCTGACGAGCGGTAATGACCGCGATAGACGTGTCCAGGGATGGCAAACACATCAGTGAACACCCTCAAGATTCAAGACTCGGGTAGAAGCGCACCCGCTGATACCTACTACATCGACCATCATGCTCCGGGGTCACACGCTGATGGGACGAGCAGTGTGCGACCTCATTCGGAAATACTATTTATACAGGATCCCTTGAGCCGGTGGAGGTGACGACCTCGAGATAAGGCACCTGCGCACCATAAGAGGTATCTGGACCTACAAATATTTTGGGCAGCCCACGCAGCAACCCCGTGCACACGCCTAATACCTGCTGACGACCGGTAATGACCGCGAAACACGTGTCCAGAGATGGCAAACACATCAGTGAACACCCTCAAAATTCAAGACTCGGGTAGAAGCACACCCGCTGATACCTACTACATCGACCATCATGCTCCGGGGTCACACGCTGATGGGACGAGCAGTGTGCGACCTCATTTGGAAATACTATTTATACAGGCTCCCTTGAGCCGGTGGAGGTGACGACCTCGAGATAACGCACCTGCGCGCCATAAGAGGTATCTGGACCTACGAACATTTTTGGCAGCCCACGCAGCAACCCCGTGCACACGCCTAATCCCTGCTGACGAGCGGTAATGACCGCGAAACACGTGTCCAGGGATGGCAAACACATCAGTGAACACCCTCAAGATTCAAGACTCGGGTAGAAGCGCACCCGCTGATACCTACTACATCGACCATCATGCTCCGGGGTCACACGCTGATGGGACGAGCAGTGTGCGACCTCATTCGGAAATACTATTTATACAGGCTCCCTTGAGCCGGTGGAGGTGACGACCTCGAGATAACGCACCTGCGCGCCATAAGAGGTATCTGGACCTACGAACATTTTCGGCAGCCCACGCAGCAACCCCGTGCACACGCCTAATCCCTGCTGACGAGCGGTAATGACCGCGAAACACGTGTCCAGGGATGGCAAACACATCAGTGAACACCCTCAAGATTCAAGACTTGGGTAGAAGCGCACCCTCTGATACCTACTACATCGACCATCATGCTCCGGGGTCACACGCTGATGGGACGAGCAGTGTGCGACCTCATTCGGAAATACTATTTATACAGGATCCCTTGAGCCGGTGGAGGTGACGACCTCGAGATAACGCACCTGCGCACCATAAGAGGTATCTGGACCTACAAATATTTTGGGCAGCCCACGCAGCAACCCCGTGCACACGCCTAATCCCTGCTGACGACCGGTAATGACCGCGAAACACGTGTCCAGAGATGGCAAACACATCAGTGAACACCCTCAAAATTCAAGACTCGGGTAGAAGCACACCCGCTGATACCTACTACATCGACCATCATGCTCCGGGGTCACACGCTGATGGGACGAGCAGTGTGCGACCTCATTTGGAAATACTATTTATACAGGCTCCCTTGAGCCGGTGGAGGTGACGACCTCGAGATAACGCACCTGCGCGCCATAAGAGGTATCTGGACCTACGAACATTTTTGGCAGCCCACGCAGCAACCCCGTGCACACGCCTAATCCCTGCTGACGAGCGGTAATGACCGCGAAACACGTGTCCAGGGATGGCAAACACATCAGTGAACACCCTCAAGATTCAAGACTCGGGTAGAAGCGCACCCGCTGATACCTACTACATCGACCATCATGCTCCGGGGTCACACGCTGATGGGACGAGCAGTGTGCGACCTCATTCGGAAATACTATTTATACAGGCTCCCTTGAGCCGGTGGAGGTGACGACCTCGAGATAACGCACCTGCGCGCCATAAGAGGTATCTGGACCTACGAACATTTTCGGCAGCCCACGCAGCAACCCCGTGCACACGCCTAATCCCTGCTGACGAGCGGTAATGACCGCGAAACACGTGTCCAGGGATGGCAAACACATCAGTGAATACCCTCAAGATTCAAGACTTGGGTAGAAGCGCACCCTCTGATACCTACTACATCGACCATCATGCTCCGGGGTCACACGCTGATGGGACGAGCAGTGTGCGACCTCATTCGGAAATACTATTTATACAGGCTCCCTTGAGCCGGTGGAGGTGACGACCTCGAGATAACGCACCTGCGCGCCATAAGAGGTATCTGGACGTACGAATATTTTCGGCAGCCCACGCAGCAACCCCGTGCACACGCCTAATCCCTGCTGACGAGCGGTAATGACCACAAAACACGTGTCCAGGGATGGCAAACACATCAGTGAACACCCTCAAGATTCAAGACACGGGTAGAAGCGCACCCGCTGATACCTACTACATCGACCATCATGCTCCGGGGTCACACGCTGATGGGATGAGCAGTTTGCGACCTCATTCGGAAATACTATTTATACAGGGTCCCTTGAGCCGGTGGAGGTGACGACCTCGAGATAACGCACCTGCACGCCATAAGAGGTATCTGGACCTACGGATATTTTTGGCAGCCCACGCAGCAACCCCGTGCACACGCCTAATCCCTGCTGACGAGCGGTAATGACCGCGAAACACGTGTCCAGGGATGGCAAACACATCAGTGAACACCCTCAAGATTCAAGACTCGGGTAGAAGCGCACCCTCTGATACCTACTACATCGACCATCATGCTCCGGGGTCACACGCTGATGGGACGAGCAGTGTGCGACCTCATTCGGAAATACTATTTATACAGGCTCCCTTGAGCCGGTGGAGGTGACGACCTCGAGATAACGCACCTGCGCGCCATAAGAGGTATCTGGACCTACGAATATTTTCGGCAGCCCACGCAGCAACCCCGTGCACACGCCTAATCCCTGCTGACGAGCGGTAATGACCACAAAACACGTGTCCAGGGATGGCAAACACATCAGTGAACACCCTCAAGATTCAAGACACGGGTAGAAGCGCACCCGCTGATACCTACTACATCGACCATCATGCTCCAGGGTCACACGCTGATGGGACGAGCAGTGTGTGACCTCATTCGGAAATACTAGTTATACAGGCTCCCTTGAGCCGGTGGAGGTGACGACCTCGAGATAACGCACCTGCGCGCCATAAGAGGTATCTGGACCTACGAATATTTTCGGCAGCCCACGCAGCAACCCCGTGCACACGCCTAATCCCTGCTGACGAGCGGTAATGACCACAAAACACGTGTCCAGGGATGGCAAACACATCAGTGAACACCCTCAAGATTCAAGACACGGGTAGAAGCGCACCCGCTGATACCTACTACATCGACCATCATGCTCCGGGGTCACACGCTGATGGGATGAGCAGTTTGCGACCTCATTCGGAAATACTATTTATACAGGGTCCCTTGAGCCGGTGGAGGTGACGACCTCGAGATAACGCACCTGCACGCCATAAGAGGTATCTGGACCTACGGATATTTTTGGCAGCCCACGCAGCAACCCCGTGCACACGCCTAATCCCTGCTGACGAGCGGTAATGACCGCGAAACACGTGTCCAGGGATGGCAAACACATCAGTGAACACCCTCAAGATTCAAGACTCGGGTAGAAGCGCACCCTCTGATACCTACTACATCGACCATCATGCTCCGGGGTCACACGCTGATGGGACGAGCAGTGTGCGACCTCATTCGGAAATACTATTTATACAGGCTCCCTTGAGCCGGTGGAGGTGACGACCTCGAGATAACGCACCTGCGCGCCATAAGAGGTATCTGGACCTACGAATATTTTCGGCAGCCCACGCAGCAACCCCGTGCACACGCCTAATCCCTGCTGACGAGCGGTAATGACCACAAAACACGTGTCCAGGGATGGCAAACACATCAGTGAACACCCTCAAGATTCAAGACACGGGTAGAAGCGCACCCGCTGATACCTACTACATCGACCATCATGCTCCAGGGTCACACGCTGATGGGACGAGCAGTGTGTGACCTCATTCGGAAATACTAGTTATACAGGCTCCCTTGAGCCGGTGGAGGTGACGACCTCGAGATAACGCACCTGCGCGCCATAAGAGGTATCTGGACCTACGAATATTTTCGGCAGCCCACGCAGCAACCCCGTGCACACGCCTAATCCCTGCTGACGAGCGGTAATGACCGCGAAACACGTGTCCAGGGATGGCAAACACATCAGTGAACACCCTCAAGATTCAAGACTCGGGTAGAAGCGCACCCTCTGATACCTACATCGACCATCATGCTCCGGGGTCACACGCTGATGGGATGAGCAGTTTGCGACCTCATTCGGAAATACTATTTATACAGGCTCCCTTGAGCCGGTGGAGGTGACGACCTCGAGATAACGCACCTGCGCGCCATAAGAGGTATCTGGACCTACGAATATTTTTGGCAGCCCACGCAGCAACCCCCTGCACACGCCTAATCCCTGCTGACAAGCGGTAATGACCGCGAAACACGTGTCCAGGGATGGCAAACACATCAGTGAACACCCTCAAGATTCAAGACTTGGATAGAAGCGCACCCTCTGATACCTACTACATCGACCATCATGCTCCGGGGTCATACGCTGATGGGACGAGCAGTGTGCGACCTCATTCGGAAATACTATTTATACAGGCTCCCTTGAGCCGGTGGAGGTGACGACCTCGAGATAACGCACCTGCGCGCCATAAGAGGTATCTGGACCTACGAATATTTTCGGCAGCCCACGCATCAACCCCGTGCACACGCCTAATCCCTGCTGACGAGCGGTAATGACCGCGAAACACGTGTCCTGGGATGGCAAACACATCAGTGAACACCCTCAAGATTCAAGACTCGGGTAGAAGCGCGCCCGCTGATACCTACATCGACTATCATGCTCCGGGGTCACACGCTGATGGGACGAGCAGTGTGCGACCTCATTCGTAAGTACTATTTATACAGGCTCCCTTGAGCCGGTGGAGGTGACGACCTCGAGATAACGCACCTGCGCGCCATAAGAGGTATCTGGACCTACGAATATTTTCGGCAGCCCACGCAGCAACTCCGTGCACACGCCTAATCCCTGCTGACGAGCGGTAATGACCGCGAAACACGTGTCCAGGGATGGCAAACACATCAGTGAACACCCTCAAGATTCAAGACTCGGGTAGAAGCGCACCCGCTGATACCTACTACATCGACCATCATGCTCCGGGGTCACACGCTGATGGGACGAGCAGTGTGCAACCTCATTCGGAAATACTATTTATACAGGCTTCCTTGAGCCGGTGGAGGTGACGACCTCGAGATAACGCACCTGCGCGCCATAAGAGGTATCTGGACCTACGAATATTTTCGGCAGCCCACGCAGCAACCCCGTGCACACGCCTAATCCCTGCTGACGATCGGTAATGACCACGAAACACGTGTCCAGGGATAGCAAACACATCAGTGAACACCCTCAAGATTCAAGACACGGGTAGAAGCGCACCCGCTGATACCTACTACATCGACCATCATGCTCCGGGGTCACACGCTGATGGGATGAGCAGTTTGCGACCTCATTCGGAAATACTATTTATACAGGCTCCCTTGAGCCGGTGGAGGTGACGACCTCGAGATAACGCACCTGCGCGCCATAAGAGGTATCTGGACCTACGAATATTTTTGGCAGCCCACGCAGCAACCCCGTGCACACGCCTAATCCCTGCTGACGAGCGGTAATGACCGCGAAACACGTGTCCAGGGATGGCAAACACATCAGTGAACACCCTCAAGATTCAAGACTTGGATAGAAGCGCACCCTCTGATACCTACTACATCGACCATCATGCTCCGGGGTCACACGCTGATGGGACGAGCAGTGTGCGACCTCATTCGGAAATACTATTTATACAGGCTCCCTTGAGCCGCTGGAGGTGACGACCTCGAGATAACGCACCTGCGCGCCATAAGAGGTATCTGGACCTACGAATATCTTCGGCAGCCCACGCAGCAACCCCGTGCACACGCCTAATCCCTGCCGACGAGCGGTAATGACCACAAAACACGTGTCCAGGGATGGCAAACACATCAGTGAACACCCTCAAGATTCAAGACACGGGTAGAAGCGCACCCGCTGATACCTACTACATCGACCATCATGCTCCGGGGTCACACGCTGATGGGACGAGCAGTGTGCGACTTCATTCGGAAATACTATTTATACAGGCTCCCTTGAGCCGGTGGAGGTGACGACCTCGAGATAACGCACCTGCGCGCCATAAGAGGTATCTGGACCTACGAATATTTTCGGCAGCCCACGCATCAACCCCGTGCACACGCCTAATCCCTGCTGACGAGCGGTAATGACCGCGAAACACGTGTCCTGGGATGGCAAACACATCAGTGAACACCCTCAAGATTCAAGACTCGGGTAGAAGCGCACCCGCTGATACCTACATCGACTATCATGCTCCGGGGTCACACGCTGATGGGACGAGCAGTGTGCGACCTCATTCGGAAATACTATTTATACAGGCTCCCTTGAGCCGGTGGAGGTGACGACCTCGAGATAACGCACCTGCGCGCCATAAGAGGTATCTGGACCTACGAATATTTTCGGCAGCCCACGCAGCAACCCTGTGCACACGCCTAATCCCTGCTGATGAGCGGTAATGACCGCGAAACACGTGTCCAGGGATGGCAAACACATCAGTGAACACCCTCAAGATTCAATACTCGGGTAGAAGCGCACCCGCTGATACCTACTACATCGACCATCATGCTCCGGGGTCACAAGCTGATGGGACGAGCAGTGTGCGACCTCATTCGTAAGTACTATTTATACAGGCTCCCTTGAGCCGGTGGAGGTGACGACCTCGAGATAACGCACCTGCGCGCCATAAGAGGTATCTGGACCTACGAATGTTTTCGGCAGCCCATGCAGCAACTCCGTGCACACGCCTAATCCCTGCTGACGAGCGGTAATGACCGCGAAACACGTGTCCAGGGATGGCAAACACATCAGTGAACACCCTCAAGATTCAAGACTCGGGTAGAAGCGCACCCGCTGATACCTACTACATCGACCAATATGCTCCGGGGTCACACGCTGATGGGACGAGCAGTGTGCAACCTCATTCGGAAATACTATTTATACAGGCTTCCTTGAGCCGGTGGAGGTGACGACCTCGAGATAACGCACCTGCGCGCCATAAGAGGTATCTGGACCTACGAATATTTTCTGCAGCCCACGCAGCAACCCCGTGCACACGCCTAATCCCTGCTGACGAGCGGTAATGACCACGAAACACGTGTCCAGGGATAGCAAACACATCAGTGAACACCCTCAAGATTCAAGACACGGGTAGAAGCGCACCCGCTGATACCTACTACATCGACCATCATGCTCCGGGGTCACACGCTGATGGGATGAGCAGTTTGCGACCTCATTCGGAAATACTATTTATACAGGCTCCCTTGAGCCGGTGGAGGTGACGACCTCGAGATAACGCACCTGCGCGCCATAAGAGGTATCTGGACCTACGAATATTTTTGGCAGCCCACGCAGCAACCCCGTGCACACGCCTAATCCCTGCTGACGAGCGGTAATGACCGCGAAACACGTGTCCAGGGATGGCAAACACATCAGTGAACACCCTCAAGATTCAATACTCGGGTAGAAGCGCACCCGCTGATACCTACTACATCGACCATCATGCTCTGGGGTCACAAGCTGATGGGACGAGCAGTGTGCGACCTCATTCGTAAGTACTATTTATACAGGCTCCCTTGAGCCGGTGGAGGTGACGACCTCGAGATAACGCACCTGCGCGCCATAAGAGGTATCTGGACCTACGAATGTTTTCGGCAGCCCACGCAGCAACTCCGTGCACACGCCTAATCCCTGCTGACGAGCGGTAATGACCGCGAAACACGTGTCCAGGGATGGCAAACACATCAGTGAACACCCTCAAGATTCAAGACTCGGGTAGAAGCGCACCCGCTGATACCTACTACATCGACCATCATGCTCCGGGGTCACACGCTGATGGGACGAGCAGTGTGCAACCTCATTCGGAAATACTATTTATACAGGCTTCCTTAAGCCGGTGGAGGTGACGACCTCGAGATAACGCACCTGCGCGCCATAAGAGGTATCTGGACCTACGAATATTTTCGGCAGCCCACGCAGCAACCCCGTGCACACGCCTAATCCCTGCTGATGAGCGGTAATGACCACAAAACACGTGTCCAGGGATAGCAAACACATCAGTGAACACCCTCAAGATTCAAGACACGGGTAGAAGCGCACCCGCTGATACCTACTACATCGACCATCATGCTCCGGGGTCACACGCTGATGGGATGAGCAGTTTGCGACCTCATTCGGAAATACTATTTATACAGGCTCCCTTGAGCCGGTGGAGGTGACGACCTCGAGATAACGCACCTGCGCGCCATAAGAGGTATCTGGACCTACGAATATTTTTGGCAGCCCACGCAGCAACCCCGTGCACACGCCTAATCCCTGCTGACGAGCGGTAATGACCGCGAAACACGTGTCCAGGGATGGCAAACACATCAGTGAACACCCTCAAGATTCAAGACTCGGGTAGAAGCGCACCCTCTGATACCTACTACATCGACCATCATGCTCCGGGGTCACACGCTGATGGGACGAGCAGTGTGCGACCTCATTCGGAAATACTATTTATACAGGCTCCCTTGAGCCGGTGGAGGTGACGACCTCGAGATAACGCACCTGCGCGCCATAAGAGGTATCTGGACCTACGAATATTTTCGGCAGCCCACGCAGCAACCCCGTGCACACGCCTAATCCCTGCTGACGAGCGGTAATGACCACAAAACACGTGTCCAGGGATGGCAAACACATCAGTGAACACCCTCAAGATTCAAGACACGGGTAAAAGCGCACCCGCTGATACCTACTACATCGACCATCATGCTCCAGGGTCACACGCTGATGGGACGAGCAGTGTGTGACCTCATTCGGAAATACTAGTTATACAGGCTCCCTTGAGCCGGTGGAGGTGACGACCTCGAGATAACGCACCTGCGCGCCATAAGAGGTATCTGGACCTACGAATATTTTCGGCAGCCCACGCAGCAACCCCGTGCACACGCCTAATCCCTGCTGACGAGCGGTAATGAACGCAAAACACGTGTCCAGGGATGGCAAACACATCAGTGAACACCCTCAAGATTCAAGACTCGGGTAGAAGCGCACCCTCTGATACCTACATCGACCATCATGCTCCGGGGTCACACGCTGATGGGACGAGCAGTGTGCGACCTCATTCGGAAATACTATTTATACAGGCTCCCTTGAGCCAGTGGAGGTGACGACCTCGAGATAACGCACCTGCGCGCCATAAGAGGTATCTGGACCTACGAATATTTTCGGCAGCCCACGCAGCAACCCCGTGCACACGCCTAATCCCTGCTGATGAGCGGTAATGACCGCGAAACACGTGTTCAGGGATGGCAAACACATCAGTGAACACCCTCAAGATTCAAGACTCGGGTAGAAGCGCACCCGCTGATACCTACTACATCGACCATCATGCTCCGGGGTCACACGCTGATGGGACGAGCAGTGTGCGACCTCATTCGGAAATACTATTTATACAGGCTCCCTTGACCCGGTGGAGGTGACGACCTCGAGATAACGTACCTGCGCGCCATAAGAGGTATCTGGACCTATGAATATTTTCGGCAGCCCACGCAGCAACCCCGTGCACACGCCTAATCCCTGCTGATGAGCCGTAGTGACCGCGAAACACGTGTCCAGGGATGGCAAACACATCAGTGAACACCCTCAAGATTCAAGACTCGGGTAGAAGCGCACCCGCTGATACCTACTACATCGACCATCATGCTCCGGGGTCACACGCTGATGGGACGAGCAGTGTGCGACCTCATTCGGAAATACTATTTATACAGGCTCCCTTGAGCCGGTGGAGGTGACGACCTCGAGATAACGCACCTGCGCGCCATAAGAGGTATCTGGACTTACGAATATTTTCGGAAGCCCACGCAGCAACCCCGTGCACACACCTAATCCCTGCTGACGAGCGGTAATGCGCGCGAAACACGTGTCCAGGGATGGCAAACACATCAGTGAACACCCTCAAGATTCAAGACTCGGGTAGAAGCGCACCGGCTGATACCTACTACATCGACCATCATGCTCCGGGGGCACACGCTGATGGGACGAGCAGTGTGTGACCTCATTCGGAAATACTATTTATACAGGCTCCCTTGAGCCGGTGGAGGTGACGACCTCGAGATAACGCACCTGCTCGCCATAAGAGGTATCTGGACCTACGAATATTTTCGGCAGCCCACGCAGCAACCCCGTGCACACGCCTAATCCCTGCTGACGAGCGGTAATGACCGCGAAACACGTGTCCAGAGATGGCAAACACATCAGTGAACACCCTCAAGATTCAAGACTCGGGTAGAAGCGCACCCGCTGATACCTACTACATCGACCATCATGCTCCGGGGTCACACGCTGATGGGACGAGCAGTGTGCGACCTCATTCGGAAATACTATTTATACAGGCTCCCTTGAGCCGGTGGAGGTGACGACCTCGAGATAACGCACCTGCGCGCCATAAGAGGTATCTGGACCTACGAATATTTTCGGCAGCCCACGCAGCAACCCCGTGCACACGCCTAATCCCTGCTGACGAGCGGTAATGACCGCGAAACACGTGTCCAGGGATGGCAAACACATCAGTGAACACCCTCAAGGTTCAAGACTCGGGTAGAAGCGCACCGCTGATACCTTCTACATCGACCATCATGCTCCGGGGTCACACACTGATGGGACGAGCAGTGTGCGACCTCATTCGGAAAAACAAAGCAGTCCTACTTCTGTAATGTCTGCTGACAAGGGGTGTATTGAAGAGTGGCTCAGGAAGTCCAATATTTGTACCGTAGTGACATCTTTTGAAGAGGGGCATTTTCTAGGCTACCTCCACATCTGGTTCTGGAAAGTTCTTCCCTTCCCTTGGTATGGCTCAAAAAATTCTAGGGTTGCGAAAGACTACAGTTAGGTTCCTTTGTGTAGGCTGGAGGCAAGCCCTTTAACCCCTCCCATGGGTGGTCACAACGCTAGCTAATTCTCCCACTGTGCTGAGTGTTCTAAAGAAACGGGTGTGGCCGTGAGGCGCTCAGCTCGTCATGAGCACACGGCCACCGTGGCTCATGACGAGCTGAGCTCGTCATGAGCACCGGGGCGCTGTGCGCGCCCCCGCCACCCAGCACAGCGGGGGAATTAGCCCCGCGGGTAAGGGGTTAAAATGTAAATGAGGCAGAGAACAGCTCCACCCCACCCATCTTTAAAGATTGGCCCATCCTGCCAACAGCTAGTTCCCTATTGTTCACTGTTAGTTCTAAAATGCATTCCTAATGGGGAGCCATTAACAAGCCAATGCAGCTGGAAAACTCCTAGAAGACCTTGGAAGATTTTCGGTAAGAAAATGACAACTTTCTAAAAGTGGCATTTTCAAAATTGTAATTTAAAATCTGAGTTTACCATTAAAGAGAATTTTAAAATTCATTTGAGTCCAACGATGACATTTCGACCAACTACAAATCAAAGGTCAGCACTTTTTAAATGTAATAAGGTAACTCAATATTATCCAATAGGAGAGAAAGACGTCGCAATAGTGAAAAACGTATTTAGGAGTTTTTACTACCAGGACATGTAAAACTTAAAAACACATGTCCTACTTTTAAATACAATGCACTTGCTACCTGCTGTTTACAGCCTACCATAGGAGTAACTAATATGTATGAAAAAGAAAAAATTGGCCTGACAAAAGCTTTATTTTGTCAGGTTGAAGTGACAGTTTAGAACTGCACTACAGGCTGCAATGGCAGACAAGATACATGTTTTAAAGAGTTACCTTAGTAGCTGGCATAATGGGTGCTGCAGGCCTAAACGTAGCATTTATTTTACAGGCCCTGGGTACATGTAGTAACAAATACTAGGGGCTTATATAAAAATGATATGTGGCAATGTTGTGTAAGGCAATGTTACCATGTTTAGGGAGCAAGCACAAGTACTTTAAGCACTGGTTAGCAGTAGTGAACAAGTCACTTACCTTCGGTAACAACATATCTGTAAGAGAGACCGGAATCAGCTGCCTTGGCGGCCTCGGGGGGAACATGGCGGCCGGAAGCTAACGGCCGCGACAGAGAGCTCCCGTACTCCCGATATATGTGACTTATGGAGAAGGCTATTGCACCTAAATGACACGTTAAGTACCCGCTGAGGAGATTTTCTTCGGATATGAAGTATTCTTAGTAATGCAAAAACAAAAAGGAGTGAAAAAGAGTAAGATCTGACTTACTGGTTGCTGCCGGGGCTGCACTCTGGCCGCCGCTGCCTCCGTTGATTTTTGATTGCTGCCGGATTTCTGGGCTTCGCGGCTGGGCTGCCGCCTCTGGTTGACGCCTTTGCTGGTCCTCGCTGGCTTTCGCCCCCCCTGCCTGGACTCGGCTTGCCGGCGTCTATCTGTTGGCTTCGGTGCTTTGTTTGTCTGCTGCTGAGGCTGGGCTATCAGAGGGCCGGGCGCGGGTGTTCGTGTCTTTGCCTCCGTGGTTGCCTCCTTGGTTGCCGCTGCTGCCCCGCCCTATTCCTCCGTCTTGGCGTGGTGTGCCGGGTGGAGCCCGCGCGATTGCCTGTGTGTTTGTTTTTTGATGTTTTCGAAGTTCGGCTGCTGCCTCTATCCTCCACCCTCCATCCTCCCACTCTGCTGTGGATCCTGACAGGCGAGACAGGCGAGACAGACGAGACAGACGAGAAAGACTGTCCAGCATTTCCACATCTGGGGGTGGATAATTGCACTGTTTTGCTTTCTCTCAAAATTTAAGATTCTATATAGTGAAAACCCTAAAGAGCTCAGGAGCGAGGGTCATGGATGGTGCTGATCGGAGGGGGCAAGGTGGTGTCGGAGCTCCCCTGCAATCACGCTTTTGTGCTGCCAGAGTGTGGGGGCGGAGGGCGCTTCTTTTTCAACCCCGTCTACCTTTGGGCGCAGCACTGACGGCTTTCTTTCATATTTCTTGGCAGACAGCGTGGTTACAGGACTTGGAAGACCTACAAGACCTACATTTTTTGCAGAATCTACAGGACATTAAACCATCACAAGGAGAGGTAGGACGTAACAAAAATGAAGGGTGTATGTATGAGCAAGGGAAGGCGATCACTATAAGTAGCATATGCCCCCTCCGTTATCTAGGGGATACGCATGTTATTCCCTAAAAAACTCTGAACCTAAATTATTTTACCGTATGGAGAAGGGTGCGGGTAGTAGCCCTGATAGTAAAGAGAGCTCTGTCAAAGAAATAACCCCCTCTGCGCCTGGGATCTGTCGGTATACGCTGCGCAACAGGCCCCCTAGCAGCTTAGCTTTAATAACAAATCCAAAAGTTGTTTCTCCTCCTATAGTGGTAGTCAAGGCGACCACTAGACAGGTAGTAGGCTCATCTGTAGGTGCCTCTGTGGAGGGGACCCCCCCCCGAGCAAGGGTAAAGGGCGTAAGAAAAAACCTAAGGGGAACACCAAAATTAAAATTACGCCTTCACTGAAATCTTTTTATAAAGTTACCTCCACCAGCTCGTCAGTGTCTGGGCAGAATAACCACACAGACAACAACTTAAAGGGTAGGGATAGGACACCGGTGTTGAAAATGGCAACAGCTTCCATTCCGATTACAACTTTGGTCTCTGCAACTACAAGTTCTGATATTGTCAGGAACCAGGTGGTGAGCGAGTTAAACACACAACCCCTCAGTGAAATTTCTGAACATGTAGACATTGACATTGTGAAGAGCCCGTCCGTCCAGGTTCATACAGTATCTGTCCACCCATCAATAGAGCTATCAAATAGTTTTTCAGCATTAAAGATCCTACAAATTGATCAGGCCGACGTCTCGACAACTTTGGTGAAAGAGGGTGGATCCCACTCAGAACTGCAGAAGCATGGAACCCCTTTGTTACCTAGTCAATCTTCTTCTTCTTTAACACCTTTGTCATCTATTCAGTCTGTTCACTCTATCCCTGGTTCTTTGGATATGTCTGGACCTCCAGGGACTTTGGCCGATATTCTGTTAAGCCTGAAGGATGACATCAGTAGGAGGTTTACTACCTCAGAGGCTAACCAGGCAGCTATTCAGGCCTCATGCGAAGTACTCGCTCAGAAGGTAGAAGAGGTCTCCCAAAGAACGGACGCTCTCGAGGCAGGATTACCAAAAATAAAGGAAGCCCTCAATAAGTCTTCTGCCTCAATGAGTAAAATGGTTAAACAAAATCAAGAGCTGAAAGATGATATAGAGCGGTTAGAGAATCACTCAAGGAAGAACAACCTGAAAATCTTAAATGTCCCTGAAGATTTAGAAGGGAACGACTTAAAGAACTTTGTCGTTTCCCTCTTGAAGGATATCATCCTGAAAGACTCAGAGGAAGTAGGTGTTCATTTATGTGTGGATATTCAAAGGGTGCATCGCGACCCATTCAGAAGAGTTCCTGGAAGAGAACGCCCTAGAAAAATTCTGGTGAATTTCCTAACATATACCATGAAGGAGAGGATTTTATCACTTGCTCTGAAAGCCGGTCAATTAAAATGTAGTTCTTTCTCTACTGTTTTTTCTTTTTCAATCCGCTCTGACGTCTCTCATATTACGGCTGCTAAGCAATGGGAGATGGGAAAAAGAATGACGATCTTGAACGCCTTGGGGGCTAAGACCCAACTGAGATTTCCCGCATTGCTACGTATAATGCGGAATAACCATATGTATAACATTCGTCAAGTTGAAGAGGTCGACTCCCTAATAGAGAAGATCATAGAGGAAAGTCGGGGAGAGAGTAGCAGTGGGGGTGGAAATATCAGTAAGTTTTAGTAAGGTGTAAAGATGACGCCAATAAGTCTATCAGCTAAAGATATGATGTTTAGCATTTTTTTCTCTCTCCTTTTAGAATAGGTTAGATGTTTACGGTGTATAGCTGAGAATTTAATTAATTTAATCAAGTAGGTTTTGTCACATGTTGGGGGGGGTTCTCTGTCTAAGGGTATCGCCCAGAGGAAAGGGAGGGTTCCCCATGGGAGCAAAGGATCAACGGGATCACAAGTGGGAGAGAGGGTAGGTTTCTGGGAGGGTGTCAGGGGGAGCACGGGTGGGGTCGCAGTGGGAGAAAAAAAAAGTCTTTCTTTCATCGTAGCAGTCAGTGGAAATTTACTTTTAGCCTGTCTAAAGTTGAAGGGAAACCTGATACAGAATGGCATTGAATGAAATAAACCTCCTGTCATGGAATGTTAGTGGCCTTCGTTGCCCTAGAAGACAAAGGATAATAATGAAATATTTGGAACAATCCTCCGCACAAGTTATTCTTTTACAAGAAACCCATTTAGGCTATCTGGAAGCAAAAGTCGTGTTCAGAAAATACAAATGGGTGGAGAGCTTTCATTGTTTAGAGCAAACTGTGCACAACAAAGGAGTAGCGATTTTATTTAGATCTAATACAGACTGTTCCATTAAGAACACGTTATCTGACCAATCTGGGAGGTGGATTTTGGTACAGGTGATGATTGAAGGGGTGGAATTAGCTTTAGTGTCCTACTATGGTCCTAATGTTGATGATCCGGCTTGTTTACTTAAAATGCAGGCCATATTGGCTGAAGTCACCTTGCCAATTATAATCGCAGGATATTTTAATATCCTTCTTAACCCCTCCAAGGATAGGTCTAATCTTAGTCGCTCTGTCACAGCTCAACGCATGCGCAGGACAATGATTAACATGATGCATGAGCTCGGATTGGTTGATCTATGGAGCGTAAAGAAGGAGGGTCAACCGGGTTCTACTTTCTTTAGTAAAAAATATGGACATTCTTCCAGACTGGACTATATCCTTACAGATAGGTCATGTCTGGACCGTTTGGTTGATATCCCTATCCTTCCAGCCATTTTGTCCGATCATGCTCCAATAACCTTCCTCTATTGTAAAGCAAAATCAACTATTGCTCCTAGGTTGACATTAAAAAGGGCGATGCTGGCCAATGAAGAGTTAATAACAGTTATTAAATCTTCGACTGTGGAGTACTTCGCTGAGAATTAGGGCTCAACATCATTGGAGTATGTTTGGGATGCGTATAAGGCCCATACTCGTGGGGTACTCCACAGCTGGATAAGCTCCAAAAATAGGGTAGAAAGGTTAGAACTAAAAAGATTGGAGGAGGAGATCTCTAGATTGGAAAAGGTTAGAACCAACCGTCCCTTGGATAATTTATCTCAAGTCCTCAAAGACTTGGAAGATCTTCGCTTTACATATAGGGATAAGTTGGATTAGAAACTTAAAGCCCAGTGGGCGGTCTATAATATGGAAAACTTCGAATATGAGGAAAAGGCAGGGGACACCCTAGCTCGGAAGATCAAAAGTGATAGAGTTAGAAATAATATAAATAAGCTAATGTTAGACGAGATTGGTACAATTTCCTGTCATCAGGAAGATATGCAGAGATGTCTCCTATCCTGGTTTTCCTCTCTGTATAAAGAAGACATGGCTCCATCTATTGCCTCAATAGTTTGGTTGGACAGTAAAGCCCTACCCAGCTTGTCGAGGGAGGGACGAGATTTGTTAGAACGTCCATTCTCTGATGAGGAGATAAGAAACTTTTTAAAGAAGATCAAAAACAATAAAGCGGCAGGGTCAGATGCGCTACCGGGAGAGCTATACAAAACTTTGGAAGAAGTTATTGTGCCCAGACTCAGAGAGTTGTTTAACTTTATCCTCAGTCCTGAGGGTAGAATTCCCCCCTCATGGAAGGAAGCAATAATTGTATTGATCTCAAAGCCTGGTAAAGACCCCCTTCGACCTGACGCATATAGGCCTATCTCCCTACTGAATGCAGACTATAAGATCTTCACTAGCATTTTGGCAGGGAGACTGGGCAGTATCGCTCCACAATTGATGCACGAGGATCAAAAGGGTTTCCTGCCTCGAAGATACATCCAGGAACAAACCCTACAACTAATAGGTTGTATCGACCTAGTGGTGGCACGGTCGGAACCCTTGGTGGTAGCTGCTTATGATGCCGCCAAGGCGTTTGACCGTGTCAGGTGGGTGTATCTCTGGGAGACTTTAAAAATAATGGGTTTTGGTCTTCCATTTATTAATGTTCTAATGTAATGCTAAGAAGGGGCCTCTGCTGTTATCCTGCTTAATGGTTTACTGACACCAAGCTTTAGTATACAGAGGTTTGTAACACTACGGAGTGAGGTCCTGGGACGTGGAGGCAGCTGGACCAAATAATTCAAGTAAACAAAAAGTTGCTAGCCCCACACAAAACTTCTTATGTCCAAAGCTAAGAGTAACAAACAAATCCTAGTCTTATGTTTGTTGGGTATATTTATTTTTACCCTTTTAAATTCATACTTTCAATTTTTTAATTTTTGATTTTCATGAATGAGAAAGAACACTATACATTTAGTACACATTTACACATATATACAAAACAATTTCACAAATTACATATATACACATTATATACAATCCTCATCTATATTTCACTACTTTTTATCCACAAATAATTACTCTTTGTACGATATTTATCAAGTAGTAGTAGCTAAACAAAAACAACAATAATGGACAAATTCATACTGAAAGAAAGGTCAAAATTGGGCTTAAAGCGATGTTTTTAGTCAAATTCACAATCAATGTGATTATTTTAGCCTTCCTTTATGTCTTTATGCCTGCCGACGCGTTTTGAATCCGGAATAAGAAATTGCCGGATTCTCATCAGGGCTCTGTCGTTTTTGGTTGTCTGTTATCCTACATGGCTGTTCCCACAGGTCCACTTTCTTTAGTATTAACGCAAAGTATTCCAATTTGTTTTAAAAGAGGGAAGAATCTCCTCTTGAATCAACGGGCGTGTGTGAAGACTCTTAGTGATATAATCCTTCGCTCGGTGCGATCTTTGTTGATTTAATCTTCTCAAATGCGCCGGGCGCTTCCCTTCCGCTCCTGTTCACTGTCTCCTTTTAAATTCAACACGCTATTTTCACCGGCGTTTCATTATGTCTCAGCTCTCCTAGTAATCACTGCACCTCGGGGAAACTGCAAACAAACTGTGTACCACACAGCTACTACTACTTGATAAATATCGTACAAAGAGTAATTATTTGTGGATAAAAAGTAGTGAAATATAGATGAGGATTGTATATAATGTGTATATATGTAATTTGTGAAATTGTTTTGTATATATGTGTAAATGTGTACTAAATGTATAGTGTTCTTTCTCATTCATGAAAATCAAAAATTTAAAAATGCAAGTATGAATTTAAAAGGGTATAAATAAATATACCGAACAAACATAAGACTAGGATTTGTTTGTTACTCTTAGCTTTGGAGTTAAGAAGTTATGTGTGGGGCTAGCAACTTTTTGTTTACTTTAGTATACAGAGGGGCACAGGACAGGGGTGTCCTATCTCGCCCTGCTGTTTGATATCTACATTGAACCTCTGTCTCAGGCTTTGAGACTCGATGAGAGGATTACGCCTTTTCGGGTTTCTGAGTTTAAGTGTAAGTTAGCCCTTTACGCAGATGACCTGCTGGTGTATACCAGTAACCCAGTAAAGGTGTTTCCCAGGATAGAAAACATCTTGGAAGAGTTTGGTCTGCTCTCAGGATACTTGGTTAATCCATCTAAAACTGAGGTTATGTGCTGGGGAGTTAAAGACTATGTTGTGAGACACTGTGGGGAGTTTAGGTATTTGGGGATTATTATAACCCATAATATAGAGGAGATTCCCACTATTAATCTGAAGAAAGTATCTAAAGAAATCGACCACCTTTTCCTAAAATGGCAGAATCTCCCCCTTACCATCTACGGGAGAGTAAACTTGGTCAAAATGGTTATTCTGCCAAAGTTGATATTTTTGTTTGGGGCTATACCACTTGATTTCCCTGGGAAGCTACTGGGAAACATTCAGAGTAAGATAGGGAGCATTATATGGGCCAATAAAAACTCCAGGCTGTCTTGGAAGAAGTTAAAACGGAGGTTGATTAAGGGCGGCCTTGCCCTCCCCGATATTTCTTTATATTCTCTTGTTTTTTTGTTTAAAAATATTCGTTGCCTACTCTCTACTCCCCCTAGTTCCAATTGGGGATTGATTCTGGATTGCTATGGTTCATTTTGAGGGAGGTAGTATCGGATTTTTGTATAAGTTTGGTACTCCCAGATTTTTCAAAAAGGTACGATTAAAAGTAACGAGGTCAGCTCTCAGAGTGTGGCAAAATTTGAAAACAAAGTGGGGAATAAGATATTATTCCGATTTTGCCCCAATCTGGGACTCTCCAGGACTCCCCGCCTGCCTAGATGACACCTTGGCTATCCCTATTAAGAGGGCAGGAATTGACATCTGGTCCGATTTAATATCACAGGACGGAGTTCATCCATGGGAAGTGTTAAAAGCTAAAACAGGGGGTTCTCTCGCCCGCTTCAAATACTTGCAAATATGTTCTTGGCTCACTGCTGAGAGAGATCTTATTGGCGAAAACTGGGAGAACGAGAATATCCTCCAAAATGTAAACCCCCAAAAAAATGAAGTAGGGACTTGGTATAGAGCGGTAATTAAGGCAGAGGAGATAGCTCTTCCTCCTCCTTATAAGGTATGGAGTGTTTCATCTTTGGAAGACGTCTCTGTTGATTTGGTTTTTTTCCTCTCTTTATAATTTATATAAGTATGTTAAATCAGCTTCTTTAAAGAAAAATCATTTCTTTGTGGTAAATCGATTGTATTATACCCCTAAAAAAATTGCTAGATTTGTTTCAACATCAGCTCCTAAATGTCCTAGGTGCGGTTTAGTAGAGGCTGATGATATACATATGTTTTTTGATTGTACTTTTTTAAGAACCTTTTGGGGAAATGTGGGGAGGGTGTTGGAGGGAGTTTTTAAAGTTAGGATTAATCTTAATCCGACATTAGTTATATTTGGTATTCGAGAATAATCCTATATACCAATTATCTAATAAGTTGACTGGTTTATTCCTGTGTTTGATATTAGTAGCCCGTAGAGAGATCTGCAGGCTGTGGAAAGATCCTGAGCCACCGCAATATGAGACCTGGTTAAGGACAGTGTTGTGCATGGCGAGATTGGACCAAGGGGAGGGGAACATCTGGGGGCCATTAATCACTTGGGGTACTGAAATGAGGTTAGTCTAAGTGTATATGGTCCAATGATTACACTAAGCCTCGCACAAATGAAGCTGGCCTGGTAGGCCTAAAAAGCGAATGCAAGAGTATAGACCCAGGGCGCCCAGTTTGGAAGGTGGACTTTCCTATGCGAATTTGCAGATGCTTAAGGTGAAATGAGGACATAAAAAAATTAAAAAAATAAAAAATATAGATATATCTGTAAGAGACATATATTAGTTATAGATTCCTTACCTTAGAATTACTCCCAGGCATCAGACTGTATCCGGAGAATTTTTTTCTGTAGCAGTACCCCGGCGTGTTGGTAGGTGGCGTCGGTCGACTCTGCGTCCGTCATTGGCATCGTGGTTTACCGGGATGATGTTGCGGTGTTTATTTAGATGCAGCCGCTGAGTGCTAATGGTCAGTTCTGACACGACTTTCAATGCCAGAAGCGCTGAGCCATGCAAGAAACTGACCACTGGTGCACAAACTAGGGCCTTGAACGTGAGTCCCTTACACCAGAAGTCAGTTAGCAGAACGAGGAGGATGGGTGGGGCGGTAAGGAATCTATAACTAATATATGTCTCTTACAGATATATTGTTCCCAAAGGTAAGTAACTTGTTTATCTGAAAGAGACTATTAGTTATAGATTCCTTACCTTAGAATACATACCTCAGCAATGCCAACCTCGGAGGTGGGTCTGCAAAACAAGTTCACACCAGAAAGTCCTGGAGAACAGAACATCAAAAATAGCCATCTCTCCGGACTTGGCTATCCAGGCAATAATGTTTGGTGAACGTGTGTGCAAAGATGCCCACGTGCCTGCTTGGCAGATGTAAATGAGCGGGACTCCATGTCTTAAAGCAGTAGTGGCTGTCGTCGACCTGCTAGAATGGGTGTCCTGTCCTACTGGAGGTTCCTTTTTCACCAAAGAATAGCAGATTTTGATGCATAAGACAACCCATCGAGAGATGATACGTTTGTGCAAGGCCCAACCTTTCTTAGCACCCACATACCCACGAAGAGTTGATCATTCACCCGGAAATCTCAAGTGCGGTCAAGGTAGAAGGACAGCGCAAATTTGGGGTCCAGAAGATGGAGTCTCTCCTCCTCTTTGGAAGGGTGCAGAGGTGGGAAGAAGGTGGGCAATATGATGGTCTGACCTATGTGAAAAGAGGTAACCACTTTGTGGAGAAAAGAGGGCCTAGTGCGAAGGACCACTTTGTCTGGATGAACTGCAAGAGAGGGAGGCTTAGAGGAAAGAGCCTAAAGCTCACTCACCCTGCCAGCAGATGTGATGGCAAGCAGTAAAGCAGTCTTCAAGGTAAGAAGACGAAGATGACAATTACGTTGTAGCTTGAAGGGAGCACACATAAGGGAGGTAAGACAAGATTTAAGTCCCACTGGGGCATTACGAAAGGAGAGGGTGGAAAGAGATGAGTAATTCTCTTTAGAAATCTGTTTACACATCGGAGACTTGAAAAGAGAAGGCTGATCAGGAAGGCGCAGAAAGGCAGAGATATTGGGCCAAAGATAGAATGAAGAGAAGAACCTCTGAAAGAGGGGCAGAAAGGGGATCCACAACCTTTGCTGTGCACCATGCCACAAATTTATTCCATCTACAGGCGTATACCGTTTTAGTGGAAGGGCGCCTGGCTGCCAAGATGACATTAAACACTTTGGGAGGAAGGTCGATCGCTGTCAACTGTCGCCGCTCAATCTCCACGCAAGGAGGTGGAGGCTGGATGGGTTCAGGTGGAGGACTGTCCCCTGCTGCTGCGACACGAAGACCCTCCCGAAGAGGCAGTCTGATGGGAGGATCGATGGCCATGCTCAAGTACTCAGGGTACTAGACTCTTTGTGCCAAGTCTGGAGCCACAAGAATTACTTGGGCCCGGTCATGCTTGATCTTCTTTAGCTCTCTGGGCAGAAGTGGTACAGGCGGAAAGGCGTAGGAGGCCACAATTCCACCTGCGACAAAAAGCGTAGCTGTGCGAGTGCCGCCTTGGAAACTTCAACACGCAGAACTGCTGATATTGCACATTCTCTTCGGTGGTGAAAAGATCTAACCAAGACTCTCACCACTGCTGAAAGAGGCCTTGCACCATCTCCGAGTGAAGACATCGTTCGTGATCCATTATGCACCGGCGGCTTAGTTTGTCCACCCTGGCGTTCAGAGAACCCACTAGGTGTTGAACCACCAGGGATATGCCCTGATGTGACAGCCATGTCCAAAAGTAAAGAGCCTCTTGACAGAGGGTCCACGACCCAACCCGCCCTGTTTGTTGCAGTACAACATGGCAGTGGTGTTGTCTGTGAACACCTGCACTACTTTTCCTTTGACAGAATGCCTTCAGTGCAACACGGATCACCCGTAGCTCCAAAAGGTTGATATGGAGACCAGACTCCGCCAGAGACTAAAGACCCCTGATCTCTGCCTCACCCAGGTGGCCATCCCATCCCAGGAGTGACGCATCGTCACTACTGTGGATTCTGGTTGGGGAAGGGAGAGGGATCTGCCGCTCAGCCAATCCTGGTTCGTGAGCCACTACTGCAACTGACGTGCAATCCCCTCCAAGACCTGGACAACATTGTAAAGATTCCCCTGATGTTACGCCCACTGGAACTTCAGGTCCCACTGCAGAGCACGTATATGCCACCTGGCATGATCCACCAGCAGTTCACCGCCATTCTCACCAAAATCCAGGATAGAGGCTGAAACATCGGTGTCATAGCCCGAATATCCCGGACTCGTTGCTCTGGAGGAAAAGCCCGAAACTGGGCTGTATCCACAACTGCTCCGATGAAAAGGAGCTTTTGAGAGGGAATCAGGTGTGACTTTGGCACATTGATCGTGAACGCCAGCGAGTGAAGGAGGTCTACTATAGTCTGGAGGTGGGAGACGACAGCCTCGGGCAAGCTCGCCTTCAACAGCCAGAGATAGGGGAAGACTGGAACCCCTGATCTGCGCAGATGAGCTGCGACCACCGCTATCATTTTCGTGAACACATGAGGGGCACTGGTAACGCGAAAAGAGACCATGGTAAACTGAAAATGGCATACCGTGAACCGTAGTAATGCCTGTGACTGGCAGGACTGGGATGGGGAAGTAGGTGTCCTGCAAGTCCAACGCTACCATCCAGTCTCCAGGATCGAGGGAAGACAGGGCCTGAGCCAAAGTGAGCATTTTGAACTTCTCCTTCCTGAGAAAGCAATTGAGAGCCCTGAGGTCTAAGATAGGACACAGGACTTTGTCCATCTTGGGTACCAGAATGTAGTGGTAGTAACAACCACAACCTACTTCTGGCACAGGGACCCTTTTGATAGCTCCCTTGGCTAAGAGAGCTCCAACATCCTGGTGAAGAAGGGCCAAGAGATCCTCCGACATGCGATAAAGTGTTGGTAGCATGGAGGAAGGGGTAGTCTTGAAAGGGAGGGAGTAGCCATTTGGACTATCTGAAAAACCCACCTGTCCAACGTAATGTTTTGCCGGTTGGGGAGGCGATGGCGAATCCTGCCACCCACTGGCCTCTGGTGGCCCTGAAAGGTCAGACTAGGAGGAATTGGAGGCTGCTGCAGGGGTGTATGGGTGGACTGGCCAGCCCGCTGGCCCCCAGACCCACATCGCTGGGTCGCACATCTGCGGCCACTCATTAGCTGGGTATCTTGCGTGGCTCTGTGGTCAGATTGGGTGGAACGTGGTGGGGCACCCATTCCGTAACTACAAAAGGCAAACTGCGGGGGGCAAGAGGTGGCCATAAAGCCCAAGGATCTGGCCATAGCCCTAGAATCCTTGAAGGGCACGAGCGCTGAGTCCGCCTTGTCACCGAACATGCGACGGTCATCAAAGAGCATGTCAAGAGGGTGGACAAGATATCCTCATAAAAACCAGACGTCCTCAACCAGATGTAGCGCCTTAAGGCTGCTGACGTGGAAACCGCTCTGCCCAGAGAGTCGTCGGTATCCAGCCCACACCGAATGGTGAACTTAGCTGTGTCTCAACCCTCTGCTACTGCGTGGGTGAGAATGGCCTGGGCCTCCTCTGGGCACTGCGGCAGCACTTGTGCAACAGTATCCTACACTGTATGAGTATAACAGCCCAAAAGGCATGCTGTGTTCACCGACCGCAGTGCTGAACTGGCGGAAGAAAACATCTTCTTCTCAAGGACATGCGGAATCACTTGCTCTCATTGAATTGCATGCTATGCTTTTTAACTGCTTTCATTAAAATTGTCATATGGTAAAGACACCTTAGTCACCTACTGCTGCTATTCCTTCCTGCCAGCCCCCCGTTACACCACGGGTTCTCCCGTTTGTTGTGGAGGGCGCCGGCATATATTCCGAACTTAGTGGGCGGAGCTAGGAGATCGTTTGGCGCTCTAGCTCTTTTCCCTATTTAAATAGGTTTGCCGGCTCGCTGCGAGCGGACGCGCGGAAGCACTTGCTCTCATTGAATTGCATGCTATGCTTTTTACCTGCCTTTATTAAAATTGGCATATGGTAAAGATATCTTAGTAACCTTCTGCTGCTATTCCTTCCTGCCAGCGCCCCGTTCCACCGCGGGAGCTCCCGTTTGTTGTGGAGGGCGCCGGCATATACTCTAGGCTCCTTCCGGACTTAGTGGGCGGAGCTAGGAGATCGTTTAGCACTCTAGCGCTTTTCCCTATTTAAATAGCTTTGCCGGCTCGCCGCGAGCGGACGTGCCGAAGCACTTGCTCTCATTGAATTGCCTGCCATGCTTTTTAACTGCTTTTATTAAAATTGTCATATGGTAAAGATACCTTAGTCGCCCTAGCGCTTTTCCCTATTTAAATACCATGGGCGGTTTTGTGCACCGGACGCGCGCATCGGGAGCGCCTAAGGCAAGCCCGTCTGCGCCCGTCCGCACCATGACCATGGTCTTGATTTTTGGGAGCAACCGGGAAATCTGGTCCAGTGACTGGTGGCAAGCTTCGCTCGGAGTATGCCCTTGCCCAGTTTCTCATGGGAAGAACCTAGGGGTGATCGTGGACAATGCCCTCTTCCTGGATCTTCAGGTAAACAGGACAGTCTCCACCTGTTTCAGTATCATCAGGATTCTCAGAAAGATTTCCCACTACCTTTCTTTTGAAGCACGCAAACAGGCCGTCAAGGCCCTAGTAACATCCAGATTGGACTATTGTAATGCCCTTTATTTGGGCATTAATAAAGGTCTTATTCACTGGCTACAGATGGTGCAGAATGCCGAGGCCAGGCTGGTATTGAACCTTCCTAGACATCATTCAGTTACGGCCTCGATCACGCTTCTGGACCGTAGTATCATGTTTAAGATCTAATGCCTGACTCATGAAGCCTTTTATGACTCTGGCTCCGAGGGCATCAAGTCGATTGTCCAGCATTATGCTCCCACCAGATCCCTTTGGTCTTCGGACAAAAATTTGCTCACGGTTTCCAGATTTAAAAAGGTTAAATGGGGTGGCAGAGCTTTCTCCGGTGCTGCACCAAAACTGTGGAATTCCCTTCCTGTAGAAATTTCTAGTCCGGTCTATCTTCCACTATTTCGCAAGGCCTTAAAGACCTGGCCTTTCCGTGATTCTTCAGTTTGAGCATGTTTCTTCTTCTCTCCGTCTCCTGATGCTTGCATCCAGCGCCTTGACGCCCTTGGGCTAAGTTTCGCGCTTTATAAGTCTAAAAAAAAAGGTGGTCTAGCTTCTTCGATTCCCTATCTGGGGGAGCAGTAGGGAATGAGTCCTCAGAAGACAAGGCTTGGAGCACGAAGCTCTCGGGGGTAGGGTGTTGGGAGAGAAAAAGTGGGTCGTTCGTGGCCAGGCGGTGGCGTCGGGAAATCATCCTGTCTAGAGGAGCCCCTGTGCTGGTCTTGGACCAAGTGCCCAGAAGGACATCACTGAGGGCTTCATTAAAAGGCAGCAGGGGCTCTGAAGAGGCCGCTGACCGTTGAAGTACCTTGGTCAGGAGGTTAGTTCTGACTGCCACCGTAGGAAGCTCCAGGCCCATGGCTCAGCCGCCCTCCGCAATACCACTGCGTACGAAGCTCCATCCTCCATAGCCAGGGTAGGGGGGAGAGCATGCCAAGGTCCGGGAAGGTTTCCAAACCACTGGCATCCCCCAATTACTCTTGCCAGACCGGCTCATCAAGCTGGTCAGCTAAAGGGTCTACAGACCCCACCCAGTCCTCCTATAGCTACCACTCAGGGCGATAGGAAACGCCATCAATGAACAGCTGTACAAAAGTATTCACCGGTACAGATGTCGAGCGACATCGGTCATTCACCGTGTCCAAGTCGGGGGGTGAGGCGGGGGTCGATGCCTGTTGGAGGCACAACCTACGTTGGAAGCATCATCACAGGAATCGGCACTAGGGAAGGTACAGTGAGGCCGACCAGCGCCAATCCAGATCCAGGCGTGCCGGTAGAATCAGGCTGCCCAAAATTGCTATGGAGCGCTTTGTAAAAAGCTTAAAGCTAGGCAGGGGACACACCCGCTCCGGGAAAGTGAGGGCGCGGGGCCGTCCCAGAAGTGGTCTCCAAGGGTGGCGTTGTGGAACGTTGCTCCGGGTTCCACATTGCGTCAGCCGGCGGACGTGGAGAAGGCGAAGAGCGAAGATAGTTCTTCGCCTTCTTCGTGTGCTTCGACTTACTGAGGAGTGTAAAGGCTTCGATGATGAGTGGCGGTGGCGGTGGCTCCGTGACCGGTCCCGAGATCTTCCTCTCGACTGGGACTTCGAACGATGAGGAGGGACTGCCAGGTCTCCAAGAGCTTTCTGGAACGCTGCCACAAAGATCTTGAATTCATGGCCTGGCATCCAGAGCATGACTTTGGGTCGTGGTCGCACTCCAGGCACATGAGGCACACGAGGTTCAGATCCGTGACGCACTTACAGTTGTGACAGGAGTCACAAGGCTTAAAGCCAGTACGATGATGGGACATCCCTCATGCTACCAGGAGTCGAATGACTAAAAAAAGAGGTCGACAAATGTCAAAAAAAAGTTTAGTCACAAAATGACTAAGGGACAAGCTTCTCTCCGGATCTGCGCTATCTGGCATGGAAAAAGAAAGAACTTACATCAGCGCACAGGGGTGGCGTCTAAGTAGATACAGTGACGTCATCCCGGCGACCACGACGACGGATGCGGAATCAACTGACGCCACCTACCAACGAGCAGAGGTACTGCTACAGAAATAAATTCTCCGGATCTAGTCTGACGCCTGGGGGTAATTCTAAGGTAAGGAATCTATAACTAATTATCTCTTTCAGATAAAGTGCCAACAGAAATAATTTCTAATGCCAACAGAAAGTAATTTCATGAAACAGGAGGGGTGACGGCAAAAGTAGACCCAGTAGATAGGGCTAAGACCAACAGAGTGGATGAGTCAATAGGCTTTGAAATGAAATGAAATGAAAAAGGGATTTATAGAGCGCTCTGTGGCCAAGCGGCTTCCTGGCGCTTTAGTATCAGATACTTTAGATAGGGGTAGGCATTGTAGATATCATATGTTTTGTTGCTGCCATTACTTTCACCAAATGGGTATTGCTCTACCAATATCTGATTTATAACGTTTGGTTCAGCGACAATAAGGTTTGTATCCAGATTTCATAATGTTTGTTTCTTATTTTGACAATGTTTTGTTTTGATAGACAAGGTAAGCATTTTTCCCACATATTCTCCCTCTCTACAACATTTTTGGCGAATAGATGCTAACTGAAACTGGTCCTTTTCAAAATGTAATAAGTATACTGCTTCCCATTTTCGTCTACTGGACTCAGTTTTTGTTTGCTGAAAAAGTAGTTTCACTTGCTCTAAATTGGACCGAAGTTCAGCATATTTTCCACGCTGCTTCCTAATTGCTGCTATACTGTTTATGATTATCTTATTTCATAATGTAGCTTTAAGGGCATTCCAAACTAGTCTGATCTCAGCAGTATCTTTGTTTAATTGATTTTGTTGATGGCCTTGTATTGACTCTGTAACTGTGTGTAAGCTTTGGTGAGTGAAAAAAGAAATAGCTGAATGGACTGAGAATAGATTTGCAATAACTCTGGTTTGTGAGTGAGTATACAGTTGGTGAGAAAAAAAAACCACCCTTGTGGCCGTCTTAAATCTTTTGGGGATACATACTTTAAAGTGATTATTTGCTTTCCTACAAGGATTCATAAGCTCGAATAAGCTCGAATTTATGAATTTTACACATTTTGTCTATTCTGGGTTCATTTCTTTATTTCAATGAATCCACTGACGGATTTTTCACAAAATACAAATCACAGCCAACTATTATCCCATCCTGCAAAGATGAAATAGATATAAGCAATTCATTTAATGGTTCAGAATCATCGAGTAATGGGCCATAAAAGGTTGCTACTACGAAGGCTGCTTTATTTATCGAAAGTTCACAAAGCACCATCTTGCAGTCTGATGTGCTAGATATAATGTAGTAATTGGCTCATTTTTTAACGAAAGATGACAGAACCTTTCAGAGCAGCCCCTGTTGTAGAGGAAAAAAATAATGTGAGGCCCATTGTTATGCACCAGAGAGGCTGGGCGACCTCCCTGCTGAAACCCAGAAAACCAGCCACAGGTCTACTCTCATACAGACTGCTATGATTATTAAACAGCGAATACAAGATGTTAAGTAAGATCATTGCGCACAGACTACTTCCCCGGCTCCCACGGCTGTTACATGGGGACAAATGTGGTTATGTTCCTCGGCGCAACATACCTTACAAAACATGTGTCGTTTATTCTGCCAAATGAATACGGTTCGGGGACAATATCCATTTGCTGGTTCATTGTGTAATTGCTAAACGCCTTCAAAGCCTTGAGGTGGGACTTTATTTCAGCAGCATTAGCTCAGTACGGAATACCCCAAGCCCATATACCCGGGGTTAACCTCTTGTATACGGGGGAAACAGCCAGGGCTAGGACAGGGCCTCACATCCCAGACACCTATCAGGTGTTGTGTGAGACTGAGCAGGGATGCCCCTTGTCGCTGCTTCTATTTGTACTGGCAATTGAACCCATAGCGCAACGTATTCATATAGAGTCCAGAGAATTGGGATTGCTGTGGAGTGTACGATCCACTCCGTTTCTTTAAGTGCAGGTGATATGATGCTTTACCTTAAGGACCGCTGAACGGGACTAGCTCAATTGCTGACCACCCTTGGTAAGCTTTATGGTCTACACATAAATGTTGACAAATCATGTGCCTTTCTGTTTACTATTAACGAAATGGTCCCTACCCTGAGGTTTGGTCATTACAAGTCTTCTAGTGGCGTCCCAAACATTCTGCTATCTTGGTGTTCGTATATATCATGAGACACGGACGGGACTTACTGGAGGATAGACTTATGCAAGTGATTAACTTGCTTAAACCACGGGTAGCTTTCTAGACTACTTTGCCCTTGTCCGTAGCAGGACGTCTAGCCTTAGGAAGGAAGGTTATGTTACCCCTCTCCTGTATTATTTTGTGACTCTCCTGGTAGTGGTGCTAGTGTGGGTGTTCAGGTTGGTAAATGCAATGCTGATGGAGCTCGTCTGGGGGTCCGTATGCCGGACTCAATAAATAACAGCTTCCAACAGAGGGTTTGGCATGAGGGCCCCTGACTTTAAGGTCTACTGTCTCGTAAACCAGTTGCAATGGTTGTCCTATTGGCTGGCCGTGCACAACCTGTTGGAGATAGGCTACACAGCGGAGCTGATAGACCAGGGTCAACTTCATAGATTGGTGCGTCCACGTGTGGTTCGGTTCTCTTTTGTTGCATGTGGCCCTGGCTACCTGGAAAATGGCTATTTGATACACCGCTTTCATTCCACCTTACTGACTGAATATACCACTACACGTTCTTCATACATCCTCAGGCACGTCAACAACGTACAGATTGGGTCCTTGGGAACAGGAAGGGGAACTGATGGTGGTCTCCTAGTTCCAGGCCGGTACATTGATGTCACATGCTGATTCTGTACACACAGATGGGCTCCCAGAGGCTCTTATTTTAATACGCTAGCACACTCCGTTATGTACGGCACCTTTGGGCACCAGAGGGGAAGGAGCCTGTCATGCACAAGCTGCTTCAGGCACTGCATACCATGGGAAATGACACGCTACATTGGGTTACCGTGGGTTCAGGGCACACCTACAGACATCTCTCATTTCCTTAAAAACCAAATGAGAGACTGACTTAAATCGAGAAATATTGGATGGAGAATGGGCCAGTTTACTGGAATACCCCAAGAAAGTCTCACGTGATTTGAGATTCAAATTCATTCCATTCTCTATATTACATAGAATACATCTAACACCACACAGAATTAACACTATACTCTATACTGCCTCTTCCACATGTCCCGGTTTAAAGTTTTAGATGCTGACCTCTTACATATGGTGTGGATTTGTCCCCCCTCTATCCATCTATAGGGAAGGTATTTCAACAGCACTGTTGGAACTAACCAGCTTAGATCAATCGAATACACCAGTTCAATGTCTTCTGGGTCTTCACCCCTGGCCCAGGTGTTCCAAGGTAATCATACATTTTGCGGATTCGGCGTTGCTGCTGGTGAAGAGGCTTATAACGAGACACCTGAAATCCTGAAGGATCCACGGGTAGATCAATGGCGAGACAAGTGGCTTAATGGTGGATCGTCGAAAGCGAAGCTCTGCGACAGGAGGAGTATAGGGGCCTCTGTGGAAAATCCATTTCACTTGATTTGGATGAGCTAGTGGAGGGATTTAAAACACAAGATCTGGCACAAGATAGAAAAGGCTAAACACACTTCCTTCAGTTAGATGCTTAGGAGCGTCACTTTCCCTTCTGGACCCCCACACCCATTTCATTTTCCCTTTGTGACCTTGACACATGGGGCAAGAGGGCTCGTTCCCACTTCCCTACAGTGTAATTATCAACATGTCAGCTACCCTATACACAATCCTTGCAGACTTTTATACATGTTTTACATGCCGCCACACCCATATGACCTCTTCAATTGGTGACACAGTCAATTCGTTAGGGGGAAGAAGGGGGGTACTGTTCAAACTGTTTGCTTCTCTTACAATGCATAGTATGACATGCTTCCTGCAAATATCATCAGACTGAGCCTTTTTGCTGTGCTTTTTCCTATGATGTATAATGTCTTGCCCTCCAATTAGCAATATCGTACTGTATCGTACTTTGATAAAATGCAATAAAGTTTGTGTAAAAAAAATATAAGGCCCGGTGGGGAAAGCTTAATTTTGCTTGCAGAATGGCAACATTTGACATCCCGGCCTTACTTTTGTAAGGCGGAGTTCTGGCCAAAATTCAGCAATCACTGCATGGTGGAATTTTTTCTCCTGAGAGGCTCAAAGATGAGTAAGACTTGGCCTCTCCTAACGTGAACTCTGATCATATCGGGTCAGAGTGTTGCTTCTAGAGCAGATTTTCTAATTGAGCGGCAGCAAAATCAACTCAGAGCAGCTCGTCGTGCCTATTTCTGCCCATTGGCAGAAACCTGAGGAATCTCGCAGTGTTCCACCCATCCCAAGTCCTTATACACACTGAAACACACTCCATTTGGGCATCTGTCGATCTCTTATTGCTGAATGTGTCAGGTGTACTTAGTAGATTGGAAATAGATAATGTCTCCCCAGAATGCACAGTATGAAAAACTGAATAGGGGTCAATATTCTGGTGCACAGAATCATTGTTTTGTATATTTCTAAAAGATCTAAGAGTTCTGGAATCTGGGGCTGCTTTGTCTGTTTTGTCCCATCATGTTTCTATCAAGGTAAAGTGTAGAGTGTAGAGAATTAATGCTCAAAGATAAAGCTGGCCAGTGTCCAATTGATCCTGTATTTGATGCACTATATTCTTCTTTTGTGTACCCTGCAGGGAGATACAGGGGACGAGTTACACTAACAGGAACATTTTCTCCAAAAGTATTCAAAGCATCTGACGTTTTGAGCACTGTAGTGGGTGGCTGTGCCGCTAACATAACTGTTAGAATCTGGGATAATATTGAGCTTGATTTCTTGGTAGATGAGCTGGCGACTTGACTCAAGCTATCAGAACCATACCGAGGAAGATTACACCCCATGCTAAATTTGACACTGCACAAAGCTTTAGAAGGTGGTTTCATTTTTAGGTTGACACTGACGGAAAGCCTTCTAGTATTCACTAAAAAGAGTGAAGTCCAACCTGCTGGTTCTCATAGGGGGATTCCACTGTTGCTCTTCTTTACTGTCTTCCAATTGGCTCCAGATCCAATACATCACTTACGTTTTGTTGCTGGCAGCACCGCTCAACTACACATTAATTTATCATTGATTAATCGCCATCTTATCTGCCGGGCCACTAGTAATGTATGTAGCATGTGTCATGTTTTTATATGCAGTAAAAAGTCAGCAAACTGTCCAACAACAACGACAAGACTGTAAAGTATGCCCTGTTTATGTGTGGTTAAAAATAAATTTCCCAATAAAATGCCCTTACACAAAACTATTTTCTTTCATTTCATGGGATGCGGGGGCGATAACGTGTTGGGGAAGGGTTAAGGAAGCTTTTTTGCGTGGAAGTGGGGTCAGAAGCTTCGGAAGAGCCGAAGATCTGCTTAGAAGGGCTCTAGTTGAAAAGGAGCCAGTAAATAGAGTGCTGGTGAAGACCTGATGATCTGCAGAAGAGGTGTGTTCATTCCACAAGCCAGCCCAGAGGTGTTTTAAGAGGAGAGTGACCATTGTTAACACACAGCTAGATTATCAATGGCAGGAGGACTTAATCAGTCTTCAAGATCTAGCTCAGCATAATAATGGAGCTCGATATATATTAACAGTAATAGATGCATTGTCCAAGTATGCCTTTGCAGAAGTGCTAAGCGAAAAAAGTTGTGTTAGCGTCATCGAGGCCTTTAAAGCCATCTTCAGTAAAGAGTAAACCCCTCAAAAACTGCAAAGAGATGCCAGAAAATAATTTCTAAACAATTTGCTTCAGAAATTATTAAAACAGCTAGCTGATCATCATTTTGTAACACACACTGATTTAAAAGCTGCTCTTATAGAGTGTTTTAACAGAACTTTAAAATCTAATATGTGGAGATATTTAATAGTCTACAACACCCACCGATATGTGGATGCTTTACAGGCATTTACAGATACTTATAATGCTAGTTATCACAGAAACATCAAAACGTCTCCCATTGAGGTAACGACCAATAATTTATTAGCTGTCTGGAGGGGCCGCTTTGCAGCCAAGGTAAAGAAGCCTCTTTTAAAAGAAAGGGACTGTACTAGGGTTTCAAAGTTGAAAGGGGTCTTTACATAGGGCAATCAGCTAACTTTTAGTGAAGAAATATTTATTGTGGAGAGTTGAAGCTTAAATAAAGTATATATATTTACAGCCTAAAGGAATATGGTGGCGAGGTGTTGGGTGCCCTTTACAATGAAGAGTTACAAAAGATACCGGATGATCCACTCAGAGGGTACAGGGTTGAAAAGATTCTAAAATTGAAAGGTTGTGGTGCTAACAGACAGGCCTTTGCTGAATGGAGTGGATGGGCTGAGAAATTTAAAAGTTGGTTGCTGGGCAGCTCTCTGCAGGGTATGTGAGTACAAGGGGCTCTCTGAAGGCGACAATATGGAGCCAAAATCATTTTGTATTACCTTGCCATCCAACGCCTCAAAGGACATTTTCCATGACAATCACATTTCTATTTATACTGTGAAACTGGCTGAACCTGTGTACCTAAAAGGGGACTGGAATGTAGCCCTAAACATGGAATACATTTACTTTGCTATAAAGATTGATTACCACCCCTTGAGCATCCACGCAGACTTTACCCACGACTATTACCTCAGCGCTGTGGTGGTTGTCGAGGCCATCAAAAAATCTATAACCAGCATCAAAACGATGGGTCCAGGTGAAGGGCGAAAATAACACCATGATTAATATTAAATATATCAAACCTGACTACATAGCAATTTCTAAAAACCATTTTGACACTTTGACGGTCATGATCTTTGACAATCAGTCTTAGCCGGTGTCCTTGAAATACAAAAAAGCTTCATTTAATACTGCGACGTGACAGCAAATATTAAGAAGTCATCATACTGATCATAAAAACATACAGCGACCTCACTCTGTACAGACACCAGGAAATATGGAGGGCCATCATTTTTGCAAGGGGCCCCTGTTAGGTACGATGTGGGAGTTTGAAGTTTTTTCCTTAGTTTGTTTAGAAGAGCTATGCCTTTCTTGAGAAGAGGCTATGAAATTGCAAAACCCCACATTAAAACGGCAGCCTCAAATATTGCTCAGGATGTGGTGGGATATGTGACTTCAGCTGTTGACGAACGCATGAGCAAGCAACCTCAAGAAGGAGTGGGACTTGTGTACAGGCCAAGTAAAAGTATTAAAAGGAAGCAAAGGTCTTTGCGGTGTTATGATCTGCCGGCTCCCTATAAGATAAGGAGGCGCTTTTCAAAAAGCACTCACAAAAAAGATCTGTAAGGTGGCAGGGAACAAGAGAACAACCGCTACTGTAAATATATATATTTTTTAAACCAAACAAAAACATTGCCTTCGTACATTGGGCTTTTGGAGAGTGTGCCAAATCATAGTTAGACTGGCTTTCTCTAAAACCTGCTCAGATCAGTATTGAAAACAGTTTTTTCATGGAAGTATTGCCTCTAGCAGCTTTGATGCTATTGGTGCCGATAGAATCTTTTGTGTCAGGGTCAGTGGACATGTATCTGGATCTCAACAATACTCTGCTGTATCTTGTTTGTAAAATCGTAAAAGCGGACAGTGCCAACATATCGGTTGCTGCAAAAGTGGCTACGATTGCTTACCCCTTTGTGACCATGTTCAGTCAGGTGGACATTACCCTTGGCGATCGACTCATCAAGCAAAGTGATAACATGTATGCCTACAGATCCGACATTGAGAGTATGATAAATAACTGCAATGACGCCCTGGACACCGAATTTTTAGCAGGACTCTTCTACAAGGATACTAACGCACATTTTGAAGACAAGGAGCTGGAAGATGACAATCACACTTTTGTAAAAAGAGCAACCTTTCCCGCAGGTGGTAGACAGTTTGACCTACTCAGACGTATTCATTCAGACCCATTCTTCCAAAATAAACTGCCCATCAATGGTATTGATCTTAAGATCAAACTAAACTGCAACAAGGGCTCATTTGGTCTTATCAGCAGGGATGCAGAACAGTATAAACTGGTCATATTGTCCACTAGTTTGTTTGTAAAGAGAATGAAAGTGTACCCAACTGTCAGACTGGCTCACACCGAAACCTTACAGCTATCGAACACAAAGTATGCTATTAAAAGAATAGCTCTGAAAATATTCAGCATCCCAGCCAATTTCAGATTAACCCAGCAGCAAATTCTGTTTTGGAGCAACTACCGAAACCTATTATTACATGTTTTCTCGACAACACAGCTTTTGGCAGTGTTTATACCTCAAACCCTTTTAATTTCAAACACTGCAACATCAACTATGTGGCCCTGTTCCACAAGGAGGCCTTGATTCTTGCTAAACTGTACACATCCAGCTTTGGAGATGCTAATGCAATCAGATCTAGGCTTGGTTTCAATAACCGGGAAGCACCTGTATAAATGTGAAGTTGTCACATCAAGAGAAGGATATGGGACAGGCTACATGCTGTTCGCTTTCAATATAACCCCTGACTTGGGAGACGGCGGCCACTGAAGCTTAATCAAAAATCATAATCTAAAAGCAGAAATACGTTTTAGTCAGCCCTTGGCTACAAATGTCAACATAGTTGTATTCTCTGTATTCGACAATATCATTCAGATTAACCACACCCAGCAGATTTTGTTTGACTATATTTAAAATAATGTAAAAAGGACACTGTTCAGATTTGGTATTTTATATATATGCTAAGAAATTTTTTTTAAGTATTTTTCCAAGCAACACTTTACCTGGTCGAATAGGGTCCAAAGGACCCCGCCTGCTCGCCTTTAATACAGATTTGCACTATATGGAAGGAACTCACTGGGTAGCCCTGTTTTTAGATAAAACATGGTTACAGTGTTTGATAGTGCAACTGTGTTCCAGGAGCATAGGAGTTAAACAAAATCTATATTCAAGTATGTAGAAAAATCTGCTGCAAGGGTAGAGTATTATTTACAACAAGGGGTGGTGATGGACAGAGTCTCTGAATTAAGCAGAGTACTCTCACCCAGTCAAGAGATCAGGGCTAGATCCAACACCGTTTTTTAGCTCATTGCACCATCCCAGTTTCAGAACCTGGCTGTATGCAAATTAGTCTGTCCCTGGCCCAGTGCATCATGGGAACAGGGCAGACCAGACTACAAAAGCCAATTCTTACACTGGGAAGGAAACAAGCTTCCGGGATGGGTCAAGCCCTGATCTTTGGACTGGGTAAGAGTGGTCTGCTTAATTCAGACACTCTGTTCATCACCACCCCCTTTTCTGTATCGTTTTTGGCCACTATAGGTGTGGTAGGGTATACTCAGACATGAGTCCCTTTCTCACTGCTCCATCAGGATTCAAGCAAGCCGGGCCGAAGAGGCTGAAATGCCAGAAACCGGTCCCCGGTAGCTTGTCTCCTTTCTGGTGAAGAATTGGCTTGGTAGTTTGGTCTGCCCTGTTCCCATGATGCACTGGGCCAGGGACAGACTGATTTGCATATAGCCAGGTTCTGAGCTGGGATGGGGCAGTGAGATAAATAACGGTGATGGATCAAGCCCTGATCTTTGGACTGGGTAAGAGTGGTCTGCTTAATTCAGACACTCTGTTCATCACCACCCCCTTTTCTGTATCGTTTTTGGCCACTATAGGTGTGGTAGGGTATACTCAGACATGAGTCCCTTTCTCACTGCTCCATCAGGATTCAAGCAAGCCGGGCCGAAGAGGCTGAAATGCCAGAAACCGGTCCCCGGTAGCTTGTCTCCTTTCTGGTGAAGAATTGGCTTGGTAGTTTGGTCTGCCCTGTTCCCATGATGCACTGGGCCAGGGACAGACTGATTTGCATATAGCCAGGTTCTGAGCTGGGATGGGGCAGTGAGATAAATAACGGTGATGGATCAAGCCCTGATCTTTGGACTGGGTAAGAGTGGTCTGCTTAATTCAGACACTCTGTTCATCACCACCCCCTTTTCTGTATCGCAAGGGTAGAGTATAACAAAATACAGGTACAGGATCCTCTACCCGTCACACGCGGAGAGCATTGTTTTTATTTTATTAGTAAAATATATGAGGATATGACGATTCCAAATGTCTTAAATCTATATTCGAACAACCTAGTTAACAATGATAGTATTGTAATGAAATATGTGAAAGAAAACACTAGGTCAACAGCAAGCACTGTTACAACAGAATATGTAGTTTGTTAAAAGTGTAAGGTTGTGTGGCACCTCTTATGTGTAATGGTGACTCTTCAAAATAAAAGAATACAAACTTGAATGCAGACTCAGTATCTTTATTCTGACGCAAGGACACACATTTAAAATGTTTTTAAAAGATGACAGAAACACTTTGAAAATTTTAAAGGGTTTACAAAACTGTTTTTTGGGAAGTACAGGCATCACACTGATAAACTTACAAAAGAAATAAAAGAAGTAAAACATCAAAATGTTAACTATGGCAAAAATAGACACACAACCACAGGCATGCATATACATAGGTTCAAAGGTTGGAAGTAACATCAGACATTTAACCAGGTGTTCATTTTGGATAATGTCTTTTTTTTAGGTTCCAGAGGCAGCGTCTGGGTGCTCCAACATGGGGATAGCCAGAGAAAAGAAAGGGGATGCTGGCATTTTAGGGAGGGGGTTAAAAACATCAGGTGTTGAAGTACTTTGTGGGTTGTAAGTCGGATCTTTCACACTTTCAAGCAGCCGGCTGTGTACAGCATTACCCACGATTGTTGAAGGAATGTCGAGTTTCGCCGAGGCTCACAGACACATTTCCCAACCTCTAGGCGCTTTCTGGAGTAATAGTGTTTTGGGGTGCGTAAGACCTTTGACTAGGTCGTGCATGTGAGATCCAACATCCAGTTGACCTTTGTAGAGGAATTTGCCTCTTTCATTCCACGTGGATAGGTCTTAAGAAGCTGACATTTCATTTAGCAACATTTGCGCACCCCCTCTGTACATTTGTCTTATATTTTTTAAAGGCTCTTCAACAATGCTGTCAGAGGATGGTTGTAGTTCTTGAGGCGTTGAAGGGGGAGGTGGTGGCTGTTCAGAGTCAGGGGAAAATAGAGTCAGCCTGTTTCTTTCAGCATTCAACTGGCTGTAATATTTTAGAAGTTTTGAAGAGTGCTATAGTAAAGACCTGCTTTGTCGTAAGCTTTTAAATCAGAACAGTTCAGAATGTCTTTAATCTCGGCATCCAGGAGCTGCGTCTCATTTTTTCGGATTTCACAGGCGTCACCCATAGACGTCCCCAGTACCCATTTAGGAGCCTGGTAATGAGCGGTATAGCTATGCTCAACAAAGTACCTATACAACCTCCCAACTGCTTTACCAGTTTCCTCTTAGAAATGAGAGAAGCCCTTTTATTACTGAGCGTCTTGCTAAGATGGTGCTTGCGCTTCAAAACACGAACTGGAGCTGATATAAGGACATTACCTTTTAGGGTGTTAAGGCAGATTTCTGAAATGGCAGTGACTAAATCGTCTGAAGTCGCACAAAGGATAGTCTTTCTTTGCTGAGTGCTAGCTGTCACTAGCATTTTAGGAGGGCTAGATTACAGCGTAGACGTGCCAGCATGGTCCAAACAGGGTATTGTAAGTTCTAGAGTGTAAATTTTACAGGAGTCTCTTTAACGATTCTTTTTATATGCGTTGGGCTTGGTTTTAAGTGTGTAAGCAACGAGGAGATCAGGTGGGAAAATACCAGCACACAGACTGTAGTCTTCTAGAGTATTGGGTTGTAGGTCTACCAGCAAGTAACCGTGGGGATTCTCAGTAGCGTTGTTAAAGGCTTCCAAGAAAAACTGTGTGTTTCCAGGGCATATCTGTTTAGCAATAACAGATATTTGATGTTTGTCTCAGGGGGTTTTATATAAATTCAAGCATGAGGCGTTGACTGCTCTTACCCTAGGTTCTGAATGATGTAACATATGCTTAGATTGCGATGTTGTGAATATTAAGTAAAAACTTTCTCTATCTCAGGATGACCCCCACCTTCACTCACAAGGTCGTCTACAAACACCATGTTTCAAAAGACCGGTAGGTAACAATACATTGTCATTGAGATTATATGGTATGCCTTCTATACATTTGATGTTGGGAGATCGTAGGGATTATTCAGTATAAAGATCTTGTCATCACGAATAAAGCCAAACAATATTTTTAAGGGTTTGGGATAAACCACTGGGAGAATTTTCTTACACCTTCTTTATAAAATAGCTTTTGCTGCAATTTGAGGGGCCGGCTATAACGCCGGAGAAAGGGTGCTGTAAACATAGTCGGGTTTGCGGAACTCTAATGCACCTTCAATTACAGCATGGTATTGATTTGTAGTCTTCAGTCAGTACCCCTTTATCAAACACGACGCCTAAGGATTTATACAATGCTGGGTTGTAATTTACCACCGCTTTTTCAACCGAACTATGCTAGGTTGTTTTACAACGATTGTTTTAATATTTTCACGGTCGATCGAGGTAGAGTATTCGGTCACCAGATCCTTTAGACTGTCAAAATTGATTTTGATACTGTTGTTTACATTTAAGGTGATTCCTTTGACTTTCATACTAACGGCATTGTTAGAAGTTCTGTAAGAATATGTTTTGGGCCTGAATGGCATGAAGTGGACTATGTACTCGTCATTTTCTAGCTCGCTGGTCAAATCAGCTAGATAATCGCTGAGTTGGTGATCTTCATCCCCTAATTTGCTCACAAATATAACAGAGTCAGTATCATGATACAGACACCATTCCTGAAGTTTATCCATCATATTGTAAAGCTCTGAACAAGCGCTAGCGGTGGTGAAACAGGCTATTAAGATTTTTATATTGTTACAACTCGTGGGGTAATCCTTTGTGTATTTGCAAGACAGATCTGCCTTTTGGTCATCCATAAAATCACAGCTGGACACCTCGTAACACGGCATAAAAAGATATATAAACAGTTTGTCAGGATCTGTGATGAAGGTTGTATTTGACAATTTTGTATGCTGTAAGAATTTTCCCCATGAGGAAATGAGGCACAGCTAACTGCTGTCTGGTGGGGGTGACGTCAATGAACTCGGGTCTCGAGCATATACCCTTGTGAATGTACTCATCATCAATGTATTTTTGCTTTGGGACCTCGTTAATGCACCATTCTGGAAACCTTGCTGCCTTCTGCTTGTCTGTGAGAAATAGAGTAGTATACTCAGAAAAGAGTTGGGTTGTAGTCCTCTCAAAGTGCCAAATTTAGTGTATTCTTCCAAATTGGTATCCTTTCTCTAGGGCCACCTGCACCCTAATGCTACACGAGGTCCCAGTAAGCATCCTTTGCTCATCAGTGTGTCTGCACTCAGTAGTTTCTTTACTTTCCGGGCATGTTCAACATAGGTGGTGCATTAGCTTACCATCAACTCTGATGGTAGTACAGGGAAGTAAAGTCTTCTGGGCAGGTAGACTAGACATTTAACTAACCCTAAGTATTTGTGAATGGCTTTAATTAAAGTCCCTATATATGATGCCGGGGTGGCCTAAGGGGTATAAATTCATCTTGTTCACAATGGATACAGACTCATGAAATCGTAGTAATGTATTTTCTTACCTTTACCCAACTGTACAGCGTTTTTCGACCCCCCAAAAAGGCGTTGCTGGGCTCTTAATGAATGAGTTCTGCATCTGATGTTAACATATCTAGCCATTCATGCTCCCAAATGGGATCGCAGAACAAAGCCACAGTTTTCAACATATTGCGCCTTTAACAGAGTAAGCCTGTGCAAGTGTTCAAATGTGGTACCCAACAGCTTATAATACTCATAGGGTTTGTACAAGTGTTCAAATTTGGTATCCAACAGCTTATAATACTCATGAGGTTTGTAAAATTGGGGACAATCATGGTAAAAGTAACCGTTGTATTCAAAGGTTATTGACACGTTGTTAATTATAATGTACCCATCTCGGAAATGAGGGCCCACATGGTTTTCACCACCCTGTAAAGCGTGTTGAATGAAGATGTTTACCTTGTCAGAGACATACATGAGCCACTGAATAGAGGGGGTGGAATAACGCTACTGTTTACTGTTATAGAGGTTGCACAGCACTAGAGCTATGCTTTCAGGTTGTAAAAACGGGCTTGGAGATAGACATACACATGGAAGCCAGTATAACTTGTTGAAAAGGGGCGATGTACTCTATAGATTTTGTCACCTTGGCGGTATTGGTTTTCAGACCTTTTCTTGTTTTGTCATCTCTACACCAAGATCTCTGAAGATATTGCAATTTTTCTTGCAAGATCATTACATATGCCTGACCGTTTTCAGCATACCACTGTGGAAAACTCTCTCCTATGACATCATATACTTAACAGCGTAGCTGTCGAGCGGAAGCATGGGACCCTCATAATTCTGATTTGCCCATGTGTTAAAAAGTGGGGGAAATAACCTTGGAGACTTGGAAAACCAAAGGCTTTTGGTAATTTGCTATATTTCATGGGCAGAAAATTCAAAGTATCTATGAACCTTATATGTTAAGGTACAGCCGTTAGCAGTATCAGTTTGGATGGGTGATGTGTTCTACAGGCACCTTTCCACAAATCATATTTTGCACAAAAAAAGAACGAGTTATATGCTTTTGAGTTATGGGCCATCAGGGTATACCCTTTGAATTTTGTCTGAATGAACGTGCTAAGGAATTTGTTCATCATGAAGGGCCTTCAAACTTCCAGATTTCATCGTAAGTTAGATGGCAGTTGAAAATATAGTTAGGACTGTGTACTCCGGTCCCTGGGGTACCCTCTACTTCGAACACTATGGAGTCTTCTGTTTGGTTCTTGGGCAAGTCTTTAGTCATGTAACAAATTTGTTCTATTGCAGGCGGCAAAGAAGCCTTACATAGGGGTATTTCATACCTTTGCTTTTGTGATTGGCTGCTGTGTAGCATCTGCACAATCGTTTTTAGGGATATGTTGAATAACCCTGGTGTGTATGCTCAAGCAGTTTTGCGAGCAACAAGATAGGTCACATCTAGGACATCTCACCTTCTGATCAGTGACTATGATGCACCAGTCTCTTTGACACATTTTACAATGCATTTCACACTGATGAGTTGTCTGTGTGTTGTAGATGTGGTCGCAATGACTGCACACATACTTGGCTCCTAGAAAACCCTTCAGGTTCAAGATACCATAAAAGTGATTTTCATGATGGAGAATGTAAACCGTCTTACTTGTCACGGGCTCTCCGAATGTGAAGTATTTCCAAGATCCGCTGTAGTAAAGAACTTTAACAGTGACAGCAAAATAGTTCTCCAAAAGACTGTTCTCTAAAGCCTACCCACCTGTTGGGAGGTATTTCAAGCGCAGCATGGGCTTCAACCACTTTAGACAGGACAACTGCGTCAGTAGTGCTGTGACCCATTAGTAACCCAGCTATGCTAGCCACCAGACATGTGTTGGTTATGCTGGTGGTAAAGTTGAGCAACCACCGCTGGATGTTGAACTCTCCGGCTATTCATTTAGGGGGCCTTTACTACGATTCTGAGGCAGTGTATTTTTAAGCCACCCTATAGCACAAATTCTGGCTTTTTAAATTTACTGATTAAAAGCCTATGCTGCTTGGTGCTATTAGCCCACTTTTGTTTCTTTCCAGCCCACCTGTTTTTAAGCAGAACACCCGAACCCATTTCAATGGACTCAGAAGTATTTGATGAAGATGCCCTCCACAATCCCCCGCTACAGCCTGTACCTCACAATCGTCTATGTGTTCGGTGTATCCGGGTCTCTCAGCTTTGACCCATAAACGCTTGAAACATCTGGAGCACCTGCAGCCCTCTCCTAAATTTGTGTTTGGGGGTTGAATCAGTACCATTTTAGGATTCGATGTCATGGTATTTGTAACTTTTATGCACTGTCTGCAATGTTCTTACTTCTTTTTGGGCATGCAGGCTCATAAGAATTGTTGCGCTTTGGTAAGGATGTCTTGTACCTTCTTTTATATTTGGTACTTTGGAATGAGTTATTAATAAAGCTGGAACGTCCGCTCTTTAGGGAGCGCCCCAGACCTAGCCAGAATGAATTAACCTCTTTGTCTGCAGCAGCTGATTCACAAACTTGTAACACCTCTCTTTTGCACCTTTCTACTTCCTGGATTATCGCCTGCTGTACAACCCCATAGGATCGGTTGCAGTGTATTGGTTAGAGTAACAAGTGTCTCAAAGACCTGCATTTGCAGAGACTACGCATCTTTCACTGATTGCGAATGTAGGTGCATTTTGATGGATCTGTGTGATGTCCTCTAGAGGCGTCGAGGTGCGCTTAACATTTTGTGGTACTCCGGGACACAGATCTTTTGTGTTGGACCTATGATGGAAAAAAACAACAAAAAATTAGGAAAAAAACGAAATGACTTTTTACAACCTTATGATTGTAACTACCTGCCTAACTATTGCTTTACATTTTTTTGGGGCCTTACTAGATGCTGGAGGAATATGATTCTTTTGGCTCTACATTTTGTAAAACACACCTGTTTTGCCCCTGTGTGGAACCCCTTTCTTTGTACTAGTCGTCTATAGGTCCTGAAGACATCCTTTTTTTGAATGATGTTGAGATCTTTCCATGACTCGTTGAGGCTCTGGCCAACACTTTGCTTGAGGGTAACCTTTTGCTGAGATTTGGCATGACCATGAGCGGCCAGGGGAATTGTGACAAAAATGAATCACTATCACATTTCCAATATAATATATAGCTTATACACACGGTCTGAGAGCATGCTAGAGTCTTGGGGGTTTTGGAATGTACAGGGTAATAATGACACATCATTTATATAAGCCCATGCCATTTTCAACTGTAATAGCAGGGCTATGCTGTACTCTGTCCGATGCATCTTAAGACCCTAAGATTTGTTTTAGCATTTCAACAGCTATCATCCCTTCATCTACATAACCTGTAAAAACACAAACACAAGAATGCAGTTGTTTAAACAAAAACAAAATCTGCAGTGTTGAGACACAAAGGTTAGCAAGGGTTTCAGAACTACAGAGCTTTAAATATCGGTACCTTGCTTAAATTCAACCGTTTCCTATTGATTCTATTTTAATTCTGCGAGATCCTATGTGCAGATCAGACAGATTTGCTTTAAAAACAACTCTAACAAACAACACGTGCCACAGTTGATTGAGTTACTTTAAATAAAAATTATTCTAGCCAAGTGCTGCTTCACAATAAAATAAAGTAAAGTTACTGGAACATGCATTTTTATCGACCTTTGTAGCACAAATGCCTAATTAAGGCAGGGGCTTTGGACCTGCGTAAAACAGTTCAGGCGTCTAAAACACAGGGTCTGCCTCATCAAAACTGACAATTTTACATAAACCTTTAATCCAAGTTTAGACAAAAAAAATACAGTTTATTTTTCTACCACAGCACCGCTTGCCCCCTGTCCTATTTTTCGGGGCTTTTTGAAAGCACATTCAAAGCATGCTGCCGCCTATTATTCCCTTGCAAAACCTTTGGTTTTATAAGGTAGGATTATATGTAAATTTTCAAAAAACACAGATTTTCACTTAACTAACGCAACACAGTGAAACACCCAGATGGTTCAGCCACCCTTCGCGTCAAAATTTACACTCTTACATAAACCATGAATCCACATTTAGACTACCTCAGCACCTCTTACCCCAGTCCTATTGCTAGGGGCTTTTGAAAGAACAATCAATGCATGCTGCCACCCTTTAACCCCTTGTAAAACCTTTTGGTTTTAAACAGTAGGATTATTTGTAATTTTTTTCTAAAACCAGAAATTTCTAAGTAACCAACGCAACACAGTGAAACACCTGAGATGCTCCACCTAACATGAAAAGCGGAAACTGTGAAGTGCAATACATTTTGAAAGTAAATAAACACATCAAACAATCAAACAAAAGTGGATAAACATGTAAAGCGATAAATTAGCATAATTTTACCTGCAACAGAAGATGTCTGGTATCGCCCTGCTGCTTCCCGCTCTTCATCTAAAAAAATTGCTCCATGGTGTGAGCTCCCCTCAGGCCACAGACTTAAATTAAGCCTTTCACTGCTACTGCTGATTGTGTGTGTGTGTCGAGGGGGCTTTGTGACTGCATTTTACAGTTAGTAGAGCATGCTAATTATGCAAAGGCCCATTTTTGCAGAGGTAGAACAAACATCTTCGTTTGGGTTCCATTTCATAGCAGATGTCTACTTTTGAGAATATGTATATGTCCTTTGGGACAGTATTCTATACTTAGTAGAGCTTGCTAACTATGCGATGGGAGAACTTTGGGGAGTTCAAGAGTATCAGCCATATGTGTATGAGTTCCATTTCATAGCAGTCTTGATTCAATTATGAATTTGTCTAGAAGTTTCTAACAAAATACTTTTTTAAGTGAAATATGAACCATGCAAATTACTACATATGACTTAGCTGGCTGGGGTTCCATCTGTGTATTTTTCTGAGGGAGCCTCTCGTTAAAGAGTTCTCCATTTGTCATCAAGTCTCAAGACTGCAGATGTCTGAACATGCCTGGGTTTGCTCTGTTAAAGACTCACACATTGTGAACCCACAAAAGTGTGGCAATTTCACCTGCGACAAAGCCCTAGACACAGGGCAATGGGGTCCGTACCTGTTATAACAGCATCTTAACCACTTGGTAGAACCTTGAACACGTAACTGGGGTGATTCCCCAACACGCGTGACCTAACCCGGTCACGTGAGCCCCTGGAAGCAACGTCACTGCCGGGAGGGACCCCAGGGGCCCAAAAGTCCCTGTAATGGAAGGGAATACTGTCACTTTTTGCATGATGGCAGAAGGTATCCCTCCCTTCTACATACATCTAGTTTGCAACAACTGGTATAATCAATGTATAGATGTTGTAATGTCATCTAAATTGACTCAAAACACATGTGTCCTTTGTAGTTTCCAATGAGAGATCCTGAATCTGGTAGTTGATTTTGTCCCAATAAATGTGATCAGTACATTGGAATGCCAAAATGTTTACTAGAACCAAACCCTTACAACAGGATGAGAAGATGTATTTGGATGAAAACCACAAAAGGAAATCAGCGACCCAGATTGAGAACTAAGATGTATTCAGGTTCATTCCCAGGTTGCATCGGAGAGTGACGGTACAATAGCAAGCAAAGATAAACAATTAGGGGCATGCAGGAGTAAGGTGACAGTCTTATCTTTGGGTGCTAGTTCACCGATTTTGATCTCAGCCAAAGGTCACGCTGTTAGTACCAGATCCTTACCAGCAATCACAATTGTAAGGGAACAATGGTTTCTAAAGGCAGCGCCAGTTCATAGTGGACACTACATTTGCAGAGGCACCAGGAAGTGGAGGCAGGATATTGCAGTGGTTGCCCTTTACTATAATTAAGGATTTATAAAAATATATATATTTTTATAAATTTTTTAGAAACATCTGGCAACTGATACAACATTAATAATACTCAGCGTACGTCATATTGGTAGCCCCTCGGAACACTCCCCCCATTGCCCATCTAAGACCAAGCCTCCATCTGATTCTGCTTCGGGCACCTGTATCGACGTAACTATGGCCTCCTTTGCAGTCTCCAGTGCTTTATCATTATTAGACCGCGTAGCATGCTGAAGCCGAACTGTGCCTTCACAAGTTGCCCATTTAATTAATTCCCGCCTTCCACCTCCCAATGTGGGAACCTTGCCTAGATTTCCAATACGCTCTGATATATCTCTTAGCCAGCAGCAATCCTAAGTCCAAGAACTTACTCGTGACCTTCGTTTTAGAAGTATGCGGAAACCAGTGCAATAAGCACGTGCCCATGTCGGGCCCGATCTTAGATGCACAGGCGGGGATGCCGTGAACTGTAAGACCAATAGCGGAACCACTGACATACCCATACAATGCATCTGTTGAAATGAATGAGAAGGGTCTGGGTGGTACGGCCCGATGCTAATGGGATAAGTAACCCAGAGGAATTTGTACTATTATTCTTTTCCAGCTGTAAGTAGATTGGCACACCGGTGGCAGGGGGTGGGCGGGGAGGGAGGAGTGGGCTGGCTAGATTAGTTATTGTATGTTAAAATAGTAGTGGCTCACTTTGACTGTTAGCAGAGAACGGTCCTCTATATGATAGTTGAATATCACAGGGGTATGTGGTGATAGCTTAATGACTGTAAACAAATGAGCCGTATGACTGTAATGCTGCGGGATCTTTCTGTAACTTCGCAAAGCAGGTCGACTACCTCCTCCCAGTACGTTCCTAATTGCGGGCATCCCCACATCATATGGTAAAACTCCTCCCCCTCCTGATTACAACGCGGGCATTGAGCGGTATACACTTAAAAATATCTATTGATCTTAGCAGGGGTTAAGTACGCCCTGTGTAATATAAAGAAATGAACCAGTTGAAACCTGGCATTTTGCGTACTCTTCCATGCTCTCTTGACTAGCTGAGCCCACGTCGTCTCAGGAATCTCCTTACTGAGGTCTATCCCCCATTTCCTTTGCAAATGGCTCAACGGCTTCGTTCCCTCACCCACCATACGCCTATATAGACACGTAATAGCTTTGAAGGTCCCCGCTGCCATCACTACATACTGCCACGCCATAGATGTCTGCCGTTCCAGTAGTCCTTCCCTCCAATGACATTGTATTGCTGATACTTGGGCAGAATGTAGTAAGAAACCCCCCTGAGGGAGGCCATACCTATCCCGCAGGGTCTGGTAGGGTGAAAGAGCACCATTTTCATATAAATCCCCCAATACCTGTACCCCCATCATCTCCCACTCAGCCAACGTGGTCCAGTCGCCCCCAGACGGGAGAGTGGTACACATACCCAAAGGAATCTCTAAACTGGCTCAGATTCCAACACAGCTTCAGCGTTCGTTCCTCGTGAGAGAGCATCCCAAGTTGCAGTCACTGTTGGAGTACGGTAAAGGACAGTATATAACGCGGGATCCATAGTTTCTCTGGGCCATCTGGGCCCCTGAACTCCCTAGCCACTGCCTGAGTAAGCCACTGCAATTGGGCTGCCAGATAGTATAGCTCGTAGTCTGGCACTGCCAGTCCCCCATCAGCCCTTTGACGCATCATTATAGCTATAATGCATCCCCAATAACCGGTGATTTGCTCCGGTACAGTTTGGTGTGGTAATCTAAAAACAACCCATTGATCCCCTGCTGGGTATATACCAACGCTACAGTCGAAGAGGTCATGTCCAATATGGGTCCTCAGGGGCCAGATTAGCTAGCCATGCCAACAGTGTACTCACCTTGTCCCATTCTGCATGCGTTTGCGCCAAGTAGGACCTATGGTGGAAGCAACACAACCGCTCTACTTGAACAGCTACTTCCTCGCTAGCGTCCAAAGTTTCCCCTTGTGCACCCGGGTTCTCTCGGCGGTCCTTCTCAGCTATTCGCAAGCGTTGCTCCGCTGCCTCTATGTCGTTTAAGAGTGTCTTCCACACCGCCACCATTTTAGTGATACATAGATCCCTTACCACCACCTTAAAGGTGTCCCACTCCAGTGCTAATGTCGATGCTGTGCTCTTGTTCTCGATAAAATACTGAGTAATACCCATCTGAATTTCTGCACGGAAGACAGGGTCCTTCAAGCCTCTGGCCGCAGCTGCCAGGTTGGCACCATAGGTCTCACCTGAACCCAGTGTATCCTTACCTGTAACGGATTATGATTTGATAATGTTCTTGTGAGGTATTCACTGTGGCCTCCTTTAGCATGGATGTCAGGGGTACATAATATCGCGTCTAACTGCACATGCAGTTCATGTAAGGCAGAAAAAAAAGAGTAATCACACTCTCCTAAGTGGTACGCACGCCATGTGTCTACTAGCCCCCACCTATTCTGCCAGTCCCGTTTTACTATAATAACTGATGTGGGGTGGATGGAAAGCTGGACCAAATGGCAGCCAACTTTTTTGACCAGCTATCCGGAATTCAGAATTCACTCAGTAGCAGTAGTAGTTTCAGAGGCAGAGTTGTGTGCTACTTACACGTCATCCAATTGTGCTCAACAATCTTCTAAGTCCTGCCACAAAAAAACACATATGATTAAGCCTGCATCTCAGCCCTTCCCCGCTAGGGAGAAGGAGATGAGGAGTGAACATGGAATGCCCCAAAAAAGATTTCATAAGGCTTGTAAGTCTATAAATAATTTCTTTGAAAACATTATGAATGTTCCTATCATATGTTTTACCAACCGTGGTACCACCTGTACCAAGCACGCTCATGGTCATGGCTTGCTTTATAGTGCCATTGACAATCTCAACTAGCTGTCAGACTGGGTCCTAAAGAAATGTGGGAATTGAAACTAACAACTATAGGAGAGTAGGTTCCATCGAAGGCTTTTGCAGCAAATGATGGTTCATTGTTTACATTGCGACTAATAATCAGTTGATCAAATAACGTGCTGTGGTATTTCTATTTTCTTGTTTCTACTAATCCTCAATTAAAAACGAAAGGCAACCAGTTTGAAGTGTTCCGCCTGAGCTCTAAAAGCTTTTTTTTAATATCCCATATGGAAAGAGAGGGTTATAACTCCTCACCTCCTCCCAATACAACAAATAAACTGAAATAGTGAATACTAAGAACAATTAGATTTTGAGGTTACATGCTGAAATTCCAAATTTAACTTGAAACCTTGTAGTCCTAGTTGCGTGTGGAATACTTACTCTATCAGTACTCTACAGGGACACTCAATCATGATTGGAGCCACTCTGAGGTGGTCTAAATATCACCTACTGCTATGTGTTTATTGCCATATAATCAAGTTGTAGTTTTATAGCTGAATTTTTGATTTTAGGATCACTGCTTCTACTTGTTTGACTGCTCACCTTTATATTATTGATTGTTAGTCCTTTTAGCCCTGGGGTGGTCTTCCCCCAAACCTTTTGCCTGCATTACTCCTCTTTTTGCTGGTTCCTTTTTTCTGGCTTTAGGACTCTGGGTCTGTAATTTAAAGGCTACTAGAGGGCTTGCAGCACTGATTGTACCACCCACATAAGTAGTACTTTAAAAATGGCTCAGCTCTGCCACTGGCTCAGGCCTGCCACTGGAGAGCCCATGTGTGCAGTTTTACTGTCATGTTGAGTTGGCATTTAAAACCCCTTCCCAAGCCTCACACTCCCTTTTTATTACACACAACGCACCCCTAAAGTAGGCCCTAGGTAGCCCAAATGGCAGAGTGCTGTGTAAGTAAGAAGTAGACTATGTATTGTAAAGTTTTGCATGTCCTGGTAGTGAATAACACTCCAATTTCTTTTTCACTAACTATTTCTCTTATAGGTTAACATTGGCAATTCCTCATTACACTTTTAAGCAGTAATTCCTGATTTAGAAGGAGTAGCCCTGTCATGTTTTTTATCATTGGAATGGCAATGATATATAATTTTTACTGGTAAAATTGGATTTAACAATACTATTCTAGAAATACAAATTTCTGTTCTCAAATCTCTGTGTGCCAGGAGCCTTACTCCTACACATGTCTGGAGTGGGTGAAGCTTGACAAATAAGTTACTTACCTATAGTAACCCCTTATTTGGTAGAGACAGGATCTAGCCACAGATTCCTTATCTTAGAATTATCCCCAGGCACCAGACTAGATCCAGAAATGTTTGTACAGCCGTACCTCTGTACGTCAGTAGAGGGCATTGAGCAACTCGCTAGCGACGTCATCCTCTGGATGTAATATTGAGGGAGTACATATAAGCCCTCTACTGACGCGCTAATGTCAGTTTCTTTTGTGACTATTTTTCGCACCAACAGAAATTGCCTATGGAAACTGTGTCGCCAAAAAGAGACATCTTTGTGTTAAACAATTACAAAGTCCTAATGAAGGGTCTCAGAATGCCACAACAGGTATCTTGTAGGTAGCAGGACTTACAGTTTGTGTTGGGGGATGGGTGGGTTATTAAGGAATCTGCGGCTAGATTCTGTCTCTTCTAGATAAGGCGTTATTGAAGGTAACTTATTCATCTGATCGAGATATCTAGCTGCAGATTTCTTATCTTAGACTTAGATACCCAAGCAACACCATCCTTGAAGCCTAGTCTGCAAAATGAACTGAGAAAAAGATCACTGAATAGGACTAACCGGTCCACAATGAGATAAAGCAACCAGGCTCTATAAAGAATTATAGGTGAAGACAAGACGACTCTCCACTAGAAGGACTGTGGGAAGCCTGCATGAGAAACATGTAGACAACAATACCCACAGTAGAGGGATAAGAACGTGTTGGAAGAAAACATTTCATAGAAATAATAATACTATGTAGCCCTGCCAAAGATAATCAACCCATGACTGGACAAGACTAAAGGACCAAGGACATCAGCCCCTACCACTAAATTAGACCTTCAGTTCCTTGTCATGGATCCCCATCTATAATACCGATAGCGCTGGTGCACTGAAAGCGCCAGAGTTCCTTCAGAGAGTGTTCCCTCATTTGCATACGGGCATGCCCTATGCAAATAAGGGAATTCTTTTGACTCTGCGCCAGTGAAATATTACAGACAAGGGCGCAGAGGCAAAGAAGCCCTCAGGAGACGCACTGACAGTGCGCCATTTAAAAGGTGGCGTACTATCAGTGCGCCTCCTGACAGCAGCCCTCTGCAGGGAGTAAAGGGGGTCCCATGGACCCCCCAGACATCCCCTTGCAGGCGGGTGCAGTCACTGACTGCACCCGCCTGCAAGGGGATCTCTAAACCCCTTTGAAAGTACAAGGGGGTGCCCCCTGCACTGTGAAAACACGGAGCAGCTGCTCCGTGTTTTCACATGAATGAGCTGCTCCTGGGGCAGCGCATTAATATATTACGTTACAATGCAAACAATTACTATGCATGCCTTTACAATACTGTTTTTACATTGTAACTACCATTACAACGCATGATTTTACAACGCATGCCATTACAACACATTTTTTAAAACTATCAATACAGCGCATACCATTACAACGCATACCATAAAAACGCATAATACTTTTGGAGCAACAGTGGGGTAAGTGTTGGATAGTGTAGGGGTAACAATTACTATTCCCACTCCAGTAAGTGCAACAGTAGTTTAAGTGTTGGATAGTGTAGGGGTAAAAATTCTATCCCCATGTAACCCAAAACCCATATCCACCCTAAAACTAAACAATTCCCATTGCTTACCTTATAATGCGTTGTAATGGCATGCGTTGTAATGGTATGCATTGTAATGGCATGCATTGTAATGACATGCCTTGTAATGGCATGCCTTGTAATGGCATGCGATATAAAGGCAGTTGCAATGTAACAGCTGTGTTTTAATCCTAGTACACTTTAATAACTGCATTGTAATGGTTGTTTCCCCAGAGAATACATCATAATAGGGTGCATTGTGATTGTTTGCACCTTGCGCAAGCAATCACAATGCATAACGAGGCCCCAGAACATGATCTAACCCCACTCTTTGATACAAAGGAAAGGGAATATCCGAGAACATCCACAATAAAAAGAAAGACATCTCTGCAATGCTGAACAATAGCATTGCAAGAGTATAACAACAATGTCTGGTAGAGACCCATCTCAGAAGGAGAAAACGCTCCTAGAGAGAAGACTACCCTCCGGGACATGACACATCGAAACCCAGTAGAGAAGGGTAAAAATTAAATGTATAAGCAAAGACCAATTTGAGGTCGAACTAGAGCCTCAAGAGAAGCGTGGTGACAAAAGAAAAAAAGTATGCCCTATGTAAGTCGTTCAGCCTAACCATACTGGCAATGTATACCTGTATGTACGTAAACATGTATATACACCTATAGATATATATCTAAATATAGATACAAACGCCTACACACGTCTGTCAGAATACACCAAAAGTATTGTCATCCCCATTGGGGATGCAAACCGCCCAGTATACCTCTGCAAGCAGGGGGACAGACCAGTGTAGGAACAAGATACCCCTGTATAATCAGTGATACTGGAATTATGTAGCAACTGAAGGGCAAATTATGTGACAGGTAGGGTAAATTGAGCAACAATAAAAGGTAACATTTTGTAATAGCATTACTTCACTATTTCATAATTTTTAAACTTGGTAGTACTATTTGTGCATTGGTTGCACTTCATAAGTACCAGTTTAACACACAAATATAGCAATAAGCAACAGAAAGGTGATCTGTCCAGCTTTGCAAAGAGCCTTCCACTTCACGGCAACACGTGCTGCTAAATGTTTTGTAACTTTTTAACCATTTGAGGTAGAAACAAAATAGCCCTTTGTTAAAATCTGTAGACTATGCAGCAGATGATGGATTATGTGGCAAATGCGATAAATCTATAATTATGCAAATGTTAACACTGTCGCATAATTCCAGTGGTCCTGGTTATAATAGAGGTATCCACTGAAAGATAGATATAAATACCAACATGTATTGGTAATAGACTAAAGATAAAACAGAGTTACAATTATACATATATAGGTATTATCACCAAGCTGGAAAACCAGCAACCATAATACCGTATAAGAAGAGTGTTGGAGTGGTAGGAACACCACCCACTACAGAAAAACGAAGGCAACCGCCCATGAGCCAACCTTACTGCCTGACGAGGCTATCAAGTAGTGGCTAACCAGAAATAAAAAGACAACAGGCATGAAAACTTCTGCTATGAAGGGAATAAAGACTACTACCGAGGTCAATCCAGAGTCATAGTCAAAATAAAAGCCAACACACATAAGGCCCCAACAGATAAAAAGTGACATCCAACAGACATATATAAATCAGGTAACCTGACTGACTTTTCTCGTTAAGAGATGAAGCATCACAAGCACAACAAGAATTGAGGTCAGAAATAAATGTCCCATCCTGAGACACGATGTATTCATAACTAAAAAAAGGGAATACAGACCCCTTTTATCGAAAGGAGGAGAAAGAGGAAGAAGAAAGATTCCTCCAGTTAGATGAAATTCACAAATAAGATGGTAATGGTATAGCAGACCTTTGAGTGATCGAATCCCTATGCCTTCCTAAGAGGAGGGAAAAGAACATTCAGGAAAAGAATGGTAAAGAAGACCTCAGCAACCTTAAAAACCAATCATTCAACAAATGGAACTATAACGTTAAAGGGACACATATTCCGGAAGGAGACTTTTAGATGAAAATTAGCAACAAAAACAAAGCAATATCTGATATCTGTAATTAGAATTGGTAAATGATTAATGTCTATAAAAAGGAAGGAAAATAAAACATTCTAGATACAACAAGATATCACTTCCTTTCATAGATAAGTAGAGAAGAGGTGAAAAAGACAGTGACATAGACACAGACACCTTGAAGTAGAGGTGAGACACGAAACATTGAATTAGACTGACTTTCGCAGAGTCATAACCTAACAAGGGACTCAAGAACTCCCTGCCAGGAAACCTTGCTGCCAATGCAAAGTAAATTATGACCAGCAAGAACCACACCACATAAAGTCTTAAGTCCAGTTTAAAATCCTTCCTCGGCCACAGATCCTGCCACCCTTGCCAAATCTTCCTATATGGAAATAAAGCTACATGATTGCCGCAGGGGCGAGGAGAATTTAACATCTCACTGGTGCTCGGTGGTAGCCACAAACACTTCATGTTCAAATACAGTACATTAACCCCTATAAGAGATATTAAGCAAACAGAGGAAAAACTTAAAAGCCAACAAGGCATACCGATGATTGTCTCTGTAGAACAGGAAATAAGGGCACAGTGCATCTGCACAGGGCAACGAAAATTACTCGGTAGAAACTCTAGTTCCAGCAAGAAAGGTGTACATAAAGTTCACAAAATAACATATGTCCCAGATCACTGGAAATGTAACCTGTCACTAACCGAATTAAAAGAAGAAAAGTACTTACAGCAAACAGGAATACCTCACTGGGTGTTACCCTGGAAAGGGAAGTCAGAAAGGAAAAGCCAATGGGCAGCGCCCTGTGAATGGCTCATATGCAAACGGGAGGTCCCTAAACAAATTATTACAACGGTATAGGAAAATAGTTCACATAGTAAAGATTTTGCTCCACCCCGACTATCTCTAAATCCCAGCAAAGCAGAGTCAGCATTTGCGACGAATAGACAGGCACCATCAAAAGGCACATCAATCAAAGTGGCCTGAACCACCTCTGAAAACCCAGAGGTGCGTAATCAGGCAGACGACGGAGTGCTACTGAAGAGGCCATAGCCTGACCTCCTGAAACAGTGGTGTCCTTACCACAGCGAATAATCAGATTAGCCGCCCATTGCCCGTTCCGGACTAAAGGGACAACAACGTTCCAGAAGGGAGGGCAGCAGACGCTTCCACGAATCTCATAATGCAACGGAGAAGCGTCTAAGGACAAAGAAGTATTGAGAGACCGGAGTGCAGAACTAGTGGAGGTGAAAATATGCCTGCCACAGGTCTCTAATTTACTGGCATCGCTTTCTGGGGGGACAGCAGGAAATATTTCAATATTTTGGGAGGCCAAGGCAGCCTGAAGCCCAAAACTAGGATGAGTCAGATGCCTAAAAAGACAAGTTGGATCTCCAGGGGCTGGCCGGCGTCTGTGAGAAACAGATCGACGCACAGGGGTCCCGTTTTGGTCTTAGCCTAAGCCCCCAACAGAATATTAAAAAGAGCCTCACTATAAGCAAACACCGGCTCTACCCCTGATTGGCCTGGATACAGGACCAAGTAACAGATATGTTGCCAATCCCAGAGGGAAGTGTTATCTCCGGAATGACAGAAACTCATCTGAGCATATCTGGCAGAGAAGAGCCCACCTGTGTAGTCAAACAAGGTGAACAGAGGCCCAAGGATGGGGAACACTCCAAACCACTAGCTTCCCCCAAGTCAATCAACCAACTAGCCTCCATGAGAGGTTGAATCGTGCCAGAAATGGGCTGGAAATATTTCGAACCATCTCCATTACCCCCCATCATCATGTTCCTCAAAAGAAAAAACAGGGAGAAGGACTTCAGAAATGGGCAGCTCCATCAACGCTACATCAGATGCCGACAATGCAACATCTCGCCGTCAGAGTGGAAAGAAGGTGGAGCATCGATTGGCACCTTCATCCAAATCAGTAGGCTGGACCCTCAATGCCATTGCCAGATTTGATGGACCTGACCCGAATGCAGAGGGTGGTAACTTCAAAGGGCTGTGCACCGGCATCAAAATGGATTTAGAATCCGGCAACCGGACTGATGCAGAGGGCAAACCTGTGGGCGTGGACAAAGTCACGGTCTCGTGCACCTCTTTGGGGCACCAGGGTGCTCCAGGGGAAGATGAAGACTTATAGAGAGAGTTGTAATATTCCCTCATTTGGGTCAGTGTTGCCCTGGCTACTGGGTAGGCTGGAAGGTGCGGTGTAGACTCATGGACCGAGTCTTCAGTCGAAGATGAGGAGCAAGCCTTCTGCCGCGAAGTCAATAGACACCGCACCTTCGAACGCTTGCCTATTTTACCTTTAGACATCGATGGAGAGTGACGCCCATGAGACTGGCTCCTGGGTCAGACCTGTGGCCTGTCCTTGGCGCGCAAAAGGAATCAAGGCCGATGGGAAGAACAGAACAACCATGCCGCTAGAAGTTTCATCAGAAGTTCCTTCAGCGCCTTTGGTCGAAACCGTTGACATGAGTTGCATTTCTCGGAGTCATGGTGCTCACCAAAGCACCATATACTAATAGAGAGTGGGTCTGTGGCTGACATTTGCCGTCCAAAGGAGCCCCAAGGCTCACTGTTCCATTCGACGAAATTGTCAAGGTAGGCTGAAAAACAGCCTTAAGGAATTGCAGATCGGATACGCCTTGTAAGCGTGACGAAGAAGAAACATACGTCAGCGTGTCAGGGGAGGGATTATAAGGACTCCTTCAATGTCACATCGTGAGGACAGTGTTGCTACAGAGACGCTCAATGTCCTCTACCAAGGTGCACAGGTACTGCTGTAAAAACAATTCCGGATCCAGTCTGGTTCCCGGATGATAATTCTAAGATAAGGAATCTGTGGCCAGATGTCTCTATCCGATTTTGTGCATTCCCCCTGACCAGCCACACACAAAGGAAGGTTAAGTGTGTCAGAGTGCCCATCTGCATGCAGCTGACTCATCCTGGGCAGGATGGGAGGGAGAAGTTGCCACTTACACATGAATAGGCAGACTCCTGTCGACACACAAAGGATTGATTAACTCCCTGTAGTGACTCTGGAGCCAGGGCTAGGAAGAAAGGACCTCTGTGCACTTCAAAGACCCTTCTTTGAAGTCACCCCTACTTCAAAGCCACCACTGGATATCTGGCCACACCAAATCAGACACTTCTGGACCTGTAGAGAAACTCTGTCAGGAAGAAGGGCTGCTGTGCTGCTACAAGGACTTTGCTTGACTGCTGCTCTCGAAGAACTTCTTTTCTGCTGTGCTGCCCTGCTGCCTGCTACCCTCTGAACCTGCTGAGGAAGAACTGGATTCTTCTTGAACCCAGAATGATCTCCAAGGGCTTTTTGGCTTGCCTCATGTTTTTGAGACTCCGGCATATCAAAGTTTCACCCCCTGCTACTGTGTCTGTTCCATTGGAAGTGGACCCAGGTGCTTGCTTCAGACAAACCAACTCATCACCTGTCTGTGTGTAGCAGAACCGATGCATTGTCACTGTTGCAGAGCAGAATTGGAATATCATACTCAGAACAAGCACATTGCCTTAAGGAACCAATGCATCAGAACCAGTGCATTGTTGCCGCTGCAGTGTGGAAAGATCTACGCATCCCCTCGACTGTGCGGAGAAACCCGTCGCACTGCCTACGGAACCAATGCCTCTTGGCTCTGCGCATCATCGTCAGAGCAAGCACATTGCCACCACTGTGTGAAGGAAATCGACACATCACTAGACAGTGGGATCGACACCAACACATCACTTGGTTACTGTTAGAACTGGGGGTCTCTAGTTGGCAATGGTATACACCTTTGACCAAATAGGGACCCTTGCTTCTAAGTCAGGGAAAGGGGATACATTACTGGGTAACCCCTTTCCCTGACTAAGAAGTAAGGGTCTCGATTTGGTCAATGGTGTATACCACTGCCAACTAGAGACCCCAGTTCTAACATTGGTGGTCAGCGGTGAGGATTTGGACTTGCATTTGTGACTCATATACAGTAATTGGTGCACACTACTAGCAGACCAACAGCCCATATACTATTTTGGTAGACTTTGTTTTGTTTGGACTGTTATTTTTACTGAGAGCTGCCAATTCTTACTGCCATGAGCAGACCCGCATCTGTTGCATCTTTGAGTCTAGATTTTGAGGAAGAGAGGTTGTAAACGTGCAATGTGAAACAGCTCAAGTACTTCTGCAGAAAATTTAAAGTTGCTACCCCAGGCCTTGTCAAAAAGGATGAATACCAAAAGGCACTGAGGGCCTGGGTAGAAGCAAGAAATGCCCTTGAGCTGGTGGTGGAGCCACCTGGGGATGCAGATAGGCAGCTGGAAAGACCTGTGTTTCCAGCTAGGGAAGAGGTACAGTCCCCACCTGGCAGTAGCATCTCTTCCAAAGACCTGTCCCCAGAGAGTTGGAAGACAGGGAGAGAAATAAGGTGCACAGAATGGAGATGGCCAGGCTCAAGATGGAGGGCCAGAGGGACTTAGAGAACAACAGATTGTCCTTGGAGAGAGTTAGAATGAGATTGGAACATGAGGGAGTTAGCGATCAAAGCAAAAGGATTAGAAATCAATCCCTCTGGTGGCAGCGCACCATCTGTGCCTTCAGAAGGCAGGGTATATATCCCTAAGGATGTCATCAAAGATTTCCATAAGCATGAATATATTAGGCAGTGGTTTACAGCCTCTGAGATAGCAATGTTGGCCCACCGGGTCCCTGAGAAGGATTGGGGAGCGGGGTTGTGGGGCCGCTTTGTGAGTGAAGGGAGGGATACATTGTTAGACCTACCCAGTGAGGATAGGATGTCTTATGCCCACATGAAAAAAACCCTGATGACAAGGTATGGTTTGACCCCAGAACTCTATAGACAGTGGTTCAGGAATTGTAAGAAGCTGGAGGTAACCACTTGGGTAGAATATGTATCTTTCTTTTGCAGAGCTATGGATGGTTGGGTGAAGGGTAGCAAAGTGGATACTTTTGAATCGCTCTATGATTTGTTTGCATGTGAGCACTTGTCTGCTAATTGTTTTCCAGAGCTACGCCAGCACCTTATTGATAGGAAGTTAACTAACCCTAGGAACCTTGCTGAGGAGGGGGACCGCTGGGTCAGTACCCTGGTCCACAAGGGTTATGTGGGAGACTTCACCAAAAGTAGGCAGTGTCCCCAGCAGAAGAGTGGGGAGGGACAAGGGTAAACAGACGGAGTTCCAGAAAGGGCCCCAAAGTAATTCCCAATGGAACCAAGAGAAGAGTTCCCAGCCTCCCCCTGAGAAAGTCAGAGCCCCCGATAGGTAAACTTGTTCATAGGGGGCCAGCTACATGCTTCCAGGGTAAGAAAGTGGGACACCGTTGGTATGATCCCCAGTGTCCCAAAAGGGTCAGTATGTGCCACCCCATGTACCACCCCATCAGATGGCGAGTGTAGCCCGGGGGGGGGAGGGGGGAAATGGGTGCCCAAGGTAGGTGGGGTCCTGCAGAAATGTCCCTTGTCTCTTTAGGAGAATTTGAGATGTCCCTAAGGCCCAGCTTCCTGATAACACTAAAACATACATGCAGTGAGTGACCATAAATGGCCATAGAGTGGAGGCTTTTAGAGACACTGGACCCAGTGTGACAGCTGTCAGGTGTCACCTGGTGTCTGAAGAGTAGGTGGTCTCCAATGCATTTTTACACAGTTGTTGCCGCTGATGCCGCTGAGAACACAGAGAGCCACTGCAAGGTGGCTCAGGTTCCCTTCGAGTGGGGGGGTATCAGGTACTCTCCAAGTAGCTGTGAGGCCATGCCTGTTGATTGTCTGTTGGGCAATGATTTAGAAAGCACCCCATGGGCTAAGGTGGAGAAGAAGGCTCATTTGGAGATGTTGGGTCTGCCTGATGGGGCGTGTGTAACCACTCGGTCTATGGCAGCCAGTAAGGGTGTTGAAGAGGTCCTGGAGCCTGAAAGTATAGCCGCCCAGGAACCTGCCTTAAAGAGAGGAGGTGAGGGGTGTGGGAAAGCAGGTCCCATTGTTCCCATGGTCCAGGAGGAGGCAGACCTTGAGGGGGATGCCCTGGAACCTACAGGGGAGCAAGTTGCTAAACTGGGGGACCTGCCTGAGCTGACCCATTGGCAGCAAGAAGGAGGACCCTCCAGGGAGGAATTTTTTGCAGAGCAGAAGAAGTGCCCTTCTCTTGTGGGTTTGCAGCAACAGGCCACAAACCAAGCAGCAGGTAATCAGTCTGGATCACATTAGATCTACTGGGAGAACGACCTCCTGTATAGCGATAAGGTTGCTGAGCCTGGGTCAGCCCGTGTTCTGATGGTACCCCAGCGCTTTAGAGCCTTCCTACTGGGTTTGGCTCATGATGTGCCTTTAGCTGGACATCTGGGGCAGGACAAGACCTTTGAAAGGCTTGTCACCCCCTTTATATTGGCCCCATATGCTGAAGAGTTCAGATACTCATTGAAGGACTTGTCAAACTTGCCAGCCAAGTGGGGAAAGTGGAAGGAAGCAAAAGGCTCCCCTCCAACTTTTCCCTTTAGTCAGTACCCCCCTTTGAACGGGTGGGCATTGACATTGTGGGGCCATTGGACCCCAAGACAGCCATGGGCAACAGGTTTATCCTGGTCTTGGTGGACTATGAGACCCGGTACCCGGAAGCCATCCCTCTCAGGACAGTGACGGCCCCCGTGGTGGGACATGCACTGATGAGGATTTTCTCCCTTGTGGGGTTCCCCAGAGAGGCGGTGTCAGACTGTGGGATGAACTTCATATTTAATTATATAAAGTCCCTGTGGCAGGAGTGCGGGTTATATCCTTACCACACCAAGGTAATGGGCTGGTTGAGAGATTCAACCGGACCCCTAAATGCATGATTATGGGCCTTGAGGTGCCTATGAGGTGTAAGTGGGATGTCCTCTTGCCATGCCTTCTTTTTGCTTACCGTGAGGTGCCACAGAAGTCCTTAGGGTTCAGCCCCTTTGAGCTGCTGTTTGGTCGTCCGGTAGGAGGACCTTTGAGTCCGGTCAAGGAAGGCTGGGAGAAATCTCGCAGGAAACCTTCCCAGGATGTATACAGTTACATGCTGGCCTTCAGGAACCAGACTCGACGATTCAGACAGCTCGCTGAGGTGAATCTGGAAGCCAGCCATGTAGAGATGAAGCGGTGGTACGATCAGAATGCCACTCTGATTGAGCTTCAGCCTAGTCAGAAAGTTTGGGGCATGGCCCCTGTGGAGCCCTGTGCGCTCCAGGACAGGTGGACCGGACCATTTGAGATGGTGGAGCGCAAGAGTGATGTCACTTACCTGGTGAACTTGCTGTCTCCTAGGAACCCTTTGCGGGTCCTGCATGTTAACCGCCTCAAGCCCCAATTAGAAAGGCCCGAAGTGGGCATGTTCCTAGCGGCAGATGATGGAATTGAAGAGGAGACTGAGCCTCTTCTGACCTCCTGTCTGCAACAGAGCAAGGTGGGTCAGTGGATGGTGTCATCCTCTCTGCCACACTGACTCCTGAGCAGCAGAATGATTGTCACCAATTGTTGGGGCAATTCTCTGATTTGTTCTCCCTGGTTCCTGGTGTCACGGAGTGGTGCGTCCATGATGTGGACACTGGGGACAGTCCTCCTGTGAAGCACAAGGCTTACAAAGTAACTGACAGGGTCAGAGGTTACATCAAGGAGGAGGTCTCCAAGATGTTTGCCTTAGGGGTGATTGAGTCCTCTAACAGCCTTTGGGCCAGCCCAATGGTTTGGGTCCCAAAGGCTGTCGCGCCTGGTGCCACACCCGAACTTCAGTTCTGTGTGGACTACCAAGGACTCAATTCATTCACCAGGACTGACGCGCACCCCATCCCCAGAGCTGGTGTGCTCATTGATCTGTTAGGGGCTGCCCGGTACCTCAGCACGTTTGATTTGACATCTGGGTACTGGCAGATCACCGTGACTGATGGGGCCAAGGAGATGTCAGCATTCTCCACACCAAATGGGCACTACCAATTCCGGGTTATGCCCTTTGGAATGAAGAATGCCCCTGCCACCTTTCAGAGGTTGGTCAACCAGGTGTTGGGTGGACTGGAGGATTTCAGTGCTACCTACCTTTATGACATTGCAGTGTTCAGTGTCAGTTGGGAAGAACATCTCCGCCACCTCTGGGAAGTGTTGATGGCACTGCGAAAGGCAGGCGTCATGATCAAGGTAAGTGCCAGATAGGGCAAGGTTTCTGTGGTGTACTTGGGGCACCAGGTAAGTAGTGGCCAGGTGGCTCTCCTACAACCCAAGATTGATACCATCCAGACACAGGAACCCCCCTAGACTCAGACACAGGTGAGAGCCTTTTTAGGACTCACAGGGTACTACAGGAGGTTTGTCAAGGGGTATGGCAACATTGTTGCACCCTTGACTGAACTGACTTCGAGGAAGCAGCCCAAGAAAGTGAACTGGACTGACACCTGTCAGAAGGCTTTTGACGCCCTGAATGTGCACCGCACCCGTGCTTCAGGCGCCCAACTTCTCAAAGGAATTTGTTATCCAGACACTTCAGAGAATTGTGTGGGGGCTGTTCTTTCACAGATTAATGAGGAGGGGCTAGAACAACCTGGTGCCTTCATCAGTAGGAGGTTACTTCAACGGGAACAGAGGTGGAGTGCAATTGAGCGTTAGGCGTTTGCTGTGGTCTGGGCACTGAAGAAGTTGAGACCACACCTGTTTGGGACTCACTTCCGGGTACAGACAGACCACAGGCCCATCAGATGGTTGATGCAGATAAGGGGTGAGAACCCAAAGTTCTTGATGTGGTCCATTTCCCTATAAGGGATGGACTTCACAGTGGAACACCGCCCTGGTACAGAACAAGTCAATGCTGATGGTCTGTCCAGATTATTCCGCCTTAGTGCAGAGAACTCCCAAGGGGAAGGGTAGGACACGTGTTAGACCTGGTACCATTGGCTTGGCTCCCTTCCAATTTTTTTACTGATTGCCTCCTCTGTTTTTGATATGTTTTTGCTGGTTTGGTGCTTTGGGCACTGTGCCACTGCTATTCAGTGCCACAGTGCAAGTGCTCCCTATGTAAAATTGATGTATTGATTAGTGACTCCCTTATTGGCTTATTTGATTTACTTGTCATATCTTAGTATAGTGCACCATGTGGGCCCGGGGCGTGTAAATCAAATGCTGCTGGTGGGCTTGCAGCACTGATTGTGCCACACACAGAAGCAGCTTGTAAATTTGTCTCAGGCCTGCCACTGCAGGGCCTGTGTGCAGTCTAGTACTGCCATGTAGACTTAGCCAGTTCACCCAGTTGCCAGTCCCTAAACCTTACCTTTTTTACATCTTAGTCACCCCTAAGGTAGGCCCTAGGGCAGGGTGCATTGTACGTAAAAGGTAGGTCATGCCCTGATGTGTGTGGCATGTCCTCATTGTGAATTACCGCCATTTTCATTTTTCACTATTGCAAGGTTACCTGTCCCCATAGGCCAGGAGAGACAGTTTGATTATAACATCTTATAATCCTAACTGACCCAGGGAACATGGTAGAAATTCGAATTTAGTAGGCCTGAACTCAGATTGATAAAATACATCTTTTAGTGAAGTTAGTTTTAACATTCTGTGTTTGAAAATACCACTTTTAGAAAGTAGGTAATTTCTAGCCTAACCATCCAGCCTGCCTGTGCTAGCTTGAGTATTGTATGTCTGATTTGTGAGTGGCAGGGGCTAGGGTGGTGCCAGGAGACAGCACAAGGCTGAACAGACCTATCTGCAGGTAGATGGGTGGGAGGAGTAGCACCTGGCCTGAATAGGACTGTGACCATGGGAGAACCTCAGCAATGTAAGGTGAAGCCCTTGAACACTCCTATGTGCCGAAAAATCTTGCAAACAACTTACACGGGATAATCCAATAGTATTGGGGACAAAGTTTAATTCACTTTGTATTCCAACTGTTTGAAAACAGACTTTCAATCTTCATAGGTGCAATACAATCCAATTTGTAATAGTGCTCAGCTGAATAGGACTGTGCCTGCCTTCCACAATGCTGGCGTCACCTCCTGTGGTGTGTCTGAAGACCCTGGCCCACCCTGCCAAAGGAAAGTAGGAGTCCTGTAAACAAAGTGCTCCAGGACTGCACAGAACTGGTTTGGACTAGGTACATGACCCTCTACCTTCAGAGGACAAAGGGTTTTTTGCAGTATAAATGTGGGGACCCAGCCCCCAAGACTATAGATCACTTCTGGAACAACAAGACAAACCTTTGCCAAGGAGAAGAGACAAGAAAGCTGCAGGAGTTTGGACTGCCCCCCTGCCAGTGTGCTGTGTTGCTGGGTTGGCCTGCAGTGGTTTCTTTATTGCCAAGGAAAGGAGAAGGAACTTTCAAAGAACTTTCATTATCTTGCAGAATATTTCTCCAATGGCTTGCACTTGTGCTTGCCTCCTGCTGCAGTCTCAGGGACAAAAGACTTCACCATCAGCTCCCCTCTGTATTTCCTTGATGGGAATTTTGTCTGCAGAAGCCTGAATGTCGCTGGGAGCTGGAAGTGCGACTCAACGAGAAGAAGTGTGTCGCAGTCGCAGCTGTTGCCGTCGCATCGCTAGAGAAGCATGTCGCCGCCACAGCGGTCGCTGCCGCATAACCAGAGAAGCGTGCCTTTGTCGCAGCTGTTTACCGACACATCACCAGAGAAGCGTGTCATCATCGAAAGTGTTGCATCGCCTCACCGGAGGACCGGGACGCAGGGCCTGTCGCGGCTCCAAAGTTACAGAGTTCGCCGCACGGCCGCCGCACGTGCATGCATTTTCTTCACATCGTCGCATTGCATCAAGGGCGCCATCTTATCGCATCGCACCGGATTGTCGCATCGCATCGAGGTGCCATCTTGCCGCATCGTAACCGGAACGCAGTACGAGAATCAACGCATCACCTCCTCTCCGGTATGGACCAAGACGCATCCCCTACTCTGCACAAGCATTGAGGCGCGATGCATCGTCTCCCCCAAAGCGAGGAACCAACGCATCTCCATCCCTGCGAACCTTGTTTGTTTTGCGCTACACATCAAGGTACTTTTGTGAGAAGCGTGTTGCATTTATCATAAACTTGAACTAAGCTACTTCTACTATCTTTAAGCCTATATTGAATACAGTATTGTGGATTTATGTTGTTTGTGGTCTTGTGTTAAATAAACAATACTTATTTTTATAAAAGCTGTGTAGTGTCCATCTGTAGTGTTTTCACTGTATTACTGTATGTGTTCACAAATGCTTAACACACTGCCTGTCTGCTCGTGCCAAGCTACCAAGGGGGTGTGCAAGGGTTATCCAGTAGTGTAATCCCCTTTCTGTGACTTAGAAGCAAGGGTCCCTATTTGGTCAAAGGTGTATACCATTGCCAACTAGAGCCCCCCAGTTCTAACAGTAGCACCCAAGGTCTCCCCGTTGCAACCAGGATCAAGGTACGTAGTGCAGTGGACCATGCAAGACTCCTGTATCTCGCCCAGGCTCCGTCGTGGTCAGCCTCAACTCTTGACTTTGCCCCAGACCAGCACAACGAGATAACCGCTAAAGGCATTATTGCTTCTAAGCACTATTTTTACATTTAATCTAAAAAAAATGGTTTTGTTTTATTTATAAAATCATATTGTATTCTTCTAAACTGAAGTGGAGTATTTTAGTGATGTTTTCACTATGCTACTCTTTGAAGTGTTGCACAAATACTTTATACATTGCCTCTAACATTAAGCCTGACTGCTCTGTGCCCAGCTACCAGAGGGTGAGCCCAAGCTAATTTATGGTGTGCATCTGACTTAACCTGATTAGGAGTGTGGTTCCTGCATGACAGGGTGCATACCTCTGCCAACCAGAAACCCAATTTCTAACACTGATGAATCAGACTAAGTTAGGAAAGCAATCATGCTGTATTGAAAAAGTACATACAGAGGGTTAACTCACAAAACGTATTCATGATTCTGACTATCAGTGTAATTATTCCACTACCTCTGAGCAACCACAGGCTAGTGAGGAGCCTATGAACATTGATACCTGTTAGACCCGTCAGCCATGGGGTTGCCTTTCCTCAAACGTTTAATTTACTCCATCATTTTTGCTCATCTTTTTTTGTTGGACTTAGGAATCTGTGCACTTTACCACTGCTATCCGGTGCTAAAGTGCATGTGCACACTACCTAAGGCTTGGTACCATTGGGTACCCCCAACTGGTACATTTAATTTACTTATATGTACCTAGTAAAAAGAGACTACATGTAACTAGGACATTCAAACGAAATACTACTAAAGGGCTTGCAACACATATTGTGCAACTCACTTAAATGGCTTTTCAAACAGGTCTCATGGTTGCCATTGTAGCCTGTCTGTGTAGTTTTAAATTTCCATTCAGCCCTGGCAAAATAAACCTCTTACTAGGCCTAAACCTTCCTTTTTAATACATATACATCACCCCGTGGGTAGGCCCAAACTTCCCATAGGGTGGACTGAATTAGAAATCTTGGCCAGGTACTTTAAACTTTTACATGTCCTGGAAGGGAGAAGCTCAATTTTATTTTCACTACTGTAGGCCACCTCCCCCCCCCATAGGATAACATTTTGTTATTATATTACATTTAATTTTTGTTAACTTTCAATTGGGAGCAGGTCGGAATGACGGGTTTGATGGCTAAACAATTATAATTTACCCTCTAAGTCACAATTCTGAAAAAGCCACATTTAGAAAGGTGAATGCTTGCAATGTTCAATGCTCCGTCCATCATCCCCTTTGGTTTTGCTTTGTTCGCCCTAAGTTGGCAGGGTATGTCCAGCCGTGGGTCCCTGGCTCACTTTGCCACTGGATTCAAGCTAGCCTGGCTGATAATGGCTGATTAGCCAGAAACCGGTCCCAGGATGATTGTTTCCGGTCCAGGGAAGACATGGCTTGGCAGTTCGGGCTGGGCTGCTCCCATGAGGCACAGGGTCTTACTGATTTGCATATGGCCATGTCTGAACTGGGGTGGCTGAGTGAGCTAAAGAATGATGATGATTACACCCAGATCAGTTGACTGGGGGTGAGTGCTTGCAATGTTCAACCCTCCGTCCATCATCCCCTTTGGTTTTGCTACATTTAGAAAGTTATACCAAAGGGGATGCCAAAGTGGATGACATTTCAAAAGTTGGGATTTTTCGAGGCCTAACCATTTGGTGCCTGCTTCCTGTATCCTGGGGCACATCATGAATAGGTGTAGCTGGCAGTTGGTCATTGTGCAATGTGCCCAGGGGTTGGCAGAATGGGACATCTCTGACTTGATGAGGGAGAAAGAACTGTCAACTACTATATTTTCACATCACAAAGACTCTGCTCCTGCACACCCAAAAAGGGTCTGACACTAGCCGTTGGTGCTTTCCCCCAGACAAGCTGAGGCCAGGATAGGGAGGCAGGAAATTCCAAGCACCTCCGAGAGTGGAAACATCCAGAACCGTCTCCTACTTCAAAGCTGGTACCAGGTATAAATTCAGAACCAACTCTGCATCTATAGACCTCGTAATCTATGTCACAAGCTGAGAAGGGACAGAGCTGGCTCTCTGGAGGATCTGTTGTGGTCCGTCATCAGCTCTAGCGGGCTAGCCCGGTCACACCATCTGTTCTTAAATTATAGTGTGCAGTTATTGTCAGCGAACGCATTGTGGGATCTAAATCCAAGTCAATCAGCATTTAAATTAAATATTTTTTTTAAAAACGTATCTGGTCCTATCACTCAGATAGAGCAATCTTAGCAAAAGGCAAGCATGTATTGACGGTTATTGATTCGTACCAACCGGCATCTCCACTCTTATACCCGGCCTGTAGATATTCCAATCACTTGAAGCTAAGATTTATGGCCCTCAGGCTGGGTGAATGCCTTTTTCTTAAGCACTTAGCAGTCTGGCACCGCCCAATAGAAGAGATCAAATACAGGGGCTGTGGGGAGTCTGATAAGTCCTTTCAGAAATTGGTGTCCGTTCGCACCAGCCATGTTGGACAAGCGTAAAACAAGTCTCTAGTCTGTGTGGAATAGGCTGGGAGTTTGAACTAACCCTGGGCGAAGTATTACGCTACGCTTGCATAGTTTGCGAAGTTTGCGCTTCTTCACACTACACGAATTGCACGTAGCACATTGCAAACACGCGTAGCAGTCATTTTTTGCTTGATCGCGGTCCTCAACGTCAAGTTGGCGACCACGAGCAAGCAAAATGACATCCTGGCGAGACTTTTTCCTCATTCGCGATCAGCAACATCAAGCTGCCGATTGCGAGCTTGGAAAAAAAAACTCCCAACGAGATTCTCAACGCGGGGAGGTTAGGTTTCTCATTGCGAGTGGTCGCGTATGCTCGCGACCGCTTGCGATGAGAAACTATAGTCCGCGTTGAGAAAGCTGCCGCTCGAGTAGAAATCTGTGCAAGATGCGGTTTGCACTGATTGCACAGTGCGGACAAGCACTCAGCACTGTGCAATCAGTGCGAAATGCATTTTGCACAGAGCAGTACCCAGTTCGCATAGCTACTCGTAGCTCGCTTTGTGTGAAGTGCACTTCGCGTGGCTACGCCTAGCGCTACTACGCGAACAGGGTTAGTTTGAACCTGTAGTCAGAGCATAATAGGAGCACTTAACCCAGAAAATATGGCCTTAAACATCCCCCAAGGTGGTCCAGTCCAATGAACCATTAGCTGGTACTTGTAATCTCCCGCACTTTCTTACTGTAGTGAAATGTAATTAGATTGCTGCTGGCATTGGAAATTTGAAAATTATCTTTTTATTTATGTATTTATTTACTTTTAATTGGTCATAATACACTTTAAAGCATCTTCTTTTATAACATGGATTGGTTTTTATTGCATTGTATATTGTAAAGGTTTAAACTAACCATACACAATAAAGATTCTTATTTTCTTTGAACACAAGTAGATATCTGAAAACTCAAGACCTGTAGAAGACTCATAACTGCAGTTCTGCCCTGCTGCAATAAGGACTGCTATTCTGCTACCCTGCTGCCTAAGTGAGAAGGAATAGGTGAAGTCTGCCAGCACTAAGGTGTCAAATTTTATATTTGATATTCACTAACCATTTTTGCTGCAGGTTTGGTGTCAATTCAGTTACAGGAATTTAATGAATATTTTTATTTTTTTAAAATTTTTTCTCTTTCATGTATTTGCTTGGTAACTGATTTTGAAATTTTACAGCTGTGTTAACCCAATTTACTTTTACAGCCTTAACAAAATTTAATGGGTTGACATTGGAAACTGCTTAGAAATACTTTATACTCTCTTGTAAAATGCAGTCTGTGGCCCCACCTCCACCTTTTTTAGAAACTCCGGGCGATCCACCTATTCAATGGAAAAGGTGTGGTATGATGCATTTATTACATATATTGGGGCTATTGGAGGTTCTCGCTACAGGGCAGAAAGAAAACAATGTTTATTGTTGAATGCCTTGGGGTTTGAAGGGAGAGAAATTTTTAAACATTTAGCTGCTTTGGTTCGAGCAGCTGGTGATGATGAACTAGACGAATTTAGTGAAACAGTTAAGAGGCTTGAGTTGCGTTTTGATGTTCAACCTAGCTTAGTAGTAATTAGGCATAAGTTTTTTAAAAGAGATCACAGACATGGAGAAAAAGTAGAAGATTTTATTTCAGCATTACGAGTATTAAGTGCTGAATGCCAATTTGAAAATTTCAGGGAACAGCTTATCAGAAATCAATTTATTTGCAAATGTACCAACAAGAGTATACAACAAAAGCTACTAGCGTTAGGTAATCCTACTCTTGACGATTAAAATAGCGAAAAGTATAGAGCTATCTAAAGTTGCTGTAAAAGAGTTAGATGAGAAAACGAGTTCTAGCAATTCTAGGGATGAGGCTGTAAGTGTTGTAAGGTTTAAAGAACCTAAATCTGGAAGTTTTTCACGTAATGATAACAAGTTCTTCAAACAAATATATATTTGTTTCAAGTGTGGTAATGCACCCCACTTTAGAACAGGGCGTCCTTGTCCTGCTAGGAATGTTAATTGCAGGACTTGTGGTAAATATGGTCATTTCTCAAAAGTATGTCAGAATGTTAAGAAGAATCCTGATTTTCATCAAGAACAAAGACAAAGTAACAAAGCCTATTCTTCTTCTGTGGCTAATATCTGTACCACTGAGCCTAAGAGTGATACTTTTGAAAAAATAGAGGATGATTTGAGGGACATGGTTGTGGTGGTCACAGATGTTGCCAATGTGAATGATCAAACTTCTGAATGTGTTGACCCTTATGTGGAGGTTGGTATTGGTATGAAAGTTGTGTGTTTGTTGGTAGATTCTGGTGCAAGGATAACGATGATTGACCAAGAAAAGTTTCGAGAGGTCTGGGGGTCAAGGAAGTTATTACCTCCTGATAGGTCTCCCGTGTCATACGAAGGAAGGACCATTGAACTAGTTGAATATTTCGAGGATACTTTGGAGTTTAGAGGTAGGAAGATATTTGGGAAGATTTATGTGGCTATAAAAGGATTAAGCATTCTTGGGTGGTTCCATCAAGGATTGTTCAAAATGGTTCTTAGACCAGGCACTATAGATCAGGTTTCCATCATTAAGTCAGATGAGTTAGGTGATGTATGGAGTGAGAAGTTTCCTTCAGTTTTTAAAAAGGGTCTTGGTAAAATTAAAGGTTTACTCATCACATTAGGGTTAAGGACGGAGCAGTACCTGTTAAGCACAGACTCAGAAATGTACCTTTTAGCGTGAGAGATCAGATGGAGAAAGAACTCAGGGATTTGTGTAGTAAAGGTATCATTGAGCCGATTGAGTCTTCTCTTTGGCTTAGTCCATTGGACGTCGTTAAGAAGAAAAATGGCAATCTTCGCGTATGTGTAGATTTACGCAGTTTAAATAAGAGCATATGGATTGATTCTCACCCCCTTCCAAAAATTTCGGATATGTTGTGTTTGATCAACGGTTCTAAATGGTTCACGAAGTTGGATATGGCTTCAGCCTACCATCAAGTTGTTCTGGATCCATCTTCTAGGCACTTAACTGCTTTTGTGTCACCAATTGGTTCATTCCAGTACTGTCGCATGCCTTTTGGCTTAGCCTCCGCGGCTGCGGTTTTTCAAAGAATTATGACAAATCTTCTCAAAGGCATAGATCATGTTGTGGTTTTCCAGTATGATGTTTTGGTTCACAGTGCAACATCTGACGGACATGATGAAGCGGTTGCTTGTGTTTTGAAAACTTTGGGAGAAGCGGGGGTTGTGCTTAGGAAAGAAAAGTGTGACTTCAAGGTACAGAAGATAGAGTATTTGGGCCATGTCGTGTCTGAACAAGGCGTGGAGCCTAGACCAGGTCTCGTCAAAGCTATTGTTGATTCACCACGCCTTGTGACAAAGTAGGGTTGAAACCTTTTGTTGGGTTGTGTGAGTTTTATTCACGATTTCTGCCTGATTATGCTTCCAAGGTCCAACCGTTATCCAATATGCTTAAGAAGAGTGTTCCTTTTGTTTGGAATGAGGAGTGTGATACTGTTTTTAAGTGGATCAAAGAAAGTTTAGTCAGCCCGGTTGTTTTGAAGCCTTTTGATCCTAATGCAACATGTACCATTACTGTGCATGCTAGTGGTGTGGGTTTGGTTGCCATTCTCACCCAAAACGTTAAGGGGCAAGAGCATACTTTGGGTTATGCTTCAAGAGTTTCACACGGCTCAGAATTGAATTTTTCCGTAATACAAAGAGAGCTGTTGGCATGTTGGTGGGCCATAAGGAAATTCTCTCCATATATTAGGGGTAAGCACTTTAAGCTATGTACGGATCACAATCCCCTTGTGTCCATCCTTTCTGGAGACAAAGTGAAAGAGCATACACCCAGAATTGCGCGACTGTCAACAAAACTCTTACAGTTTGATTTTGAGGTCTTGTTTATTCCTGGATGTAAAAATGTAAGAGCGGATTATTTTTCAAGACATCCTGTAGAGTGTGGTGATGATTCTAGGGAAGAGTATGATGAGGATGATTGCTTTGTTGCTGCCGTAACTTTGGATGAGATGTGGGCGGTAGGTGAAGAAGAATGGAGAAGAAGTCTGTCTGAGGACATGTTACTTGGTGAGGTTATCAAATGTGTGAATGGTGGTTGGCCTAGAGAGAAGAATGCTCATGTTTCTCTTCAAACTTTTGTGAAGGTGGCCAATGAGCTGTCTATTGAAGATGGATTGTTGATGCGTGGGGATAGATTGGTTCCTCCTGATTCTGCAAGGTATAGGTTGATCCAGGGAGCTCATGGGCGACATCTGGGCAGGATGTTTACAAAAAAACAGATTGAGGGAAAATTTCTGGTGGCCTCAAATGGACAAGGATGTTGATATGTTTGTTGGGAGGTGTGTTATTTGTGCCAATTCAGAGAAGAGTTTAAAAGTGCGAACACCTCCTCTTCAACCTATTGTCCTACCTAGTAGACCGTGGGAGAAAATTTGAATTGATTTGGTGGGACCCTTTAATACGCTTCCCATTAATGCTAGGTTTGCCATTGTTGCTATTGATTATTACTCTAAATGGCCAGAGGTTCGTTTTATTAATGGACCCAATTCAGTTAATGTTATAGAGTTTCTGAAGGATATATTTTTACGTGAAGGTTATCCCACCACTATTGTTAGTGACAATGGTGTACAATTTGTTAGTCAAGATTTTGAGAAGTTTCTTCTCCAAAGTGGCATCAAACATTGTAAAAGTGCTCTTTACCACCCTCAAACCAATGGTTTGGTTGAGCATATGAATCGAGTGATTAACAATTGTGTACAGTGGGCTTTATCAAGTCAGTGTGATGTTCAGAATGCTGTAAGATCCATGTTATGGTTCTATCATACCACACCGCATTCTTCTACTAGGATGTCTCCTTTCAAACTTCTTAGGGGAAGGAAACCTTGTTCGAAGGTTTGCCCTGGTTGGATGGCCAGATGGGTTAAGATGAACACTGTAAACAATGTAGACAACATTGTTAGAGATAATGTTTCCCATGCTCAGAGTCAACAAAAGAAGCATTTTGACTCAAGGAAGAGTTCTGTTTCACAAGTCATTGAGATTGGGCATTTAGTGAGGATAAAGATTCCTACTCATGCAAAGAAAGGTTTGTCTAAATTCACTGATCCTTTCAAAGTTGACAAAGTGTGTGGAAATGCAGTAAGGGTTAATAATAAAAATTGGTGGAATTTATCTAGAGTGGTCAAAGTAAATAATCTGTCAGGTCTCAATGTGGAAATGTTATGTGATCAAGGAGGACACAAGTCTTGTGTAAACCTTCTTCCTATGATTCTGTTGTTCATCCCTTATGTAATGATTCTTTTGCTACATGTAATTATACTGTTGATGCTTCTGCTTCGAATTTGCGGAGAAGTGAGCGTCAGCGGTCTTTGCCATTGAGGTACCGAAATTAAGATTCTAGGACACTGTTGTCATTCTCTGTTTTCTTTTCTATCTTTGTTTTTGTTTTTCTTTTGTTGTTTTATAAGGAGGAGGATAATGTAGTATTCTCTGCACTTCCCTGTGCTTGCTTATCCATCCATCCTGGAATGCTGCACATGTCATTGTCGGCAGCATTCCAGGTGTCACTGTGGGGTTTGAATTCTGTGGGCAGTTGCTGCTTGATGGTTTATAGATGACGCCGCTGCTGCGCAGCACCTGCTAAGATTATAAATTTTTCTTGAAATACAATTTATTGTAGTGTCAACTTACTACAGAATGTACCTGCATCTTGCACCTAGGACACCAGAGTGACTCCAGTGAAAGTAGATTCCCGGAGATCTGTCCTCAAGGAAAGATTTAATCCAGGTTAATGCCTGTCGTTGGATCCCCACCTCCATCAGTCTATCAAGCGAGATGACAACTTCAAAAGAACCACAATAGGCGTGTAGCCCTGATCCAGATTACATTTGATACATTCAGTAACTTCCAGTATTGCAGACTCCGGGCAAAATCTCGATTAAGTTCAATGCAAAAGATTGTTTGATTCGAGGAATTGAAAAAGTTGTTTGTTAAACAGTTTTTCAAAAATCTTTGAAACTGCAATCAGGAGGCAGATCGGCCCTAAATTGCTCAAGACTGTCGGTTCAGCTTTAGGCTTTTTTAGCAATGGGGAAAAAATAGCTTTTTTCCAGGTAATATGAACCATTGCGGTTATTTAAAATGCGGTTCAGCATTGGATTTATAGTAGCTACCACCAAGTTTAAAAGATGAGGTGGACACAGGTCAAAAGGTGACCCTAATTTACCGTAAGAGAATTCTTCCATTGAGTCCTCAAGAGAGATATTGTAAAAAATCAGATAACTAAGGATCCAAATAGGTGCAGACCTCGTCTGATTTGGAGGTATCAGGACCAGGAAAATCGTAGGTAAACTGTGAATACATGGTCCTAATTTTCTCATAAAAAATCTCTGATAAATTGTTGCATAATTTAAACGAGGGGATAACTTTTTTCAAAAGCAGCAGGGGACAAAAAGGATTACAACGTTTTTGAAAGTTCACATGGTGCATTAGAGACTGCTGAGATTTCCACTGTGAAATAGTTGCCTTGTCGCTTACGTGAAGCTTAGTGAAATTCACTTCGAGCCAATTTATATCTAGGTTTGCATCGAAGTCATATGATTTGTGTGTCAAGAGATTTGCAAAAGCAGTTTTCTTCTCTCAATGCTGCCATAAACCAAGGAGCTGTAGGTTTAGTCCTTTTTGGAAGACAGTCTTTCACAGGAGCAATACAATCTAAGGTGTCAATCAACCAGTTATAAAAATTGTCTACAATGGAATCCAAAATCCAGTTGTAAATTCGAAGGGAGGTGCTCTAAAAAGAGAAGCTCAGAGACTTTTTGCGAGGCTCTAGAAGCTTTAGAAATGGTCACATTTGTTCCCTCCTTCACACTAGCCTTAAAAAAGAAAGTAACCAGGAAATGGTCTGACCAAATACATTTCCATGTAGGGCCAACCTGTAGGTTAGCAAGGTTGGAGAAAATGAGATCCAAAGAGCGGCCTTACTTGTAGGGCTAAAGACTAACTGAACCAACATAATACTTTTGAGGGATTCTTTAAGTTGAACAGCTGACTTACAATTGAGAACGTTCATATCTATGTTAAAAATACAAAGGAAGGGGGCATGGCCAAGATGGCGACGGAGTGAGACGAGCCTTGCTGTCCCTCCAGCGCCGTGCCTCTCAAAGCATTGCCTAGCACCTGTTCCCGGACTCTGAAAAGGCTTCTGGCCGGCCCGGGACTCCCTAGGGGTGGTGACCGGCGTTTGGAGAGGAGCCGGGCTGCTCGCGACGATCGCAGCCAGAAAGGAGACAACGGAGCGGCGCGGCCGGCCGACGCTGCTGGATGTTCCTGGGGCGCCCTTGCTGCGCAGTGGGGGCTGTGATTCCCGGCGGGACCTGCGGAGAGCCGACCAAGCTGCCGGACGGTAGGGTGCCACATCGCCTGCGCCCGAACCTGTGAACTCCGCCGCCGACTGTGCGGAGGCGGGGCCCCGAGGCCGAGGAGACGGTGCCTCCCGGTCTGACCGGTGAGCTACGAGAGGCCGGGGATTGTGGCCTAGCCGCAGCCGGAGGTCCTGTTCGCTGCGGATCGCGCCAGCGGCGCTGCCTGGGGCGGAGTGAAGGCCTTCTACCTGAGCCGGAGAGCTGTGGTGGTGTGGAAGAAGCGCGACCCATGGTGGGGGAAGCATAACCACCGGAACTTTGGCTCTACCCGGGCGGATCCATCAGGAGCACCTGAGCCGGGTGCAGCCACGCCTGATTGTGGACCTGGGCCCTCTGCCGGGGTGACGAGCGCACTTCCTGGGCTGGGACCCCACCGGGTGCGTGGAGCGGTGCGCCCGGAGACACGAACACACGCCGAGACTTCCCTGCCCACGTGTGGGTTGCCGGGCCAGTCGAGGGACCGGAAGAGACACGCTGAGGCTGTTCAGAGAGGGGCATCAGGGCCCCCCAGAAGACGATTTACTTGAGCGGTCAGGACCCCATCGACGCCTGGAGGCAAGCCTTGGCCGGGGGGCTACGCTTCGGGGCCCTGACCGGACCTAGTTGCAGGCCCAGTGGGAGAAGGCAGGGGGCGTCTCGATCGGCTCCCAGGCCCGGTGGAGCTTCACCTACGCTGCAGGCCTCAGGCGGGACAGCACTTGCTAGACCACCGCACGCTCCCCTGTTTTGGCGCGACACGTCTGTGTACTGGAGCTACGGGGACTATCGGCCTTAAGCACCTGGATCTTCTTGGCCACTGCAGGGCCGGGGGGCTGCTTGTGACCGCTGGGCAGCGTTCCCGCCTGGGTCTAATAGCGGGACCTGGTGGGCTCCGCTCTCCTGCGCAGTGCTTTCTCGCCTTTCCACCGGGCGGAGTGGTGCGACGGCGATGGCTTCCACGCAACGCAAGGGGAAACCTGGTAAGGAGGGGACATCCAAGAGCTCCCAGCCACTGGCCTCCCCTGGCCCTAGTGCTTCGCCTGGGAGAACAGATGATGAGGCCCCGGCCACCAAGGCCTTCATGACGGAACTCTTCGCCTCGATCAAAGAAGATATCTCCGAGCTCCGCACCCAGCTTGCGTCGGATCTCCGCGAGGGGACGTCGACGGTCTCGGAGAGAGAGTGGCCACGCTGGAAGACCACGACCTCAGCATGGCCAATGACGTCCACCTACTGCAACAGGACGTGCTCCGTCTTATGGAACAGAACATAGACTTACAGGTTCACGCGGAGGACCTGGAGAATCGTTCCCGTCGGAACAACATCCTCATACGGGCGGTACCTTGGGATGGCGAAGCGGGAGACCTCCGAGGCTATGTGCAGGCGCTCTTTCTTCAAATCCTGGACGATGAGGACTTGCAAGAAATCAGGATGGATAGAGTCCACAGAGTGGGGCTGCCCAGGCGAAATGGTGGTCCTCCTCCTGACATACTTGTATGTGTGCACGACTTCCAACTCAAGGAGCGAATCCTTAGGCAGGCACGGGACATTCCCTCCTTGCAGTTCCGGGAACATCGTCCTCAGCTCTATCAAGACTTGGCAGCCACGACGCTCCAGAAGAGGCGCGAATTTCGCCCAGTCACAGCCTATTTGCGAGAGCACAACATCTCCTACTCCTGGGGTCACCCCTTCCGCATAGTCTTTCGATGGCAGAATAGACTGGCACAGATCCGGTCCCTCCGGGAGGCGAAGGAGCTTCTGGGGATTGACGACGAGGCCCCTGCGCCTGGCCCTCGCAGTCCTTCACCGCCGAGGAGACAACGCTCCTCATCTTGGCACAGAGTGGGCCCGGAGACGAGTCGCAGGAGACCTGATCGCACGACTAGCCTACAGGAGAGAGGGAGTGCGGTGGCCTCTGTGGCCTCCGCGACGCTGATGTCTTCTCAGCAGAGCTCCGGGGCGGCCTGATCATCGGACAGCTGGCCCAGGGTGCCGGAGGGACACGTATATTCAGGTACCGGGGATATGTATGTACTTTTTGAGAAGACGTCCCAGTCTTCGGCCCTGGGAAATCCATTGTTGGATCCCCGACCCCGCCCCCTGGGAAGTTTCGCTCAGGGTTTGTTTCATCCAGGACTATTTTTGTTTCTTATTCTGGGTTATTGGGGTGTTGGGGTGGAGGGGGGACATGGACAGGAGGGGTGGGCTGAGGGGAGGCTCGGTTGGGGTGGGTGTTGGGGTGGGGTGAGTGGTGGTGGCGACTGCTGGATGCTTGCTCTAGGTGCTGTTCGTGTGGGGGTTTCGAATAACTGGTCCTTGATGGCATTTGTCTCACCGTATTGTGCTCCGAGGAGCGGTTATCTGTTAGACTCCTTACCCTATGACCGGGGGAATTGGGTGCAGGGGACTAAGAGCGGGAACGGACGGTGGTTGGGGAGGGGTCTGATCCAGTGTGAGCTGGGGTGGCTGGCTGAGGAGGGGGGAGGTTGGGTGTGTGGAGTATGGGGTGATTGGAGATTTGTGGTTCTGGCTATTGTGAAGCAGTGGGGTCTGAAGTTTCCTCATGCCTCTTAGCATTGGCACATGGAACGTGAAAGGCCTCAACTCCCCGCAGAAACGCCAAAAGCTATGGAAATATTTGTTGGACCATCATCTAGATGTGGTGGGCCTCCAGGAGACCCATCTAGCACGCAAGGACGAGCTCCGGCTCTGACACAGGCAATATCCCCTCATCTATAGGTCTTCTGCCTCCACTAAACACAAGGGGGTGGCGCTTCTCTTCCAGGCATCCATCCAATTCCAGCCTATGGGAGTGTGTTGTGACAAAGAAGGCAGGTGGTTGATGGTCAAAGGGGTGCTTTATGGCCGTCTATGTACGTTTGTGGTGGTGTATGTACCCAATGCCCAACAGAATAGCTTTCTTCAGGGACTGATGGATAAGATGGGAGGCTTTGTGGAGGGCCATCTGATTGCCATGGGGGATTTCAATATGGTGTGGGACCAAACCTTAGACAGCTCCCGTGCCCAGAGGACGGACTCAGGTGTTTTCTCCACCGCAACGAAAGACAAGATGGGGGAGTTGGGGCTGATAGATGGCTGGCCGCCGTACACACACAGGCCCGGGACTATACATTTTTCTCCCACGTGCATCACACCTATTCCCGCATAGATCATATATTTTTGAGCCAGGCGCTTAGAGGGGATGTCCGCGATTCCAGGATCTTTCCGCTCTCTGTCTCAGATCATAGCCTGTTGGTACTCCTGCTACAGTGGTCAGTGAGGGGGGATGGCTTTCGGAAATGGTACTTCCCGGCGGCATTAGTGCGAGATGATACCTCCTGTAGGGAGCTAAGGAAAGCCATCAAGGAGTTCCTGGCGCTCAACCCAGCCTCAGACACGTCTGTGTTCAACACTTGGGACGCCTGTACGGCCTCCTTGAGGGACACCTGCATAGGCCTTAATGCGGCCATTAATCGATTGAGGAGGGAAGAAAGGGAGAAATTGGAGGCTGAACTTGAGGGCCTGGAGCGGGCTCACAAACTGAACCCTTCTTGCGCGACACTCCGCCCGCTGACGGCTGTCAGGGGGAAGCTGAAAGCCCATTACAACAACCGTGCTGAGTTTACCCTCCTGAGACTGCGTCGAGTGTCGTACGCACAGGGGAACAAGGTGGGCCGACATTTGGCCCGTCAACTGTGAGAGAAAAGGGAGAAAGAATATATAGGGGGGATTCAGGATTCGGGGGGCTCAGTGCATCACCGGGATGGGGATAAAGCGGACATCTTTGGCCGGTTCTACGCGGCACTTTATAAGGGTGACTCCCTAGATCAGAGTGCGCAGGACGCATTTCTATCGGGCCTTCCCTTCCCGCAGGTCTCTAATGACCGGAACGAACAGCTGACGGCTCCCTTCACCAGGGAGGAGGTGCTCGAAGCGATCAAGGCCTTGAAGCCTAATAAGGCTCCCGGCCCGGATGGGTATACCGCTTATTTCTACCAATCGTTTGCTTCTGAACTGGTTGACTGCTTGGTCTCCCTCTTCAACGAAATGGCGGCCACTGGGGAGACCTCTGGCACTATGGCCGAGGCCATGATCACCGTGATCCCCAAACAGGGGAAGGACCCCTCCAGATGCGCCTCATACCGCCCGATAGCCCTCTTGAATGTGGACGCTAAATTATATTCCTCTATCATCGCCCGCCGGCTACAAGATCTGATGCCGGCTATTATATATCCGGACCAGTCCGGTTTCATTAAGGGACGGCAAACTCATGACAACTTACGGAGGGTGCTGCATTTGATGGAGAAGGCTACCAGATTCCGCATTCCGGCAGTGCTAGTGGGGCTAGATGCAGAGAAGGCGTTCGATCGTGTCGATTGGGGATTCATGTTTCGCACCCTATCCGCCTTTGGGTTTCGCGCCAATTCCTCACGATGATTCGTGCGAATTATAATAGCCCTACCTCGAGGGTCTTGATTAACGGACATCGGTCTGCTTGCTTCCCTCACTCCAGGGGTACGAGACAGGGATGCCCCCTTTCCCCTCTCCTCTTTGCCTTGAGTATCGAACCCCTGGCCCTGGCAATCCGGGAGAAGGATCAAATCAAGGGCCTTCCCTTCACAGGGGAACAGCATAAAATATCCCTTTTTGCGGACGATGTACTGTTGTCATTAGGGGACCCGATTCAGTCCTTGCCGCATGTTCACGAGGAGCTGAGCTCTCCCGGTTTGAAGCAGTGGCGGGATTCAGAGTCAACTTCGACAAGTCGTACATTCTGAACCTAACCCTGTCCCCTGCGGAAGTTGACCGGTTGCGCTTGCTGACGGCCCTACCATGGGCTCCTGCCTCCCTACTATATCTGGGAGTGCATCTGACGCCTACTATTGGATCCCTGTTCGCGGCTAACTTTCCCCCCTTGCTGGCCACGATACGGAATGAACTTGATCGGTGGAAACCGAAATTCCTCTCGTGGCTTGGCAGGATACATGCTCTTAAAATGGTCCTCCTACCTAAATTTCTTTATCTTTTCCAGGCCCTCCCTATTCCTATTGACATGGACTTCTTCCGCCGATTACGGACGTTGATGCTGAAGTTCGTCTGGCAGGGTGGACGGGCTCGTATTCCCTTTACGACGCTGCGACGACCGCGGAAGGAAGGAGGAGTTGGGTTCCCTGATATGCTTCTATACTATAAGGCTGCGCAGCTACGGGTGATAGTGGAATGGTCCCAGAAGCTCTCAGAGAAACACTGGCTGCATATGGACAGGGCTGTGGCGGGGAGGTCGATTTGGGATCTGATCTGGAAGCCCAAAGCGGACCGCCCTAAGAATGCTTACATTAGCACTCCTACTAGCACGGTTCTGAAGGTGTGGGACACGGTCACTGGCGACGACCGTTGGACCACGTTTCCATCTCCCTTCACCCCCATTCATTTCAACCCGCCCTTTCCACCAGCCTTACAGGAAGGGCCCTTTAGGCTGTGGCGAGAGGGAGGTTGTAGGGCACTTACGCACTTGTTCCACGGGAGGGTTCCCCTCACATTTCACAACTGTATGCGCGACTATGGGATTCCGGTCACTGAGCGCTTTCGCCATGCCCAGCTGCTCCATTGGGCGACATCGGCAGAGATCGGCGAGGCCGCTACACGACCGCCTTCCCCCTTCGAGTCCTTTCTGCTCCGCACTTCTGCAATGCGGGGGACGATCTCCTTCTTGTATGGGCTGCTTCTGGCCACTGCGGTTGCCCCGCGCCCTCGATACATGGAACAGTGGGAGGTCCTTTTGGATCGAGACATCTCTGATGCTGAATGGAAGCACCTCTGGAGGGACATAGCGGCGCACAACCATTCAGTGAACCTTAGGGAAGCCCACTTGAAAACCATGCATGACTGGTATTTATACCCGGCCAAGCTCCACTGTATATTCCCTACTTCTTCGGATTGATGCTGGAGAGGGTGTGGCCTATTGGGGGACTTCCACCACATCTGGTGGGACTGCCCAATCATTCGCCCTTTCTGGACGGAGATACTCTCCCACATCAAGGAGATACTGGGGTATCCGATCTCGGATTCTGGGGCTCATGTCCTGCTGGGTCTCCGAGATCCATTATTGGAACATCAGACTAAGGCGGACAAGCGCATTCAATGGCTTTGCTTAGGGGCAGCTAAGCTTACGTTGGCGGCAGCTTGGAAGAAACCACATGCCCCAGCTATATCATTGTGGCATGCGAGACTCAGGGGCCTACTGAGTATGGAGAGAATGGCGGACATCTTCCTGGGCAACTTTAAAAACGTTCTATTCCGTTGGTGGCCACTGGTCCGTTTCTTGTCATCTGGGCTGCCATCTGCGGTGTGCCCACCCACACTCCGTGCACTCCACCTGTTTCAAATATGACCGGATTGCATGCCTCTGCAGCTTAGTACGGTGCGAGAGTGTCTGTGTCGTCACCACTGGGGGGGTGGGGGGGAAACCAGTTGGGTGCGGGTTTTTGTTAATTGTTGCGACACTGTTTAGCTCCTGGGGATGCAGGGCTTCTGTATTACTTTTGCACTCCTCTTCTGCTGACCCTCGGACTGCGTATGGGCTTCGGCCTGAGAACTTTCGAGCTGGCACTGGACTTATTTCTGAAATTTGCTGCTGTGCATGCCACATCTCTCAGCCGCTTCACGCTTCTATTCTTAAGTACTTATTACAGCTTCCCCTGTGAGGGATTTGTGGCGGAATTGTCGCCTGTATGTTTTTTCTGTATCCCTTTTCTTTCCCCCTTCCCTTCCCCCTTTTTCTGAAATTTTTTGAATAAAAACACATTTTACAAAAAAAATAAATACATAGGACCATAAAACTGGCATAGTGAAGACAGAGCTGAGGTAACACATTGGTAAGAACCTGTAGGGAATCCTTGTAACAGTACTGTGGCATTGAGTGGGCTTTGGCTCCACCCAGAGGAGTAGGTCTCTCTCACCTCATGCTACTGAGTTCTTGATGCATCACGAGTGCTTGCATTGCAATACATGTTGTACTATTTAACCTCTGAAAAGTAAACAGACTTTTCACACATTCATTTCTGTACCTCATACATGCATTCGATACCGAAAACAATTATGTTTTGTTTTTTCACTGCTGAGCCTTTTCTTAATTGTTTAGGTGGAACTCACACACGCTTGTACACATGCATATGTAAACACACACACACGTAAAGGTGCCCAATACAGCTGATTAAAACAAAAATAAAAATTAGCAAAGCCAACAGGCATAGGTTTAATATGGTAATGCATTGAGACACAAGAATGCACAAATGCAGTTGATATGCATTAGCACATTACAGCCAGACTGATTGGTCTTGCCAATGCTTGTTCTGAAGGTTAGTATTACAAAGTAAAAAAACAACAAAATCAGAATCCAAAGTCCAATGCTTTCCCTAAAGCATGTTGTTTTTTTTGTTGTTTTTTTTTTGTCCTCATAACCACCAAGTAGACAAAGTACCAAAAGGAATTTACAGAGAGCAGCTGTCTCAGTTTATCAGAAAAACTGTAAGGGACACAAATGTAGTGGGGGGCATCTATCCCTCAGCTGTCAACTGTGTTTCAAGAAGGCACAGAGTCCATGATTTACCAATCTGCGGCAAACCTTGGGGTAGTTGGCAGCCAATTGGGGCCGGGCATGAACCGGATAACGGCTGTTCCACTTGTGCAAGCTTTTAGAGGCACCATAGGAGATCAATCATTGGACCCGGGGGGGAAAAAAAAAACCCCGGATAAATCAATGGAGCCAGGATAATAAATACCAGAACACCCTTTTACTCTGATTACCAGATCTGGCCAGATCGGTACATGAGGTCTGGAGGACTGAAGTTTGCCAATCTCTGAATGTAGGAGGTGAAGAGTCTTTCCATTTCCTACAGATCTCCCTTCTTGCAAGCAGGATTGCATAAACTACTAGGCACCTAGCTGGGCTTTGTACACCTTCTAGAACACCAAATAACACCAGGGGCAGATCTATAGTAACAAGTCTTCCCAATGACCCTGTGAGGGAATTGCTGATCTCCTCCCAGAATGTGGCTAACTGAGGGCATTCAAAGAACATATGTTTATCTGATGCAGCAATCAACCCACATTTAGCACAAGACACTGACTCTCCTCCTGAAAATTTAGACAACCTAAGAGGGAAGTAGTATGCCGGGTAGAAATATGATTCCTGCGTAACCAGGAAGGCTTGACAATGTTCCACAGAAGTTCAAAAGAAGCCATCCAAAGATCTTGTAGATTGTGGTCCGTCAAGTCAGAACCCCATAGCGACTCCGGCAAAACAAAGTCCCCATCCGACTCATCCAGAATGAGATTATACCACTTGGACCCTTCTTTTTTAACTGGACCCAGGTTTACTAATTTGGATACCAGTGGGCTGTGCCCTCCAAGTTTGAACTTACTCCTGTTAGCGGGAGAGGTTTTATAGGCTAAAGTCCAGCAAAAATCTGTAAGTATTTAAATTGCGAAAGATTGGGGCCAACCTTAACTTGCAGATGTTCCCACGAGAGTAGACCCCTCTCATAAAAGAGGTCTCCCAAACTTCCAGACCTGCCCCTCTCAAAGGGATAGCTAGACTGTCTTCAAGCCAGGCAGGATTTTCAGGCAGCCCCCACAGCGGTGTTTTTTCACAAAAATAATTTTGTTTTATAGATTTCATAACTTCAGTCCAAGTTCTAGCAAGACCTTGTAGAGTCTTCAGTTTAATTTTTTTTTAAACGTAGGATTACCAAATTTAAAAAGAAAACCCGAACGATTAATTCTTTCCCCATCCAACATAGCTGCAAACATTGGACCCACCCCAGAAACTGAGGGTCCTTTCAACAGCATTCGAGAGTGAGATAATTGAAAGGCCCAGGCATAGATCTTAGGTCTGGAGCCGCCAGGCCACCTTTATCCCGTCGCCGTCTTAGTTTTTTCCAGGCGATTCGTGGAAGATGGTTATTCTAGATAAAGGATGAGATATTGGACTGGAACTTGGCTCAAATAGTTTGATCAAAATATAAAGGAATGGTATTAAATAGAAAAGAAATTTTGGGCAGGATTGACATTTTAATTAGGTTGGCTCTACCTAATAGTGAAAAGGGCAGATGCGACCATGATTGAAGAAGCTTACGACAATCTTTAATAACTGCTGATAAGTTGACTTGGACAAGTTTGTTAATGTCCTTCACTATCGTCAAGCCTAAGTATCGCATTGAAATGCCTGCTTGAAGTTCTGTTACAGAGTCCTCATCATTCCATACCAGCATTTCAGTCCTGGCTGCATTGATCTCATATCCCGACGCACGTCATCGGCATATAATGCTACCTTTCTCATTCAACCTTGAAAGGAGAAAGGTTTGATGGTCACCTCCTCCCTTAGAAGTTGCGCAAAGGGCTCAATATAAAAATCAAAAAGCAAGGGAGAAAGCGGGAATCCCTGCCGGGTTCCCCTAGAGATGGAAAAAGGGTTCGAAAGGTCACCATTAACAGGAAGGCACGCAGATGGATTATTGTAAAGCAGGCTTATCACCCTACGGAACCCCTCCCCCACACCGAATTTGGCCAAGGCCTCCGACAGGTACACCCAATTGACCCTGTCGAAAGCCTTGGTTGCGTCCAGCGTGAGGGCGGCCAATGGGAGATTGTTGGTTTTTACCATATCGATGGCGCCAATTAGATCATAAGTGAGTTCATAAAGTTGTCTCCCTTTCAGGAATCCCTTCTGATCCGAATGAAGAACCGAGGGGGCAATAGAGGCCAATCTTGTTGATAAGACTATGGTGAAGATTTTATAATCCACATTTAAGATTGAGGTCGGCCTGTACGGCCTGCTTAGGTTTACCTGGTTTTAAAATAAGGGTGATAGAGGCATTATCCCACGATACCGGAGGAGGCATTCCTTCTAGAAGAATTTGATTGAATAAAATAGTAAGGAAGGGAACGATTTCTAACTCCAAGACTTTATATAACTCGGCTGGCAACCCATCAGGTCCGGACGCCTTCCCCCTCTTACCCTTCTTAATGGCTGATCTCACCTCATCCTCTGAAATGGGGCTGTCCAGATATTGGGACTGTTCAGAAGATAAAGAGGGCAAAGTGATATTACTCAACCAGCTCTTAATAGCCTCGGGTGTAATTACCTTATCTTCTTGATATATGTCTTGGAAGAATTCCCTAAAAACCCTCCTAATTTCCTCATCCGAAGTAAAGTTGTTATTTCCTACTTTTATAGACGCTATATTGTTACGGACCTGATCTACTTTGGTCTTCCAAGCTAGTAATTTTCCAGCGCCCTCACTATATTCGAAGTGTGCCAATTTTCTGGCTTCCCATCTTTGTTGGACCCTCAGATTTAGAACCGAAGCCAGGCTTCTTTTTAAAATCAACAGTTGATTCTGAAGAGGACCTAAAATAGACCCTGAAGCTGTACAATTAATATCAATGTCCTCTTGAATACGAGTCATATCTGCTTCAATAGAGGAGATCTTTTCCTTATATTGCTTCCTACGATAGGCAATTTTACCTGTGATGAGCCCTCTCAAGGTGGACTTAAATGATTCCCAAATAATTCTATTTAAAGCGGAGCCGTTGTTTGATATAAAGAAATTCTGGGTCTCCGACTTTAGATATAAGATATCCTCAACATTAGAAAGGAGAGAGCGATCAAAGGACCACGTGATGGGGGGTTTCTTGACATGGAGACCTAATTCCAGTTCAACCGCAGAATGGTCTGAAAGGTGAGACGGGAGATAGTCTATGGATTTAACAGAATCAACCAGTTTTTGACTGATTAAAATAAAGTCAATCCTTGACTTTTGGTGGTATTTGAGGTTCCGAAAAGAAACCCCTTGTTGTTGCCCCGACCTTTGTCGCCAAACATCCACATACCCATACTGCCTCATAGCATCCAATAGGAAGGATCGAGTCTTGGACAGAACCAAAGATCGACTATTAGGAGATCTGTCCAAGACAGGGTCCAGCACAATGTTAAAATCGCCGGCTAGTATTGTGGGACCTGAAAATGAAAGTAACTGCGAGAAAACGGATTCCAAACAAGAAGGGTCATCCTGGTTCGGGCCGTAATAGCCCACAACTGTAACTTGAAACCCAGCCATAATGACTGACGCCATGGCCCATCTACCAGAAGAATCTACAGCTTGTGAAACCAACCTAGCTTTAGCTCCTTTTTTGAAAATAATCGCTACACCCCTGGTATGTGATATTTGAGTGGTAGAGACCACAAAGTCGATCCATCTATTCTTCTTGGTGAGTACAAGCGTTTCACTATGAGTCAAGTGGGTCTCCTGCAACACCACAACCTGCACATCCAAGTCCTTCAGATATTGTAAAATTCTATAAGCTCGGGGCTTGGTGCGGAGGCCGTTGACGTTCCAGGAGATAAACCTAACATTACTCATCTCTCATCCGATAAGCCAAGAAGGCCAAAAGGACTATACCAGAAGACTGCTGTTTTATGTTACCATTCATAACTTCCTTACAAAAAATGTAGGTATTACCATTCCTTATACTACTATTTAGGTTATTGAGGACTTTTTTTTATATTTTTGGCACCCCTCTCCACCCCCCCCCCAAAGTGTAAACCCCTCCCCCCATGAAAAACCCTTGCAATATCTAACCGGAACAATGTCCAGTAGATAGTGCCCCACCGATTGACTCCCGGCAAGAAAGATCACCCGCTATCTTTTCAAACGACATGTGAAGAGCAAAAAAATTCAAAGGAAAGAAGGAAATAACTGAGGCTGTGAACATAACAAGCATTGCAGATAAGTAAAAAAACTCTATTTGATTAGCAGATGATTTAGCAAATCCCTTTTTTATCTCCAGGGTAAGGGCAGAAAACATCCCCAAAAAAGAGGCGGCCGTCATCGGAGAAGAAGAAGAAACCAGTAGTGAATTTGGATCAACTAGAACAGGAGCAGAAGAAGTTTCTATATCTGCCCCCCCAGATGCCCCTCCTAGCTCAAAAAAATTTATCTCATCGGCCTCCTCGGCCAACTCTGTGGTAGTGGCTAGGGGTAAACTCTGCGCTATCACAGATGAAAATTGTGGCATAGGTTGCGCGGGCTGTGGTTCTCTCCCCATGTCATATAAGCCCTGAGAGTCGCCAGGGGGGCCAGTAGATACTACATTTTCAATAATTTGACTAGAAAGGGATCTCTCCTCGGTTGCGTCTCTCTCCTCCAGCGACTGTGTAACTACTGGAAGCAAGGGTTGGCTAGGAGAGGAGGAATGGGCCTCTGAGACGGATGCCATACCAGTATCGTCAATTTCTTCAGAAAGATGCAAAATCTGAGGGACGACCTTGAAATAGGAGCGAAGTGAAGGTGTAATCCTCAACCCTATGGGGAGTACTGTTTTGGGATCTTTAGCCTTAGATTTAGATTTACCCTTCAAGTTAGTGTGTTTAGATTTAACGTCTGTGCACAAGAAAGATGAAGATTTTATCTTAGCTGACCTCCGCAGCCCCCTCCGGGACAACCGCCTTATTTACTCCAGTTTTCTTTTTTCGCCCTCGACCACGTTTAAGTCCCCCTCTGGATGTATTAGGGGGTGTATTAGAGGTCTTTGAAGTATTAGGAGTATTTACAGCATTTATAGTAGGGGGAGTCTGTGATATAACCTTAGCAGAGGGAGTACAATCGAGGGGAGTAGGAATAGTTACTGTTTGCAGACCCACTAAATCCCCATCGCCAGCTTCATAAACTGAGGACCCCTGCACTGTAACAAATAAGCCAGGACACTGTAGCTGATCTTGCTGATCTCGTAGTCCTTCCTTGCAGCAAGGAGCTTCGATTGTATGCGGAATATCCACCGTATTTGCTAACCCCCGAAAGGGGGAAACCAAGCTTCTCACCTTCCTGCCTCTTCTTAGCTCCAGCGCGGCAGAGCAGATCCTCGGAATGGGTTCAGGGGAGACCCGAGCCTCCTGGGAGAGGGAGGGGTCGAATAAGAACTCCCTGTGCGAGGTGGTAAACTTTTTAGTGGCCCCAATTTCCTCACATCTGAAAGAGCCTTGAAGTTCCCAACCACCCGAAAACAGCTTTCCGAAGCCACAAAGCCCCACTCGGGACTCCTTACTACCCCCGCTACCTTCAAGCTCCGGTCGGCGTCCTCCGTCTCCGTCTCTGTCCTCGTCCCGGCACAAGATCCATGGACAAAGAAAGAGGACTCTGGAAAAGCGCCCGTTGCACAAAGAGGTGTACCGCATCTCGCTAGGAGAATCAGCTCGATAAGAAAAATAAAGTTTTTCATGCAAGTTACATTCTTACACAGACGGTCCCCGGAGAGTATTGTCTTTTAACAGGTTGATTCCATAGTTGGTTACTCTTCCTGCATGGCGGGTGACGATCCTACCGGGAGCTCATTCCGGAGCACCGCGGCCAGCTAACTTGCTGCCGCCATGTTTTTCCCCCTAAAGCATGCTGTTGTAAGATATGCCTGGTAAAGAAACATTCATTGTAAAAACCCGAAATGTAACAGCATGCGTGGTAAATGTGAGGTTCCAACATACAACGCTATTTGGTGCTATTTTATTCAAGCTCATAAGTATGAAGTGCTGAGTTGTCTTTTGTAACAGGCTCAAAATGTGAATAGTTTCTTTGGTGAGTTGGGCACCTGCATTACCTCTGGTTACAGAAGAAAATCTGCAAACAAATGGGTTCATGACGCACTCTCCACAGGAGACAATGAGTCGTTCAAAGCTGGAAATCGGTTTTCATTTGTTTTACGTAAGATATAGAACAGGGGCAAGCAATGTTCTGAAGTCACCTACATACCAAAACGCCATTTGCGATTCGCAAATGATGGAATTCTGCGAATTCCGGCATTTGCGAATCGCAAAGGCCTTCCTACATATGCCCCATGGTTCTCAGGGAAATGCCAAGTACCATTAACATTAATTAGTAGGCCTCTCTTTACATCTCACAGTAATTCTCATGATCACTATGGTATTCGAAGAATAGTCTGTTGTTTCTAACCCTGGGCTGTAAAATCCGCCCCAGTCGTGGAATTTGCGGATTTTTGGTAACTCTGCATTCCACGTAGAATGCAGAGTGAACGAAAACTCCCCGATCCGCGGCGAAGCAGAGTGTTTCCCTTGTTCGTGCTTTCATAATGTGTTTTTGCGCGCACGGTAGTGACTTACCGGGATCCCTGCGATCACAGACGAGTTTTCCTATTCTTTCGCGTGTGCCACAAGATTTTGGTAGCCAGCTGCACGATCCCACGAGAGTGTGCGATCGCGAACACGTCATTTAGACGTGCCATCGGAATTCCGGCGGAAGTTTGGTGAAGCTCGCGATGTCGAACATATAAAATGTGCAATCTGGAGAAGAATATCTCTTGAGCAGCATAAAACCATCTAGAAAATGATGATTTGGATGAAAAAAACTCCTCAGATTAACATTTGGCTGAACATTTTTTAGCACGGAGTCCTTTTACTTTTTGTACTTTTTGTTTGAGAGGTAGGAAGTGCTGCAGAGTCTCCAACTTCCTGTTTCTGTACAGCAGGCTCCTTCCAGTGCTTTGTGCATGCCCTGTTCACTTTTCATTTGGATTTGGAGCTGGAAGGATCACTCTTTGTGTCTGCTGCTTCATATATCATTGGATTTGAGGACTTTTGGATTTGAGATTTTACAAGTGAGTTGGTGTTGTTTGTTTGATTGGGGCATTACAGTTGCTGCAACTACAATTTTTGTACTTTTCATCATTTTTTTAATAATGTATTGTGGATAGCCGGTGGGCTCAGAGCTAGTCATGGGTGCATGAAACAACTGTTTCTGTGGTGTGTGTTGCATTTATTTTAAACATCATTTAGGCATGGGTGGCATTTGATTGAATTGCAAAATGTGTATTTTTTGGGGTATTATACTTTTTTGGTGTGTGTCAAATAAATGCATTTGGTGTGTGTGTGTGTGGTGAGGTTGTTGTGTAACTTGCACACCTTGTTTAGCCATGTGGATTTTTGTTTTTGCATTTTATTGCATTAAAGCTGTGTAGTTTAGCATGGCTCCTTTGCCTGGCCATATAGGCCTGCTTGAGTTCATTTTTTGCAGGCTTCCTGCTTGTTGTGAATGTGAGTGACCATGTGGCTGGTGGCCATTTTGTAGTGGTTGTTTAGTAGTGTGCTGCTTTTGCCGTATAGGCCTGCATGTCTTTCCTTTGTTCCTCTTGGCTTACTGCTTCCATCCCTTTTGCCTGCTGCAGCTACCTGAATGACGTGATGTGCAAATTAATGCCAAGCAGGTTCCACTTCCATTACATTTGTATTTTTGTTTTTGTTCTTCTTCTTTCCTATCCTTCCTGAGAGTACACAGTATACCATGAAAGCCCTTGTCAAATTCTCACAAATGGCTACACTGTTATGTTTTTTTATACCTTAAACTGAGTTAATAAAATGTAATAACATAAAACTAGCAAGTGTGACCACCACACACTAAGTTGTATATTATATTTGTTTGTTTGTACTAGTAGTAATTAAACCACAACAACAAATGCAACATTATACTGATGTTCTTCTGGCTTCTTTGCTTTTAAGTGTACAAAAAGACTGAGGAGGCGGTGCCATCATCATCACCCGTTGTACAGCCAGACAGACGTCCTGCTGCGTACGACGTCACGTGATGTGTGATCTTAGACATCTCTGTAACTTGTGCACCTGTGTCCTGCTGACATCAGAAAAAGATGGCCCCAAAGAAAGGTAATAGGTTCTACAGTACCAAGAAAGTTTCCAGTCAGAAGAAGGAAGTGGCACTGCAACTTATCAAGACTGGTGTGCCACCCAATATGTTTTTTGGGAAACAAAAAATTATGCCTGCATCAGCGGTGTCCGGGGACCAAGCTGGGAACAGCACCTCCGCAACAGCTGGCCCACTCCACCAACCTATGCCCAAGCCCGTGAGTGTCGCAGAGGTAGCCAGTCTACTTGTGAAAATGCCAACGAGCAGTGATGTTGAAATGTCATTATAGCAAAGTAGTACTCAACATAGGGGGAAACTCGGAAGATAAGTGGGCAACAACAGCTGGAACAACAGTCGGAACAACAGCTGGAACAGCAGCCGCACGCAACAACAGCCACAACAACAGTCGCAACAACAGCTCACAATAGTAGTTGTTCCTCCTGAAGTAGGGGTAGTTCAGGAAATCGAGCTTCCTGCAGACGAAGAAGAGCAAGCCACTCTTTCAGAAGATCCATTGTCTTCCAGATCCCCAGCAAGGAAAAGGAGGGTTAGTACATCAACTTCTTCCTCAAGATCCCTCCTGATGTTCTAGATACCACTTGGAGCCCACCAGCTCAGCCTGAGAGTGAGGCACGCCACACGACAAGGCTAAGGAAAAGAAAGGTTCCAGAAAGCCTTAGAGTTATGGAGGAAGATGTAGAAGAGGAGGATGATGACAAGCCAGTCATCAAGAAGATTACTCCCGCTCCAGTGGAGATGGAGACCGACATTATCATTGCCCCATCCCAAATTGCTGTGAGGGATGTGGCACGGATACCACCAACACAGGTAACACCAACATGACCTCCAGCTTCAATATTTGCATTTGCAAAGTCCCGGCAGGGACCTACATCCAGCACAACCACCACCTCAGTAGTTAGTGATAATGTAACTGCACAGAGTCAAATTCCAGGCAAACCCTCTGGTACATCCGGCATTGCAACAAGTGGCACCTCCAGCAGCACAAGAAAGTTCACCTCCCCAGTTTTGGACTTCTTTTCGTGTCTTCAGTAAGGAGGAGAACGTTGCTATATGCTCAATTTATGGACATGGTGTTAGTCGGAGTAAGCTTGGTACAAACTATGGTACTGGGGGCCAAACAACCCATCTTAAAAAAACACCACATGATCCAGTGGGAGGCACACCTACTTAGCGTACAAAAAAATAAAACTGCACCCATTGTTCTTGGTGGGGATGAAGAAGTAGAAGAAGGTATGATCGCAGTGGAAGGTGAACAAAAGGGAGACATTTTCTCTGGTACACAAAGTAGCCCTGTCCCCAGCAGTGTAGTGGTACTGCCCACATCCTCAGCAACATCTCAGTGGCACTGTAGTAAGAGTCAGGCTGAGACACCAAGGCAACAGAGTACTGCATCGAAAAAAAGTGCGTATTTGAACCTAACTGGGTTCAAGTAGTCACCTGCATCAGCTGCACCAAAAAGGAAAGAAAATCCAGCCTACCATTGTCAGCAAGCTTAGGTAGGAGATGCAGTACAAATGCAACCACCCAACGGCACATTTGTACTATGCGAAACTGGCTAAAATGTTAGTGCTGGACCTTCTCCCTTTTTCTTTTGTGGCGGGGGTGAGTTTTCTTGAATTTGTGACTGTCATCTTCCCAAAAATGGAAGGTTCCCAGCTGGTCCTATTTATCAGAGTTGCTATACCAGCACTACATCAAGATGTGCTGGAAATGCTTGGACAAGCTTTGCAGCAGAGTGCTGTTTACAATATCCACCTGACAACAGACATGTGGACCAGTTGCCAAGCCACTGATTACATGTGCATCACTCCCCACTGGATCTCTTTTATGGGGGTTAAAAAAGATATCTGAAGCAGGTGTTGACACTGCTGAGATTTTTAATACTACCCGGAAACATGAAACTGTAGCCATGTTCGCCATGGAGAAATCTAATACTGCTGAAAACATTTTGAAAGAGTTTACCAGCAAGGTCTTTGCATGGCCGTGCCCAAGAGGGCTTAACATTGGTTTTGTTGCCACAGACAATGGCAGTAATATAGTTAAGGCCATGGGCGATGGTGGCTATTTCAGGGTCCTGTGTTTGGTGCTGTGCATTAACATTACTGTTCAAGACTTTCCGAAAAAAGAAGCCCGAGTCAGCAACGTACTAATCACCTGCAGAAGAGTATGCACACATTTCAGCCATTCTTCTTAAGCCCGGAAGTAGCTAAGGATCATTCAAAATGAGCATATAACAACAGTCAAAGCACTCATCCAGGAGGTGCCAACACGTTGGAACTCAATATATTACATGCTTAATCATCTGTTTAATCAGTACAGACCAATCAATGAGTATGTCCTGCAAAGAATAAGGGAAGCTACTGTGAAAGGCATGACCCTACAGATGGACCAATGAGGTCTAGTTAAATGCCTGACAGAGATACTTCCTCCTTTCAAGCTCTTCACACGTAAAGTCAGCAAGGAGGACTGTACTATGGGCGAAGCTATCCCATTGTGGCACATGCTAGAGCAACAGCTGAAGGAGGTGTCCGTAACATACACAGGTGTGGAGGAAAAAAATGAAGCATAAGAGTTGGTGGAGAGCTTATCCAGTCGCTTAGCTGAAAATACAAGTGAGCAAACTCTCACTGCTTCAGTTAAACATTACATTTGTGCCACAATTCTGGAACCACAATACAAATCGGTACTGCACACTAAGACAATAATTCCTATTTTTAGAAGTGGATGTTGCCTAGTACAAAACTTGGAAAGCTGAGGCAGCCAGTGACTTGGAAAGAGAACGGCTGTTAATTAAAGGCCCACTACTCAAACCTACAATAAGTACTGCAGCAGGGCATCCTGCATCAAGTTCAACTTCAGAGCTTGAGGGCAGTGTGTTTGGCTCAGAGCTGTCACCAACAATCTCAACAACAGCAAGAACCGGACCATAAGCCCCAGTAAAATCGGCACAGGATTGGTATTTACTGCAAGGGCTTGCTAGTTCCAGTGCTGATGCAAGGTCAAAAGAGGCCCAGCAAAGTGGAACACCCATGAACATTGAGCGGATGATCGAGGCCTATCTGGAATGATCAAAACCCATTGCTGCATTGGTATGGAAAAAGGGCCCAAAGGCCAGTACTCAGCAGGCTGGCGATAAACTATCTGGCTTGCCCTGTCGCAAGTGTCTCTTCTGAGCATGTTTTGAGTGTGCTGGTACCATTGTAACAGTGAAAAGGATCAGTCTCTCGCCCCAAAACGTGGAGAGCTTAACCATGATCAAAATGAATCAGCACTTTATACCACTGAATTACAATATACGTGAATCGACGTGGGAAGATGAGGACAGCGACTTAGCTGACAGAAGTAAGGTCTTAGATGATTACCTACTTTTGTTTGAGGACGAGCTATACTTCCCTGAAAACTAGGCTTTGAACGTATTACTTTCTTTCTTCCTTATTTTACTTTTATTTGTGTGTGTGTCTGTCTTTATGGTTCGAAACTTCGAATCACAACAAATCCATCACCACCGCCTTCTAATATTTTTTATTGCCATATTGGAGTTGCAGCTCTGTGCATTTAACTTAAGTCCACTCCTCCTCCTCCCTCCTCCTGACTCACAGTAAATCCATTTCCCTTAAGTCAGATGATGATTGGATGAAGAAAACGTACAAAAGGAAGTTGCCTTGTCAAGTTCCTCCAAAAGAAGTGGAACATGATGACTACTATAGCTATCCTTCTTTCAAAGCCAAGAGAGACTGCCCCTTAACTTAAGATGAGAACAAGGAATAGGTAATGATGGCATGCATATAACACTGATTCTGAGTGATTGCTGTTTGTGTTGTTGTTGTTTGTTGTTCAGGAAGTGAATTCATTGTGTACTATTATTTAATCTACAAACTAAAAGTGGCTCATGTCAATGTTTCCCTTGTTGTTTAGTAACAAAATTGTACTTCTACTGCAGGCTGATCCATTGCATTTTTGAATATGGAATCTGGACTCACTTGGTACACTGCAGACTGAGTTGGGAAACACCATGATGATGACCACAGTAACATAATATCTTCGCAGTTAGTCAGTAGGATCGGATATGATTGATGGAATAACTCAGGGCGTGTCATGAGTGGCATAAAAGGTAAACAAGTCAACAACAACCACAGCAGACCTACATGTCTGTGTAGTGGTGGAGTCAAGTCATGAGTATAGTAGTGGTGGTATGACTGACAGCTGTGCATGCCATTGATTTAGTTACTTAATTTGGAAAATGCTATGTTGCTGCATATGTGACATGTGTGCTCTGTCTGGCTCAGTCAAAATCTAAGCTAAGTGGAGGTTGGGTGGGCGCTGTGGGCCTGCTCTGTCCTGTTGCTGTTGTAGGTTAATGCTGCAAACATACAACAGAGTAGACATGATTTAGACATACCGCTCTGAAAGTGTTTGCACTCCTCCGTAATTTATGGGTTATTTTCTCACCATGATTTTTAAATATCCCTTTTGTTTTTCCATCTACACTTACAGGCCGGCCTTTACCCTGTGCTAAACAGAGAAAAACAACTCACACTCACCTACCAATCCGCATCTGTCAGGCGGGCAGTGGCACCCAATATTGACGGATGCAGCGTCCTTGGAAGGCAGGACCAAGAGTAATGCCGAGATGCAACTCCTCAATTTGACCAGGATAACATACAGTAACACTTTAGTATCAACATTCATCATCTTTTAAATAATTTGATTCATTTTTTCTCTTCAATCGTTACGACTGTGTGTTGTTGTTGTTTACTCTCTGCTTATAAGTTATAATTGATTCCTACAGCTATTTTTTGATTTTCTTTGCTAGCTTTAAAAAGTAAGCCCAGTACAACAGAAGTAACAATGCCTGTAATTTGGTTCTCTCTGAGGGCAGACAAGCATGTCAAATTGCATAATAATTAATAATATACTGCTGCCCTGTACTGTCTTCTATTCTAGTTTGTAAGTACTACTTATCATTAACAATCAAGTCATCATCATCATCATGCGTGCATTTCCTTTTTCTCCCTTAACAGATTTATGGATATGATGGTCTTCTGCCAAGATTGTGTTTTGTTGTTTGTCCCTTCGTAGTGTTCTTCTTTGTCAAATCTTTCCCCAAACCTCCCTTCCCAACCATTCATCAAACCCTAACGATCTTACCCTGTGTTGTGTGATTCATATTGAGGTGTGACTAAATTAAATGTACAAGTAATCAAAAGAAGAGTGACCAATACAGGTAAGGTGTATTAAAAGAGGTGGGTGTCGCACGTGAAGTCTGAGGCCAGTTGTTAGTGATCCGATGGTAGGACCAAATTTCAAGAAAAAATGCACTATTTTTTCAGGAAACCCTCACTCACCCTAGTGGTGACATGCTTCATCATCGGGTCCACCGGGAGAGATCGAGTACCTCCCCGGTGTGCTGCGACGCCAGGAGACTGCGGAGCAGGTTTTTGTGAAGATGAAGTGTGAAAAATTATAAGGTTTAAAAATGTCAGAGGTTGTACCAAAAAACTTTATTCACTGGTTAACCTGACATATTAAAAATAAGATATGTGAAGGGAAACTAGCCAATTACTTTATACTGGTGTTTACCCTGTAAAGAAGGTCAACATGTTTCTGCCCATTTATGTGTGTAAATTTACTGGGCTTTCATCAGGACCGGTAAGAGAGTGTGCCAATGACAGGAGGGGCACGCTAAGGCCCGCCCTGCCAATGGTCGTGAAAGTTAAAAATAGCACTATGTGTAAAATTGGTGCACAAAGAAAAAGAAAACAAACTCATAAGTAGTGGGGGTTTACCTCTTTTGTGAGGAACCTAGGAGTCTGTAGGAATACGTAGGGATGACCACCAGGAAAGTCAAGACACGCATCGGGGAACACCGCAGCAACATTAGATGCAAAAAAATCACCACCAAACTCAGTGAGCACTTCCTGCAAACCAACCACACTCCAAATGACATGACCTGGACAGTGATCGAACAGGTCAACTGTATGAAAAACAGAGAAAATATTCTATTCGAAAAAGAGCAACGCTGGGTCTATCGACTCAGCACCCATATAAATGGGCTTAATGATCAGATTCTGTGGACCAGTGTCCTGAAACATTAAACTTTTACCTTTCTTCTTGAATGCAGATACCATGACCACACATGTCAAGTGGTTTATTCACATCCACGCCTTTTGGACTCACTTGAATACATCCTCATGTCAATAACCATGTTACTTACTCTATTCAGACTTATGTGGTTTTATTCATCCCCATCGGAAATTTGGTAACTTTGGCTGGGCGTTGCGCATACCGCATTATACATATCCCAGCCACACTGTAATTTAAGCTTGTGTTCCACCAGAGCTTGAGTCTCAAGCCTCTCTGTCACCCCAGCCAATCCAGACGCGATTTAGCTATCGCTTCTTCCAACCTCCGGTGCAAACAAAACAAGGCGAACTCCGCCCTTTTCCAACTCGAGGCTTGCGTGTCATATACAAGCCTCGCTTTCGAAATCACCCGTGAGTCTACCCGACGCCCTTATTGGCTCTAACCAGGCGGGTCCCGCCCTTCTCAAACTCGAGGCTTGCGTGTCATTGCAAGCCTCGCTTCCTAATTCTCTCGCGAGACGACGCGAGCCCCTTACTCCCTCATTGGCTCAGCGTCCTTTGTGCTCCAAGCCTCGTTTCCAACCCAGGCGCCTGATTGGTCCACTCTCGGCCACCGCCCTTCATACGCCTCGCTCGCCCACCGCAATGGATCCACGAGATCCAGCGAGGGTGAAGCTAGGTGCCGAGCGGGTGCCGAGCGTTGCGGGCGTAAGAGACCTTTCTCTGAAGACTCCTTTCTAACCAGATAAGTTGAATGCTTGGAATTCTGCCAGTTCTAAAAATCCTCCTCTGTGTGTATTTGTTTCCCTTTCTCCCTCAATTACAGGGTGTGCCATTGTCGCTCCCACCCCCCTCCTGTGTTCTATGGGGCGTGGATCTATTTCTTTACAAGTAAGGACATTTATCCTATACTCTGTATTGAATGATTGTGTGCTTGGGTAATATATATACCACGGCCAGCAGTGTCACGGCGCTTTTGCACCGGGACGCTGTTTCCTCGCATTGTCTTCCTTCGGGGTCCAATCCCTGACACCCCACTATAGGTAGCAAGATATATCTTGTATTTCCTCACAAACAGACTTATAATTGTCTAGTCTGCTCTTTGAGCCACTGCTGCTATACCACATATATGCAACAGTCTGCGCTGAACAGTTTGAATCGGCGTTAGTTGAGGTCCCTCCACCTCGGATTTTGGCATGATTTCAACTACGCAACCAAGGCATACCGGCCACGGCCCTTGATATGTATGCAAGCACGTGTCGAGCCACAAAGTCACCCTTTATGGCCACTGTACATATGCACAATCCAATGACTCGATATTTCTGTGTTTATGTTTGTGTTTGTCTGTCTGTCAATTTTTTTCCTACAGACTCCTAGGTTCCTCACAAAAGAGGTAAACCCCCACTACTTATGAGTTTGTTTTCTTTTTCTTTGTGCACCAATTTTACACATAGTGCTATTTTTAACTTTCACGACCATTGGCAGGGCGGGCCTTAGCGTGCCCCTCCTGTCATTGGCACACTCTCTTACCGGTCCTGATGAAAGCCCAGTAAATTTACACACATAAATGGGCAGAAACATGTTGACCTTCTTTACAGGGTAAACACCAGTATAAAGTAATTGGCTAGTTTCCCTTCACATATCTTATTTTTAATATGTCAGGTTAACCAGTGAATAAAGTTTTTTGGTACAACCTCTGACATTTTTAAACCTTATAATTTTTCACACTTCATCTTCACAAAAACCTGCTCCGCAGTCTCCTGGCGTCGCAGCACACCGGGGAGGTACTCGATCTCTCCCGGTGGACCCGATGATGAAGCATGTCACCACTAGGGTGAGTGAGGGTTTCCTGAAAAAATAGTGCATTTTTTCTTGAAATTTGGTCCTACCATCGGATCACTAACAACTGGCCTCAGACTTCACGTGCGACACCCACCTCTTTTTATACACCTTACCTGTATTGGTCACTCTTCTTTTGATTACTTGTATATTGCTTGGGGATTAAGAGTGCCCTAAAAACCCTTTCTCTCCTTTTGTTGAGACATATTTAGCTGCGCACAGCAGTGAGAGTTTTCTCTGGTTACACACACCTCTTTTTCTTACAAATATAAAAATTCTTTATATTTTGTACTAATAATGGCAGCAAATTTGGGACTCACTTTCTCTACGGAGGAGGTAGACGAACTTTTGGCAGATCCTAATATGTTCGCTGATCCAGCAATAGCTCAGGCTATTTCACATACAGCGGAATGGGAACAACTCACTGAACTAAAGCGCGACCGAATAAGAACTATACTTCATGGTACTATCCTGAAACAGTATCTCACCTCTAATTCAGCGCCCAAAGGGCTACTAGTTACGAATGCCCCGAGGATTTTTCTCAATGACGCCACATTTAGAAGAGATTGGGCCATGATTGCCTGGCACTGCACCAGAGACTGGCTGGTACTTATTATCAAGACAGCACTACGCCTATCCGAAACTCTGCTAATTGAAATCCAACAAACAGAAGCCCAATATAAAACTACAATAACGGGTTATAAAAAGAAGTTGGATGAAATTAATAAAGATCTTACGGAGTACAAGGACAACCTGATGCAGGCGAAACTCACAAAATTCCAAAAAGACCTCAAAAAATTTAAATTTGAGAACGTATATCCCTACTCCGATCCAAACTACAGTGTTCCAAAAAAGGACACAAATAAATCAGATGACTCCGATAGCAACTCCTCAAGAGGGAGTACAGATAGCAATCAGAGTCAAAGACAAAGAGGACGGAGAGGAGGAAGGGGCAGATCTAATTTCCCAAACCAACAACCTAGATGGCAGAACTATGGCCAGCCTAACAACGGTCCTGTACCGTTGTTTTACCAACAACCCCAGTTCCCCATGATGAACTGGAATCCGTACATGCACCCCCAGTTTCCCCTCAACCACCCACCGATGCCTTTTTTAGGGAGGGGCGGGAGAGGACGCGGACGGAACAGAGGCAACAGAGGCAACACACAAGTGACCTGGGAAGACGAGGATGCAGTGGGGAAACACACCCGCAGCAGAACAGCGACAGCCAGCACCAGCGCAGTGTAAGCTTGGTCACAAACCTCTCTAAAAAAGTCCTAACCCAAGAGGAGACTAAAGTCTTGGAAAAAGGCTTGGGATTTGTCCCTACCAGTCGTCCCGACAAATTCCTCTTACATTGTGAACTTTCGCAATTCTTTCGGAAATTAAAATTAAAGGCCTTCTTTGAATCTAAGGATCAGCCATTGACGGAAGAAGAAGAGTTTGACACTAACTTCAGACTCAAATCTACATTTATGCCACCTCCGCATACGACTCCCGCGGCAATTACCGCCTTTGAACAGGCAGTAATACAAGACCTGGAAAATTGTGAAGAACCCAAACGATTCCACAATTTTTCCGCTGTGGAATACAAAGCCTTGGACAACCTGAGAAACAACAAGGAAATAACCATTAAACCCGCCGATAAAGGCGGAGGGATAGTGATTCAGGACACCACTGAATATGATAAGGCCTGCATGACACTTCTGAATAACAGAACAAATTACTTGCTCCTCAACACAGACCCTACCACAGAAATGAAGGAACGAATTCGGGCCCTAGTACAGGAGGCGGAGACTGAAGGTCAGGTCTCCCCGCATGAAGCAGCATTCCTCATGGCAGGGGGACAAACTATACCCTATTTTTACACCCTGCCTAAAACACACAAAAATGTGGACCCTCCTCCTGGCAGACCGATTGTATCAGGGATCGGGTCAGTTCTAGAACCCTTATCCACCTTTTGTGACCACTACTTGAAACCATTAGTACAGAACTCCAGCACCTACCTAAAAGATACCAAAAGCTTACTTAAATTACTGAACGATACCAGTCTACCCGAAAGCACAGTAATATTGGTAACAATGGACATAGAGAGTCTGTACACCAGTATCCCACAGGAAGACACACTACGGGTACTAGGGGAAGCACTAGACAAAGAGGCTTGGGATTACACCACCCCCAAAGAATTCATCCTGAAATGTGCACGGATGGCACTCAAAGAAAATTACTTTGAGTACAAAGGCCAATTGTACTTACAATGCACAGGGACCTCTATGGGGAGTACCTTCGCTCCTAGCGTAGCGGGGTTGTATGTTTATGACTACGAAACAAAACATATCTTACCACCTACCAACCCCTATGCCTCCTCCATTGGATTATGGAGGAGGTATATTGATGATATCCTCCTACTATGGACAGGAACAGAAGCCAGTCTTATACATTTCCTGGAATGGGTCAATACTCTGGATCCTTTCTTAAAGTTCACTAGCAACTTCAGTAGGGAATCGATCGTCTTTCTTGATGTGGTAATCAAAATAGAGGGCACTACTTTTACGACTTTGACTCACCACAAACCAACGGCAAAAAACAATCTCCTGGACTTTAGGAGTTTCCACCCAAGACCTCTAAGGGAAAACTTGCCCTATGGCCAATTCCTTCGACTAAGAAGAAATTGTAGTAAAATTACCGACTACAAGGAACAGGCCAAGGAATTAACAGACAAACTAACACAAAGAGGGTACCCTAAAGGAATATTGAAAAAAAGCCAAACCAGAGCACGAAACCAACCTCGAGAGGGATTACTAGAGGACAATGTAAGGACAACCACGGAAATACCACTGACGTGTGTAACCACCTATAGCACCCTCTCAGACTCAGTGAAAAAATCCATCAATAAAAATTGGAGAACTATCAGCAGCAATTTCAGCAACTGGGAAAAAACGCTTTTTTCTTTTAAAAAAGGCAGAAGCATCAAAGATGCCTTGGTGCATACAAGACCATTAACAACCCCCAGTGCAAACACAGCAACCAGGTCTGTCACTGACGCTTGGCACCTTCCCCCAATCACAGGCCATTTTCCATGTACAGACTGTAGTGTCTGTCATCTGACCACTCACTCAAAACAACTCAACTTGGAACCAGGAAAAGTGTGGACACAAAAATCCCACACTAACTGTAATTCAACAAACGTGATTTACTTGATCACATGTCCCTGTGCGAAACGTTACGTAGGGATGACCACCAGGAAAGTCAAGACACGCATCGGGGAACACCGCAGCAACATTAGATGCAAAAAAATCACCACCAAACTCAGTGAGCACTTCCTGCAAACCAACCACACTCCAAATGACATGACCTGGACAGTGATCGAACAGGTCAACTGTATGAAAAACAGAGAAAATATTCTATTCGAAAAAGAGCAACGCTGGGTCTATCGACTCAGCACCCATATAAATGGGCTTAATGATCAGATTCCGTGGACCAGTGTCCTGAAACATTAAACTTTTACCTTTCTTCTTGAATGCAGATACCATGACCACACATGTCAAGTGGTTTATTCACATCCACGCCTTTTGGACTCACTTGAATACATCCTCATGTCAATAACCATGTTACTTACTCTATTCAGACTTATGTGGTTTTATTCATCCCCATCGGAAATTTGGTAACTTTGGCTGGGCGTTGCGCATACCGCATTATACATATCCCAGCCACACTGTAATTTAAGCTTGTGTTCCACCAGAGCTTGAGTCTCAAGCCTCTCTGTCACCCCAGCCAATCCAGACGCGATTTAGCTATCGCTTCTTCCAACCTCCGGTGCAAACAAAACAAGGCGAACTCCGCCCTTTTCCAACTCGAGGCTTGCGTGTCATATACAAGCCTCGCTTTCGAAATCACCCGTGAGTCTACCCGACGCCCTTATTGGCTCTAACCAGGCGGGTCCCGCCCTTCTCAAACTCGAGGCTTGCGTGTCATTGCAAGCCTCGCTTCCTAATTCTCTCGCGAGACGACGCGAGCCCCTTACTCCCTCATTGGCTCAGCGTCCTTTGTGCTCCAAGCCTCGTTTCCAACCCAGGCGCCTGATTGGTCCACTCTCGGCCACCGCCCTTCATACGCCTCGCTCGCCCACCGCAATGGATCCACGAGATCCAGCGAGGGTGAAGCTAGGTGCCGAGCGGGTGCCGAGCGTTGCGGGCGTAAGAGACCTTTCTCTGAAGACTCCTTTCTAACCAGATAAGTTGAATGCTTGGAATTCTGCCAGTTCTAAAAATCCTCCTCTGTGTGTATTTGTTTCCCTTTCTCCCTCAATTACAGGGTGTGCCATTGTCGCTCCCACCCCCCTCCTGTGTTCTATGGGGCGTGGATCTATTTCTTTACAAGTAAGGACATTTATCCTATACTCTGTATTGAATGATTGTGTGCTTGGGTAATATATATACCACGGCCAGCAGTGTCACGGCGCTTTTGCACCGGGACGCTGTTTCCTCGCATTGTCTTCCTTCGGGGTCCAATCCCTGACACCCCACTATAGGTAGCAAGATATATCTTGTATTTCCTCACAAACAGACTTATAATTGTCTAGTCTGCTCTTTGAGCCACTGCTGCTATACCACATATATGCAACAGTCTGCGCTGAACAGTTTGAATCGGCGTTAGTTGAGGTCCCTCCACCTCGGATTTTGGCATGATTTCAACTACGCAACCAAGGCATACCGGCCACGGCCCTTGATATGTATGCAAGCACGTGTCGAGCCACAAAGTCACCCTTTATGGCCACTGTACATATGCACAATCCAATGACTCGATATTTCTGTGTTTATGTTTGTGTTTGTCTGTCTGTCAATTTTTTTCCTACAGACTCCTAGGTTCCTCACAAAAGAGGTAAACCCCCACTACTTATGAGTTTGTTTTCTTTTTCTTTGTGCACCAATTTTACACATAGTGCTATTTTTAACTTTCACGACCATTGGCAGGGCGGGCCTTAGCGTGCCCCTCCTGTCATTGGCACACTCTCTTACCGGTCCTGATGAAAGCCCAGTAAATTTACACACATAAATGGGCAGAAACATGTTGACCTTCTTTACAGGGTAAACACCAGTATAAAGTAATTGGCTAGTTTCCCTTCACATATCTTATTTTTAATATGTCAGGTTAACCAGTGAATAAAGTTTTTTGGTACAACCTCTGACATTTTTAAACCTTATAATTTTTCACACTTCATCTTCACAAAAACCTGCTCCGCAGTCTCCTGGCGTCGCAGCACACCGGGGAGGTACTCGATCTCTCCCGGTGGACCCGATGATGAAGCATGTCACCACTAGGGTGAGTGAGGGTTTCCTGAAAAAATAGTGCATTTTTTCTTGAAATTTGGTCCTACCATCGGATCACTAACAACTGGCCTCAGACTTCACGTGCGACACCCACCTCTTTTTATACACCTTACCTGTATTGGTCACTCTTCTTTTGATTACTTGTATATTGCTTGGGGACTAAGAGTGCCCTAAAAACCCTTTCTCTCCTTTTGTTGAGACATAAATTAAATGTACACCAATAATTGATCACACGCTTGCTGGGGCGAATGAGGTCAAAGTAACACTGATTCAATTTCAAGGCAGGGCGACGATCTTCCTCTGCTTGCCCACCCATGCTCAGTATATTTGCAAGTCAACTTTTTGTCCGAAGGAACCTAATCCATCATAATTAATTGCAGGCATCGATTGGATTCATCATCCTCCAATTACAGCACTAAAGGTTATGCTTGTGTCGAGTGACTCAACACAACTACAGTTTGTAACTTGTTGTTGTACTAGGCTATCCCCACCACCATTATGTTTTATTTTACATTAGCGTTGCTAATCAGCAATATTATGGTTTATTATTTGGCAGTATTCTTGTGTACTGTACTGTACTTCGTTCTACTACTCCTTCTAGAGTCTCTTTCAGGCAACTGACTGTCTCATTTTATTTTTTGGCAAATGCTACTGCCAGTGTCTACTACTACCACCACAACCATGGCATCTTGGGAAACCAAACCATCATCACCATGCAGCCATCGCTGTGCCTACGTTTGATAATCAATCACAGGTAAGAGATGAAGTTTGGGAGGCATAATTAATAATGGAAATTAATTCATTAATTCACACACCCACACCCTTGAGTCCAGTTCCAGAATGCATAGACTAGAAGGAGAGACTGACAGTACTAGTAGGACAAGTCACTCAGTGAGGGTACCACATCTATCTGCTCGTATGTTACAAAAAATGGGCAGTTTATTTAAATCAAACACTGGCTGCGGCCCTGCAGCAGCAAAGGAAACAGTGTGACGTAAAAGAGTAACCCCTCCACAAAACATTTACATCATATGTAAAGTTTAAGTATAAATATAATTTAATCCCCTAACACAAATAAATATGTAAAAAATAATCCCACAACATCTGACCCACCCCTCTCCCTAACCCCAATCAATGTCCAAAAAGAATAGTCCAACCAATGTCAGTTCAAAAATAAAATTGTACATATAAGTTATAACCCCATCTTTTCCCCAACGTGCGCCCAATGCCCACCCACCAACCAACAAAAAAAGGGGGCAATCCAACGGGATCTCTCTATCGGCGGGCTCGCAGTTGCCAGTTAACTGCCAGGACCTCCTGTTCCTTTACCTGCTCCTCTAAGTGAGCCATTTGGAGGAGCATGTGGCGCTTAAAAGCTCAGCAATTGAATCCGCGAGGGGGCAGCAGTGCTGGATGTTGTGTGGCGTACCACTCGAGGCCTGGCTGGGGCCCGGGGCATTGGAGGAGACTGCAGCTGTGACCGCCTCCTCCCCCACCAGAGCCCCAGCCGACAATAATAATTTCGGATGGCCTCCAGCTTCCGGCGCCGTGCCATGGCTACCAAATCCTTCCTGTCCAGTTTAGATGATTTTGTTGGTTCAGAAGGAGTAGCTATAGCAAGAAGAAAAAATAATATTGTTGTAACCAATATACTCTTAGCAAAACAGTAAGACAAATTAATTCTAAACATAGTGGCACAGTAGCAGTAGCAAGCACAGTACATAACATTTGTGGTATCTATCCTCCCACTTTCTCGGCCTCTAACATTTGTGGGACTTTCAGGCATTATACTAGTACTATGGACTCACTCGAGTAGTACACCAGTCTTCTTCTTCTCTCTTATTTAGCTAAATTAAGTAACCTTGTTGTAGCCAGCATGCCAGCTCAGTCAGCTTGTGCACAAGATACCTACTCGTCTCGGGACGCAGTCTCATGTTAGTTTTATTTACTACTGTGCATGTGGGGAAGCGGACTACTACACAATCACCTTATTGTTCTATTATGGGTGGCAATGGCCATACTCTGTTACATAAAGGGCAACTGCTCAATTTAACTTTCACCCTGCCCTGACTACTATACTACAACAAGGCAGATGATATCTGATACAAATGACCATTGCTTATATATGGGACGACATGAGGTACTTTGTTTTGATTGATTGTGTTACCATGCAGCTGATAGCCCACCCATGGCAGGCCGACACAGTCAAAAATAAATGAACATAGGTAGGGAGTGGGCCTCGGAGTCAGAGGGAGGCGCTTGATAACAACAACCACGCATAATAAATATGCTGTGCTTGCAAACTACTGTGAGTCAAGGATGTATTCTGAAAATACAACTTCTATTCGCCTTGGCTTTACTACTCTGGAGTGGTTTCTTGTTCTTTTACATTCTCTTCAAAGACTCTTCATCCAGTGACAGTCTCCACCTATGCTATCTGATGAATACCACCCAGGCATCCATCCATTCAAAGTAAACATGCCTATCATTCTTCTTAATCTCTCAACAAACCTTAGTTTGTTTCTCCTTCTTTGCTTGCCTTTGAGTTTGACCCATGAAACATCCCGGAGGATTCTTGCTATCCACCCATACAGTTTCACCCACCCAGGCAGGCTTCTTTTCTTTCACCTTCTAACCACCCTTCAACCACCCATGCATCTGATTCCTATCAGCCACCTATGCATGCATCCTACGCATCCTTCTCTGCCAGTCATATATATTACATCTCACCCATCCTTCCTCCTTCCATCCTTCTTTCCCTTTTCGTTCAACCCATCAATCAAGGTCATCTTATCTGACTCTTAGTCTTCTCCATAAAACTTTCACAGCTGAGCTGAAGTCAGATAGAAGAGGCCATTAGTTACTCAACTACTCCCGCCTCTAATGCTATTGCTCTAATGTTCACAACAACTTAGTTCTCTCTCAACTTACACAACACACTTGCAGCAAGTGTGTAACTATTGTCAATAAGTAAGAAATATAAGTATAACTTACCACCGCCCACCACTACTGCTGGCTCACCCACCCCTGTGGTACCTGCCGCATCCACTGCTGCCTGCTGGCTTGTGTCACCTGGTGGTCGTGGTCGGTTTGCCTAGAAAACACATTACACATTTTTTAGATGCCATATACACATCCCTTATTTTTCACTAGCAAGATCAAAAAAATGCATACATATACCACATACATCACTACAAATCGGGTACTAGAGTAGAGTAGACACTCCTAGTAGTAGTCTGCCCTATCCTATCAGAAATAGTGACATATCTGGTTGGGCATTTTGTTGGTGGGAATTGTTGAAAAGCATCTCAAGATTAAGAAGGCTAGAAGAGGCCAACTGCAAGGACTGGACTCTGTGGCTAAAGCTATTGTTGAATCTGAGTTTTAATAAAACCTTTTAAATAAAGAATGGTCAACTGTGCAAGCTTAGCTACAAGCAGACTAAATATAGTAGTGTTACAGAAAGTCATATCAGAGGCAGGTAGAGGCAGGGATAATAAGAATTTAGAAACAGATAGTCTCGATCGTAGAAGATTTGGTAAAAAATAGATTTAGGAAATGGCGTTCTCCAGCTGCTCCCGCCGACTCTGACCTCGGGTGCTGCTCAAGTAATATATATTAAAGAAAGAGACAAACATTGAGGATTGGTGTGAAACAAATAAAATATTTAAAAAAACGCTCCAAAAAAATTTGGGAAACAACAATTGCAACAAAATTGACCTATCTAACCTGATCGACTGGCAGTATCTCGGAATTTACGGACCGTCTAGTTATTTTATTTATGAACACCAATCCAGTGTTCCATTCTGATTCCAGAATACTACGCCTAAGTCCAACCTGACCTAACCCACCTATTCAGACGGGCCAACAATTGTTCACTAAGTCTGCATTTCAATTTATTTTAGTCCTCAAAAATGCATAGCTAGAGGACACCTGCATACATTTTTGCATACACCAAACTGTTAGTTGGTTGGTTGCTGCTGATATTCTGTGAAGCCTAATACTCCCTCACTAAACAAACTACAAAAGGTTCTAATAAGGACTGAAGTAAGCAGTACTCAACAGCACGTGACGTAATGGAGGATGCATCACGCAGACCGCTTAAAAATTACCAACTAATACTAAGTAACTAAACTATCTATCCACCACTATCTTAGTGACAGGAGGACAAAGCAAGGACTAGAGTCTCTCTATCATTACCTGACTTAAGTTCTCTAAAGTAAACTCCTACATAATCAGCCCAAGCGAGCGCAAAGTTGCAAAAAACAAGTAAGATTAGTAGCGCTGAGCACCTGTGTCTAGAAGAATAAAAATCACAGAGGATTTTTAAACTTAATTTACCTGTAATGTAAGCAGCAGCATTCTTGCTATTAGGAAAATAATTATATTCTCAATAACAGTAACACCGTCTAGAGAACACACAATACTACTACTATTAGCTACTCACCAAGCCCCATGACCTCAACACCTAGCAGGTCCAGCATGTCTGACCACTGGTGGGTCAGCTGGTTATGGGTGCGCCAGACCCGAGAGCAGCAGAACACTGCCCGGCGCACTCTCGCCCATCGGCGGTGATGCTCCTGGGTAGCGTACCCGGAGCCAGGCCTGCCGCCTGCTGCCAAGGTCAAGGGGAGGTGGCACTGCACAAAAAAAAACTAGGGTGGCCACCTCTGCCTCGCCGAAAAGGGATCGGGCCTGCACACCTGCCGGGCGGAGTCTGTCGCAAGACAGGCAGCTCTTTGGCGCGAGCCTTTGAACACGGTACCCTTTCCCTAAGGCCTTGTTCTGGGGTGGGCGGGGTTGCGGAAAAGAAAATTTAGCAGGAAAAAATAAATTTTGTGGAAGAAGTATTAGAGTAAAGAAGTGTTGTATAGCATTTTAGGATCCAAGCAAAATTTACTGATTCATGCCCTTGTATAGGTACAATTCACATTGCCCTTATATTGGCATAGAAATCATAACCATATTTAGACATAACCCATGCAGTCCAAATACAGGCAATGACTACTTCCACTCGTTCCAAAAAGCCACACCGATTTCTTGGAAAACTCGGCTTCAGCAGTCAGAGTCATCCCCTTGCTTGAATATTGATTTGTCCAAGAATTCATGGAGTTTTCAAAGAACTACCATTCCCTTGGGGTTCGTTGGTGACGTTATTATGTCCGACTTTACATCAAACTAGGCACTTTCCAGGTATAAGTATGCCTACACTTGCTCTAGCAAACACACAGTGGTTCGGAGCAGCTCGACTATCTACTTGCCCGACGCAGCTCGCTTCAGCAAGTGCCGAAGGAAGCCGACCCTCCAGCTGACGCACTGATTGAGAGGCTGCATTTTTCCCGGTGAGAATCCAGCTCCAGTGTTTCCAAGCTCCCCTTGCGGGGTGTTGGGAAATCGAGTCCCGAGACAGAGATACCAGCCCTCCGTCATACTAAAACCAAGGTACGGAGCTGATTAGACCCTAAGATAAATCTTGGTTAGATTCTTGGCAAAGAAAAACTAAACCTATGCTACACCTCACTTACTTCTTCCCGCGTACTAGACTTAGGATAGGTACATTGGGGTAGGCGTATTTTAGAAGCACAGGTTGAGTACTTTTAGCCTTTGTTTTTTATGTATGTATTTATCTATGGTTTAGAAACCATACAATGCTTTTACAGTATTATTTTATAATACTCTTCTTACTGTACTCATTATACTTAGCAACCAGTATTACGATTGTAGCAGATCACTTTAATTGCATGAGAAAGAAGACTGTTCAATAAATCATTTTATTGAAACGCCCATCTCTCTATTTTCTCTGCACCTCTGATGAAACGAAGCATGCACGATTGATTGAGTAAAATATCTATCTATTGTTTCCATGACTCTGAAGATCATTTTTATTCCTGGGGAAACAAAGTTGTCATGTTTATGCGGTTGTCAGAAACGAATCCCTTCTTGTGTATTCGAGAACGTTTCTAGTGACCTCTGAGCTAGCTGGCACTCACAATTAAGTCTAATATATTCGATAGGACCTAGTCGACCTCAGTCCTACGTCAAATCTATAGGATATATTATTCGAATGCGCAGAGCCTATTGGGAATATAGGAACTACACTACAAAAGAAAATTTAGCAGGAAAAAATACAGTTAGGGGAAGAAGTAGGAGAGTAAAGAAGGAAGTAAAATAAAGCAGTAGAAAAGTTTAAAAAATGCAGTAGAACTAAAACGCAAAATATAGACTTAGGGACAGAGAGGGATAGATAATAAATAAAAAATGTCAGAAAAACAGGGTAAAATACAAAGGATTGAAAAGATTGGAGAAAGATTGGAAAACTGGCCCCAGAACCATGCAAAAGTTAGGAAAACAAGATGGCCGTGCCCATTGGCGACCGCGTGGTGAAGTTTGTGCAATATTTCCCCCTAACACGTCACCCGCGTTGACGAACGTCAATAACATCTCGCGAGCATACCCGAGCACAACACAAGCATACGCAAGACAACGCGAGCATGAGGAAACAAGCAACTCCGCATGTGCGCGCAGCTACGTGTAGCGTTGTGGAGTTTTTGTACATCTTCGCATAGCCTCGAGTAGCACGGCTACACGATCTTTGCCCAGGGTTAGTTGTTTCATGATTTATTGATGGTTGTATCATAGCATGAAATTTAATATTAGTTATTAAACATAAGCTGAGATCTAGGTTTCTTTTTATATCCAGCACAACAACCTTCACTTAGAAAAAAATACAATTACATCGGCAAATGGCACAGACATTTCAGAATATCAGATAATATTAGATAATTTAATGAGTCAACTTATTTCTTCCGAACGCACACACAATTGTCTCCTCATTGTCGGTCTTTTACATAAATTTAACTATTCCTTTATTGCTTGTTCTCGTGCAAGTGAAGCTACACTTTGAGTGAATGGTCATAAGACAGGGATTCCTTTCATTATAACAGGCATTTCAGCTTTCCATGTATAACTATCAATATACCCTTTTCCCTTTACTTGCTCACATATGCAGATTCAATAAAACTATTCATGGAATAATAATAATCATAATAATATTTGCTATTGTTATTAAATGAGGACTGAGCATTAACTTTCATTGCTTCAACCCTCCCCAGATCTCCTTACAATACCCTTCCCCAAGTAAAATGCTTGATCTACACAATAAAAGCCAAATGCTAATGCCTTATCCATAATTCGGTCAAGTGGGCACCATAACTTACATTGTTAAGTCATGTTAAGAGCATTTGGTATGTTATAAATGTTATTACGCGCTTGATTACTAAATTTAGAAGACATAGGGCAATATGTAGGTAATTGCCATTTACCGATTCTAAAATACCGAATTTTACCGATTCGGTATTTCAGAATCGGTAAATGGTATGTAGCAAAAAAATCTGTAAATATTACCGAATCGGTAATATTTGGTAATTTAGAATCGCCTTTACTGAATTTCGGGTTTACCGAACGGTAATGAGCCACCTACATCGGGCCCCTAATGAGGAAAATTAAAGAGCCAAGACTTGAGGGATTTTCTAAATCCTAAGAGAACATGAGCAGCTTTAATGTAGAAAGGAAGTTCATTCAAGGCAGGGGCAGAAACCCACACAAAGCTGAGACCACCCCTGATAGTTCGTTTGAAGCTGAGAACTACCACTGTTTTAGTAGAAGACGTTCTTAGAGATCTAGGGCCAGATGTAGGAAGGCCTTTACCGGTCGGTAACGGCCGAAAATCGGTATTTTCGGCCGTTACCGACCGGTATTTAGCATTCGGGATGTAGTAGACCGAAAATCATCCGAATCGGTAAATTTACCGAATCGGTAAAGTTACTGAATCGGTAAAATACCGAATCGGAAATGTTACCGAATCGGTAAATTTACCGAATCGCAAAGGTTTGCGAATCGGTAAATTTACCCAATCGGTAATATTTACCGAATCGGTAAATTTACCGAATCGGTAAATTACCGAATCGGTAAATAAGAAGGGTAAAAATGGATATTGAGATGTAGGGAAGCTCTGAAATATCGAATTTGCTTGAAATTCGGTATTTAAGAGTCGGTATTTACCATGGATTGGAATCAGGTGGTAAACAGGTGCAACCTATAAAAATGGACCCAAAATGCAATTCTTCTTGCACAATGGCGGCATTTTATGTGATTGCAAGACGGCTAAGGCTACAGAAGGAAGGGGAGAGGGAATGGCAGAGAGAGGAGCAGGTCTACAGACAGAGGATAACCCTGTTCATGCTCACAGAGGCAGAGATACTCCAGAGGTACAGGTTGGCCCCAGACACCATCACTGACCTCATCAGGGACCTCCACCCACTGTTGGAGCACACTACCCCAAGGACACACGCTATTCCTCCCCATGTACAGGTGCTGTGCAGCCTACACCTGCTTGCCTCTGGGAGCTACCAGAGTGTGGTTGCTGTGGTACGTGGGGTGACCCAGAGCAGCCTGTCAAGGTTTTTCCACAAATTCCTTGACGCAATGTTACAGAGGATGGAGCATTACATATCATTTCCTGCAACCCATGCTGAACTGGTCCAAACAAAATCAGACTTCTACCAGATGGCACGTTTCCCCAATATCATTGGCTGCATTGATGGCACGCACATTCCCATTTGTCCCCCTGCTGTCACAGAATATATCTACAGGAATAGGAAGTCCACCCACACCATCAATGTGCAGGTGATCTGCAATGCAAAGTTCGCCATTACTCACCTTGTGGCAAAATTCCCTGGGAGTACCCATGACTCCTATATATTTCGACACAGTGGCATCTATGCACGGCTGACTGCAAGTGAATTTGGTGAAGGATACCTCCTAGGTAAGGCACAGTGTGTGACCCCTATAACACCTATTGCAGTAAGCAGTACATGTATGCATGTGATTAAATCATACCCATTTTATTTTAGGAGACAGTGCATATGCCCTCCGCTCCTTCATACTCACCCCCTACCTCAACCCCTCAACACCCAGCCAAAGGAGATATAACCGGGCACACAAGAGCACACGCAATGTTGTTGAGAGAACATTTGGCATCTGGAAAAGCAGGTTCAGATGCTTGCACAAGAGTGGAGGTGCAAGGCAGTATACCCCCATCACCTGCTGTAAGATCATTGCTGCCTGTGCCATGTTGCACAATCTTGCTGTGAAGAGGGGGACTGAGGTGGAGTTGTCAGACTATGAGGATCATGATGACGACATTGCTGTGCCTGAAACACAACCTGCTGGAGTGTCAACACCAAGTGATGGCAGATACAGACGTGAGGAAATAACACACAACTATTTCTGAGTAAGTGATGACACTGAAACCTATATTGAAAGCACAAGCTTTTGTTTAATTTAGTATATTTCCAGGTATGTTAAAGAACAAAAGTGCAACAGTAAGCATTTCACAGCAATGCTCACAGTGAGCAAACACACACACACAGGTGTTGAATCCACCCACCATAGTTGTATATTGTCACTAGGCAGGTTTAAATGGCACTAATGTGCAACTTAAACTTTTTGATCTATGATTATAATGTCCAATGGCAGTAGGCCATATTATCAACTGTTTATTTTCGGCCACGCTTTGCACTAGCAGGTGTTTGTGGCTCAACCTGTTCACTGGGCGTTTGGCCTGTAGCCTCACCCTCTCGCCTGCTGCTCCTCCTTGTCTCTACGACATGGGGGCTTGCCGTGCTGCTCCTACTGGTGCTACCTTCAGTGTCCGGCACGTCAATGGCAGCAGTTTGTGCACTTTGGGCATTGAGTAGAGCCTCCAGCGCACCGGTCATTCCGGCTATGCCCCTTGTGAGCTGATTGCTGTTATGAGTCAGGACTTCCTGACTGTTCATGCTACGTCTGCATAGCAGGGATGTGGCTGTTGCCAGGCGGTGGATAGATTTCTCAGTTCTCTCTGCACGCTGCTTCTCCCTGCGCCTTGAAGTAATTTCAGAGTCCAGTTTTGTGCACAGTTGCTGCATGGATTGTGACATGTCCTGTATGCCTGTTGCCATGCCCTTGTTCACTTCCACCAGCTCCCTGATGCCCTTGCCAATATCCTGCATGTTGATGTTGAGGTTTCGCATTTGTCTTTGACAGGCCATGATGCCCTTGCCCTGCATCCTCTGAATCCTGACCATGGATCCCTCCAGGCCTTGGAAGACACTGGACCCCTCCCCACGTGCACCTACACTCCTTCCTTGTACTGTGCGCCGTCTACCGGTACTTGGTACAGGCTCTGTGCTGGGCTGCAGTGTGACAGAGATGGCAGCTTCAGCCAAGTTGTGTGACTCTTCACCCACCATTTCACCAGCAGCTGTCTCCATTTCCAGCAGTGGGGAAACAACATGCCTCCTGCTCTAGTCCCGACGAGGAGGATTACCCTCCTTCTGCCTCTTTAACACGTTGTCCACGTTTTATTTGGGGAACAGCCTACTCTTTATGTTATGCATTGCTTGGGCATGTGTGCAGAACCCCGATAACAAGCCCTACCAGTGCCCCTCTTTTGTGATAGATTACATTGCGGCCGCCATGTTTTCCATTGCGGCGGGTGCTGTGCCTGCCACATGGTGCAGGGAAATTTAGGGGGTGGGCCCCCCATACCCAAAACCAAAGGGCCCAGAGGTAAGGGGGGCACGCTACAGGCCCCCAAAGTCCATCCCCGCCAGCCTTTCCATGGCGGGTGAACCGCTATGGAAAGGCTGATGGGGAGGCACATCGTAATCCCAACGACGGTGCCTGTTAGGCACCACCACAATTTTTGGGATGGGAAGGCCAACGGCAGGCTCAAGGAGCCCATTGGATGCACGGCGGTTGGATATTCCGACCGCCATAGCGGGCGGGAAATGGCCTCACGATGGCGGTGAACCTGCCACCGATAGCCTGTCGGTGGCGGATTCACTGCCATCATAATCACCCCCTAAATATGAACCATATAAAATGTTCCACCATCAAGTATTCATTGAGATAGACAAGTCTTTGTGGAGCATTGTTGTTCCCCATAAACGGTTCATTTGAGGTGTGGGAATAAAGAGACTCACCTATCTATACTTGGCAAAATAAACTGGTGTAGCATATAAACGTATTTGGTTGCAAATGATTCAGGAGCAATAGACATACATTTTAAATTAGAAACAAAAAAAGACTGTACCTTTCTTTTCGTCACCATGCCGAATTCTGCTGAAGTTTCATACAAATTTTCAATATCAGTAATAAAAGCTTAAAGCAAAATTGAAAAATATTCAAAGGTTAAAAGTGCTTTCTACTATGAGAAATCAAAATAAAAATTCACCAACGTGGATTTAGTCTTAGCAGGAACATTAGGCACACTTAGGAGAACTTGAAACAAAGTTTTTAATACTGATAAATGAATGCCTGCTTTCGCAATACCACATAGCTAATTGTATTTACCATGATGTTATGATGTCTATTCATTAAGAAAACAATTTAGCCTTGAAAACGTCAATTGCTCAGCTGGATAAAACACATGTTAACAGCATGAAACAGATGTTATTTGTAGTTGCTTATTATCATTTTCTCTGGATCAATAAAAATGCATTTCAAAACTGATTTATTATTCAAGATAAACTGATAAATGCCTTCTGATTGTCTATAATATACACTATTATGCTTCAGATATCTGTTAAATAAAATCATCCACCATACGAGTATTCTAGACATAGCCTAATAAGGAGAGCTATCACTTCCTACGTAGCTATATTCACATATTTATTTTATAAATGTTTTAATTTTGTATATATTAAACAAAAATAACATTTGTAAGATTCTGCTGTTCATTTCTATTTTGCTCCATTGATATTGCTGACTGACTGGACTGGAGCTTGCCTTGCATACTACACCTTTTTCACTCTTGCACTTGAACGCCTTCCCCAAATGCTGGACTGCTACACGTTACACGAAAGACAAGAACCCACACTTCCATGAATTTCACACCATATAGTTTAGGGATGAAAAAAGATAAACACTATTTAATGCGTTTACCTTGGCGATTAGTTGCGCCAGTTTTATTCATCAATTTTCACGAAAAGAGAACATGTCACTATAGCCAAGAGAAATATCAAAGCCTTAAACGTAATGACCACGACAGTTTTAGTGTCCAATATTTACAATGAAAAATTCAATATTTACAATGCAGAAATGTGATTTAAACAACGACTTGACAAAACATACATAAATTGTGAAACTGTGCAAAAATAGTACACAAACGTCATTATGTGATATCATTTCACAAGTAAAATGAGGGGAAGAATTATCCACATGTTTTTTTTCCTAACATTTTTTGTGAACCAACAGTTTTTTAAAAACTGAAATATAGTATTTGGCAAAAATGGAGATTTTTAGTAGGTCTCCAAAAACAACACGATAACCTCTCGGTAGAAATGTTGATAGGCTTTTAAATCATAAACAATTTTAGATGTTTACAGGACTTGATCCTATCCGCCTACGCGTTTCGAGTTTGTGAGGGTTCTTCTCAAACTCTCTTCAGGGCCAAAAGAATTCCATTCCCCATTTGTTAAACCTAATAGTGAAAACATAACAAATAATAGATACTTAGTGCTAGCTGCTTCCATCAACCTGCTAAAATCTCCTCCTATGTACAATTTGTTAAAACAACACATACCTCTAGGGACTCGAGGTAGGTTAGTTCATCCAAATAACTTGTGGAATTTTGAAAGATTTTGAAGGATTTGTGCGTGTTTCTAGAAAAACAGGAGTTTTATATGTGATACCTGTTTTTAAATATGAGATGCCATTTTCGGTGAGACAGATTAACAGTATGCTCATACCTGGCTGTAGTTGAGAAGGCCAATTGGTCGTACTGCTATTTTTCAGTTTCCTTCATTTGGAAAACAAAGCGCTGTAAGTGGAAATGCTCGTGTTATTTAATTCCTGAGCCAGCATGCTTCACTCAATCTTATGCTTTACTGTCCTGAGTGGGATGGCACTTACTTTGATTATGTTGAACCGTCTGGTTTATTAATTACCAACGGTATCTCAATGAGCTTGACACTCACGGTGTCACCGCCGGAATCTTCCTCTGGCACCGCGGCTCTGTTGGAATAACAAATGAGCGGCAATCAGGGCTGAATTCCAAACCGCGCTGTGAATTATGCGGGAGCCGCTAATACGTGTTGTTGCATTTAGCCGGGCGGCTCAGTTTAAAATTTAGACGCAGGGGGACCCGCGCTCGAAATTGTTACAACAAAGTATGCCCGCGCTGTAAATTAAGCGGGAGCCGCTAATGAGTGCTGTGACACTTCGTCGGGCGGCACAGCCTAAGATTTACACGCGGGAGAACCCGCGCTCGAAATTATTAAAGCCAAGAGTGCTCGCATTTGTGTTTATGTGCTACACGTGGCACACCAATGCTTTAATAATGAATACAGAGCTGTTTTCATCAATCATGGTCTGGCAGAAGGAAAGAGCTCCTTGACAGACAAGGTGTAGGGAGGATGTTGTACAGCAGCAGAGTCTCGGTGGAGCCCCACAACTATGCAAATCACTTAATCTCTCCGGGTGATAAATTGTTATATAAATGTGCTCAAGAGTAAAAGTCAAAACTTTATGAAAATATAGTTCTACCAAAGCGGATGTTAACACTATTTTGGAAGCGGAAAACCAATAACAGAAGCAGATGAGGAACAAGCAATGGTAAATGCGGGAAAATATGCTACAGCCAATCGAAATAGAGGAAAGGTAAGTGGCACGCACAGGAACCAATAAGAAGCCAGGAAAGAGAGGCGGTGGGATGTAAATCCCGGTTAAGTTTACATTGAACGCAGCTCAAGCGCTGTGTAGTCGAAACTTAAAAAGAGGTGTATTTTTCACAGCCTGGCCTTGCCATTCTTATACAAAGAATGACAATGGGCCAGGCTGCTTGAGCACACCATGTGAGATCTTTGCCTCCTTGGGGTCGATCATGGACTTTGGACTATGTATCATTTAGAGATGACATAAACTGCACTATGATGAGGTGGGGAGGCAGTCTGTTAGAGCATCAAACTCTTTTTTCATGTGAATGGGAGTTTATGTAGGGTTGGTCCACTGAAAACTGTAATTGTTCCCTACCAACTCCTACATTCATGACATTTACATTGCAAACAAATGCATTTTTCTCATCAATTGTTACAACATGCCTTAGAGTAATGCAGGTCAGCAATGCAATCCCTGTTAAATTTCACTTTTTTGAGTTCATGTTTTATTGTATATCTATTCTGTTTCCGCAGAGTATTTTATTTTCCCAGATGTGTTTCTGTAATCTATTTTTTCATGCAGATTACGAATCTTGTACAGCGCATCATACAAGATGAGTTGCCTTCAAGTGTTAGGGTGAGCTCAGGGTATGATGGGGCAAGACAAGCGCTCCAAAATTGTGTCTGAAAGCACTGAGTTTCTCCAGGTGCTTCTCACTGGGTTATAATGGTGTTCAGAAAAATTGTCATGCAATCTTTGGTCTCTCTATAGAGCACAGATAGAGGGTCACATTTGTGCCATTTGGAATAACGATTATAGAGGAAAGTGTGTGAAAGAGACAAACAGATGATAAGCTATTGACAGTGAAGTATTAGATCTGGGAGGATCAACAAATTAACAGTGCGAGCAGAGCAAAGGGTCTGTTTTGACTCTAAGAGCCTGTGTACGAGCCAAGCCCTGAGAATGTGTGGCGTCTAAATCACACAACAAATATGCAAATATAGGAGAACGTTTATTCAAAATTACAAAAAAGGTATATGACTTAAACTATAGAAGTGTTTTGCTGCGATACATAAGAATATTTCACTGCATTGAAAAGGATTTAGTGAACGTGATATTTTTAAAATACAAACTTAGAAACATTCATGCCTCCTGCCATGACAACAATGCCATTAGTAATCTACTTGATAAGTCAGTTGTCATGTGCACCTGTTATATGGCCTATAATCTTATTATAATGGAACAACATCATAGTCCATTAGATCACACAAAAAAGAAGTTTTGTACAGCACACATCCTGATCTAACATATCTCAAGATGTTTTTAGATACAATAATGAAGAATAAAAGAGGCAAAGTGAAATAAAATGTTTGCCTAAGATCACACAAAATGTTCAAGCAGGGAGGCCAAGATTGATACCAGGTTTTCTGGTTTCAATTCCAGCAATAGATGAGTATCTCGTTCTCTCACCTGTTTTACATCAAAGATTATTGTTTGTCTTTAATTCTTGGCCCATGAGCTTAGAGTGTGGCTGGCAAGCAAAAGCCACATGAAAGCTCAGCTTGTTTTGGTGTTGAGAATCCAAGAGGACCTCAAGGTGAGTCAGAGCCAGGCATCTGGCTGGAGCGTCCAGAGGCTCACTCACTTCTATGAAGTGTTGGCCAGAAAAGAAAATACCTTGTGATAAAGAGAGTGAAAGCATGGTCCTTTGAGGGGACAGAACAAAAACGGATAATGGGAGTGTGCATGCCCTGTAAGGATGTGGCTTGCTCAACACTCTGGAGGGAACAATGATCTGTAGTGATGGACAGCTAGTAGTATAAGTGAAAGGGCACCGACCCCCTACAGGCCACATGAGGGTGGACCTTAGACAGTTTAGTGATTCTGGAGAGAAGGGGGACTGTTAATGTACTTAAAGGCCCCCTTCGCAACTTTAACACATTTAAACACGCATGTTTTCAGCATTAATGGGCTAATAAGACCTTTCCCACAACTGAGTATACTACGATAACTAAAACCTTTCCTCCCTGAAACAGCATTCAAACTGGCCGTGCAAGCACTCGTAATCCCCAGTTTGGAATAGAGAAATGCTACTCTGATTGACCTAAGTTGTGCCACAACAGCCCCCTTAAGGGCTTCACTCAACTCGGCGGCTAGGCATATCACTGGGTCAAAAAGGTACAGACATATCTCCCCTGACCTTAAATCCGATCCCCTACGAAGCAAGAATCCAAATGAAAACTGCATGCATGACACACAAAGCTCTACATTTCAACACCCCAACCTATCTTGCCAGCAAGCTTGAGCTAACAGGGGGCACTAGATCCACCAGAAGTGCTAAAGCCACAACGTTTCAACAAGAAAAAAAACTGTAGCAGATCATTCTCGGACATTGCTTCCAGAAATTGGAACGCTCTCCCCCTTGATATAAGACTGACTCCCTCCAGTACCTCCTTCAAGAAAAAAGTAAAAATTCCTATTAATGAACAGATTCCTGGTTTAGATCCTAAACTCTCTTCTCTGCTTTGCTATTTGTTTCTGTTACACTGTATATACCTTTGCCATGCCTAATGTTTTATATGTCATTGTCTTCTCATCTTGTAAACCACTCTAAAACCCACATGGGTCTAGTTTGCGCAATATAAAACAGTTAAAATAAATAAAATAAATAAATATCAACAAAGGGGGAGGGAGTGAAGGCGTTATAGAGGTCCGGCATACCTGCCCCTGGTGAGACAATGCTATCGAATAGAGTATGCAGTTCTTGAATGGAGGAGGCAGTACAAGGAGGAGGCTCGGAAGGTTGGTGTCCTGACCCTATGGTGGAGACAGGGTGTCTCCCAATTTGGGAAATGGGGCCCTCACACACCCAGGCTGGGTGTCATGCTTCATCATAAGGCAAGCTCCTCGTCAAGCCGGCACTGCAATGCCTGATGGTCACCCTATGAGGGGCTCTTTTTTGGAGATATTTTGTCCCAAGCTGTTCGGTGCAGTGCGGGTAAGGGACCTTGAAGTGAAGATGTGTGAGAGCAAATCTGCAGTGTGGGGGAAGGGGTTAAATTAAAAAGGGTAACCAGTGGTGCTCCAGAGAAACAGTTTTAATCGGATGAGCCCACTGTTCCCAGTTAAAACCAGATAGTGAGTGCCACTTCAGGAATAATGTCCAATAGTGGCTATGGATTTGAGGTCAATGAAATTGTAATGATAAACCCTCTTTAATGGTAAAGTCTGCACCACAGAATGTCATTCGAAGACATTGTGCATCTTGTGCAATGCAGAAACTAAGGCATACAGTGCAACTGAAGCACAAGACATGTATGGCCTTATTCAGGAGGTTAGGTCATTTGATATGAGCCAAGGACCAATTACACAGCAATTACGGCAATTAGAATATTTAATGCGACGTGAGATCAACCAGAGGTTGCATGCCTCGACCCTTATTCAGTATCATAAGGCTAGTAGGAAACCCGAGAGCATTAGGATTACCATTGAAACCCATGATGTTTAAGACCAATAAAAAGTTTATGGACAAATGGTATTCAATCCTCAATAAATGTTCGCTTGACCTTATACTTTTAATAATAGAAGAACTAACCACAGTTTTGTTAGGCTTGGAACAAGAGATTAGGGAGTTATAAGATGCTGTTAAACCACGCATAGAAACCGAGAATTGGGTAACTACATTAGAGGAGATTAACACCAAGTTAGACATTAATGCTAAAGAGATCCACGAGCGGAAGGTTCGCAAGTTCAGGAGGGACACAATAGATTATAAATTAGATGAGGTGTACTCCTGGGTGGGAGTCTACGCTTAAAAACAGGCTTTTCTCAAATCGGGAACTAGCACGTCAGAAGAGAGTTTAACATCAGTTAGCGACACACGCATGACAAGGGCACCAGTTACATCTTCAGTAGATATAGCGAACACAGAACCTTCTGCGTAATCTGCTACTAAGGGTTCATTTTTTCAGAAATCAGCCCAGCAGCCAACAATACGCCACTAGAACAATCAGTGGTACAGTCCGATGTAACAAAACCAGCAGAGGTCGTGGAGGTAGCAAAATCAACATGTGCAGGCCGCAAAGGCAGGAAACGTTAGTTGTTAACATTTCATCTGTACAATTAACAGAGGCTCAAATTAAATTTTTGAATAAAGCGATTGTATTTGTACCCACCTTTCAGTCTAACTCATTGAACACAGAGATAGACCTGTATAAATGTATGAGAAAGATCAGATTACGATATTTCTTTTTGAACAAAGAGATTACACAAACAGGGTCGGCGACATCTGATCCTAAGGAGTTTAGACTAAAAAGCACTTCCATTGCTCCGTTCACGCACAAGGTTTTTGATTGTTTGTATTTGATTCTTTATTAACCTCAGTGAAAAAAGACTTGGCACAGTTACCAGCTCCATCTAGGGAGTGATGCAATTTATCCACTGCAGACAAGAAGGCTCTCAGAACTCTGTGAGACAATAGTTCCACCATATTCGCTCCAGCAGACAAGGGAGGTGCTCTTGTGGTTATAGACCAGAGGTTCTATGAAGCAAAGGTAGAATCGATGCTCACTGAGGAGACCACATACTTACCAATGAATCAGGACCCTATCTCGGAGTTTCAGGAGATTCTCTCACAAATCTTAGCCCATGCCAAGGACATGGGCTGAATTTCTGATAAAACTTTTGAATTCTTATATTCCAGGTTTCTACGTAGACCTGAGATCTACATGTTACCAAAAATACATAAGAATCTCAAAGACCCCCCCGTTCCGCCCCATTGTATCGGGCTGCGGGTCAATTCATGAGCCTCTAGGTCATTACTTAGATACGTTCCTTCAGCCGACAGACCAATCAGGCTCTACATATGTACAAGATACCACACTGTTTTTGAGACTGTTAGGTGATATTGCATTGCCAACAGGAGCAGATTTTTTTAATTCACAATAGATGTGGTGTCCCTTTATAAATCCATACCTCACAAAGAAGGAATTGAGGCCGTAGAGGGGGCCCTTCTCCAGCAGGAAGAGATACAGGCCAACAAAGTATTTCTTTTAGAACTTTGTATTTTCCACAGTTATTTTAAGTGGCAAGGCATGTATTTGTTACAGACAACTGGAACCTCTATGAGTTTTTCTGGGACCCCCAGCTATGCGAAAGATTAGATGATAACATTTGAACAAGAGCATGTGTTGAGCGATCCAGGTTGGATGGAACATTTGTTTCTATATTGTCGATTCACCGATTATATATTTATCATATGGCAGTGGACGTCACATGAATTGAATTGTAAACTTGAACAGCTAAATGATAAAAATCCTAGAATTCAGTTTACATATTTAATAGACAAACAGAAAATGTCTTACTTTGGGCCCGATTCCGATGTCGGACGGACATCGGTCAGGAACCGTGACCAAACGACCCACTGTCGTCGGTTACGGCCCTGCAAGTATGATCGGTCGCACTTGCATGTTTCACAATGGGAGCATGCATTCAGAGCGGAATGCATGCCCACATTGTGAAATGGAAGGGTGCACTTCATCCCTGCACCCTGTGGCCTGCACCCCAAGGTGCCTGCTACCAGGTGCAGGGATCAACAGAGGGGCACCATAGGTGCCCCAGGCTGCCAAACGGGGGCCTCGCACCCATGTGGGCCCTACAGGGGGGCCCCCAAAGACAGTTTCCGGCTGCTTTTTCGGGCCGGAAACACTGCACGAAAAAGCAGTGAAAAACTGCCATCTTACTCCCTCGGTCGTACAGAGGGTGACCGGGGGAGCACTGAAGGATTTCCGGACGGCAGAGGGGCTCTTCGAGCCTGTCGTAAGCCATCAGGAAATCCGAGTCGGATTCCTTTCCGACCGAGCCCAATGGCTCGGTCAGAAAGGAATCCGTCCGGCACGTTCCGATTCAGGCGGAAGGGCTCCAACCATCCTTCGGAGCTCTTCCGTCCAAAATCGGAAACGGGCCCTTAGATGTGGAAATTGAGCTGAGTTGGTCGGAAATTACCACAAACGTTTTTACTAAACCCACAGATCGTAATAACACGCTGCTGTACACTAGCTTTCACCCCAACTCTTTAAAAAACATCTTCCATTTTCACAGTTTTTGTGCATTAAACGCATTACTTCTGACAATACACAGTATCAAGCAACTCTGCAGAGATTCAAGAAAGGTTTTCTAGAAAGAGGTTAGGAGATAGTGGAAGCAGCAGTGAGGCATGCAGATGAAATTCCTAGATCTGAATTGTTAACTAAAAAAGAAAAAGTAAAGGACAGAAGAGAAGTGTTTGTGTCCACTTTTTCTACTTAGGCGACAGCCATCAAAAAAGTCATCTTAAACCGATGGGAGTTGTTACAAACAGAACTGGATTTTGGCAATCTTTTTCAAGATTTCCCCTATTTTTGCCTATAAAAGATCCAAGAGCATCAGAGAGATATTAAAAAAGAGAGATGACGTTGATTTAAGGTACCATAGTGGTATGCAAAAATGTTAAAATTGCTCGCATTATAACAATGTGGTTTTGGGGACATCAATCTCACATCCTTGGATGGGTAAACTGATCAAGTTGTTATTTACAGCTAACTGTAATTCACAAAATGTAATTTATGCCATACTATGCCCATGTGGTTTATACTACGTGGGCAAGACAGAGAGATCACTTCCCACTCGGATAACTGAACACAAGAGTAGAATAAGAACTCAAGCTACTACTTCCCCACTAGCAAGCCATTGGACAGAACCACATCACACAATTGCTCAGCTAAGATTCACAGTACTGGAAATTGTCAAGTATCGTAATGACAGGGGCATGTCTAAATTCATCACACAGCGTGAGATATTCTGGATAAGGTACCTGGACACCTTGACACCTAAGGGTCTTAATGATAAATTGGAACTTTTGTGCTTCTTTTGAAGGGGCATGTGTTAAGACAGTAGAGAGATTAATCTGATTATGATGTTATCTATGCCGATGTTAGAAAGGACACATTGTACATAGAGCAGATTTGATCACTCCCTCAACCTTTTAGAGTTTTGGTTCATTGAGAGCAATATTTTTCTTTTATCGTACACATAAGTTCTGGACCTCACGGCTGCCTTCGATACCCTATCTCCCCGTGTCTTAACATCTCGACTGGGTGAGATTGGGGTCCGGGGGGCAGCCCTGGGTTTGCTCTCTTCTTTTCTCGATCATAGGGAGCAGAGGGTAATGCTGGGAAAATTTCTATCTCCATCCCTGTCTGTGCAATGTGGGGTCCCTCAAGGGTCGGCGCTTAGTCCCACCCTTTTTAACATCTATGTGACCCCCCTTGCCAGACTTATTAGATCTTTTGGGATGGAGGTAGTTTCCTACGCGGATGACACCCAGTTCTTCGTGTCTCTCTCCCAGTCAACTGAACTGACGGCCTCCAGATTTAGATCTTGCATGGAGGCCGTCGGCCAGTGGATGATTTACAACTCACTGAAATTGAATGGGGAGAAGACCGAGGTGATGGTGTTCGGCGGAAGGGAAGATATTTGGTCCATGGAGTGGTGGCCTGACTCGCTGCGTCCCTGCCCTAAGCCTACCTCCTCGGCTAAAAATCTCGGGGTGATGATTGACCCTACTCTTGACATGCGCCACCAGGTCAATAGGACGGTATCTACCTGTTGGGGTATAATTCACATTCTTAGGAAAATTAGGAACTACCTTTCCCTGCAAGCAAGAAGGCAACTTGCTGTCGCCCTTCTGGGGTCTCATCTGGACTACTGCAATGCGCTGTATGCTGGACTGAATAAGAGTCAGCTGCAGCGCTTGCAGGTAGTCCAGAATGCGGCAGCCAGATTTGTCCTTGATCTTCCCCGACGCTCTTCGGCCACGTTGGCCAGGAAGCAGCTTCACTGGCTTCCGATAAAGGAGCGGATTGTCTTTAAGTCCATGTGTATGGTCTATAAGGCCTTGGCAAAAAGTATCCCTACTGGCATTGGATCCATCTTGACCTATTACAACCCAGGCAGGAACCTCCGCTCCTCCAATCATTTTCTTCTCCACATCCCTCGCATTCGGAAAGCCAGATGGGGTGGTAGGGCTTTTTCCCTCTTGGCTCCCAAATGGTGGAACGACCTTCCATTGGATCTCAGGTCCCTCCCCTCCCTTCAAACCTTCAGAGCTGCCCTCAAAACACGTCTCTTTGTCCAAGCGTATGAGTAGTGGTGCCCGCTTTCTGATCTTTTTGTTAGGCGCCTTGACACCTTCGGGTTTTAGTTTGCGCGTTACAAGACGCAAAATAAATAAATAAATAAATAAGTATGTTTTACACTTCAGGGTAATTTTACAGTGAAGATCTTATCACCATGTTTGTTTTTTCTATTGTGTTTACATTTATTTATATTTTCTATGATCATGTTTGATAATGATTAGCTGCACTGTGTAATACGCTGGATGCTGGCGGTTTGTCTTATATATACACATTAACTCTATGTGTTCTGGTATTCATTGAGCACAAGTGGTGTATTACATTATTTTTAGTTGGCCTTCATGAGCTTGTAATCATTGAATCCGTCAGTTTAATATCATTCTGTACATTACAGTGTCACCATTAGTAGAATGTTAGATTTTTTTTGCTCTGTAGCATATTTATGTCCTTATATTGTCATGTTAAAAATATTTGCCATTAGACCTTTAGTACGATTATCATGTTATGCATTCACGGTTTGTTCTGCATTTTTTGCTTATTAATCCCATAAACCATCTGTGCAGTAGCATACTATGTCTTTATATGATCACCAATTAATATGGCTGCATGTTTATATATCTAACACACAGACGTCTTACTTCTGTCTTATTTCCATTTCTACCTCTCATTCCTTGCACGTTCAACCATCATGTAAAAGATCAGGAACACGTCGTTGGTTTGAAAACACCATACGGAGGTTGTGTTAAGCTGCGGCCTGGGGGCATGAACGGGCACAGCTTTGCATGCGCGGGCAGGAGCGTGCAGCGGTGACACACTCAGACCACACGTTGCTCTTGGTCGGAAGTGACGACCTCGAGCGGCCGCCCTCCTTTTATTTAACCCCGCAGGCCACACCTGGCCTGCGGATGTGGTGGGTGCGTGTGTGTTGGCCACTAGACCGCCAACTGTTACAGGTTGTACTAACACACCTGGGATTCTCAGGAATCTAGGGACATTTTTCACGTTACGGTTCTGTTACATCCCTATCCAACTCAGTTCTTTTTTTTGCTTTCTGAAACAAACACAGTGTTTTAAACATCTCAACTGACAAGAGAAAATAATCTTGGTACTTGCGTGGACCTCGGTTGGTGATGTCCGGATGCACTCAGCAAACAAAGTCCCTCAGTTGTTGGCTTGGGCAAGGGTTCGGTCTCAGGCTTTACCTTGGGGGGCCGATGCGCACACCTGTGCCATCCAGGCCAGGGCCCTCGGAGCGAGACCCGGGCTGAGGGGAGGGGCTCGCCTCCGTGATCTCTATGATTCCACCACTTCCTGATCTTTCCTCGCAGTGCTACGGTGTGGCGGCGGTTATTGGACTTATTTGTTCACTTGAGGTCTCTTGGGGGTGTTCTGATGGGACCTCCTTGAACCATGAGATGCTCCGGGACACTTCCTCTTCTCCTCTTCGCGCAGTTAACATGGTGCCGTGGTTCGCGGTGACTGTCCAGGTGCCTTGTTCGTAGTTCGTCCGGAATTTCCCTCCTGGACGCCGGTCTTGTAGGATGACTGTCGCTCCTGTGCGGATCGCTCTAGAGGTGGCACGACAGCTGATGCTCGCATCCTGATTATGTTGAATACTTCTTTCATTTCATACGGTTGCAGCTGAACTGCCCACCGCTCGATGCGCGGAGGTGGGTGAGGTGCCGTCCCTCTGAAAAGGGGCACAAGGGTCTGATCGTCGGTGACCATGGTGAATGGTTGTCCTTTGAGGTACAGATGAAAATGGCTGCAGGCCCATTTGATGGCTAAAGCCTCCCGCTCAATCTGAGCGTACCTCGTTTCCGTGGGCGTGAGAGACTTGCTGGTGAATGCTAGGTCTGCCCAGTGGCCGGGTTCGCGTTCTTGAGCCAGTACTGTACCTAGTCCTAACAGGCTCGCATCGACCAGTACTTCCGTTTGCTTTGCGGGATCAAAGTAGGCCTCCTAGGAGGGCATACTTTATTCCTTGGAAGGCTTCTTCCTCTCTTTGGCCCCAGTGCCGGTTGCGTCCACTCTTGTGAGGGCCGCAGCGGTTCTGCTCGGGTGCCTAAGCCAGGTATGAACCTCCCACAGTACGTGGCTATACGGAAGCTCCGTACTTCTGTTGGCGTCGTCGGTGCGGGGGCTTCTTTGATTGCTTGTGACTTCCTCGGGTCCGCTTGGCTGCCTTCCTGATTGAACACATATCCAAAGAACTTGAGGGATGGTTGAAAAAATTGGCATTTGTCCTTATATAGAGTTGCTCCATACTCACTGAGGCGCTTCAGTGTGTTGCGGAAATGTTTATGGTGATCTGCGGCCGTCTCTGAGTGGATGAGAATATCGTCGCTCAAGTTTAACACCCCAGGTAGGCCCGACAATAGCTCTTGTATTGTGTTCTGGAATACCTCAGCTGCTGAGGATATTCCGAAGTTCAGACGCTTGTATCTCCGCAGTCCGAGATGAGTGCTGAATGTGGTCATGTACCGGCTTTCTTCGGATAGGGGCAGCTGGTGATACCCTGCGTTCAAGTCAAATTTTGAGAACCATTTGGACCCATTAACATCTGCGATGATGTCATCCATCGTTGGTGTTATGTGGCGCTCTCTTTGGATAGTTTTATTCGGTAGTCTCATATCGATGCAGAGACGTATGGCTCCTGGTTGCTTTGGCTTTCTGGGGGACCCAGGGCGTGGGCCCAGATACTTTTTCGATGACTCCTTGTTTCTCTAGGGCTTCTAGCTCCTTCTCCACCAGTGGCCGTAGGTGGAATGAGACTCTCCTATGCTGCAAGGCGACTGGGGCAACCGACTTGTCAATGTGGAGCCTGATTGAGTCACACTTAATGCACCCAAGTCCTTGGAAGAGTTTGAGGAACTGGCTGAGTAGCTACTCTACTTGGTAGTCTGGATCCTTCTTGCGAAGGAGATGAGTTTGAGATCTTCTGCAGTGTGGCTGCTCAGGAGGGTGTCCGCTTCCCTGTCAATGACATGGATGGTTGCCATTACTTCGAGGTCATCTGCTTTGATGGGCACTGATATCTTCTCTTTCAGTGGGAGGGGTGTGTCGGCTCCATATGCATAGATCCGGGTTTTTGATGGCACTACAGGAGGGCGAGGTCATAGGCGTCGGTACTGTTGGAGGCCCATAACATTCACAGTCGTTCCTGTGTCGATGACTGCTTTTATTTCTGTTCCCTTGACATGGACCATGCACGTTGGCTGTGGCTGGCGGCGTTGCTTGAGTTCTCTCGCAAAGGATACAAGGTACACCTCTTCCTCCTCATCCTCTGAGGACTCCTCAACCGCCGGTAGGTGTTTCATGGGCCTTCTCTGCGTGCTTTCAGGTGATGCTGCGTCTGTCACAGACAGTTGCCGGACGGCTCGCGTTGGGGGATTCTGTCTGGGGAAGTCCCGGTTCCTGGTGCGTCTTCGGCAAACAGAGGCAAAGTGATTGGGTATCCCACAGTTGGTGCAGGTCATTCCCTGGGCAGGGCAGTCTTTGGCAGCGTGTGGTTCATGATCGCAGTACCTTCATCTTGACTTTGAGGTGTCTGTCTTCGATCTCCTGAATGTGTCTTCTCTGGGTCTGGTCCGAATGGCATCTGCACGTTCTGTATTGATGGTGTCGGACCTCCCTTGGGGTTTGATCAGGGCTTGATCCATCTCATTTGCTCTGGCGGCAGACAGATCGTGTGATCTTGCTAGTATCAGCATGTCTTCAAGCGCGATTTTTGGCTGGCATAAGATGAGTCCTCTCAAGGTTTAGTCGTGGCACCCCTGGATTAGCTGTGCTCTGATCTCTTTTGGTTGGTCATCCTCGGTGCACGTGCTGGCAAGCTCCCGGAGTCGCGTGTAGAAGGTGTCCATGGACTCTCCCGCTCTCTGGCGGGCTTGTCTGACCTTGAACCGTTCGAAATTAGGGTTTAGCTGCGGGTCAAAATGGCCATTTAACACTGTTACTGCCGCGTCGTACTCATTTGCCACCCCTGTGTTGTGTTGGTCCTTGAAGAGCTTGAAGATCTCGTCCCCGGCGTACTGTAACAGCAAGGACCTCTTTACTTTGTCGTCCGTCTCCCTGGTCGTGACAAAATAGTTGTTGAGGTGTTCGATCCATATCTTCCATCGGGATCTTCTAATTCACTGAATGGATGTAGGAACACTGACGCTGCGTGGTGGAACGGCGAGCGAGCCGGCGCTGCTGCTTGGTCCTCCTCTCCCATGGTGTCTGGTTACAGGGGATACTGGATATGTTTGAGCAGGTGGGATGCCTCGTGCTCCGTGTGTAGGCCTAGGGGAAGATGGCGCAGGGTGACCCAAGTGGTGCTCTGCGTTAAGGCCTGTCTCTTTCGCTTGGCCCTCTGGTGGCTGGTCTCCTTTTTCAGCTTTCCTGTGGGCTGGTGGGTCTTGGCAGCACCCCTGGGCTCTGCAGTGTACCTTCCGCCTCCTCTGTCTGATGCAGAACCAGTAATGATATCACTGTTGCCCACGTGTGCCCTTCCTCTGCTGTCTGGCACTGGGATGCTCCCTCTATTTCTTCCCTTTTTTTTCAAATTCCCCCTGGTGGCGCCTCTGGCAGTCCATCACTCAGGCTGTGCCTGCTGCTAAGAACATCAGCGGGGGCATGTCCTGCGTGTCCACCCCGACCTGGGCCTGTGGTAACAGGGCGCCCTGCTCCTTTCCCCGGGCGCCTTGTCTTAGCGCACTGACCTTTTCCAGGTTCTCCGCTTTGTGTGTGGCTTTCTCCTCAGTGGGGGCAGGCGCACACTCTCGCCGGGCGCTCGGCTAACTCCGCGTTGTGCGGCTAGCGGCCGTGGTATGCAGCTCCTGAATCCTAAAGCGGCCGCAATGCGGGCCGTAGCACGATGAGAGCGAGGGTCCGACTCCCTCCGTTCGTCGCCAGTGTTAAGGTGTGGCCTGTGGGCCTGGACGGGCACAGCTTTGCATGCGCGGGGGCAGGAAAGGGTCAGCGGTGACACACTCAGACCACACATTGCTCTTGGTCGGAAGCGACGACCTCGAGTAGCCGCCCCCCTTTTATTTAACACTGCAGGCCACAACTGGACTGCGGATGTGGTGGGTGCGTGTGTGTTGGCCACTAGACCGCCAACTGTTACAGGTTGTACTAACACACCTGGGATTCTAGGGACATTTTTCACGTTACGGTTCGGTAAGCTTACTTTCATTTTGGAGTTATGGGACACTTATAGCATGAGTCAGAGTTCTCATGGGCGTTTCTTTCCGTAGCACGCAACGTGGATATGCGGGAGAAAAGCTATTTTTCAACTAACAGTTTGGCCATTAGACATTTGCCTTGAACTTCGCACACATTAAATTCTCAGTAAGCTTCATAAGTACACCTACGCATAGTATAAGTCTCTGGATTTCACTGGGCATAACATTGAGTGGTCATTATTGCTTCTCTGTTTGGCGTTTTTTTAGTAAGCAATGGACCATCAGGAGGAATGATACTCATTTTTTCACTAGCATCCGGGTATGAGTGGTCTCCTGTATTACTCATATCAGTGAGTAAAAAACTAGCTTTATGTTACATTTTGTTCTTTAGTTTAGTTATTTTCTGAGTGATTATCAGAACGCTCACAAATGCTGCACGCTGTCTTTGTGTCATGCGGGATTTTTTGGTTTTACAAGTTACCCTGATAAACAGGGCAGTGAATAAATGCCAGTAGGAACAGGCAGTCAACCCGATATTGGAGTCTTCATTACATTCTAGTGGAGGTACTGTGTCAAACATGTTTTTTCCATTTTGTGTTTTATTAACATGGGTGGTAAACATTTCACCTGTAGGTGTTGATTAAGGGACGCACAGTTGGGTTTAAGGTTTGTGGATCTTTTCTGCTCTATTACTCACAACATGTTTGTCTCTTTGCTCCAATTATGCTACATGTCTATCATATATTTATGATAAGGTCTCTTTAGACTAATTCTCATTTGTATAGCATCAGTCACTTTCTTCAGGAGTCGTAATTAATAACCATCCCGGAGATTAAAGGCCAGTTCATGTACAATTGTTCTTGTAACAAAATAAAAGGTTGCTATATTGTACATATGTTCATTTGTAGATTTCCCCTGATGAAGGGTGATTGAACACCCAAAATGCATTGGGAGTGATAAAATCCATGTCAGAATGTATTACTTAATTTATGAACTAATAGGAGAGTTTGCTGAAGCTGTCATCTGTGAATAAAACAAGTTGAAAACTCGCATCTAAATGAAGCCATTTCATTTGATTTCTGTACATTTGAAAGATTTTTGTGTATTTAATAACTTTGCTAATTTCTGTGTCACTTGTAGGTAGACGTTTTTGATTAACATTGTGTTAAGCACTCACTTGGAGTGCATCAGGTAGTGCGCACTCTAAGACTTAGAATTCCTAGATTTGTTTCACTTTTAGAAAGTTGGCATTTTCAGCTCGTTAGCCCTTTTGTGCTCTGTAGCCTGTCTTGGGTCACATAACTGGGTGTAACTGACAGTTATACTTTGTAAATTCCTCCACAACAGTGCCACAATAGAGGTATTAGGAGTGCCCTGAGTGGACCATATGCTGACAGGACGGTGGGTGGAGCTGAGCACAGCCCCACTTACACCTGAATTGCCTGTGCTCTACCTTCACACATTGCAGTGTCACTTCAGCCAGCTTGCAGCCAGCGCAAGGGAGGCAGGAAATTCCAAGCACTTCAAAGCCACTGTCTATAAGCTTCTCACACCTTCCAGAACAAGAGTAGCAGGTTAGAAAAGAAGGACCTTAGACACCAACTCTTGGATGCACCTCTGGACCTGTGGATACTCTGCCAGGAAGAAGGAAAACTGTGCTGCTTCAAGGGCTCCCACTCTGCCACTCCGCTGTGCTGGTGCTCTAAAGGAACTGCTGATCTGCTGTGCTGACTTGCTACCGTCTAGCCTTGAGAAAAGAACTGGACCTGCAATTTCATATTGAACACATAACCCCAGAGTGACTCCAAGGGCTAGCCTGCTGGCATCCTTATCTGAGCCATATGCTGACAGGATGGTGGGTGGAGCTGAGCACAGCCCCACTTACACCTGAATAGCCTGTGCTCTACCTTCACACATTGCATTGTCACTTCAGCCAGCTTGCAGCCAGTGCAAGGGAGGCAGGAAATTCCAAGCACTTCAAAGCCACTGTCTATAAGCTTCTCACATAAAACAAGGGGTGTCCCGTTCTACAGATCCAAGGAATAAACTGAAGGATTACTGTATACCTGTTATATGGAAACAAGAATAGAAATACTACAAGGGATTTGTCATGGCCCACTAAAGTGTCACCAAGGATAGAGAAAGAATGGAGAAAAAAATGTATTGATCACAAAGCAGAAGTAAGACGAGAGGCAAACCTCGAGTCTTCATGTGCCAACGACCAAATTAAGAAAAGGTCTACAGCTGCAGTGATTCGCAGAAGTGATGATTGGTAAGCTTAGACACTCTGGCAGGATAGACATAACATAACCTACGAGGGATAAGCCCTAAAAATTGTTTTCTAAGTGGTCCACTTCATTATTTCCTTACAGAAATAGTGCGAAGAAAATTAGTTCCCACATCGGTGGCTCCTCCTGACAGTGTGTAACGCCACTTTTTTGACCTTAAAGGTTGTATATAAACCATCTAAACCTAGGAGATAGCAAAGGCATTCCCCTACAATATAAACATCATTGTGTTTCTCTTTCGCAGTGTATAATCATTTGCAATATGTAGCAACAGAGGCTGCGACAAGCCAATAGGCCTACAAGAAACTAACGACTTTGAGGTGAACCTCAATAAACCATTTGGTTCTGAACAGATGATTTTAATTAAGTTTTACTAGAACGTATGTGACACCTTGGGTTTATTTTGATCACCATCAGAAAAGGGAGAGGCCATAGAGATAAAGATTGTCACCACCAGGATTAATAGATAAAATGTTTTTTATAAAATGATTCAGATACAACGTGTCTTATAGAGATGTTTTCCTATTGAGGAGAAGGAGGGCAGGATAAGTCAATTGCATGTTGAGAATAAAGTACATCCAAATGACAAGTTTAGAGGTGTATAGGAAACAAGTAGAGTGTAGAAATGTGGAAACAAAAGTAATACTATGATTACTATTTGTAACTGTACATTTTTTAAACCTAGAATCCGTCCTGAAGAAGGTGTTTTATAAGAAAAAAAGCCGAAACGCCGCGTCGACAATCTTGTGATTCTTGTTTTATGTATTATGCATTTTTATGAAATGTGTATGTAATTGTGATGTGCAATCGCCTATGTTTTTAACAAAATTATGAACGTACATTTGTATTTGATATGAATAATAAAAATATGTATACATTTTTCACTAAAACTACTAGATATTAGCCTACTTATTGATATTGATATTGCATATGATTGATATTAAGACTGTACGTGAGGATATTCAAAGTACGTACGCCCTAGAAATATCAGAATACATTTTTTACTCCATTGTTTCTCTATCCTTGGTGACCCTTTAGTGGGTCACCACAAATCCCTTGTAGTGTTTCTATTCTTGTTTCCATATAACAGGCATACAGTAATCCTTCAGTTTATTCCTTGGATCTGTAGAATGGGACACCCCTTGTTTTTTGTATTTCTTCCCCCTGGTCCCAGACAAACCTAAGAAGGACCTCCTAATCTTTTTAATATAAGCTTCTCACACCTTCCAGAACAAGAGTACCAGGTTAGAAAAGAAGGACCTTAGACACCAACTCTTGGATACACCTCTGGACCTGTGGATACTCTGCCAGGAAGAAGGAAAACTGTGCTGCTTACAGGGCTCCCACTCTGCCACTCTGCTGTGCTGGTGCTCTAAAGGAACTGCTGATCTGCTGTGCTGACTTGCTACCCTCTAAACTTGAGAAAAGAACTGGACCTGCAATTTCATATTGAACACATAACCCCAGAGTGACTCCAAGGGCTAGCCTGCTGGCATCCTTATCTGAGCCTTAGGGACATTAAAGGAAATTGGCCAAACAGCTAGGGCGGTCAACCTCAAATCTGGGGTACTAGGTTTGAGTCTCACAATGACCTTGAACATCCTGTGATTCTGGGCGAATCACTTAATCTCCCCGTGCCTAACAAAAAAATGAATGTGTCACAACTGGTGCTATGTCAAGCGCTCTGATACCCGATACTTTCGGGTCAAGTTCGTACTATATAAAACACTGTAAACATTTTTTTTAAATAAACAGCCCCATGACCCAGCTACAGCAATTTCCTGACCCACAAGTGGTGTCTCTCAGGCCCTAGACTCTCGGGTGTGGATCAGGGGCTCTTAAATCAAACTTTTGGGCACCTCTTCACCACCAACCGGCCCCTTTGCACCAAAATCCAGCACAAGTTACCACCTGCCCGTCTCTTCGCACCGCAGCATGAACAGCTCATGAGGGACCCCCAACACGAAGCACCAGCTTGCCAATTTGTGACTCCAGGCATGCTCTTCGCACCAAGCTGACACCCGCCCATAATGCTCTCCTTGCTCCTCTCTGCCCTGTCCAATTTGAAGGGGACTCTTGACATAAAACTTGAGTAGGTAAAACTTCTGGACTAACCTGGAATTGTTCCGATCTGAGCTCCATTGCCGTCTGCCTGAGCTTTTGACTTTAACCCGGTCTAGAGCGACCAGATAGCCACGGTTGAAGCTTTATGCTTTTAGGGGCTATTTTTCACTTTATTCTTTACAAATTCATAATGATTAGATTTTTGTGAATTTGGTATTGTTTTATTTATTAAATTTGGCCTATTATTCTTACTTTGTGTGGGATCCTTTTGGTGGTGTTTTCACTTTAGTGTTTGAAGTTTTGCACAAAAACTTTACACATTGCCTCTAAATTTAGCCTGACTGCTATGTGCCAAGCTACTAGAGGGTTGAGCACATATTAGTTTGGGGTTTGCCTGTGCCTCACTCTGATAAGGAATGTGGTTGCTGCTTGCGTAGGGGTTTCACACCCATTATCAGTAACCTGTTTCTCACACACCATAATTATGTAACCAGCGCCAGTGCTTTTCTATTACTTTCTCAGTCTACATGAACTGAAAAACATTGTCTTCCAATGTTTGAGGAGGCGAATATATATATAATAAATGGTTAATAGAAAGGAACTGGGTATGCTAAGTTTTAAATCGAAAGAAGAGTGCACAATTCATACAAGTATGGCAATTATAGATCAAGAAATCACCAGCCTGCCACCTTCTCTGTCCTTCCCCTAAAGAGCTGCTGAACTGGCTGAATTCAGGAGAAGCGAGTTGGAATTTTGTCTTCTCCAAACCCCAAAATGACAGACTAATTATGGATATCCCCTCTTGCCCTGTCCTTTCACAAAAGTGACAATAATATTTAGATGTTTATTTGTATTTCCTGGCTCCAACTTGTGCATTATAGCAGATATAGTTTGACTCCAATCATCTGATCACAAAATAAATACATTCAAATGTTTGGTCAAGATTCACAAATAAAGAGTCCTGTTTCAACAAACCAAAATGTTCTGTGCTGCACTTCGGTAAGCTTACTTTCATTTTGGAGTTATGGGACACTTATAGCATGAGTCAGAGTTCTCATGGGCGTTTCTTTCCGTAGCATGCAACGTGGATATGCGGGAGAAAAGCTATTTTTCAACTAACAGTTTGGCCATTAGACATTTGCCTTGAACTTCGCACACATTAAATTCTCAGTAAGCTTCATATGTACACCTACGCATTGTATAAGTCTCTGGATTTCACTGGGCATAGCATTGAGTGGTCATTATTGCTTCTCTGTTTGGCGTTTTTGTAGTAAGCAATGGACGATCAGGAGGAACGATACTCATTTTTTCACTGGCATCCGGGTATGACTGGTCTCCTGTATTACTCATATCATTGAGTAAAAAACAAGCTTTATGTTACATTTTGTTCTTTAGTTTAGTTATTTTCTGAGTGATTATCAGAACGCTCACGAACGCTGCACGCTGTCTTTGTGTCATGCGAGATTTTTTGGTTTTACAAGTTACCCTGATAAACAGGGCAGTGAATAAATGCCAGTAGGAACAGGCAGTCAACCCGATATTGGAGTCTTCATTACATTCTAGTGGAGGTACTGTGTCAAACATGTTTTTTCCATTTTGTGTTTTATTAACATGGGTGGTAAGCATTTCACCTGTAGGTGTTGATTAAGGCACGCACAGTTGGGTTTAAGGTTTGTGGATCTTTTCTGCTCTATTACTCACATCATGTTTGTCTCTTTGCTCCAATTATGCTACATGTCTATCATATATTTATGATAAGGTCTCTTTAGACTAATTCTCACTTGTATAGCATCAGTCACTTTCTTCAGGAGTCGTAATTAATAACCATCCCGGAGATTAAAGGCCAGTTCATGCCCAATTTTTCTTGTAACAAATTAAAAAGTTGCTATATTGTACATATGCTCATTTGTAGATTTCCCCTGATGAAGGGTGATTGAACACCCAAAATGCATTGGGAGTGATAAAATCCATGTCAGAATGTATTACTTAATCTATGAACTAATAGGAGAGTTTGCTGAAGCTTTCATCTGTGAATAAAACAAGTTGAAAACTCGCATCTAAATGTAGCCATTTCATTTGATTTCTGTAAATTTGAAAGATTTTTGTGTATTTGATAACTTTGCTAATTTCTGTGTCACTTGTAGGTTGACGTTTTTGATTAACATTGTGTTAAGCACTCACTTGGAGTGCATCAGGTAGTGCGCACTCTAAGACTTAGAATTCCTAGATTTGTTTCACTTTTAGAAAGTTGGCATTTTCAGGTCCTTGGCCCTTTTGTGTTTTGTAGCCTGTCTTGGGTCACATAACTGGGTGTAACTGACAGTTATACTTTGTAAATTTCTCCACAACAGTGCCACAATAGAGGTATTAGGAGTGCCCTGAGTGGACCATATGCTGACAGGACGGTGGGTGGAGCTGAGCACAGCCCCACTTACACCTGAATTGCCTGTGCTCTACCTTCACACATTGCAGTGTCACTTCAGCCAGCTTGCAGCCAGCGCAAGGGAGGCAGGAAATTCCAAGCACTTCAAAGCCACTGTCTATAAGCTTCTCACACCTTCCAGAACAAGAGTAGCAGGTTAGAAAAGAAGGACCTTAGACACCAACTCTTGGATGCACCTCTGGACCTGTGGATACTCTGCCAGGAAGAAGGAAAACTGTGCTGCTTCAAGGGCTCCCACTCTGCCACTCCGCTGTGCTGGTGCTCTAAAGGAACTGCTGATCTGCTGTGCTGACTTGCTACCGTCTAGCCTTGAGAAAAGAACTGGACCTGCAATTTCATATTGAACACATAACCCCAGAGTGACTCCAAGGGCTAGCCTGCTGGCATCCTTATCTGAGCCTCAGGGACATTAAAGCAAATTGGCCTAACGGCTAGGGCTGTCAACCTAGAATCTGGGGTACTGGGTTTGAGTCTCGCAATGACCTTGAACATCCTGTGATTCTGGGCAAATCACTTAATCTCCCCGTGCCTAACAAAAAAATGAAAGTGACACAACTGGTGCTATGTCAAGCGCTCTGATATCCGATACTTCCGGGTCAAGTTCGCTCTATATAAAACACTGTAAACATTTTTTTTTAAATAAACAGCCCATGACCCAGCTACAGCAATTTCCTGACCCACAAGTTGTGTCTCTCAGGTCCTAGACTCTCGGGTGTGGATCACGGGCTCTTAAATCAAACTTTTGGGCTCCTCGTGACTGCCAACCGGCCCCTTTGCACCAAAATCCAGCACGAGTTACCGCCTGCCCGTCTCTTCGCACCGCAGCATGAACAGCTCATGGGGGACCCCCAACACGAAGCACCAGCTTGCCCATTTGTGACGCCCGGCATGCTCTTCGCACCAAGCTAACACCCGCCCATGATGCTCTCCTTGCTCCTCTCTGCCCTGTCCAATCTGAAGGGAACTCTTGACATAAAACTTCAGTAGGTAAAACTTCTGGGCTAACCTGGAATTGTTCCGATCTGAGCTCCATTGTCGTCAGCCTGAGCTTTTGACTTTAACCCGGTCTAGAGTGACCAGATAGCCACGGTTGAAGCTTTATGCTTTTAGGAGCTATTTTTCACTTTATTCTTTACAAATTCATAATGATTGGATTTTTGTAATTTTGGTATCGTTTTATTTATTAAATTTGGCTCTATTATTCTTACTTGGTGTGGGATCCTTTTGGTGGTGTTTTCACTTTAGTGTTTGAAGTTTTCCCAAAAACTTTACACATTGCCTCTAAATTTAGCCTGACTGCTGTGCCAAGCTATCAGGGGGCTGAGCACATGTTTATTTGGGGTTTGCTTGTGCCTTTTCTTTTACTGGAATTGAAGTTGCTACGTGACCAGGGCTCACACCTCAGTGAACCAGTAACCCAATTTCTAACATCACAGTACTGGAATAAACTTACAACTCACGTGCATTCTAAGACTAGATTCTAATTTGTTATTGTGAATAGGTCAGTTAGGAGTACAGAGGTTTTACAATTTTTAAGTTTAAGTGTGTGCCATGACCATACATTTTTAACTTAATTTTAACTTTATGTGTTTTTTAGTTCGGTGCACATTGTATGAATTGCCCAAGGAAGTCTCTGGCATCCATTTGTGCACGTTTCTAGAAAGAAAGAGGTCTTGCTTTTCCAAGTTATTTGAACAAAACCTCGCAAAACAATGTCAGGTATGGTCCCACACCTGCAACCCCCAACAACCCCATCCTTTTCTTATACAGGTAGATGATGCCTTAGTTCCTGAGAGTCTTTCACTTGATGAGAAATCACTTGCTCTTTTCCTATCCTATCTAGCAGGGAAAGTATTCTTCATGCCCATGGCCAGGCACAACCAACTCTGCCTTGGAAAAATCTACTACACAATGACTATACTTCAATCTAATCATCCAACTAAGTGACCTGGGCTAATCATGCTTTATTCTCATGGCCTGATTAAAAAATTAATACCTTTGTGACAATTGTAACCCAAGCATATTGCCTGGTTTAAACTTTGACTCCATGTACTAGTAAAAAAAAAATGCACAGGTGCACTCACCTGCCATACCAATTCTAAAGTGTTCATGATAGCCATGTATTTACATGGCAGAAGAATATATTTTATTAGAAACTTAGGTTTTTTTGTGTTTTGTTTTTTTAATAACAAGAATTCTTTTTTTTAATCAAGTCTGTACAAGTGCCAAACGTAGTCCACTCACTTCAACTAAGAAACCCAAACATGGGACTCCTATATGAGAACTTATCTTTTTCTCTATAGTCCTTCGAGTTCGAACTATGATTTTAACTTGTTAGTGTAGCTGTCTTGTATAGTGAATATTAGACATGTATTTAAAACTGACTGATAATATAATTTGAAAACTGCAGGTTGCTTTCATAGGGGATCAATTACTGAAAATTCTAGATCTCCCATAAAAGACCAAAAATACACACAGTGCTACGGAGTATATCTTTTTTAAAACAAATAAAAGTAGCTACCACAAAAGTAACCTATAATATCCACATTATTCCAGCTTGAGGCATCCGCCATCAGCAAAGTAGAGCCACATATGGATCTGGAAACAAAGCCCTCTCGCATACCACCAATTCATTCAAAAACTGTCCTTCCTGAAAAGTAGGCCAAGCACACACGGCAAAGCAGCCAAGATGGTGAGCGTGTCCTTAAGACGCTGCGATACCTCCTCCGCCATCCAGCCGCATCTGGTCTCCTGGATTCAAATTGATCCCTGCCTGATTCTGCACCTGCATTGGGATACCCTGTGCCGCTGGCTGCTGCCTGTTTAGTGTGCCCGGAGCCATGTTACTACTGGGTTTTGGCTGCAGCCCTGGGCTGGTCTTACGGCCCCTATGGTGGCACCCGGACGTAGGAGGCAGCATTGAGCTGGCCTGTCTTGTGGACGCTCCCCTTGCTGGTTTGTGCTGTGGGGGCTAGCACAACCTTTCACAACCTTTTATGCAAAGTGCTAGGGCCATCAACAACGTTGCTGCACTGCTGGGGGTTGCTGCAAGAGGATGCCTTGTACCGCAATGCAGGTGGGGAAGAGATGCCCTGTAAGTTTATCACCTCAGAGCAGTAGTCAAAGTGGGGGAAAAAAAGTAGGGGAACTGTGAACGGAGACTCAGGGGGCGGGAATAAGCAGAGGATTGGATTAGTGGGCGAAGTCAGAGGTGCGGCTAGAAATAGCAAAACATACCAATTTTTAGTACGTTTGTCATTCCACTGACCAGTTACAGATTTAAATGAAACAATCGATAAACATGTTTATTTGAGGTTTAATATATAAGTTGTTTATATTTAATTTATGTACACCAGCAAACTGCATCCGTTCAGCAGCATTTAATGCAGTTGTAGCAAAGGGCCCTGGTGAATCAGCCATTGATTCAAACACTAAAATCTGCATCTGTATTGAACGATCGGCCTTATATATGGTCATATTATGCCGCTGCAGCCTTCTGGATAGGTCACCCAATTCTGTGAGAGCATCATATAATATGCCCATATTTTCAACAAACACCAGCGAGGTTAATAAACAGTTTAAACCAGCATATTTTCTCTGCTCAATGTCACTCCTCGTTGAGTCTTTGGAAGATTCCATGAAATGTTTACTAAGTGCTTTGTAGTTATTCCAAAAAACTCTCACAGATCTTTCACTTGAGGGCCGATTTTGCAGCATTGCTGGCCTGTCTTGTGGACGCTCCCCTTGCTGGTTTGTGCTGTGGGGGCTTGTGCTTTGTGCTGTGGGGGCAGCATTGCTGCAAAACCAGTCCCCAGTTACAAAACCAGTCTCCCATACAACACCTACCGCAACATCTCCCTTGCACACAGTAAGGCAATACAGCAGTTTGTGCTGCGTTGCACTGCTCCATATCTATGAAGCTGTTCAAAGAAAAGCAAAGTGGTTTTACGTGGCTTTTAAAATATGACTTGGAGCTTTGCATTGTGCATGTAGCACATTGCAAGGTGCAAGCATGACGCAAGGCCCTTGAAAACATGCTCCTTAGTCTGGTCTGCATGCAAATCCTGCATTGCAAATCCCTGGTGAGTTGCATTAGTACTACTGAAAAAAGGCTTATGGAGGCACCAATGGGTGAGGTGGACTGGCCTCAATGGTCCTGTGACCTCATTGACAGATTCACTGCTGCTCTAGGGTGTGCTGCTTTGTAGGTCTGCCCGCAAGACCGGAGGTGAACTTCAGTATGGATTGTGGTGGACAGGGCTTCAAGGTTAACCAACACTGGCCACAGGTAGGGTTCACCTGCTGGTGCTAAGAGACCAGGGCTTCTAAGGTCTAGCGTGGCCTTCTAAAGTCTGTCATGGGAATGTGCTCCCTCAGGAGTGGTCTGATCGACTAGGCATGAAGGCTGAACCAGGTTCCCCAATCACAAATTCGGTCGCTCTGCCCATAGTGCCAAATCCTATCCCCACGAAACACCCTTCTGCCCCACTGAGTAAAACTTGCATTGTCGTCAGCTACAACCCAATTCTGCCCATTATAAACACCTGGATGTGACTCACATTCTGGAAAAAGCAAACACTCATAGGGAATGCAGGATTATGTAAAGCATGCAAAATATAAGCAGAAACGACATGTTACCTTAACGCTTTTACTCTCATTGTTCAGTGATCAATGAGTATTTTTTGTCTCAAACATTGAGGACATGAATATAGGGCTCCTCTTGTACACATGTGTTAAGCAGGGCTCAGAAGACAAAGGAAGTCTTCCAGAGAATCTGATCTGACTCACGGAAACCCACAAGGGCTCCTTCATATTCATGTAAGCCAGCTACCTGCTCAAACATAGTATAGCACATATGTATTCAAGTGTCCTGCAAAGAAGAATGAGTGTGAGTAAGTAAATGTGGTTGAGAATGATTGAGTGCCTGAATGTAACTGAGCATTAGCATGAGTGAAATAGTGTATGTGGATGAAAGTGAGAGAAAGTGAGTGAGAATGTGTCATGTAGAGTAAGTGAAACTGTAAGTTAGAATGAGGTAATCAGAGTAGGAAAAAGTGAGACTGAGTGAGAGTGAGAATGTGATGCCGAATGTTGAAGAGTGAGTGCAAGTGAGCAATTTTGAGTAAAAGGGAAAGTGAATGAGAATGAATAATGGGGTAGTGAGCCTGAGTGAGATACCATGTGAGCAAGCATGACAAAGCACAGGCCTTGGCAAAGTGGAGGTAAATATTTACTTATGGGAGGAACATATTGTGCATCTTGAAAAACTCCTGGGGAGCATCAGGCTATGCTGTCTTGGCACAGTAATGGTTTTTGAGCGAATTTGTGTAAAAATGGGGTGTTGAAAATAGAATGCAGTATTTAACCCTATAGTTTTTTTTCCAAATTATCTTGGGATTAGCAACTCCCATACTGCAAATCCTGCTAAAAAAGGCACCCTTACTCGCTTCGTACACTCTAGTTCAGCTCTAGCATTACGCTAAACTACTCTCAAGCATCACCAGTCATGGTGAGACAGGGTATTGTGCAAAACCAACACAGTTGAATAGTTTATACATTTTACTGTTCCATTGGCATATCACTCAGGAAAAGAAAACCTGTTGCAGTTCTTTATTGATCCTTCGCTTTGAAGTAGATCCGAGAAACTACTAATCTCTCCTTAACGGACTACTAATAAAGTGATAATATATCTTTTGGGCTCTCGCTACCGGCTTTCTGACTTTATCTGCTTTTTATGGTGTCATGTTTGAATAGGTATAAGACTTTAATCAACTGAAACAGCTCCAGCATTACTTGGGCGCTGAGAGAAACACGTGACTGACTAGCAGAATGTCATGCTCCTCTGTCTTGGATGACAGGCCAAGTTTAAAAGAGGTCATATTTTACTGTCATGCTTTCTGAGTTTATATTTTAGCGATAGCAGTAACTGGCACATGCCTTTCAGCATAATAAAGACTGCCTCTTAGAATGTAATGGGACTGAAGTCAGTTGAATTGCTTCCTCTGACATCATTAAAGCATGTGAATAATTCGCATGAATTCTAATGGAAGTCGATAAAGCCAGCAGCAGTGTTACGCCATTTCTGCCAACGTTTATAAAGCACAAACAAAAGATTCGCTTTGGCATTCTTTCGCAGAACGTCCCGCTGTACAAGCGGCAGAGCAGGACTTTCTCATGCTAAAGGTTCCCCTTGTTCTATGGTATTCCCGATGAGGAAAATGCAAGACAATCCAAGAACAGACAAGACATATTCTACGTTTACGATTTTCATACGCGGCTCGTTGGTCTTGAGAAATAGACCATCATGGTTTCCTAGTCTTCTTATTAAAATAACCAGGTTCGGGTCTGGCAGGATGCTCAAGCATCTTATATCATAAACAGCCTGATGTGAGGGGACCAAAACAATAAGGACATTAGGAGCTGGTGTGCCCGGCCAAGGTCAGAGTTGGACGAGCACAAGCTAGCATCATGACTGGGTGTCTTCATAACCCTGTCCGATTTTGGAAAATTGTGCTGCTAGTTGCAGATGGGCAAATTGTGTTAAAGCCACAGTTTCAAAGGGGTAAACAAATGCCTATTTACTTTAATATCAGCTACTTCTATGGATCTCTGGAAACCTGGACCTAGAGAACTCGATATTCACATATATTGAACACATTAGTGGCACTGTGAATGGAAATGCGGGGCATGAACTGCACACCTTGTTAGCATTTAAAAGGGGTGATTAGGAGCAAAAGGCAAGAACAAAATCTAGCCGAGAGCAAAAATTATGCTGCTCATTTAGCTTCTCATTTTGAATGTAATTGCAACGTCTAAGATAACTTATCTTGGCAGTTCTATGAAAGCAGCAGAAATATAAATTTGATGTGCGTGTAGGCTTAAATCTTTATTTGCAATCTCCAGATTTTCCAAATGCCATCCCATCTACCTTTAAGTACACGTTTCAGTGCACCCATCAAATCACTTAAAGCTTTGCCACCGAGGTCACAGAGCACCGGCCCAAAATATACACGAAAAGCTCTAGCTCTCTTTCAAACCACCCTGCAAGCCAGGTTTTTTTGATGCGGACTCCTTTGACTGAGCGGGTCATTGAGGAGTAAGTAGCACCTATTAACAAAACATCTATGTTCATCAGACTCCAAGTGGGCCAAGGATCTCTCATGTTACCCAGCCCATTAGACACAGGGGTGGTCAAGGGCGGGGACACCAAAGTATCCTGATGTGACCATTGTATTGGTCACAGTGGGGGCAGGCAGGGAGCGTCCTCACTAAATGAGGTGTGAATCACGGGCTCACGGCAGCAGCAGGGCCATCAGTGGTAGCATTTTTCGCGCTATGCTAAGACTGATGGCCCTTTCAGTGTCACTTTGCAGGCCCCTAGACACAGAGGGGAAGGGGAGGAGATCAGGCGCACTGCTGAGGCCTTCCTCGATGTGCACGGTGCACCACACAGGCTGAAAAATAAAGTTGTCATTTTAAAGTTGGGCTATTCCTGCAGTCCCGGTACACTTTTTTAAAACCAAGAAGTAGGGGAACAGACTAACGTAATTTTTAAAAGTAGGGGCACGCTGTGCCCTTCTGATCCCGCCCACTTCTAACACTGCTCAGGAGCCACTGCAGGGCCTCTTCATGCTGCCGGAGGCCCTGCTGAGCAGTAGTAGTAGCAGTATTGGATCTTGCCTGTGACCTCGAGGGCTGACATACCTCACACTCTAAGCCTTCCCTTCACCCTGGCATTTGGCACTACTGGTAGGCCTGATTGGTGCAGGCCCTGAGGAGGAGAGCCCTCTCTTCCCCCATCCCCTCTGAGTTGGGGTTGGGGCCCATGAGGCATTGATGCTCTGTGAGATTCGACCTTTGACATTGGACTGGTGGCCCACAACGTAGCACTGCTCTCTCTGGCATTATGGTCCCTACGGAGCCCAAACCAATTACTTGTGGATGCCCCCTACACTATCATATATTCTCGATTGCCCTCCGCTGAGGATTGACCCTACTCAGCCTGCAGAGCCCGGCCAACTGCTCATGCTGCCCTCCACCCATGGGGATCCCGGATTTAGAGGGCAAACGGGTTGGAGTGCCGTAACGCGGAGCCAGTGACACTTAGACCTGTGCACTGGCCTACATACGGGTGCTGGTGGATGAGAATGGGCTTTGCGTACCTCAGCACTCATCAAAGACATTTACTGGAAAGACCTTTCCCAACTAATGACCTGTGCTCTGTCTGCTCGTGCTGCTCACTGTTAATTGGGTAAGCGGGTCAGCACCAAAGCGACTGGCCCTGGGATTTGGGGCAGCAATTTGGGGCCTACGTGGGACGGCTACTGGAGTATGTGATATCTGTGATCCCCCCTAAGTAGGAAGGTGGTTTTGTGCCCTACCGCCATTGCTGCGAAGATGGGTATAGATAAGATCCCACTGTCAGGGTCACAATCCAAATTCAATAAACTCACAATGAGTTCCTCAGACCCTGCCAGACTACAAGATGCTGTGGTACAGGCCACGCTGGCTCCCACGGCTAAAGACGTGGGGATAGATTCTACTGGCAATCCTACTCTCATGTGGCCCTCGAGTCCAAATAGGTAAGGTTTAGTTCAGATATAGCGCTCCTTCAACAACATCTCCGCAATGTGGCCAGAAGAATTACGCAAGTTGAAGGCCGTGTACCTACCCCGGTGGATGACTCGACTGGACTTAAAGATCAAGTTGCCCCACCAATATCTTCTGCCCATGCCCTTCAAGCCGTCAGAGGGGATGCAGAGAATCGCTCCAGAAGTAGTTACCTGCGATTCGTGGGGTTTCCCATGGGAGTTGGGACACACCACCCTGAAACTTTTGGGGAGGACTAAATCAAATCCTGGAATTCTGAACTGATTCTCTCACCCTGGTTTGTAAACATCAAAAATATGCATAACCTAGTTTCCTTGACATGTGTTCCATAATACATATGTTTCTCGTAAATCACTGCATCTGTTTGAGATTGAAGGCATGATTTGTTCTATTTTAGATAAAGCAATTATCCGTTGATTGTTCTGTTATCTCAAAGGAATAGTTTTATCCCCGACAGAACCATTGTTGTTATCGCATACCCTGTCACAACCACAATAGCTCAAGTAAGGTGCCAATGAGGCCTTCGAAATGGGAGCAGGGTCACTTAGGGTGAGAGGGACGAGAAAAATATCTGCTCTTCACTTTCCTTCATTGTTCCTCACATGGAAAGGCCAGGAAGGGTTCCTCGGCGGTATTCGTACAAGCGCCGAGATGCCTACGGGTAGTCGTGCGCTATACAAGTGCGTAATCATTTCATCATCATCATCATCATCATTGTATCTCTCTTGCAGCCTTACATGTCTGTTGGCTGCTCGTCTGAGCAGAGAATAGTCTAGAGCTGTAAACAAGTGGGGAGAAGCTATTCTATTGCATCTTAAACCTGGGGAGAGTGATCAAGCCCACTGATCTACCCCTTCAGCAGAACTCCAGCAACCTACTGCTTCCTCAAGAGCAAAGCAGATGCCATCTACCTACGCCATGTTGCAGTTGAACAATTGAAGGTTTCGTACTGATTCTTCCTTTCCCCTCAATTTAGCTCCATGATTTGACATCTTATGCCAGCAAGACAAGGACACTCAAAGGAAGTGCAGCACAGAACATTTTGGTTTGTTGAAACAGGACTCTTTATTTGTGAATCTTGACCAAACATTTGAATGTATTTATTTTGTGTTCAGATGATTGGAGTCAAACTATATCTGCTATAATACACAAGTTGGAGCCAGGTAATACAAATAAACATCTAAATATTATTGTCACTTTGGTGAAAGGACAGGGCAAGAGGGGATATCCATAATTAGTCTGTCATTTTGGGGTTTGGAGAAGACAAAATTCCAACTCGCTTGTCCTGAATTCAGCCTGTTCAGCAGCTCTTTGGGGGAAGGACAGAGAAGGTGGCAGGCTGGTGATTCTTGATCAATCAATCAATCAATCAATCATGCCATTTGTATAGCGCACTACTCACCCGGGAGGGTCTCAAGGCGCTTGGGGGGAGGGGTATGCTACTGCTCGAACTGCCAGGTCTTGAGTTGTTTCCTGAAGGCGAGATGGTCCTGGGTCAGCCGAAGGTGGATGGGGAGGGAGTTCCAAGTCTTGGCAGCCAGGTAAGAGAAGGATCTTCCTCCGGCGGTGGCTCTTCGGATGGGTGGTACGGCTGCGAGGGCGAGGCTGGTGGACCGTAGCTGGCGGGTGGGCGTGTAGAAGGTCAGGCGGTTGTTGAGGTACTTGGGGCCCAGGTCGTGGAGAGACTTGTGTGCGTGGGTGAGGAGCCGGAACGTGATCCTCTTGTCGACGGGGAGCCAGTGCAAGTTCCTCAGGTGGCTGGAGATGTGGCTGCGTCGGGGGACATCCAGGATGAGTCGGGCGGAGGCGTTCTGGATGCGCTGGAGTCTTTTCTGTAGCTTGGCTGTGGTTCCGGCGTAGAGGGCGTTTCCGTAGTCCAGTCGGCTGGTGACGAGTGCCTGGGTGACAGTCTTCCTGGTCTCAGTCGGGATCCAGCGGAAGATCTTGCGAAGCATACGCAGGGTGTTGAAGCACGATGAGGAGACGGCGTTGACTTGTCTGGTCATCGAGAGGGAGGGGTCCAGGATGAAGCCCAGGTTGCGTGCGTGGTCGGTTGGCTTGGGTGCGGTGCCCAGGGCTGGGGGCCACCAGGAGTCGTCCCAGGCGGAGGGCGAAGATCCCAGGATGAGGACTTCCGTCTTGTCCGAGTTCAGTTTCAGGCGGCTGTCCTTCATCCACTCGGCGACGTCTTTCATCCCTTCGTGTAGGCAGGTTCTGGCGGTGTCGGGGTCTCTGGTGAGGGAGAGGATCAGCTGGGTGTCGTCGGCGTAAGAGATGATGTTGAGGTTGTGCTGGCGTGCGATGGCTGCGAGAGGTTTCATGTAGATGTTGAAGAGGGTGGGGCTGAGTGAAGATCCTTGCGGGACGCCGCAGATGACTTCAGTGGCCTCGGAGCGAAACGGGGGGAGGCGGACTCTTTGTGTTCTTCCGGCGAGGAACGAGATGATCCACTCCAGTGCCTTCTCTTGGATACCGATGTTGATGAGGCGCTGGACTAGGGTGCGGTGGCAGACCGTGTCGAACGCAGCGGAGAGGTCCAGGAGGATGAGGGCCACTGTTTCCCCCTTGTCAAGCAGGGTCCGGATGTCGTCGGTGGCTGCGATGAGGGCGGTCTCGGTGCTGTGGTTGGCTCTGAAGCCGGACTGCGAGGGGTCGAGGGATCCGTTCGTCTCGAGGAAGGCGGTCAGCTGTCTGTTGACGATCTTCTCGATGATCTATAATTGCCATACTTGTATGAATTGTGCACTCTTCTTTATATTTAAAACTTAGCATACCCAGTTCCTTTCTATTAACCATTTATTATATATATATATTCCTCTCCTCAAACATTGGAAGACAATGCTTTTCAGTTCATGGAGAGTGAGAAAGGAATAGTAAAGCACTGGCTCTGGTTACATAATTATGGTGTGTGAGAAACAGGTTCCTGATAGAGGGTGTGAAACCCCTAGGCAAGCAGCAACCACAATCCTTATCAGAGTGAGGCACAAGCAAACCCCAAACTAATATGTGCTCAACCCTCTAGTAGCTTGGCACAGAGCAGTCAGGCTTAATTTTTTTAATTTTTTTAAAATTCTTTTTATTGAGCAATTACAGATCATGTTAGCAACAATTACATCATGAGGCATCAGAAAAGATACTATTGGGTAAATACAATATACCAGTGTTGCTTAAATATTACAAAAGGAAGAGTGCATTTTATGTAAACAGAACTAACAATAACGTGTGTATTCGTCAGTAGAGCTGTCCATTAAAACAATCACAGCATCATTAGAAGTAGAAAATTGAAATGCATTATTACGCTCTACAAGGTCAGGTATGGCATCTAGGCAAGGTTATAGCACCCTCTGTACATATGCAGAGGGAGGACCTAAACTCTGTTCATGAAGTAGCTAGCAGGGCTAAAGGGTGACACGCTCGGAGTCTCGCCTGCCGCAGCGTTCACACAGCACGCGGCCAGTCGCACCACACAGTTAGCAAGCGAGAATATCTAAACCCCAGGTGAGGGCTACACCTCTGGGCTGGCAGGAGCAGCTTCGGGGGAAGTCGACCTGGCATTCGACCATTGCAGGAACGGCTCCCAAATGTCTCTCGGACGCGCATTGGATGGCATCAGCTCCCAGTATGAGCCCAGTTGTGCGTGTCCATACGTCACATCAGACAGCCAGTCACAAAATTTTGGCTTAGTTTTTCGACCCCAGGTGATGGCCACGCGTCGCTTGGCATATAGCAGTAGCAGCGCATGCAGCTTCCGGCTTTTAGGCGCAGTGTTCGCAACCCACCCCAGCACTCCCAGAAGTGGAGAAGGGGCATCATCCCTGCCAATGATCTGATTAGTAGCCTCGAATATCGCGATCCAGTACTCAAAAAGCGCAGGACAATGCCAAGCTACATGTAAGAAGGAAGCCCCCTCCGCTCCACACTTCCAACACCTGTCATAATCTCTGAGGCCTATACGGTGAAGAGAAATCGGGTTGCGGTAAAATCTATGAAGGAATTTGAAATGCACAAGTCTTAGTTTGTAATTGGGGGACAGCGCCATCAGCTGCCCACAGCAGAAGGACCACTGCTCATCAGTTAAGGGCTCTTCTAGCTCGCCACTCCATAGTTGCTGCGACTTGGGCACCACAATTGGGGATCGTTCCTGCATGGAGTTGTATAGTCTGGACACCAGTTTCTTGCGGGATGCTCTAGATAGTATGTTCTGCAGCGCTATCAGTTGTGGCGGTTCCTCAGGGAATCGCTCCCAGAGTGCCCTACACGCTGATTTGAGCCTGTGGTGCAAAAATGTGTCTGTGAAGGACAACGGGTTGTCCTCCGTCTCAGTGGGCAATTCCAGGAATGTGCCCTCCGGGTATATGTCTGCAAATGTGCGCAAGGCGGCGCCAGCAACCGAGATCTCACCGCCGCTAGCCTCTAAGCATGGAAGCATGGGGTTGTGCCTGAGGGGCATGGCGGGTGCATACAGTAAGGGCATGGAGGACCGTTTTAACAACTCCCTCCAAGTCCAGCGAAGCATGTCAGCTGTGTTAATATCTTGTGATGGCCTACGAGTTTTGTGGTACAGGGCCACACTCAGCGGAAGTGAAGAGACCATGTCGATCTCCACTGCCACATGTGGCTGGTAAGGCGTAGGATAAGCCCAGAAGTGCAGGTATTGGGCCTGCGCGCAAAGCGCATATAGGTGCATGTCCGGCGCTCCCAACCCACCCTGCCTTAGCGGCAGTGTCAGCAATGCCCATGACAGTCTAGCCTGACTACCAGCCCAAATTAGTGATAGCAGAGTGGAGCACAGGCGTAGGAAAAACTGTTTCGTAAGTGGGATCGGTCCATTAGCAAACAGGTAGAGGAACTTTGGGAGCACAATCATTTTTACTAATGCAATTCTACCAGCCAAGGAGAGGGGAAGTTTGGACCAGATCGCAACTTTTCCCTCCAGCCAGGTAACCGCCCTGCCGAAGTTGAGGTTCCAGATCTCCTGGATCTTTCTGCTAATCCACACGCCCAGGTATTTAACTTCATCTGCCTCCCATCTGAGGGGGTAGTCTGAGTGTACTTCCGTGGTGTTGTCAGTAAGAGGGAATACGACCGACTTCGACCAGTTTATGGAAACGCCAGAGAGACCTCCAAATCTAACAAATTCGCGCAGCAGCAGATTGAGGTTCTCATTGGGACTATTGATATATAGAGTTACATCGTCTGCATATAGGGAGATGAGTAGGCTGCGGGTGCTCAATGCAATGCCCCTGGCTGTGTGGTGTTGCCTTATCCTACCGGCTAGCGGCTCCATAGCAATGGCAAACAGGAGGGGGGACAGCGGGCAGCCCTGCCTGGTCCCTTTAGAGATCGGAAATGAGTCAGAAGTCATGCCATTCAGCCTTATCCTAGCACTGGGGGCGGTGTAAAGTAAGCGAATCAGATTTATAAACAGTGAACTGAATCCCATGCGCTCCAGGATGGTAAACAAGAATGACCACTCAAGGGAGTCAAAAGCTTTCGTGGCGTCGAGAAACACCACAGCCGCCTGTGTGTCCAGGTGTAGGTAGTGCAAGGTCGAGAACACCGTACGTAGATTATGAGTGGTAGAGCGACCCCGTATAAAACCCGACTGGTCCGGGAGGGCCACTATCGGGAGTAGAGGTTGGAGGCGGTCATCTATTATCTTGGCATAAATTTTAACATCCACATTAATAAGCGATAGGGGTCTATAGGAATCCATGCATTTGTCATCTTTATCTGGTTTTAGCAGTGTGATTATAAGGGCTTCCCTCATCGAGTCCGGCAATATCCCTACCTCCTGCGCCTCCACAAACACAGCGTGCAAGCGAGGAGCTAGTTCTTCTGCATAAGTTTTGTAAAAAGCTGCTGTGAGTCCATCTGGACCCGGCGCTTTATTTAGTGGTAATGCTTTAATGGTGGTCGCAATCTCTTGCACAGTTACGGGACGGTCCATGTAGCATCTGTGCGCGTCGTTAAACCACACCAGCGCAATAGATTCCAAAAAGGACTCCAATGATTCCCGTGATGCATTATGTGTGGATTTATATAGTGTGGCATAGTAAGTGGCAAAGGACTGCAGTATCTCCTGCTGGTCTGTCAGTGTCTCTCTCGTGCTACCAATTATAGTGTGTACTCGTGTGGGGGAAGGAGTGGATTTGATCATTCTGGCTAGTGTGTGGTTCGGTCTATCCCCCTCGCCATATCTTCGGGCTTCAGCCTGTTTCCCCAGGAATTTCAGTTCGCGCTGTGCCTCCTCCGTAAAGTCCAATAATTTGGCCTTGACTCGCGCTGCAAGCTCAGGTGACGGAGCCTTGCAGAACGACTGCTCAAGAGCCTTCAGCTCTCCCTCCAGTGTCGCCAGCGTACCTCTGATAGCCTTCAAAACGCCTGCCCTGCGCGCAATGCATTGCCCCCGTATTACAACTTTAAATGCGTCCCAGAGGACGGCATCTGTCTTGACCGAGCCCTTATTGGTGGCAAAGTATTCAACAATGTCTTGTCGGATTTCTTCAGTGAAAGCGGCATCCAGGAATGCATCTGGTGGGAGACGCCATGTAAAGGCGCTATTGGGGACTCCCGGGATGTCTAGCTCCAATAGACAGGGGGCATGGTCGGACAGAGATCGGGCCAGTATATCAACTCGTACAGTCCAGGTGGCCACGTCTGCCGACACCAACCAGAAGTCCAGTCTGGACCAGGCCGCATGGTGAGCAGATATGCATGTGCCCACTCTCGCCTCCGAGTTGCGGGATCTCCAAATATCTATAAGGGAGCCCTCCCCCATGACATCTTTCAAAGCCTGGCGCGCATGTGGGTGCAGTTGTCTAGATGTGCCTTTTCTATCAATTGTGTCCTCTAGCACCACATTGAAGTCTCCACCCCATATAACAGTGGAACAGCCAGTAACATTAATCCGTGCCCAGATCCCTCTGAAGAACTCCGGGTCATCAGTATTTGGACCGTACACAGCCACAAGCACCACCTCTTTGCCCAGCAGGACCCCATGCAGTATAACAAATCTGCCCGCCTCATCCACTTGCGTGGATTCCTCCCTCCAGTCAGCGCCCCGGCGTATAAGGATGGCCACACCCCTGGCATAGTTAGAATAGATGGCTGAGTAAGCGGACCCCCACCTTGAGTGTTTGAGCCTGGGGGAGCATGTGGAGTTGATGTGTGTTTCTTGTAGGAAACACACATCTATGTTATGTCTGTGTAAGTAACTGTGGACGAGTCTAGATTTTCTGTGATCCCCAAGGCCCCTTATATTCCATGTTAGTATTCTGGTCACCCCCATTGTTTGCAGGGATATTGTCCATGCCCGTACACCACCCGACCCACATCGAGCATCTTGAAAAGTAATGTATCATAGCGACAGTTATATACCTGACGATATACCAAAAAACACCCATCCCAACACCGCCCCCCACCCACACCAACCCCCCAAACAGGTTGTGATAAAGCCCACCCGAAAACGCACATGGCGTAAAAACAGTTCAATAGATAAACAATGGGAGACTCCCCTCGGGGGATAGGCATCTCGAGCATACAACCCTGCTTGCACAGGGTGACTGCGTTCTATTTCTTAAGACCTAAGGCACTTAACCTCAACTAGGGTAACATTGGCACAGTGAGAAAAACACATGTCAGATGTGCAATTTGGTGGATAGCTGTATCTCATAAAGCATGTAGGACAACATCTTAACCCCTTCAGCGCTAATGACAAGGGTAACTCGTCATGGAGTTTCCATTGATTTCAATGGAAAGTCAATGGACAACAAAAAATGTGCTTAGCATCCAAGTGGTTATTAAGCAAGGCCAGGTACCTAGTAGCAATAACAATTAGGGTCAGCATTCGTTCAGTCATTGTCACTCAACCTCGCCTCAGTACCCTATTCAGACCCAGTCTTCCTTTTCGATTTAGAACCGCATATTTGCTTAGCAAATTTCAGGGCAGAGCAGGCATCACTGAAGTAGTTGGCAGACCCATCATGCACCACTCGTAGCTTTGCGGGGTACAGGAGGGCGTACGGAAGGCCCGCCTGCAGCAGCAGGTGTTTGCCGGGATAAATTCTTTCCGTGCCGCTTGTACCAGAGGCGTGAAGTCTGGGTAAAAGGACAGGTTGTTACCTTTGTGTATTATTTTACCTTTCTCCCTCGCCAGTCTGAGAATTAGGTCTCTGTCCTGATAATTCAGCAGTTTAACGAGGATTGGCCTTGGTGGTGCCCCAACAGGCGGCTTCTGCCCCAGCGCCCTGTGTGCTCGTTCAACAGTGAACACAGGCGACAGGTTGGGATCAAAGAGTTCATGTAGCAAATCCGTGATGTAGACCTCCATTTTCCCGATCACTGTAGTCTCTGGAATCCCCGTGACTCGTACATTGCATCTCCTGGAGCGTGCTTCCAAATCGTCAGCTTTGGCGCGCAGTACTTCCATCTGCTTCTCCATATTTGTGAACCTCTCCTTAGCGTCCTGCTGGAATTCGCAGCATTCAGTGTGGCAATTTTCAAGGCAATCCAGCCTAGTCTCGTGTGTGTTGACCTGTGCCTTCACCGAGTCCAGCTGGGCGGTCATTGCGTTCAATTTAGTGTCTATGCTGCGTAAGCTGGAGCGCACCTCCAACATCAATGTTTTGACATCAATGTCCTGCTCATCAGAATGTGTCTCAGTCTCCACTTCACCAGGGTCCGGAGGCTGTGGCTTATTTTGGCGTTTTTGTTCAAAATTTATACGCGGTTGTCTAGTGTCTCCCTTGCCCATCTTTCCGGCTTGCACAGGACACGCTCGCTCGCCTTGGTTTGCCACAAGATATATCCTTTCGTTATAGACAGTAAAGGCAATGGAGGCGAGAGATGTAGGGGTCACAGCATGCAACCCAGGATTGGAGCGCTAAACTGTGCGAGCACTATTCGCAAAGAACGGATCCAGTCACAATAAAAAGCAACCAGTGATGACTCAATGCGTTGAAGAGGATTGATGGCATGGGCAGGGGCCAGGCATTTCCCAAAGTCCGTCGGACCTCCGTGCAGTCACCGTCCTCCGGCCGATCTCGCAGTCGGTGTTGGACTATTCCGAAGACACAAGGAGAGCCCCGCAGAGAGTCGTGTCGAGCGCTGTGACTAGGAGACGTCGCCAACTCTGCCCAAACAATGGTCGCCTCCTCCTGTTTTCAATGTGCGCCCGCCATCTTGTCTTTGAGCCCCCAGGGTCAAATGTGCTGTGCGATGACGGCGCTTACTCGAGGCGTCAGCAGGAGAAGGGCCGCAACACTTTTGTCTTCGCCGATGGATTCAACACCTCAGGGGCTCCGCTCGATGTTGGGGCCAGCTCGCAGGGTAGCAGCATGACAGTGCATCACATAATCAGCAGGCTTCGATCACTGAGCACAGTACAGCCCTATCCAAAATGGCGGCCACTATTCCCGATGAGCGCCGACTTTGCAGGTTATTTCAACAGGTCGCAGCTCAGGCAGGGGTATTTTTGGGTTACGTTGGTCAGTGGGTATATACCTACCCCCTCCCTGCGTGTCCGCAGTCCCGTACTTGCCCAGCACAGTGTCTCCGTCGCGGCCTTCTGGACCCCGGGCTCGGGTCTGCATCGGGGTCCAGCAGAGACACCGCCGCCCTCGGCTTCCGTCTACGCGTCTTCCCGGAGGCCGCAGTTGGTGCGCGCGACTCGCGCTCCGTTCACGCTGCGAGTCCCAAAAGGTATCAGCTGGCTCCCCTTGGTTACCCTAGTTCCACCATGCAGGAATATTCAGTGTGCCAGGTGGTCTGGAAGGATTAGGTCAGAATTAATGCCGCAGTTGGCGGAGCTCGCTTATTTAGCGGCCATCTCGCTGCTCGGTCGGCCACGCCCCCCCCGCAGTCAGGCTTAAATTAGAGGCAATGTGTAAAGTATTTACGCAGCACTTCAAACAGTAATAAAGTGAAAGTATAATACAAGAAAAATCCCACACTAATTTAGACAAATAGAGCAAAATGTAATAAACAAATGAAGGCCAAAATAACAAAAATCCAATCAGTAGAACCAGAAATAGGCAATTTTAAAAACGGTGGCAAAAAGTCCAAAGCATCACTTGCGGTTATCAGGTCATGTGAGACCAGGAGAAAGTCAAAAGTTCAGTCCCACTGCGATGGAGAGCGGGTAGGATAAAGGGACAAGGTTAGTCCCGCTAAAAAGTTACCGTCTGAGTCCAGCACACAGTTCTGTTCAAAGTGGAGGGGCCGCGAGGAGCAGGGAAGCATCCAGCTGGTCACCAATATAGAGCGCAGGGCCAGTTTGCAGTCTTCAATTCAGCTCCACTGAGGCTGCACCAAGGGTCCAGGATCTGAGGGGCACCACTTGGGGTCACGGGCTGGCTCCAGCTGGATCTGGGTGCTGTTGTGAGCCTGTTATTTCCCTGTGGCTCTGAACAGGAGTCCAGAAGAATAGCCCTCGGAGTCACTCTGAGAGCCTTGGGTTGAGGCGCAGGTCCTATCCCTCTGACTCAGCCAGGAGGGCAGCAGATCAGCAGTCCAGCGGTTTAGCAGCGCAGTAGTCCATTAAGACAACAGTCCAGCAGAGTGTCCGTCATTTCACAGCACAGGAGTCCTTCTTGCTGGCAGAGTCTTCACAGGTCCAGAAGTGTATTGAAGAGTGTGTGTCCGAGGTCCAATTATCTACAACAGATGCCTCCTTTGAAGTGGGAGAAGCTTCTGGAGGTTTCCCCTTGAAGTGCACAGGTTTCCTGGCTCTACACTATGTACAGGGGGTATGCAGCCCTTTGTGTGGAGGGAGGGCTCATCCTACTCAAGTGTAAGTAGAGCTTTGCCAAGCTCTACCCTCCCATCCGGCCAGTGATCGCCCATCCAGCCACATCTAAGCTCTCTACTGTGTGTGGCTGTCTAGGAGGAATACACAAAGCCTAGGAGGTATACACAAAGCTCAAATGTCAGCTACACTCAGTCATGTGACCCAGAGACAGACTACAAGCACTAAATGGCTAGGGCAGGAAAATGTCAACTTTTTAAAAGTACAAAAAGAACAACTGATGGACTGAATGCTAAACAATGTCAAACAATCACCCACTGTACAGAGATCTGGGCCAAAATCCATTGTTTGCACACCATGCCATTCCAGTTTAAATCCAGCCATATGCAAATCAGGCTTACCCGCCTCCCCATGGGAACAGTCTAGCCTGAACTGTCAGGCCAGGTCCTCCCTGGACTGGAAACAAGCATCCTGGACCAGTTTTAGAGTATCACCCCCTCATCACCCAGGCTAGCTTGACTCCAGTGGCGTGGTGTGCACGGAACCCACGTCTGGGCATACCCTTTCCACTTGGGGTGACAAATGCAAAAAGAGCAATTGATGGACGGAATGCTGAAACAATGTCAAACATTTGCCCAAGTATAGAGATCTGGGCCTAAATACATAGTTTATTTTGCATACCATGCCATTCAATTAGAGTCAGCCATATGCAAATTAGTCCTGACCCTGCTCCCAATGGGAACAGTCCAGCCTGAACTGCCAGGCCTGGTCCTCCCTGGACAGGAATCAAGAATCGTGGGACTAGTTTCAGGGTATCAACTCTCATCATCCATGCTAGCTTGACTCCAGTGGCATGGTGAGCACGGGACCCTCGTCTAGGTATACCGGTTCCCACTCTGGGCAACAAAAGCAAAAATAACAATTTATGGACAGTCTGTACTGGGGGTCAATGTTTGTCATTGTTCAGCATTCCGTCCATCAATTGTTCGTTTGCATTTGTCGCTCTAAGTGGGAAGTGTTTGCCCATCCTTGGGCACCCTATACCACTGGAATCACGTTAGCCTGACTGATGAGGAGTGAGACCCTGAAGCCAGTACCAGGATGCTTGTTTCCAGTCCAGGGATGACCTGGCCTGGCAGATCGGACTGGACTCGTCCCATGGGGAGTGGGTAAAGACTGATATGCAATGGCTGGGTCTAAAATTGAATGGCATGGTGTGCAAAAAATAAAGGATTTAGGCCCACGTCTCTGTACTGGGGTGAATGTTTGACATTGTTGCAGCATTCAGTCCACTAAATGTTCTTTTTGCATTTGTCAGAATTCAGTCCTATGTTGCCCACCCTCAACCAGACTGCCTCCACTAGGTGACTGGAGGAGGCTTTCTCTTAACAATGGTAATTCTTTAGAGGTTTGGACGGCCAGCCATTGCTGGACTGCCCTGGGGTGTGGGAGTTTGTAGTTGGGGTCTTGTTTGTACGTCCTGGGGGTCAAGAAGTGATTTGTTACTGTGGGGGTGATTTGGGCGGGTGGGAGATTGCTGCCTCAGAATTTGTGTTTTGAAATATGGGAGACTCTACACGTAATGTAACTATTTTGCCCTGGAATATTAGGGGAATGGGCTCTGCCACCAAGCGCCACAATATTCATTGCTATCCCCTCGCTTCTTTAATCTTTATATATGCCCTCCAGCAGAAAAAGGTAAAAGTCTTTCACTACGCTGATGACATGCAGCGATTTTTACCATCAATGATCCGTCAGACTCAAGGGAGTTCTTCCAAAACACCATGATATATATATATATATATATATATATATATATATATATATATATATATATATATATATATATACTTGTGTAACGATATATCTGTAAGAGACATTAGTTAGTCATAGATTCCTTAGGACAGAAAGAGGATCCACAGCCTTTGCTGTGCACCACACCGCAAATTTGTTCCATCGGCTGGCTTATACCGTTTTAGTGGAGGGATGCCTGTCTGCCAGGATGACATTACAGACTTCAGGAGGAAGGTTGAAAGCTGTCAACTGTCGCTGCTCAATCTCCACGCATGGAGGTGGAGGCTGGACAGGTTCGGGTGGAGGACTGTCCCCTGCTGCTGCAACAGAAGATCCTCCCGAAGAGGCAGACGGATTGGGGGATCGACACTCATACTGAGTAGCTCAGGATACCATACTCTTCGAGCCCAGTCCGGAGCCACAAGAATAACTTGGACCCGGTCGCGTTTGATCTTCTTCAACACTCTGGGTAGAAGTGGTATAGGTGGAAAAGCGTACAACAGATCGCAGATCCACTCGAGACTAAAAGCAACTCCAAGTGAATGCCGCCTTGGAAATTTCAACACGCAGAACTGATGACATTGTGTGTTCTCTTCAGTGGCGAATAGATCTAACCAAGGCTCTCCACATCACAGAAAGAGACCTTGCGCCACGTCCAAGTTCAGACGCCACTCGTGATCCACCATGCGCCGGCGGCTGAGTTCGTTCGCCCTGGCGTTCAGAGAACCTGCCAGGTGTTGAACCACCAAGGTAATGCCTTGATGTTCCAGCTACGTCCAGAGGCGCAGAGCCTCCTGACATAGGGTCAACAACCCCACCCCGCTGTTTGTTGCAGTACCACAATGCGGTGGTGTTGTCCATGAACACCTGCCCTACACTTCCCCGGAAAGAGGGAAGGAATGCCTTCTATGCAAGCCTGATCTCTCGCAGCTCCACAAAGGTTGATATGGAGCCGGGACTACGCCGGAGACCAGAGGCCTCTAATCTCAGCCTCTCCCATGTGGCTTCCCCATCCCAGGAGGGACGCATCTGTCACCACTGTGTGCTCCGGTTGGGGAGAGGGATCTGCCAATGACCCAATCGCGATTCGTTAGCCACCACTGCAACTGTTGTGCAGCGCCCTCCGAGATCTGGACGTGATCGGACAGGTTGCCCTGTTGCTGTGCCCACTGGAACTTCAGGTCCCACTGCAGAGCCCGCATATGCCATCTGGCATGCGTTACCAGCAGGATGCAGGAGGACATCAGGTCCAGAAGCCAGAGGGTCATCCTGACTGAAACCCGGGATAGAGGCTGAAAGAGCGGAATCATAGCCTGAATATCCCGGACTCGCTGCTCAGGAGGATAAACCCGAAACAACGTCGAATCCAGAACCGATCCGATGAAAGGGAGCTTCTGAGAGGGACTCAGGTGCGACTTCGGCACATTGATGAAGAACCCCAGCAAATGCAGGAGGTCAGCCATAGTCTGGAGGTGGGAGACGACTGATTGGGGTGAGCCCGCCTCCAACAGCCGAGGTAGGGTAAGACTGACACCCCTGACCTACGCAGATAAGCTGCGACCGCCGCCATCAGTTTCGTGAACAACCGAGGGGCGCTGGTAAGGCCAAAAGGGAGCACGGTAAACTGAAAATGCTCCTGGCCTACCATGAACTGCAGGTAACACCGGTGGGCCGGCAGGACGGGGATATGAAAATAGGCGTCCTGCAAGTCCAACGCTACCATCCAGTCTCCAGGGTCAAGGGCAGTCAGGACCTGAGCCAGAGTCAGCATCTTGAACTTCTCCTTCCAGGGGAAGCAATTGATGTCCCGGAGGTCCAAGATGGGGCGCAGGGCCCCCTTGTCCTTCTTGGGGACCAGAAAGTAGTACAAATATCAACCACTCAGTACTTCCTGATAGGGAACATACTCGGTGGCCCCCTTGGCCAGGAGGGCCGTGACTTTCTAACGGAGAAGAGCAAAATGATCTCCCGACATACGGTGGTACTGAGGTAGCATGGCTGGAGGGGAGGACAGAAAGAGGAGCGAGTAACCTTAGCCGATTATCTGCAGCACCCACTTGTCCAATGTGATTTTGCGCCAGTGGAGGAGTTGGTGACGAACCCTGCCTCCTACCGCATGGGGTGCCTCTCGGATTAGGAAGGCTTTGAGGTGGAAGCAGCAGGTGTAGAGGTGGACTGACCCACCCGCTGGTTACCAGACCCGTCCCTGCGGAAGCCGCGTCTGCGGCCACGCTGAGGCAGGTACTGCACAGGCTGTGCGGAGGAGTGGGTCTGGGCGCCTTTACCCTGGCCACGAAAAGAACGAAACCTAGGCGTGGCAGGGCTACTTGTGGAAAGACCCAAAGACTTAGCCATGGCCTGTGAGTCTTTAAAGCGCTCCAGGGCACTGTCCGCCTTGTCACCAAAGAGGCGAGAGCCATCAAACGGCATGCCCATGAGCGAGCTCCAGACCTCAAGCGAGAACCCAGTAGACCGTAACCAGGCATGGCACCACAACGCCACAGTCATGGAAATCGCCCTGCCCATGGAATCAAAATTGGTACCACGATTATGATATGTTGTAATTGTTTTGTTCTTACGTATCAGAAAATCATTTGAATAAAAAAAGAAAATATGTTTTTGTTAATATCTTTTGCTTTGGGACAATGTTATTATTTGAATTGATGTAGGATATATTACCTAGATTTAAAGGATTACGAGTGAGAGGTTCTGTTCATGTGTTTGCCTTACTACCTGCCTCCCTCTCCGAGTATTAGTTTTCAGGGACCCTCTGTCGTATTTTTTAAGCCGAGGGTGCTGGATACAGTGGCTCCGGGGTGGGCGCCAGAGGTGGTGTTGCCAGGCCAACAGTATCTGAACATGGAACCGCGGGGCCCGCAGGCGCACTGGCGGGAGCCCGAGGCCTAAACAGGCGGTCCATGGCAGCAAGAAACTCTTGCATCTATTCGGGAGTCGCCGACGGACCCGGGTATAGCGGGTAGGCCGCGGGACTCCCAGGCTCTGGAGGAGCCGCATGCCCCTTACCCCTCGTCCGCCTCCAAGGAGCGACGGGGGGATGTCGGAGAGCGAACACGCTTCTTCGACTTCTTCTTATGGCGTCGCTTACCGGAATCTGAAGGTGAAGACTTAGAGCCCGAGGAGCGACGGCTGCGGTCCCGCAAGCAGTCCCGCGAATGGCCCCTAGACCCGGAGCGGCAGTGAGAGGAGTGCCGGAACTCCAGCAACTTCTGGCACCGCTCCCGTAAGGCCTTTGGAGCCATGGCACAGAAGTCCTGACAGTCCCGGGAGTCATGGTCGGTGTCCAGGCATTAGAGGCAGACATCATGGGGGTCCGCCACCGACATATTACGGCAGCACGACCCACAAGACTTAAAGCCGGGCAACCCTACTTGCAGCAGGAGACAAGAGAAGGAGACAAAAGTCTCAATAAAGTGGTCAAAAAATGACCAAGGTATGTGCTCAATCCGGATCTGCGCTTTTGGTGCAGAAAAAGAAAGAACTGACGTCAGCGCGCATGGGTGGCGCCAAAGTAGCCTCCGTGACGTCATCCCGGCGCTCACGACGCCAGTGACGGACGCGGAGCCGCACAACGCCACCTACTTGTGTGCAGGGGTACTGCTATGCAGAGAAATGTTCCGGATCCAATCTGACGCCTGGGGAATATTCTAAGGTAAGGAATCTATCACTAACGTGTCTCTTTCAGATTTAACTAACAACAAGCTAAACCACTGGAATCCCTCCTATTGGCCAACAGAGATGAGTTGTCCTCCTACACCAAAGAAACCTGTAAAAATCTATGTATTCAAATTGATGAGAAACTGTCTAGGAAATGACAGCGAGAGGCCATAAACGTCCTCCTGTTTCTTCCAATGAAGGAAAATTATGAAATTGTTTTCAAAGGAAGCGATCATTGAAATCATCATTGTGTCAGTCCTATCAAGAATTGACTATGCAAATGCCCTCCACCTGAAAATCCCAATACGCCTCAATCATAGACTTCAAAATCCTTCAACAACCTAGACACTGCCATATTAAAGCATTGATGAAGAAGCTACATTGGCTTCCTGTGGCTCAACGGACCATCTTTAAAACATGCTGTATCAGGGGTGTGGCCAAGATGCCGGCAGAGTAGCACCATTTTCTTGGGGCTCCACTCGCCGAGGTCGATACAAGGCATTCACTGGCATTTCCGGGACCCTAGAGGGGGCCAAAAAGTGACCTCAGGCTATGCTGCTGATGGACGGCGGGGAATGCTGGTGAGCGGCTCCCGTTGAATCTGGCTGCGGCAGCTCGGGCACGGGAATCGTCCGCGGAGACGCTGACAGTCCGGGGATCACCAGCAGAGAAGGCCCCGGTGGCTGCGGCGTCCGCCGTACTTGGAGCTGGTGGAGCCCTGACTGCCTTGCGGGGTGAGGCAGCGAATGAAGTGACGCCGGGGGGGTCCACTGCCTCCTATGGAGCTGTGAGAGGGCCTGTCAGGGGCCCGGGACCGGAGACCACGAGGAAGCCATAATCGGTGAGGCCTGGTGCCGAGGCCGGGAGTCAGTGGTGAGGCCCTCCCCTGGGGCTTCTAATTCAAGGGAACAAGTGGCGGTGCCCCCCTAGCTCAGGGGCCAAGATTGAGAGGCGGTGGCGATATCCCTGCGGTGGTGCGGGGGCTGAGACAGCGGCTGGCTAGCAGGTCTGGGATGCGCGGTGGCACCACCTGGAGCGGCATACAGAGGGTGAGTGCACAGCCTGAACCGCGCGGAGCAGCGGGTGCCCATCGACGAAGTGCGAGAGTGTTGCAGGGAGCGGAGCGGCACCGCTGCATCAGAGGAGCAGGAGTGAGCAGCGGGAGGCAGTGGCCTTGCGAGACACAGACTGGGACGGCAGCCGGCTCAGCTTGGCAGTGGAGAGACTTAGAGGGCCGGTCAGCGTACACGCCAAGACCTCTGGGAGAGCCCAGGCTCAGCTCTCACCCTCAAGGGCAGTGGGTCCGTGCCTAAGACTGCATCTGAGGGTGACCTAGGCCTTGAGAACTGGCTTTTATCTCGCTGCTGCTGGGAGCCCCGGCTGGGCTACGATTCTTCTGCTCTGACAGGCCAGTCAAGGGGGGCCTTAGGTGCTAGTTGCTGAGTGCCGAAGCCACACATCTGCACTTGCGCCCACCCCGCAGTTAGAGCCGTGAGGTGCCCCGCTCCATGGTGGATGCGGTCGGCAGAATTGGGATTTTGTAGGGAGGCCTCACAGGCATCAACATGCGCTTGGTGGAGTGGCCGTTTCCCTACTGCGACTGAGCCCTGATCTTCCGTCAACACCAATAACGCAGGGGCTTATTCAGTGACCCTTAGTGGGGTGAGGACGAACGTGTGACCGAGAGCCTCGTGTGCGAAGGCCCTTTCCTTTTCCACCCATGAGAGATCTGCAGCTCTCCCATGGACAGGTAGAGTGCACCTTCGAATTTGGTGTTGGAGCAGGGAGAACAGGACCTCCTGGGGGAGAGGTTGAGGTGGTTGGGCTCAATGGAGGTGCGCTGCTTGTGCATCTTACCTGGGCTTCCCCTTCCCAATTGCGCTAGATGCTCTGCCAAATGCCCTGGACTTACCCCATGTATACACAGAGGGTCACAGAGCGGGAGCCAATGGCTCCCAGAGCTGTTTTGAATTGGACTATGCATGGGGACACCAAATGTGCCCCTCAGGCTGACGAGCGCACCCACCTTGCCCCAATACACAATCCTGTCTGGGAGTTGGCCACACCTCCCTGTGACAGGATGCCTTTTATTCTGCCTTCCCCTGCTCGAGCTTGGCTCAGCAGCAGGAAGGCGAATCATGTCTCTTGTCAGCAGCAACCATTTTGTGCTGTCCGGGTCTAGAACGCTGGTCCAGGGAACACTGAGGGCCTAACGGAGGGCTCTTCCCGTGACTGAAATCATACATCCCACACAGTTTAGGATGTGGGGGTATGCTTCCAACATGTTTGATACCAAACATAATAGGATTTGTTGCAGTCAGTTTCAAGATGGTCATTGTGTAATTACACAGTGCCCCTCTATATAGTAAATGACTGCTTCACTTACAACCTGGGAGAATGGACTCCGTAGGCTGTAGGGGTTCCTGCTTATGCAGGGGCACCCTCACACTTAAAATCAAGCACCCTTCAGGATTGCAAAGGCCTGCTATAGGGGTGACTTATAGGTTTTAAGTATAGTGACCCTAGATATAGGACACCTATATCTTTAGTAAGTGGTGCTAGCACCAGCTAACACAGGCTGCAATGGCAGGCCTGTAGTTCCATTTTGAATGGTCTCCCATGGGTGGCATAATGCATGCTTCAGTCCATGGTGGACCTCTGGGGTACCTATGCTCTGTGTACTGAGTACACAACGCAGGGTACATCCCAGTAATCAATCTGCGATGTGCCTAAGTTCTGAACATAACAATTTAAGGGAGAACGTAGATAGACTGGGGTCCTGATTAGCAGGATCCCAGTCAGACTAGTCAAGAACAGCTTAGCACCAGGCAAAAAGTGGGGGTAACCATATGAGCAGATCCTACTTTCCTACAATACTTTAAAAAGTTTTATTTTAAAAACTTTCGGTGTGCCAATAAACAACATATATTCTTGTGCAGTGCATCACCAACCCACAACTGCACACCCCTTCTGCATTCTTAAAGGAAGAAATTCCTTTAGGGTGAGTGGCCAATGGATTAAGTCATATTCTAAATGTAAAAATGTCATTTCACATTTGTTGGTTAGCAAGTTCGTGCAGATAAGAAAGGAGAGCATTTAATATCCAGGATTCACATAACTCTAAAGCAGAGCGCTTTGAGCACAAGTACTGGAGGTCCCTTTCACTTGAAACTATCTGAGGCACCTCTCTCAATTCCTTCTTAGTGTTAATAAGGGATAAGGCCACTTCAAAATTATTATTGACTCCCAAAGAGCCCCATTGCACGAAACTGAATCCTTCCCTTTTTTGTCCAACTGAGCTTTAACTATTTAACTATTTTGCCTTTGCATAAGGTGGCAATTTTTGTAGCTGATCTGACGTTACCAACTTATTCTAGAAGGCTAGTGAGCATACCAGCGAGGCTGAAGACCAGAACTGAAGCCCGGTTTTTAGTCCTATGGTTGAGGCTATGGCACATTTTGGCAGAGATAATAGTTTTTTTTAGATAAGCCCCATCCAGTCGTTCCCTCTCTTTAAAATTGGTCAGACCCAATAGCTCTACTCCATACAGGATTTACGGTGGAACCAAAGTGCTATATGCTTCCAACACTGAGAGAAGATAGCAGTCCACGTAGTCCCTCTCAAATCTGCCAATTGTTGAATGTGCTTTAGTGCATGAAGTTGTCATATGTGATGACTATATAAGGAACTTATTAAAAAGCATCTCTAAATACTTCTATTCAGCAGTTTCATCAATCCTATTTTGCGCTATTGACCAGACAAAACAGTGTTACTTCCTGCCAAAAGCCATAACTGGTTTTATCAAATGTTATTACTTTTTTCTCTTTGACAGTATTTATCAAATTTCTCCAGTTTCCTTTTTAGGCCAATCTATGTTCTGTCAAAAAAAACAGGTAGTCTGCATATAGGAGACAGGGGAGATGGGAACTTCCCATTTTGAGCAAAAAGGGATGCATAGCTAAGAGTGTTGGAAAGATCTGCTAAAGAGAGAATAATGTGGGAACCAGTACGTATCCTCAGCACAACCTGTTATGAATCTTTGTCTTGACGGACTACGCCTCCAGCTCCAATGATGCCCAATTGTTCTTATGAAGATCTTTTAATATATCTAGGATACTACCTGGAATTCCATGGGATTTTAATTTGAACAACAAAGTTTCCTGATCCACTAGGCTGAAAGCAGCCTAGAAATCTAAAAAACGTGTATTACGTCTCCTGCCTTCTATAGATTTCTGCGCTATGGCCAAGAGACTAAACCAATAGTCTAAAGAGGAGTGTCTTGCCTCAAAACCACCCTGTTTCATAGAGATTGCAACAACCTCCTTGACCCATTGCTCAAGAGCTTGTAATAATATTTTTGCACAGACCTTGGTAACCACGTCAATTTAACTAATTAGCCTATAATTCTTCAGATCCGCTGGGTCACCTTTATTATTATGAACTGGGTTTTATTTTTGCCCTAGCTGAAGTACACCATTTAACACTTCAGAAAAGAATTTGGCGCACCATTCAACGTTGGTTTTTGTTATTACTGCTGGCATATAATTTGGACCAGCAGCCCAAGTTAATTTAATTGTTTGTTTTCACTATTGATACAGAAAGTAAGAAAGGTCATTCACATCTTGCGACGCCTCCCCTCGATTATGTTAGCCCTGCCTTCCCACTTATACATCAATGACAAGCAGCCGGCCCAGGCCTTTTGTTTGACCATACCAGCTCTAATGACCTAGGCATTTGTTCCCAGCATCATTAATTTCCAAAGGTTCTGCACAGTCTTGATTGAATTGTGCCAACATTTCATCCCTGTTATCCTGAAGATATCATTAAAAAAATTAACAATAAGAATCACCTTAGCCAGTTAAAAATGTTAACTTGCTCATCTTTTTGTCAGATACTGACTGTGAGATTTGAACCCAAGAGACCAACTTTTCCCTTGCTGGAGGATAACTTTAAGTCCAAGTACCTTTTTGCCAATTCGTTTTCAAACAACCAAAACAATCCTTCATCGCAATATCATAATTTGCATTTGGGTTCTTGTCTAAGGAAGACAGACTATTTAATTTAAAATGTCTTTGCAAATTGTACAATAATTGGATATGAAGTGGAAAAATGTTTGTTGAAATTCGACAGGGAAGTCCATCTCCAAGCGCAAAATTGATACTCTGTGTACTGTTCCCAAATTAGTGCTAGTTTTTATGGGTATAGCTGCCGTGCAATGCAAGAAGTTGTTGATACCAAATTAGAGGAAATACCATGCCTGAATAAAGAGTATAATCGATTCTACCCAAAAAATGTCTCAACTTAAATGTTACGGCTGCGGGGAATTGGTCTGGATTTGCCCATTTAACGAGAAAAGACTCCTCGTTTCCAAAAACGTGAATGGTTTCCCTGCCAATATTGATTTATGGTATCCTGGGAAATTTGCGGTCGGTAGAGAGTAGGCTCTTAAGAGATTTCCATTAAGGGCTCTTCCTAATGAGCTTTTAAGCTCATATTAAAGTTTCCCAGAATTACATTACAATTATAGCCTTAGGAAATACTACACAAATATATTCTTAATCACTTTGAAATGGTGAGAATTGACCATATTCTAAATGCTTTCCTTCAGATTTATATACACACTAACAACAATCAAATTCTCTAGAGTTCCTTATTGGTAAACAGCCACGAAACCCATTAGCAATTTTGGTGGGAACTAATGATATTAGGCCACTTGAATTACGCCGGGAGTTGTTCTATACAGCATCAGATTTAATTGAGCAGATACCAGGTATTATAGGTTTGTACACCAGTGGCCATGTTGTAATATACTACATATGGAGAACATTAAAGTTTCAAGGAAAGCAAATCACAATTACAATGCTTCCCTATCACCTGGAATACAAAAATGTGTGAACTTTTGGAGAAAAATGTTTTAGTGAATATTTCCAGAAAGACCATGTGTGGAATTTTTTTTATTTTTATTTATTTTTAACAAATACTTACTGTATATCTGGTTTTACTTTTGTTTTCAGTAACAAAAACACTGTATGAAAACAAGAGTGAAACATATGCTAATGGCCAGTTTCTTGTGAATACCTCAGAAAGCTTATATGTGCACACATCTCATAAAAACAAGCTGTATATCTGGCCTTTTTTAACTTATTGGCAAAAAGGTTTTTATTTCAATAATTTTTGTTTACTTTTTGATATTGTTGATATTATAAGCATGCCATTATTTAGCTTCCTACATGGTCTAAAGGGCAATCTGATGAAGAAAACATGAGCTATGGCTACCAAATGTTTTTTTGCTGTTCAAAACATTTAACCTCCTCATGTTAGAGTAGAACAACACATGCAACAGAACTACAGCCTATAGCATGTAACATCGATATGAAAACTAATAAATAGCAATTTGTGTTTAAGCTGGGAATCCAATAACGTTAATCTGACAGAAAATCTAAAATAAAGTCAAAGACCAATACAGACAAGTGATTAGCATTGAATGGTGACTTTCAAAATGTTTTCCCAGTTACCACAATACAATAGGGAAAACGTAGGACAATATAACTTCCTCAGGTTGCCATGGTCTTGAAGTGCATCCAAGCATGGGCAAAGCATTAAAGACACATGCAAGTCAATGGCTGAAAGGGGTTGATCCAAAGTCCATCAGTGCACAGAACGATCAGGTTGGGGTTAGGTTTAAGGTAAGGAACAGAGGAGTGGTTTTAGAATACAAAGCACCGACTGATAGACTCTTGCATGCCTGCAGACATCAACTTCCAAGGACCCAACGCAAACACAAGATATACCACATCAAACACAGGCAAAGGGTCACTGAGGCAACATGGAAGAGACACACTACCTAGGAAAAACACCAACAACCTTGTAGCAGACACTGGAGTTCATCCCTTACCTATATCACGTGTCCTGAGATTCCACTTCCTTTTCTTGCAAGGGTTCATATACTCACGATCTTGGAGGTTTTATTGCTCAGGGCCAGGACGTAAGTATGACTGTGTCCGCCATTGATCTTCGGCCTTGTAGGAGATTTGTGATGCTTCTTACACTTCAAAAATCCAGACAAGACTAATTTGTGCCTACCAGATGTTGGCCATATCTTTATCTGAATACGTATATTTTATGTTGCTAAATAGCTAAACTGGCGAGTGTAGTAGTGAGACCGTTACTCAAAATATACCAGAGCAGTATTTCCCTAACTGTGGCTCACGACCCACTAGTGAGTTGCAGCCAATTTCTGGTGTTTTGCAAATAGCAACCCACCAGGTTTTTCATTTTGTATTCATCTTATCACCTTTGCTGTGCTTCAAAGCCAGAAGTCAAATGTCAGACTATGTCTACTGACAAATTGCTGCTTTTTCCTTTAGCATGGGGATTAGTGGTTTTCTTTTCCTTATCTGACTGCAAAGTGAGAGGAGTTTTTCTATCGAAATATGTCACAATCTTGCTGGGGTATAAGGGGTGTGAAAGGGAAGGCCTTAGGAAGTAATTTTGTTTGCTACACACAACAAAATGAAAATACCTGCAAATGAACTGTACACATATTTCAAAATATATCAACAGTTAAAAAAACAAAAATGAAGCATATTTTTTGCAATTCTGAAGTATGATGGAAACAAATATTTTGCTAGGATCAACTCTAGACACTTTTACTTGATGATGCACACATGAAAAATATTCAGTGAAACCCGATTTCCACGGATTATCATGTGTTTGGCCGCCGTGTAGGAGCCCCTTCGAGGAGCTTCAGGTTTGGGGATAACCAATTTGGTATTAATCTCCGTTAAACCATCGCCCGAAACCTGGCTTCCCCACCATCCGACGGCTCATCGCCCCAGCAGAAACACCGCTCAGCTACGTCCCTCAATATCGGCGTTAACTATTGATTTCTTTATTTTTTCGTCCTACCTGTGAGCCGTGCTCATCCTCTTCTCCTATGCCGCCTGTGACCCTCCGTTGTTGCTCAGAGTACCGCCGGCGCCATGGAACCAGCTTTGAGTGGCCTCTTCTTCGCGGTTGCACCGCTGCTGATGGGGGACGACCCTCCGACCGCGATCGTCACCTGCAGTGTTCTTGGACTCAGGGAGTTGTCCAGGGGTGGTGACGCCATATGTAGGGCGCCCTGGCCACGGCCAAGCCATCTAGACCCTGTGACCCGACTGGTGCAGCTGTGGATGGCCCTCGCTCTGGGTCCGATGCCTGCTTGATGAATTATGCTTTTTGTCTGTGAGCTGAAACAGACGAGTCTGCCTGCCTGCCCGGGGTCGGCCTGTGAGCGGCCGGGAGTGACTCTCGCTCCGGGTCCAGCGCCCGCCCTTGGCTGTTCGCGCCGGTGCTGGCGATCCCCTGCGTTCTTCCGCTGCCCCATGATTCGGCCGCCTCCTTCCTTCCTTCCTCTATCTACCCGACGCCGAATCTTAGAGCGTTGCATTGCCGCCGCGGTGGGGGCGCTGATCATTGCCTCTCCCACGGAGCGCGGCCCTGTCACGACCCGACCTGACGCCCGCTTACCTGTAGCTACGCCTGCCTTTGTTGCCACTGAGTGCAGAAGAGGACTCGCCTTGGGTGCTGCTTGTTGCTTGCAAGGTACGTAGTGGTCTTCTTGAGACACTTCCACCCGCTGCATGGTCCCTGGCCATACTCCTAAGGTGCTACAATGTGCACTTCAAACTTCCCAACGCTCCTTAACCCCTTCAGCGCGCATGACGAGCTGAGCTCGTCATGAGTCGTGCCGCTCGCACGCTGATGACGAACTCAGCTCGTCATGTAACGCGGCTTTTGGAAAAAAAGCCGCGTAGCGCAAAAATAACCGCCGCACGCATGCGGTTAAACGATACCTTCAGTGGTGCAGAAACACAAGCGCCACATATAAAATATGAACCAAATGCTTTTCTGCCTTCGAATGTGTGCTGGTCTCCGTGATATTCCTGATCACTTTTACCTGCACACTACATGCCGAGCATTGCCTGACTCTAAGATGGAGATGTTTCCAGTGAACCTAACTTTTCTTTAAAGTGCCTGACCATAAGATGGCGCCACCTCAAAAAAAAAAATGTTCCCCTAAAGTCTCACCTACCTCTAAAAGTGTAGATCACAACTTCATCAGATCCCTACTACACTAAGGCTTCTCAGGACTCATCCACGCTCACCAGAAGACCTCCCTTAAAGACCAGACTTTACCCTACTTCTCATACCAGCGCCTTTCCCTCACGATCATGCTGCATCCTGACCTGACCTGGGCCGGGGAAAACTCCTACACTCTGGTCTACCCGCCCAAACTCTCCAAACCCGCTGCTAAATCCTTCAAACACGCCACCCTAAAAAGACACCCTGAAATACTGATATCCGACCTGCGCTTCAACGTGGACAGTGGCACCTGCATAAAGGACTTCATTTTCTATTCTAGAAGAACCACCGCCTGGCGCAATTCTTTGACGCACCTCTTTAATGTTCGCTCAACCAGTAACATTCCTTATGGCACCAAACACTCAATCGCTCCCTCCTTTACCCTATGAGCAGACCTCACCATCACCCTCTACAAAAATGGCATCGTTCTGATCCAGGCCTCAACCAATAATCTGAATAAATTTGCAGGTCTTTTCATCCTCCTCAGAAACCATGTCCAAGACACTAATAGGATAACTAACACCTGCACCACTGACCCACCTCCTCTTTCTTCGCAGGTATAATCTTGACATTAGGAATTGAACTAAATGCTGCCACCCCTCTCTTCCGCACCACTCCCCAGCGCCTCTCCTAAAAACCAAGCCAGCTGGACTGACTATGAATTCTATGACGAAGACTCTCCTCCTTAAACCCAAACAACCATTTCAATGACCCGCTACCTTCCAACTGCCTCGCTGCTGCCTCCCAATCCATCGTTCCTTACTGGACTGCAGTAATCAACACTTCCCTCCAGCAGGGTTCGATTCTGGACCCTCTGAAAGCCGGCCAAGTTCTCCCTATCCTAAAAAACCTTCACTTCTCCTGATAATTTCAGACCTATCTCCAATATCCCGCTATTAGCTAAAGTATTGGAGAAATGTGCACAACAGCAACTAAGCCGCCACATCAACAACTTCCACCTACTCAATGACTTCCAATCTGGATTCAGACCGGGACACAGCACTGAAACGACTATGCTCCACATTGTTGACGATGCCCTCCAAGCCCTAGACCAGGGCAAAACCTGCCTTCTCATACTCTTAGATCTAGCCTCCGCCTTCGATACGGTCAACCATGACAAACTAATCGAACGCCTTAAACTCAGAATGGGCCTGGATGGTGTGGTCCTAGAATGGTCAGGTCCTTCCTCCATAACCGTTCTCAGAGATTCCTCATCATCGGCAACCTATCAGCTCCCACCCCGGCCACGGTTGGAGTCCCCCAAGGCTCAACCCTGTCCCCCACCCTCTTTAATCTTTACTCAGAGCCACTTACCGAAGTTCCTCGCACCACCAAGATCTCTTACCATATGTACACAGATGATACCCAAATATACATCAATATATCTTCGCTCGAGGAGATCCTCTCTCTGAATGAGACCCTGAAACTAACTGTCCAATGGCTAGCCGCTAACCAACTCAAACTCAATGCAAAGAAAACGGAATTTCTCCTTATCTCCCCTTCAAAAGCCGACCCGGAGATTCAGAAGTGGATCAAGGCCATCACTGCCCTAAACTGCCCGCCAACCATTGTGGATTCTGCCAAATCCCTGGCCATAATCCTTGACTGTAACCTGAATATGCAAGACCACATCAACTCGGCCACAGCAGCCAGATTCCACCTGAGTTACCTATGAAACCTTTCATGGATGCTTCTGACCTAAAAATGGCAGTTCAAGCTCTAGTCGTCTCTAGATTGGAATATGGGTGTTCCACCCTTACCGGTCTACCCAAGATCTCTTTAGCACCTCTAAAATCCTGCCTCAACCCAGCCGCCAGACTACTCACTGGCACCAGCAAATTCGACCACATCTCTCCACACATGAAAGCGTTGAATTGGCTCCCACTAGAAGCCAGAATCCAGTTGAAACTGGCATGCATAACACACAAGGCCCTATACACAAACTCCCCTGCCTATCTGGCACAGAAACTAGTGGTATCTGGAGGAAGCAGAAATTCCCGGTCCGCCAGAAACCTCTTACTCCAACCTGCCTTTTTTCAGAAAAAAAGAACCTACAATAGGGCGTTCACTGGGGCCGCACCAAGAATTTGGAACTCTTTCCCACCCGACATCAGAAAAATCCCTTCTCTCGCACACGCTTCAAGAAGGAGGCGAAAACCTTCCTCATGGGTAAATTCCTCGTTTAATACCTGCCTTCACCTACCACATTTTGCCTGACGAATCTAAGACTATCACTCCCGAAAGAAGCTAAGACTATTGCCGCAAAGAATATGAGGGCCGCTGTTTTTTTACTGTTTCTAACTATGATTGTAATCATTTACATGTGGGAGTAAGGGTAAAATGTGCTATTATTTCTCTGCATTTTATGTTGGTTTGTAGACCTAGTATACCATGTAAAGCGCTCTGATACCCTCACGGGTCAAGTTCGCGCTCTATAAAACACTAAAATAAATAAATAGTAAAACTGTATGTCTGCGCACTTTGAATGACAATTTCAATGGCTGCCTGAACTGAACCTTGGTGCACATTTTTTTGTTTTTTTTGTTGTGCGCACATAGCACCCGGAAGTCTCAAGGCTCTTGCGTACGACTGCACTGAAAGTGAAAGACAGAAAAAGGGACGTTATAGATGATCAAATAACCAAGTTTTTAGTTCCTTGCGTAATCAATTATGAGCTGTAACAGAGAGTAGGTGAGATGGAAGTTTATTCCAGATGCGAGGAAAGAAAACGATCTCCCGCCATTCCTGGCGGTAGGAATTCTACAAAGGGAAGAAGAGATTTAGGGCCAGATGTAGGTAAAGTAAATTTACCAATTCTAAAATACCGAATTTTACCGATTCGGTATTTTAGAATCGGTAAATGATATGTAGCAAAAAGGAGGCCCATAGGAATGAATGGCAATAGGGGACACATTCAAGGGTGCCAGGGTGTCACTTTGACACCCTGTTGCACCCCTGAATCGTGCTTGTGTGCAGATGTGGCACACATACATGCCCTAAGGGCATGTATGCCTGCCACATGGCACAGTTGAAAATGCACTGATTTGCATTTTCAAAGGTATTCCTTATTTACCACCAACTTATAGTTGTGGTAAATACCGAATCCTAAAATGGGAAAAGCACTCATTAGAGTGCTACCTACATTGCAAATTCGGTAATTTACCGATTCGGTTCCTTAAAATACCGAATCGATAAATTACCGAATTTGCAATTTAGGCCACCTACATCCCAAATGTCCAATACCGGTCGGTAACAGCCGAAATTCGATAATTTCAGCCGTTACCGACCGGTATTGGGCCACCTACATCTGGCCCTAAGTGCTTGACCTGAGCGTCCTAGTTGGCTGGTACAAGCTGAGTTTTTTTTTGCAAAATAGCTTGGCCCGCCTCCGTACATGTTTTTATGCACTAAACAGAGGATCTTGAAACGGATTCGCTTCCTAATGGGGAGCAATGAAGATTCTTCAGGCTAGGCACTGATGGAGAGCTAAAAGGAAGATTGTATTCTGCAGGACCTGAAGCCTTGAATTGAGTTCTTCACTGATTGAGGCTAGAAGGGCATTTCCATAATCAAAGCGACTTATGATTAATCCCTGGAAAAGTGGCTTCCTTGATTCAGTTGGAATCCATTGACATTTTTTATGTAGTATGCGCGTTATTCCATATGGATTATATGGTTTACATGGTTTTTCATTGACAGCTGGTTGTCAATCATTACTCCGAGGTTCCGCACCACGGGTTTTGGAGATGGACAGGGACCCAGATTATGGGGCCACCAGTCATTCGATCAAAATTCGAGTGCCCTACAGAAGAGAATGACCTCTGTCTTGCTACCATTTAGCTGAAGATGGTTAGCGCTCATCCAGTTATTAATGTGGGTCATGCAGTTTTGGAAGCGGATCTTTGTGTCAATGGCATTGGGACCTAGGGAAAAAATAGCTGGGTGTCGTCAGCGTATGACACCACATCAAAACCATAAAACCTGATCAACTTGGCCAGTGATGTCACATAAAGATTAAAGAGCATAGGGCTCAAGATGCAGCCCTGAGGGACTCCCATCTTTACTAGCCGACTGTGAGGAGCCCTGGTGCCAATCTGTACCTTGGTGGTTCGGTCGGTTAGATAACTTCTGAGCCAGTCCAGGGCCATACCTCTGACACCTACAGCTGTTGTTCTAAAATGCTGTGGGAGATGGTGTCGAAGACGGCTGACAAATCCAACAGGATGAGCATGGCTGACTGCCCGTTATCCTGGGCTAGTCTGATGTTGTCAATGGTTTCCACCAGCACTTTTTCGGTGCTGTGGGTGGCCCTGAAACCTGGCTGTGACGGATCCAGTAATTCGTAATTCTCCAGGTGGGCGGTGAGCTGCTTATTGATCAGGAACTCATGCACCTTTCCAAAATAAGGAAGCAGAGAGATTGGATGATAATTACTAAGTACCTTAGGATCAGCTGTGTTTTTTTTTTAAAGGCCTGACCCTAGCTGCTTTCCATGTAACTGGAACTACTGCTTGTGAAAGTGACATATTAAATAAGTTAGTTAGGTTTCTAAGGAGCAGAGGGGCACTGGTTGAAAAAAAACGTGGTGAAACCGGGTCTGCTGGAGAACCCGATTTGATCTTGGCCAGGGCAGTTGACACTTCGTCTGAGTTAAACAAAGTGAACTCCTTTAAGAGAGGAAGTGTACTGTCAGAGTCATTTATAGAATCTTTTGTGTTTTTTGTGTCATGGTTTTGAAAGGAGTTATAGATTGCGATGATCTTTTCCTCGAAAAACGTGGAAAGTGTGTCTGCCCAGTCTTGCGAAGAAGGATTACACAGCTGGGTAGGAGGAGTGGTAAATTCCTTTAGTATTTTATGGAGCTCCTTTTGAAATTGGCAGCTTTTTCAATCCTGTTAATGAGATATAGTTTTTTTGCCTGTCTAATATTGTCCAAATAGCTTAGGTGGATGGGTTTGTACTTTTTCCGGTCTTCAGTACTTTTGCTTGTTCTCCATTTCTGTTTGGCTATCCTACTGGAGAGTTTTTAAATGTTTTATTTTTCTGTGAACTAGGGTGATGTCCTGGGCTTTAGTTTGACGGTTTTCAAAGTCGATGTGATTGCCGCCTTGAAGGAGGTAGTTGCCTGATCAATACTATCAGTGTGGGATAAAGGAGGGGGGCTGAAATGGGCTGAAAAGGTGGTGGAAGTGACTTTCCGCCAGGGCCTTCTCCATGGAAATTCACTATTGAGGTCATTTTTAGTGGGGATTACTGGTATATGAATGTCAACAGATCATGATCGGACCATAGCTAGAGGAGAGGGGGCTTCACTCTAACCCTGGTTGTATTGGTAAACAGAAGGTCAAGAATATGACCAGCTTAGATTGTCTTTTAATTCTGAAAATGCATAGCTCAAACAGGTCCGACGTAATGGATTCTAGCGTAGTAATTTCCAATCTGGCCGTAGTGGCTATCTCCTGACATTCCTGTCTAGTCTGGTTAGATGGTATTGGGGAGGGAACGCAGTCGCCACATCAGGGGAGGCATGTTCATGGAGCCAGGTTTCAGTAATGAAACAGATATCAGGCTTTTCAATATCCAAAAGGCTCTATATTTCTACTGCATGCTTTGGAACGGAGCGGGCTTTAAAATATAGCCCTTTTAAATGTTTAGGTGTCTCAGTGGTGTCTGAGTCTGTAATATGCTTCAATTGGGATTTGGGAGGTGGAACTTTATCACTGAGGATGATTTTACTATCTACGCTGGAGGTGGTTATGATCCCAGGGGCAGCTAACAGCCCTCAGGTAGGGTGGACATACAGTTTTTTTTTAAATGTTTAAGCTCCTCACTTGAATAGTAGAGTTTTGCCATGACCTACACTCACCAAGATAGAGTTGCTTCTGGAAAGGATAGAAAAACGGGTACTGGCGGCTGGTAGCAGTCAGGCGGGGACGGGCGCAGATGGGCTTGTCTTCGGCGCCCTTTCCTGCCTTAATGTAGGCACACCCCTCTGTACTAACGGCACAAGCAGTGGCGGAACAGGGACTACTGGCAACTGGGGGAAATGCAGGTAAGAGGGATAGTGATGACAAGACAGCGCAAATAAAAGCAATACGTGGCTGCTGAAGCATAAGAAATATCAGTAGAACAGCAGATTACAATGTACAGAACTTAAAATGCAGCCGATCGTCTGCAGGCAATTTTAATAAAAACAAGTGGCTCAGGCCAAAGGTCTGACCTACAGCAGAGAGTCCTATTTGATAATTAACCTAACAGTTCACTTGTGTTACAAAAGTACATTATTTACAGTTTCTTCATAATATTATAGGCAATTAAATATTACATGGCTGCCACGTTTAGAACAATGCTATGGATTGGCGCAGTTTTAGTCCTACTTCTGTTACACTTTTCCTACTGACTGACTTCCCTTTTTCATTCAGTAATTTGCAACACTCTAGGAATCCAAAATGATGGTCAAAAAAAGGGTACCAGGGGACTCATTATTTGTTTTTATCATCAGATTTTTCAAAAGAGTGGCCATTACAGAGTTACATCATCTATTCATGCCAGCATATAAAAACAGGAAAGTGGGAAATTTCGAAAAAGAGAATTTGGGGAATGTATATTCTCCATTAAAATGTATTCTTTTACAGTATAGAGCACCTACTACCCTATGTGAGGGGCAATGAAGTGCTTGCCTATACACCATGTAGGGTGTGTGGTTGCTAGGTTGTTGTTTTTGTTTAAAGCTCATCTGGGAAGCATACCTGCCAATTTGAAGAACAATCTCACGGTGCGAAAGAGGGGGTGGGGCCATGAAGAAGCGGAGTCTCGTGCTGAAAAGTACCAATGAGGCACTTTTTAACCCCAGCCCTCTTCTCCCAAAAAAACCAAGCATTTGCAATGCAACAAGTCTTGCATTACTTAAAGTTTCATCTATTGGCGTTGCAATTGATATTTGTTTGTTTGTTTTTTTTGTTAAAATTTTTACCAGCAGTAGTATACGTAATAAAATAGAATCCACGAAGCAAGAAACAGGTGCAGGACCTCAGCCTTCTACTAAGTGTCCCTGTTTTAATTTGTAAAGGGACCTCTATTATCCACTTAAGGTACTGAAGCCTTACTTATGCTATGGCTGAGATATTTTTTAACAAAAATAAAATCTCACAAGCATTATTTGCAATGCCAATAGCTCAAACTTTCAGTAATGCAAGACATATTGCATTGCAAATGCTTGTTGTTCTTGATATGGTGTATTACTCAATATGGCATATAACAGATGTATGATACGATTTGAGTATTGTTTTAAAAAAACGATTGGTTTAAACTGCCCCTAAAGATGGATAAGTAGTCCGAAATGCAATGGGCATGTGAAGAATTACTTTAAAAATATATATCTTTATTAACAATTTAATTCTGATAATTCATAGTGCATCGAGAAAAGACCATCATTTTACACCAATTTAAGACCCCCCCCACTACCCTCGCCACACATTTACAATTATTTCATACCAGTGGTACAGATTATATTACTGGGTTGATAACACACTACATATAGGGTGGAGTATAAAACCTTGGGCCAGTATTAATAGGAAAAACCAGATACTACTAAAGTGAATCGTGCAAAACTGTCTCAGTTCCTTGATTCTAACCACTCGATACGCGGTCTTCACCTCCTAAGCCCCTTCCTTTTACTATGGACCCCTTTCCTTGAAAGGTTTACTTTTTCCACGGTGCAAGTTGCTATCCCCCTGTTTAACCATTGCTGAAAGATTGGTGGGTTCTTATCTAACCATGCCAAGGTTATACTTAATCGAAAAATGGTCATGGCAATAAAAAATAATTCCCTTCCTCTTGACCCTCTTCCTCCAGTAGAGATTTCAGAAGTATCACAGCGGGAATCAGGGATACTTGAATATTTAATTTAACGTTAAAAAATTCTGCAATCTGGCTTTTAATAGGTGACAACGAGACACAAGTGGAAAAAACATGTACAATATCAGCCTCCCTTAGTTGACATCTGGGGCATCGTGAGACTTTTCCGTCCCCCCATTTAATAATCCCACTGGGTGTATAGTAAAGATTAAAACAGGTTTTATAATACTGTATGAACAATTTTGAGGTTAAAACATCTTTTGGGACGGAGAAAAGGATTCCAGAAAGCTAGATTTGGAGACGGCCAGTTCTATTGCCATTTCAGAGGGTTTATGCCCAGCAACCAAAGCATAATTCAGGTTTGAAAGTCAATCGGACCTCCTCACTTGTGGTATAAAAAATCCCTAACCTTGAGGTATTTAGAAAATTCTTTCTGGCTGATATTGAATTCATTCCTGATCTGTTGAAACAACCTCACACTCATGAGGGAGAAAAAAATGCCCATCTTATTTAGGCTGCTTTTCACCCACCGTAAAATGTATTGATCCCTAAAAATACCTGGCAGTTACGAATTATTATTAGGGTGTAGAAATGCAATCTCCCCAAGTCCAATAGTTTACGGACAGTTCACCACACTCTAAAGGTGTTCAATAATACCTTAAAGCGAACTCTCTTGAAGTAGTTGAGCTCAATTTGCCTCCATAGGGTTCCCCACACCCGTCAACTATCAATAGCTCAAATGGGGAGGGGAAGTTCTCCACTCCTGATCGTGGAACATTTTGTAGAATAGAACCCCAGTAATCTAGTTTTAGGTTTGGTAACACCAACCCACCTCTATCTTTAGGGAGGGTCCAAAATGTTAAAGCTCTCCTCGGTTTCGCATATGCCCATATAAAACGAGAGATCAAATCATCAAATTTTTTTAACCAAAGGTTTCCTATCTAGGAATAGCCCAGAAAAAATAAAGGATTTTAGGTAAAAGAATGATTTTGACGACATTGCATCGGCCAAACACAGGTGTACGTTATTTAATCTATATAGCTCTTTTTTAGATTTTTCAATAAAAGGTTCAAGATTTTCTTTAATAATGCCATCAGGTCGGGGTAATATAGATTCCAAGATATACCGCACTTGTGGCTACTTGGAGTCCACGAGTGAGATCTTACTATTGACCAAAATTGCAGTTTTTACCTTATTTAGCAAAAACCCGAGATGCACCCAAACTCACCCGCTTCCTTCTATATCTCGAATAACGCTGTAGATGGGTCATGTGTAACTAGGGCTATATCGTCGGCATAAGCAAGCAATTTTATCTCCCAGCCACTACAAATCATGGATGGGATACTAACATTAAGCTCGAGCCTGCGTATAAATGGATCGATGTAGAGGGCGAATAGGAGTGGGGAGCATGGGCACCCATCTAGCACCCCCTTGAGATCTCAAATGATTCATAAAGCTCTCCAGCCACTAACACCCTGGCTTCTGGTGTAAAATATAGGGCAATAAATGCTAACCGAAACCCAGGTCCTATATTTACCCTCCCTAGAACTACCCACAGGTAGTGCCAAGAGACCCTTGCAAAGGCTTTCTCCGCATCCAGCAGGATCAGAGCCATAGGGTCTCCCGTTACCTGGACTGCAACAAATATAGTAACTACCTGTCTGTTGTCGTCCGCAGTGCTTCTCCCAGGTATAAACCTGTGTTGCTGTCGGGTTACCACCTTGCTGATCATGGGGACAATCGAGAGGCAAGGATATTTGAGTAGATTTTAGAGTCCCTAGTAATCAGGGTAATCGGTCTATAGGATCCGAGTTCCGTTGCAATTTTCTTTTTTTTGTACGAAAGACCAAAATCTTGCAATGTGACCATGTAGGTGGAGGGTTTTCCCTTTAAATACATGTGAAAAGGCTGTTAGACAATCCCTCAGTGCTGGCGCAAATACCTTGTAAAATTCTATGGGGATGCCATCCACCCCCGCGGCCTTCCCTGTAGCCAGCAAAGAGATAGCAGTTGAAATCTCTTCCCAGGGGGGATTCCCCTCTAGACCCTGCTGCTCTTCTTCACTAAATTTCGGGAGATATGTTGAATCCAAGAGATTTCTCATATCAGTTCCCCCCCCCTTGCTGGATTCCAAATATAACGCCTAATAAAAGCTATTAAATGCTACCCTTATTCCTACTGGATTGAATATAATACCTTGTACAGAGTCCTGTATTTATCTTACTTCATTTTGGCCACCCTTCTGTTTTGTCCTTATGGCAAGGGTACGTCCAACTTGGTCACTACATTCGTAGGCTTGCTCCCTCCAGACTGTAAATGTGTCCGCTACTTTTGCAATTGTGATCTCATGAATGGCCGCCTTTACTATCATGACCCATATCTGGGCCTCTTGAATATTCTTTCCCTGTTGCATGGCACTTAATAATTTCCTCTCTTCCATTGCTAGAGTTGTATATAGTTGCAGTATTCTCTATTTCTCCTGTTTCACCCGAGTTAAGGTGAACTGGAGGGGTTTCTCCCCAAACCCACCTTTAATACATCCCAGACAAACTCCAAGGAGGTGCTACCCAAAGCTCCAATTATTGCCCTTTTTAGGATACCCCCCTTTTTGATTACCAATATGAGGGGATTATTATCGGACATGACCCGGGGTTAGATCTCGATATCAAATTCTTGAATTATAGAATGCGATACCAAAAATAAATTGAACCGAGCATGCGACTGGTGAGGAATGGAAAAAGGTATAGCCTGGTTCCGAAGGTCTCTTAACTTGCCATATATCCATTAGGATGTGATCTTTAGAAAGGTTATTTAGGGACTGAATAACTTTGGGTTTCCTGCTGCCATATTTATACTGTCCCTCGCAAGACCAGTTAGTGGATAGGTTAATGTTTAGGTCCCTACACAAGACTATGGGAGTTGGCCAGAATACCAATTCATCAGTCAGCCAATCGTATATGCCCGGGTCATCTAAAATAGGTCCAAATATTGAGCACAAGGTGAATCTACTAGCGGGAGAGAAAAATTCTGTAATAGCCCATCTTCCAAGTCTATCTGTGTGTGTGTATGGAAAACTGCATGGAGTTTCTTTTAGCTAAGACTGCCACCTCACAGGTCCGTGTACCTTGTAGAGTCCCTGCGACCAGGTTGAAATACAGTGTATCCAATACAGACAGTTGAGCTCTCTCGATATGGGTGTCCTGTAGACAGATAATGTCGGCCTCAAGGGCTTGTAATTCTTGAGCTACCTCAGCCATCTTTTTTTATCATTGAGCCAACAGATATTCACCGAGGCAATTCTTAATTTATTCATAACCTCCCTTTTTTAGGTTCTTTTTGGACACTTCATACCCATCAAATTGTTGCCGATCTTCCAGAAGGATCGTCCTTCCCTTTACCGCCCCTCTCCCTCCTATAGATCTGTACCAGTTGTCCCCTTTTGTAGCATCAACCCAAATCCACCACCCATGCCCAACCGTCCCCCTCCCCCCACCAAATAAGCAATCATGCCACAAGCCTGAATGGTGACGCTAGTGAGAGCGTGCATCCCCTTGTTGCTCCCTGTTAGGAATCGGGTTTCAGTCCTCTCTTTGTGACCATGTACTGTTATCACATGACCTGCCAGTTGGGATATAGGTCAGTCCTACCTTCATGTCATTGCTTGTTATTGCTCACCTGTGGGTTCCTGTATGCTGGTTCCTGTGTTCTTGGATACGATTCCCTGTTTCTCACGGGCTCGTGAGAAGCGTTACCCGTTCCTTTCCTTGGAGCACTAAAACCGGGGCTTCTGATGTCCTTTTTTCTTGCCCTTGCCGTCCCTGTGTAGTGAGTTTAGTTAGTTGGAGACCCTTTTCCCGGTGTTTGTCCCGTTATTCAATGTCCGTGCCTTATCCCGTTTATTGCAGACTTTGGGGGTGTTAGGGGTTTTTGTATTTCCCTTCTAACCGGCGCCTTTGTCCCTTTGTGAGGATACGCGGTGATTGAGACAGTGCTTTGTTTGCTTTTACGCGGCTCCTGGAAAGCACCGCTCTACATCGTTAGGTGCAGGAGATGACGTATTAGGTCATTCCGCGAGCGCTGTCCAATCCCGTGTCGAGCTATCGAAAGACGCTTTCAGTGTGTTCTTTCAGTGCCGGTATTCACGCATGGTTGTAGCGTGCAGGGTTTTTTTTTTGTCCATGTCAAAGATACGACAGGTTTTTATTTTTCCCCTGATAAAATAACTTAAGAGAGACACCTTGTGCTACAGTCAGCCATTTGGATCCATGAGAAGGTATCTTGGAGGTGTATTATTGGTTGATTGAAGTCTCCACATTACCAATCCTGTACTCTCAACTGGTAAGTGGAATATGAATGTTTTAGCAGGATATGGTCACTGATGTTGGGCTTATAGGAAAGGTCTGCATTGTGAAGTGTATATTTTCTTGTTTGCACAGGTGCAGAAGTGTGGAGGAGAGAGCTGTTTGTTCTTCGCTCTACAGGGGTGGTAGACTTGGTGTCTCCCCACAATCCACCCCCTTTTCTGGGTCACTAGCACACTCATTGGTAATATCTTGTGAGTGGCTGTTGAGCTGGGAAAGTGGATTGGAACATACCTCGTTCCTGCAGTGTGTGGGCTGAGCGGGAACCTAACACTCCCTTGCCATGTGCCCCAAAGGAGCAGCTTTAAAGAAGCAGAGCAAGACGCCCCAGACCAAGACAATATCTAACGTAAACCAAAAATAATCAAAATATTAGGTTCAGGGGAAATAAAAGATACTTTCATCTGACTTGACAGCCTATTTCATAGTTTGGAGTCTAACTGGAGAGGCCTGTTACAACCTAGCATGAGGTTGCCAATAGTCTTGCTATAATCTTACTGCTGGACCCCCACTAATTTCTTTTAACTATTCATAGGTTACAATCTCAGATGTAAAGCTACGGGTGCGCCCTTTATATACCACTTTCAGGCGGGCTGGGTTCTGCAGATAGACCTCCGCCACAATGTGCTGAAATGGATTAATTAATTGCTGCAGCAGTACCTCTGCATGTCAGAAGGTGGTGTCGGTCGGTGTTGGCATCGTGTTGCCGGGATGACGTTGTGGCACATACTTAGACGACGCCCTCGCGCTGTCAGTTCTTTCTATTTCCGCAACTGCCAGCGCAGATCCGGAGAGAGCGATACCTCTAGTCATTTTTTGACTGAACTTTTTGAGGGACTTTTTGTTGACGTCTTTTGAGTCCACGACGTAGGGATGCATGCTTCAAGGCTTGCAGATCCTGTTCCCGACTGATGTCGGTTACGGATCCGCACCATGTGTGCCTCTTTTGCCTGGAGCTCGACCATGACCCCAAGCTGTGCTCCGATTGCCGGTCCATGGTGGCGAAGGCTTTGCGGGAACGGTCCCGAAAGCTTCTTGGGCATCGGCAGTTGGCTCCGTGCCGTTCGAGAGGGAGGTCAGGGGACCAGTCGCGGAGCCATCAACATTCGTCCAAGTAATCGAAGAGTCGACTCAGAGTTTCCCTCCATTCCCGGGACCCGGAGCGACTCCCGCCCAGCTTTGTACGTTCTGCAAGGCGATGCATGCCATCTTTGGGTGGCCTGAACCCACCGGCGCGCCTTCGGGGTCCGCTGACTCAGTTGTGGGCCTAGGCCTTCTCCACCGCCGGCTCCGGCCCCGGCGCCGCCATCCCCCCTTGGAACCAGGCCTGGATCCGGATTGGCGCCGGTTGACCTTATTACGCCTCCACCAGGGCCCATTCTCCGGCACTGCTACCGCATTGGAGGCTGGTAGGTCCCTCGGCCGGCATTGACCCCTGCCTCCATCCTGATGTGGACCGGCCAACACCAGATCCGGCACCAAGAGGGCTTTTTGTGCCCCTGTTCACTCCTGGGATCCCTATTCAACCAGATTGGCACCCAGCAGAGGAGAAAGAGGACTGGGAGGGGTCAGGTGACCCTCTGACTGACCAGTTGGATAGTGAACAGGACTGGAGAGAGGAACTGGGGGATGCCAGTGGTCTGGACACCTCCCCTGACCTTGGCATGTTATCTCCTCCTACTGTGGCTACGGAGGAGGGAGCATCATGCGCAGTGGTGTTGAGTAGGGCGGCCGAGGATCTCAACCTCGAACTCCCTACAGTGGCAGTCAGGACTAACCTCCTGACAGAGGTTCTTTAGCCGGCTGTAAGCTCTTCGGAGCCTCTGCTTCTGTTTAATGAGGCCTTTACCGACGTCCTTTTGGGCAACTGGTCCAGGCCTAACATGGGGGCTCCTGTGGATAGGATGATTGCCCGATGCCACTGCCTGGCTCTGGTTGCCCCCACTTTCCGCTTCCAACACCCAACCCCTGAGAGCTTGGTGATCCAAGCCTCTACTTCCAAGAGCGCATTCCCTACTGCTCCCCTGGAAAGGTAATCCAAGAAGCTGGATCATCTTGGAAAGAAGGTTTTCTCTTCCGCCAGCTTGGGACTGCGATCAGTAAACACCGCATGTCTACTGGGCCGTTATTTCATTTCTGTGTGGGACTCCATTGCGCAGGTGCTGCCTCAGTGTTCAGAGGCGGCCCGGACAGTGCTCTCCCAGGCTGTTGCCGTGAGGGATGCGGCTAAGTTTACCATCCGTTGTGGGCTGGATACCGCCTACTCTCTGGGAAGGATGATTTCCACTCTCTTCGACACTACACCTGTATGAGATCAACTGACTTTTCTGGGAATGTCCAGAATACCCTCATGGACATGCCCTTTTGATGGGCGTCGCCTTTTTGGCGACAATGCGGCAACCGCTTTAGAGCATTTAAAGGACTCACGAGCTACGGCCAAGTCCTTGGGACTCTCCAGCTGCCCTGTGCAGTCTGCTTTTCACCCCTTTTGTGGCTATGGAAGAGGTGCCCCACTACGTTCCACCCAGAGCCCCAGGCTGCAGCAAGTTCCTCAACCTTCTCGCGGCCGGGGACATGGGAACAACTGCCGTGATTCGGGGGCCAGCGGGTGGGCCAGTCCACCAATCCTCCCTCTGCAGCAGCCTCCAAACCTTCCTAGTCCGACATTTCAGGCCCATCAAACGCCAGTGGGCGGCAGGATTCGCCATCACCTCCCTGCTGGTGCACCATCACGTAGGACAGGTGGGTTTTGCAGATAGTCTAAAGGGGCTACTCCCTCCCCTTCAAGGCTACACCTCTAGCCATGCCACCTCAATACCACCGTATGTCGGGCCTTCACCAACAGGAAGTAACAGCTTTCTTGGCCAAGGGAGCCATTGAGCGCGTTCCTGTCCCAGAGTTAGGTTGTGATTGTTATTCCCACTACTTTCTGGTGCCCAAGAAGGACAAGGGGCTGTGTCCTATGTCAGGAATGTCAACCACTTCCTCCGGAAGGAGAAGTTTAAGATATTGACGCTCGCTCAGGTCTAGTGCGCCCTACACCCGGGAGACTGGTTGGTAGTGCTGGACTTGCAGGAAGCTTACTTTCACATCCCCGTCCTGCTGGCCCACTGGCGTTACCTAAGGTTCACGGTAGGCCACGAGCACTTTCAGTTTACTGTGCTCCACTTTGGCCTTACCTGCACCCCTAGGGTGTTCACAAAAGTGATGCCGGTGGTCGCAGCTTATCTGCATAGATCAGGGCTTCCAGTCTTCCCCTATCTCGACGACTGACTGTTGAAGGCGGGCTTGCCCCAGACTGTTGTCTCCCACCTCTAGACTACGGCCGACCTCCTGCATTTGCTGGGGTTCTCCATCAATGTGACAAAGTCACACCTGATTTCCTCTCAGAAGCTCCTCTTTATCGGAGCTGTTCTGGACACAATGCTGTTTCGGGTCTATCCTCCCGAACAGTGAGTCCGGGATATTCGTGATATGATTCGTATCTTTCAGCCTCTATCCCGGGTTTTGGTCAGGATGACCCTAAGGCTGCTGGGCCTCTTGGCCTCCTGCATCCTGCTGGTCGACCATACCAGATGTCATATGCAGGCTCTGCTGTGGGACCTGAAGTTCCAGTGGGCGCAGCATCAGGGGAACCTATCCGATTGCATCCAGATCTCAGAGGGCACTGCACGACAACTGCAGTGGTGGCTCACGAACCAGGATTGGGTGAACAGCAGATCCCTCTCCCTTCCCCAACCAGAGCACACAGTGGTGACGGACGCATCCCTTCTGGGATGGGGCGGCCACGTGGGAGAGGAGGAGATCAGAGGCCTCTGGTCTCCGCCGGAGACCCGCCTCCACATCAACCTTCTGGAGCAACAGGCGATTTGTCTTGCACTGAAGGCATTCCTTCCCTCTGTCCGGGGAAGAGTAGTGCAAGTGTTCACAGATAACACCACTGCCATGTGGTACTGTAACAAACAGGGCAGGGTGGGGTCAAGGACCCTATGTCAGTAGGCCTTGCACCTCTGGACATGGCTGAAACATCAGGACATATCCCTGGTGGTTCAACACCTGGCAGGTTCGTTGATCGCCAGGGCGGACAAACTCAGCTGCAGGTGCATGGTGGATCACGAATGGCCTCTTCACTCGGAGGTGGTGCAAGGTCTCTTTCAGCAGTGGGAGAGCCTTGGTTAGATCTGTTCACCACAGATGAGAACATGCAATGTCAGCAATTCTGCGCATTGGAGTTTCCAAGGCAGCACTCACTAGGCAAAGCTTTCAGTCGCGAAGGGAGTTGCGGTCTGTTCTACTCCTTTCCAGCTATACCACTTCTGTCCAGTGTGCTGAAGAAGATCAGGCCCAACCGGGCCCAAGTCATTGTTGTGGCTCCAGATTAGGCACAAAGAGTCTGGATTCCCAAACTGCTCAAAATGGCCATCGATCCCCCGATCCGATTGCCTCTTCGGAGGATCTTCTGTCGCAGCAACAGGGGACGGTCCTCTACCCGAACCTGTCCAGCCTCCACCTCCTTGCGTGGAGATTGGACGGCGGCAGTTGACGTCATTTGACTTGCCTCCTGAAGTTTGTAATGTAATCTTGGCAGCCAGGCGTCCCTCCACTACGGCAGTATACGCCTGCCGGTGGAACAAATTTGTGGCATAGTGCACAGCAAATGCTGTGGATTCCCTCTCCATCCCTTTCTGAGGTTCTCTTCTTCCTCCTATCTTGGGCCCAGCAAGGCTATGCTCTGGACACTATCAAGGGCTATCTCTTAGCCATCTCTGCCTTCCTTCAGTTTCCAGATTAGCCTTTTCTTTTCCAGTCCTCGGTTGTAAATCATTTCTTAAAATGCATAACTCATCTCTTTCCTCCTATTCTTTTCATTATGCCTCAGTGGGATTTGAATCTAGTCTTAACTTATTTAATGTGCGCTCCCTTAGAGCCGTTTCACAACTGTCCTTTGAGACTTCTGACAATTAAAACCGCATTCCTGGTTGCCATCACATCTACCAGGAGAGTGAGTGAGCTCCAGGCTCTTTCATCTAAGCCTCCTTTCCTGTCTGTCCATCCGGACAAGGTAGTTCTCAGGACTTGTCCATCCTTCTTGCCCAAGGTTGTCACTGCCTTTCACATCCGGCAGACCATCACTTTGCCCACCTTCTTTACGCCTCCGCATCCTTCGAAAGTGGAAGAGAGGCTCCACCGTCTGGACCCAAAACGCGCGCTTTCCTTTTATCTGGATCGCACCAAACAGTTCCGGGTGGATGACCAGTTGTGTGTTGGGTACGTGGGCGCCAAGAAAGGTCAGGCCATACACAAGCGGACTCGCTCCCGATGGGTCATTTTGTGTATCAAAGCATGCTATTCTCTGGCGAAGAAGGAGCCTCCACTGGGGCTGCACGCCCATTCCACCAGGGTGATGGCAGCATCCACTGCTCTGGGATGAGGAGTTCCACTGAATGACAGGCAGCTACGTGGGTTTCGATGCACACTTTTATGAAACACTACTGTCTTGACAGTCAAGTCCGGAGAGATGGCTTCTTTGGCCGTTCTGTTCTCCATGATTTTCTGGTGTAATCTTGGTTCGCAGACCCACCTCCGGGTTGGTATTGATGGGGTATCTATTCTAAGGTAAGGAATCTATAACTAACGATTTTCTTTCAGATGAACAAGTTACTTACCTTCAGTAACAATATATCTGTAAGAAACATCAGTTAGTTATAGATTCTTTACGGCCTCACCCATCCTCCTCGGTCTGCAAACTGATTTTTAGGGTTAAGGATAGCCTTCCAGGGCCATAGTTTTGTACACTAGTGGTCAGTGTCTTGCATGGCTTGCTCACATCAGAGCTGGAATATGCTGTGAAGAATTTCCACCATACATGAATAATATGCATTAGAAACATGGAAACAACACAAAAGATTGTTTAAGAACTGTTTTAATGCTTAGGCAGCAGTAGAAATTCTTATAACACACTGAAAGCATAGAAAGCTCCCAGGCTGCATTGCAAACACAGTCTAAAAAGACTGAAAAGCTAACCTGTAGCTGAATACCAAAAAACTGACACAGTGCCTTTAAGGCACCCATGACCCCCTGTATCCCATCATGCCTCAGGGGTGACAGTTAGGTCAGTTGTTCTTTTCGGAGACTGAAACAAACCCAGTAACAAAATAGGTTAACAATATCTCCTTATTAAAGAATATCCTTTGCCCGGGGAGGCGGGAGGGTTGCTTATGACTTTGATGAGGATACCCCTGGAAGAGAACTAGGATTACAGGTAAATAACTAATCCTTCTCTTCCAGGGGATCCTCATCAATAGTCATAAGCATTAGAATAGAATAGCGAGCCTCTCCTCATCCCTGCGGGCAAAGGAATGACAAGACAGTAATCTCATCAACAAGCCTGAGCAGGCTATAGGCTACCCAAACAGATTTCTCAAGGAGGCTTGCCCTACTTGAGTATCAGCCCTGGAATCAGATTAGAGACAGTAATGTCTCGTAAACGTATGAACTGATTTCCAGGTTGAAGCTTTGCATATTTCTGACATTGGAATGTCATGTAAGAAAGCTACTGTAGCGGCTTTCCCTCTAGTGGAATGCGCTTTGGGTGACACCAATAAAGGCTTGCCTGCAAGCTGATAGGCCAATTTAATGCAAGAGACAATCCATCTGGAGATGGACCTCTTGGCCGCTGGAAAGCCCGTCCTCATTGAACGATAGTTCACAAACAGTTGATCAGTTTTCCTGATCCCTTTAGTCTTTTCCAAATAGAACTTGAGCACTCTCTTAAGATCCATGGAGTGCAGTGACCGCTCCGCTGGGGTTGTAGGATTTGGGAAAAACGAAGGGAGAGAAATGGACTGATTTATATGAAAATCAGAAACTACTTTAGGCAAGAAAGATGGATGAGCCCTTAGGACTACTCTATTGTGGTGGAAAACAGTATATGGTTCCTTCGCACAGAGCGCTTGTATCTCGCTTACTCTGCGAGCTGAGGTAATCGCCACCAAAAAGGCCGCCTTCCAAGAGAGATGTTGCAAAGAGGCCTTGTGGATGGGCTCGAAAGGAGGTGACATTAACCTGGATAAAACCAGGTTCAACTCCCAAGGAGGAGAAGGATTTCGCACAGGGGGATAAACTTTTTTCAACCCCTGGAGGAAGTCCTTAACCACCGGAACCTGAAAGAAAGAGATCTGATCAGGTGATTTTCTGTACGCTACTATGGCTGACAAATGCAATCTAATGGAAGCATATTTCAAACCAGAAGCTGCCAAGGAAAGGAGGTATTGCAGGATTACCTCCTCCTGCCCTTTAGTTGGATCCAAGTGATGATCCCTACACCATATGTAGAACCTTTTCCACTTGAACGCATAAGACGTTCTCGTGGAAGGCCTCTTAGCCTCCTTTAAAATCTGCATACAGTCGGGAGGTAGATTCAAATGTCCATATTGCAGGACCTCAGGTGCCATGCTGTCAGGTTCAGTGATGAGAGGTTGGGATGCAGTATCCTCCCGTTCATCTTGCTCAATAGGTTCGGTTTGCAAGGAAGTCGTCTGTGTGGACACACAGACAGATGCAGCAGGTCCGGGTACCACCACTGACGTGGCCAATCCGGAGCTATCAATATCATCTCCATGTCCTACCTAAGGAGCTTGGAAACCACCTTCGGAATCAGAGGCAGGGGAGGAAACGCGTAAGCAAACGTTCCCGACCAATCCATCAGGAGAGCGTTCCCCTGCGTCCCTGGCCGGTGGAATCTGGACGCGAAGGCGTGGCATTTTGCGTTTTCTTCGTCCGCAAACAAGTCTATGGCTGGACGACCCCAACAACGAAAAAGCTCTTCTACCACTTCGTCGTTTAGCACCCAGTCTGGCTGATCTTCGAAGTGCCTGCTGAGTGCGTCTGCTTTGATGTTTAACTCGCCTGGAAGGTGCACCGCTACCACTGAAAAGCTTCGAGAGAGAAGCCAGTGCCAGATGGATTGAGCCTCCCGGGAGAGAGGGCGAGATCGTGTGCCTCCTTGTTTGTTCAGATAGAACATGGTGGTCGTATTGTCTGTCTGAACTAAGACTGAGTTGGACTCGATCGCTGGAAGAAAAGCTTTGAGAGCTAGAAACACCACTCTGAGCTCCAGCATGTTTATGTGGTACGTCTGCTCCTGTGCAGACCACTGACCCTGAATCTGGAGGGGACCCATGTGCGCTCCCCAGCCTTGAAGAGAGGCATCTGTCACTATAGACTGGGTGGGTAGTGGCTGATGAAAAGGTACTCCTACCAGCACATTCCTCGTCCGAGTCCACCATTTGATGGCATCCTTCGCTGTCTGGGAAAGAGTGATACAATCTTCCCACCGCCCTGTTGCCTGGTCCCACTGGTCTTCGAGAGCCTGTTGTATAGGGCACATTCTCAGCCTGGCGTTCGGGATGGGAAAAATGCAGGACGCCATGGAACCCAGCAGGGAGGCTACCTGTCGGACTGTCGGAAGCCGAGACTCTAATAGAATCCCACACTTCTGCCTCATGGAAAAAAGTCTCTCCTCCGAAGGAAACGCTTTTCCCAATTTTGTGTCCAGAACGGAGCCTAGGTAGTGGATGAACTGTGTTGGCCGCTGGACTGACTTCTCCAGGTTCACATGGAGACCGAGCCCGTGCAACTGGTGTAGACAAAGTTGCAGATCTTGCGTCACCTGTACAGGAGACGGGCCCTTTAGGAGCCAGTCGTCCAGGTATGGGTAAATGAAAAGTCCCTTCTTGTGAAGAAAAGCTGCCACCACTGCCATGCATTTGGTGAAGACTCGTGGTGCGGACTTGAGTCCGAAGGGTAGCACCTTGTACTGGTAGTGTTTGCTTCCTACGACAAACCTCAAGTACTTGCGATGCTGCAGAGCAATCGGAATGTGAAAGTATTCATCTTGCAGATCCACCGAACACATCCAATCTCCGGTTTGAAGATGTGGGCATATTTGATGAAGAGCTAACATGCGGAACTTTTCTCTGACGATGACTTTGTTCAGGAGACGCAGATCTAGTATAGGCCTGAACTTGTCCTCCTGATCTTTTTTGGGGAAAAGAAAGTATCTTGAGTAGACTCCCTTTCCTCTTTGAGAGGGAGGAACTTCCTCTACCGCTCTTTTTTGTAGGAGGACTGTCACTTCTCTGCGGAGCAAGCTCAGCTGGTGAGGGCAAGAGGTCTTTGGAGGAATGCTTTTCGGGAGCGCACGGAAACGTAACCTGTATCCATTGCGCAGTATATTCAGCACCCACTGATCATTTGTGATGCTGACTCACTCTGTCAGGTGTTGTGAAGCACTTCCTCCCACTGGAGTGGGCAACGGCGCCAGAGGAAGCCACTGATCAAGCCTTTCCTCCTCTCGCGGTGGTAGAGGACTGCTGGTGACCTCCTCTACCTCTGTTGGATTTGCCTCGGAACTGTGATTTTCCTTGGTTCTTATTCTAGGACCACTGAGGGGTTTGAACCCTCTGTTGAGCCCCTCTCCCCCTGTTGGTCTTGAAGCGGCCTTGGAACTCTTTTTTCTTCTCCAAACCCACCACCTTCACTGTATCCAGTTCAGTCTTCATACGGGTCATCTCTTCGTCAGCATGTTCTCCGAAGAGAGAGGAACCCGAAAAGGGAAGATTAAGGATGCGATACTGAGCATCCGGCTTCAGCCCTGTGAGGCGCAACCAAGCCGACCTTCTGGCACAAACCCCATGTGAGTAGGAATGTGCCGCAAGTACTGCACCATCCGCTGCTGTGCTTATCAACTGGTTCGCCACCAAACATCCTTCAGTCATAGTTTCTTCGAAGTCCTTCTGGTCATCCTTTGGCAGTTTGGACTTGAACCTCTCCATGGAGTCCCATAAGGCTCTGTCGTATCTACCCAGCAGTGCGGCCGCACTGGAGACCTTCAGCGTGGAGGCAGCTGAATTGCAAACTTTGTGACCCCACGAATCCTGAGATTTGCTGTCCTTATCTGGTGGGACTGAAGAGGAAGCAGCAACTGAATGTGTCTTCCTCGCCGCTGCCACTATCACAGAGTCTGCTGGAGGGTCAGATTTTACAAAAACTGGGTCAGAAGAAGCCGGTTTGTATTTCTTCTGTATGCGGGCTGGCACCGCTCTGAAGGCTGCCGGAGTTAGGAAAACGTCCTTGACTGGATCCATAATCCCCGGGACTAAAGGCAGCAGTGGACGAGAGATAGATTTTTTTGTGCAAAGTTTCAAAAATGACTGTCGTAGTAACCTGGGGGACAGACATTTCAATGCTCAGCTTCTGAGCTCCTCTTTGCAGGACATCCAGATAAGTGCCGATGTCATCGACTGGAGAGGATCTGGAAGTAGGACTATCCGTCAGAGTGGGAGAGTAATCCCTCTTGGAAGACCTGGTCAAAGAAGTAGAGGAAGTAGACGGAGTTCTGCGATGTTTACGGTGAGCACTGTGTCCCCTCTCACGTGACCTTCTTGGGTGCTCTTCTCTTCTAGGAGAGCGAGATCTAACCGGATCCTGTCTCCTTGGTGAACGAGATCTGACAGGATCTTCTCTGGGAGATCGGGATCTCACCGGATTTTCCGTTCTGGGAGAGTGAGATCTGATTGGTCTTTTTACAGGAGATTTTCTGGGAGGACTACGCCTGTCCACTTCATCCACCAGCCTCTGGAGAGGAGATCTGTGCTGCGGACTGACGTATTCATGCATACGTTTAGTAGCCCCTGAATCTCGCCAATGGTCCAATGACTTATACCATCTGGGAGACAGTCTGACCTCAGCAGCCGAAGGATCTGGCTGGCGCACAGGAGATCCGAGGACAGGACTTCTGGACCTCAAAGATGTTGTTGAGGGGCCAGAAGACTGTGAAGAAGAATGGCGAGAAGCTGACTCCATAACCATGATCACAGAGGAATGTCTCGACGTCGAACGCTCTGGCGTCGTACGTTTTCTCGACGCCGAATGCTTTCGGGGAGCCGGCGGATCCAGCAATCTCGACCTTGAATGCCTCGACGGCGATCGATGCGAGGATCTATGTTCTCTCGACATCGAGTGGTGATGACCAGTTGTCGACGGAGCCCTCTGTCTCGACGTCGAACGGCTATGACCAGTCGTCGACAGAGCCCTCTGTCTCGACGTCGAACAGTGATGACCAGCCGTCGAAGGAGCCCTCTGTCTCGACGTCGAATGTTTGTGCGACGACGGCGGAGGGGTATTGGTCACCCTCGATGCCGAACGTGGACAAAACGTCGACAGAGACTGCGTCCTTGACGCCGATTGACGTTTTACTGTCGACGGCGGAGGGGTCTTGGTCTTCGACGCCGAACGTCGTTTTTTAGACGACGGCGGAGGGGTCACACTTCTCGACGCCGGTCGCCGCCTGGATGATGACGGCGGAGGAGTGACCTCCCTCGACGCCGATCGTCGCTTCAACATCGTCGACGTACCTGGTCTTCTTTTCGACGGCGAGCCCGCCGTCGACGGTAGTTTTGACGATGAATGACCCACCGGTGGTTCTTTCCTCAGCGCCAAGCCTGACGCTGAAGCTGAAGGGTGAAAAGACTTCTCTTTTAAAGATGTTCTAGCCTTCTTGGAGCCCTTCTTCACCGGAGACCTTCCTCTGGATGACCTGTGAGCCAGGCCATAGATGCGAATTCTCTCCCTGTCTTTGAGAGTTCTTCCTGACAGGTGCTCGCAGTGAGGACAGGTGCCTGGATCAAACGACGTGGTTGTCTGATTTTGCCTTCTTGTTGCCACAAGAAGGGCATTTGTCAAAAAGTGAAGGCATTCTCAGCTGAAAATGCTCACTAAAATGACTAAAAAAGACAGATTATTACTTGACTTGATGTAAAATGTCAAAGTAATAGAAAAAGTTGTTAGGAATTAATAATTTTCTGTCAGAAAACAGAAATTTAGTGGAGCTGTGTTACCAGGATCCTTCCTGAAAGAGCCGGAAAGAACAACTGACCTAACTGTCACCCCTGAGGCATGATGGTATACAGGGGGTCATGGGTGCCTTAAAGGCACGGTGTCAGTTTTTTGGTATTCAGCTACAGGTTAGCTTTTCAGTCTTTTTAGACTGTGTGTTTGCAATGCAGCCTGGGAGCTTTCTATGCTTTCAGTGTGTTATAAGAATTTCTACTGCTGCCTAAGCATTAAAACAGTTCTTAAACAATCTTTTGTGTTGTTTCTCATGTTTCTAATGCATATTATTCATGTATGGTGGAAATTCTTCACAGTATATTCCAGCTCTGATGTGATTTGGCTGCTACTGCATGTTTTTATATATATATGTATATATATATATATATATATGAGTATATATATGTGGGGCACATATAATATTGTGTTTCCGGGGTGCCGCGCATGGGCGGGAATATTCTAATGCTTATGACTATTGATGAGGATCCCCTGGAAGAGAACTGCCAGTTCTTAGTGACGTCTTATGTCCAACCTTACGTCAAACTCGGCACCTTCCAGGTATAAATATACCAGCATCAGCCCTAGCAAAACACACAGTGGTTTGGAGCAGATAGGCCCGACGCCCTGCTGTAGCAAGTGGCGAAGGAAGCCAACCCTCCCATTGACGCACTGAGAGAGACCCTGTCTTTTCTCCTGCCGAGTAATCCAGCTCCAGTGTTTCCCTGACGCCCTTGCGGGTTGCTGGGAGATCGAGTCCTGAGAGAGAGATACTGTAGCGATTCTGAGCAGATGGCATAAGGAGGGGCCTCGAAGACGCTATAAAACTACAAGTCCCAGAAAGCCCTGGGGTCTAGCAGTCCGGAACCGGCGACAGGGAGATGGGTATAAAAGCACCTCCCAGGAAGTAGGAGGTGCTTGTCAATCTTACCGGATTCCGAGCCTGTACCCGACCTCATCCCTCTACTTGGATTCTGTCAGCTGAACCCGCGGACGCTTTCCTTCCCGCTACTTGGATTCTGTCAGCCGAACCCGCGGACGCTTTCCTTCCCGCTACTTGGATTCTGTCAGCTGAACCCGCGGACGCTTTCCTTCCCGCTAATTGGATCCAGCCAGCTGAACCCGCGGACGCTTTCCTTCCCGCTAATTGGATCCAGCCAGCTGAACCCGCAGACGCTTTCCTTCCCGCTAATTTGGGTGGAGGTAAGACTTAGCACAGCCGTGCAAAAACCTTGTGTAACTATTTTCGTTTCCCGTTTGAAACCTTTATGTTTACGTAGCACGTAGCACCAGAGTGACTCTTCCGGTCTGCCATCCCCGACTTGCTAGTAACTGAATGTTGACGAACAAACAGCATGCTCAGTGACGCCTAGTGTTTTCATTCTGAACTTCGGTGATGTCCTCAGAGTCCTGTGCGGTAACAGCCTGGGGAGCATCGTCAGAGGTTCTGACCCTTTCCACGCAAAACCCGACCTCGAACGCTGTGGGGCATACAGTGAGTGGTTCCCCACGTACCCTTCTACATTGTTGTCTAGCCTCTTCCTCTGAACGTAGTAACGGTGTCCTTTATTTTCCTAGTTTCAAAGAACCATGCTAGACCAGACCAAGAGGGTGCCCCCCAGGAACAAACCCTTCCCTCTTCCCCCGGAGTGCTATCTGTCTCCAGTGTGTCTACCGCATTGGGAGGGTTGGCATTTAAGGGAATTGGGAGGTATCTCTTCAGACTGTGGTCCCCGCGGGCAAGAAAAGACAGGTTAGTGGTAACTCCGAACGTATTGGGGTGCCTAACCGTCTGGACCCTGACAGATACAAGACCTCCTTCATTCTATAACCAAGGTACGGAGCTGATTAGACCCGTAGAGAATTCTTGATTCAGATTCTTGGCAGAAACTATCTTAACTTAAACTGCAGCTCACTTACTCCTTCCCACGTACTAGGCTTAGGTTAGGTACACCGGGGTAGGCGTAACTTAGAAGCATAAGTTGAGTACGTTTAGTCATGATTTTATCAATGTATATATTTTATCTATTTTAAACACCGTATGGCTTAGAAACCATACCAAGCTTTTACAGTATTATTTCATAATACTCCTTTTACTGTACGCACTTTACTTTATAACAAGTATTGCAATTGTGGCAACTCACTTCTCTTGCATGAGAAAGAAGACTGTTCATTAAATAACCTTTTTTATTGAAAACGCCTGTCTCTCTATTTCTCTGCGCTTCTGGTGAAACTAAGCATGCACGATTGACTGAGTAAAATAGTTATCTATTGTTTCCGCGACTCTGGAGGTATACTCCTTATTCTGGAGGGAGCAAAGTTGTCATGTTTATGCGGTTGTCAGAAACTAATCCCTTCTTGTCTATTCAGGAAAGTTAACACCTTCTTGTTTACTCGAGAAAGTTTCTAGTGACCTCTGAGCTAGCTGGCATTCATAATTAAGTCTAACATATTCAATAGAGACCTAGTCGACCTCAGTCCTAAGTCTAAACTATTGTTTATGTTATTCCAATGCGCAGAGCCTATTGGGAATATAGGAACTACACTACAACTCCACATAGGACACAAGAGATTCCGATTTCAGCTTGGCTGCACCGAATGTGGTTTAATGGCGCCCTTCCCCACTCTTTAACGGCGGTTCGATTGGGTCCTTTGTCTATTCCAGGCGATTCTTGGCCTGTTTTGGCTGGATTCACCTCGCACCCCTGTGCCGCAACAGTTGCGGTTGGTGAATTGGGGACCCTTTGTGCCTCTGCAGTAGGGGTTGTAAGGGCCTTGGTTCTATATGTTTCCTGCCACGTACAGGGTGGGGCCCCTGGTGCCGCAGCGTATCCAGTTGGACCTGGCGGGATGAAGCTTAGTCCCGTCATGGTTAATGCGGTTATGGTCAAGCATATCCAGGATAAGTATGAGATGCCTTTTTGGCTTGCTGAAAAATTTGACCAACTGGAGGCAGTATTTCCTAATACGACTCCTGTGGAGAAACACAGGATTCTTACGATTAGTTTGCAGAAAGACTTAGTGCTAGAAGTGACTGATTATACGACATGGAGTATGATTTTTGCAACAGTCTATTCTAAGTGCTTCGGCACTCCGTCCTTGGCTGTCCTGCCCTCCGTCATCAAGCGTATTCAGGATGAGCACGGACCGGAGGCGGCGGTTGAATTGGGAATGTCAAGGGAGATGCAGTAAGCTTCCTGGTGTCTAATGCTTTGCGCGATGTCCCCGTTGCCGAGAAACCCCGTCAGTTACCAAAAATTATTACGGCGGCTTATAAGACCATTGGCTGTATTAGTTTGGGTGTTAAGCCTTTTGCCAAGGCAGCGCAGAAGCAAACTCAGGCGGCAAAGTTTGACAAAGACGATTGCCCCAATGTTCCGAAGCAGAATTGGAACAAAAATAAGAAACAGGGGAAACGGCAACAGAAACAGGGGTCCTGTCCCGCTTCCTTAATACCTGCGTCTACTGAGCGCACATATGAATTGCATGACCGCGCTACTATTAGGTCACCTGATCGTTTTCAGGTTCCTGAACAACAGGATACAGCATACATTGGTCTCAACTAACGGTGGAGGAGACAGCGGCAGAGGACGGGGTGCAAAACAAGAGCAACCCCGCAAGACAGACGGTAAAGGCTAGCAGGACGGCTCTCCACGTCAAAGACCAGAGTTTCAGAAAAAGAAAGTCACTGCTTTAACAGCGAGATATGCCACGGATAGTGAGAACGCAGCTTCGGAATCTGACATGGGCGCTGACGCTGCTGGACAGCGTGAGGGAAATTACCACAGTGCGGGAGGCTCTGCGTCCACTTCTGAAGGTAACAGCAACTGACACGTTTGTTGTTGTTGAAACAGCTGACACTAGAGTGGCACCCCCTGAAAGACTTTTTGAAATCGTCCTTTTAATTAACCCCTTGCGGTGGGTGTGTGTGGAGGATGGTCGGGGCCGTCCGAACCACGCCCACACCATAAATCACCCGCACCGTGGCAAAATTTTCACCGCGGTCAAGGGGTTAAAGGTGACATACAGCGTACTGTAAAGGGGGTATTTTGGAAGAATCTGACTACTAACTATGACATTTTGTTGGCGGAGGCCGATTGGCCCCCACCTTTTCATGTTAGGAGGTCCACAAGGGGAGGAGGTAATCCTCCCTAGTTTTGCGCACACTGTGCCGAAGGAGCAGGCTTTGCATTTTGCAGAAGATTGGGCTAAGGTGCTTGCACCGGCTTTGTACCGTACTTACTGTGGATGGGAAAATTTTTCCCCCAACATGAAATACCATTGCGGTCTATGCCACAGCCTCAACCCCAATACCCCATGCATCGTGAAGCGAAGGCTCCCGTGGTAGAAACTCTTGAACAATTTGAATATCAAGGTGTGTTTGAAACATGTGTGTCTCGGATTAATAACCCTCTTTTTACTGTGACCAAGCCTGTTGGCTCATACTGTTTAGTATTGGATTACCGACACTTAAACTCTCATTGTCGGACCTGCGCGGTACAAAACACTCACAGTTCTGCCCTTGTGAATAGTCTCGAGCGTAAAAGCTTTAAGACCACACTTGACATATCCAATGGCTTTTTTGTCTATAACCTGTCCTCTTTTAGTAGTCAATGGACAGCTTTTACCTGCGGTGGCAAACAACGCCAGTTCAGAAGAATAGCTATGGGCTTTAAGAACAGTCCAGGAGTCTTTGCCACCCGTATTGTCTCTCTTTTAGAGAGACTAGACCCAGATGCATGTTCGTATGTGGACGACATTTATCTCACAGACGACGAATTATGGCTGCATCTGTGTCAGGTTGACCGCATAATTTATCAGTTTGCGGACTTCGGTTACAAATTCAACTATGCAAAATCTCACATTGAGGGGAGTACACAGAGTTGTTCCTGGGCTATGAGATCAACAATTATGGTCGAGGTTTAGCACCTCACATCCTGGAGATATGCGCACAGCTGCGCGCTCCTACAACACTGACAAAATTACAATCTTTGCTGGGCTTTTTGAATTTCGGGCGTACTTACATTCCCGAATATGTCCAGCATATCAAGCCTCTTTACGCTTTGGTACAACCTACTTTTTCTAAATCATGCTGGCTGGCTGCTCATTCAGCCATCTTGCAATCTTTGCAGGCTGATCTTCTAGAATTTAAATTCGAATTGACTCGTGATAACCACACCAACCTGGTAATAAGAATCGTACATGGGGCGGTGGGTTTCACGTACCTGACTTTTAATGAGGGTGACACGGTCCCGTTCGCTTACAAGCCACACTTTTACACTTCGGCTGAGCTGCGTTTTTCCACCGTGGAAATTTTTGACAGCAGTGCAAATGGCGATTCTGAAGGAACGTGTACTGTCGCAGGGAAAACACATTTTGGTTGTTACTCCGTATCCTACCCTGGAGGCAGTGACGAAAGCCAGTGTACCAAATACGAAAGCTTTCCACCCAAGGTGGATACAATGGGCCACGTCCTTGACATCTCCGGATGTCACGTTCATTTTTGACTCCTCTTTGCAGACTCAGGAGTATTTGCAGTATGAATTCGTTCATCCGGCTCCTCTGACCATGCGCCCGCTGGATGATTTCCATTGTATCATATACACAGACGGTTCGGCGCAACTGGCTACGGATTCAAAACATGCTTATACTTCGGCCTGTGCAATAGTGGTTGGTACTATGGTGAATGGTGAATTCAAGTACGATGTCGTGCATACACAGACATTAGGGTATTGTACCCCCCAGTTGGCAGAGCTCCGTGCTCTACTGCTTGCATTGGAGTACGCTGATCCTGGTGTGACTACTCTTATTGTAAGTGACTCTTATTACTGTGTACAGTCTTACAATGACAATTTATTCTTTTGGACTCAAAATGACTATCGTGATTCCAAAGGTAGCACAATAAAACAAGATGATCTGGGTTCAAGTGGCTGAGCTTAAAGAATGTCTGCCACTCGTGTTTGTAATTCATACTCTTGGTCACCTTCGTGTCGGAGTTCACGCTGTTGGCAACAGTCTCGCTGACGAGGCAGCGAAGACAGCAGTAGCGACATATGTAGTTGCAGCAGTTACGCATTCCAAAAGTAAGATTGATGATGACATCTTGGCAGCTATTGCCGCAACAGAGAAGGGAAGTAATTCCCCTAGAGGTTTCCCTTCAAAATATTCTTATCTCCGAAGTCCTGATAAAGTTCCTTATGTGAGAATTGACGACGTGACAGCTTGATTACCAACACGGACCCACACTGGTTATAGCCGCTCACGAGGGTATGGCATCTGCTCATTCCGGCGTCTCTGCGACTGTATCACTTTTGCAACAGCGTTACTGGTGGTGCAGATTGTACAACCAAACCCGTGATTATGTCCTTTATTGTGACATTTGCCAGCAGATTAAACCTTCAAGTTCTGCACGCCCGCCCCAGACACAGTTGTATATATCTAATAAACCACTGAGTTGTGTTTATTTGGTGGTTGATAGCTTTATTTCGATATGCAGATATACCTTAAAAAGCATTACATACGTGTATAAAATTGCAGATCATCAATTTTAAAATGCATTCAAGGATTAAAACAAGTAGAAAAAGCCATTGATACATACAATAAGTTAATTAAAAATGAATTAAATTGAAATAGACAGTCTTTTAGAGCGAATCAACCATGCCCATTTTAAAAATTTAGAGACACCACAGACTATAGGTGGGGAAGTGTCAGTTAGTAAGATACGTAACGCCACCACATGTTGGCGTGTCCCTAATAGTCTGAATAGAGGTTTGAGCCAGCACCTCCTTGGTCGGGAATAATCGGGGCACTCAAAAAGGATATGTGCCACCGTCTCGGACCTTGTGGAGCAAAGGGCACAAAATGGCGATAACTGGACAAGCATTTTCCATCTGGAAAGGAGAACCCCTATCGGAAGAGTGCCCACTCTGAACTTAAAGTAAAGAGCCCTATCAATTGGCATGGTAAGCAAATCCAGATAGGGTTCGTAAGCCACCACGTCCTTAATTCTTAAAAAAGCTGCAGTGGAGTTGCAGTGACGGGGATTACCGATAAGTTGAGAGGAGACCCATTCCCAGTACAGTTCTTTCAGGATAGCCTTGGGTGGAGCAGATATTGTAGCCCAAGAAGCCCCCAAGCCCAGTTCCCCCAAGAGGTTTTTGATATCCCTTAACCACTTAATCTTGTGCCAGCCCCCCATTCCCATCACCTCAGACAGCCCATCGGCATATGATTTCAGTTCTGGGACCCTCCACAAGCGGGCCCATAGAAGCAGCGGCCGGAGGCGGGCCTGGTCCTTGATCGATTTACAGCCCACGTCCAAGAGCACCGGAACTGTAGGGGTGCTCAAGGGGAGAGCCACTAGGTCTTTCAAAAATTTACTCTCCGACTTGGATAGAGCCTCCAAGTTGCATAGGCCCCATAGCTACGCCCCGTATAACGCTGCAGTGACTCCTCTTGCTTTGTAAATGTCAATTACAGGTGCCATGGACTGTTTAGATGAGGCGCAATACTCCCTTAACAGCGCACCCCCCACCCTTTTATGGCTAAGAACCATCTTGGTAATGTGAGGTGTCCAGCTCATAACATCGCTCATACGTATTCCCAAATAGTCAAACTCGGAAACTTTCTCGAGAGGGACAGAGTTCAAGACTGGAGCGCGTCCTAGTTTCCGTGGTGGGTGCATGATCAGGTATTTTGTCTTGTTCACATTAATCACCAAACCCCTTGCTGAACAAAATCCCTGGAAACGATTCAAAAGCTTCTGGGGACCCTGGGGAGTCTTGGCAATGAGGAGAGTGTCGTCTGCAAACAGCAGGGTAGGGATCCGTACGCCCCCCAGGGAGGGTGCATCTGCTGGTTCTTGAAGCAGGTGCTCTACCACACCATTTACGTACAAGGAAAATAGTGTGGGAGCTAGCACACATCCCTGTCGGACGCCCCTGCAGACCGGGATCCTGTCAGTCTTTTCCCCATTCTGGCCCCTACGCACCTGGGCATAGTTATCTGTGTGGAGTTTGATCAGGAGCGACAGAATGTAAGGGGGCAACCCAAGACCCTGCAGAACCCTCCAGAGTTCCTCCCTAGGAACCAGGTCAAAGGCAGTCTTCAAGTCAATAAAGGCCAGATAGAGACTGCCTTTGCCCAGCACCACCACCTTCCAATGCAATAGCATCAGTCTGAAGACCTGTTCAATGGTCCCCGTTCCTGAGCGGAATCCCGCCTGAAAATCAGACAGGATATGATTTTCGTCCACCCAGTGAAGAATCCTCCCCAGAATCACCTTCCCCGCCACCTTTTGTGTCGAGTCAATCAGGCTTATCGGCCTATAGTTCCCCGGATTGTCCCGACAACCCTTTTTAAATATGGGAACAACCTCTGCCCCTTTCCAAGATTCAGGAACAGGTCCTCCCTCCAAGATGGCATTCAGAAGGGCGGTTACTAATTTGCCCCATTCAGTCGGGTAGGCTCGGAGTAGGTCCCCTGGAAGCCCATCAGGACCGGCTGCCTTCAAGGGTACCAAGGACTTAATTACATTCACGACCTCCCATAAAGTGAAGGGGTCGAGAGCGCTGTCCTCTTCCAAGAGGGCCGGGGAAAATGGCTCATTGAGGGACCCTTCTGCCGGTGAGTATAGGGCCCTGAAGTGGTTAAACCAGATCTGGGCCGGGATGGTACATGTCCTCAACGTGCCATCAGGTCTGTTCCTGGCTCCCACCAAATTCCAGAAGCCCCTAGCATCCTTTCCTTGACTAGCATCCAGAAGGTCCGCCCAGAATTTTTCCTCCCACTCCTTTTTCGCTATTTTTAAGGTTTGGGTGTAGATCTTCCTAGCCGACCTGGTCCTAGTTTGGGACTTTGATTTAACTGCTTCCACCAGTGCTTTCTTACTTGCCCCACATTTATGGGTATACCAGCCCTGTCTTTTCAAAGGGCGGGCCCGTGTCTTAGCCCCAGTGTGTCTAGTTGGAACAATAAACAAATTGCTTATGGCCGTGGTCAAGTCACAAAAGGTCCCAAACACATCCTCAGGCCCGCCCTCAAGGGAGTCCAAATTGCATTGGGCTGTGGCCAGAAGTAGTGTTATAGCTGCAACCTTCTCCGCGGATAGGGTGAGCTTTGCCCACTTCAGCCGCTTACCACAATTCGAAACAAGGGACCCCTTTACCCTCCGACCACCATGGGGTCAGAGCGAGAGAGAGCAGGTTGTGATCGCTCTCAACGGACGCGATAATTTCCATATCCCTCACCGAGCTCCATAAGCACACGTCAAGCAAGATGTAATCAATTCTTGACGTGTGGTTGGGCCTGTTGTACGTATGGGCTCCCGCCTTATCAGAGCTTGACCTCCCGTTGAGGGCCCTCAGATCGAATTCCATGCTAATGGTGTTAATCTGGAGTGCCACTTCAGTCCACCTCTTGATCGGGGTTAGCTCTAAAGCCGGAATCCCCCTCCTTTGGTCCTCCTCCTCCAGATCCAAGGTGTCGTCCGAGCCCAAGGGCTCGAACGTACAGTTTAAATCGCCCGCAACCAGGGTACATGATTTAAATGGAGATGACCTTAGCAGGCCCTCCAGGAGAGCAATAGTGGGCGACTGTCTACCACCCTTTGTGCCCCGAGCATAGATGTTATAAATGTTCAAGATGACACGACCCCGGGCATCTTTTAGGGTGATGTTAAGGAGATCAGGGCAATTGGTCTGGTGCTCCTCTACTCTACAATTTAAAGAAGTTGCCACCCAGATGAGGAGACCACCCGAGGGGCGTCCCCTCCCAGATGCCGGATAGACAGCAGAAATAGAGTAGGATGAATATCCCACCTTGTGGGTGGGCTCTCTGCTCCATGTCTCCTGGAAGATGCAAATGGAGTACTCTTCCACAAGGGCATTCCAGTCCGGCAGAGCCAGCTTCCTGTCAATTCCAGCCACGTGCCAGCTGAAAATCCTAAGGACTGGATCCGTTACAGCTGGGACGCGGCTGGGCACAACATCGCGGCGGACATCTGCCCCGACCGGAACGAGAGGTCCACTGCCCTCTCCATTGTTACCCCGCCCCCCACCAGGTTCCCGGATGACAGATGGGGCTATATGGTTTATTGTTGGGGTGGATGAGCTGGTCAACAGTGCAGTAGAATGGGCAACCCCGCCCGCTTTATGATCCCCCAAGGCCACCCCACAGACATCAGCAAGTCAAAAACCTGTAGAGCCCCAGTTCAAACCTGACCAGGCTGCCTGTGGGTGGAACTGTGGTGCCACCGAATACCCTGGGCAACCACTATTACTATGTTGTATCTCAGCATAGGGTGGGCCGATGTAATTCATAACAGGCCGCGGGTAGAAATAAGTTAAATCCACCACATCAATGCCTGTACCGCCCGCTACTTGGTTATGGTTACAGATTGTATGTGCAACTCTGTTGTCTTTAAAGTTGACTACCACACAATCTCCTTCTAGGCGTTTCTTGCCCTGTCCTACCCAGCCCACCCTACGCACTCCGAGAATCAGCCCATCCAGGCCCCTAGGTAGCGGTTTGTTGGATTTCAACCAATGCAGAGTTTTATTGTTTAAGGCCTGGTGGGTTTCAAGATGAACATCCTTCAGAGGGGGGACATTATTAAGAACAGCAACATATGGGTGGCACTCTGGGGGGAGATTTACTGATGGGCTCTTTGGAGTTGCTTTCAGCGGTATGACTGCTGAAGAGCCAACTTCCGGGCGGCTCGCAGCGGGTTTAGCCTGGGGAGCTAGGCCGACTCCCCTGCCATTGGCCGCTACCTGAACCAATCCTTTAGACTTAGCCAAATCACCACCAGCTGGTAGCTTGGCATGGCCGGGTTTCATATTTAAAGTTTTTGGTGTCTCAAGGATGCTTGAATGGACCTGAGCAGTATGGGTGGTGGTCCCAAGTTTGACCGCGGTAGGAGCTGCAGGAGCAATGGTTGGGTCCTTACAGGCTGCAGTAGTAGGTGCAGTCGTTATCAAGGGTAGAGCCTGCACTACATCAACGGATGCCCGCTTACCCATATTCCCGCCCATGCTGTCCTCCCTGGCTCTTGACTGGAGTTTAATAAGGGTTTTCATTGAGAAAAAGTTGTCCAGTGTAGTCTGCTCGAACCTGTCTAACCTTTCCCCCAGACCCTTAACTTGATCAATGAGCGGGACTAATAGGGAATTAAACAGGTCCTCAATTTGTTTGAGAGAAGCAGGGTCATGCAATATTGCTGGTTTGTCAGGGGAGTTGGAATATACCTGCGCAACCTCAGGTGTAATGCCTAGGGAAACGTACCCTTCTCCCATCTCGGGGTTCACTGAAGCTGGACCTTTACCTGGTTTAGAGCCCAAACCCCTTGAAACATGCTTCCTTGGGCACTTGTGCAGTGTGGTGAGGTTACCCTTCCGCAAACTTACATCCCTTTTCCTTTTCCTTTTTGTACAAACTGAGGATTTGTGGACCAGGCACGGCAAAATCGGAGCCTGGGGAGGGCCTTGGTGTAGCAAGGGCAAATCCTGGCCGATGGAGAGGCACGGGGAATCAAGGGTACGTAGACCCAAGCCCGCAGGACTGCTAGTAAGGGATGGCGATTGTGCTACCAAACTCTCCAACCTATCAATGCTTGCTCTTATAGCAGCCACCCGTGGCTGATCGACCAAGCCCGAAAGGAGAGGGGAAGGAGCGGGGATAATGGTAGGCGACTGGGCCAGCGCCATAGCACCAAGCGATGAGCGTCTGGCCGGTAAGAGTTCCTGTGAAAGGCGTCGCTCCGTCATCACAATCTCTTTCTCTATGACGGCAGCTACTCTGGTGATAAATTTGTCCATTGAACCTATCGTCGTACTCCCAGGACCCCCCTCACCCCCACCCCTTAGTATTTTCCCCGACCGAGTAGACATCGGAGTAGCTAGACCCTCAGCCAATGTTCAATCACCCTCGGGACCTGATGTATCAGATGACAGGGGGGTGGCCCAGCCCAGCCTCTGACAGCCCCTGACTGCCACAACCTGCCCGCCCTTTGCCTGGGCTTCGCTCGGCGTCCCGCTCGCGTCCCGCTTCGCGATGGCCGATCCTTGGTAAAGGGGCGTTGCGGGCGGGGGGCGTGGTGTCCAGGGGGCGCGGCGGCAATTGCCGGCACTGCGCAGGGGCTCCTGGTCAGTGTAGTCCCTGGCGCTTGCTCCGCCTCCCAAGAGCTCCTCGTTGCTCTCAATGGCCGCACTTCGGGAACAGGAGAGAAGACAAGAGCGGCCCCTCGCTACCCACGCGAAGCGGCACCCGCAAAGCGGGTGCGGCAAGAGGTGGAATGGGGTAGCGGTATCCCCTCAGGAGAGGGGATAGAGGGCAAGCTTCGGTCAGATGCCACGAGTCCCGCACCAGAAGAACCACAGGTACGCTCTGAGTAGATGTGTTTATTTAGATCACTGCGGTCCTTTCTCCTCTGATACTGCTTATAAGTACATCTTAGTTACAGTTGATTCTTGCACGCGCTTTGTGTGGGTGTGGCCCCAAAGGAGTGCTGATTCTCGAACTGTCATAAGGGATTTGCGTGTCTTTGTGGGAATTTTTGCATGTGGTTGTGTAATATTGTGCCTTTTACTTGTATGTATGTAGCTGTTCCTTTAAGAGCCTTAGTTATTGTTTAAGCAGCAAAATAGCAATAGAATGTATATGTGTGGGCAGCAAGTTAGTTGCACCTGATTAGATCAAGCTGATGGATGGGACATTTCCTTCTTTTGAATAAACTCACCTTAATTCATCATCCTGGAGTTTATCTTGATTTTGACCAAGGTCCAGCGTTCGCCTCAAAGGCGTAAAAGGATGCCATGCGTTCATTGGGGGTCCAAGTCAAATTTTCGTCTCCATACCGGCCTGAGGGCAATAGTGTTGTGGAGCGGATGAACTGTGACTTAAAGCAATCCATGACAGCTAGAGTTTTAGGTACAGGCCAAAACTGGCTAGCCCACCTCAATAGCATTCAACTCTGTTTTGGCCCCGGCACCTAATACCAGGCCTGATGTTGCCATTGAGAAGAATACAGTTACGCATCCTTTATTGTATCCACCAGCTTGTGATCCTCTTGATGATACTGAGTATACTTACCCCACAAAATTATCGATGCCCGATTTGCAGACATGTGTGGCTAATCAGTCAAGTTTTTCATTTGACACTGACTCTAACACATCAAATATTACAAAGAACAGTGGTCCCTATGTGCATTTAATATACAGTACAAAATAATCATATACTTGATAAGTAATATGTCTTCTGTCCGTCCGGACAGGATTTATTAAGTTTTAAATCCAAAGATGAAGTTTTTTAAGGAAAGGGATGTCAAGTGGGCACAGCCGTGACCCTCAACATACAAGACAAAACAACAGAAAAGCAATGTAAACAAGGCAAAGGAATAAGTCTGCGTACTTGTACTTCAGTAAGGCAGGCATAAGTTACAGAAAAACACTCCATTGCATTTTGTAAATTTTGCAATAAATAATGCGCATATGGGGTTTAAAAGTCGACGACGTTTCGATGCCTATAGGAATAGAGGCATCATCATCAGGACAAGAGTTAGCACTATTGTTGTCTTGAACAAGAGCAATATAAAATGCCTTTCAATTACATTTATTAATTCAACTGAAATCGCTCCCCGGAGTGCCTGATCAATGGATCTGGCGGTGCGCATTGGCTTAGTCGGCGGGTCTGATAACCCGGTGGTTCAGGACGATGTTCGTAAGTAAAAAAGTATTGCCGGGACTCTGACGCTGCAATGGCGGCGTAGCGTAATAGCTACTTGGTGAGTGCGACGGCACTATGGCGGGAGTGGCGATCTGACACATCAAAGCCACCCTCAAAAGTTTCAATTTTTGCTGTTTGGTTTAAAAAACATTTTTTGATTCCCCATTGGATTTACATTTGGCTGATACTATTTTCGATTTTTTTATTCATGTCAATTCGATTTGTGGTATATATTTTTTTCGTCTTGTGAATGGACACTATGTTAAAGAAAGATCTACAATTAGAATGATTGATGGAACTTTAGCACCCCACTCCTCGCGCCAGGATACTCTGGTAGTAATAGAGCGCGCTATAAAACAGCTAAAATAAATAAATAAACATCATGAAGAAGAACCAGATTTTTGTGAATATCACTGCTTGGCCTGTCTTAGATGGGATTGTATGGGATGCTGTCAAATTTCAGATTCATGGGCCCACAGAGGTTATTAATGTCCCTAATGTACTTCGTGTCTCAATGGGGGATGTGGTTAAACAAAATATACGCTCTGATGACTGGGGCGTCCAAGCCCTAGAGGCTCTATTTTCTGATTTGAAATATTATGCTTCCTATGATGCTGAAGATTTGTATTTAGACTCTGCAAATTATGTTGACTTGTTTTGTTACCAACACTATGGCAATCATTTTCTGCACAAAGCAAACACATTTAGGAATGTGGTTAATTACACACAATGGGAACAGTGTCCAGCTCCTGTTGAAGGCAGCTCCAAAGCTCTTTTGAAAAAGTTTTCCTACTTTACTGATTTTAATCAATCCAACCTTGAGGCATTTTGCTTAAAGATGACTGAGAAGTCCTCTTCCAAAGTTAGACTTACCCACACTGAATTATTATATTCAAAGTCCTTTATCGACCAATTGGCAATAGGAGACTATGAGCTGTGGAAAGAAACGATTGATCTTAAACCTGTTTGGGGTTCTAAAAATTGGCAAGTGCAAGGCACTGAGGCTTTGCATCTTGCATGCCTCATCCCGAACAATACGTTGTTTCTGAACTCGACTATTTCACAAACCACCTGCTTTGGATTGGCTATGTCTAAAAAATTAAATGCTCCCTCTATTCCTGTTTTGGGGGAATATCCCAATTGGAACAATCACACCAGTAGGACCCTTAGTGGTTTACAGACTCTGCTACTAAATTCGTCCTTTAACATTTCCAGTTTGGATTCCCAAGGCTGGTTATTATGGCAAAAAAGTGCAGATTTATACCATCATTGTTTTCTGGGTTTGGCCCCTGGCTATACACAGGTTGGAGCGGATCACCATTTTGAGAGTGACCATTCTGTCACTCCCTATTCTGTAGGCAAGCTATGTCAGAACTAACTCAAACACTTCGCTTTAGCGTCAGTTACGCTTCATTTGTCTAAATTGACTGATGATGTTGATTTGAATGACTTTCTGTAAGGTCCTGCAGCAGGCAGATCCCAAGGATGGATTTATGCTGTTAACAACAAATTTTGGAAACTGTCCCAAATTGAAGCTGCTTCTAGGTTAAGAGCTATTGCTCAAGCTAATTTAGAAAAAGTGCTTGCTGTTGTAGATAATAGCCTTAACACACTTTCTTCAAAAATTTACACATTAGATAATATTGTTTCTTCTTTTGTTGATATTGTAAAAGATGAAGTCTCGGTTTTGTATCATTGTCAAAATCAATTGCGTTCTATTATGCAGTTTGCATGGACTTTACAAACGTTAAAGGCTGGGAAAGTGCCTTGGGACTACATGAACACTTCCTCACTATTTTTACCATTTAATTTAATGGTACAAATAGTGAGGAATTTAACCAACGATTTATGTCAATGGAAGATGCAACATTTTCACTATTGCACATTGAAAAGTTAGAACCTTTACCATTTTCTGTGGCCGAAACCAATTCTGCAGTTTGGCTTATTCATAGGTTAATCACAATACCTTTTCCTCTGTTTAAATTTGAAGCTTGCATGAAACATTATGCCATAGGCAGATATGAACCATTAAGTAGCGCATATCTCCATGAAGTTTGGTCTCTGCCCTTTGCCTATAGGTGCTTAAGGGAAGGAAAAGAAGTTTATTTGAAAGGTGAAGATTGCACTTCCACACCCGATCACTCATTGGTCTGTAGGAATCTACAATTGCATGGCTTGTGAAATTCAGAAGCACCAAATTTCGCCTGTATTTTAAACGGTACACCCGCCCTGGCTATGACACCAACTTTCACTTTGTTAGCGAACTGTAGTTATTTGTTATTAAATAATGGAGATTGTTGTGCTATGCTGGCAGGGATACCGTACATAGTGACGGTCTCCCAACGTGTAGTCTGTTGTAAGAATGTACTGTTTCCTCCTCTGCATGGGAAGCTCAATATATCCATCTGGCCTTCCATTCCGACCTTGAAAGCAGAGTTCAACAAGACGAGCAGAATAAGGGCTCTTTTGTCTCAGAAGGATGTCGCCTTTACATCTGCGCATGAATTATTTGTGGCTAATACTCGTAAAGAGGTACATGCCTTACTCAACACAGATCTCCCCCTCCATGTTGGAGCATTGATTCACACTATCTTTAATGCCTCTTCGACCACGGGCTTGGCACACTTTTTTAAAGTAGTAAGTTCTGGCCTTGGGACTTCATTCCAAACTATATTTGGTGTGATATCTGCATTTTTTCATTTTATTTTTTGCTTGCTACAAAATGGTTGCACATTTTGTGCCCCACGACAATCTGCCCCGGCTGCTCCAACTTCGTAACCGGATGCTTGAATACTATGGACCGCTACCTCTGGCTACTTTGAGTGTGGCGTACGGTTTATCTTTCCGGTTTTCGTTCTTTACATTCGTGCAGCCAGTTTTCCACTGCCTGGATTGCAGTTTTGAATGGGCTCAGGATTTGTGTCTCTGCAGCACGGTGTCTCCTAACCCAGATTATGATCTACTAATGAGTCCCTTCGTTTCTCATGAACCAGACTGTTCTGGTGTCGAGATTATGGCCTGCGCAGCAGCGCATGGAGTACTAGGCAATTGGAATATATGGACTGCAGCCCATGACCTTCTGGCCCGCAGTTATCTCGAAGAACACCCGAGTTGCCCTCTGATGGTGCTAGAGGCACCGGCTGTTGAAGAACATGGGTGTTCTTTTCCATTATTGAATTGGATGGCTGAAATGTTCACTGACGATAACAACGACTTCCTATTGGAGGCGGTTGCAACGTACTGTGCCTATACACTGTTGGATTGAAGTTACACATTTTTTTCTGCTTCATAGACAGGTACTGGACTGATGATTTTTTTCCTTTATTTTTTCCTACAAATTACATGTGTTTTCACACTGTACACCCCTGTTGGGTTTTGAAATGTTTATAGTTACTAATTCATATTATCCAGTTTGGCAAAATTTTGAACTTGGTTCTGTCTCATTCGAACTTGAACTCTGTGTTCTAAAAATTGCCCCCACTTTTTGTGCGTTCTCCGATCAAAGGAGGGTGTAGTGAGGGCTGGGCCTTGTTACGCACATTGCTATGTTAGCATAGGCTTATTAGAAGTTTAAACGCCAGTTTACCTTTTTGCTGCTTTTTGCATACAACACCACATATAGCAGTTGTTGTAAGTTAGGCTGCGTGAAATGCTTCACATGGGAATGGCTTGTTTTCGGCATCCCTAGACTTACATCGCAACCCTAGTCTGCACAGTGAGTGCTAAAGCCTCCAAGGTTATAATAACAAGCTAGCTGTTGTTCGGGCTGATCGGCTCACGTTTTAGACATAACATACATGCATCTGCAGCCAACACACCTTTAATATTGCCCTGTAAGCATAATTTCAGACACTTGGAAGAATCCTGTTTTTTCAGAGAGAGACAGAGAGCTTTTGCAGATCCTGATGTGATCCATTCCTGCTGATCTTGGAGGTAAGGGGTCCCCACACAAGCCTAAGAGACCTTCTATATTTTATAAAACATAGTTCCTATCTAGGGAGGGTGTTATACTAGGCACTATAAGACCTATTTTCACCATCATTGTAATTTGATTTCTCCTTTTGTGTTTTATGGAATTGTAATAATGCTGATCATATTATTTCTAATCATATGTCTGCTTACTTTAGCAAAGATACTGCATCTTAGAGCACATCGTTAAAATAAATATTTTAACCTTTCCTGTGTCTCTTTTACTCCTGTTGTGGACTGGTATAATAGTATAACGAAAGAGTGTTCTTGCTTCCCACCATTCCTGAGTATTACTTAAGTCGCATGTTCTGGGTTGTCTAATCATTGGTTCCTTTGTTATAGGATGAAGAGCTAATGTGACACTGATGCTAGCTGGTTAGGGTTTCTAGGTACTTAGGTGAGTTTTTGGGTCTACCACAATTCACTGAGGTCCTAGGTCTCTGTGCACAGAATCCCTGCAAAAAACTGACATCAGCACGCGAGGGCAGCGTCTAAGTACCTATCGCGCCATTATCCCGGCGACAAACGACGAACGCGGAGTCGAACAACGCCACCTTCCACGCGTAGAGGTACTGCTGGTAAAAAACTTTCCAGATCCAGTCTGACGCCTGGGGGTAATTCTAAGGTAAAGAATCTACAACTAACAGATGTTTCTTAGAGATATATCGTTACCGAAGGTAAGTAACTTGTTCGACACCACCAAACTTCTTTCAGGCATTAAATTGGGCTTGTTTGGATATTTCTTGGTGCAAAAAGAAATTGCTGAAGTAGACTAGGATGGCCCTAGGTCTTTCCACTTCATTAGGGTGGGTTTTCTTTACCATCAAGGGGAATCTATGGGCACGTTGGATCTCTGCCTCCCAATCCCACTTTACTTTTTGTGGGAAGGCACCCCTTAACAGATTGATAAGGTAAGCTCTGGTGTCAGCGCCTTCGACTCCCTCAGGCACTCCCAAGACCTTGAGATTATTGCGTTTATGTCTATTCTCTTGATCCTCAAGTTTCCAAATGGATATCAGACATAGCTGCTTCATGCGAGGATGTAGCTTCAAATTGTTGACTTTGGTTTACAGGCTTTCAGTTCGTTCCTCCGCCATCATGATTCTGCCAGAGATGTCTGACCAGGTTTCATTGATCTTTTTGATAGTTCCATGTACTTTTTTTGTAGCTAGTCTGGCCTGGTGCCTCAAGTTTCTTGCTTCTTGCCGCACCTGTTTAATTGTTTGAAGAATTACTGCCAGCGAGCCTTCCACAGTGGATGGTTGCAAAGGCATGGCCGCCTCTGTGCTATCAGGACCTTTTGGAGTGCCTCTTGGATCCTTGTGGAGTGCAGGGTGGATATACAGACGAGGAGGCTGAATATATTGTCGAACAGGGGTTTCTTTATTATCAGTTGACCCAGTTTTGGGTTTTACTACAGGGTCAGGAGTCTCTTCCTCAGGATGAGTCTTCTCGCTTTCCGGGTGGATGTATGAAGATGCCAGCGTTGGTCTTCACTCTTTGGTTGGGAGACAGAGTTGATGGGGTGTTGGTGTATCCGTGACGCTAGTTTTACCCGGAGGCTCACCAAGAGGGGAGAAAAGGGAGCTTGTCAGTTTTCTGGGCCAACTGTTTATACCCGTCACCTACACCCAGTAGTGCAAAAGGATTGGATAGGTTGTGACCGGGAAGGGGTAGAAGGTAAAACGAATAAAGGACGCAGTGCCAAAGAAAAGAGAATCAGGAAATTAGTTGGGCATAGGGAAGTGATGGTATGACTACTAGCAATAATGAAATTTCCGTATTTTAAGTTAACAAGTCTCGTGTTCCTTTCTTTACCCCAGTCCACTCTTCCACCCGCCTCCCTCAACAGTTCACTCTCTACCCACCTCCCACAACAGTGCACTTTCCACCCGCCTCCCTCAACAGTGCCTTCTTCCACCCGCCTCCCTCAACAGTGCCTTCTTCCACCCACCTCCCTCAACAGTGCCCACACGATTTCCCAGGACCGGCGTCACTCACCGGCTCTGCCGCAACTTTCCGGAGTTACGGCTTGCTCTCCAGCCTCCTCCAGGGGATACCGCCACTCCTCTGTCCAGGGCTCATCGGTATCCCCTGTCTCCTCGCCGCTTGTGTCGTTGTCCTCACTCCCGGCGTTTGACTCCGTCTCGTGTTTCCTACCCTCGGCGTCCTGCTCCACGCATTCTTTCTCTTCCGTCTTCGGCTCCTCCTTTAGCTCCGCCTTCCTGCTGGTCCAAGACGCCTCTTCCTGGGTTGCGTCTGTTTTCACGGGTGGACCGCTAATGCTTCCGGGTTCAGCTCTGCCTTCAGCCTCCGGACCCCGCTGCGGAGAAACAGGAGAGGTGGGTGTCTCTTTGCGTCTTTCAGGTTGGGGTCTGCTTTGTCTCCGTCTGGTGCATACGGAGGATTCTGGGTGTGGTAGTCCCGGGCAATGTCATCCCCCGAAGGTCCCCCTCTCACAATCCTCTCCCAAGAAGGCCAACCGTGTAGCCGAGTAGTCTCAATGTTGGTTCTCCGTTGTGGTCTCTTTTCTACTAGTGTTAGAATCGTCCCCTCTAAATCCCCTTTTATTCTTCTTCTTCTTTTTCCTCCACTCACCCTTCAACGAGACTCTGCGCTGGGTTAGACAGGTGGTGTTATCTATAACCTCAGTTGAGGAAGAATATGAGACTAGCTCATCACTCAGAGAAGATAACGATTCCTCCATATTGGACAGGTCTGATTCTTCTGTGAGTGAGAAGTACTTCTCCCCAATGTCAGGCAATTTTGCTGAACTTGTAGGAAGCTTATCTTTGCTAACCTTGCCCTGGCCTGGAGTGGTTGTAGGTTCCCCCACTGTGGTGCAGTATCCAGCGTTTCCTTATGCCCTGTTATCACGGGTTGGTCAACATGTGGGGATTATAAACAAAAATCCTTCAGCTGTAACAGTTTCCCCGGGTCGCGGCCCTCCCCTTTATCGCTGAATCCATCACCAGTGTGTCCTTCATGATTAGTCATTAAGAGTGGGTTAGCATCATTTGACAGGTCATTAGTAGGCTCTAAGGTTGCGTGAGACTCCCTAATTAAGGGTACCACTTCAACCTGAGATATTTTGGTGTTGTCCAGAGCCTCTGTCTTCCTGTGTAACAGAGGGGGGAAGACTTCTGCCATTCCACCCTCGTGCCGGTTTGAATTCTGGCCTTTAAGATCCGCGGGGAGATTGTTTACACTTCCTGAAAATAGGGTATATATCAAGGGCTGAGACCCCTTTGGATTGCCTGGTAGCCCAATCTTTCCAAGTCATTTGGGGTTCTTAACTCCACTCTTTCCACTGTCCAAATTGTTAGATTTAATTTTGCCCCTGCCTTGTGTCCCTTCCTGGTTTTTCCCTTCCATTGTCACCTCACCAGCATCCTGTGAGGAGGGAGTCTACTCGCAGTGCTGGCAGCCATGGCCGTTTTCCTGGAACTGTGTTCCAGCATACTGTATTTTAAGATCTTTGCCACGTTGATCCAGATCTGCAGAAGAATATGCGAAATCTGATAGGGCAGCCACAGGATGTTTCCGGGAGGACCTGCCGCTGCCTGGAGCACTTTTTTTTTACCACTGTGCCATTCTAGACAAGAGACCCATCTTTTACAAATCAGTTTGGCCCTGCTGGAATAGGCACAGTTTAGCCCAAACTGCCAGGCAATATCCGCTCCAGATGGGAACACAAGCAACCCCAGACCGGTTGCGACCCACTTAGCTCTCATCAAGCTACACCGACTATTGAGCCCTAATCAGGGTGAAACTGGTCTTGGATTGCTTGTATTCTGGTTCAGAAAGGACATGCCCAGGCAGTTCAGACTGGACTGTTCCTATTGGAGATGGCTTAAAACTGATTTGCATATTGCTGGGCCCAAACTAAGATGGCATGGTGGGCAAAAGAATAGGTTGGAATACTACCCAGAGCTATTGCCATAGATTAGACTTATTGCAAGCGTTCTTCCCATCACATTTCGTGTGGTTGGCTCATCTCCACTAGTCAGAGGCTTTGCTGATGGTGCATTTCTTTAAGACATGCCACTGAGAGAGAACAACGCCTAGTTAGCATATTTTGGGAAACAAGGCATTCAAGACATCACAGTACTGGGGAAGAAGAGGTACACTTAGCTGTAGGCGCCACTCCTACTTTCTAAGGACACATTTCTTTGAACTAGAACCCTGAAAGAGTTGCTGGTTCTTATGCTTTCCCTCCCAGAAGATGGAATGAGCATGTGCTCACACACTAACCTAGGCTGCTGCCCAAATTGGCTGATCCACCAAGGGTAATAAGAACTGAGCAACTGAAATAAGAAAGAATAGAGCAAATAAACTGTGAAAGGTTGAGAACCACTTATAATTGGGGTAGGGCAATCTGCATCTGAGCCATAATCACAATACTGCCTTACTCCCAAGGGACAACTGCTTAGACCAGAAAAGGGGAGCGATCAGGGAGAGATAGCATATAGGGGCACAGTTAAACCTCAGTGCCCAAGAAATTGTACCTTGCATATATTGTGTGTGTGGTATTCCATTCTAGTGTGCTAAAGTACTTTTCTTTCTTGAAAGTAAATCACCAGGATGGAGTACCCCCACCCTACCTCCTTGAGACGCAGAGCAATAATATGATGGACCCCAGTACACAGAGGCAAACTTCCTCTCAGACAGTTAAGGCACAGTCCACTCTGCTTGGCCCCTTAGCCCTGCAAATGGGGTCTGATAGGTCCAGTAGGAGGTTTGCCATATTTCTTTTGCACCTTGTGGCCATCATAACTCCCTTTATTATTGGATTTCAAAGTTAGTAGTGATGTCACTCATTCTACCCTTACCTTTGTTTGCATACCACAATTACAAACTAGGCAACAAATTGACAAATGTGCGTTTACTAACTGTGACGATCAACTGCAGAATACACGAACATGAAGTAAAACAAACAGTGGTTTTGTGGGCTTTATCATCAATTATTTCAGTAAAGAAAGTAACTATTTCCTACACAATTCTCACCATATCTAATAGTGCACTTTTTGATATCAATGAATGAACATCGTACAGTGTTATACCCCTATTGCTATTTACCCAGCCTTGAAGCAATAATAAGTAGTCCTATTATTTTATATATGCTGCTACAAGCAGCATGTAACATAGCCTTGGCAAATAATCAGAACAACTCTGCCAATATTTTCTTAGTAAGAAAATCATATAGTCATTATCAGAGTTTGTAAATTGTAGCATGTAGGGCAGCATTTGCACTTCTACACATGAAAGCAATTGAAGCCTTACTATGACAGATGAAGCCTACCCTGAAAGAAACAGTGTCCTAGCTATCATCTACACTCAAGTTGTAGGTATCATGGCACATAGAACCCAGTCTAGGGTGCACATCCTCACCAGTTGCATTTGTTTCCATCTATCATGTGAATCAAAATCCGCTTCTCCCATGCTCACTGACTACCTTTCTCTCATCTCCTTTTCCTTCAACTTCTGTTGATTTTTCAATTACTCTGTAGCTTCAACACATGTGCCACATGCCACCCGCATCTGCATTGCATGATCAGTAATAGCTCTGAATCTCCTGCGTGGGAAATAAATCCTCAGTGTAAGCATGTACTTGATATGCTACTAGTAGTAAACAAGCATAGTGACTCTTGGGCAGATGCTTGCTTCCTGTCAGGCCCTCAAGCTATATTTCGGTGATGGTGCAGCCTGGCCCTCATCGTTGGGCTCTGTCCTTCTGGATGGCGTTGTTCCATGTCATGGCTGAAACACACTACCGGTCGTTATCCCAGAGGATACCCTAATACACCGCATGTAGTGAGTTCACTTGAGTGAGGCGTGCCTGCTCCCCCTGCCCCTGGTTTGTGTCATGTGTGCGGTGATCAGCTTTGTTGCTGTTTTTTTTGTGCACAAACTGTAGGGGACCTGGACGCAGTAGCTACTGCAAGGCGGCTCTGTCCCGGGGCCCTATTTCCTCTAGAGGGCTGTTGTTTTGGGCATAAACTCTAGGTGACTTTGCTCCCCCATGCACTGAGAACTGGCTTGCCTTGGTGGCCCTTTACCTGTCCCCTCTACAGATGCTATGTTTTCCCTTGTCTATTGAATCCCCCTGAACATCATGGGAATCTGTGTTCAAATTACTGGCCGACATTTTACCAGCCAGTTTCTCCTGGGTATATTAGTTCAGCCCCCACTTTACTTTTTTCATTATAGGCTGTTCTTCTGTCACCTGAAATGGCTCCTAACTCTGTCCTCTGAGCCCTCTCCCATCAATATTCATGGATAGCGACATAGGACTATCTGCACCAGCACTTCAACAGAAATTGAAATAGGACTTTCCACTATACTAAGAAGCAGCCCTCAATGCTGCTTTCGAAGGGGCAGCCACTTTGGGAAGGGGTTCCCTCCATTAGGGGCATAGAACTACATATTCTTCACCTCACTCACTCCTCCCAATCAGTGACTGTGCATGGTACCACTCCATATCAGTGCGCTGAATGCCCTACTGTCTCCCCCCTGGCCACAATCCATTTAAATTCAACTATCTCCAGGACTTAACTGAACCGCCACAAAAAATCTCAAACACAAAATGCTCTAATCGAATAAAGAAACACTTATACTGCATTCCTACGTCTGCTCCAATAAGTGGTTCATAATCAATTATCTAATAATCTTCACCAAATGTCGTGTTCAGTAGAGAAAAGCGCTATCCTCCTTACTCAAGGTCACCTACACCAAGAAGATACTGCATGGTTTGAAACTTGCTATTGTGCCCTTATCTGTGTACAATGCGGAAGCCATCATCTCCATTTACAACGGCACAGTGGTCATTCCATCCTCTAATCGCAATTTGGAGCTTTTAGGCGATCACTTCTCCTACATTAAAAATATGATAGGCAACAATGTAGTCCCTCCTTTGCGCTCTTGTCACCACTACCAACTGCCTCCCTTCGGAGCAATAACCACATCCCATCCACTCCTTTTCCCACCTCATCCCACTACTCTCCTATGGAATCACCACAGTCCAGAGTACACCCTACTCCCTGAAGAGTGCCGACCCTGCCCCAAGACACCATCTCTCTGACAACTCTCCTCTCCACTCATTAGGGGAATTAAATATTAATATTGTTCTCAGGTGGGACAGGAACAACAACATTTCTGATCAGTTATCCAATATTGAGCTGCTGATCAAGATTTCTACAAATTACCAACCACCCATCTCTTTAGATCTGACGAGACCCCTCTATGACACTGTTCTAACCCCACAGGATATCAATAGGAGTCACTACACTTTTAGTCTCCAAGAGCACCTTCCACCTAACCTCCAAACTCTTCATCATAGTACTGACACCACCAAACCCCTATCATCATCTCTCTGGGCTCTCCCAACTCTCCAAACTACCGCCCCAAACACCTGACCTCCACCTTCACCCCCAAAAGCATTCACAAATCTCTTCCCAATCGACGCAATAGTACCTTTAATCTCTATTCAATGCCCAACAACCTAAAAACAGAACTACAGCTTGTGAGGGCTGACATACAGAATCTACTGTATGTTACATCTAACCTAGAACATAAGTGGTTGAATCGCACAACGCACTACAGGAACATTATCATCCTCAAACACCCTCTTGTTGCTAGTCCTGCCAACACCTGGTTGGAGATGCAAATCAAACCTAGAACACTCCTCTTGACCCCCCAGGTTGGTTAGTCATATATCCAACAACAATATCCTCTCCCTTCTCGCCTCATACAACCCACGCCAACAGTCCACATTATGTCCGCTGGAAAAATCCCGACAATTGTCAGTCATCTACTAAGAGAACCCCATCCTAGTTCCATTAATAAAGCTAACCTCAAACAAGTCCCCATATCTCATTCATCTACAACTGACAGCAAAACATACTTATATTTAACTATGGGCGAAATTTGCGGGCAAATTTGTGGTCCCCAAAATCCACGAATTTGTGCAAATTTACGGATTTTTTTATTTTTCCGTGTTCGCAGGGCGCTTTGCGTGTTCGCGGGTTTTTTTTCAGCGCGGCGAACACGAAGTTACCCATGCGGTCGTACATGGGCGCGGCCATCTTGTTTTCAGTGTTCGCGTTGCGTATTTCCGTTTCCGGGCGCCAGTTGCATGCTCGCGTTGCGCATTTCCTACGTGCGGGCCGCAATTACGTGTTCGCGCCCATTTTTGCGTGCTCGCGGGGGAAATATCGCGCAAACCTACCCACGAGGTCGCAATGGGCAGGGCCATCTTGTTTTTCATTCATTGCAATGGTTCTGGGCATGCTTTTTCAATCCTCCCTTAATCTTTGCAATCCTTTGTTTCTTTGAACTTTGTTTTAATTTTTTGTTACTCATTATCTATTTCTTTATTATTCTACATCTATATTTTGTGTTTTTTTCTACTTTTGGTTACTTAAAACTACTTTTTTAACTCTTTTCTTTTATTTACTTTTTCCCTATTCTTTCTTTCCTATTTTATTTTCCTTTCCTGTCCAGGACCATGGCAAAGGGAGCCAGGAAGAACATGAAAAGGAAGGGTCCCGCACCCCGGACCCGGCTCCCTTGCGGGCGCTTAAGGGGGGAGGCAGTAGTAGCCCGGGAGCTCTTCAGCGCGGTGGAGGCGGCCGCACTGGTTTTCTTTGTCCAGCGCCACCTCCCCAAGGCCGTCGTGGCAGGCGGCAGGCGGCAGACGGCAGGCCCGGTGCCGGGTACGGGCTCTGGGAACGTCGCCAGCTATGGGGGAAGGTGTGCCAGGCCGTGTATCGGGAGTCTGGGGTCCGGCGCACCTACAACCAGGCGATGCACCGGTGGTCCGACATCCTTCACTGGGAGCAAGACCTGCTCGACCTGCTTGGAGTCGAGATCCCGGGTCTCGGTGAGTGGTAGTAGCTAGTATTTAATCACTACTTTGTTTTCTCCTGCTCTGTTTTCTGATATTGCAATTTGTTTTTTCCAAAGAGCAAGAATGCTGCCGATTACATTGCAGGTAAATTATGTTTCAAAAGCTTCTGTGATTGCAGGTGCTCGCCTGCTCACTGGCGGTGCTACTATGCTTACTTGTTTCCATTTTGTGCTCATTTGGCCTGAGTGATTATGTATGAGTGAGTGCATTACAGAACTACGTAATGCTAGACACTAGAGACTCAAGTCCAGTCCTTCCTTTGTACTCCTGTCAAGAGATAGTGGTGGGGGATTGATAGTTTGAGTATATTAAGACTGGTTATTTAGTAGGAAACTTTTTAGTGGTCTGCAATCATGACGGACTGTGTCTGTCACTAAGCGTGCTGCGGAGTGCTGCCTGCCAGTCCATGTAGAACCTTTTTGTAGTTGGTTTAGTCAGTTACATAACTTTCCAAGTAGACGGTTCGCGAATCCAGCAATACTAATAGCCTAGTAGACCACATCAGATAAGTCAATAAATTGTTGTCTATTTCCCCGAAATAATTTGTTATTTTTTTTTTAAATGTTTGATTTGGTTGGCAACAATCATTCATGTTTGTGTCTTTCTTTCATGTTGTACATCAGCTTCCCCCAAGGGCAAGAAGACAGAGGAGGAGGTAGCGGCGCCGGCGGAGCAGGAACAACAACAGGAAGGCCAGGATAGGTCCGCCGAGCGCTCCTCTGCTGGCCCCAGTAAGTTTTCCTGTTAATGTTATTAATTATACTTCCCTATCTTTTACAGCACCTATTTATTCCAAACGTTCCTCATAATTCCTAAATCGTCTTTGATCTTCTTGTAGACTGTTTCTAAATTCTTATCCTGCCTCTACTATGACTCTCTGTGCTACTACTAGATTATTATCAGTCTGTCTGTGTAGCTAGCTAAGCTTGCACAGTTGGCAAAAGGTGTACTGTTAAACAAAACTCCTATTCAGCAATAGCTCTAGGCACTGAGTGCAGTCGTCTGGGTTATCCATAATGTCTATTGAAGTCTTCTAAATGTTTATGCTTTGACAATTCCCAACAATAAAATGTCAATGGCCACCAAGAATAAGGTACTAGTTTACTTTTTGATTAAATAGGAGGACATACTACTACTGTTGCAGGGACTTTTCTGCACATACAGAACTATGGACAAGAAATAGGGCATTGGCTATAAATTATAATAGGCGCAGTTAGATTTTCCACATACCGCAGTCATACCAGAAGTTGAACCCCCGATCTCCTTAGTGACTAGCTAGTTATTCAGAGAGTAATTATTTTGCTCCAGAATGCAGCGATTCTCCCCAATGAATATACAACCCAGAGAACATAAGACTATGGAGTCAGAGTCCCGACCTCTTAGAGTCACGGACTCATGCTTGCAAATTGCAAACCCTTTCGCTCACTCACTAATGAAACCACAGAGTCTATGTAAGTTTTAAAGCTTTATTAAAAGTAAAACAAGTAGCTCTGTGTGTACTCTGTAAAAATTTAAATTGTGCATTATATAAAAACATTTATTAAAATCAATGTCATATACCAAACGGAGAACGACTGAAAACTGGCTGATTTCACACATTAATTGTGGGAGAGCCCTCACCTGGTTGGAACTTAAAGTCTTGGTGGGGATGAATCGTTGACGACTCTGACTAAGAAATGATGATGATCTTGGTCTTGTTCGTAGAAGGGAAGCTTCTGTCTGTTATGAGAAAAATGGTGCGTGTTAAAAAGCTAGCATTCATCAGTTGTGTCAAAGAGTGTAGCATCACATGTTATGGCTAAGCATAAATAAAAAACACCCTTCCCTGAAGAAAGGGACATTTTTAGTTTAGACATGAGAGTCACAAATTAATAAATTTGTTTATGTAGTACTAGTAACTATTTTTCTTTCCTAGACAAAATAGGGAGTGGTGTATATGGCATCTAAAAATATTAAATGTTTTTTCTAGGCGTAACACCATCGGCACAGCCAACCACCAGTGCCGGGGCCAGCGCGGAGGTGGGCACTCCAGGGTCGGATGCGGTGCCACAGCCAGCAGGAACTGCTGTGGGGGATGCCACGGTAGTGGCGGGCATCGGTAAGCTATAATATTCCTTACTTATTGAGATTGCAGAGTGGGCTCTCTGCAGGGGTGTATATGTTGTACAGTACAAGTACACTTTACTGTTAAGAAGACTTACAAATTTAGAACTAAGTTTTTGTCAACCAGGTATTAGACAGTCACCCTTGACTTCTGATTAGCAATAGCGGTGGGAGTTGACGAGTAACCATTGGCCTCCTCTAAATTTGACTTCAACTCAGCTGTGAAAGTTTTATCGAGAAGCCAAGTCAGATCAGAGATGAACTTGATGGATGGGATGAACGAAAAGGGAAAGAAGGGTGTAAGGAAGGACGAGCGAGTGAAAATGAATGACTGGCAAAGAATGATACTTGTTTTTGAATGCTGCCCGAGGTGGCTGGGAATCTAATGCATGGTCTGATGCATGGCCTGATGCATGGCCGGTTGAAGGCTGAAGCAAGGATGGGTGGAAGGAGAAAGAAAAGAGGACTGCCTGGGTGGGTGAAACAGAAACTGTATGTGTGTGCAATATATCCTTTGGTTCAAATTCAAATGCAAGTCAAGCACGGATGCATGGCTGGCGTTTTACAAAAAAAAAGCAAAAGATTGTTTTTCGGTGAGAAAAAGTAAGGTTTGTCCAGTTGAGAGTCAGACATTAAGAATAATGATTGACATTTACTTTGAATGGATGGATGCCTGCCTGCCTGGATGGTATCTTCCTCATAGTTAGCATAGGTGTATGTAGACAGAGTAGACGGTCACTGGATGAAGAGTGTTACTTTGAAGAGCATGTAACACCGCACGTCCGTGCCAGAGTAGCAAAGCTGAGGAAAGTAGAAGTTGTAATTTTTCAGAATACTACCATGACTAGTAACAGTAGTTTGCAAGCACAGCATATGTCGGCGATTACGGTGACCACTCACTCACTACCTCTGTTAATAATTTTTTTACAACTCTGTCATTCATGTGTGGCCTATCGGTGTTCACTCAATCAAAAACAAAGCACCTAAATTTCATCCCATAAGTAAGCAAATATCCTGTGAAGGGATAGATGATCATATTATCTTCTTCATTTTCCTTTTGTAGTAGTCAGGGGCAGGGCAGGGTGAAAGTTAAATTAAATAAGCAGTAGCCCTTGTAACAGAGTATGGCCACTGCAACCCATAGTAGAAAAGTAAGAGCTTCAACACCTGCATGTACTGGACTGGTAACAGTAACGCAAGTCTGTGTCATCATGGCTTGGGTCTGTTTTTTTCAGATGCAAGTTGACTGCGCTGGCATAATGCCGACTTCCACAAGTTTACATACCAATATTGCTAAACGAGAGAGAAGAAGACTGGTGTACTGTCTGAGTCTAATGTAGTGAGTCCATATAGTGCTAGTAGAATTCCTGAAACTCCCACTAATGTTAGAGCAGAGGGCGACGAAGTGGGAGGTTAGATAGATACGTGCCACAAATGTTTTGTACTGTGCTTGCAAGTTGTTAGTGCTACTGTGACACAACTTTCTGCTGAATTATTTTGTGTTAATCTTAAAGAGCATTGGTTATAGTATGTTTTTCTTTCTTCCTATAGATGCTCCTTCCATACTAACACGGAAAGAGTTGGCTAGACGGGCCTGGCAACGGAAGCTGGAGGCAATTTTCACCAAATATCGGCGGCTGGTGGCCCAGGAGGAGGAGGACACGCAGTCGACATCAACATCCACGACAGCTGCATCCTCCTCCGCCCACCCTGGGTCACCCAGTCAGCACAAGCCCTCAGCGGTAGGGAGCCGTGGTCCCGCAGCCATCCGCCACCACCAAGCAGCAAAAAAATCAGCTGCCCCCCACAGCAGGTGCAAGGCTCATCTGCACCGCTTGACCCTCAGAGTGTCCAACCTTTAGCAGGAGGTGGCGAGGCTGAAAACCCTGCTCAAGGACCTCCGCAGAGAGCATCATGACCACTTGGCCAAAGGACATCGCCGGCGGAAGTAGAGGAGAGACTGTCCCTTGCCCCTTTTTTAAAGACTTTTGTGGGGGTGGGAATTGGGTGTTGGGGTTTTTAGACTTTTGGGGACTGATTTGATTCATGGACATTGGTTGGGGTTAGGGAGGGGGGTGGGTTAGGTCTTCTTGTGGGATAGTTTATTTTGTTAGGGCTCCAATAATTACTTATTTCTCTACTTAAACATAGCATACGTTTTTTTACTGTTTTGTGGGGGAGGTAGGAGGTGAGGGGTTAACTGTACGTTTGTTTTCCTGAAACTTAACAGGCTGGTTGATTCAAATTCTCTAATCGCCCAAATTTGTACAAAAGTGCCACTGACAGAGTTAGTGAATTCAATTGTCCTACTACTTTACTAGTACTCCCATGACTCTCTCCTCTCCTCCTACTCCATTATTCTTCCTCCCCCAAAATGCTTATCTTACCTGTGATTCGTGTTTGAGAATAGGGCTAGCCACAGGGCTGGGTGCATGGCAAATGGCGATTAAGGTTGGCTATGGAATCCGGGACAGATGAAAAGTAGTGGTACACACTGGCAGTAGCAGCAAATGAAAAAAAAGGAAATGAAACATTGAGTGGCCTGAGCGTAGCATTAGAACAGTACGATAGATAGTACAGTACACAGTAAGAATATAACCTCAGATTCCTTCACCATCCTTGAAATTGATTTTCTGTTGCTTTGACCTTATCCTCCCCAGCAAGTTTGTGGAATTATTGTTGTCATTTAGTCACACTTCAATGAAAACCACACAGCCCGGGGGAAGAGGGTTAGGGTTTGAAAATTAGATGGGAATGAGGGTTTTTGGGAAAGTTTTGTGGAGAGAGGAAAAAAACCACAGCATGGACAAACAACAAATGAAGAAAAACAAATCTTTGGATACGAAGATATCCATAAATCTTTTAAGGGACATAAAGGAAGTGCACTACTGCATGCATGAAGTTGTTTGCTAAATGGATGGTTAGGTTACTGAAAAGTATTACATACTACAACTTACTAACTATGAAGAAACAAGGACATTTTGCATATTAAAAAATGCAACGTAGTGGCCCCTGCAGCAGAAGTACAATTTGAATTAAACAAGGTAAAAAAAACAGAGTAGACTTGAGTTACATTTAGTGTGTAAAAGATTAAATAATAACAGAAGACATATGATTCATTTCATGCAAAACAAACAAACAGCAATTGCTTTCATCAGAGCCAGACAGCCAGTACTGTCCACTTCATGCCATCTCATTATTCATTACTTGTTCCACTTTTTTTCCGCATCTTGTTGTTCTTAAAGTGAAGGCCCACAGGGCAGCCTCTCGTGTCACTGTCAATTTCAGAAGTAACTGTCAGCAATCAGCATATAGTCAGTAATTCCAGTCCCACTTCTTTTGAGGGGACTCGTCTACGAAGCAACAGTTTCTTCATTCTGTGTAATCCAGCCATCTGGCTTGAGGGAAATGGATAGGGGGAGTCTGGAGGAGGAGGATAGAGGAGCATGACTGAGTTGTGAACTTGTGAACTTCAGGATTACAGACAGCGTCACCTTCAATAAGGAAATAAGACAAAGACAGTGCTGCTGATGGATTTGTTGTGATTAGAATTGTATTGTGGTAAAAGTTGCAAAACAAAGAAAGACACACAGGAGTAAAAGTGAATAAGGAGTCAGGACGAAAGAAAAAGGAAGTCAGTTTCAGTCCTAAGTGTCAGGGAAGTAGAGATCGTCCTCAAACTCTGTGAATTGAGACAGGAGTAGGTCAGCTAACTGAGAAGAACTTCCGTCACCTAAGTCGGTGTCCTCTTCTTCCTGCGTGGATTCACGTATTTTGGAATCTGGTGGTATGAAGTGCTGATTCATCTTGATCATTGTTAACCTCTCCACATTTTTGAGCGAGAGGAGGGTCCTTTTTGAAGTTACAATGGCACCAGCAGCACTGAAAACACGTTCGGAAGACACACTTGCGAGTGGGCAAGACAAATAATTTAGAGCCAGCTTGGTGATCAGTGGCTAATGACCCCTTTTCCCAAACCAATACAGCAATGGGTTGTGATCAATGTAGACCTCTGTTGGGTCATCCAGATAGACCTGCACCATCCACTCAAGGTCATCCAGGGCTGCTCCACTTTGTGTACCATCTGTGGCCTCTGCATCAGCATTGGAACGAGCAAACCCTTGATGAGTTATCCAATCCACTTCCGACAATATTATGGCTGGGTCTGGTGCAGGTGAGGATGATGATACGGTTGCTGGTGTAGGTAGCAGTTGTGAGGAAAAGTGACTGCCTTCGGCCACAGAAGTGGACCTTGACGCCGGATGGCCTGCTGATTCAGTAGTACTTCTGCCGGTTCCTTCAATTTCCTGCCGCTCTTTCTCGAACCGAGTGGCTGACAGAGCTAGCCAATGTTTGTACTTTGAAACATCTGCTTCAGTAAAAGGAATGAATGCTTTGCTGGCCACTGCCTTTTTGTACCCTGGATCCAGAATAGTGGCACAAATGTAATGTTGTTCTTAACAACTATGCGGGTTAATAACGGACATGCGTCTTGCTTGTCAGTATCATTTTTGAACGTTGAAGACACCGCCTTCAGTTGGTGCTCTAGCATGCGCAACAATGGGATAGCTTTGCCCAAAGTACAGTCCTCCCTGCTGACTTCACGCGTGAAGACCTCAAAAGAACGAAGCATGTCTGTCAGGCTTTCAACTAGGTCCCATTCCTCCAACTCTTGCCTCATGTCTTTCATAGAAGAACCCAGTGCAAAGACATACTCATTGATTACCAAGCACTGCTCAGACAGACGCTCAAGCATGTAGAAGGTTGAGTTCCAACGTTTTACCACCTCCTGGATGAGTCCTCTGACTGGCACTCTACGGTCATGTTGAAGTTTTCTCAGCTGCTTTCCGGGCCTTAAAAGAATGGCTGAAATGTGTGCAGATTCTTCGGCAGGTGGACAGTAACTTGCTGACTGTGTTTTCTTTTTTCAAGAAATCTTGAACAACAATGTTAATACTGTGCGCCAAACACAGCACTCTGAAATAGCCACCATCATTCATGGCCCTAACTATATTACTGCCATTATCCGTGGAAACATAACCAATCATGCGCTTTCTTTGATGCAGCCATTCAAAGACCTTACTGTTAAACTACTCCAAAATGTTTACTGCAGTATGAGATTTCTCCATGGCAAACATGGCACCTGTTGCATGTTTCCGACTAGCTTGAAAAATTGTGGCAGGGTCAACACCTGCAGACATCTTTTCTCTAACCCCTGCAAAAGAGACCCAGTGTGCAGTGATGCACATGTAATCAAGGGCTTGGCAACTGGTCCCCATGTCTGTTGTCAGGTGGATAGTGTGCACAGCACTCTTCTGCAAAGCTGCCCCAATCACCTCCAGCACATCTTGATGTAGTGCTGGAACCGCAACTCTGGCAAAATAGGACCGGCTAGGAACCTTCCATCTAGGGCAGACTGTTGCCACAAATTGTCGAAAACCCACCCCTTCCACGAAAGAAAAAGGGAGAAGGTCCAGCGCTAACATTTTAGCTAGCATTGCATTATACAGAACGTGGTTGCGTTCAAATGGCGCCTTCGACCAAAACATGCTTTTAATGGTGGTCTGGACCGTTTTCATACGTGATGAGGATGCAGACCTCTTCAACCCAGTTAGGCTCATTGATGTACTTTTTTGCATTGGTGTCTCTACCAGACTACTGTGCCTCCTTGATGTTGTTGGGGTAGAGGAGGGTGCGGGCGCTACCACTGCAGTGCTGCTGCCAGGGGTACTGTGTGTATGATCAGCTCCTCTTCGTCATCAGATGCAATATCAATGTCTACATTTGGATTTGTACTTTTGGCTTTCCGGATGTTACTGGTGCGCCTCCACTGGATAATGTGGTGTTTTTTGAGATGACCTCTCTGGCCTCCTGTACCATAGTTGGTACCAAGCTTACCCGACTAACTACTTGTTTACAAATCGAACAAAGGGACTGGAGATTCCTGGTGGTGGTGGAGGTGCTACTTTCAATGCCAGATAAAGTGGAGGATGGGTGTGTCTGAATTTGACTCTGTTGTGCACTTACAGCACCACTACTTGAGGTAATGGTGGTTGAGCTGGATGGAGGTCCCTGCCGGCCCTTCTGAGGAGAAAATATGGAAGCTGCAGGTCGTGTGCGGATAGTAGTTACCAGTGTTGGTGGTGGTACCAGTGCCAGGCCGCCCACATCCTGCTCAGCAGCAATTCGGGATGGGGTCAAAATGTCTGTCGGCTGCATGCCCGCTGGGGCTGGAGTGACGACTGTGATGACTGGGTCGTCATCGTCAGACTGTTCATCAGCAGCAGAATACACCACTTCTACTTCTTGTTCGTCGTCATCACCCATAAGTGAAAGCCTTGTGGGAACCTTCCTTTTAGGCTTATCTACCTTTGTCAGCTCATGACGTGCCTCCCTCTCAGACTGCATTGGTGGGTTCCAATCAACATCTAGATCATCAGAAGGAAGGGGGCATGAAGAAAAACATGTACTAGCCCTGGTTGACCTTTGTCTTGCTGGGGATCTGGAAGACAATGGATCATCAGGCGGAGTGGCTTGCTCGGATGATACCTCCACTTGAATCTCGATTTCCTGATGTGCCCCTACTTCTGGAGGAACAAGCATTGTGGGCAGTTGTGCCTCTCCATGTGCCTCTACATGCGCCTCTCCATGCGCCTCTACTTGTGCCACTCCTTGCGCCACTTCTTGCGCCACTTCTTGGGCCATTACTTGCGCCACTCCTTGCGCCACTCCTTGCGCCTCTCCTTGCGCCTCTCCTTGCGCCTCTCCTTGTTGCACCTGTGGTTGTGGTTGCGGCTGTGGTTGAACACTCGTCAGATGAAATACACCATGCATTGATTGGATGCCACTTTCTTGCGATGAGTCAACGCCAACATCACTGTTCGATGGTGATTGAGCAATTAAAGTGGCTGCCTCTGCGGCACTCAAGGCCTTGAGCCTAACTTGGCGTGGTGGCACTGAGACCAATGAATCTCAGGTGCTGCTCCCAGCTTGGTCCCCGGCGGACACCGCTGCTGCAGGCGTAGTTTTTTTTTCCCAAAAAAAGTGTCTGTGGGCACACCAGTCTCCTTGGTAAGTGCCGGCGCCACTTGCTTCTTACTGGCAGTGGCACTGGCAACTTTCTTGGTATAGGGGCTACGGCCACCTTTCTTTTGGCCCATCTTCTTCAGATGTCAGAACAGCAGGCCGCAGTTGCACGAGTTGCAGAGTTGTCTGTGGCCACACCTGACACTTCTTCCTGGCACTGATGATGAATGATGAGGATGATTCGTGGTTCTCTACACCTAAAAGCAAAGGAAGCCAGAGGAACATCAGTTAAATAAATGTTGCATATGTCGTGCTTCAATTAATGTTTACAACTAGGCATTTATTATTATTACAACACACCCAAAAACGGAAAGACCAAAAATATAAACTGCAGTTATTTCTAATCAAAAATGGATGTTTACATCAATAGAAGAGAGACCCCACAGAAACCCTTGGTCCATGCACCACTGAGTACCCCTGGGCATAATGGATGAAAGCAGGGCAGACTGAGTGCAGGCCTATGGCACAGAGCACACTGCCTGGCTTCAAAATGGCCCCTTGACCCCCACCCACATGGCCTGGCCCTGCCTGGACCAGGCCTCAAAATGGCCCCCACCCACATGGCCAGGCCCCAACAACACCCCAAAAAATCGAAAAACTCACAAAAATCACCACAATCCAATGCCATCCATGCCCTAAATGATGTTTAAATTCAAGAGACCCCACAGAAAGACTTGGTCCATGCACCACTGAGTACCCCTGTGCATAATGGATGAAAGCAAGGCAGACTGGGTGCAGGCCTATGGCACAAAGCACACTGCCTGGCTTCAAAATGGCCCCTTGACCTCCACCCACATGGCTAGGCCCTGCCTGGACCAGGCCTCAAAATGGCCCCCACCCACATGGCCAGGCCCCAACAACACCCCAAAAAATTGAAAAACACACAAAAATCACCACAATCCAATGCCATCCATGCCCTAAATGATGTTTAAATTCTGGAAACCCCACAGAAAGCCTTGATCCATACACCACTGATTACCCCTGGGCATAATGAATGAAAGCAGGGCAGACTGGGTGCAGGCCTATGGCACAAAACACACTGCCTGGCTTCAAAATGGCCCCTTGACCCCCACCCACATGACATAAATGATATTTAAGTTCAACAAAACTCACAGAAACAGTTGTATCATGCACCCATGACTAACCCTGGGCCTACTGGATACTGTGCCTACCCACAATATATATTTTTTTAAGTTATAAAAAGGTTAAAAATTGTAGTTGCAGCAACTGCAATGGCCCAAACAAACAACACCAACTTACTTGTAAAATCTCAAATCCAAAAGTAATCCAAAACTGATCCAAACAAAGAGTCCTCAAATACAAATATCCAGCAGCAGCCACAAAAAGTAATCCTTCCAGCTCCAGATCCAAATGAAAAGTGACCAGGACATGGACAAAGCACTGGGAGGAGCCTGCTGGACAGGAACAGGAAGTTGGAGACTCTTGGGCCCTCCCCCCCCTAAAAATGGACTCCTTGCACAAAAAAGTGCAGCCAAATGTCAATTTGAGGAGTTATTCTGATCCAAATCATCAATTCCAGAAAGTTTATGCTGCCTGCGGTAGATTTCTTGTGCAGAATTGCAATTTTTGCAAGTTCGGGAAAGCGAGCTGTTCAAATCTCCCGCCGGATGTCAGCTGCGCGTCGCATCTCCGTGTTTGCAATTGTTTACTCCCGCGATGCTTGATCGCGGGCCCTTATGACGTAGTCGTGTTCTCAAACTCTCGCAGTGCAAGATGGCGGGCTGCTATGACGTACTCGCGGTCCAAAAGTCTCGCGCGATCACGCAGCTAGATCCAAAATGGCGCAGCGCACGCAAACCGGGAGGAAAAACAACTCGGCGAACTCAGAATCACGGTAAGTCAACGCAGCGCGCGCGAGATTGTATTTTTGAAGCACGACCAAGCAAAAAAGTCCCCCAGCTTGCGAATTGCGGATTTGTGGGCAAATTCACGCGATTCGCGGACCGCAAAATCCGCAAATTCCGCGAGCGAAACGGATTTTTAGCCCACACTTACCTATAATGCTCATTACTCAGTTGCATTTCACCAGTGAAACATGTTGCTGATCCAGCTGACCATATCCTCGATCTTGACCTCAATCTTTAAATATTTACTGAAACATGGCTAAATTAATCTTCATCCCCTATATTACACATTCTAGTCCCTCCCATCCATGACATCATTTGCTAGAACCATTCAGGCTGTCCAGGGTGTGGCATTGCCTGTTTCCATCGGATCAATCTCTCAATAAAACAAACTCATACTCAGCCACTGTCCTCCTGCGAATATCTGGGGATTACTATTTCAACTAAAGACATCACAATTTTCACGCTGCACATGATCTACAACCCTCCAGGAGATAACCACACATTTAACGAGAAAATCCTGGAGGTCATCTCTACCAATAAGGGACAAAACAGCAACCAGATTTGTCTTGCCGATTCAGAAATCCACTAGAAAGACATGGACAACCTTCTTGGGAATATTTTCAACTCCTTCCTCTACGACCTCAACTTGTATCAAGCCTGAAACAGCCCAACTCAAAATAAAGGGGCCATTTTAGACGTAATATTAGCAAAGGAGAACACCATCCAAATTGAATCTATCCTACAATGTGACTGGACACCCCACAATTGCATCACCTTCTTCATAGAAGAAAGGATCGTTACCGCATAAGGCCAAACAATGAAAGACAAACATTGGGTCAGCGAAATCCGAAATATCAACCCAATCATGCTGTCAGCTCACAGTAATAATATCCTGTCTCTACCTATTAACATATCAGTCATGCAAAACCTCACTGAATACTATATCAACTCCATGTCCAACATCACGGATGCAATTGCCCACAAAAAAATACAGAGAGTCCAGATCAAAAAACCCAATTGATGGTTTACTGTAGCCTTAATTCAGAACGCCGCTCTCTAAGACTAGCGGAATTGTCTTGGAGACTTACACCCTCTCTAACCTCAAACTTCTGAGACTGAGCACCTACAACGGGCATATCAGAAATTCCAAAGCAGGATGTTCCCGAAATCAACTAGGCTAGGCCAAGAATCGCCCCAAAAAACTGTGTGAAATATACAAAAATCAAATGCAATCCACTTCTTCAGATGATATAACTCTTCCCACCTGCGAAGTATTTGCCTCCTTCCTTATCGAGAAAACAAAACAAATTGACACTGATCTCTGAAAGGATGTTAAATGTTGTATACTTGTAAAGCGCACAGCTGCCCCAGCAAAGGGGCGTCCCGGCGCTGTATACCACTGGGGAACCCGTCCTGGCTTTCCCTGTGGGATGGTCCCTACTGGGAATCCCCAAGGTGGAGCCAGGCATCCCCGGCGTTGATGGGGCCGTTGTGGAGATTAGGCAAGCTAATGCCCAGAGTTGCCAAGTGGGACCCCAGGTTAGAGTAGGCACCGAGGCGAGAATTATTGAGTCCGCTGACCCTGGTCCATGACCCTGCCGCGTCGGGAATTGAACCCTGGTCCCGGGCCGACTTCTGCTCCCGGGCCTGCCGCCTCTAACCAGTGAGCCACACCACTCCATGTGAAACTCTCACCTATCAAGGCCTCCATAAGCCAAAAAACAATGCTTTTTGTTCCATCTTTAAAACCTTTCATGAAGTCGACAACTTAAAACTATTAACATCTCTGAAACAGTCTAACTATTTCAACGACCTCTTACCATGCAAGCTCCTCAACGAGATCAAACACTCCCTGCTGTACCTTATATATCAGCTTTCAAGTTTATTGTTACTACACGGCTAATTAAAACCATTGCAGAATAGAAACAAGCTAAAAACATAAACAGTGATAAAAATGCCGAGTGTGATTAAGATTAAAAAGCATTGCCAGCAGTACAATAGCAGATGCACCGTAGTGACAATTTACCATATATGCTGTACCAATCTACAAGTCATGATTCTTCTAACACAGGCTCTGCGCAGGTGAGATTTTGGCCCGTTTTAAAATTACAAAACAGTTTATTGCATACTGGAACTGATCCGCCCTGGCTTAGAAGCCCCCTGCAGTGATAAGTTCTTCCCCAAAATGTCTAGGTTCAGGTGCGATAAGCAAGGCTCCTGACTGGACTACCTGGGTGCCAAGATAAAAAACTAATTAGCAGTCGGTTGTGATCTGGGCAGTTTATTCGGTGAATGCCAGGCCTTTGTGAACTTTTAAACCCTGCTGTGCAAATTCACAAAGATTTGGCAGGTAGTGGTTACTTGGATATGCAATGATTCCTGTGGAACACAATGTACAGAAGAGCAGGGATAAAACAGGACACAGGGGGGATCTAGCTGAGTGCCAAATTCAAATCTCATTAGCAGCGAAATGCAGTTTGTTCACTCTGTCCCGGGCCCTTGTCTGTGTAAACATTCGTAAACAATTGTGCAAATTCATTAGGGGTGGCAGGTAGTGGTACAATGGATGTACAATTGTTGCCTGTCTGACGAGGGGTGCAAAGAAGGGAGGTGTACAACTAAGCTCTAAAAGCTGGTTCCTGCTAGTGCAGTTTTGGATGCTGAAAGGAGATATATTTGAATTAATTAAATGCTGATCGCATAGAATCGGTAATGGAGCAAACAGGCCTAAGAGTGTAGGGACACTCTGGTTATGTTGGTAGAGCTGCCATTTCCACAGTTCTGATGAACTTCAATAAGCAGCAAACCAGTTGCTGATCAACTGGGGCGAAGCAGGCCAATACAGCCTGCCTTGGTGTGCGGATTCCTCTTTGGTTACAAGATGCTTTTAAGAGCAATCTCCAGTCCCACATCATATCTGTGCAGGTGCATAATTAGTGAGGCAAGTACTCTACTCTTTCATTGCATAATTTACACCTGTTTGAGCCTGTGATTCTCTTCCACGGCGGCGAGTATAGCAGAACAAAGCAATATTTTAGACATTTCTCTTTAATGCTATTACTGTACCCTACATGGAAATAAGATTGGGGATTGTGATTCTATCATTGTTCAAAACTAGCCAAGCATTCCTTCTTTTAGATAAACCAGCCATGTCCATTAGCATAGGGAGTGAATTGATGGATTTGCTTACCAGTTTTTATTTTTTTGTAAACAATTTTTATTAGAATCAAACTGCAGCAACATTGACATTACATTGACATCTCTGGCAATTGTTCATAAGATTACAGCATTGCATTACCAACCATCAACCCCGCAGGAGCCCAGCGGAGTACACTCTGGAAACATCTAAATATTCATTGTGAGGGTTATTTCTGCATCCCCAGGTCAGGAAACATTACCGGTCCACCCTAATCATAACTGTCCAAGTTATTCGCCATAGTAGCTTCATCCTCTCCCTCAACCGCCAACAGTCTCTCCCTCTTCAGTTCCACCGTAGGCAATACACATATCTCACATATCCCAAAATGTATTCCATCGCCCCGATTTATGATCCCATTTCCGTGGACATCCTCTCCCCTTGTATACAGTTTTTTCGGCAATCATGGCATGGTCCATATCTTTTGCCCGGTCTCTCAGTTGTGGTACTGTGTCTACGCCCCACTTCTGAGCAATGTTCCGCTTCGCTATACTCCACCCCATAGTGGCCCATGATTGTTCAGCTTGTGTGAGGTCTGTTGCTTCCCAGATGTTGAGGAGACATAGTGTGGGAGATGGATGTATAGGTTTGTCACAAGTCCTAGTCAATTGTCTGGTGATGTCTGTCCAGTATTGTTGCATGTGAGAGCACTCCCACAGGATATGCATGAATGTACCAGTCTAATTACAGTATTGGAGGCAGAGTGCATCAGCTCTCCTGCCCAATCGGCATAGCAGTGTGGCGTTGAAATATACTCTATGGAGAATTTTAAGTTGGACCAACTGAAGTCGCATCGGGATGGCCACTTCTCGGGGTGAGGCCACTGCCTCCGACCAGTCCTCATCTGCTATTTCTCCCAGGTCAACCTCCCAACTCGCCCGCAGCTTCAACATCGGGTCGGTCCGATTATTGATTATTGATCAGTTTCTTGTATATGAGGGAATTGGCCGTGCGAGCCATAGGATCCAGCAAGAGCCTGTCTTGAAGAGGAGAGGAGTCCAGAAGGGGGGTATCTTTTGGGAGTGCGGGGTCTATGGCATGACTGATCTGAAGATACCGGAAGTTTTCTGACGGTGCTAGCTGATATTTAGTTTGGAGATCCGTAAATGATGCCTTCCTGCCCTTTACCCACATATCACCCACAGTGGAGATTCCGACCGTGTCCCATTTATCAAACCCCGCTGAGGTACTGAGTCGTCCCATAATGTTCCCATAGAGGGGTAGCCTTCATTAGGCGCCCCTGCCAACCCAACCGCCGCTGCACCCCATACCACACTTCCACCGTACGGGCCGTAGGGCCGGTCAGGCGTAATTTCCTATGATTAGTGTATAACTCCCTGTTGTAGCCTCCCTTCCCCATGAGCCAATGGTTAGTGCGAAAGCTGGGATCATCATGTCGCCCAAACACCCATTGATTTTTGGCCGTGAGTTGTGAAGCCTGATAGTAAAGGCGCATATCTGGCAACCCAATACCACCATCATACCATCCCATAGTGAGCTTGTTTGTGGCTATCCGAGGTGGCTTATTGTCCCACAATAACTCTGTCACTGCCGCCTCAATCTGCAAAATATAAGTGTCCCAGGAACAGTGTTAGGGGTGTTTTGTAAGGCGTAAAGAAATTGTGGCAGAGCGAGTATTTTGAATAGAGACGCATGTCCCAACAGCATGAGGGGGAGCGTCTTCCAATGAGTAACATCCGAGCTAAACCTCTGTAGCGGCCCCAACAGATTCTGTTAAAAAAATAGTGCGGCATTGGTAGTTATAAAAATCCCTAAATAACGAAAGCCCTGGGATGCCACCGGGATATCATACCCTTGAGGACTTTGTGGGGGATCTCCCCAAAGGTGATACTTCTGGGATTTAGACCAGTTTATCTGGTACCCAGAGTGCGTCCCGAAAATATGAAAAATATGCAGTACGCGGCGGAGTGAGCGCACCGGCGAGGCAAGATAAAGCAGAATATCATCCGCGTAGAGTGATATGTGGTCTTCATGTTCATTCGTCCATTTGATGCCCCTGATACCTGGGTCTCCCCTTATCCAAACCGCCAGAGGTTCAAGAACCATGGTAAAAAGGAGCGGAGATAACAGGCATCCTTGTCTCGTGCCTCGACACAGGGGGAAAGGAGTGGAGCGATGGTTATTTACTGAAACATGTGCCATGGGTTCTGTGTACAGCAGTTTCATCCACCCAATGTACTTGGGTCCGAACCCAATGCGGGCAAGAACTGCAAACAGATATTCCCAGGCTATGGTGTCAAATGCTATTTTTGCATCAAGCGCAAGCAAGATCCCTTCTTCCTCCAGTGTGTCTACACGGCCCAGTGCGCCATGTACTCGACGCAGATTACGCACTGTGTTGCGACCTGGCTAAATCCGGACTGGTCCGGGTGAACCAGATCGGCAAGATAGGGGAGCAGTCGAGTACACAATAGTTTGGATAAAATTTTGGCTTCCACTGTAATCAGAGATATTGGTCTGTACGAGGCGCACTCATCTACAGGTTTACCAGGCTTGTGGATAAGCACGATGGTTGCCGCTCGGATATCTGCCTGGAGGAGAGCGTTTTCATAACTTTCGTTATATAGATTGAGCAAATGCGGTGCTAGCTTGAAAGCCATGAGTTTGAGCAGCTCAATAGGGAGCCCATTAGGGCCCATCGCTTTACCCACGCGAATGTCCTGAATTGCTTTCTGAATTTCCTTAACCGAGATGTCAGCGTCCAATGCCTCCTTGCCCTGTTAAGAGATACTTGTTACCCCGATAGCAGCAAGAAGTTCGGCAGCCATCGAAGCTTGTGAATTATGTGGAATACCATATACATTTTTATAGTGGTTCGCAAAAGTCTCAGCAATCTCCTGAAGGTCTGTAATCAGGTCATTAGCAGGCCCCCTAACTGCACGCACCCACCTCGCCGACTGCTCTTTGCGTTCCAACCATGCCAATAATTTGCCGGTTCGTTCGCCCTGTTCGTATACCCGATGCCGGGTGGCCAAAGCACGTCTATTGGCGTCCTCAAGGAGCAACTGTCTATAATCCTGTTGTTTAATATTTAGCCGTGTTGAGCATCAGGATCTGGGCCCTGGGAAATGGCATCTTCAAGACGTAAGATCTCAGTTTCTAATTCTAACACCCTCCGATTGCGCTCAGCCCTGTGCCCCACCATAGCAGACAGTGTAATTGCCGACTTAACTGAACCTAAATACTTCTAAAAATAATACTCAGTATCCTTCCGCAAGGTTTCCTTGATATGTGGAATCTTTAATGCCAATGGCTGAATCCCTTTCAGACCAGGTTGTGGAGTGCGCTGTGTACCGAGGACTGCCAGAACAGGGGAATGATCCGAAACCCCCGTGCCAAGCACGCAGAATCAGAAAATTCATGTATGTGTTGTGCATGTGTGAACAAATAGTTGATCCGTGATTGACTGGCATGTACACCAGACTGAAACATAAAGTGTGTGTCATGGGGGTGCGACCATCTCCAGATATCCACCATCCCCAGGACGTTAATAAAATCCCGTAACTGTGAGCAGTGTACCGAATCACGTCTGGGCGGGGACCAGTCCAGTAGTCCGTCAGTCGTCAGGTTAAAGTCGCCACCCACAACCAAGGTCCCCACTGGTAAGTTCAACAATAACGCCCCCACATCTGTCAATGTCAAACATTGCAATCCTGGTGGGCCATACACAGAGACAATGCTTAAAACTCTTCCCTCCCACATACCTGTGCAAGCTGCGTACCTACCCTGTGGGTTCGTCAAAGTATTTTGTATTACATAGGGGCATCCTTTACGAAGGAGGACCCCCACACCCCTGGACCCAGTGGTGAAACCCGAGTGTGCCACCATTCAATACCCCTTCTTATTGAGGGCCATGCAAGAATTACCAATCAAGTGGGTTTCCTGTAACAGCGCTAAGTCAAGCCCCTGGCGGTGGACATACTTTAGCACAATACCTCTCTTGATTTTGTCTCCCAACCCGTTGACATTCCATGTAATAAGTTTAAGTCCCTGACCTTTCGCCATTTGTCTCAGATGATAATACAATGTTAATCATGAAGGATATATAGCACCGCAAACCCTCCGTAGCGTCTGTCTGGACAGCCTCTAGGGCTTTAACGTCAAAGACAATGCATTGAAATTCCGCTTCCATGATCTGGATGTAGATGCCAGCTATAATAAACTTATAAAAGCAGCCACTTTGTCCTGCTGCAAAACACCCAACACTGCATCCCCCCAACAAATGAAACCCAAACTTACCCCCAGCCATGAGAACTCACCCCCCTCCCTGCTGCCCTGCTTAATGGGACTAGAACCGCCCGCCACCCCCAACATGCACAGTGCCTGTCGCCCACCCATGAACAACTCCTGGGAACGTGAGCTACACCACTCCCCTTCTATTCACAATAAATAGGTAGCTGCTCTACCCCCCCAGCACAATCCCCACCCCCAAAACAATATAAAGCACAGATGCCCAATACAGCCCCCATCAGTCGTCCAGCGGTGTCCCAGTGCCAGGAGCAGTGCGGCAACAAACACCTAGAAGAAAAGAATAACCATGCCACCGCTAAACCTGCTGAACGATCATACCCATCAGAATCGCTAGTAGGCCATCTAAACATTATGTCAAAGTCCTGAACAAGGGCCAATAACATCACACAGATCCCAGGATTTCCCCCGTCCATCACCCAAGTCTAAACATCAATGAGCACATATTCCGCCACCTTGTCCACAAGTAGGAGCGTTCCAGTGAGCCTCCGCTCACCAGCTTTTTGAAGCACAGCTCACTAGTAGAAATATCCCACAGTTGGCTTAATACGGTTTTAATTACACAGTGCTTAAGCTATTCTCTGGCTGCACAGAATTCTCTAGTGTGTAGTAGGATTATCAATGATTCTCTAACACAACGCTCTATACCAGTTTGTCTAAAAAGTGGCCAAGTTACCCCAATATTTAAAATTTAAAAAAACAACACCAACCAGTCAAATCCTAACAACTACCGCCCAATTTCCAACATCCAGACTTTGGCCAAGCTCTTGGAAAAATGCGTGCACCGACAACTTTGCAATCACACCAAGCAATTCCAACTGCTTCACCAGTGCCAATATGGTTTCAGGCTGGGTCACAATGTCCGCATTGTTGACGTTGCTCTGCGATTACTCAATGAGAATGAATCCTGCTTGATCTATCGGCTACATTCAACACGGTCAAACAAGAGAGCCTTAAGAATCTCCTAGAATGCAAGATTTGTCTCTCCTGTGCCATTTTAAAATGGTTCTCCTTATTCCTACACCACAGATCTCATAGAGTCTTGATCAATCATGCTCTACTTAACAAGACGCCAGTCATGATTGGTGTTCCACAATGCTCCTGATCGAAATCCTCGAACTCTCAAACATCCCCTACCATATGTATGCTGATGATAGAGAACTTTAAGTGAAAATCACCTCACCTGAAGAACCAAGCATCCTGAACAATACTTGGCTGACTCGTAACCACCTCAAACTTAACACACTCAAATCTGAATTCCTCTTAATCTCACCACATAATCACACTCTAACTTCAAAGGATGGCTCTCACCTCTAACAGCCTTGAATTGTATCCCATACATCATCAACTCATCACAAACCCTAATCTTGGACAATGACCTTTCTATAAAGGATCACATCAGTGCCTCCACCAGAGGGGTCAACTACCAACTGTTCACATTAAGGAAATTAAAACATTTACTTTCCACTGCAGATCTCAAGACAGCTGTTAAAGCATTTGTGATCTCCAAACTAGACTATAGTAGTGCATTCCTTGAGGGCCTATGGAAAGCAAAACACGTGTCTCTGAAGGCAGTCCTGAATGCAGTTCCTTGGCTCATTACAGGCTCAAAAAGAAGTGATCATTTCACCCCAGGCCTCAAAGCACTGAACTGGCTACCCTATAAGGCAAGGATCTATCTAAAAAGAGCTTACATGACTCATAAAGCCCTTCACCACAACAGTCCAACCAACCTGCCCCAGAAAGTCATTTTATGTGGCAGGTATAGAACATCATGATGCACAAGCTCTCTACTACTTAAGCCCTACAAATTATTTTATTTTTTTAAATCCCACAGGTGTGCTTTCTTCAGATTGCCCCAAAAATTGGGAACTCTCTTCTACCTGAGTCTAGGTCCAATCCTTTAACAGCCCTTTTCGAAAAAGAAGTAAAGCCTTTACTAATTAAAAGATTCCTTCCTCAATGATGATGTAACTTACTTAGCCTTTACCATTTGGGGCATTGTTCCTCCGAGAGAATATTTGTTACTTGTACATAGCTTTTGTTATTTTCTATGTTGCAACTCTATTTATTGTTTCAGTGGCCAATACCAAATCCTGATTTTATAGTTGTGATTCGTTTCAAATGACTTATCTTGTTATAAACATGTTTGTATACTCATTTATATTACCTTTTTTTGATGTACAGTGCTCTGATAGCCAAAAAGGTTAGGTTTGCGCTATATAAAACTCTATAAATAAGTATTGAAATTTACAAGGGCAATTGGTTTGGCATTTGACATAGTTAGACAACTGTAAGTATTTATTAGATGTCCCTTTCGAGCCCGAATCAGCAGCTTGAATTATTTAACAAGGCTGCAGCCCTTCAAAAACACCTATCGAATCAGAAGCAACTGCTTAACAAGTCTATCACAAAACTGCAGTAACTCAGTTGTTATTAAATGTCCCTCTCCAGTCTGATGCAACTGCTTCAAATATCATTCACAACGTTGAAGGGGTGTGGCTTTAACATAAATATGCACATATACACTTTTGCTACCCTAATGAATTGTGCTAGTTTTCTATAGGATAATTAAATATGCCTATACGGGTGCAGTTGAATCAATCTTAAGACTTCAATATATGCCTTGACTATTGAACCCTTGTGAAGACAGCCTAGTATATATAGGTATTAGCAGGCAGTGATTAATTCAAGTGTCTTCAACCTTAACTGAAGTAACTAGAACATGTGCCTTCGCCATTCACACTGTGTTCACCCATGCAGCGCAGGAACTGACCGATTATCTCTGCTATATTACCATCCAACACGATAAGTAGTTAGGTATCATCTAAATCAACAAAGAAAGTAACCCTATGAGACTAAATACAAAGTATGTCCACTTTCTTGGCACATTATCAGTACCAACATTTGCTGGAGTCAGGTCTGCTAGCAGAGATGGGCATTGGAGGGCTTATAGCCAGAATGTTTTCCCACAAAACAGCTCTTCTAATGGCAGGTTCAGCCACCTTGGCAAAGAAGTCTACTTCTCCCTTGCGGATATGCTTAAATATGGCAGATTTCCCATGGCTTTAAAAATATATCTTTCAAGATAAACTTTCAAGAGAAATAAAAAATATGTATAGTTACTTTGCACATGTGTAGGATCACGTTTGTCTTCGCTCCTTTTGGGCATGAACAATTGAGAATAGTATTGCTTCAGGAGCGATTCATGTTCACTTATCTTCATTTCCATGCTTGCAAAGAATTCACTGTGCATTGGGGCAAATTTGCGGAGATGCTCAGAAATTTCATCAAAGGAATATTGTGTGTCTGCTTCCATCTTTGAAGGTTCATAGTCTTCGAAGATAATATCCTCTGGCCAATCTTTCTATGAAATGGATACATTAGCCATTTTAGTGAAGTAACATGCAAAACAGAGTGTCACAGACAATAATCCAGTTTTCACAATTCTTTCATATTTGTACCATTAAACACAAAAAGGGTGAATATTTGTTTTTTATTCACAGCAATAAGGATCAATATCTTCCAGCTAAAATACTTGTGTCTGGAGGTTATATTGCAAAATGTTTTCACTAGAGTGTCTAACTATAGCATATATTTATTTAAAGAGGGACTTCAGTATTTTTTGGTTTACAATTTACAAGTTCCTGGGAGAGAGATAACGTCATTATAAGTTTAGCACATTTTCAAAGCCTTACAAAGATGGAATTTTGCCACAAAAATGTGCCAGTGAAGCGCTGTATCTGCATTACACTTACTTCATGATGGGCTGCAGGACCTTACCCCAGGATCACCCTCCCTTTCTCATGCCCTGACACAGCAGACAGTTTAAGAACTAGAGGACATCTCTCAAAAGTGAAACAGGGGTTACAAACCATGTAAAAAAATTCTGTTTGAGTGAACAAGTTTAAATTAGGGGTGGCCAGAACTCTCAAGTAGTGGAGTTCCATGAGCGTTGGAATTTTGTATGTCGCGCCGCTCGCAATGATTTTATCGCCTGGAGCTTGTACCCCGCTTTGCAATCAGCACCAATAGCACCTCACGGTGTGCCAGTTGAAATGCTTCTTTCTGCAACTCAAGCAGATTTTCTACTAGAGCAGCAGCTTTCTTATCGTAGAGGGCAGCTTTCTCAATGTAAGCGGTAGTGACCTTCAATTACCACCCGCATTGAGAAATCTCACTGGGAGGCAGTATAGTGCTCGATTTTCTGGCTCGCTAACTTAAGGTTAGCGAGCCGCTTCACAAGTTAAAACTCAGCCATGCGGCGGTAGACGGAGTCGAGCTCGGAGTGGGCAAAACTCCGCAAACTCCACCGGAGGAGCAAAGTTTACCACCCACCCCTAGTTCAAATGTCTTTCAAATAAATTATGGCAGAATTTTAGGCTATAATTGATTCTTTTTTAAATAAATGTGGATTACCCAAGATTCCCTTTTTAACTAAAACCAAATTAGATCTACCCAGTACTGAAGATGAAATTCGATTGGCCATTAAATCTCTTAAATAAAAAAAATCCCCAGGACTGGATGGCATTCCAGCTGAATTCTACTAAGAATTTCAATCACAACGTATTCCTCATTTGTTTAATTTGTTTAATTTATTTACCTTTTTTAGTTCCACAGGGACTACTACAGGTTCTTTTACTGAAGCGTTAATTGATGTTTTGCCTAAACCTAATAAAGACCCTTCACTTGTTTCCAATTATCGTCCTATTTCCTTATTAAATCAAGATTGTAAACTCTATGCTAAAATACTTGCAACTAGGTTAACCTCTGTTTTAGATTCTATTATCCATCCTGATCAAACAGGGTTTATGAGAAATAGATATTCTGCAGATACAAGAACATTACTGCATGTTTTGAATAAGGGTCCATTTTACCTTTACTGGCAGGAGTGTTAGCATTGGATGCTAAAAAGCCTTTGATAAAGTTCATTGGCAGTTTTTAATTTGCACTTTATTTGCATTTAATTTTGCTGATATATTTATTCATATGATTTCTGCGCTTTATTGTACTCCTACAGCTCATTTATTTATTAATGGCCAGACTTCAAACCAATGTTCTCTTTTCAGAGGTACCAGACAGGGTTGTCACCTTTCCCCGCTATTATTTCTTCTTGTAATTGAACATTTGCTTATTTCAATTAGGAATTGTAATGATATTCATGGTATTAATATCAAATAAGTTAATGTTAAAATGTTAGCATATGCAGATGATATACCTTTATTTATTAGTAATCCTATCTCCTCACTTCCTCCTTTATTTGAGATTATTTCATCTTATTCCTTGATTTCTGGTTATAAATTAAACACTAATAAAACAGAATTGTGTTCCTATAAATATTCATTGCACCTCAGATATGTTACCCTTGCAAGATATAATCTGGCAAAGAGAAAAATGTAAATACTTAGGCATTTTGTTTTCATCTTCTATGAAAACTACGATATCAGTAAATTTTTAGTCTATTTTAAGTTACATAAAAGATAAAATATCTAAATGGGTTTCACTTCATATTTCATGGTGGAGGAAAATGGAGCCCATAAAAATGACTATAGCAGCAAACAAATGTTATTCCTTAGCCATGATTCCTACCCAATTTCCTATGAAGTTTTATAAAGATATTGATCAGCATCTTACAAATTTTCTTTGGTGCAATAAGGCACCTCATATAGTTATAAAAAAAATTAAAATTACCTAAAGGTCAAGGAGGTTTTGGTGTACCAAATTTTTTGTGTTATCACAAAGCTTTTATATTAAAACAAAGTTCTTTGTGGTTTTACCATTCTCATTTGAATAATCCCCCTACATGGCTTTCTACAGAAAAGAGTTTAATTAAGCCTTTTCCTTTACCTTCTTTATTAACTATGTCCAATAAATCTATATTTTTCAATAAATCTGTTATTTTGGGGTCCACTTAGTTAATATTAAATGTTTTGATTACATTTATCAATCACCCATGTCAATTACTGAAGATATGTCATTATGGTATAATTCTAATATAAAAATAACGAAAAATTTTAGATTTTGGCACTCATGGATTAAGGCTGGTATTGTTTGCCTTAAAGATATTTATCATAACAATGCTTTTATCTCTTGATGATTTAAAGGAGACATTTGGGGGTCCATTACGATGTCGGGCGGATTTCCTCGGCCAGGCTGGCAGTGGCTACCGCCAGCCTGGCGGAGAAAATACGCCTGACATCATCAGCCCAATTCCCCCCCCGCCAGATTTGGATGGCGGGAGGGACCGCGGGTGTGTGTAAACCAGTAACATCGTGGCGGTGTCTTTTAGACACCGCCCGCCGTATTACTATGGGCTGTGCACAATGCATTGCCGCCACGGAAAGGCATGCGGAGACTCCCTGCGGGGCCCCCTTGCGGGCCCCCTGGGAGTCCGTGGCTTGGGGGGTGCACATGGGGGGTACCTATGGTACCCCCCCGCATTTCAAAGTGCAACATGGCAGGCACCCGGCGGTGCCTGTCATGTTGCACTTTGAAAAGCACAACGTGCACTTTTACCATTGCGGCGGGCGGAGATTCCTGCTCCGCCCTCCGCAATGGTAAACATACAGGATGCGCCCACCTGTGTGGCGGGCGCATCCTAATGCCATTTTCGGGACCCCCGCACTGTTAGCGGGCGGTCCACTTCTCTGTCAGGGTGGCGGGCATCCTAATGGACCCCTTAATTTGCTTTCTTCTGATTTATTTAAAGATGATTTTTTTATGCAATTCTATTTTAGATTCAATTCCTCATTTTATACCTTCCAATGTTCAGTCAGATTTATCAATTTATATTCGAACTCTTTCTACTTTATCTCATGCTGTTTTTATATAATACAAAAAGATGACCATCATTTAATGATGACAATATTAATACGCTTTTAACATTTTGGAATAATGAGCTTTCTTTAATTTTACCTTATGAAGCATGGAAAACTATCTGGCTTAATAGTATTTCAGGATGGTTACCTGTTTCACTTTATCAAACAAACTCATATGTTTTACATAATTGCCTATGGTCTCCACTGAGATTGTTTCAAGCTAAACTCCTCCCGACTTCAAAATGTTGGCACTGTAATTTACATGTTGGTTTGTTAAAACATATGCTTTTTGAATGTCCTTTTATTTTTTTAATTTTGGACTGAAGTTTGGGATGTTATCAAAAAGATACTTAATAATAGTGATGATTTATCATTTAATTTGCTAATTTGTAAATCTGTAGTTCTTTCTCATAAATTTACTGACTTAGAAAGTAAACTTTTTAATTTTTTGTCAACTGCAGCGTTAAAATCCATTACTTCATGTTGTAAAGACGTTTCATCATTATATGCCTTCTTATTGTTTGTTGTGTATTTTCTAAACCCTAAAAAAAATATTTGAACAGAAAAAATACTGTTAACAATAGAAGCAAAAGTGTTTTCACAATGTCAGTAATATTTTGCGAAATTGTCTGGGACACAGTTCCGCCAAAACCTTGGCTGGGGTACACATTGTTACTTGCTTTGTAACTGGTCATCATTGGCTTCTCTTTTCTTATTTTTCCTTTTCTTTTTGTTTTCCTTTACCTTCTTTAATGCGGTTGTACACTTATTAGTTCCCATAGTGTGCATTAGTCGCTTTATCTATACCAAAGCCAGAAATCAACATATCACAGTAGAGACATGGTTCTAAGACCACTGATATCATAGGTTCATTGATTTGGTGTCCTGCCCTTGATATATCTCAACATGCTGTTACTGTCATCGATGATTAATGCACTTAAGCTCATATGATACCTGTATATGGTTTGATTTCATTGAGGACGTACCTGGCGAATGTTGGTATGCTTTACATTTTGTTACACCTACCCTTCCTTTGTTTTTAGCCAATTTAAGCTTCACTAATGAGAACCTTGGTCTCTTCCCTTGCCATAGAAAACTACACAGAGTCTTATCCACTTTCCAAAAGAAGTCTTCTGATAATATAATTGGAAGCATACTAGTTAAGTAGTTGATAAGAGGGGTGATCATCATTTGAATTGTTTCTACTCTGCCCAACCAAGAAAGATATTCTGGTGACCATCCATTCAGTAGTCCAGTGATTTTCTTCAGTACGATACTTTCATTCTTTTCTAGCGTAGTGATGAGGTTTTTAGTAAATTCCAGGCCCAAGTATTTAATCATACCTGGTTGCCACGTAAGGCCTGTATCTCCTATCATTTCCTTGCCTGCATGGTTGATGAGTAGCTTGACCTTTGTCTTATCCTTGTTTAGTGTGTACCCAGAGACCTCTGAGTATTCCTGTATCAACTTCATAAGAGCCGGGACAGCTGAGTCAGCATCTTCTGAGACGACCCGGACATCGTCAGCAGGAGCAGCCACTTTAAAACCTGTATTACCAAAATCTATGCCTGAAATATCCCTATTGTCCCTCAAGTGCTGAAGGAACCGTTCAATCGCTAACAGAAAGAGTGATGGGGAAAGAGGACATCCCTGTCTAGTCCCTTGTTTATGTGAGAAGTTAGAGGAGATTGCCCCCCCTGGTCTGACTTTAGCTGTCGATCAATGTATAGAGCCGTGATCATACGTATTAAGGTATCCCCAAAGTTAAACTTTTCAAGCGTCATACGTAGGAAAACCCAGTCTATCTTAACAAATGCTTTCTCTGCGTCAAGTGTAATGAATCCCAGCCGGGAAGTGGATAATTTTGCTTTTTCAATTGCATGGCAGAAGATCCTGGTATTATCACTAGATAATCTGTGTTTGAGGAAGCCTACCTGAGATAGGTGGATAGGTTTAGCAATATGTTTTTGTACCCAATTAGCTAAAATCATAGCGTACAGTTTATGGTCACGGTATATTGGGGAGATTGGCCTATAGTTTTTGGTGAGGAGAGGATCTTTACTTTCTTTAGGTATGACAGTCTTGATGGCTTCTGCTGGAGTGCCTGTTATTAGTCCAGTGGAAGCAAACTGCCCATAAAGATTTACAAGTGGTTGCCTTAACTGGTCAGAAAATGTTTTAAAAAAAGGTAGCATTGTACCCGTCAGGAACTGGGGTCTTTCCAAATTCGATTGTCTTAATGGCGTTATCAATTTCTTGTAAAGTAATCGGCCCATTAATGGAAATTATTTCTTCCTCAGTAAAGGTGTTAAGCGATATCTGCTCTAAATATTTCTTATTATTCAGATGGTATGGACCGAGGTTAGATTCTTCGAGTTTTTGGTAGAATTCTTTAAATGTATCTGCAATCTTGTGTGGGTTAGCATGTACAATACCGGCATCATCGTTAATGGCATTAGTAGCGTACTTTTTAGATATGAAGCTAGTGATTTCCATGCATTATTAGCTTCAAATATATGCATACTTTTCTGTTTGTTTATCTATACCCCTGCTTTGGTGTTGATTATTTTGTTGTATTCTTATTTTTTCTTTAACATTATATTTAAGGTAAAGGGGTCATTTTGTAATACATGCAGCTTCTCTAACTTAGATATATCCCTCTCTAAGTTCAGTAGTTTACAATTTGCTTCTTTATTCATACTTGATTTCATTTTTATTACTACTCCTCTAATGGTGGATTTTAGCCCTTCCCATCGGGTGAGGTGCAAGATTTTGTTTTCCTTGTTTTCCAGTAGAGAATTTTTAATTGCCTCTTCAATTAGTATTTTATTTTGTGGATTAGGGAGGACATCATCATTGGAACTCCATAAGGGCTCTCTGAGTCGAGGGGTGAGTCTGTAATAGTAAGTGTGGTACACGGGTGGTCTATCCTGGTGGTACCGTAGCCCAAAATTAAAAAGTAGTCAATACGAGAATAAGAATTTTTGGGAAACAGTAAAACGTGAAGCATCTTTCTGTTGGGTTCTGTAGTCTCCATGTATCTATCATGTTACATTTACTACAGATTTTCTTTAATGCTTTATGTGCTTTGTTTGAGCTAAATTGACAAGCAGACTTTCTGTCAAAATTGGGGTCTAAGGAGAGATTAAAATCATCAGCAATTATCAAAGTGTCAGTGTCTGGGATCGATTTGATGTGTGTAGCTGGGTCTTCCCGGAATATCAAGTCATCATTCGTGAGAGCATATATGTTTGCTTATGTATAAGGCAGAATTTTGCTTTTCTAATTTTGATATAAGCCATCTGCCTAGTTTATCAGCAGAGAATGAGGTTATTTCTGTTCTAGCTTTCCTTGTTAGCAATGGCAGTATTAGTATAATAAGACAAACTATATGTGTTTCATTTTTTTGTACAAGAGGTGACTACAGATTGGTACAAAACGCATGCAAACATCTATTTAAATGTTCAAGATTGAGAGGGAAAATGAAAACATTATCACATTTGATAAAAAATGCAACAAAAAAAGAATTCCCAAAAAAGACAACAATGTTTCTGTGGCTGTTAACATCTTACCTTTGACGTGTCAGAAATGGATTTGGAGCCAACTACCAAAACTCATACTCTGAACTATAAGGCATGATTTGTGAACCCAGAACTGTTGCTTGACAGTGCATCATAGGAATTGGAGTAACAGACACATCTTTAGTGTGCATCATGTTATTAAACATTGTAACAGGCACAAATAAAGCCCACTACAACCAGCAGAAGCTGGAGGCATATTTTCTTTAGAGTGCGATAAAGAATTGGTTAAATCGAAGGTTAAAAAGCTGTCCACTTGAACCCCTAACGATTTAGCTATCGAGCCTGCCTATGTAGATTAGACAACCAATTATTTGGTTAGAGTATTCACCTGGCTTGGGCGGGCAAACAGCCAAGAGTTACATGGAAGATACTGACGCTACCATATATGATGGGGGGCCTAGGAGCTTCCGACTTAGAACTATATTATAGAGCCTCCCAAAGTTCCCACGCATATCACTGGATGCATGGACCCCCTGAAGTACCACATATCCAGATCGAAACCATAGCTGCTGACCCTAGACCTCCCCAGCCCTGCTATTCTTGCCTCGTGATAGACGCACTGGCATACTGGACTCTCTGAACTCAGTCACCCAAGTTTGGCATTCTTTACTAGACGCACAAGCCGGTAACATACTGTATGCTCCAGTGGCCCATCTCGATTGGTGCCACTGGCTTACTCCGTGTAGAGACAAGGGAGTCATAATTGCATTACGGACACTGGACATACATACAATAGGAGACCTCTTTGCAGAAGGCACCGCCCGCCCCTGGGGGGATGTTGCTGGGGAGGATGGAGTACAGTCATCCCTTGCACAATACCAGTTTCATAGGGTGAGGCACGCTCTCAGGGATCACCTTGGAGAGGATATGGGGAACCCCCAGAGGTCCTGGCCCTGACCACTATTATTAAGGCCCAATCGCCCACCAAACTAGTATCTAAAATATACCGCCTTACACTGTCTGCTAGGGAAGGAGAATACACCAAACCACGGCTGGCGTTTCAGCGTGATCTAGAGGTCGAACTGATGGACGACAAATGGCTCTACGGTTGCCTAAGCACCAAGCGAGTCTCGCTCAATGGGCGTCACAGATTGGTCCACTTTAAATTCCTTAACAGGGTCTACTATAAGCCGGATTGATTACATCGCTATGGCTTGCGTGAGAGCCTTCAATGCAAAATATGCGGAGTTTTAAACGTGGACTTCATACATCTGGCCTGGGGCTGTCCGGGGATTGCCCACTTCTGGGGAGAGGTCTTTACCGAAATTAACTGAATCACAGATATGGCACTATCACCAGCCCCGATCCGAGCTATACTGGGATTCTCCAAACCGCTTCCTAAGACTCATAGACATCTAGTGGACATGGCATTCCTCTTAGAGAAGAGATGCGCTGCTCTTTGTTGGCTGCGCGGTCCGACGCCTAGGTTAACACAGTGGTCCAGGGACATGCTGTACTGTTGCACTCAAACAGAAAATTACAGCGAGTTATTACCACCTCGCAACAGACCCAAAAACTTCTGGACCCTATACATAACTAGAAGACCCTCTCTGATGACCCCTGACCTGAACGATACTGCCCCCTTAGATGACGACTAATCATGATGACTTGGAATCTAACACGTGAACAGTCCCCCATCCCCTTCTGCACACTCCTCCCCACTTGAGTAGAAATGTGGTAATTACAGGGTCTTGCACCTTCCGCCGACGAGACCACCTGAGCACTTGAGACACTGGCTGCTTTAATCACTATTTTTTGCAGTGCGCAATTACGATGTACGATTACCATACTATTACATGTAGAGGATGTATCTGGGATCGTGTCAATGTCTGTACTTCATTGTCTTGATTTCTTTTTGCTGTTTTCCTTGAAAAAATGCCAATAAAAATATTACATTTTATTTATCTGGTTAGAGTAAACTATGTTTACAAATAATCTATTTATATAATTTTGGGGGGAGTAACGAATATCCATTGCTGTCAAATAGGTCCATGCCATGTGAGATTGTCTTTGCTTTTTTTCCTAAGCATGGTGCATTCTGAAACATGCAGTTTTTGCTTTTAACATCTAAAAATGGAGTCACAAATGTCAGCATGCAAAGTGCTGTTTGCTTGAAAGACAAGATTGACTAAAGGTGTCATAAGTCTACCTGGCAGCTGCTAACATATCCCTATATGACACATATCTGTGCACATATCTATCCAAATGGTCCCTCTCGGATTGTGAGACAGAAATTGTGCTCTGTAAAGCACCTGCCGGATAGTTTTTCCCCAAATAGCCTTCTTTAAGGGTCAACTGCTAACGTGTATTAAAATCTTTTAGTCAGAAGTAAATCCCTAGTAAATTAAATGATCACACATATGTCATTGATCTATATTTTTTCAGTGCTTATTTTAAATTCAAGAAAATGTAGAGACCAACTGAAGTATAACAATAAAATCAAATAATGTCAGGTTAAAAAACATATATTTATTCAAAATACAAACATAATAAAAAAATGACCTAGCATAAAGCTAATATCTATTTAACATCTCATATATACAAATCAACATAACATTTCATTTCTTAAAAACAATATTAGTTACAAAACAACGTTTTTCATGACATCCGATATCAATAGATCACAATAATTGTAACATTTCCTGTGGCTAGGAAAAATGGTAGTCTTCGACGCACGTTTCGACGCAAACTGCGTCTACGTCAGGAAAGCCACAATACACCTGAAAAAAAACTTTTTAATCACACCATCAAGTGGTAGTCTAACGGACCCGGATTCAAAGCTATAAAGTTTATTTATTTACCATCAGTGTTTCATTACAATGATAAGGTGCTCAATATTGAAGAGTCTAAAATATTTCCTTCAAACTTATGTCCAGTTCTTAAAATTCCTATTTTTCTCGTGCATTCAACAAATTCCTAGAAACTATATATTCAAAAATTCAAAAAGGATTCTTGAGGTGGTCCAGGGTTCTGGTGACCGTTTTATAGGTTAGCACTGGTAGCTTCACTTCCTTCCTGTCGGCATTATGAAACGTCCTGACTCTTCGCATCTAGGAATTGCCTTATCAATTCTTCAGGGGGTCCCAGATATTTTCCAATTTAAAATCTTTTAGTAACATTTATTGTGGTGATCCATTCCCCAAATGGACTTCTTTAAAGGGTCAACTGATCACCTGTATTAAAATCTTACAGCTTGTCGTGGCGATCCATGATGTTTATTTAATTTCAAATTATATGAGAACGTAAGGCCTAAGTACTTATAAACTCTAACTATTAAAACAAGGTCATCCGCGTACATCAAACTTTGAAAATGGGATTCTCTGAGTTGCAGAGAAAAAGGTTTATCTCTAGGTACTTACTTGGAAGGTCTGAAATAAAACGGCTAAATGAGAAGTATGCTAAATCGCAACCCTGCCGAAGACCATTCTGCAAATGAATTTTAACAGAAAGGATTCCATGTCTAGTCAGGTCTACCTGAATCCAATTTATTGAATGGAACTGCTGAACATAAATAATAAATTTGATGGAGTTTTAAAGGTCTTTCTTTTATTCCACAGTACCCCACGGTCGACCAAATCAAACTCGCCCTGGAATTCCATGAACAGCAGCATAATTTGCCAGCATAACTTGCCATAAATTGACCTCCTTGCCGCAGTCCAAAGGGCCAAACAGTGATCCACTGTGGAATAATTTGCTCTGAAGCCACTCTTTACTTGAGGGATGATTCCGAATGTAAATGCAAAATTCTCAAGATGGATTCAAAGTGATTTTGTATTGATCTTGACATAATCTCGAGTTGAGAAATCAAACTGTCATTTGTGGGGTCCCACGGCTCCCTATGTGTGGAATGAATTTACAATGGTACCTCACTTTGAATCTGGTAAATTGCCTGTACATGATACCCACTTGAAAAATGGGAACAAAACTCACCACCAAAGAGGGAAGGTCTTAAATAACGTGGCTGGCTATTTCAAGTAGTGGCAGAAGGGTGTCAACAGTTAAGGCATAAATAGTATCCTTAGCGTGCATACTATCTGTGTTCACTGTGCCTTCCTTTGGTCACTGTCATAGCCTTAGGGTATCTGGCAGTGGCAAGCATATCTGTTCATTGCTATGACTTGAGACTCTCGTCTTCCTCTGGGCTCCTGCAAAAGTAAATCATGCCAGTGTGATGTAGAATTGTTCAAAGATGAAAATCAGTCCTACCAGGAATGTGCTTGAATTTCTTGCGAACCTGTGGGAGGTGGTGATTGCCTGGAGGGTTTGAGGTCTGCAGCGGCTGGACTTGTTTTGACAGCCTGTGACAGCATGTAGTGCAAAGGAGATCCTCCCTCAGCCCGACACTGTTCAACATTTACTTGGCCCCGCTTGTACACTTCGCCCGACAGCACAACCTCAACATAATCTCCTACGCCGACGACACTCAACTGATCCTCTCCCTCACGAAGCACCCCATCACCGCCAAAGCCAACCTCCATGAAGGAATGAAGAGCGTCGCCGACTGGATGAAGATCAGCCGTCTGAAGCTGAATTCAGGCAAGATGGAGGTCCTCATCCTTGGCTCCAACCCGTCAGCCAGGGACGACTCCTGGTGGCCAACGGCACTGGGGGCAGCCCCGACCCCCACCGACCAGGCACGCACCCTGGGAATCATCGACTCAACTCTCTCAATGACCAAGCAAGTCAGCGCCGTCTCCTCCTCCTGCTTCAACACCCTCCGCATGCTCTGCAAGATCTACAGATGGATCCCGACAGATACAAGAAAGACAGTCACCCAGGCCCTTGTCAGCAGCAGACTCAACTACGGAAACGCCCTCTACGCGGGAGCCCCGACCAAGCTCATCAGTAGACTACAATGCATCCAAAACGCCTTGGCACGACTGATCCTCGATGTACCACGACACGGCCACATCACCCCCCACCTGAGAAACCTGCACTGGCTCCCCGTCAACAAGAGGATATCCTTCAAGCTCCTCATTCACGCACACAAGGCACTCCACAAAACCGGCCCAGCCTACCTCAACAGACGGATCTCCTTCTACACCCCCTACCGCCAGCTACACTGCGCCGACCTCTCACTCACCACCGCCCCGCGCATCCGAAGAACAACCACAGGCGGGAGATCCTTCTCCCACCTCGTCGCCAAGACATGGAACACCCTCCCCCTGAGCCTACGACAGACCCAAGACCAGCTGACCTTCAGGAGGACACTAAAGACCTGGCTGTTCGAACACTAGTGGCCCCCACCTCCCCCCCAGCGCCTTGAGATCCTCGCGGGTATGTAGTACGCTTAACAAATGACTGATTGATTGAAGGCACACTTCTAAGGGGCAGTGACCTCATCAAAATATTTCCAGGGGATTTATTTCCTTGAGCTCCTGTGAACTTGGCACCCCTTTTCATACATATGAACACATAATGGCAAGATCATTGGCTGTGGAGCACCTTTCATTTCGTGAGGGCTAAAACTAAGTGTTTCCTGATTTTACATATCACAAACAATCCGATGGTGGGTTAGTGGGCTTCTTGCCTTTTGTTGAATATGCTGGCGAGCAGATATTTCTCTGCTGCCTCTCAATGGAACAACAAATCAGTAAAGAATACGGCTGCAGATATAAATATTTATGGATTTCCACAGTTTGCATATAACTAATGTGCAGGTTTTTAATATGTTTACACCCTCACACTATAAAAAACAAAGCATAGCTGGAATATGTTTTTCAATAAACTCTCCCATAAACAACTGGCCTGGCCCCCTCTATGGACAAATATCAACATCCGGATTAAATGATTTTCAACACCATAAGAAATATTTTGCTGGGGTAGGGAAGATGCCATCTCCAAACGGGGTGAACAGGTGATCCTGTAGAATATGCTCATCAAGCTTTTCCATCTAATTTCACTATGTCATTACTCTGTTACAGAGCATGTCCAGTTGGGATAATAGAAAGAAGGGTGGTAGATCTCATTTTGGAATCAGTATAAAAAAACAGTACCATACAAATCCCCATATTTAGGTTTACCGGTCGAGACCTCTTAGAGAAGAGTTGTTGAGTTTATTCATGAATTTTTCCAGACGATTACATTTTCTTTCTGCTTCTCCCACAAAGAGATATGATAACTTGGAAAGGTGGACCAAGATAGTTACCCTGTTGAGTCTTCTGAGTAACTTAACACATAAAATATATAGTGTTCCATAGCTTTGGGATCTCTTCAGACAAACGCAAGTGATTTTTACAAACATCAAACCCTTCATTTGATGACATATGGCATGTACAAGTCTAAGTGCAAGCAAAGCAGTCTAACACAAAGGAATCTACCCTTCGATGACAAACCACTTTGCTTCTCATTGATTTATAAGAAAAGGCACATAATGCAAGTTCAGGATTTGCAGGTTTTTTTCAAAATATCAACTAAGCGGTTAATCCCACCTCATACAGGATCCAGTCTGTGGACTAGTTGGGCAATAAATTAATTCAGCTAGATCCACTGGGCTGTAAGGGAGCTGATAGTTATACGTTTATTACGGGCTCTGGCATCACAATGCACATACTGCGAGTTTCTTCTAAACAACTAATTAGACATTTTATATCCCAAATTACCTCTAGGGCACAAGACCCGACCATAATCAAAAACAACATAACCAAAATGTACTAAAAGCACATATTTTACAATTGTACCCTTATTAAGGAGTCTAAGAGTGAAAAGTAGACCTCCAAACCTTTCATAGTCTGGCAAGGGGGCCTAAAAATGTTTATCTTTGCATGAAACTTCTTAACACATGACACTACTCTTTGCTCACAAAGTAATATGCCTGAGACATATATTCGCTCTATCTCCTTAGTGTAGTGATACTATACAGAGTTTTGCATAGCGTTGGTGTAAGAAAAATTAGCTCTGACCCATGACGCATTTAGCCCGTTATTTGTGTTTTTTTTTGTCATTTTGGAGTATGCGGTTTGTGGACCCATGCTGTGAGAGTTTCACTAACTAAGCCTCACTCCCTTATACATTTTGTTAAAATCTAAGATGAGTGCTGGCTGCTAGTGCCCACCTTTTAAAAGAAGGTTTGCTGCTGCGCAGTGGGAGTACCAGACTCTGTGCTGCTTGCACATGAACACATGCACGTAGACGTGTGTGGGCTTGAGCAAGTGAAACTACGTCTAACTCAGCCCAGTATCTGCGTAGAGGTAACCTATCGCAGAGGGAATAATTTATGGATTGTTGTTGACCTTTGCAGGCCTCCTAAGTGGGACTTCATAGTGTGAGTATGTACATCAGTAATGATTTACTGAAAAGTGTTAAATCTTTACCATATTGTAATTTATGTGTAAAATTGACATCAAAGTCTTTATAAAGTCTCTTGTGATACTTCCCACTAGCGCCCCAACACTCCCACTAAGATTTGACCCAGATCTTTGATCCAAATCTTTGATCAAGCTCAGACATTGTTGTATTGAGCCCCATTTAATATTACTTTTTTTGCCACTCAGCTTTTTGGATGCTAGTGATGGCAACGCCGCATACGGATGCGAGCATCGAATTAGGAGGGAAGACGAACACAGGATACATTGAAAGACCAGACTGGTCAATGAGTGCTTCAATCAATATCAAGAAACCCAAACAATGAGACCTGAAGAAGTCTCCTGTAAGAGACAAAATGCATTGGCGATTCTTTAGATATTTTTGAAAAATTGGTTTTAGTATAAGAAGAGAGAGAATATTTTAAATACAAATGAAATGGAGTCTGTGCATTGAGTTCGAACCAAGGTTTAAGGTGCAATTCGGCAACACAGCTGAAGATATTGGTCATATATACAACTTGGGGCGAGCTGATCATTTTGTTCTGATCTAGTCTGGAGGTGACTCTGTTATGAAAGGTCAGGGGCTTGACCTTCAGGATTGTTGCACTGCTCATTGTTTGAAGTGATAGGTGTGCTTTACTTTATCTCAGCCCCTATTTTTTCTGTAAATCATAGTGTGACTACCCATGCTGCACCTGAGTTGCTGAATTACAGTCAGAGAGAAGGAGTGGTGGAGAGGGAACTCTGCAGTGGTGAACAGAATGGCAGACACTGGAGACATGGCCAGCCAGGAAACACAGCAGCAGCAGCAGGGGGAAGGCCAGAGGAAGAGAAACCAAAAATGTTATGAGGCAGAGTTGGAGTGCTAATCCAAGAAATGGTAGTCAGCCATGAGCACCTATGTGGAAAAAAATCCCTCATGGTGTCTGAGACACACAAGCGGCGCATATGGGCAGAAATCCAGCAGAAAGTGAATGCTGTTGGTGTGACAAACAGGAGTGTGGAAGACTTAAGAAAGCGCTGGTATGACATGCGCCAGAGCTCTAAGGAGAAGGTGGCTGCCAGGCTGGAACAGTCCAGGAAGACCGGTGGAGGGACCTCCACAGCCACTGACTCCACACCTCTTGAGGAACTGGTGGAGGGGACCCTGCTACCTGAAAGTGTCATGGGCGTGGCTGACCTAGACATCTCCGAGCACCCGGTACCAGGACCAGGTAAGAAGCATGCCATCACACCCCTGACATCCTAGTCCACTGCAGGTACACAAGCACACATTGCAATGCATTATGGGAGATGTAGTCACATGCACATTACAGTGGTACATATACACCCAGCCAGTCCCCAATAGAGAATGTGCAGTTCAGGAAGGGAAAATACAAGACACATGTAATCCCAAACAGTGATATTTAATAATTGTTAAGTGCAAGTCAGAACAGTTAATAAATGTGTGCATTTACGTCCAAAGCACCATCCGGAACACAGCCTACAGGCAGTGGAAGACAGGGCGATTCCCCAAACATAGAAGCAGCAGGGCAAGAGGAGGACACAGAGGAGGAGGGCAGCCCCGTCAACCCTCCAAAGCGCCGCAGGAGACACATAGTCCCACCACTACCCAATTGGAGGACGAGGGCCAGGACAGCGATGGCAATGTGCACCCTGAGCCAACACAGCCACAGCGACAACAACGTACACATGCTGACCCAATCTCACCAGTCCCAACCAGGCGCAGGTCTCGCACCTCCAGCAGTGCTGCAGATCCAGGGGATGAAACAGTCTTTGGCGGCCTGGAGATGCACATGTTGCAGGTACAGCGCCTGCAAGCAAAAAATATCAAAGCGTTACAGAGGGAAGTGAGGGCAGCCTTCAGGGGCATGACGGGTGCCTTAGAGGCACTCTGTGCCGAACTCAAGGCTGACCATGCTGCTAGGCGCAGAGAGATGCTGCGCCTGGACCTCTACACACGGGCGGTGAACCGCCTGTCCTCTGCCACCAATGTTCTCTCAAGGCGCAGCATCTGCATGCAGCGCGAGGCGGCACACAACAGCCAGGACGTTGCAAGGGCACTTGTTCAAATTACATCAGCAGTAGACGAGCTGCAGGCAGTTCGCACTACTGGGCCTGGAGTCCTGACTCCCACAGATGAGGATGCACAATTAGGAAGGAGCAGCATCACCCCCCCGCCCACCATGGATAGGCGCCGTAGTGGCCATACCAGTAGGCCTAGTGGCCCAAGTGAGGAGAGCACTGTGCAACCCCAAACAGGGGCTTCCTCACGACAGCGCCGCATTTGAGGTGCAGCGAATGTGACCACTGGATGGGTGCAGCTACCCACTATACATGTACACTTGCTCCAGTTTACAGACTTGCACTGTGACAATAACATGTGCTGGACATTGGGAGAGACATTGGGTGTCATTCAGGCTGTGTGACATCATTTTTCCTGCAGTTAAGGAATAAAACACAGTCTCACAAATGATATCTAGCATTGTGTCATATTTTCTTACCTAGAAATAGTTGTGTGTAATCTCATCTCACCTCTGGCACCCAGCAGCTGCACCAGCTACACCGGCTGGCATACGTCCTGGGGCAGGCCCCTCCGCATCTGATGAATCCGATTCACTGACCTCCACCGGTGTGCCTTTCCTGGTGGCGATGCTGTGCAGCATGACACATGCTACCACTATCTTGCAACAGGTCTGGGGGCTTTATTGTAGTGCCCCTCCTCTCTTGTGTAGGCATCTGAATCTGCTCTTGAGTATCCCGAATGTACGCTCAATGGTGCCTCTGGTTGCTATGTGGGCGCTGTTGTACCGCCACTCCTCAGCGTTGGCTGGATTCAGGTAGGGCGTCAGTATGAAGTCCCGGACCGTATACGCACTGTCAAATGTGGGGTGGGATGGATATAATTAAAAACACTGTCCTGCACATGCTAGTCTTAACAAGTGTGGCCTCTGTTCAAATGCATTTACCTAGTAAATATCCCTTGCCAAACTCCCCATTTGTGAGTCTACGGTGTATCCCACTGTGACGGAAGATTAAAGCGTTGTGCGTGCTGCCTGGGTATTTAGCGACAATGTCTGGGGTGGTCTGGGGTGGTGATTTTAATGTGGCTCTTTTAATCGACATTGGACCGCTCCGGTTCTTCCTCCTCTCACCCGTGTGCCGTTGCAGCTCTCCAATCCATATTAACCGACAATGCACTCTACGACGCCTGGCGCCATCTCCGTCCGAATGTCTGCGAGGGCACCTGCGTGACGGGGCCAGGGGTTGCTGGTCACGAATCAACCTCTGGCTGACCTCTCCGGATGTCCTTTCCTGGCTCATGGATGCCGAGCACATGGCCCCCACCTTCTCCGATCACGTGCCGGTCCAGATTCGTTTGAGGCCTCCTCTCTTCCGGCGTCGTGCCTTTACGTGGCGTCTCCCCCCAATGCCCTCCGCGACACTGTTTTTCTCGGATATTCATACGGCGATCACTAATTCCTTTGAGCATAACGCGGGCTCCGTCAATTCCGCTTGTACCCTATGGGAGGATTTTAAGGTAGTCATTCGAGGTGAATGTCTTTCCCGACAGGCGGGCGTTCTCCGCGCTATCCGATCCACTCTGGCGCGAGTAGAGGGCGAGATCTGGGAGCTGGATGCTGCCCAGGCGGCGTGTCCCGACCGGAAACGCTTGAGCTCCTTTGTCAAAAGCACACCAAATTCTCAGATGAAGCCGGATGCGAACTGGCCTTTCTCGGCAGGGAGGGTTGGGCGCACCACACTATGGTGAGGGGGAACGCACGGGACATACCCTTACCAACCTTTTATGCCCTCCTCATGCTTCCTCCTACATAACCGCCCTTAGTGACGGGGGCTAGATAGGAAAACCTCCCCGGACGATATCAAATCCCGCTTTATCGATTTTTACTCCCAACTTTACTTGGCTGGTTCTCCCCTGCCACGGGAGGAGTTTGACCAGTATTTCGATTCCATTGCCCTGGTCTGGCTCGAGGATCATCACCGTAAATTTTTGGATGAGCCCTTTTCTAGGGAAGAAATACTGGCAGCCATACGCAGCCTTCCTGGCGACAAGGCCCCGGGTCTCGATGGCCTGCCCGCCTCGTTTTACAAAACCTTCGCGGACATCTCGGAGCCGCATTTGGCCACCATGTACAACGAGGCCTTTGACACCGGTCTTTTCCCGCCGTCGCTGCGCGAGGCCCTGATCACCCTGCTCCTCAAACCTGACAAGCCAGCTGACCGTCGGGATTCCTACCGCCCCCTCTCCCTTATCTATATTGACAACAAAATATTTGCCAAATTGATCGCTTCTCGCCTCCTCTTGTTAATGCTCACCATCGCCCTCCACGATCAAAAGGGCTTTATATCCGGGAGGGCAACCTCCCATAATTTAGGTACTATTTTTTCCGTACTACATCAAATTAACCCCACACTGCCAGCTGTGACCGCCCTTCTTGATGTCACAAAGGCGTTCGATACCTTGGAGTGGCCATTCCTTTTTTACATTCTTCTGTTTATGGGTTTTAGTGACATCTTCCTGCGCAAGATCAGACTTCTCTGTACTGCTTCATCTGCACGCCTTCGCATCAATGGCCACGCCTCTGATCCCTTTCCCATCGCCCGCGGAACTCTACAGGGGTGTCCATTATCACCCATGCTCTTTGCTATCGCTATGGAGCCCCTTGTGGCGAGGTTACGTCAGCACCATACGCACAGGGGCATTGGCTTCTCATCCCGCTCCCTTCTTGTCTCCATGTATGCGGATGATGTCACTCTATATGTCCGCCATCCACAGGATAACCTCAACCCTTTAGTCTGGGAAATTATACGTTTTGGCGGGATCTCGGGCATTCAGGTGAACTGGAGCAAGTCCGTTCTGTTCCCCCTGACTGATGCCACTGTCCCTTTCTCCCCTGACTTCCCCTTTGAGTGGGCATCCAGCCCCACGCGTTACCTGGGCATCTGGCTCAATAGGGTTCTGGATGAGCTATGGAGGGCCAACTTTGGGCAGGCGGTCGACTGGCTGGAATCCAGGATCCCCTTGTAGAGCCGACTACCGCTGTCCCTGGCAGGCCGGATCGCCATTGCCAAAATGGTGGTCCTTCCCAAATTCCTTTACCTCTCCTCGAATATACCTATCCCCCTCACCTCTCATTTTTTCCCAAAATTGCGCTCCTTGATTATCTCGCTGGTATGGGCGGGCAGACAACCCAGGCTAGCGTACGATATCCTTGCTCTCCCTATGTCTGCCGGAGGGATGGGCGTGCCTGATTTTCGTCTCTATGCCTTATGCGCCAGGCCAGTTTCTTACATTTTTGGATCCACCCCACCCCCTATCAGCCTCACGTCACGGTGAAAACCGACCTGGCTACACCCTGGCCTCTGTCAACCGCACTGTTCGAGCAGCGGTACACCCCTGGGTGGAGGTTGAGACGGTTGGGACGCTGTGTTGGGTTTGGTCTTACCTGGGCCAGCTCTCGGGCCTTCCCCTTCTCTCCGCTACCTCCATGCCAATTGTAAATCACCCTGACTTCCCTGCGCTTCAGTCGTCCAGTATGTCCCGTCATGCGGAGCGCTTGAGCCTCAGGACTGTGGCGGATCTGTACCCAGAGGACTCTAACTACTCCCCTCCAGCATCCCCGGGCTGCTTGACACTCTGCTATTTTATGAACTGTGCGCCACTTGCCGAAGACTGTACCCTATCTTCCCCCGGCCTCCACCTACCCTACCTGCTTTGGACTTCATATACTCCTCCTCCTCGCCGCACAAGTTAGTTACCAAGCTTTATGCTTTCTTCCTCACATCTGCCCACATCTTCTGATCAAGCGCGGGTGGCGTGGAGTGCCGACCTGGGCTTGGAGATATTGGAGGCCGATTGGCTTTACTGTTGTAATCAAACCAGAAAGCTGTCCCCGAACTATCGGCTCCGCCTAATCCACTTCAAGTACTTGCACACGCTGTACCGCACCCCCGTGCAGCTCCATTGGCTTGGGCTTGTCCTAGGGAACAACTGTCTGCGCTGCGCTGCCCCTGCCGCGGACTTTGCTCACTTGGCATGGCTCTGTCCTAAGGTTTCTGAATTCTGGCTGGCGATGTGCTCCACCATCTCTGACATAACTGGCTCTGACGTACAACCTGATCCCCCCCTGTGCCTCCTGGGATTTGTCAAGTTTTGCCCCGATGCCTCTCGCCGCCTCATTTCGATGCTACTGGTGCTCGCTAGGCGTAGGGTGGCCATGTGTTGGGGGAGACGACCCGCTCCCAAGGTTGAGAGTTGACTGGAGGACGCCTCCCGGTGCCAGACCCTCCTGTCCGAGTTCTGCGACTTAATGCCTGCTAGGTCCCGCCCGGTTGATATCTGGGCCCCACTGGTCTCCTATCTCCTCTCCTGTTCCCACCCCAGCGTTGCTTCCTCTCCCGCGCTCCCCGCCGGCCCTGGGTTCGCAGCGGCCGCCGGTGCTGGTCGTTGACTGCCCCTCACTTTCTCCCTTCCCAGCGGTGCCTTTGTCTCTCCGGATGCTTCACTAAGTATGTTTTTTCCATTTGTATCTTCCTCCCGGGGGTGAAAACTCAGATACTGTTCAGTTTTGTCTTTATATGCTGGGCTTACTATGATGTTGGGACTGATGCTCAATTGTAAAATGCCACATTTGTTTCGCTGTATATTGCCGTAACTGCGCTAGTGTTGCATGGTGTAATGTGCTTGCTGTGTCCTTTTTCCTTAATAAAGGTTTTGGAAAAAAAAAAACAAAGCTCCATTTCTCTGAAGATAGGTTCTTAAGGAGGCTGGGGTCTTCTTTAGCATCCTTTTCCCGAAGGATCTTCATACTCCTCATAGGATGTAATAAGGATTTATCCCTCAAAAGTCCATATACCGGTTACAACTTATTTTGCGAATTCCTTCTACTTTAAGAATTTTTTTCCTCTTTTTCTCCCTCTCTTCCTTTGGAAGATGTGGGTCTATTCAATTTCTTAGTCGTGGTATATTGGAGGTTTTGCTTTGTATACATCCTGTCTCCTGTTGAGACATATCTTACTGGCCTCAATCATTGTTCTGCTTGTTTGTAGTGCTTTCCATTATTTTTAGCTTTTCCATTTCGCGGGTCTTGATCCTTTCACAACTATGTACTCCATCTTTTATCAGATGCTTCAATCAGGTCTTGTTGCCTGATATCTCTGTCTTTTGGATGGAAATTGGTAATCTGTCATGGCCTACCGTGTGTTAGACTTTATTTCAACTATACCTTTTGATGGACGACGGTGATGGACCTCATTCCCTTTACAGCAGAGATTTTACACCTGCTGTTTTCTTCTGATTTCCTGTTAACCGCCTTATGGTGGCCTCGTCAATCGTCAATCAGTAGCGTTGGTTCATGGGCGGTTACCATTATATTTCTGGAGTGGGTGGTACCGCCACTCACTCCCTCCTTTTATACGGTATTATGTTGCTGGTTATCCAGCTTGGAGCTAATATCTGTATTTCTATAATTTTCACTCAGTTGCTGTCTCAACTTTGGTCTATTACTGATTGGGGCCTTTGGATTCACCATTGAAGAGTATAGAATCCGGTTCAGAGAGGCTTGAAAAATCTAGCCTAGACCTGGGTAGATTTTGTAGACTACTCAGTGAAATCACAAAAAGGTTGGTTAGCTGGTAACGATGTACTTGACTTCCAAAGAGCTTTACAATTTGGTAATGAAGGAGCATCTTTAAGTAATTGTTACCAAGAGAAGTTACATCAATTCCTAGTAGACATAGGTCCACTTTCTCCTCAAGAGTTGGGGAGGAAGACAGACCACTGGGTCAAGACAAGGGTGACCAAGTCCTACCACTGGTGGGGGAGAACAAAAGAAAGAGGCCAACATGCCCCCAAGGGAAATAGGGTAATCTAAAAACAGAGTCTTCTCCAGGCCCCCAAAACCTGTTCAGGAGAGTGGGCCCGAGACTCTTCACAGCCAAAGGAAATTACTGGGATCCCAAGAATTCTTGGTGCCATGACTGTAGAACCACAGGGTACAGAACAGGAGACTCTAGCTGTAAAACCAAGCAAAATGCCTCTAGTCCACCTCAAGTAGATGCAGTTGCTAATCTCCAGATGGGATCTCAGGTAAGAGCATTGGCCATGTCAGGGAGCTCACTGAGGCGATTCTAGTGGGGGACGTGGACATAGCTCCCTTAGCTGTCTAGCCCACTAATACACAAAGTTATAGACAGCATCCTGTTATTAATGGGGTTAGAGTGGAGGTGCTGAGAAACACTGGTGCTAGTGTCACCATTGTGGCTGAGCAACTCTGAACAGTATCTGTCTGGAAGGAGCTATCTAGTCATCAATGCTGACAATGTGTCAAAAATCCATCCCATAGTGATGGGCTGCTTTGACTGGGTAGGGCTCGCTGTCCATAAAGAGGTATCAGTGTCTTCATCAATCCCACTTGATTGTTTGCTTGGTAACGATTTGGAGTCCTCGACCTGTGCTGAGGCAGAACTGAGAATAAATGCAATAATCGTTGGAATCCCACACTGGGTGTATGTGAAAATCAGAGCACAGTGCAGAGCCCAGAGGGAAAAAGAGGTGCTGGAGTCTGAAATAATGGCCCAGCCCTCCAAGAGAAAAAGCAGGAAGACTGGGGAGGGCAGCTTCCAATCAAATACCAGACCGTTCTCCTCAGGAGGAAGATGAGTCATCCCAGAGGGAACTGAGCCTCAGTAGTTGGAGCTTTTGCGGGCTGAGCTTTTGGGCCCAATGGAACCCCTAGGGAAGATCTGTGCCAGGGGCTGAGGACCTGTCTCTTTCTTGAAACCCTGCAACAGCAAGCTGTTGCACAGGAAGGAGGTGATTTCAGTTTTTCCCACAGGACCTATTGAGAGGAAGAGTTCCTTTTCACTGAGGCCAGAGACCCCAAACTGGTGCCACTAGGAGAGTGCCTCAGGTGTCTGGAAGATCTGTTGTATCTACTTTGTGGGATCTGGAGATCAGTCCCAAGACTTGTCTGCTTCCGCCTTTGCTTAGTGACTTTATTTCTGTTCAACTGCCTCTATTTAACTGTCTTGATAGAAAACGACCAGTAGTGGTCAGTAAAATACCAGAATTTCTTTCTGCTTGTTCAACTGCCTCAAATTACCTGTCTTGATAGAAAACGACAGTAGAAGTCGGTAAAATACCAGAATTGCTTTCTGCTTAGGGACTTTCTTTTTTATTTTGTCTGGCAACTGCCTCTATTTAACTTTTTGGATAGAAAACGACCAGCAGGGGTCAGTAAAATACCAGAATCACTTTACCATTCCTTAGATTCCAGTTCATAGAAACTTGCCTTCCACGAGCATCCGTAGACAATAAGATTTTTTTCAAAGCTTGTTTTTTCCATGGTATGTCCACCGAAGGGGATGATTTTATATTAAAAACAAAGCTTTGGACAATACAATTTCCCGCAGATGGGCAATATTTCTTTATATGTGTTCCCATACCTGTTGTGTTCAGCAGTTTGGTGCTTACTTTCCCACCATGGTAACCCGTTGAATGCTTCTGTCGGCCAACGGTCGTCGCGCGTACTACCTCCGTAGTGCTGCACACGTCGTTTGGCCGACGCAGCCCCGCCCACTCATCAAAGCCGCCGCACCGCGGCGGAATTGCTGCCGTGGTAAACGGGTGAAAGAAAAGTCGATGTTTCAGCACCAAGGCATGTGCTGCCTAGCTAAATACATACAAGGTCCCAAAAGCGAGACCAATTGCATTGCAAATGCTTGTTTACATGGTTACTCCCTACTTTTTGCCTGACATTTGATGCAACTTGGTGTGCCCGGGGTCCCTGCCAACCAGTTCCCCTGTGCCAGAAGCTCTTTCCCTAAACTGTACCATTTGCTTCCCAATTGGCACAACTTCAGTACCCCTTGTAAGTCCCTAGTAAATGGTACCCCTGGTACCTAGGGCATTGGCACTGAAGAGGGACCTCAACAGTAGCAGCATGAATTGCGCCACACTAGGGTCACCTCACCAAGGCCATGCATGCTGGCCTTGCAGACTGCTTTTCTTGGTGAACACAAAAACGTAGAGTCAACATGGCACACGTGTTCCATGCCCAAAGACACTGGATGGGATATAGGTAAGACACCCCTCTGGCAGGTCTTGTAGTCCTAAGGTAGGGTGTGCTATATATCCTGTGGGGACTTATCTGCTTGAGCAGATATGCCCCTGCAATATCCATGTGATTCTTGCTTATTGTAAGTGAACAGGGAAGCCACAGGGAGTACATGGGCTGGACATTCATCATTACTAGTTCCCCAGATCCATGATGGCTTCACTGAATTATCGGATGTTTGGTACCAAACAATTAATCTTAATAAACCTGCACTGATTCCAGTGTCAGATGCATTAATAATGGCGCACAGAGGACCTCTCAGAAGGGTCCACTGAAACCTACCAGCCCTTAGTGTGGTCACCGACTGGTCTAAGCCAGCCTGTCACCACCAGATAGTGTTCTGACCTCATAGGGAGAGTGCCATCGTGCTCAGAGGCCAAGACCAAAGCCTGTCATGGACAGAGGGTCTGCTCTGGATGGTCAGCTCTGCCTCTGCACAAAGTCATAAGGCCCCAGGACCCAATGAGGCTGAAGGGCACTGAAACTCCTTGGTGCAAAAACCTATTCTTTTGAGCCTTGATCTCATGGGGTGAGCATCAGTACGCTCGGAGGTTGAGAGCAAAGTCTGCCCAGGCCGGAGGTGTACCCACCTTGCCAACTACCCACCTCAGGTGCTAGAGGCAAGGTGAAGCACATTTTTCAGTGGCCACCATCTTGAAGATTATGGGACTTCTCCAATTAGGGCTAGGGCTGTGTCCCCCTTACACAGGAGATAGGTATAATAGAAGGTGGCAATTCGGCTGGACTGTTCCCATGAGAAGCAGGGTCAAGACTGATTTCTACATGGCTGAGGCCAAACTTGGCTGGCATAGTGAGCAAAAGAAAGATGGGTTAAACCCATATCTCTTGACTGGGGTGAGGGGCTGAAAAGTTTTAGCACTCCGTCCACCATCTATTTGTGTATAATAGAAGGGCCCATTGGCTACTACCTGTCACTCGCTTGTAAACACCCCTAAATTTAGTATTTAGGTGGCATCTCCAGACCATGAACAGTAGTATCCAAGGACACAAGAAGAAGATGAACAAAGAACCATTGTTGAACCGAGGAGTGCAGACCTTGTGGTGGACTTTGGGCACATACTCCTGCCTGGCTCCACAGAACTCAACAATTGCCATCCTCCAACTCCTCTTGTCACTATGTGGCCTCTACAAACCCCGGAGAGGTTTCAGCACTTCGCAGATCACCAGAGAAACTGCCTTGAGACAGAGGTACTAGCTTCCTGCAGTCACATGCCTCCAAAACATCAAAGACCTGTCCTGCGTTGCCCCGCTCCCCAGCCGAACCAACATCTCTGAGTGCCAGACAAATGGTACATTTGCTCTAGAGGTTCAGCTCGGCATCTGCACCAAGTCTTCACAACCCAAAACCCACCGAACCTGAAAAGCACCAATACCCGGGGCACAGGACCCCTTGCTACAAAAACTACAAGACCGAGTCCAGGCAGACTCCAGGGGATATTGCAACATGTGTCCCATCTATGCATCCAATGACGTGGGGAAATTGGGCTATTTGATAGAAGTCCTGCTTGGTCTGGTCTAGTGCCTGTGGGGTGCTTGGGAAGTGAATGTGGTGATGCAGCCTCAGTACCATGGCATCAAGGAACGCGTGGAAAAAGCGCGAAAGTGCACTTTGTGACACCCCTCCTGCTGAGGCTATCACTCCCTGGAAACTACCTTATGCCAAGAGGTGCAGTGAGCACAGGACCTGGATGTGGGTTGGGATGGAGTGTGTCCTGAGTGTGGGGTTTGAGTTCCTCAATTAAGTCAAGGATACTCACTTCATCCAGTCTGTAGTGTGTGTAGATGTCTTCCTCAGTGCGCTGGAACATGGTAATGTGCGCACGGAATATCCTCTCCTGGCGTCTCCTCCTCTGTGCAGCAGCTCTGAGTCGCAGCCTCCTGGCTATCACGTACAGCCCAGCCATTGTGGAAAAAGTGCATTGCATTCTGGGACTCTTTAAATAGTTTGCACCTAGTTACCACCTGCTCCTACTTGGTGGTAATTGCGATTCTCTAAATTGCGATTTTCGGGAATTCGCAAATTGCGATTTTTTAATACATACCATAGCGATTTCTTAATTTGCGATTTCCCTGTATGCGAATTTCGCTAACTGAGAAATCGCAAAATAAGGAATCGCTTGGAAATTCGCAGAATTCTGGGTCTTGAAACGTAAGGAGTCGCAATTTTTGCGATTTCTCATTTTGCGATGCAATTTTGCTTCATACATTGGAAATAGCTCATTTTTGTTCGCAAACGCTGTTTTTTGCGATTCACAGCGTTTGCGACTAAAAATTAGCTTGATACATATGGCCCTTAGTTATCTTTATTCCATTTGAACTGTTACTATGTCATGCACTTTGAGAATGTTATTGTTTGTACTGTGGAGCTGTTGATGCCTGTCCTTTAGGCCCTCTGGACCGCTGTACTCTTGTTGAATAAACCTCTTTTCCTCAACCCTGCAGTGTTCGTGTATGGATGGACTCATCATATTTGGCGACAAGCTTGGGATGAACTTCTAACGGGCTATGAGGAAAGAGAAGGATTCCGGCCCTCCATTATGCAGAAATCGTTTACTTTCTCTACGAGGGCCCAGGGATCAGTACGGTGGTAGGGGTGTGATTGTCTTTTTTCCCGCGCCAGCATCGTCCTGAATACTTTCAGTTTCATGTGACTTTACTCATCTATTACTACAAGCGTGAGACATAATCTTATGTTTTACATTTAAATGCGGCGCTTGTTCCAGTTGCCTCTCGTGCCATCGTCTTTACTCGTTACACACGCTGCATCTCCTGCTTGCGTGTATTTCTACAGTACGCATTCATTTCATTGCGTGCACTCACAGTTCAAGTCTGCTGTACTGTGTGTACTGTGCCTACAATCTATTAGAACGCACGCCGGAGCCTTTTCCCTGTTTCTCCGTATTTTGTACAAGCTATGCCATTTGTATATAATATTTCAAGTTCTATGATCTGCTCCATTGCTCACCTCGCAGTGCATTTTTTGCCAGCCCTGAGTTCTTTCTGCCACTTACCTCTGCAAGAATTTCACCGTCTGCACGGCCTTCTTTTCTCTTTGGTGTATAATCTCCAGACACTTTTTACCATCTAGTTTCCACAGGATTGTCTATGGCTACATAACCAGCACCCCATGTGGACAGTTGAAGTATTACTCAACTATTTTGTTTCTTACTTTCTACAGCAGTCATTGTGGCCAATTTTGTCAGTTTCTAGACAGCTCCTTTTCATTTTTTTTTCTTCAAACGGTAGGCCAAACTGAGCTTTATTGAACTCTAATACTTTGTGCAGCACGTTTACTCTAATTATTTTTTTTCGAATTTCTTTCTCTATGTCTTTACTTACCTTGATTGCTTTGCAGGTGTCATCTTAATTATTTTTGTGTATTTCCTCATTGCACAGGTGCAACAATGCAAATGGTCACACCTCCAAGATCTTTTCTACTAGAACCAGGTGAACCACTTTTGAACTGGCATTTATGGTACAGATCTTTTAATCCCTATTTGGGTGCTATTCATGGTCTTAAGGTTAAAGGAGATATAAAACGTAGTCTGTTGTATTATTACCTTGGTGTTGAGGGTCAATATGTATTCAATCACTTACCAGAATATACAGGTCATGACAGCGAAGACCTTGATGAATTTCATTTAGCTGTGAAACAATTAAGTACATATTTTGAAGGAAAAGTTAACTTAGTAGTATACAGGCACACATTTTTTACACGTGTGCACGGTCCTGTTGAGTCAATTGATATCTATGTGACTGCTCTAAAAATGTTAGTGGGTATTGTGATTTTGAAAGTTTTACTTCACAGCTCATTAGAGACCAAATTGTTTGCAGATGCTACTCTAAAAAGATTCAACAGAAATGATTATTTTGTAAAAATCCATCATTAGGCACGGCTATTGATATTGCCGAAAGCATTGAGAGTTCACAGCTTGACGCAAACCAATTAGGAGTTACTGCACCTGTTGATTGTGTAGCAGTTGTTAATTCGGTCACCAAAATTCCTCAATTTGGCAGCTCCACTAGTTCAAAATCAAAAGGGGTGGATCATGGAGAAGCTAGCATTAAAGGAAGCAAAAGTAATACTTCTGCACGAGTTTTTCCTAAGTTGCAATGTTTTAGCTGTGGTTCACTTACTCATGTTTTCTCAAGACATGGCTCTTCGACTGAACAGCAGATCCCACCCTCAGCGCCTTCAGTAGTCGCGCTTTACAAGAAACCAGATTGATTGACATAAAAACTTGGTTATTAAAGATAGGCTTTAGTGACTATTGGCTCTATGCCACTGCAATACCACGAGGTGCCCGTGAAAAGCTACAATCGTGCTACTGGAATTTTGTTCTAGAAGGCAATTTATTGGTTGTTTCCCGGGGCACCATTACAGTGTTTTATCTGTTGTTCAAATGAGCCCCTGACTATGAGCCATTTATACATTTTGTCACAATGCACAAGAACTTTTTATCAAATTTAGATTAGGATTTTACTTTTGGCTTCTTTTACCTGCTCTTGCAATAAAAAAAAAAGCAAACTCATCTAAATAATGTCCCATGTGCTGCCAGACAGTTGAAAATTATGATTTAAAAAAAAAAGAAATTTGTAGTGGATATGCAAAGCAGCGTTCATACTCGATCATTCCTTTTTGTCATCTCATCTGTATTAGTGATCATCATAATGCCTTGAGAGTATGTAAAACAAAAACTAGAAAATGTATTATTTTCTCGATCTCGAGTTATCTGTCTTCAATATGGCATATCAGGCTGAAGGCACTAAGATCAAATGAAATCAAGATGTAAGGGCATTGTTTACCCAGTGGCCATATTGTGCTGTCTGAGGTTATCTCTGGGCAACGAACTAGGGTTTTTGTTTTGGTTTTTTAACTAAAAATATTTGTATTATGTAGTGCCCGAAAGCCAAACAAAAATATATATAAATAATTTTTTTGATACATTTTTATTGGGCTCATACAAACAAACAACAAAGGGGAACACACCAGTGTGTTCACGTGACAACCAGCAAACCAGACTGTGTGCAAGTGTTGTATTCTTCCACAATGGAAAATAAAGTACCCAGATTGCTTAGTCCCAGACCATAGAAGTCCCACCATTTACCCCAAATCTTGACATGTTTCCAGGGACATCTCATGGCGCCGGTAGGATCTTTGTTTAACATAAAATCAGTGTGTCAAGCCTAGTCTCTAGGTAATGTTGTAATGTTACTTTTGTCACATCTAACTCCTTATGTCACTTCAATATTTCCAGCTCTCCGATTACATTTCTGTCTTTGGTTCGCCCTATTGAGACAACTTAATTTCTCTGCCGGCCAACTAGGGGAATCAAAGCCTTCCCCACAGAAAAGGGCCATTTGCCTGCAATTAGGCCTGTTCCTAGTAGAGGAAGGGCCTGGGGCAGAATATGCTGGTACTAATCATTTCACACTTCATAAGGCCTCTGAAGGCTCATCTGGAGAGCAATAAAGGAGGCCAGCGAGACCTCTTCTACTAATCACAGGAGGGGCTCTCCTTCGAAGTTTTGGCGGGAAGAGACCAGACAGCTGTGGCAGTTAGGGTTCATAGGCTCTCAGAGAAGGTCCCTCAATAAATCAGTTGAAGCTGCCATGTTTAAAATGTCCCAAAAAGCTGTGTAGGAGAGTGGCACAGGGGTGGCATGATAATATGTCACCTTAGGATTGGGAAGAGGTGATTACCTTCCGGAACATTCTGACTCCTCCTTAAACTGTTGTACAGTGGAGTGAATATTCGAGGAAAGATGGATTTCACAGAACCCTGAAGAAGACTGCAACCCTCTATGGAGTCCTGGAACACTCTGGCCTTGGAATGAACGGGACTCTGTGGCTCTAACTCTCTTGAGCAGTGGCGCTGGCTCTCTTAACACACTTGATGCATCGAAGCATGCCAAAACATTTGCCTGACTGGTCCCCCACTTTTTTTTGCCCCAGGTGAGCACTACCGTAGATGGGTTCTGCCAGTCCTTCGTGACTTTTCGGGCAAGTGACAAATCAAGAGGGAAGCATAGAGTTCCCCTCTGGAATTTCCCTGTAGTAGGAGCACCATTTAAGAGGGTAGGAGTGGACATTGTTGTACCCCTTGGCCCTAACACAGCCCTAGGGCACAGGATTACCTAGTGTTGGTGAACTATGCCACTCGGTACCCTGAGGACCTTTCCTTGAGAATGGTCACTGCGCCTCTGGTGGCAAGGGCACTGATGGGAATATTTATCTGACGAGGGTTTCCCAAGGAGACTGAATCTGATCGCGGAATGAACATTATGTCAGCATAAATGAAGTCCAAGTAGGAGGAGTGTGGGGTTACCTACAAGTTCTCTAAACCTATCACTTCCACACCAATGTGGTTGTTGAGAGATTCAATATGACCTTATAAGGAATGATAATGAACCTCTCTGCACCCTGAAACCGTAAGTAGGACTTTTCACTACCCTGCCTGCTGTTTGCCAACTAGAGAGGTGCCTCACAAGGGAGTGGGCTTCTGCCCCTGTGAGCTTCTATTTGTCCAGAAACATTTCAGTCTTGTAAAGGAGTGGTGGGAGAAGGCCCTAAGGAAACCTTTACAACACATGATAAACTACATGTTAGCGCTACAAACCACAATGGGGCAATGCATAAAGAAGCCAACATGAATTTGAAGGGCAGGGAGAAAATGATTGGCAAGGGTATGAACAGAAGACCACTCTGATAGAGTACCAACCTGGCCCAAAAGCGTGGGTAATGGGACCTGTGTTGCCCTGAGTCCCCCTGGAACGTGGACTATGAAGTCAAGGAAAAAGACAATTACATCACCTACCTGATGGACCTCCAGACTTCCATGAACTCTCTGAGGGTCCTGCATGTCAAAAGACGTAAAGTCCACTTTGAGAGGTCTAAGTGAACAATGCTTATGGTGACAGATGTTGGAGAGGAGGAGAAAAGAGAGCCCCTCACAGATCTGCTGTCAAGTTGGCTCAGTGGAGACAGTAGTCTTCTCCCCCACTCTGACCGAAGAGCGACAGAGTAAATGCATCATGTTACTGGAAAATTCCACCTCTTTGTTCTTAATGACCATACGGATAACCAACTAGTATACCCATGATATAGATTCAGGAAGCAGAGTACCTGTTAATAACAAAATCTACAGGCTATCAGACAGAGTGATAGCCAGCATGAAGGATGGGGTGTTCAAGATGCTGAGCTGGAGTGTGATTGAGCCTTTCAGTATACCCTGATCCAGAATGGTTATTTTGGTACCAAAGGCTACCACATTGGGTAGCAACCCATAACTGTTGTACTAGGTGAACTACTAGGGATTCAATTCAGTCACTAAGAACTGTAGTTCTGGGTGAATTATTGGGGATTCAACTCAGTCACTAAACCTGATGCAAACCCCATTCTCTGAGCTGATGAGTTCATTGATAGGTTAGGGCTGGCAAATTCCTTATTACATCAGATTTGAGATAAGGGTACTGGCAGACTTCCCCAACTGAGGGTGCACAGAAAAGGTCTCTATTCCGTACTCCAGAGGGACATTTCCAATTCCGGGTAATGCCGTTCGGATTAATGAGCGCCCATGCCTGCTTTCAGACCTTGTTCAACTGGATCCAAACTGGACTGGTAGGATACAGTAAGACCAACCTGGATGCCATGGTAGTCTTCAGCTCCAGCTGGGAATAGTAATTGCTGCGAGCTTTGCAAAAAGGCAGGCTGACTATCAAGGAAAGTACGTGCTAGATAGGGCAGAACTTCGTTGCTGACTTGGGCTATCAACTTGGCGGCCGACATGTACTGCCCCTTCCATCTAAGATCCAGACAAATATGGCCTGGGAGCCGCCCGAGACACAAATCCATGTCAAAGCTTTTTTGGGCCTTACAGTCTTACTACTGAAGGTTGAACATTGTTGCACCCTTGACAGAACTCACTTCAAGGAAACAACCCAGAAAGGTGATTTGGACAGAGGCTTGCCAACATGCATTTAACCCCCTGAAAGGCATAAGCATTCACCATTAATTTGTAGTTTAGACAGATGCTTCAGAGCATGTCATAGGGGCAGCTTGTTTACAGCTCAATGATGAGGGACTAGATTAAACTGTAGTGTTCATGTGCAGATGACAATTTTGCATGGAGCCAATGTGAATGCCCAGAATGTTTGCTTTTTTGATCACTAGCTAATGGACTTTTTAGTATGGGTGAGTTTCACAACTTGCTCTCACCTACAGTAACATAGTAAATAGACTGCACGTGTTTGCAACCAGTTTCCACCTTTGTAGATAAGGATGCTGCGGCACATGCCCAAATCTGTGGGATGCGTAAGTGAGACTATGGTCATGCAAAGCTCGGTAACTGCGCAAAGGAAGCCTGGTGTGGAGGGGTCTCTGCAAAGTTAGATGTTGACCTTGGATGAGTCTTATAATTTAGTGGGCACTCAAAGATAAAGTCAGTATGATTTACTATTTTGTCTGCAGTAACACTGTATTATACACATAAGAGGAAATCCGCCTTAGCGCATAGCTTCCCTTCCCTTAGGCCCAAAGTCCCATAAGATATGAAACTGGGGTGAAACACGTGGGTTCAGTTTGAATACACAGGTCTTAAGTTCCTGCATCTACAGTTTACAGGTAGTCCAAAATGTTCATATTTCTCTGGCTCAGCTCATGAGTCCAGGCCTTTTTTCACCCTGCTGAGCCACATTAATTTCACTGTTAACCAGCACAGGAAACAAAGGCCTCCTCATACAAAAGGTGCAGTACACAGTGCTTCACTCAGCACCTAAGGAGGAAGGGGTGGAGAAGATAATCTGCATCTGTTAATTAGCTGTCATATTGTAGCAGAGTTGGGTAATCCCAGGCCCAATGAATAAAGTAGGAACCCCAAACAACAGGAGGCAACACAGAAGGGGGGTCCCCTTTGAAGTTTTGGTGGGAAAGACCCTTACAGTGATGTAGCTAGTTGCAGAGCAGAGGCTGCCAGATGAGATGTGAGCAGAGACTTTTTGACTGCCACATCTTGAATTGTCCTACCATGCTGTGCAGCAGGGAAGGGACAGTGGAGAAGGGTAGATGTGGCACCCTAGGATTGGCTAGGGGTACCTGGCTTCTAGAACTTCACACCCCCATTTAAAAATTCTTGCACAAGGAAGAATTGTTGTAGCTGAAGTTGGTCCCTGCGACAGTGGTAACACCTTCGAAGGATAAAGGACTATGCCTACAGCTGACCCAGGACCAGCGAGTCTCTCGTTCAGACCAGAGAGGCTGGTTCCTTTACATCTTGTAAGGACCAGCTAGCAGAAGACTTGGACTCCACTGCTACCCAGATGCCCTGCAAGATGGTCAAGAGATCATGAGATGGAGGAGGGCACACTGAGAGGGGAAAACTGGCGCAAGGAGTCAGTAAAGACAGCTCCCAGCAAAGTGAGCCCTTCATAGGACAGGAAGTGTGATAGAAATGGCCCAGGTATATAGGGTGCAACATCAGGAGTACAATTAGCCCAAGATCATTCACATAGGCCCAACAGTGCCCAAGTTATGGCCTTTTAAAAGTTTGTGACCTTTGACCCCTGGGAGCAGGCAGTGGTCCCAGAAAACTGAAAAGTTTCATTTTTCTTTTTTAAATGCATCCTGTTTTCCTTAAAGGAAAGCAGGCTGCATTTAAAAAAAAAACTGCTTTATTTAAAAGCAGTCCCAGGCATGGTGGTCTCCTGAGCCCAGCAGGCCACCATCCCTGGGAGGTCCTGACATTCCGAATGGGCTTGCAAATTGCGAGAGGCTCATTAATATTCATGAGACTCGCAATGTGCGACCCCATTGGGAATCGAAAACAGTGTTAACCACACTGTTTTACATGCAAAATAGCGCATCACTAATTGCGAGTCACAAATGACTAGCAATTTGCGATGCGCTATTTTGCAGGTCGTACATCTGGCCCTAAATCTTTTGCAGGCCAAAACCATTTTTTTGTAAAACATGTAAATCACTTCCAGGTAGGCCCTAGGCAGCCACAGGGCAGGGTATGTTGTATTTAAAAAGTTGGACATGTACTTTAGGTTTTACATTTCCTGGTAGTGAACATAAATTAGTTTTCACTACTGTGAGGCCTACCTCTCACATGAGATAACATTGGTTTATCTTGTTACATTTAATAATTGTAATTGTATTTTGATTGGGAGCAGTTACGAAAGTCATGCTTGGTGTGCAAGGAATTGTAATTTAAAATCCTCTTTAATGGTAAAGTTGGATTTTAAGTCACAATTCTGAAAATGCCTCTTAGTTGCCATTTTCTTGTCCTAATCATTTGTTGCCTGCAACCTGTTCCTGGGTCACATGACTAGGTGTAGTGGGCCTTTGTGCATTCCTCCTAGACAGTATCACAAAGGAGGACTAGGGTGTTGGTGAGGATGGACCATCTCCAACAGTCTATTTTGTCCCCAGGCTGAGATTAGGACAAGCAGGCATGAAATTCCAGACACCTATGTAAGGGGAAACTGCAGAAGCTTCTCTCACTTCAAAGAGGCCACCAGGTATAAAAAAGGACCCATCCACTCACTCTTCAGTACACTGCTGGACCTCTGTATACTGCAGAAGTAGTGTGTGAGCCGACCCAGTGCATTTAAAGGCACTGGGTCGGCTCACACACAAATGACTTCACACTAGCCTATTGTGTCCCCAGACAGAACGGGACTAGAGCAAGGAAGCCAAGATATTCCAGACACCTCTGTAGGGGGAAACTCCAGAAGCTTCTCTCGCTTCAAAGAGGGCACCCAGTAAAAAAAAAACACACTTCAGTACACTCCTGGACCTATGGATACCAATGAAAAATGATGCCCTGCAGCCTGAGACCTGCCCTGCTTGCTGAAATGAACACTGAACCTGCTCTCTGCATCCCAGGCTGAAGTGACTACAGGGATCAGTTGACTGACTTCTTGTTCGGAGCTACAGGGACACAACAAGCTCCAGAGGCTCCTGTGAAACTTCCCAGCTGACCTTCTGCAATTGGACCTGCATAACCCTTCACAGGCTTCCGCTGGAGGGAGTTCCTAAGCCCCAAGAGGTGCCTCCCAGGTCCTGGACACTTGGCATGGCATCATTTGAGCTCCTTCTTGAAGGAAATAAAAAACTCTGAAGTTTTGGACTCTTTGTGACTGCAAATGGGCCCATTCATGGCAAGATATAGCCGCCTGCGCTGCCCACCAATGCGAAGCTCCAGTGAACCCGAACATGCACTAGTGCGACTGCCAGCACTGCGAAATCTGCACTTCGCACTGCAGCATAGACAGCCCGTGGTGACCACCAGCGTGAATCTCCAGCAATGACTGTCCTTGATGCCTGACAGGACCTTTGCGATGACCATATGCAACACCGGGCCTCCTCTTTGTTCTACTGCGACAACCATCTGCAACACGCTTCCTGCTTCTCGTGGCCGTCACCTCCTCCTAAAGAACGCTCTACGCTGTACTTTAGAAGATAAATCTTTCAGCTGGACTAACATAGCCACTATATCCGGCCCACACTCTACCGCAGTCAGCCTGAACTTGTGAATTTTATCCGGTCTCGAGCAACAGATAACTGCGAGTGGTGCTTTGTGCTTTTAGGTACTATAGTACCTCCTGGGGGAAGCACATACTGTGACATTCCTGACTGATTACTGTAGGCTACGATTTCTTAAACTGCCACATGCTCTGTATACTAGGTCATTATGCTGGGCTCAGTTTATTAACAACCACATCTTTGTCATTCATTTTCAATCTGGAACAAAAACAGGAAGGCTGCTGTCTTGTAATAACAAGGCAATTGTTGTAATTGTCTCTTTCTTGTACCTTTAAGATACAGGCAGCACATTCCAAGAATTTTTAAGAGCCTTCTGGTTGAGAATTCTGTAGTGGGTTAGTTGGTGTCCCTGAACTGATCTAGCATGTTGTTGATGTTGGTGGGGCTGAGTTCAGAACAATAAATGATCTTGACTACAAGAAGACTGGCATTTTTTTTTACTGGCGACAAGTTGCGCTTGATGGGGTACAAGACTGCTGCACCACCAATTTTCCATTTTGGAACTCATGTTTCCGGTTGAAGCTTTTACATCCGAATTCTACATTTAAGAAGAATTCCCACACCTGCATCAGACAACGTATATTGCGGTGAGTTACCTGCACTGAACTGAAACATTGTATGCCCTATTACGATGAAGGAGGCATGCCCAGCCAGACACTACTTGGAAAGCTCACTCGATCAATTGAGGCTACGGCATCTTTGGGTGATATCAGGGACCTATGCAAGCTTAAAACAATAGTAAACAACACTGTTAAAAAAGAATCCCTCATACAAGACAAAGTTACTCTGTCAGAGTGCACACATGGCTGGTTCACCATACTGTCTCGCAGCAAAGCCTCACTCCAAGCATACCACCACACTGGCTTCTCCAAAACCACCAAAGAGAAGTTCCTGAAATTCGCCTAGGCATATTGCCATCCGCATTCCACATGCCGCCGTGGCTATGCCCTCCAAAGCCTGCAATCTGTTGTCACTGCGGGGAAGGAGAGGAGTACATAGTGCACCTCCTCGCAATATGCAGGGAACTAATAGGGGAGCGCTGGACCCTACTCAGAACATCTTTTAATAAGAAACATATAAGGACCTGTAGACAAGCGGTGTTAGAAAGCTTCTCCGGCGAGGACGCCCAACCAAGCTGCCACTTGGTAAAATTCCTAACAGCCACGGATACAAGCATTAAAAGACAAACTAGCCAACAAATGACTGCCTAAATGACAAGACCGACTAACCATAGAGGCGTTCTCGGATGGAAGCGGCAATAACTAAATAATTCTACAGATGTGTCTCAACAGCAAGCGCTGACTTTAAGCTACACTGAAAGTCGTCTGAAAGACTTGATATGACACATACTACTGAATCAGGCCCACCTCGGAATCTCCTAATTGAATGAACTTAAGTGGCCTGGGTAGGACAAGGACACAAAAAACCTGACAACAGATGATTCCTGGGCCTCAACTACACCAAAAGCGTCTCTATTTGCGATTTTTGCACACAGAGTTTGCACTCTCACTCGGTTTTCTCAACTCGGTAACAGAAATTGCACTTTAGAACTCGCATTTTACTCCCTTCCGGGTCAGGGATTCTTTGCAAATAGAAATGGCTCCTGACCTCAATCAAGCCAGGGATTTGGAACCATAACACACTACTAATGTTTCCCACACGCCAAAGCACCGAAACTGATTTATTGGCAGTAGTAGAGGAGAGTAGGAAAATTCTGGACTTAGGAGCTTCGGCGGCCATTCTACCCCTAGACTAGAGCGCCGCATTTGACACGGTGAATCTTTCGATTCTGATCCGGCGACTCAGGCGTATAGGAGTGGATGGCACGGCGCATTGCTGGCTATCCTCCTTTCTGGAGGGGCCAACCTTTCAGGTCTTTGAAGAAAACACTGTATCCACACCCACCTGTCTGCTGAGTGGTGTGCCACAGGGCTCATCACTTAGTCCGACCCTTTTTAATGTCTAAATGTCCCCCCTAGACGCCAATAGTAGCTCCCTATGTAATATGGATAATTACCTACGCTGATGACACACAATTGGTGGTTTGGCTCAATCAAGCAGATTTAACTACCCATGCCCTCTACTCCTGCTTAAATGACATCTCAAACTGGATGGACGGCTCCCAGCCCAAGCTTAACGGAGGATAAACTGAGATTATGATTCTGGATGACACTCTCAGTTTCAATCCCATCTTGATGTGGCCCCCTAGCATGGGTCAAGCCCCAGTTCCGAAAGCAGAAATTAAGAGCCTTGGTGTATGGCTGGACCAGGACCTGAGCCTTAGGGCTCAGCCCAGGAAAACTTCAGCTCTCTGCAATGGCCTTCTTAGAATGGTCCGAAAGGTCCTGCCCCTCCTTCCCTTTGAGGCCAGGAAAGTACTGGTCCAATCATTAATACTCTCAAGACTGGACTACGGAAACGCTTTGTATCTGGGTGCCCCAATCGCCGCTGTCACAAAGCTCCAAACAGTACAAAACAGCGCCGCAAGACTCCTGATGGGAACCACTAATAGACTCTCAGCCAAACCGGCCATCCGTTTCCTCCACTGGCTTCCGGTTCAGGAACGGGTTAGGTTCAAGGCCTTGTGCCTAGTATATAAGACAAGGCTGGGACTTGGCCCACCTGTCATTTACACCATAATTCATCCATATAAAGCCAACCGGAATCTTCGATCAGACGATCTGTACCTAGCAGAGATCCCTAAGATCAAGGAGTCTAGGAGTGGCGGTAGGCTTTTTTCCGATAATGCGTCCAAACTCTGGAATTCCTTGCCTCTCCATCTCCGCAAAATCCTTGACCATCTGGCTTTCCGGAAGCAACTAAAGACCATGCTTTTCCCTTAGCCTCTGTAGCTCTCTGTTTTCCCGTGTCAGTTATTAGAGTTGGGATGCTTCCGGGTAGCCATGCGCTCTACAAATGTCTTTCTATTGTATTCTATTCTATTCTGAACACTCCTTTTTTAACCATTTTTTTTTTATCCTGTATGGAAACCAAGGCGCATACTAAACTTGGACAATCTCAAACTCCGATCATTTACCCATGTTGTTATTAATGTATATTGTTGCAATGATTTTAATTAATTATGCAAATAAAGTATCTTACTCACCCTCTTACTCACCCTATTTCCATGAACTAGGGCATGAGCTGCCTGTCGCCAACAGCTGTATCCAAGCAGCTGACATTGAGACATTGGGAGGAGCTGTGGTTACCGAGGCCTCACGGACAGCTGCGGCTGAGAATCGACATTGCTCAAGCCGCCATCTCATGAACAGCGGTTACCTAGCAGCAGAATCAGACATCGGAACGAGCTGTGGTTACGTGAGCCTCGCAGACAACCACTATGGAGTATCGCTGAGTGCAGTCAAGACATCAATGTGATGAGGTCACACGCGCCGCTCTGTTTTCAGAGCAGACAGTACTGCCATATTGGGTAGGGCATATCACCTATGTAACCACCGATGACGAGAATTACATTGTCACGCTATTTCCCCGCGATCATTGTGGCATTTCATTTTCATCGGATGCACTGACATTGAGAGTCTGGAACTTGTTTTTGGTGAAGTTTTAGTAAGTTCTTTCTTAACCTTTGTGCCCTACATTTGTGCATCTGTCATCTTGAATGGCACCAGTATGTCTCAACCCCCAGCTTTTCTCTCAGAAAAGGGGTACATACTCCACCATGGAAAAGATGGAGAAAATTGTTTGATTCCTATCTAATGGCAATTTGGGGGGAGGGGAGATTTTCTGCTCAAAGGAAACAATCCATCCTTCTGCATAATTGTGGTGTTGAAGGACGCAATATTTATGACAGCATTGATGAGTTGCCTGTGGGTGATGGTGATGGAGAGCCTTCGGATGTTTTCGAAATGTCTATAAGAATGCTTGAACTGTACTTTGGACCACGTATAAATATAGTATTGGAACACCACGAGTGTTGCACCAGGGTACAGGAACCCAATGAGCAAGTGGGAAACTATGTTACATCGTTAAAGACCTTAGCTCGTACATGTGACTCTGGTGAATTAACTGAGTCTCTCATCAGAGATCACCTGGTAGGATGCACCAATAGCAACAGGGCGCAAGGAAGCCATTGCCATTGTGAAAGACATGGAAAACACATCAGGTTGGGTGAAGGAGATGAGGAGTAACGCTTTAATAATGGACAAACGTCCTGCACAGAACAGCATTCACGAAGTGGTTGAGAAAGAAGCACTCCAGCGTAGTGGTGGAAACGTTTTAAAAGTGTCTTCTAGTACAAAATTGAAAAACGTACCAGAAATGCAAAAAAGTCAAATGTTTCTGATGTGGCAGCTATACACACTATTCTAATAGCCCGAATTGTTGTGGCAGATGGCAGGTGTGTCGTAAGTGTGGTATCAAGGGCCATTATGCTTGCGTATGTAGATCTGCTGAAAAGGTGAAGACTGTGGAAAATGTCTGTGTGAATGTGAGGACTGTGATTCTGAGTGTAAGTGAGGACAATGGAGAGGTGGAGCCTATAACAATAGTCATGCCAGAGTGTGAAACTGATGTTGGTGGAAAGACTTTTGTGGTGTTTGCAGACTCAGGCTGGCCCTTCACTATAATAGGAAATAAACAATGGGATGAACATTTCGCTAATGAAGGGATGAAGTAAGAGCCTCCTGATATTAATCCAGTTAGCTATGGGGGTTCGCACATCAATCTGTTAGGTTATACAGTCATGAAAGTTGAGTTTAAGGATAGACTAACCATTGGAAAAATGTATGTAACAGAGAGAGGTGATATTATTTTGGGGTGGAGGCACCAACGTGATTTGGGAATCATTTTAAATCTCAGTGCTTGCAATCCAAGGGACCAAGTGATGCTTATTGACAACTTAGGTGATGGGGAACGTTTTTTCAAAGAGTTTCTTGAGTTGTTTTGTGAAAAGTTGGGTCTGCTCAGAGATTTTGAGCACCGTTTTTTCTTGAAGAGTGGAGCAAAACCATGTGTGCATAAAGTGCGGAGAGTACCTAATATGATGACTGAACCATTGAAAGAGGAACTTAAGAGACTCTTAGACATGGAAGTAATAGAGGAAATTGAAGCATCTGAGTGGTTGGCGCTAGTGGTTTTGACCTATTTTGTGACTCCCTTAGGTGCTTACCGTTTTATAAGGATGCCGTTTGGTTTGGCATGGCGGCAGCTTGTTTCCAGAGAATTATGAAGCGGGTGCTTGGTGACCTAGTAAATGTCCTATTCTTCCAAGACAACACATTTATTTATGGCAAGGAAAAATGTGAGCTTGAGAATGTATTGAGAAGTGTGTTGAAGAGACTGGGAGAGGAAGCACTCACTGTAAAGAAGCAAAAATGTTGTATTGGGTTACGTCTGTTACTTACCTTGGACATGTGATTTCTGGTGAGCATGTACAGCCTAAATTAGAGTTGGCAGTGTGTATTGTAAAAGCTCCCACTCCCAGTTTTAAAGAACAGGTCGGTTTGTTCCTGGGACTTGCTGAATTTTACTCAAAATTTTTAATGAATTTTGCAAGTGTGGTGGAGTCCATCAGATTGTTGCTTAAAAAAGGTGTGCATTTTAATTGAACAAAACAAATAAGTGTGATAAAGCGTTAGCATATATAAAGTCAGAGATTGTCAAAATGCCCTCATTGGGCATTTTGATACCAAATTTAAGACAATTCTTACCATGAGATGCCAGTATCAGGGGTTTGGGAGCTGTATTGTCTCAGATGGTACAGGGTGAAGAAAAAGTGGCTACTTTCGCTTCAAGAATACTTAAAGGTACAGAAGAACACTATTCTTGCATAGAAGGAGATGCTATGAACACATTTTGGGCTGTGAGACATTTTAAGTTCTCTTTATGAGGGGTTCCTATTTTAGTGAGAACTGATCATCGGCCTTTGATGCAAGTTTCGTCATGTCAACATAGTGAGCACCTTACTCCCAGACTGGTTCGGAGGGTCTTGAGGAGTTCAACTTTCAGGTGCATTACCTTCCTGGATCTGTGAGTAAATCAGCTGACTGCTTGCCACGCTTACCCTTTTAGAATAAAAATGTTGACATAGGGGCTGAAGTAGTCAGTTGGGTTATGGAACCCACACTATCAGAAGAACAAGTTACTTACCTTCGGTAACGCTTTTTCTGGTGGATACAGTATCTGCCTGTGGATTCCTCACCTAGTGAATATCCCCTGCTCTAGCAGCATTCGGAAATTTTTGTAGCTCTCCACGCCGACGAGGATGTCACAGAAGCCCGGCTCTGCTCGCGACTCCGCTGACGTGACTGGAGCCATAAGAGAGCCTCGTCGGCGTGATGACGTCAGTTCCGCCCTTTTTTTCCGTGCCTTCAAGGCAGCCGGATGGACCGACACATATATGTACAGTATACATAGTACACAGCAATTGAAACAACACACAAATGCCCCCATTAGGAGATAAACCAAAATACCAGTCAGGTGGAACACTATGGGAATGCCGCTCGGAGAGGAGTGGAGTGCTTGTTCTCTTGCCTGGACTACAGTGGGACTGCGAGGACCAGCAGCCCTGACGCTGGTGCCTCTTCCAGCCCCCTGCACGCCGCACTTTATTAAAAGCGCCTCGCGGCCCCCGCTTTGCTTCGCGGGTGCCGCTTGGAGAGGAGTGGACTGCTTGTTCTCTTGCCTGGACTACAGTGGGACTGCGAGGACCAGCAGCCCTGACGCTGGTGCCTCTTCCCACCCCCTGTACGCCCTACATCTTGGCTTACACCCACCGCATCGCGGATCGCGCGCGGGCGCACGCCGGGCCAAGCCCGGGCCAAGGGCAGGCCCGTTTTAGCCCGTTTTAGCCCGTTCCAGACCGAGAGAGACTGGACCGGGCCATCCCCCTTAGTTACTAGTGTGAATACCGCGGCGTGATCTGGGCCCTTTGCTAACTTTAGACACACTGTTACACGCCAATTTGGACAATGACGAGCCGGGAGACCAGGAGCAAAGCTACGTCCTCGGGGGCCTCTGTAGCAGGTACTTTGGACAATTTTCTCGTCAGAGCAAGCTCTGTATTATCTCACGAAATTACCATTTTAGATCGGCGACTATCTCAGGAAATTGATAACGCTAAGAGATCCTCGCTGGGGCATATAGCGAATGCTAGAAAGCCTGAAAGAGGCTTGGATTTCCCTGCTAATGATCTCTCAAAGCATGACGATAATTTAATAACCATTGACTCGCCAAACCCCAGCAGTAGTCTCCTATTGTGTAGAGAATCTACTTTACCTGCTATACCTGAGACAACTCCATTACCCAACATATATGATAACCCGTTAGCTGATAACCTTGCTAAGCCTAACACCCGTCAGCTGCGGGGGAATCGGGAGGGGGCTGTTCCAAAAAGGAAACGTGGGGTTCAGACATCTGGTGGGAGAAAGGCTAAGCTTGCCAAACATTCTAGCCAATCTGATCCTAAGGGCCTGGTAAAAGCCAAGGAGGCCCCTTTACTTACCAATGAATCTATTACCCTCTCAGCACTAAGCTCGCCCATATTATTGCCCAATAATTCAAACATTATTTATTTATTTATTTATTAATTATTTATTTGTGCGTTTTTATATAGCGCGGACTTTACCCGAAGGTGTCAGAGCGCTTCACAATAGGAACAGAACAGAACTGATACATGAGAACATTACAAGTGAACAAAATACAAAAGCTAACGTTACATTAAATGAAGCAAAAAAGAAAATCGTGAGGCAACAAAATACAAGAGGTAGCAAACGGTGCATTACAAAAGTGACAATCGTGAACCAACAAAAAACAAGAGGTAGAAACGGTGCATTACAAAAGTGACAATCGTGAACCAACAAAATAATGGAGGTAGCAAACGGTGCATTACAGGAGGAAAAAGTGACGTGTGCAGGTTACAAAAGCCTACAAAGTAAACATAGAGATATAATACTGCAATATAAGGAGGGCACTCAAGCACAAGACCAAACATTACGTAGGCCATGGTGGCACTTGTTCAGGTAACCAAAATAAACAAATGTAAGAGGCAGAAAACAGTGTGTTACATGTGAAAGTAACGGGTGCATGTTACACACGAGTACCAAACACAGGAAGAAAGATAATACTGCAATAAATGGCAGACTCTCAAACCACAAGAACACACTGGGAAGACACTTCCATAGTCATGTAAAGTAGATTATTCTATATTGGAAGGGCTTCCTTCAGAGAATAGAGAGGGCATGGATTACATTTGGAAGTGTCTTTGAAGGAGGAGAACTTTGAGGTTAGTTTTGAAAACTTGGGAGGAGGTGGTGGTCCGGAGCTGCGGCGGAAGGGAGTTCCAGATTCTCACCGCGTTGCCTGAAAAGGATTGTGCCATCGTTCTTTCCTTCTTGAAAGTGGGAGGTTCAAGCAGGAGATTTTCCGCATTCCGTGATGGTCTAGAGCATCCAGAGAGTTTCAGTTTATTCGCCAGGTAGCGAGGAGAGGAGGAGTGCAAGGCTTTGTGGGTGATACAAGCAGTCTTGTAGATGGCTCTAGCCTCGATTGGAAGCCAGCTGAGGGTGGATAACATTGGTGTGATGTGGTCGCTTCTTTTGGCCCCGTAAATGAAACGAGCTGCTGAATGCAAGACCGATTTGAGGGGGGACAGGTGGCATTTGGGGAGGCCAGTAAGAAGAGAATTGCAGTAGTGAAGTCTGGAGAGGACCAGCGATTGCACCAGGGTTATAAGGTCCTGCTCCGGGAAGAAGCGACGGATTCCCCAAAGAAGGCGCAGATGGTAACGAGCAGACTTTGCAATGGAATTAATGTGGGGGGTTAGGTTGAGTTTTTTGTCGAGGATGACACCCAGGGATTTTGCGCTGTCGGCAATGATGGGTTTAGTGTTCAGTAGATTCAACTGATCCATCCATGATTGCACCGGGGGAGGAGAGAATGACGAGGAGAAGAGGAGGAATTCGGAGGGGTTCAGAATCAGTTGATGAGTAAACATCCAGTTATGAATGGAGTCGAGAGTAGAGCTTAGGATCGAGAGATCGTGGGTAGAGGCGACCTTGAGGTAGATTTGAGTATCGTCAGCATAGAGATGGTAGTGGATCCCGGATTTACTTAGGAGATTTCCTAATGGTTCTAAGTAGAGGTTGAACAATGTGGGTGCAAGTATAGAGCCTTGAGGAACACCTTGACCTACCGCCACAGGAGATGAAAGACTGTTCGCTATTTTGATCCTTTGTGATCTATCAGAGAGGAAGGAGGCAAACAATTTAAGCACAGTGCCCTCCATGCCCATTCTCTGTTTAAGAATGTTGAGGAGGGTGTTGTGGTTGACAGTGTCAAAGGCTGCAGAAAGGTCAAGGAGAATTAGAAGACAGGACCCCCCCGAGTCGAGGATCCTCAGAGCGTCATCAACCACTTGCAGTAGGGCTGTTTCAGTGCTGCAGTTTTGAATGAAGCCAGACTGGAAATTGTCAAGAAGATCTTTGTCCTTGATATGACGAGAGAGTTGTTTCGCTACACATCTTTCTGTAACCTTCGCAAGAAAGGGTAAGTTAGTGATGGGGCGGAAGTTGTTGAGGTCAAACGCATCAGCAGTTAGTTTTTTAAGAAGCGGGGTGACCTGCCCAGATTTGAAGGAGACAGGAAGGGAGCCTTGAAAGAGGGAGAGGTTGACCAGAGTGGTCCAGTAGGAGAGGGAAAGGGTATAAAAGTCAATTGCAATGGCACTGGGGATGGGGTCCAAATGATGGTTGGAGGGCTTTGTTTCGCGGATGCATTTCAGAAGGGCATCTTCAGATATCGGGTCAAAGTTTTGCCAAATGGCTAAGGACTTGCACTCCTCTGGAGGGGTAAGATGAGCGACCTGATCCACAAGAGATTTCACTTTTTCGTTGAAGAATATAGCGAAATCCGCTGCTCTCTTTGCATAGAATCCTCCAACTTGGAGGAAGGGGGAGAGCAGTCAGGACTCTTGATGAGATCGAATAGTTTTTTGGGGCTATTTTTGGCTGAGTCAAGGAGGGATTTGAAGTGCGCCGCCTTCCCAAGGAAGATGTGTTTGTGGTACTTGGATCTTGCGGAGCGAAGCGTGGACAAGTTATCGGTGGAGGGCACTTGCCTCCATTGTTTCTCCGGGAATCTTAGCTGCTTCCTTTCTTCATAGAGGGATTTGTTGAACCACAGTGCTGAGGGGGTGGGCCATAACCTTTTGCTTTTGAGTGAAGCGACGTTGTTGATTTCACCTGCAAGAACTGTGAGGCATTGGGAGGTGAGATCGTCAACCTCTAGGTTCGGGTCTAGCCTTGGAAGTGATAACAAAGCTGATTCACAGAGGGGACCGACGTCAATATTTTTAACATCTCGGAACCAGGAGATAGCCCTCTTGGGTTGGCCAAGTGTAATAGCGTGTGCAAGTTGAATAGAGAATGGGATGAGGAGGTGGTCGGACCAGTCTACGTGAATAGGGGTAGAGATGGAAAGCATGCCTGCTTTGGAAATAACAAGGTCCAGGATTGAGCCCTTAGAGTGTGTTGAAACTGTGCAGTGTTGGATGAGATCATTAACAGAGAGGAAGGTGGCCAGGGAGTTTGCGGAAGAGTCTTGCGGTGAGCCCCAGTGGAGATTGAAGTCACCCACGAAGGTCTGATTGTCACTTTGCGAGTATTGGTCACTGATGTGACCAATACTCGCAAAGGCGGCGCACTTCAAATCCCTCCTTGACTCAGCCAAAAATAGACCCAAAAAACTATTCGATCTCATCAAGAGTCCTGACCGCTCTCCCCCTTCCTCCAAGTTGGAGGATTCTGCAAAGAGAGCAGCGGATTTCGCTATATTCTTCAACGAAAAAGTGAAATCTCTTGTGGATCAGGTCGCTCATCCTACCCCTCCAGAGGAGTGCAAGTCCATAGCCATTTGGCAAAACTTTGACCCGATATCTGAAGATGCCCTTCTGAAATGCATCCGCGAAACAAAGCCCTCCAACCATCATTTGGACCCCATCCCGTGCCATTGCCATTGACTTTTATACCCTTTCCCTCTCCTACTAGACCAACATTAGTGGCATAACATCGGCCGGGGCAGATCCACTGACTTTTAGTATAGTCCTTGCTCAGTCCCCTAGAAGCCAGACTCGCCCAGATCGAACTAAGGCTGACAAACATAGAAAAAGCCACAGTGGCTACTGCAGACTGTCTGAAAACAGTTAGGATTACACAGGGGGAGCCCGATACTAATGAGGGGGGTATACTCACAGCTGCTATACATTCCTTAGCAATCCCTTGTCCCATAGTTGAGAGCACCTCCAACAGGAATGTCCAGCCGCCCCCTCCTGTTAATGCTCCGATGATGGCTAAAAAGTCAAATCTACACGGTGAGCAAAAAGTACCAGAGGGCCATATATCAAGAAAGAAAATGGTAATAGATCTACCTCCCGATGCAGTTCCTCTTGTAGTTGTCCTAACTGGAGTCCCTGAGCTAGACGCTCCAGCCAAAGAATCATTTGCATAACTTAAAAACAAGGCTGCCAGTTGGTTGAACAAAAATAGACCTCTCCCCCCTCAAATCTCTAGTGAAATTTTGATGGTCAGAAGGGTGTCTTGGGTGGGCAACACTACTAAAAACATCAGTGGTGACTGTGTCTTGGTCAACTTTAGGGACCCGAGGTCTGTCTCCCATATTTGCAATTGGCCGCACAGTGATTCCGATACAATAATTCAGCCCCTTCCACTGTCCTTCTTTTATCCACCTGATTCTTTGTGTCCTAAACTGGGGCCAGAGGAGGGCTGGACTAGGGTGGTAGCTAGAGGGCAGAGTAGGGGAATTAGGGATCAGTCTCATAATACCTATATGCCTACCCAATATCTGAATTATAACCAGTATAGCTGTTTGGACATGGTCGACTGACTACAGTACAAGCAAGGGGTAGCAGGTCGACCAAGGCAACTGATGGTCATATCAACAATTTGACTCAGCCTAGGGGGACTATCATACGTACTAGAGTAGATAGGACTCGAGGCACGAACCTGGACGAGAGCGACCACTCAAGGCTACTGGAACGCTCACCCCCTGGTTCCATTGACTCTCGCAACTCGGTAGAAGGCCCAAACACTTTACCCACTTTTCTGGCCACTCCGACTAACACAGGACCTAGGCCCCCAACTCGGGGAACTGAGACTAGTGCTAACCCAGGTTCATTGTTAATACTGTCATGGAATCTGGCAGGTTTGTGTAATAAAATGGCCTGTCCAGATTGGGGATCGTTCATAGATAAGAACGATGTATGCCTTTTTCAGAAAACCTGGGCTAGAGAGGACCAAACACGGAGCGGATTCGCCTCATTTTCAGTTCCGGCAAGGTGGGGGGGGAAGGGTCGTCCGTCTGGGAGCCTAACTATTTGGGTGGGCTCCCACTTGGGATGTAAGGCCAGGACCTTGAATACTTTGTCTGAGGACGTTCAATGCGTGATTTTAGAGTGGCCGAACGCCTCAAAGCTCGCACTGCTCAATGTGTATTCTAGACCCGTGAACATAACAAGCGAGTCTAGAACCATAGAGGAGCTGTCCCTATTCCTGAATACCATTCCTCAAGGTACCTAGTTTGTGGTAGGGGGTGACCTGAACTGCCATTTCGAGCCACTATTAGGCTTGAAGGATGGCGTAACCTTGGAAGAAGATGATCATTGGGCAATACCCCCAATAGTGGGCCCCTCACCCAGGTCATGGACGCCCTTAGCCGTCCAAATCATGGCTCTAACACTTAATCACTCAATTAGGGCCTGCAATGGACGCGTGCAATCTGACATCCCTCCAAAATGCACTTTCAACAAGTCTGGACAGGAGTCACACCTGGACTACATATTTGTTGAAACACGTGCCTGGGCTCAGGTCATCGACTTCAGGGTCATTACAAGAGACGAGAGCGACCATAATGCGCTAATTTTGGATTTTTTCAGCATTGTGGCGGGCGGTGCTCTCTGCACCGCCCGCCACAATGCTGAAAATGCATTGCAGTATTTGCATGATGAAAGCAGCAGGCAGCGCGCGGTGCCTGCCGCTTTCATTATGCAAATGCAGGGGGGTACCATAGGTACGCCCCGTGTGCACCCCCCTACTGTGCTTCACTGTGGGGGCCCCCAGGGGTCCCCCAGAGTGAAGTCCGCCTGCCTTTCCGTGGCGGCATTGCCGCCACGGAAAGGCATTGAAAAATGCCCATGCTAATATGGCTGGCGGTGTCTGATAGACACCGCCACCATGTTATCCCTTTTCCGCCCCGGCCGCAAGGCGACCGGGGCGGAAAACAGGTGGGCGGTGTTTCCCACCGCTGCGGTCCCCTCCGCCATCGTAATATGGCGGGGGGGAATGCAGGGAAGGATGTCGGGCGGATTGCCTCCGCCAGGGTGGCGGTGGCCACCGCAACCCTGGCAGAGGCAATCCGCCCGACATCCTAATGGGCCCCTATATGTTCCCACTGCTTAATAAGCCTTGCTTTATTGTTACATTCATTTGCTTTAAAATGCACCATTTGCCTATCTTTTTTTTTCATTTCTTTCTTGGGAGAGGGACTCACCCTGGACCCCAGATTTGTCCCATTGAACTTGTTTCACATCGCTCGCTATATAAAAGTTATGTCCAATGTTTACGCTTCACCACTTTCAAATGTCACCAGCTGCCAGGATACAGGTAAATAAGCAAAGATTAAAAGGAACATACAAGGAGGCCTAATGATATGGAATTTTTTTTAACACAGTCGTGCTGTAGAATGTGAAATAAATAAATACTGCTTGATGTTCTATTTGAATTGATTATATAGGTAGCACATGTTATGAGAGAGCGAGGCACAGATAGTGTGGTCAGTATCGACGGATAGTATGATCCTGATATCAGTGAAAAACATTGTCTATGTCTATGGCAACAGCACAGAACTATTCACTGACGAAACCATGAATGGTTTATTTAATGTTTGCCCGTGGTTTCAAAGCCTTCTTGAATGGTTGACAGTGGTTTCAAAGCTCACATTTCTCTGAAAATGGGTAATTATTGTGAAATTGTAATTCATAGGACTGGCTTAATGAGCAGAAAATTCAGCTTTCCTAAACAAATAAAAAAGTAAAATCAATGTGCTGGTTAAAGGAAAAATAAAACACTTTCACAATTACAATGCTGCTGGTAGAGCATTAATCACAACACATCACAAGCTCGCACTTGCAGTCAAATCTTTGATGCAATCATGTACCAATGAATCCTCCTCTGCAGGTAAAAATAAGCATTGTAACATGCCTGCAAAAAAAGAGTATGTACATTTGTTTGCAGACATGCACTATATTTCCCAATTTCAGTCTTGTTAAATATACTCAATGTACTACAACATTAAACATTATTTAGAATACAAATATGCATTTCTTTGTAGTGCTGCTTTACATTAAAATCTCATTCATAGTAATACACAGTTGAATGGCAACAAACTTTAAACATGTAAAGTAGATCGTCGCAAAATATGTAAAATAGATCGTCGCAAAATTTGTAAAGATTCTTGCACGCAGGATCGCAGAAGTAGGAGTACCTTTATTAACAATTGCCCTGACACCGTACAGAGAGTTAACCCGTCTGCCAGAGGACAAACACCAACTACCCAAACCCTCTCCTATGCCCAAGGTTTGACTTAGAACTTATATACAATGCAATGCCTTGGACATAGTATGACTTGCCCCCAAGGTCATACAGATAAGCATACAGGTAAATCACAAAAATCTTTTGCATATTATCTAAACCCAAACAAAAAATACATGTTTTTCGGTACAGTGACAAACATTCCTGGATCCTCAAACAATGAATACTAAAACGAAACTAAGGAACCGTATGTCAGAGATCTAGGTGCGGTGCCGGAACATAATCCTCTTGAGGTAAAGCGGATGGTGGAAGCATTTGCCCGAAAAGGAATCTCTAGTCCACACAGATCTTAACCATAAACGCCCAGACCCTTTTGCAGCCCTTAGGGATACTTAGGTCCATATGTATCAACACATTTTTCCATAGACACAGAATGGGTAAACCTCTTTGATACATCTGACCCTTAGTGCTTTGATCTAGGCGAAGTATAGGACGATGACTGGCAGGAGGCAAAAATGGCGGCGCGGATGCTGGACATCGCATCTAATCTCATGCTTATTCAATATACCTACTTCAACAAGATTTATTACAGTCCCCATTAGGCGCGCAACGCCCATTGGGCTCACAGGGCTTCGCCCACCCCCCTTGTGTGTGTCAGCCCGGGCTGAGATAGCTTCCCGGGCACACACTCACAGCTGCACTTGAGTACTTCACAGGTCTTTAAGAGACCATTTACATGTTTAACGAGACTTTGTTGTGTTTTCACCCCTTCTTAAAGCCCCTGTATCTCCAACCTGCCTATTATTGGAAGAATTAGCCCCCCCTCTCCGAAATTTTTTATTAGCCCCCCCACCCACCCCCTGAAATGTGTCTATAGTTGCACCTCTGGTCCCCATAGACTGTGAAGGACGGGCTGAACCAGCAGTATTTTTTTTTTTTTCAGAATAATTTTTATTGAATTTTGAAAAAGTGACAAAAATGGACAATACAGAAAAATATATTAAATAGCATTAAATTACAATAAATTGAGTAAGATAAATTACAGCCTAGCTAACATAGATCAATAAAATACAATAAGAGAATAAGCAATCAAAGAGAAAATAAAATCAAGGAATGGAGAAGGAAGGGAAGAAAGGAAGGAGAGGGGACAGTATATATCATATTATATGAAATGTAGAGTTACAATTAACATAACAAACTTGGTCAGAAGCAATTTATGAATAAAAGACAATATACAATGAAAAACAATAATCATAACAGTAAATATGAATCAATAGGAGAGCAAAAAGATTGATAAGACAGCGAATTATGATTAACTCCTTGTAGAGACAATTGAGCACCTCTTCTTGTAAAGATGTTCCACGACCACCAAGCATGAACAGAAAGAGATGTAGTATCCTTCCAACAAAAAGTGATACGAACCACCAGTATTGCTTGTACATGATGTAGGAAAGTTGAGGGCAAAGAAGTTCATCACATTGTATGGGACTGACACCTTAGGCATAACTACTGACAAGAGATCTACAATGCCTTAGCAGCTGTATTGGGTACCCCAAGGAGTTAGACTGCATGGTGGTACCGCTGGGAAAAAGGGAGGGGTGGGTTGAGTCGAGGCACAGAGGTTAATAGCTGGCATAGTTTTCATGGTGGCCAAGAGAGACATTACCCTTAATTGACGATTAGACTCCCCTCCAACGACAGTGGAATGGTATCGAGTCATGCACTATTGTGCGACAGCGAAGCAAATGCTGTATAAATGGAGAGGGTCTGTGGAGATACATGCTAAGAACTGGGACCCTTTGTCAGCCAAGTAGGCTGGTAGTTAAAGCTGCCTTGGTTCTGCTGTGTGGTAGAGGCATGGCTCATGAATCATAAGTCAGTGTTGGTCTCTAATGTACTATTGGTCTCCTTCTGTTACCATTGCTTTGCTCTGTTGTTTTACTGCATTAAAATTAATAAACAACTTTATAATAAAAATTAAACCAAGGGCAATGCTCAAAAGCTACAAATCGAGTAAAACTTGTAATATCACCCTTTACTGCAATCTCAGGGTCCAGATCACATTTATCAACTTCGCCTTCGGCATTGTGGTTTATGATGTTACTAGAATCCCTCAATGGCAATATAGGACTGTGGGCCTCATGTACAATACACTTTTGCGATCACTAACCACATGATTTGTGAATTCACAGTGTTTGTGACCACAAAAGTTTTTTTTACTGTGAACCAAACCCATTCTGCAATTGTATCAATAGTTTGCAATTTCACTTACAAACCATTGAAAAGTCACAGACTCCCTAGGTGGTAACCCAGTTGCAAAGGCAAAGAGGTCTCTTTGGGACCACCTCCTCTTAGTGAATGTTAAAAAAAGTTCAAAGATAATCATCATATATTTTCTATTATTAGGCATCCCCCTTTTCGATTATCTATGTCATTTATTTAGGTGTGTGTTTTAAATGCAAGTGTACAAACGCCACTTGATTGCCATGTGACAATTCAGCCTGCTTGAATAAGTTCATAATCTATTTTAGTGTGGCCTGGATTGTTTTTCTACTTATTACCCAGTGTCATAGAAATTAATACCTTGGTTTCTCAGCATATATTTTTAAACAAAAGAAAATTTGAAGATTAAAAAATGTGAAGAGTACACCTCTGCAGCTATGTACCTCCCAGCAGCGGCTTGCGCAGGTAAACACTGTGAGGTGGGGTTTAAGGGGGGAGTCGACAGACTACTCAATAGGTATGATTAAATAAATAATACCTATTCCGTCGTCTGCTGGCTTCCCCCCTGCAGTGCCCTGCCCCACCACACTGCGTTTACTTGAGCCGGCTGCCACTGGTACCTCGTCCTCTCTACTGGAATTCGAAAGGGCACTGAAGACCTGGCTATTCAACTGAGCTCTCCAACGCCAGACCTGGGTACCCCACTGCGCTATAAAAATCCACTCATTGAGAGGAACATTGATCAAGGGATTCAAGGCAGGAGATCATCCAGTAGCTGTAAATACTTTTCTTGGCGGAAGGCACATTGAGTGCTCTGCTCTACTTATCTTATTGAGTACAAAACCGCTGAGAAGCAGAAACAAGAAAAGCACCTGCTGATCCTTTCCTGAACACTGCTTCTATTGTTCAGAAATAGTATGCAAATGTGAACCATCTATGAATCTTGAGTAGGTTCCTTTTGGTACTAACTTTAGCTTAGCTAGCCTTGGAAAAGAAGAGGTTGAGGATTCTGATGTAAAGAAGACCTAAAAAACTGTCATAATGTTACAATATTTGCTATTGGTTTGGCTTCTGACAAGTATGCCACTGTACCAGGATATTAAGGCACGACTCACACCAGATTGCTGATTTGCGCAAAGTATTTTTTTTTTTACAAGCAATATCAATGGCAGTCTTCAAGCCCTATACGGTCAATGGTTCGTCTCGGGTTCCCTGTCAAGGAAAGGAAGTCCTTCTTTGGTGAACTCCCTCGACGCTCCCCCAGCGGTTGAACAGCACCCTCAGAAAAAAAAAAATTAACGTGGCCTTGAACATCAGGACATGACATATACTAACACCCGTCCCTAACAACACAAAGGTGAGGTTAATAGGACCGGATATCCAGCCCATATAAGCTGTGGCGTCATGCTCTTGTCAGTCTTTTGGGACAAGGAAAGGAGCTTTGTACAGCATTCCAGTCCAACCAACAAGGGTACGTGTACTGTTGCACTACTGCGCTTCATTTCTATGACCTGATTGCGAGGGGCACGATCTATGTGCTAGCACCGCGCTGTATAAATACTTTGTGGGAGGCACGATTTAGGTGCTCTGACCACGCTATTTTATTTTAACTGTTATCTGTCTTTTGGTGCATTATGGTTCCGGGGTGTGTGACGATGCTGTGAGAGAGCAAAGGGGCATATTATCGGCTGCCTGCACTCGTGTATTTTTTAAAAAGTGCTTACTTTTAAAAACGTGTGTGTCGATTACTGACAGTCACCTTTCTGTGCTCTAACACTCCCCGTTCCTCCCCGAGCCCAGCTCGTGGTGTGGAGGGAGGTCTTCCTATCCCTAATCACTTCCGGCGGAAGCAGGGGTGTGCGGTCTAGTCATCCGACCGCCGCATTCCTACTTAACCGATGTGTTGGACGACGCGCAGCGGACGTGCGCAGCGGGCGCGACGGTGGCGCGCCGGAGTTGTGCCAGAGTCCTGCCCGTCTGCGCCCGTCCGCGTCTGTTCACGGCCCAGGGCCAGTTCCTATGCTTCAATAAACGCTGACTCCAAGCGAACGTACTCAAAACAAACTCTCTTGTCCCTTAGGACTCCACATTGCACTAATGATACCTCCTTCTCCCCTCAGCACACGCCCCTGATCTGTCCAGAGTGTTCATTATCTCTTACTGCACTTGCATCAACACTAGACATTTCGGCGTCCAATTTCTTATGTATATCTACTCCAAAACCACCCTCACAAATCTTTAACTTTATTAGTCTAAACTGCAGGTCCCTCCCTAAGCATAGTAGAGATGTTTTTGACCTTCTCTGTTCCGCCCAACCGGATGCCCTGTTCCTCACGGAGACTTGGCTAACGGACCACTCTGGCCCTGATATTGCGATTGCTCTCCCAGATAATTACACCCTCGTGGCCAGTAACAGAAAGGGCAAGGAGGGAGGGGGAATAGCCATCATCTTTAAAAGAACCCTCTCCTGTAAATGGGAGGACATTGCGATCTCTAATTGTGAGGCTGGGTTGTTTAAGCTGTTGCTATCCCCAAATGTCACCCTTACAGGCGTCCTGATTTACCGTCCCCCCGGCCATGCCTCTTCATGGGCCGCATCTCTATCAGAATGTTTAGCTCCTTTACTACTGATGTCAACCAATTTCCTCATTGTTGGTGACCTAAACATTCATTTTAACGATACAACATGCCCAATCAGTACTAACCTACTGTCTGACCTAGCGGCCATGAATATTACCCTTCACAACTCAGACCCTACCCACAAGGCGGGCAATCTGCTCGACCCTATTCTATCTAATTTGAATGCAGTATCTTGTAAGCTCCCCTTACCTGTCCCGTGGTCTGACCACTTTGTTCTAGAATTTTCCATTTCATTTGAGCTCTCCTTTAAGGACCTAGCTATCGCCCCTAAACCTAGAATGACCCGCAACTGGAAGAAATTGGATTCCAACAAATTCAACTGTGCTTTGTCTGATTCTATGCCCCTCACTGAGATCAATAGTATTGATCAAGTGGACGTCATTCATCGCTGGCTCACATCTGCTGCAGACATTTGTCTCCCACTTCGTAAGCAGACATTTAATATACACCACCCTCCGGCCCCTTGGTTTAGTGATCAGTTAAAAAAAGAAAAAACCAGTTGCAAACATCTTGAGCGGAAATGGCGCTCAGACTACGACCCACAAGCTAAACTTCACTATAAAGCTGCTCTAACTAAATACCATTCCCTCTGTAAAACTGCCAGAACTGAATATGTTAATTCATCCATCCTGAACGCGCAAAATCGTCCTAAAGCCTTGTTCAAGGTAGTGCAGGAAATCTCGGGTGCCACCAGTCAACCTAAGGCCCCTTGTTTAGATAAATCACAATGTGATTCCTTAGCAGACTTTTTTGTCTCCAAAATCGAGAGTATATATGCCGATTTTGGTCCATCTAATGTTCATCCAGTTTCTGAACCTACTATTTCTATTGCCGCAGATTTCTTTCAGCTGGAAGGGGCGGAGATTAAGGTCTGGGACCCACTGACTCCCTCCATATTTCTTGACTTAGTGAAAAGCATTAAATCTGGTTCCCCTCTTGATCCCTTCCCTCCTCAAATCTTCCTTACCCTTGACCCACCCTCTTTAAAACTTATAGTCGATCTATTGAATACATCTCTTAGGGAGGCTAAGGTCCCCAACTCCTGGAAACATGCGATGGTTGTACCATTGCTCAAAAAAGCCAATGCTGATCCAAGTATTTCCGCCAACTTCCGACCAATTTCTCTGCTTCCAGTCTATTCCAAGATTCTGGAAAAACATATAAACAAGCAACTTAGTAGCCATATTGAATCTCATAACATCTTACATCCCTCACAATCTGGTTTTCGGTCTGGCTTTTCCACAGAATCCACTTTGCTGGGAGTCTCTGAAACCATTCGCCATCTGGTTGACAGAGGGGAGACCGTGGCACTTATTTTACTAGATTTAAGTGCCGCATTCGATACGGTCTCCCATCCCATCTTGATTAATACTCTAAAAACATCTGGCATCACTCATTCTGCTCTTGAATGGCTCACTAGCTTTTTGTCCAATCGGACTTTTCAAGTCTTTTCTGCCACCTCGATGTCAAAGATTCATACATCTGCATATGGTGTCCCACAAGGCTCCATCCTAAGCCCCCTTCTTTTTAATTTATATGTTCGACCTTTAGCGGACATTGCAGAGCAGGCAGGCCTCTCTATATTTTCATATGCAGATGATACACAGATTGTTTTCTCTCTCTCCACCAGTCATCTTTCCAATACATCATCCCTCTGTCATGGACTAAACAATATAGCCTCTTGGATGTACAATAATAAATTAAAACTGAATGGAGGGAAAACGGAACTTCTCCTATTTGGCAACAATCCTGCCTTATGGGGACCCTCCCACTGGCCTGTTCAAATGGGCACTCCTCCCAACCCTTCGAAAACTGCTCGTAATCTGGGAATAATATTCGATGATCAGTTGTCCATGAGACAACATGCCGTGAAAGTCTCCTCCATTTGTACAACCATCCTCAAATGGTTGAGGAAAATTACCTGGATGCTTCCTCTTGAAACCCAGAAAACCGTAGTCCAGGCGTTAATAACATCTCGCCTAGACTATGGCAATGTTCTCTTTCTGGGTGCGGGCAAAGAGGTAATTCGGAAATTACAAACGGTCCAGAACATGGCAGTCCGTCTCCTTTGTAAACTACCTTATAAAGCTTCCACTTCCCTGCACCGTCGTAGTCTCCACTGGCTAAACATTGACAATCGATGTAAATTCAAGGCTCTTTGTCTTGTACACAAAATTAACACTGGCAAAGCCCCCCAGTATTTGAAATCTCTTATTCATCCGTACCTTCCTTCACGCACTCTGCGTTCATCTAGTCAACATAAACTCTTAATTCCCAGGACAAAAAGAGCCAGAATGGGAGGTCGATCTTTTTCTTTTCTGGTCCCATCCCTGTGGAATTCTCTTCCTTTATCCATTCGGATGGAATCCAACTATTTAAAATTCAGAAGGGATGTCAAAACATGGCTTTTTGATCTTTAATTCTGCTACTGTACACTCTCTTCATTGGTTTAGCGCCGGGAAACCTCCGGGTAGCTGTGCGCTCTATAAAATTAAATATAAATAAATATAAATAAATAAATAAATTCCCTAGTACAACACTAGAGGCATGCGTTCAGCAGGAGTTCGAGATGTGTTTGACCTTCCCCATCACACTCATTGGTGAGGGTTACAATGAGGTATAGTGTACAAAACCAGTAACTACTGTACCCAGATGAAATTCCAAGAATGTGCACGTTAAATGTCCTTTTCAAAGCACAAGTCTCCAAGGGTGGATTAGAGTCCCACTAAATACGCATGTGCCCCCATCCACTAACAAACGTGTGTGCTCCCTCCTTGGTCACTTGCCTGATATTTCTACTCTTTTGAAGAGTTGTGCACACTCGTACTGTTCGCCTTTCCCCAGGGTGGTCGGCCTGTTACCGGCTCCTTCAGTCTGCTCCTTTACATCATACCACGTTGCAGTTGTTCTTGGAGTCCACGCCGACTGGAATGATGCCGTCATCACCGCCTCCGCCTTCCCCAAACACACTCTTCCGGTCACCCAGTCTGTCCCACTGCTCCTTTCTGATGTCTCAACACTCGTCCTATTTCCTCCATCCTATACTGGCCTGGTCCTGACACTGCTGTACTGTTGAACCCATCGTCCTCCATTTCCTGCTCCCCTGGCGGTGGCCTATGAGCCCGCAGAATAAGTTACCTCAGGTAACGTCTTATCTGCTAGAGAAAGAATCTAGCCATAGATTCCTCATCTTAGAATTCTCCCTAGGCGCCAGATTGAGTGTGAATTTTATTTTTACAGCAGTACCTCTGCGCATTGGTAGAGGGCATTGACTGAATCCGTAGCTACGCCATCCTCCGGATGTGACATCGACAGAGTCCAAATAATTCCTCCCCTGATGCGCTAAAGCCAGTGTTTTTTTGTGACTATTTTTCGTGCCTAAAACACGGAGCCACTTATAGAAACTGCCTATGGAAACAGTGTTCCAAAAAAGAGACATCTTTCTGTCAAACAATTACAAAGTCCTAAAAAAAGCATCAGAATGCCAAGAAAGGGATTTTGTAGGTAACAGAACAAGCAGTTTGCAGATCAGGGAGGATGGGTGGGTCGTTAAGGAATTTGCAGCTGGATCCTGTCCCTATCAGATAAGGTGTTATGGAAGGTAAGTAACTAATTCATCTGATAGAGACATCTAGCAGCAGATTCCTGATCCTATAACTGGATTCCCAAACAACCCAATCTGTAGGAAACCCACCTCTCTACATAGTGCACCACATTGGGGGACACTGTACAGAGAGGTCAGGGATACCCTTATTGGTTTACAAAAGCAAAAGTAGATAATACAAACACTCTTTTGTGGTAGTGCTGGCGAGCAGTTAGGCTTATCATAGGGTAGACCTAAGCATTTGTTGTTGCACAATAAATGATGTACACACTCCGCGAAGTTGAGACCATAATTAGAAAAATGGGACTTCTTTTCATTTTTATGTAAATATTTAGACAAAGAACTTCAGGCACAAGATAAATTATTTTCGCAATATGATAAAATCACAATAATCACAGTTGTGAGCAATTGCGCATAATACATTTCATATGGCAGGAAAAAGGCAATTGGAAAATCAATGCAATGAAGTTACTTTAGTTGTTCACCTTTTGGAATTGGAAGGTTCTGAGGCCAAGGTCCAAAGTGCCAAGGCCAAGTTCTCAGGGGTAGGTAGACAGAATATCGATTTTAAAATATCGACCTACAATAATGTCGATGTTTTAATATCGAAGGGACAGATTATAGAAGGTAAGTAATATTGATTTTTTTTTAATATCCAAGGGACAGAATTTCGAAGGTAAGTAATATCGATTTTGTTAATATCGATGTTAGTAATATCGATGTTACTAATATCAATGTTAGTAATATCGATGTTACTAATATCGATTTTTATATGATTTTTATGTATAATAATATGTTTTTTAATGTAATTTAAGTAAGTTTTATATTTTAGTACCGTAGCGGGTTGTAAGATTATAGGGCAATAGGGTGGGAAGTAATTTAATATAGTAAATTAATTATTAATTTTTAGGAATTATAAATTAATTTTAATTAATTGGTAATTAATTGTTATTATTTGGTAATTTATGTTAATTAATTGATTAATTGATAATTATGTTCTGTAGCGGGTTATGAGTTTATAGGGGAATAGGGTGGGAAGTAATTTAAATGTAAATAATTTATTTAAATTAATTGTTCTTGTTAAATATATTATTGTTAATTAATTATTAATTGGTAATTAATTTTCATTATTTGATTATGGGCTAGGTGTGGATGATCTAACGTGTACTAGAACCGGCAGGACCTCGCAGTCGGCCTACACTCACCTCACGGTGAGCCTCTCACTGCCTCTTTTATTTTCGGCTGTAGCCTCTCTGCAGTCCGCTCTGCATTCTGCGACCATTAGTTCCCAGCCTCTGACCTCTCAGGCGGTCGCAGCGATATCTCTGATCTCCCGATGTATCCCGGCCCGGGAGGCCTCCCGCCTCGGATTCCCAGTGCAGATCACCAGCGCCTCCGCGTCCTGCAAGATGGCGGCCCAGCCTCGAATCCGCTTCGAGTTTTGACGCTCCTCTTGCCCGTTTGCTTGCTCCCTGAAGGGTGATTCTAGCTCAGGGGAGACACTGCTTGGCGCACTGTGATTAGGCGATGTCGGCACCTAGCAGCATCGCAGGATCATGCAGGATTTTTGCTGCGGGGAGACGGAGCTCTGAGCCGCATGTCCTACTTGGCCATCGCGTCTGCCGTGCCCCCAGTTTATGCATTGCTGTGCAACCCTTTAAATCTTTGAATCCATTCTGGACCCAGTAGTGAAGATATTCATTGTATTACTTGACACAGTAAAAGGAATCGCACACAATGAGTGTGGGGAATTCTCGATCCATATTTTTTAGTGCCAGTACCAGGGCTTTTAGTTCTGCCAGCTATGCCGTGCAATCGTCTAGAGACAGCGTCTGCGTATTGCTAGGACGGAACTTTCCATCTCGCATACTACCCTTTAGAATCGCACATGCTGCGCTGTATTGCTGTTTAATGCCTATCGCTGGCTGAACTGAACAATCAGTGTAATGTATATATTTATACTGATCTAGAGGCATTATTTTATTTGGGAGAGGATATTCTTGTTCATACTGCAGAAATGCTTGTGTTTTCAATGTAGAATCAAATTCATACTCTACATCTGTTGCAGTGAGAGAATGAGTCCATTGTATCCATCAGGGATGCAATGCTTTAGCATTAGGAACGGTTACTGTTGTAACAGCCTCTAAGGTCGGTACCAGAGTCACAACAATTATTCGTTTCCCCTGAGCCAGTGCTCTTTCTCTCACTACAAAAGTCTGTACTGCTGTCAGGATTTTTTCAGTTGATGCAAAACGCATTTCTGCGTTTGTGCACAAGTGACATTTGTATGCAATGGGTACAGTTTTGCCTTGATTGAAGGTGAGGTAAGTGTACCTGTATTGACCCGCTATTACTGACCCTGGGCGAAGCACTACGCTACGCTTGCGTAGTTTGCGAAGTTTGCGCAACTTCGCACTACGCGAGCTGCACGTAGCACAGTGCGAACACGCGTAGCGTAGTGCAGCGGTAATTTTTTGCTTGTTCGCGGTCCTCAACGTCATGTTCGCGACCGCGATCAAGCAAAATGACATCCCGACGAGACTCTCAACGCGGGGAGGTCAGGTTTCTCATTGCGAGTGGTCGTGCATGCTCTCGACCGCTCGCGATGAGAAACTACCAGTTCGCGTTGAGAAAGCTGCCGCTCGAGTAAAAATCTACTCGAGCAGCAAAAAACTACAGCTTGCACTGTGCAAGATGCAGTTTTCAATGATTGCACAGTGCGAACAAGCATCCAGCACTGTGCAATCATTGAAAATGCATCTTGCACAGTGCGAACATGCTACTACACGGCTCGCGTAGTGCTACGTGAAGTTTGCGTAGTGCGAAGTGCACTTCGCGTAGCTTCGCGTAGCGCTACTTCGCGAACTACGCCCAGGGTTAGCTATTACACGGATCACCAAATTCATAGTGATTACACATGTGTGTAAGTGTTTGGAAGCTACCTTATTAGCTTGTAGGGAACTAAGTATTTCTGTGTGTTCCTGTACCCAATATTGAACTGAGAAATCAGGTCTAATTAAGTCGTAGAATGGTTTAACTTTTAATGCATAATCTAAAATGTATGTTCTGCCAAAACGTTTTTTGAGGTTGGAGCAGCACAAATTTTGCTCAAACGTTTGATGCAAGGCTTTTCCCATCACTTGAAAGCTCATATCACAACAATAGGACATTGACATGGGCAATTTGTGATTTTTTTAAATTACATTTGTAGCCCACAGAGGCGAGCCCCAAAATCATGTTGTTCACCCTGGCCAAATGATCCAATAGTTCATCGTATGTCAGATAAATATCATCTACATAGGACAATGCCTCCTCATCAAAATTTTAAAGTAACTCTGATACTCTTAGTGAGAACAACCCGGGCTATTCTTATACCCTTGGGGCAGTCAACAAAATTGATGCTGAGAGCCTAAGGCTGAAAATACTGTCCAATACCTGCTCCATAGTGCTATATTTTGGTAAAAGAATCAATTTGAGATATTTAGGGGCCCATTATGATGGCAATGCCGCCACGGAAAGGCAGGCGGACTTCACTCTGGGGGGCCCCCTGCGGGTCCCCAGTGTGAAGGAGAGTAGGGGGGTGCACACGGGGGGTACCTGTGGTACCCCCCTGCATTTGCATAATCAAAGCGGCAGGCACCGCGCGGTGCCTGCCGCTTTGATTATGCAAATGTAAAAGTGCTTTTTAAGCATTGTGGCGGGCGATGCTGAGAGCACCGCCCGCCACAATCTTTAACATGCAGGATGTGCCCACCACTGTGGTGGGCTCATCCTAATACCACCCCCGGGACCCCCGCCCTTATGGCGGGCGGTCCCGCATACCGACAGGATGGCGGGCGGACAAAGTCCGCCTGTCATCCTAATGACCCCCTTAGTGTTGTCTTGTATTTTTTCTGCATAATGTTATTCATTAATGCGCCACTGGGTGAATTTTTTACTGCAAATGTTCTCGTGCATGTGTTGAAATGCCTGTAGTCTAAAACTCGACAATATGAATCATCAGGTTTAATAACAGCAAACAAAGGACTATTCCTGGAGGATGTGCAATCAATCCTCTATTATACCTTGGCATTTAAATTGATCTCCCTGACTTTTTTTCGCGTCATGTTTTACTGGGTACTGTCTCTCTGGAGATGGCGTATTTTTTACTGGGAATTCATGGTGAGGTGACTCAGCATCTCGCCCTACATGATTGCGGTATAATGCAGGAGCTAATGCTACTGCCCACTCCTGCGCGTATGAATGTTTCAGTGATTCTAGAACGAGGTCGGAGAAGGCTAGAAAAATTACAGTTTCTCCCTTTGGGTAGTCCATAACAAACTCAGGCAGCCAATCTTTTTCTGCAAAAAAAATATTGTGTCCAAAGGACAGGTTCTCCCAAAAGAGACCTTTAACTTTCTCCCTCCATATGGAGTGTCATTTCATATTACTGATAAGGGCCACTTACTCCAGTATCAGGTGTCGCCACTGTGATATATTCATTCAACACTGCTGTCACCAGAAATTCCATCAGGTTCTGGAGAACTACTGTTACTTCTGCTGAACTGTCTAGCATCATCAGAGCTCATTCCCCGTTCCGAAATTGTGTCCTCAGCAGTCTGGGCATTTGTTATTTTAAGGCCTTCTACTTTCTTTTTCTCAAATTGAGGTTTTAATGTCGGTTTATCTTCTTTTTTGATATTATAGTCAGAAGTGCGAAGTGTGTCTCATGGCTTCCCTCTTGAAATTTTTTGATGAACCCTGAGAGGAACGTGTATCAGTATCCTGATAATTGTCAGGTTTTCTAATGTTATCATGGTTTCTAAGGCTATACCTCCTGTGAGATGTCTCCTGTTGACATTTTGCTTATTTTTTAGTTATTATCCCATTTCTTTTTAGAAGGATCTGGTGTTTGCTTAGTGTTATCCTTTTCATGATTTCCTATTAGTTGTGGTTTTGTAGGTCTAGCTCCCAAATTATCTCTACCTAATTCGGTATATGTATTGTTGATGTTTTTTGGTAAATCCTGTTGCTGTTGTGCAGGAGTGCATTCCCTCAGGTGTTGGCATATGACCACCAGTGCTGCTTCCCCTTTTATGTGTAGATACATGGGAAAATTGCCTATTAATTTCAGCCCTAAATTTAGAGCAGGTTCTGCTCCATACTCACTCTGCATTTGTCTTAATACTTCTAGTATCACTGCTATTATAGGGGTGCCATGAGTCCTGGTAAAGATATCCGCGAAGCCTATACCCCAAGTGGTGCAATCCTCTATCGGGGGAGCTATCCCCATTGGGAAGCAGATTGTCAACATTCTGTGTTTTTCTTGTGGGTCTGTGTGTGGAAACACTGCCTCCAATTGTGCCATCTATTTTCTGTGCTATCCAGAATGGCATTTGCTCATGTTAAGTGGGCATTTTTCCCATGACTGCATTCAGTGTTTGTGGGGTGATTTTAATTGCGGTCCCTAGTAGATGACCTGCTGGAGTAACCCTTGTGCAAAAACAACAATTGATGGACGGAATGTTGCAAAATGGCAAAATATTCACCTCCAGTCACAGATCTGGGTTTAATCCATTGTTATTTTGCTCACCACACCACCCCAGTTCAGACATGGCCATACGCAAAACACCCTTGACCCTGTGCCTCATGGGAACATGAGAAACACTTGAAAGGGGTTTTTAGAATTTCAGATCTCTCGGGCGCACTGCCTCAGTTAATACGTTACAGAGTGTAGAGTGACAGGTTAGTGTGTAGTGCGTGAAGAGCAGGCGGAAAAACACCCTTAACCGTCTAAAAAAGTCAAAGGACTAAACATGTATATACAGTTTTGCTCTCGCAACTACAGTAAAGTATCACATAAACAGTACAATGACTGGTGAGTATTCAAGGAAACAGAAGCAGATTCTTTAGTGTGTTCTTAGTCACAGCAAGAAGATGGTTTATTCTCTCCAGACTTGAGGAATGTCATACAAAGCCGACACGTGTTTCGTCGTGTACAGTTGAGTCAACACGACTCTTCAGGGCTGGTGATACAAGAATAACATATGCAAATTCAGTAATGCGTCTTATCGTTGTGACATACTGCAAATGGTGACAAGATGTGCAGCCAACATGCAGTTGTGGCGTGCGTCTGAGTTCGCACATGGTGGTCGTGTATGGTGATGACGTTGAAGATCTGGGAAGTGTGCCACCCCAAGGATGTGGGTGGTTACCCTTGGGTGGCGGTGCACAGACGTGAGGTCCTGTGACATAACGCTTGGGTGTGTGGTCACACTTAACACATACACGGTGATCTTGCACTCCGAAGGTTCGTGCGGTGGTGAAGCATCCAATAGAAAATTATAAAAAGGATCATTAGGAAAGCATTCCAAAGGGGGATGGCATCTATTCAGTATAATAGATGGCGGACAGTGGATGCGGTATTCTTACCACTGGTTAATCCATATGTGACTAATTGGAAACGATATGTTCCATAGAGATAGTCACGTAAAAGGTACTTATGTCTTGGTAATCTGCCTTATTAATTGCGAGATATCTTCGAATTTAGATACTCTATTTGAAAAAAGACAGCAAAAAGAAACGTAGAAAAGTCACATTGGTTCAAACGGCTAAAGGCGCGATGTAACAAGGTGCTTTAAAAAAACATTACATCTCGTATTGATCCTTTTTGTGTTTTCTCCTTTAGTCTCTCTCCTATATAACCATACAGCACATGAATATAAGTCCAGACCTAATGTCAATCATTACGATTGAACCGAGCCCTAAGGTAATTAATCTATCATGTAGAGAGAGATTTCTTTGCGCCGTAACTGAATTTTTGCTTGCCTTTATATATCACGGATAAACACCCTTTCCAAACCACATCACGTTACCGTTATATTCCATCACCAACATCCCCACACAATAGTTCACCATTATAATTTTCTATTGGATGCTTCACCACCGCACGAACCTTCGGAGTGCAAGATCACCGTGTATGTGTTAAGTGTGACCACACACCCAAGCGTTATGTCACAGGACCTCACGTCTGTGCACCGCCACCCAAGGGTAACCACCCACATCCTTGGGGTGGCACACTTCCCAGATCTTCAACGTCATCACCATACACGACCACCATGTGCGAACTCAGACGCACGCCACAACTGCATGTTGGCTGCACATCTTGTCACCATTTGCAGTATGTCACAACGATAAGACGCATTACTGAATTTGCATATGTTATTCTTGTATCACCAGCCCTGAAGAGTCGTGTTGACTCAACTGTACACGACGAAACACGTGTCGGCTTTGTATGACATTCCTCAAGTCTGGAGAGAATAAACCATCTTCTTGCTGTGACTAAGAACACACTAAAGAATCTGCTTCTGTTTCCTTGAATACTCACCAGTCATTGTACTGTTTATGTGATACTTTACTGTAGTTGCGAGAGCAAAACTGTATATGCCTCATGGGAACAGTCCAGCCCGAACTGCCAAGCCATGTCTTCCCTGGCCCGGAATCAAGCATCCTAGGACCGGTTTCTGGCTATCAGCCATCATCAGCCAGGATAGCTTGATTCCAGTGGCATGAACAGCACAGGACTCACATCTGAGCATACCCGTCCCACTCGATGTGACCCTTGTGGGTTGAAGTGTAAGTGTTCTCATAATGATCTGTGTCAGATTTCTGTAAAATGTTATTATTTCTTTGTGAAGTTGACATAAGTCTGCTATTGGCAATGTGTCAACTTTTGGATGTGGTGTGTAAGCAGCTAGAACCGGCCAAGTCGCTCCGCTGAGCGGACTGAGTCTCACTTTTTCAGTGGTGTGTGGGAGGGCGCCTTTAAACCAGTTGATATGTTCCTGGTACGTTAATGGGACCTCTATGTCCTCATATGGATTGTATTCTTCTGATATTTCATCTGTAGTGTAAGAATGTAATGTATGTGTGCATGCATCTGCAGGTGGGAATTTAATCCACAAATAGAACACCTCCGTTCTGAATGCTTCATGTGCCTCCACCATGAAGGTAACAGTCCCACCTAATACTGGGACTCCAAAAACTGCAACATTTTAAAAGAAAGTGCATTTCTAACATTTTAAAATTCATAGTACCTTCCTGCTCTGCTTCTCCTGCTGCATTAGCATATAACACTGCTCCTGCGTTATCTTCGACAGACATTGTTAAAAATAGAAGAATAAGATAAGGTTTTATGCATTAAGTAGGGAACTATAATCCTACAGCAAATACATAGGGCAATACCTCCTCACCTGTGGTGGATTTTTCCTTCCCACTCCAAATATCTCTGTGTAGATGTGAGTAGAGGTCTCTGAGAAACCATGACTGAGCTACTCAGATTTGACCGTTAAGTAAGAACCAAACCAATGTTGAGTGCCATGTTGTGTAGTTCGTACAAATCTATATAAGATCTGCACGTTTAGACAACATAAACTAAGGGATTGGTGTCAGACTGATTCCAGACACCCCTAGAGGATATGTTAGTCTGTAGACCAGATAGCTCACATTGCCACTATGACCCACTCTTACCAAGGAGCGAAAAGATTCTGGCAGCTATCGAACATGACAACCCTGAACCCTCAGGGATCATGGAAACAGTACAGTACCTTTCGCTCAGTCGCTCGTGCTCATTTTGTCTCAGAGAGTTACACAGAAAAAATGGTGGGGACTTTTTCAATAAGTATTTATTGAACCAGCACCATTCTAGTGTAAAATACATGTGCTGCAGACAACCATTAGACAGAAACAGATATATACGGTTCTGAGAACCTGCAGAGTACAAAAAGGTGTCATTCTACCATAGTGCTAAAACAATGGACATATGCAGGCAATAAAGATACATGACAGTAATAATACGTGCTCCTATGATGCAAACCCTAACTAGATGTACCTAAGTGCACCTAGCATGTTTGTAGGTGTATAGCCAACAATCCCCTTAGGAAAAAGCATACCCCCATTATCTGATGTGGGAGAGTGAAATACCCCGTCTTGGTCTCCAGAAGGACACCCCGCAAGGAATGTCAGACTACTGCGTGCTGGAATGTCTGCATGCAGAAACCTCAGCGTCTCGCATCAGCGTGTCAGCATGGAAGTCTTTTTCTCCTCTGGTTTGCCCAGCAAAGATATAGTGCTTATAAACCCGAAGGTTCCCTCGGAGGTTCCACCTAGAAGTTTACTATGGGCATGTCAGGCAAGGATGACAATAGAGGTGACCCTTATACAGAGTTATTATGCAGAAAAGGGTAATCCTGCTGTGATACTGAGAATCCTCATGCATAATACATAAGATCAGTTTTCAAAGAAAGCCAAACAACAGTCATGTAGCACCTAACTAGGTAAAAGGTCAGCGACAGACCCGTTATGTAGAATAATGGTAGAACAGATGTAGGTAAAAGGTCATGTAAATACCTAGGCCTATATTGGGGTTCATAGCAAAACAACTATATTGAAGGAGTGTCTACTTGCACAAGGAAAACAACTCATTATAATTACTCCCATATGTAAACTGTAAGCAGCAACAAAAGCTAGTATCTTCAATGCGCACGTTCTTCACCTTTGCTGCATGAATCGGTCTGCTTTTTTAAATGTGACTGATGTAAAAATGTAAAATGATCCAACACTTCATACTCTGAAATTTTTATAGTACACACAAAATATTCTTCAAACTCTAAATGTACTACCCTTACAGAAGTACAAAAAGCACGAACTACACAGACAGCTCTGTAAGCCTACAGTTGGTAATAAACAGAAATAGTCTGTGGCTTGTGCTGCAGTGCAGGAAAATTTTGAAGATGGATGCTTCCAGGCGCCATGCACACACATTACAGTTTTAGGTGACTGCATTGCACAACTAACATAAATTCCTTGCCCTGCTATTAGCCTTTCAGAAGGCTGATCTGTCAGTTACTAAACTCATTGTGGTGGATTCAGCATTCAGTGTGCAGGGCTACAATGTAGATTTAACACACTGGCACTAAAAACAGATTCAGAGATTCCAAGGGTAAACTGATAAAAATATACAAATGCGGGGAAATGTAGCTGTTCTACAGATCAGATTTCATTTGGTACATGTACATCACATCAAATTTCTAGAAAGTGAAGGAACAGCAAATATAGTAATGCAAACCCTTAAGGTGGCTGCTGTAACTCCATCTCAATATTAGAGTGATGCAGACATTTTAGCAGCAATACATAGAAAATAGAAAAGAGAAAACTCTTCTGACGGTTCCCCTCCAAATATTATTACACTCTTACTAAAGACAGGGTTCCTTTCCTATATTTTATATACCATGGTTGGACATATTTCAATCTAGGTTACACTGGCATAACAAACCTTGAGGGGGCACCCCAACAAGTTATGTGGTGGGGTCCCCATCAGAGTCATTCAGGGGCTCTCCAGCCACAGTACTGTGCTGAGGGGACCCCCTGGAGCTTGGGGTCCCCCCCACACCACAGGGGCCTGTGTTACGCTACTGATACTTTAGGTTTAGACAGGGCAGCTCATGAAGGGACAACTTCTGCTCCTGCTGGTATCGGCACTCCTGTATTATTGCTACAGCAACAGTACTGGAGATAATTTCCCAAGCATACAAAAATATGTATAGCAAAGTAACATTTGTCAATAAAGTATTTAACTGTTGTAAGACCAGCAGCAAGTCCCCTTACTATCGCTAACAAATCATTTAGGCCAATTTGTGTTCAAACATGTCAGTGCACTCCTGAGTATAAAATGTGTGGGCCTTCTTTCCCTATAACATTATAAAAGACCTGTTATGTTAGGAGGAGAAATCTTTATTTTGAAGTGATATATTGGGGGTATTTTGGGGGAGACAGTTTTAATTATGCTAATTATTTTGAATATTTAATTAATATTTATGCTTTCTGTAATGATGCTACATTTCTCAAATAATCCAAAACTTTATTAACTTTAGAACCGTGTCATGTGCAGGCTTTTTCAAAATCCTTGGACTAAGTCTATGAGAGACTCAAATAGTACTATTTCCACTTAATGATCCTTTAATTTCTCAATTTTAATTTTGGTGGTCCATGCAGAGAATTAGCTAATTAATATTAATTTGGCTTATTAATAGAAAATTCTGGCTACCAAGGAGGTGGAGAATCGTGGATTTTTTTGGAATATTGCTAGAGTACCTTTAGATGCTGTCCAGAAGTTTCAATTCGTGAGTATTAATAGGTTCTTGAGCGATGTATTTTGCAACGTGTGTTGTGTTTTTGTGATTGCGTCCATGACATACTTGGGAAATTGTATCATGCATTGTAGATGGCATATTATGGTCTGTTGATGATGATGCATTATTAAATATTGATGATAGATTGTTTGTTTTGATGTGTTTCCTATGTGAAGATTTTTGGATTTTGGAGCACTCGAGTTAGATAAAAGTGTCTGCTGAAGACGAAAAGGCACCACACAGTTTTAAAAATAAGTTTAAGTTATGAGATCCTTAATAGTCTAGTTGTGAATGAGTACTAATTAGGAATAGTAAGGTTTATTCTGTGTAACAGGGTTAATTATACTGATTCCAGATATGGATATTGCTGGTCAAAAACCTAGCTGAGTGTGTGTGATGGTGTTGTGGTTTCAAACACTACTTCCCTTTTGAGGGTAGTATGACGCCTTCCCATGTCCCAATACACAGGCACAGGTTCATTGACTATCACTTTGGCTTTATTGCATTACTGTGTTTGAGATATGATATTGCTTGAAAATGTATAGTGATTAGTTGTATATGTATATTGTGACGTGTTTAAATCAACAATGGGTGCCATTCTGGCAAACTCCAAGAATTCATTGTCAGGAGGGAAAGCTCCGCCTCTGGATGGAAGTGCTGCACATGAAATGCTTTTCAACCATAGTTTGCATATGTGTCTGTCCATTACAGAATGGCACAAAGCTACTTCAAATCATAGAAAGTTTCAATTTCATGAAAAAAAGTTACTTACCTGTATACTGTGGTTTTCCAGTATTGGCGTCTTTCAGATTCACATGCTTGAATCAGTGCGGTCGTCGATGTGGAAGTCTCACTGTACTATAATAATATAAAAGCAGGTCAATGCTACGTTAAACTTGAGCAACCTGGAGAAGTCACTTCGTTGAACTCTACATATCATTGTCATTTCCTTCCAATCAGAGCACAGAACAGCAAACACCTCTTCCCTAGGGCCAACATACCCCGGATTTCTTACACAGAACTAAGCGTTATGATCTAGCCTACGGTGAGCCCAGATAGGGGAGGATGGGTGGATCACATTTGAGTCTATGAAAGATACAGTTTCTGGAGAATCACATGATAGAGTGAAGTAACTTACGTTTTATCCGGCACTGAATATTTTATACATTTAAATGCTTGAATCAGAATAGTAAGCAAAAGATATAACATGAATTGACATGGAAGTATTGGATGTATGACGTTACAACGCATACTTTTACAACGCATACCGTTACAACGCATTTTTTACAACGCAAAAACTTTTACAACGCATACCATTACAACGCATGATTTTACAACGCAAGTACTTTTACAACGCATGCCATTACAACGTAAGTATTGGTAAGTATATAATATTTTTTTTAAAATTAATTGTAATTAATAAAATTTAATTTAATTTAATTTATTTAATTTAATTTTTTTTACCTTGTACCCCTGTACCCCAAAAATCCAAATTAACCCAGAAACCTAAAAATACCCCTGTACCCCAAAAACCCAAAACTGTCCCTAAACCCTAAAAATACCCCTGTACCCCATAAACCCAAAACTGTCCCTGAACCCTAAAAATACCCCTGTACCCAAAAACTTAAAACTGACCCTGAACCCTAAAAATAACCCTTTACCCAAAAACTGAAAACTGACCCTGAACCCTAAAAATACCCCTTTACCCAAAAACTGAAAACTGACCCTGAACCCTAAAAATACCCCTGTACCCAAAAACTGAAAACTGACCCTGAACCCTAAAAATACCCCTTTACCCAAAAACTGAAAACTGACCCTGAACCCTAAAAATACCCCTTTACCCAAAAACTGAAAACTGACCCTGAACCCTAAAAATACCCCTTTATCCAAAAACTGAAAACTGACCCTAAACCCTAAAAATACCCCTTTACCCAAAAACTGAAAACTGACCCTGAACCCTAAAAATACCCCTTTACCCAAAAACTGAAAACTGACCCTAAACCCTAAAAATACCCCTTTATCCAAAAACTGAAAACTGACCCTGAACCCTAAAAATACCCCTTTACCCATAAACTGAAAACTGACCCTAAACCCTAAAAATACCCCTTTACCCAAAAACTGAAAACGTAAAAAAAACCAAACATATAAAATATTAACTATAATTATATACTTACCAATACTTACGTTGTAATGGCATGCGTTGTAAAAGTACTAGCGTTGTAAAAACATGCATTGTAATGGTATGCGTTGTAAAAGTTTTTGCGTTGTAAAAAATGCGTTGTAATGGTAGTGCGTTGTAAAAAGTGCGTTGTAAAGGTTGTTTACCGGAAGTATTACAACAGTCGTACAGTAGCCTGGCATGCACTCCAATATTATCAGTGGCTAGAGGGTGTCAGGTGAAACATTTACATTATTGAAGCTCACTTTGGAGGAAAAGATTGTGAGGGACCTCTTGTTCCACTGCAGAGTCATTCTAAATTCTTGAATCAAGGTAGTAATAATGAGTAAAAGTAAGAGTGTTCTTCCATGTAGTAGCTCTACAAATCTGTGATAGGTACACCCGCAAATAGTGCTGTAGAAGTTGCCATGGATCTTGCTGAATGAGCCTTCAAGGTCCCCTGTGGGGGACAACCTTCTTGCAAGTGACAGAAGGTTCAGGTTGTTACCGTCTGTTTGGAAATAGCATATCCCTTTCTACAAGGACTATTTGCTATTAGGAGGTGATCACATTTTCTAAATTCTTCAGTCCTATTAATGTAAAATCTGAGGCAACAACGGACAGAGATATTTCTGCTGCATCCTTAAGATCCTTAAAGAACGTTTTAACAGTTAACTGGCTTTTTAAATAGTATCATCTGGATGTAGGGTGGATTTGTTCAAAGACTGACCCTGTTGTTTCTCTAAACTGCAAATATGTTTCCTTAGTAGTAAACGATTGTTTGTTACTGACTAGATGTGCCAATGTGGCACAATCTGGCTTCGGTGCAGACTGTAGCATGGAGACCTCTCTACTGGCAGTGTCTGAGACTGTCTGAGGGGCTCTGGATGGCAGTGCCTCCGATTTCCGATGTTGTAGTGAATTTAGAACTATCAGCAGCATTCAACACAGTGGCACATGTAACGTTGAATAGATTAAGCCATTTTTAATGTCAGGGCACTGTTCCATCATGGATACAATCTTTTTTATAAGATCAATCTCAATGGATCTTCCTTCATCCATTCTCCTTTTTGCCCAAACCTTTGGTTTGAGGGGTGCCACAGGGCTCTGCCCTCAGTAAGCTGCTTTTCAAACTTGACTTGGCCACCCTTGTTGAGACCTGGGCAGTGAAGGTTGTTTTGTATGCAGATGACACCCAACAAGTAGTTTTTTTCGTTTAGAGTACATTCAGAAGCAGCCTTTCTCAATTTCAAAGGGGGTGATGGCCAGGTTGATTCAATGAGTAACCTTTTGTCATCCCATCACTCCCCCCCCAATTAAAGCAGCTTCATTGGCTTCCGGTTGCCAAGAGGGTTGAGTTCAAAGCCATGACATCGGCCTTCAGAGCCATTAGGGGCAAAGGTCCGTGATAACTGAGAAATAGGCTTAGTCAGTACCATTAAGAGAGAGCCTTGAGATCTAATCACTGCAACTCTTGCACATCCAGACGTTTGCCAAGGTTCTTCGAGGTGGCAGGTCATTCTTGGTACTGATGACCAGGATTTGGAACACCTTGTCTATTCATCTTTGCGTGGCCGAGACCGAACACTGTTTCAGGAAAGATTTCAAAACCTGGCTCTTTAATCATGCTTAGATATGAGCGACTGATCCTGTTCTTCAGTCGTGCTCTTGAGCACCGGGACCTCTCTGCTGAGGCAGCTGCGCACTGTACAAATGACTTTGACTGAATGTTATAGCAAGTGGACACATATTTTAATTCTGCTTTATGAATAGGCTCAGAATTACGTTTTATTAGTTGTAATAAAACAGTGTTAATTGAGATATGATTAGAGGTTTTGTGACGGGGGAAAGTTCTGAAAAGACATTTGATGAATTATTTGATAATCCTTTGTGACCATAAGGAAGATCTGTTATGTGCCCTTCCAAATCTCAAAATTGCAGCCCAGTGTATCTTGTGGAAGAGTGTGATAAATCTGACTGTGCCAAATAAAGGCGATAGGGAATAATATTTTCCTGTTCTGTTGATATCGGATGAAGTTTCTGTACACAACACCAAACATAATTCCATTCGGCCCTGTAAGTCTAATGTGTAAAATCTCCTGTAGCTCTCGTATCTCTCTGAAGTCTTCTGAGATGTCTAAGTGATGGTGTTAATTGTGCTCAGGAGCCAGACTGATAAATTGAACCACCTCAGGTTCAGGTGCAGCACTTGACCCCTGTGCAGTGTTAATAGGGCTGTTATTGGTTTGAAAGGAATATGAGTATGTTTTGACAGGAGATATAGCTCTGTGTACCAGTATTGTCAGTGCCATGCTCGAATGAGTTGGCAAGGCTCTTGTTTTATCATACTTATTTCTCTTGACACCATCAGTACTAGAGGGTAAGCATAGGCAAATATTTCTGTCCATCTTATGAGAAATGGTTTACGCCAAGATCATTCTTGAGGGAATCTGAAGCATAAAAATGACATTTGTGATTTCCGTTGTTCACAAAGAGGTATAGTTTCAGAGTTCAAAGCGATACAAAAGGGGATGATGGACGGAGCGTTTCAACAAATCAAACACTCACCCCCAGTCAACTGATCTGGGTTTAATCCATCACCATTCTTTAGTTCACTCAGCCACCCCAGTTCAGACATGGCTATATGCAAATCAGTCAGACCCTGTGCCTTATGGGAACAGTCCAGCCCGAACTGCCAAGCCATGTCTTCCCTGGACCAGAAACAAGCATCCTGGGACCGGTTTCGGATTCATAATCCTCATCAGCCAGGCTATCTTGAATCCAGTGGCCAAGTGAACAAGGGACTCACGTCTGAGCATACCCTGCCACACTTAGGGCGAACAAAGCGATACAAAAGGGGATGATGGACGGAGCGTTTCAACAAATCAAACACTCACCCCCAGTCAACTGATCTGGGTTTAATCCATCACCATTCTTTAGTTCACTCAGCCACCCCAGTTCAGACATGGCTATATGCAAATCAGTCTGACCCTGTGCCTTATGGGAACAGTCCAGCCCGAACTGCCAAGCCATGTCTTCCCTGGACCGGAAACAAGCATCCTGGGACCGGTTTCGGATTCATAATCCTCATCAGCCAGGCTATCTTGAATCCAGTGGCCAAGTGAACAAGGGACTCACGTCTGAGCATACCCTGCCACACTTAGGGCGAACAAAGCGATACAAAAGGGGATGATGGACGGAGCGTTTCAACAAATCAAACACTCACCCCCAGTCAACTGATCTGGGTTTAATCCATCACCATTCTTTAGTTCACTCAGCCACCCCAGTTCAGACATGGCTATATGCAAATCGGTCTGACCCTGTGCCTTATGGGAACAGTCCAGCCCGAACTGCCAAGCCATGTCTTCCCTGGACCGGAAACAAGCATCCTGGGACCGGTTTCCGATTCATAATCCTCATCAGCCAGGCTATCTTGAATCCAGTGGCCAAGTGAACAAGGGACTCACGTCTGAGCATACCCTGCCACACTTAGGGCGAACAAAGCGATACAAAAGGGGATGATGGACGGAGCGTTTCAACAAATCAAACACTCACCCCCAGTCAACTGATCTGGGTTTAATCCATCACCATTCTTTAGTTCACTCAGCCACCCCAGTTCAGACATGGCTATATGCAAATCAGTCTGACCCTGTGCCTTATGGGAACAGTCCAGCCCGAACTGCCAAGCCATGTCTTCCCTGGACCGGAAACAAGCATCCTGGGACCGGTTTCGGATTCATAATCCTCATCAGCCAGGCTATCTTGAATCCAGTGGCCAAGTGAACAAGGGACTCACGTCTGAGCATACCCTGCCACACTTAGGGCGAACAAAGCGATACAAAAGGGGATGATGGACGGAGCGTTTCAACAAATCAAACACTCACCCCCAGTCAACTGATCTGGGTTTAATCCATCACCATTCTTTAGTTCACTCAGCCACCCCAGTTCAGACATGGCTATATGCAAATCAGTCTGACCCTGTGCCTTATGGGAACAGTCCAGCCCGAACTGCCAAGCCATGTCTTCCCTGGACCGGAAACAAGCATCCTGGGACCGGTTTCGGATTCATAATCCCCATCAGCCAGGCTATCTTGAATCCAGTGGCCAAGTGAACAAGGGACTCACGTCTGAGCATACCCTGCCACACTTAGGGCGAACAAAGCGATACAAAAGGGGATGATGGACGGAGCGTTTCAACAAATCAAACACTCACACCCAGTCAACTGATCTGGGTTTAATCCATCACCATTCTTTAGTTCACTCAGCCACCCCAGTTCAGACATGGCTATATGCAAATCAGTCTGACCCTGTGGCTTATGGGAACAGTCCAGCCCGAACTGCCAAGCCATGTCTTCCCTGGACCGGAAACAAGCATCCTGGGACCGGTTTCGGATTCATAATCCTCATCAGCCAGGCTATCTTGAATCCAGTGGCCAAGTGAACAAGGGACTCACGTCTGAGCATACCCTGCCACACTTAGGGCGAACAAAGCGATACAAAAGGGGATGATGGACGGAGCGTTTCAACAAATCAAACACTCACCCCCAGTCAACTGATCTGGGTTTAATCCATCACCATTCTTTAGTTCACTCAGCCACCCCAGTTCAGACATGGCTATATGCAAATCAGTCTGACCCTGTGCCTTATGGGAACAGTCCAGCCCGAACTGCCAAGCCATGTCTTCCCTGGACCGGAAACAAGCATCCTGGGACGTTTTCGGATTCATAATCCTCATCAGCCAGGCTATCTTGAATCCAGTGGCCAAGTGAACAAGGGACTCACGTCTGAGCATACCCTGCCACACTTAGGGCGAACAAAGCGATACAAAAGGGGATGATGGACGGAGCGTTTCAACAAATCAAACACTCACCCCCAGTCTACTGATCTGGGTTTAATCCATCACCATTCTTTAGTTCACTCAGCCACCCCAGTTCAGACATGGCTATATGCAAATCAGTCTGACCCTGTGCCTAATGGGAACAGTCCAGCCCAAACTGCCAAGCCATGTCTTCCCTGGACCGGAAACAAGCATCCTGGGACCGGTTTCGGATTCATAATCCTCATCAGCCAGGCTATCTTGAATCCAGTGGCCAAGTGAACAAGGGACTCACGTCTGAGCATACCCTGCCACACTTAGGGCGAACAAAGCGATACAAAAGGGGATGATGGACGGAGCGTTTCAACAAATCAAACACTCACCCCCAGTCAACTGATCTGGGTTTAATCCATCACCATTCTTTAGTTCACTCAGCCACCCCAGTTCAGACATGGCTATATGCAAATCAGTCTGACCCTGTACCTTATGGGAACAGTCCAGCCCGAACTGCCAAGCCATGTCTTCCCTGGACCGGAAACAAGCATCCTGGGACCGGTTTCGGATTCATAATCCTCATCAGCCAGGCTATCTTGAATCCAGTGGCCAAGTGAACAAGGGACTCACGTCTGAGCATACCCTGCCACACTTAGGGCGAACAAAGCGATACAAAAGGGGATGATGGACGGAGCGTTTCAACAAATCAAACACTCACCCCCAGTCAACTGATCTGGGTTTAATCCATCACCATTCTTTAGTTCACTCAGCCACCCCAGTTCAGACATGGCTATATGCAAATCAGTCTGACCCTGTGCCTTATGGAAACAGTCCAGCCCGAACTGCCAAGCCATGTCTTCCCTGGACCGGAAACAAGCATCCTGGGACCGGTTTCGGATTCATAATCCTCATCAGCCAGGCTATCTTGAATCCAGTGGCCAAGTGAACAAGGGACTCACGTCTGAGCATACCCTGCCACACTTAGGGCGAACAAAGCGATACAAAAGGGGATGATGGACGGAGCGTTTCAACAAATCAAACACTCACCCCCAGTCAACTGATCTGGGTTTAATCCATCACCATTCTTTAGTTCACTCAGCCACCCCAGTTCAGACATGGCTATATGCAAATCAGTCTGACCCTGTGCCTTATGGGAACAGTCCAGCCCGAACTGCCAAGCCATGTCTTCCCTGGACCGGAAACAAGCATCCTGGGACCGGTTTCGGATGCATAATCCTCATCAGCCAGGCTATCTTGAATCCAGTGGCCAAGTGAACAAGGGACTCACGTCTGAGCATACCCTGCCACACTTAGGGCGAACAAAGCGATACAAAAGGGGATGATGGACGGAGCGTTTCAACAAATCAAACACTCACCCCCAGTCAACTGATCTGGGTTTAATCCATCACCATTCTTTAGTTCACTCAGCCACCCCAGTTCAGACATGGCTATATGCAAATCAGTCTGACCCTGTGCCTTATGGGAACAGTCCAGCCCGAACTGCCATGCCATGTCTTCCCTGGACCGGAAACAAGCATCCTGGGACCGGTTTCGGATTCATAATCCTCATCAGCCAGGCTATCTTGAATCCAGTGGCCAAGTGAACAAGGGACTCACGTCTGAGCATACCCTGCCACACTTAGGGCGAACAAAGCGATACAAAAGGGGATGATGGACGGAGCGTTTCAACAAATCAAACACTCACCCCCAGTCAACTGATCTGGGTTTAATCCATCACCATTCTTTAGTTCACTCAGCCACCCCAGTTCAGACATGGCTATATGCAAATCAGTCTGACCCTGTGCCTTATGGGAACAGTCCAGCCCAAACTGCCAAGCCATGTCTTCCCTGGACCGGAAACAAGCATCCTGGGACGGGTTTCGGATTCATAATCCTCATCAGCCAGGCTATCTTGAATCCAGTGGCCAAGTGAACAAGGGACTCACGTCTGAGCATACCCTGCCACACTTAGGGCGAACAAAGCGATACAAAAGGGGATGATGGACGGAGCGTTTCAACAAATCAAACACTCACCCCCAGTCAACTGATCTGGGTTTAATCCATCACCATTCTTTAGTTCACTCAGCCACCCCAGTTCAGACATGGCTATATGCAAATCAGTCTGACCCTGTGCCTTATGGGAACAGTCCAGCCCGAACTGCCAAGCCATGTCTTCCCTGGACCGGAAACAAGCATCCTGGGACCGGTTTCGGATTCATAATCCTCATCAGCCAGGCTATCTTGAATCCAGTGGCCAAGTGAACAAGGGACTCACGTCTGAGCATACCCTGCCACACTTAGGGCGAACAAAGCGATACAAAAGGGGATGATGGACGGAGCGTTTCAACAAATCAAACACTCACCCCCAGTCAACTGATCTGGGTTTAATCCATCACCATTCTTTAGTTCACTCAGCCACCCCAGTTCAGACATGGCTATATGCAAATCAGTCTGAGCCTGTGCCTTATGGGAACAGTCCAGCCCGAACTGCCAAGCCATGTCTTCCCTGGACCGGAAACAAGCATCCTGGGACCGGTTTCGGATTCATAATCCTCATCAGCCAGGCTATCTTGAATCCAGTGGCCAAGTGAACAAGGGACTCACGTCTGAGCATACCCTGCCACACTTAGGGCGAACAAAGCGATACAAAAGGGGATGATGGACGGAGCGTTTCAACAAATCAAACACTCACCCCCAGTCAACTGATCTGGGTTTAATCCATCACCATTCTTTAGTTCACTCAGCCACCCCAGTTCAGACATGGCTATATGCAAATCAGTCTGACCCTGTGCCTTATGGGAACAGTCCAGCCCGAACTGCCAAGCCATGTCTTCCCTGGACCGGAAACAAGCATCCTGGGACCGGTTTCGGATTCATAATCCCCATCAGCCAGGCTATCTTGAATCCAGTGGCCAAGTGAACAAGGGACTCACGTCTGAGCATACCCTGCCACACTTAGGGCGAACAAAGCGATACAAAAGGGGATGATGGACGGAGCGTTTCAACAAATCAAACACTCACACCCAGTCAACTGATCTGGGTTTAATCCATCACCATTCTTTAGTTCACTCAGCCACCCCAGTTCAGACATGGCTATATGCAAATCAGTCTGACCCTGTGGCTTATGGGAACAGTCCAGCCCGAACTGCCAAGCCATGTCTTCCCTGGACCGGAAACAAGCATCCTGGGACCGGTTTCGGATTCATAATCCTCATCAGCCAGGCTATCTTGAATCCAGTGGCCAAGTGAACAAGGGACTCACGTCTGAGCATACCCTGCCACACTTAGGGCGAACAAAGCGATACAAAAGGGGATGATGGACGGAGCGTTTCAACAAATCAAACACTCACCCCCAGTCAACTGATCTGGGTTTAATCCATCACCATTCTTTAGTTCACTCAGCCACCCCAGTTCAGACATGGCTATATGCAAATCAGTCTGACCCTGTGCCTTATGGGAACAGTCCAGCCCGAACTGCCAAGCCATGTCTTCCCTGGACCGGAAACAAGCATCCTGGGACGTTTTCGGATTCATAATCCTCATCAGCCAGGCTATCTTGAATCCAGTGGCCAAGTGAACAAGGGACTCACGTCTGAGCATACCCTGCCACACTTAGGGCGAACAAAGCGATACAAAAGGGGATGATGGACGGAGCGTTTCAACAAATCAAACACTCACCCCCAGTCAACTGATCTGGGTTTAATCCATCACCATTCTTTAGTTCACTCAGCCACCCCAGTTCAGACATGGCTATATGCAAATCAGTCTGACCCTGTGCCTTATGGGAACAGTCCAGCCCAAACTGCCAAGCCATGTCTTCCCTGGACCGGAAACAAGCATCCTGGGACCGGTTTCGGATTCATAATCCTCATCAGCCAGGCTATCTTGAATCCAGTGGCCAAGTGAACAAGGGACTCACGTCTGAGCATACCCTGCCACACTTAGGGCGAACAAAGCGATACAAAAGGGGATGATGGACGGAGCGTTTCAACAAATCAAACACTCACCCCCAGTCAACTGATCTGGGTTTAATCCATCACCATTCTTTAGTTCACTCAGCCACCCCAGTTCAGACATGGCTATATGCAAATCAGTCTGACCCTGTACCTTATGGGAACAGTCCAGCCCGAACTGCCAAGCCATGTCTTCCCTGGACCGGAAACAAGCATCCTGGGACCGGTTTCGGATTCATAATCCTCATCAGCCAGGCTATCTTGAATCCAGTGGCCAAGTGAACAAGGGACTCACGTCTGAGCATACCCTGCCACACTTAGGGCGAACAAAGCGATACAAAAGGGGATGATGGACGGAGCGTTTCAACAAATCAAACACTCACCCCCAGTCAACTGATCTGGGTTTAATCCATCACCATTCTTTAGTTCACTCAGCCACCCCAGTTCAGACATGGCTATATGCAAATCAGTCTGACCCTGTGCCTTATGGGAACAGTCCAGCCCGAACTGCCAAGCCATGTCTTCCCTGGACCGGAAACAAGCATCCTGGGACCGGTTTCGGATTCATAATCCTCATCAGCCAGGCTATCTTGAATCCAGTGGCCAAGTGAACAAGGGACTCACGTCTGAGCATACCCTGCCACACTTAGGGCGAACAAAGCGATACAAAAGGGGATGATGGACGGAGCGTTTCAACAAATCAAACACTCACCCCAGTCAACTGATCTGGGTTTAATCCATCACCATTCTTTAGTTCACTCAGCCACCCCAGTTCAGACATGGCTATATGCAAATCAGTCTGACCCTGTGCCTTATGGGAACAGTCCAGCCCGAACTGCCAAGCCATGTCTTCCCTGGACCGGAAACAAGCATCCTGGGACCGGTTTCGGATGCATAATCCTCATCAGCCAGGCTATCTTGAATCCAGTGGCCAAGTGAACAAGGGACTCACGTCTGAGCATACCCTGCCACACTTAGGGCGAACAAAGCGATACAAAAGGGGATGATGGACGGAGCGTTTCAACAAATCAAACACTCACCCCCAGTCAACTGATCTGGGTTTAATCCATCACCATTCTTTAGTTCACTCAGCCACCCCAGTTCAGACATGGCTATATGCAAATCAGTCTGACCCTGTGCCTTATGGGAACAGTCCAGCCCAAACTGCCATGCCATGTCTTCCCTGGACCGGAAACAAGCATCCTGGGACCGGTTTCGGATTCATAATCCTCATCAGCCAGGCTATCTTGAATCCAGTGGCCAAGTGAACAAGGGACTCACGTCTGAGCATACCCTGCCACACTTAGGGCGAACAAAGCGATACAAAAGGGGATGATGGACGGAGCGTTTCAACAAATCAAACACTCACCCCCAGTCAACTGATCTGGGTTTAATCCATCACCATTCTTTAGTTCACTCAGCCACCCCAGTTCAGACATGGCTATATGCAAATCAGTCTGACCCTGTGCCTTATGGGAACAGTCCAGCCCAAACTGCCAAGCCATGTCTTCCCTGGACCGGAAACAAGCATCCTGGGACGGGTTTCGGATTCATAATCCTCATCAGCCAGGCTATCTTGAATCCAGTGGCCAAGTGAACAAGGGACTCACGTCTGAGCATACCCTGCCACACTTAGGGCGAACAAAGCGATACAAAAGGGGATGATGGACGGAGCGTTTCAACAAATCAAACACTCACCCCCAGTCAACTGATCTGGGTTTAATCCATCACCATTCTTTAGTTCACTCAGCCACCCCAGTTCAGACATGGATATATGCAAATCAGTCTGACCCTGTGCCTTATGGGAACAGTCCAGCCCGAACTGCCAAGCCATGTCTTCCCTGGACCGGAAACAAGCATCCTGGGACCGGTTTCGGATTCATAATCCTCATCAGCCAGGCTATCTTGAATCCAGTGGCCAAGTGAACAAGGGACTCACGTCTGAGCATACCCTGCCACACTTAGGGCGAACAAAGCGATACAAAAGGGGATGATGGACGGAGCGTTTCAACAAATCAAACACTCACCCCCAGTCAACTGATCTGGGTTTAATCCATCACCATTCTTTAGTTCACTCAGCCACCCCAGTTCAGACATGGCTATATGCAAATCAGTCTGACCCTGTGCCTTATGGGAACAGTCCAGCCCGAACTGCCAAGCCATGTCTTCCCTGGACCGGAAACAAGCATCCTGGGACGTTTTCGGATTCATAATCCTCATCAGCCAGGCTATCTTGAATCCAGTGGCCAAGTGAACAAGGGACTCACGTCTGAGCATACCCTGCCACACTTAGGGCGAACAAAGCGATACAAAAGGGGATGATGGACGGAGCGTTTCAACAAATCAAACACTCACCCCCAGTCAACTGATCTGGGTTTAATCCATCACCATTCTTTAGTTCACTCAGCCACCCCAGTTCAGACATGGCTATATGGAAATCAGTCTGACCCTGTGCCTTATGGGAACAGTCCAGCCCAAACTGCCAAGCCATGTCTTCCCTGGACCGGAAACAAGCATCCTGGGACCGGTTTCGGATTCATAATCCTCATCAGCCAGGCTATCTTGAATCCAGTGGCCAAGTGAACAAGGGACTCACGTCTGAGCATACCCTACCACACTTAGGGCGAACAAAGCGATACAAAAGGGGATGATGGACGGAGCGTTTCAACAAATCAAACACTCACCCCCAGTCAACTGATCTGGGTTTAATCCATCACCATTCTTTAGTTCACTCAGCCACCCCAGTTCAGACATGGCTATATGCAAATCAGTCTGACCCTGTGCCTTATGGGAACAGTCCAGCCCAAACTGCCAAGCCATGTCTTCCCTGGACCGGAAACAAGCATCCTGGGACCGGTTTCGGATTCATAATCCTCATCAGCCAGGCTATCTTGAATCCAGTGGCCAAGTGAACAAGGGACTCACGTCTGAGCATACCCTGCCACACTTAGGGCGAACAAAGCGATACAAAAGTGGATGATGGACGGAGCGTTTCAACAAATCAAACACTCACCCCCAGTCAACTGATCTGGGTTTAATCCATCACCATTCTTTAGTTCACTCAGCCACCCCAGTTCAGACATGGCTATATGCAAATCAGTCTGACCCTGTACCTTATGGGAACAGTCCAGCCCGAACTGCCAAGCCATGTCTTCCCTGGACCGGAAACAAGCATCCTGGGACCGGTTTCGGATTCATAATCCTCATCAGCCAGGCTATCTTGAATCCAGTGGCCAAGTGAACAAGGGACTCACGTCTGAGCATACCCTGCCACACTTAGGGCGAACAAAGCGATACAAAAGGGGATGATGGACGGAGCGTTTCAACAAATCAAACACTCACCCCCAGTCAACTGATCTGGGTTTAATCCATCACCATTCTTTAGTTCACTCAGCCACCCCAGTTCAGACATGGCTATATGCAAATCAGTCTGACCCTGTGCCTTATGGGAACAGTCCAGCCCGAACTGCCAAGCCATGTCTTCCCTGGACCGGAAACAAGCATCCTGGGACCGGTTTCGGATTCATAATCCTCATCAGCCAGGCTATCTTGAATCCAGTGGTTTACGCCAAGATCATTCTTGAGGGAATCTGAAGCATAAAAATGACATTTGTGATTTCCGTTGTTCACAAAGAGGTATAGTTTCAGAGTTCACAGTGTCCATATGATAGATTTCAATTGCTGATTGTTAAGCTCCCATTTGTGATATTCCTTAGATGGTTGGATGAGAGTGTCAGCCCATTGGATATTGATACCAGGAAGATATTCTGATTTCAGTGCGATACTGTGATTCTTTACTTATTTCCAGAGGTTCTATGCTTCTCTGCATAACAGTCTTGATCCGGTTCCTCCATGATTGTTGATGTAATGCATGGTGGCTGTGTTCAAGTGTACTAATACTGAGAACCATGAAATTCTCAGGAGGAAAGCTTCAAGACCTAAAGCTGCAGCTCGTAGTTCGAAGAGACTGATATGCATCTGAGATTCTTGGAATTACCAATTTCCTTTGACCTCTAAGGTGAGCTCCTCGAACGTCTAGGGAGGCATCTGTGGTCATTTTGAAAGTTGGGAGAGGATGTAAGAAAGTTAACTTCTTTGAGTAATTGTCTTTCCTTGTCCACCAGGGTATAGACTATTCCTTTATTTGTGATCTTGACAATGTTATCGAAAGCTCCCTGGTCTTGTGACCACTGATTGTCTACTTCTTCTTAGAATGGTTGCATGTGCATTTGACAATTTGGAATAAACGGGAAGACACCCTGCTGAGGAAAGACAAGCATATTTGTATCAAAGTAGTTACTCTTTTAAAATATTTGTCTGCAAGAGTTCTTTAGTACTCTCCGCTCAGTAAAAAATGCCTTGCCCTCTTCTGTGTTTAGGATTGCTCCCAGAAAGGTAACTGTCTTTTTGGAGCCAACGAGGAGTTGGTCCTATTGGGTGTTAAACCTAGAGATTTGAAGAGCTGCAAACAAGCTACTATACAGTCTTTTGTTACCACTTACCGGACAAGATTTGGCCTTGACCAGCCAAGTGTCTAGGTAAGGTAAAACTTGATGGCCCAATTTTCTCAGATTGGCTAGTACTGGTGCCATGAATTTGGTGACTGAATGGAAGGACCTTGAGTGGATAGTGATGACTGACCACTTCAAATAGTAAATATTTACTGTAGACTGGGTGCAAGGGGGATGTGAAAATAAGCATCTTGGAACTCCAAGGATGAAATGTATTCTCCATTGTCTAACAGCTGGATTATTTCCTCAAGAGTTAGCATATGAAATGATTTTTACTTTAGAAATTTGTTAAGTTGCCTACGAACCAGTATCAGTCTCCATTCACCTGGTTTCTTTCTTATGAGAAATACATTCTCTGGGGTAGGGCGCCATCTCTAATGCTAATTTGTGAAGTATTTGCCTGATTTCCAATTATAAATGCGAATGGTGTTGTAATGATCTGCTTCGTGGATGGTTTGAATATAGAATGGTGAAAAATTATATTGAATTGACCGTAAAAACGAATTTTAGGACCTATCGAAATGTTGTGATAGACCTCCATTTGTTGTAAAAGTGGAAGATGTGTCCCTCTCTAGAATGGGGAGTGATTTATGGTCAGCAGCATGATGAAATCATTGGTGTCTAGATGAGGTTTGCGATCTCTGTTGTGACGTGCTCTTTCTTCTAAGAGGCTGTCAACCACAGGAAGAAGGTGGCAGCTGCCTGAATTGCTGAGGGCAGTATTGTTGACTCTAGCCCTGCTGAACCATTTGATAGGACTAGCAATGGTAAGGCTGGTATCCTGCTCTGTAAGAGAAAATCCCTCTTCCTCTCATGTCTCAAAAGGGATAGGAACTAACCTGTTGTAGGGCACATATCAGCCTTGATGGATTGTAAGGTGTTATCTACTCTTTCCCAAAAAACACTTTGCCATCATAAAGCATGTTGAGAATCTTTCCTTGGACATCAGGGCAAAAAGGCTTTGAGCCAACCATGAGAGATAAGAACTGCTTCTCCTGCCAACTCTGTCCGTAACCTGTAGCAGTATTTCAATCACAGTGTCTATGAATTTAACGGATTCTCCCTTTCCCTCTCGGATGACTGCTTCCCTTCATTTTTGTTATCCTCTAGAAGATGTTCTAGGATAGTATTCAAATGCAACCACGTTTGAAATCATATCTGGCATGTATGGCTAAGGCATTAGAAACTCTGACAGTTGTAGCTGCCATGGCTGGAAACTATTTCCCCACTTCCTCTAGCCTCCTTTCTTTCTTATCAAGAGTGGAAAAAGAGTTGTTTGATTTCCTTTGAGGTACTTGGGGGACTATTGAATCAGGTCTTAGATGACCTAAGAGGCATGGTGGGGGATTTTCAGGAGCCTTATATTTCTGATCAAGCCAGGAAATGATCCAGAAACTGGAGCAAGATCCTTGATGAACTTTAAGCATTATTTGCAGACATAATCAATAATATGTATGGATTTTACTGATTTTCTTGTTATTTATTTAAAAACATACAAGTAACTTAAAAACATACAAGTAATTTTCTGTCGGTGTTCAAGTTGTTTGCTCATATTAATCACATTGTTTTCATTAATTGTAGTTCGCTTATATTCAATCACTTTGTTTTCATTGAATATTGAATACCACAAAGAAATTGCTTGACCCGACAGAACCGAATGTTACTTGTATTATACATGCCCAGGTTCTGAGTCACAGGCAACTTTTCGAAAACGTTCGCCTACCTGCGGGCGCAGGAGAGGCGGGAGGAAGGCGGCGCGGCGAGACGGCCCGGGCACCCCGTTCAAGGCTTCCCCTCTGGGAGTCAGACTGCACCGTTGGGAGAAAAAAAACATTGCCGGGCGCTCGGCCCGGGAGTCCTCCCCTACCCACCCGGCGGGAGAGGAAGGGGGTCTCCCGGTGCGACGGGAGCAGGCTGCCCAGCAGCGTCTGAGGGACACTGGGTTACCCCTTTGCTTTAGATACGGTACCCTCTCTATGGCTCTCTTGTCAAGAGAGTCATGACTTCTTCCCGGAGCAAATTTAAATGATCCTCTATCAGCTGGTTGTAGGAATGAGGTAGGACGAGAGGTGTGGTCTCAAAGGGGAGGGAGTAGCCTCTTCAGATGATCAGGAGGACCCACCTGTCCGATGTGCTATTGTGCCAGTGCTGGAGGTGATGGTTGATCCTGCCATCAACTGGACACCCATGATTTGGTGGTGCAAGACTAGCAGGGCTTGGAGACTAAAGCTGCTGGGGTGGTGGTGTTTTGACCAGACATCTGACTACCCAACCCACATGGTCGGAACGAACTGTGCCTTCGTATGTGCAGGGGTTGTGCAACATGTGCGGCTCATGGTTGGCACTGTTGAAAGCCCCTTCCGTAGCCACAAAAGTAAGACGGGGATGAGGGCAGCTGAGAGGCCCTAGAACTCGGTTGTACCCTGGGATTCCTTAAAGTGATCCAGCATTGTGTCTGCCGTTGTCTCTGAAGAGATGGGTGCCATCAAATGCATGTCTATAAGCGAGGCCTTGACATCACTAGAAAAGCCAGATGTTCCCAGCCAGGCATGGCGTCTAACAGCAACCGTCGTGGAAATCGCTCTGCCCAGCGAGTCTGTCATGTCTAAACCACACTAAATAGAGCACTTTGATGCATCTATCCCATCTGATAGTGCGTGGGAGAGGATGGCCCGGGCCTCCTACAGGACCTATGGCAGCACGTTCGCAACTGTTTATCACAGAGAGAGGGAATAACAGACCAATAAGCATGCAGTGTTCACCAACTGCAAATGCAAGGCTGGCGGAAATGTTTTCTTGACCCAACTATCAAGCTTCTTGGATTCCCTGTCCAGGGGAGTGGCAGGGAACGTGCCATGGGAAATGGAGGCTTGGATCACCAAGCTCTTTGGGGTGGAGAGTAGTAAGAAAGTTTGATTAGCCTAGGACATGGCAATGACAGCAGGTGATCATCCTGTTCACAGAAGCCCCTGTGCTGGGTTTGGACCAGGTTCCCAAAAGGACGTCTGTGAAGGTTTCAGTGAGTGGGTGCAAGGATTCAGAAGAGGAAGCTCCCAGCTGTAGCACCTCTGTCAAGATGTTAGTCTTGACTGCCACTGTGGGTAGCTGAAGATGCACCTTCCTCCGTGGCCAAGGTAGGAGGAGAAAACCTGGTAGTGCCTGAGGAGGTATCCAGACCACTGGTCTCACCCAATTTATCTTACCAGTCCATGTCTTGTCCATACTGCTGGTATTCTAAAGGGTCCAGTAGCCCCTCCCATTCTTCTCCCAAGTATGGCCTGTATAACACAATGCTGACCTCTGTGTCGTCTAGGATCAGAATAGGCCTGGCACCGCTGGTGGGCCCTGGGAACATTGACTTGAGGACCGGTATTGGGGAAGTTTGCAGTGGCATGACCAGTACCACTCTGGATCCAGGAGGGGCACTAGCACCGGTGCCAGAGACGTCTGTGCAGAATTCGATGGAGTCCCCACTGACCCCATGAGGCTCAAAGGCAAGCCGGAGGGGTCAAGATGCTCAAAAATTCTTTAATTTGAGTGGGGGTAGCTCCGACTCCCGGAAAAGTGGGGAGCCACGGATCCGACCCAGGTGCAGATTCCAGAGAATAAGGCCTTAAACGCAGATGTTACTCGTCCCATCGGCCAACAGACAGGGAGAAGTCGAAGCACCTTTCGACTTCTTATGGCTCTTACCTGAGTGTACAGAGGACCATGAGCTGGACGAAGAGGATATTCCTCTTGACCATGACCTCCGAGAAGTCGAGTGTGGGGTTGCCTGCTGGGCTGCAGGCAGCTTCAGGGACTGCTCACTCAAAGCCTTCAGAGCCATGACCCGGCAGTGGGAGCACAACTTAGAGTCATGGTCGCACTCCAGACAACACAGGCCAACCAAATGAGGGTCCGCCACCGACATGGGGCGGTGACTGGCGCCGCATGGTTTCAGCACTTAAGTCTTCCTAGAGGACATGATTTCCTACACACCAAAAAAGGGTTGACATAAAGTAAAAAAATCCTGTCAAAAAGGGATGGATCGGTGCACCGAGGTGATGCCTCTATCGGCTATGCGTACATATGCCACACGGACCCAACCGATGCTACGTTCCGGCGTGCAGGGTTGTTGCTCGAAGAAAATTCTTCCGGATCTAGTCTGACACCTGGGAAATTAAAAGGTAAGGAATCTGCAGCTAGATGTCTGTATTAGATTATTTATTGTCAGCAACTCCACGTCATGTGTATGAAGTCAGCGTCAATGTTACACATCTGGGGTACTTTTTATCATCCTTCTGAGAAATTATGGTTAATCAGTGGTGTTCGACCCGGATCCCTGGTTGGCTGAGGTAGGTACCTTAGGCCAAGTAGGGACCCGCGTTCCAACATCAGGGAAAGGAAGGTCACCTTCTTAGATAGCCCCGCTCACCCTCTCGGTAGCTTGGCATGAGCAGCCAGGCTTATCTTCAAGGCAAATGTGTAAAGTATTTGCAACCATGCTCACAATAAACTAATGATGACACCACAAATAGACTCATCACGAGTTTTATAAAGCGAGTATAAACTTTATTTAAAAAGATATACGATAAGACCACACGATATAAAACCAACATATGCGGTTGTGTAATATTTCCCCTGGACGGTTGTTAGGCCAGCAAGTCCTTGTAAGTTCTGACGATGTCAATGCACACTTCTAAACATTCTCCTGTACTCCTAATCACATGTAATATAGTTCCTAAAGCTAGAATCAGGTACTTTTGCAATGTAAAAATACTGTAATGCATAAAGCAGCAATCAGACACTCTGCAATGAAAAGAATGCAATGCGTAACGCAACAATCAGGCACTTTGCAAGGTAAAACAATACAATGCGTAATCCCACCACCAGATATGCCATTCTGCAATAATAAGGCAATGAGTATACACCAATCAGGTAATTCGTTATGCAGGAATAATGCACTGCACAATATGCTAATCAGGTAGTTTGTTATGCAGGAACAAAGCAATGTGTCATACGACAATCAAGAAGTTCGTTATACAGAAATGTTGCAATGTGTAATACGTCAGTCAGGTACTCCGCTCTCAGAAATGGAATACTACATAGTGCACTCAGGCCCCGATCACTAAGCCTTAGGCGGTCTCTCCGCCTCCTCTTCTGACCTTCAGTCAGCCTCTCACAGTTGCCCCCAACACAGTAGGATGTAATTCCAAAGGACAGCTTTTCACTCCGGCTCCTGTATCGCCACTTCCTTTGGCAATATGGGCAGCAACCCGAGCTGAAGCAGAGGCTTGCGCTGCCAAAATGAGAGAGAGGCTGAGAGCGTGTCCCTCCGAGCACGTACCCCGCCCAAGGAGTGGACACACGTTACCTGGGGGGAGCGAACCCACTCTCCTCTCCTCGTCCAGCGGCTGGTATGTGAAATGGCAACGGCGGCTCAGGCCGGCAACACAGGCCCTCCGGGACTGCCGGTCGGGCCGCTTCACTTACAAAGGTCTCTGGGTGCCACAAAGCACACGCACACAGTGTCGCTGAGTCTTCCTTCACTCTGGGTGCACAATCACTGGGCACTCCACACCCAGGTCTCAGACTGCACGAAGATCACACGCACACTGTCGCTGAGACTCCCTTTACTCCGGTGCCCACAATAACATGGCGAATCCTCATGAAAGTCTCAAGGTGCAAAACACACCCGCACACAGTGGCGATGAGACTCACTTGGATTCTGGTGCACACGATAACAAGGCAAATCCTCACAAAGGTCTCACAGTGCCCAACGCACACGCTCACTGCATCAATGAGACTCACTTGGATTCTGGTGCACACGATCCCTGGACAATTCTCACAACGGGTTCAGGTTGCACAAAGCATACGCACACAGTGTTACTGATCCTTGCTTAGATTCCAGGTGCCCCCCGATCACAGGCCGATCCTCCTGAAGGTCTCAGTGCTGCACAAAGCACACAGCATCACTGAGACTCACTTGGACACGAGGCGCCCACTATCACAGGCAGTTCTTCCGAGGGTCTCAGACTGCAACAGGCACGCTCCCACAGCGCCGCTGAGACACTCCTGGAAACTTTTATGTTCCTGTGTTTCCAAACAGGGAGCCAGCTCACCTCAGACCCTTGGGGATAGTTACTTCAGGATACAGCTTACAGCAAAGTCCTTCAGGCAGGGGGACACGGCACACAGCAAAGACACTTTAGCCTTTCCTTGGTTGAAACAGCAAACTGTAGACCAGCCCCAGATCACACAGCAAGGGTCAGTCCTATCCTTCAGTCTCTTCAGTTGGTTCTTCCTTGGGAAAGGTCCTCCTGACCACAAAGTAGCTCCAATCTTGTTCACACTTGATCAAGCCATTCTCCAAAGTTCAGGGGCTTCCGCTCTCATAGTTATACCCCTCAATGGCTTTGAAGTCTTTGTGCTTCAGGGGGCACTGAACCCTGTTCAAACCAGTTCTGGGTGCCTCCCTGCCAGTGACACTTCTCTTCCTTTGATTAGTGGGGGTCTGCATTCTCAATCACTGGGCAGGAGATGAGCCACTTGTTTTATAGCAGCAGCCCAGGCCACTTCCCATCTAAGGGCTTCTCCTTCCCCTACACTCCAGATGCAGGTCAGCCTGTTGCTGTCTCACCTCCTCCCCTGGGTCAAGACATTCCCCAGATCCTATCGCTTTCAAATCCTGACAGTCAATCCACAGCCAAGCAGAGACACACAGAACGACACACAGAACTGTTAGAGCACAAACCTCAGCCACTTCTAAAAGAGTGGCTTCTGAACACATAATGCAAAAACCACCTCCATAAAAAGATGTGTTATTACATTGTGAGTTCAGACATACGAAACGGTACCTTTCCATCTTAAACCTTTGGGAAGATAGGCTGGAAAACATATTACACAGCCTTCCCATTCTATCCTATGGGCAAGATGGCCTTTCAACAGTGAAAATTAAAATGGATATTATTTAACTGTCAGGACATGACACACAGCTTAGTACATGTCCTACCTTTCACATGCACTGCACCCTGTCCGGGGGTACCCTAGACCTACCATAGGGGTGTCTGATGTATACTAAATGGGAAGGGTAAGGTCTAGCAAGTGAATGCACTTGACAGAACACAGCAGTTTAACAAACTACGCTCATGCCCTGCAATGCACACCTGAGTTCCCTTTTTAAGGCTACTTGTGTGGGCGGCACAAATAGTGCTGCAGGCCCACTAGTAGCAGTTGCATTACCAGCCCTGGCACACATAGTGCACTTTACTAGGGACTTCACTTAGTAAGGCAAACATACCAATCATGGACAACCAATTACCATGACTTTATACAGGAATCACATCCAAAGCCACTAAGTTGGCAACACTATGTCAGGAAAAAGGTCTAGGGGGACAGCAAAAAGTTTAGGGACGTTAGCCAAAAAGGGCCAAGTCCTACAAGTGGGACATGAGATAAATAGCGTGATGATAGTTGGACAGTGTGAATTTAAATTTAAATAATTGATGGAGGTGTGCAATTACAGTTTCCCATTCACTAGCCCTCAACTCCTTCCCAAGTTCTCTTTCTCAGTAAGACCTCAGGGCAGTCATGTTGGTAATAGTCATAGATTGGAGGGATTTATAGAGACGTGACACACATTTACAGCCTCTTCCAAATGTGTGTAAGACTTGTAGGACTTTGTGTGCCTGCGGTTCAGAATGGTAGTTTTCTCGTATGCTACCCAGCTATTGTATCAACATTCCTTCTACTACTAGGACTACTACTCAGAACTGGAAGTAGGGAAGTCATCTTCAATCACTAAGGGCTTTAACTCCCAAAGTTTTCCATCTTCACAACAGTTACCCTAGATATGGAGACCTGCTGTTGTCCATTATCTCCACAGAGCTGTGATGTGACCTCCCTACCCCGTAGTGGGTAGACCAAGAAGTGGAAGCGCAGATGCATAGAGTGAATGCTGCAGTGCTCTCCACTGAACTCTTTTTCTGTACCATAGTGTGTAAGAAAGTGTCCCTTTTTGCATGGTAGGTGCCCCTTTTTGCATGGTTAACCCCCACTTTTTGCCTGACATCTGATACAACTTGACTTGATGTGTCCTGGGTTACTGCCAATCAGGAAGCCAGGGCCTGTGTTATTTCCCAAAACTGTACCATTGTACCCACAATGGGCACATCTCTGGCCACATATAAGCCTCTTGTAAAAGGTTCCATGGGTACCAAGGGCACTGTGACCAGTCAAAACATCTAAGGGATGCAGCACCTAGTGTGTCATTCTTAGAGGCCCTGTACTGTAACACCTACACACTGCCATTTCAGGCTGTGTGTTTTGGTGCAGAGAAAAGTGAAGAGTCAACATGGCACAATCCCCTGTGTGCCATGCCTGCAACCCACTGTCTTAGAACTAGGTAAGTTACCTCTCTAGCAGGGTGCACTAGCCTTCAGGTGAGGGTACAGTGGAATGCATCCTGTACCTCTACACTGTCTAAGTCCATTCTTAGACAGTGTAAGTGTAGTAAATGCATAAAGAGTATATGGTCTGTAAGTTGGTCATTATGAAGTCCACAGCTCCATAATGGCTTCACTAAAAACTGGGAAGTTTGGTAGAAAACTTCTCAGCACATTAAACCCACATTAATGCCAGTGTGGGATTTAACGTAAAATGCACTCAGAGGACATTTTAGAGATGCCCCCTGAAAAACAACCAGGCCTGGTGTGGTTTTTGAATGGCTGCCACCCATTTGCCACCACCAGGCAGGTTTCTGGACCACTGGGTAGAGGGCCTCAGCTGTCTGGGTCCAGAAACAAAGCCCATCCTGGGAAGAGGTGTCATGCCTCCTTCCCCCGGATGGGCTTGATCCATGAGGGAGAAGCTTCAAAGGCCTGCCACCTTTGTGAGCAGTTGCAGTGAGGGTTTGAGCATGTACTTCTCATTGAAAAATAAGAATAGTTTCAAACATGCAGATACTTTCCTTTTTTAGGCTCTGGTGTTTTTTAAAGAGAGACAATTGTCTTGTGCTGTCTTTTAGAAATGTATTTATTGGTTACATCCTTATTATTCCAGAAATAATGTTTTTTGTCCTCTGGGGGTGCAACAGCCACACATGTTTCGCCCTAAGAGGTCAATAAAACCAGGGCTTTCTCAATGCTGCAAAAGATGTAATGTAACAATGTAAGTGAAATGGAATATCAGACCCCATTCATGAGACACCAACGGGTGCACAGTGTGTGATGTTGGTGAGTGTCTTTATTAAAAGTATTGGATAAGGTGTACGGGCTAAGAAGTCCGGGGAAGCAGCCTATGTCGGTGAAGAGATTATGTGCACACAGGCTTTGTGACTGAAAGGGCAGTGCAAGAAGGACAGCCAAGACATAGTCAGGTTTAGGACAAAATTGTAAGGTGATGGCGACCGCGGATCAAAATTAATAATAGTTATTGCGTAAAGAGCATGTCTATACTAGATGCATGATTGTTCTAGTAGTCATGTAAGGTCATAGTTGTATACGATCATTTTCGGCCCAAGTTGTTAGCCGTCCCTGCCCTTTGCTTCCCCCAGCAACTGACTCCTACCGGCTCTGCCCCTCACTTTGGGCAGAAGAGTCAGCAGGAAAACCAAGCTAGGAGAAGAGGTGTGCCAACCTTTGCCAACCTCACCCCTCAGGTGGGGGAGTCGAGGTGAATCATACATTCAAGTCACCTCCATCTTGAAGATGAGGGGACCCAACCAATTTGGAAGAGGTTTATGCTCCCCTCACACTGGAGGGTGGCATAATAGGGGGTCCCGACCAGCACACCTCTTTAATGCCCCTAAATTTAGTAGAGGCGACCCTGAACATTGCCTCCTCAGATTCGAGGAAGAAAGAAGAAGGACCGAAGTGCAGTGCTGACTGAGGAAGAAGAGGACACCAAATGCTTTGGCCCCAGCTTTACTGGCATGTCCCTACTTCGACCTTACTACATCGAAACACCAGCGTGTCCACCAGCCAGCAGCCCCCCAGAGCCGGGAGGACCTGCCCTGCAACCATCTTTAAGACTCTGTCTCCAGTGAGCACCGGATTTGCTCAGCCAAGACTCACCCACAGAATCCGGATCCAGGAGGCTCTGCACTTTTACAACACTCTGCACCCGACGGCCCGAGTTCTAGTGGCCCAACACCATGAGAAGGTTTCCTCAGCGATCCTGACCTCCCTCAAACTTCAAGCCGACACCTGCAGCCTCAACCTGAAGGGTCACGCTGACGGCGACCGGAGCTAGTAAGAAGAATCCGTCATCAAGAGACACCCCTGCAACAGACTCCCCACGGCCTTGGGTTGCCCAACCGATGGTGTCCAGGCATTCCCCAAGAACCCAACTTATCTTTGCAGCTGGTGGTCACCTTCAGGTAGTCTCCCTGCCTGAGCCTGTAGCATATTTGCCGAACCAGAGATCTCTATTGGAATTCAAAGGTCCCCTGACGTCACCTTGGCCCTCTGCACCCAGCCGCCCCTGTATCACTGGTGGTGCAGCTCCTGTGCTGATTTTTGGCTCCTGCAAATCTGATCTTAACCCCTAAAGCTTTGCTCCCACAGCCAAGTGTCCTGCCCGCAAACAGTCCCTGACTGAAGGCCTCCTGAGCCCCATTGCTAACATTGGGCCCGTGCACTCTGCAACCGACCACTACAGTGCCGATGGTGGCGCAATTTGAGCGCCTGCCTGAACCATAGGGAACCTAGGTTTTAACCCCCACAAACTATTCTTGCAGGTCGTTTACTTACCTGCAAACCAATAACCTTCTTTTTCCCCTTAGGAATCAATATTGTGATATTTTGGTCCTAAGAAATGTTGTCGAGTTGAACGCTTCTATGGAAAGAAAGTAACTGTGCATTAATTTAAGAATTGTCGTATTTTCCTGAGAGTGACACCAGCCAGTGTGTGATATCTTGGCATTTCACCTCAAGACATAAAAGTAACTGCGGGGCGTGGCTTAGCAAGCCACGATGGCGGCTGTGTTCTGCTGAGGCTCCGCGATCGGGCTAGCATCTTGCCCTGTTCCAGTGATCGCCGGGAGCCTCAACTTCGGAATTCGGCACTCGGGGTGCCCCTACATCCAGCGATACCCCCCTGGTGCGGTGCGGACGGCACTGCCGTGCAGCAACCCCAGTGAAACCTCCAGCCGGAGCTGCGCGCCGAACTGCAAAATGGCGGTCGCGGCTCCGCTCCGCTGAGGCCGGCGCCACTGTACGCCTGGATTGCCGGTTCGGGAGCCCAGACCGGTACGGCCGACTGACTGCCAAGGAGATTCAGGCCGAGAGACGTGGCCGGCCCAGTGCGACGAAGACGCGATCGGGCTCCCTGCCGGAGCTCCACGCTCGAGCGCAAAATGGCGGGCGCAAGACGGACACCCCACATAGCCTGCGCTTCGTCTCAGACGGGAGTCTGACCTAACTCCCACGTCAGCCCCGCCTGCCTTCACGACCTGACTGTGCCTGCCGGCGTCGGCCCCACGGACAACCGCGACTCCTCTGGGCGGTGAGTGTCTGCCCCTCCCCCCTACCCAGGGGTTCTGACTCCAGTGTCCCGGCAGCCCCCCGAGCCTTCCAGGGCTCATCGGAAGACGCCTGCCCCTCCATCCCCAGGGCGGACGGCCCGAAACATCCCTGGACCCGGAGGCGACTCACCGGTCTATATTGCCTGACTTCAACATGGCGTCCAGGGGGACTCCGGCACCGGGCTTGATGTAAGCTACCACGTCCCCACATTAAGAACAGCGGCACCCTCGGAACAGCGGCGGCCGCCCGCCACACAGAGGACACCCTCCACCGCACCAGGACCCCTGGGGCCTTACCACATGACCCCTGGCCCGCCGTCGGCGCATAGACCACTCTGTGGAGGGGACGGGACTCTGCAACACAAAGGGGGCCCCTACCTCGGAAAAGTCCTGACGTACGGATACACCTTCCAGTCCATCTGTGCTGACAGATGTACACTTGACCCCTTACCACCCCTCCGAAGCCACCAGTAGCTGCAGACCACCGGCCCGCTCCGGATCCAGGCCCTCCTGGTCTTCATCTCCCCTGAGTTTTCTGGATTGTCGAGTGCACGGAACCACTTGACCACGTCTGAGCACAGGCTGTCTCCGCTCTTGACACTCTTCTGCTGCTCGACACGCCGCTGGGCCATGACCACTACACTGGGGGAGCCCCTAACCACCCCTGCACCAACGTAAGCTGTGTAACTAGCCCCTACGGGGTTTGTTGTCTGCCCCGGCGACCTGGTATCCGGCAGCCAGCTATCCCCCCTGAATACACGGCGGTGCCCATCCCAACGGCCCCATGGGGAAACCGAGAGGCCAGCAGGCGACCGCCGTCCCTGAAACGGCCCCTGAGAACATGCCGCAAACGCGGGCCTGGACACAAGTCAACCCCCCAAACACCGACCCCACACTGTTGGCGAAACTGGACCAGGTGCTGGCAGCTATTGAACTGTCCCGGCGCTCGATGGAGGAACGATTGGGAGTCCTGACGACAGACATTAGCCTGATTCGCGATGACCATCGTAAACTGGCGGACAGGGTGAAGGAAGGGGAGCAGATTGTGGCCGAGATGCAACCCAAGGTGAAGACTCAGGCGATGGACATGCAGGACGTCTTGCGTCGTGTGGCGGCCCTCGAGGAACGTACGGTTGACTTGGAAGGGCGTTCGAGAAGATGCAACATCCGCGTCCTGGGGCTGCCGGAGTGAATTGAGAACTCAGATCCCCTGACTTATATGGAATCATGGACCAGTTCTTTCACCCCCGAGTCGGAGCGCTCGGCATTCTTCTCTATTGAAAGAGCTCACAGGGTCCCCGCCCGGAAGCCTAACCCGGGTCTCCCTCCACGCCCCATGCTGGCCAAGTTCCTACACTTCCGAGACCGCGATGCGGTACTTCGAGCGGCCAGGGCAGCGGGCCCCCTGCAGGTGGAAGACCAACAGGTCATGGTGTTCCCGGACTATGCCCGAGAAGTCCAACAGCAGAGGTCTACCTTTCTGGATGTTAAACGACGCCTCCACGCGAACGATATCCAATACTCCCTGCTGTTCCCGGCTCGCCTCAAGGTGCTACACAAAGGAAAGGCCCTATTCTTCACCACTGCCAATGAGGCACAGGACTGGGCTGAGTTCCACTGTCCGTTGATCCCCAAAGCCAGGCCCCAACGGGAACACACTAGCAATTCACGTCGATCCAGGAGAAGGGGCACGAAACGTACCCAGACAGGCTCATCCAAAAGCCACACTTCCTCCCCCTCGGGCTCACCCGACCTCACGCAAATCATGCAGGAGAGACGAGACGCTCTGACAGATCTACACCTCCCCCCCCTTGCGCCGGACCTTGAATGCCAACCGCATCTATTCACCCCTGAGAAGGACCGAGACAGCGATGGAACCATGTCGGGGTTCGGCCCGATCTCTTCCCCACTCATTGTCACGCACATGGTGGACGCTACCCTGATTGGACAACCAGGCGCCTCTTCCTGAAGGGCGGACTGACTACTGCTGTATCCTCTTTTCTTGGTCGCTCTATGTGCTGTTTGTGAGCCAATGCTGCATGATTGATTAACTGTGTGCGCTCGCGCGCGATCGACATATCTCCTACAAAGGCCCGATCTGCGCACAAGCCCAGCGGTAACACATGCTGCCACCCCCGCAGAATTTTGCTATATTTCTCCCCTAGTGGGACGTTTGTTTGGATATGCCACCCCCGGTGATATATCCCCTGTATTGGGACTGTTTCCCACCCTTGGTTTTACCTGTTTTTACTCCCGACAGTTCCCCCACCGTACTTATGGAAGCAAGGCGCGCAGGAGCACACACGAGACGCACAACCACACTGCCCTTGGGGATTGCAGGGGGGCCCAGTTTGCATGCACAATCCCTTAGTAATGATGGCCCCACATCCGGACGTTAGTGTCCTCACACTCAATGTACGGGGACTCCACACGCCTAGCAAACGTTACTCTGTCTACTCCTACATTAAGCGAATGTCAACTAATATTGCTCTTTTACAAGAGACACATATTAATGCTACTGAATTAGGCCGGTTACAGGCCAAATGGCGGGGGACCTTTTGTGCCACGACATATTCAGCGTTTGCGCGTGGCGCCTTGATATGGGTTAGGCCAGGAACCCCCTTCTGAGCACTTAGACGGGTAGTAGACAAGGAAGGCAGATATGCACTGCCAGAGGGGCTTAGACGGACAGGGGATCCTCCTGGGAAGCATTTACGCCCCTAACACTGAGCAAGATAAATTTTGGGATCACCTCACAGGAGTGTTAGCCCAGTTCACGGCAGTCCTGTGGGTCTTGGGGGGTGACTACAACTGCACGTTGGACCCTTCTTTGGACCGCTCACACCTTCCTCCTGCGCGTTCCCCAATCCCCCGGCAAGCGGAGCTATTCAGAGCATGGACCACACACTGGAAGTTTACTGACGCTTGGCGACACTTATATCCCCATGCCCGCGTTTACTCCTTCCACTCGATACCCCACAACCTCTGAGTCCGACTGGACAGATTCTTATGCTCTGCACCGATCCTCCCTAAACTACTCTCTTCGGACTACCTGGGTCGGATCGTCTCCGACCATGACGCCCACATACTACGCCTGACTTGGCGCCCCCCGCACCCGCCCGTCCCCACTTGGCGACTCCCTAAAGACTGCTTGACAGATCAGGTGTTCAGGGACTCACACCAAAACAGCATACAAGACTACTTTTCACACAATGCGAACACGGCAACGTCGGCACTAGTGGAATGGGATGCGTTCAAGGTGGTGGCGCGGGGGAATGCATCAAACAGATCGCAGGGGTTCGCCGCACATTGGAACAGACACTCTCATCCACGGAACAGCGCCTAGCTGCACTCACTAAACAAGCCGATGACTCGGAAGAACACGCCGCGCTCATAGCTGAGGCGAAGTCATCATACCAGGCGGCCTGTGCTGATCTCAGGAAATATAATTTCAGGGCCTATGCCGCCAGGGTCCACAAAGACAGGGACAAAACGGGTGCAATGCTGGCCTGGATGGGGAGGCAAGACACCAAGATCAAACCGATCACGGACATCATCAACCTGGAGGGGGTACTAGTGCGGTCTCAAGCTGAGATCCTCCTGCCGTTCCAGCGCTATTACGCACAGGTGTACGGAGCCCCAAAACGACCCTCTCTGTCGTTTGTGGACCACTTCCTCGATCCACTGTCGTTGCCCACGATATCGGACGCTGACAGGCGTACACTCGACTCTAAAATAGCACCCTCAGATATCACCCAAGCATTGCGAGCCCTGTCTCGTAATAAAGCACCAGGCTTGGACGGCTTACCACTAGAATACTACCTGACATTTTCCCCCCTGTTGGTCCCTCGCCTGGCTCAAGTGTTTGCAGCGGCCCTTGATATAGGAGTTCTACCCTGTTCACTACGAGAGTCAGTGATCGTCACCTTCCCCAAACCTCACAGAGACCCGCACCACATGGGTTCATATCGCCCCATCACGCTCCTCTCAGCAGATTGCAAGATCCTCGGGAAGATACTAGCTGACAGATACGCCCAGGTCATATGCCCACTGGTCCACCCTGACCAATGCGGCTTCGTTCCAGGGAGAAATACCTCACAGAACATCCGTCGGGTCTTCCATATCCAGGACCAGGTGCGGGACAGATTCCCTCGCGCCGCCTGCCTCATCTTAGATCTGGAAAAGGCGTTCGACACCCTCACCTGGCCGTACCTTTTCTCGGTCCTAAGCCGACTCAACGTTGGCCCGACACTCACGGCGTACAAACGCCTTCTGTACACCGATCTGACGACACGTGTCAAGATTGGGAAACACATTTCACCAGCGTTTGAGGTCCGTCGAGGCACCAGGCAAGGATGCCCCCTATCACCTCTTCTCTTCGCCCTCGCTGTCGAACCGCTGGCGATCAGACTGCGTCAGGAGGGAATACTCTGGGGCATCCCGCTCGCGGACGTCACACACTGTGTCTCAATGTACGCAGATGACCTCCTCATTTATGGCCGAGACATCGAACTCGATCTTACCCCCATAGGAGTGGCGCTCACTGAATTCGCAGATGCCTCGGGACTCCGAGTGAATTGGGACAAATCCACGATCTACCCCTTCCACCCGGACTTACCGCCCCGAGACGTTACACTGGGGACCCATAGACTCGTGTGGTCCGCAGAGGCCCCCCGATACCTCGGCGTCCGCCTGTATCACTCCCCGACCGACATCTTCGATGGTAATCACCGTAGAATGCTGGCTAGCCTTCGCCCGACTGTTGCCTTCTGGACCAAGCTCCCGCTCGTCCCGATAGGGCGGATAGCTCTGGCCAAAATGGTAATGCTTCCCCGGCTCCTCTACCATTTCACCAACCTACCGGTGGTGCCACCAAGGTCCTTCTTCCGAGACCTCAACTCTCTCTTGAGCACCCTTGTTTGGGGCTCAGGCAGACACAGAGTGGCCCTAAAAACCCTCCAAATCCCCACGATGCAGGGAGGGCTAGGAGCTCCCTCCTTCGAGTCCTATTTCCTGGCGGCGCAGCTCCAATGGCTGTCATATTGGACGGCAGATCGTCATATCCGGGAGGCCTGCACCCCGACCGGCAGAGTTACAAACCCGGAGCTTATCCGTCTCCTCCTTCCGGGCACCAAGCCACAACGTACATATCCCCTTCAGGTCGCGATAGCTCGTCAATGCATAATGCGGATCCACTGGATCTCCCCCGGGAGAATTCCGTACTCCCCGTCACTACCGCTGGTTGGCTGTCCCAGACGGGAACTTTATTTCTCGGCTCCTATGCTTGCCGAATGGACGCGCTGCGGCATCACGGACATGGAGTCGCTCTTTGAGGAGGGTCAGCTGAAGTCGTTCGACCGGCTGGTCGCTGAGTTCGCACTCCCCCTGGGTCAATTCCTCCAGCACCGACAGTTGCTTGAGGGTTTCCGTCCTTACCATAATCTCCAGGCCGGCGAACCAGACACGCATCCAGTTATACACGCTATCCTGCGTATGGGTGTGGGACGCCACTTAGTCACCTGGCTCTATAAATCAACCCGAGAACTCTCGTTCGCCCCGCTGACGACCCTGCGGGCCAAATGGGAGGAAGACATCGGGCGTGCATTACATGAGTCGGAATGGACCAAGGCGCTTGAGGCCCCGAAACGAGTCTCTAGGAACGCCCGTTTCAAAAACATCCAATACTACATACTACACAGGGCTTATCTCACACCGGCGCGACTGCAACAGTTCTATCCCACAACTACATTCCTGTGCCCCAAGTGTCATTCCCCCACTGCGGACTTTCGCCACATGTTTTGGAGCTGCCCTAACCTCCAATCCCTGTGGCAGACTGTATGCATTGGCGATCCCCGGAAGGTCCCCCCATAGCGGCATGGACGGGGGCAGTCTGTAAGTGGGCGGTGGCCGAGGAGGATGCCCTCCGGGAGGAAGAAGCCAGGGGTGCGCGCAAACGCCCCATTTCTATGGAATGGGCCATGCTCCTCCATAGCTTCCGGCAGTCCTTGCGCGCTGATGTCCCACCCACGCCTACCCCCCCTCCCCCACCTCCCGTCCACCCGAATGCGCCCATGATCCCTGACTGATTCCCTCCCTGCCAGTGCCGGATCCCGACACCACGTGCCCCCTCGTCGACATCGCCCCCCCCATGCCAACCGCCCTGCTGCGCCATGCACGGGACGGCTCCATCCTCTGACCGCTCTACCTCACTGTGAGCGAATGCTGTGTACCCCCCTTGCTACCCATCGTCCAACACCCGTCTCCTCCTGCTATGCTCTTGCTATCGCCTACATGCTCCCCCCCATAGTTTTGTCCCCCCAGTTACATGGCGCCACCACTACGTGAACTATACAGGCCCTGATCCAACGACCCCCATGGCGGGGACTCACATGTCTACTGTTCCTCTCCGTTCTCCCATGTGGAGATTATTACCTGTATCCTAGCCTAAATACTTGTTTGAGTGGCCTGTAATGTTCAGTGGATGAAATGCCAAATTGTCTAGGTTTATATGCAGAAAAGTTGCGCGAATAGCTGACCGCGGCTGAATGTTGACGCCGCGCCAGCAGATGATTCATCCTGTTTTTATGCTTGAAGGTGCAACAATAAAAACAAGTTTAAAAAAAAAAGACATAAAAGTAACTGGAAAGTAAACCAAGAGTAATCGAAAGTAATATCAATGAACTTTAAACTGTTTTAAAAGTAATACAAACCTGTAAATGATTCCAATACAATCCACAATTGCAATCTGTGTACAGCTTTCCATTTTAAAGTGTTCTTACTTACCTGTGCCAAGTCCTGCTTGGTTCTACAAAATAAAATACAAGTATATCTTTTTATACTTACCTAATTGGTCTGGACTCAGCCTCTGGGTGTGTGCCATCAGTCTTGAATGCGTGAATACAATAAATGCTTAACACACCCTCTAGATAAGCCCAACTGCTCACCCACACTACCACAAAGAAAGCTGTTAGTGCTGGTCTAATCCAGCCTCTACTATACCTCTGGGGACTCACTGGACACTATACTGTTGTGTAGGTGTGTAGTTCCTATAAAACTATATAGGATCTGCACGTTTAGACAACATACACTATAGGATTGATGTTAGACTGATTCTAGACACCCCTACTGGGTAAGTTAGCTTGGATACCAGCTAGCTCACAGTGCCACTAGAAACCCGTCTTATCAAGGAGAGAACAGTTCTTGGCAACCATCGAACATGACAACCCTGATCCCTCAAGATCGTGGAAACAGTGTACTACTTTTCGCTCAGTCAATCATGCTCACTTAGTCTCAGAGAGATACACGGAATAAACGGTGGGGATGTTTTTCAATAAGCATTTATTGAACCAGCGCAATTCTAGTGTAAAATAGGTGTACTGAAACAACCATTAGACAAAACAGATATAGATTATAAGCACTAACAGACTAAAAGGATGGTAGATTTCTAGCATCATGCTAAAACAATTAAAACAGACAAGTATATAAAATACATGGCAGTAGAATATGTACTCCTACGATGCGTCCATAACTAGATGTACCTAAGTGTACCTAGCATGTATATGGGTGTAAAAACCAAGAATCTTTCCAGGATAAAGTCAACCCCAATATCTGAAGTGAGAGACTGTGTGACCCTGCCTTGGTCTCAAGATGGACACCCCGCATGGGATGTCAGACTACTGCGAGCTGGAGTGTCTGCATGCAGGAACCTTAGCGTCTTGCGTCAATGTGTCGGCAACGGAAGTCCTTTTTCTCCTCTCACTAACTTCAGCACAATATGGTGTATATATACCAAAATGGGTACCCCCTGGAGATATACCTTGCTGTGTCATGCCGGGCTAGGATGACAGAAGGAATTACCCTTGTACATAGTTATTATGCAGGAGATGGTAGGCCTGCTGTCCTGCTGTGATTCAGAGAATTCACATGCATAATGAATTAGGTTTAAGCCTTTCGGAGAAAACCCCATGTCATCTCTGGACATTACCGTAACTAGGTAAAAGGTCAGTACTAAGAACCGTTACGTAGTGTAATATCAGGGGAATGTAGGTGAAACGTGTATTCAGTACTTGAGCCGATATTGGGGTACCTATATGGAACATAACAATACCTTACTTTGGTATAGTATACACAAAGCCAGCTTCCTACGCAGTTCAATTGCTAGAAATGTAAAATGCTTGGTAGCCCATAATTTAATGCCTAGTAACAATGCAATCAGAGCACCCTCTCACACTCAGCAGGCCCAATTCTACCAAATTACCACCATCAAGTCAACAGGTTTCCCACTGTGGCTGGGCAGCTATATAGTAGAGTTTACAATCTGGGACACCAAGCCCCCCTCTCCCACCGAGCGTTGCACGTTGTGTAACTATACTTTATGTCTACCTCTGTCCCAGATCAGTTCTCGTTGTTAAACACTGAGGGGCAGATGTAGGTAATCCCAGATTACCGATTCTTAAATACCGAATCATACTGATTCGGTATTTAAGAACAGGCAATCGGGATGTAGGTAATTTTACCGATTTAATTACCGAATCGGTATGATTCGGTAATTACCGAATCGGTATTTACCGATTCGGTAATTGCCATTCATTCCTATGGACCTGGAGGCCCATAGGAATGAATGTCAATTATGAAGGGTGGCAGGGTGTCACTTTGACACCCTGTTGCACCCCTCAATTGTGCATGGGTGCACATGTTGCAGACATACATGCCCTTAGGGCATGTGTGTCTGCAACATGGCACTGTTTAAAAAGCAAAAGAAATGCTTTTTAACCCCTTCAATGCTGGCCCGTTGCCGCCGCTGTGCGGTAAACAAACGAACAGGGTGGGGCCGTGACGAACCCCTGCCGTCATCCGCACACGAGCACTGCGGAGCGTGTCGGCTGGGGTTCGTCACCAGCATGCAAGGGGTTAAAGGGTTTTCATTATTTACCACCAACTTCTAGTTGGTGGTAAATAACGAATTCTTAAACCCCTGTAGCACTGATTACAGTGCTACCTACATGTCAAAATACAGATTTGGTAATTTTACCGATTCGGTATTGTACCGATTCGGTAAAATTACCGAATCTGTATTTTTACATGCCCCTACATCCCAAACTCCAAATATCGGTCGGTATTTGCCTTCCTACATCTGACCCTGAGTGCCTTAAACTAGACTGGGTAATCAGTGACATTATTGGAGGTTGCAAAGAGCTCCAAAAATCAATACTACTCTTAAGGGCACAAATTGTTCTCTCTAGGACTAGGTGAGCCACTGCTGATGGAAAGGACAGCATAACAAGGGGGACTGGGAATGTGCATGTCTTAATCCTGGCCGTACTCTCTCCTCGGAGAACTGCAGACTCCTAGCAATACCCTCATCAGCATTCCAAAGAAACAAGAGCATATTATCAGAATAAAGTGATATTTTCAATATCGCTGGTATGCACTCCGTCCTGCAATGGGATACTTCCCAATGTTAGTAATTAGGCCAGTCTTTGTTTCCAATTGTATGAGCCAGGCCAGCATCCTTCCCACTTTACCCCACTCTGAATGATTTATGTACTCCTGGTGCAATGAAGGGTGCAGACATGCTAATGCGACAGCATGTATCTCTTTTACCACCAGAATGGATATTCTACACTGCGCCGAAGCAGCCACATTTTCTTCCAATTTTCAAACGTTCTCGTCCAAACTGGTGAGTTGCCCCTCAAGGCTTCCTAACCCCAATGGCCTAACTCAAACAATGGCCCACACTACCACTTTAAAAGATACTCATTAAGTGCAGACTTGATCTGTGGTGCGTCAGTTAATGCAAAAGATATTCTCATACAGTGTGCCCGTAAGTCCCTTTTGACATGGGTTAGTCTTCGCCCAAGAGAAGTGATACCTAGAATTTCATAAAGTCCATGTGTGTAATGTATGCGAGATCGATAAGTAATGGCACCCAGGTGAATTAGTGCTCACCTTACATTTATCCCAGACCTACGTATGAGGCTATATGTATTTATATGTACAAAGAGTTTTTATATATCCATTACTAGGATCCTCACCCACAGGTACCACCCTTGGCATGTTTCATTATTGAACTCTCAGACACAGAACGTGTGTGAATGGACTAAACGCATTTGTAAGCAGAGTTCTTTGAAATGGTAACTGAGGGTGAAGGCAGGAAGTGTGGGAATGTTAAAATAACCTCCTAATTCAAACTTTTATTGATGTAGGATTAGGGGCTAGATTGGCTTTTCTACATGCAGGGAGACGGGGACACTGCTCGAGTGATGACCCGTTACACACATGCACTTTATGAAATTCTAGGTATCTCCTCTCTTAGTCTATTGAAGCATAGTATTTGGGAAGATGAGGGTATATCTATCAATAAGACTCACTCCTTCTTAAATCTTGACGTAGGTCTTCACCCCCCAACTGCGCAGACACCAACAAGGGATTATGGTAAGAGAGTATGTGGAAGGTACTCTGCATTTATAACCACATTAATAAGTCCATAAGAATACAGTATCTTGTCCAGCCATGCGTGTACATCATGGACAGGTGAGTCCACCCATGGGGGTTACGAGTTGTCTGCTACACAATTATATCTTCCCTAGTTGTTTGCGCTCATTCAGTGAGAAACAGTATATGCCCAGTATCAGGTGCGTAAATGCTGCTCAGTGTTGTCCTGATTCCATCCAATTTTCCCAGTAAGATGATATACCTACCCTCTTTCCCAAGAGTATATACTCGGGGTTAAATGATATTCTTGCCTTACCAGGGCCAGAGAGCCCATGGCATATGAGGAAAACGTGTGGAATATACTTGGCATCTCTATCGCCTTTTTAACTTGGCAACTTCTTAGTGAACCAGAGGTGTCTCTTGTATCAATCCTTCATTTACCCCTTTTCGTTTGAGGTGTGCTAAGACCTTATTTCTCTTCAATAGAGTTCCCAATTCCCGCACGTTCCAGGTATAAAACTGGTATTTATATATGTGACTTGCCATAGTATGAAAGGAAAGACTACAACTGCCAAGACAGGAAATGCCATCATCCCCACAGGGGTGGAGTCATCTGCATTGGCTCAAGGTCTGGTCTCACAATCAGCTACCCCCTTAACTTCCGCAGGTATACAGTCATTAGTGCTACAAAACTCAGACTGATTTAACATATAGAATTCCCCAACTCTCTTAGGTCAGTTTGGCAATGGCCAACTGTTCAAGCAACCAAACATGAGAAAGGAATTCAGTTTGTACTCCTGTGTTGTGACCAACCATGGAAGAGGCAGGTGGCATTGGCAACATGCGCTCATATTGCATTTCCCCTTACCCGCCCAGCAGAGCTAATGTGTTCTCAAGAAGCCCCCTGTGACTCGCTCAGACCTAACCATTTCATCTACCATTCACAGTCTCCACAACAGATGCTCTTTCCTACTCTGCCTGTTTCTTAGATGGTCGTGGTGATCAGAACGCAGCGCACCATCTCTGTCTTTTCTGTTTCGGGTGTGAAAGTTGATACAAACGTTCATCGTCTTTGCCCACCTTATGCTGTTCTAGCCAGTTCCATGCATCAGAGGTGTATGGTATTCAATCATCACCTTTAGTCAGGCAGAGAAGATCAACATATATTTGATACCAGATGCTTTTTACTGCCAGGAACAATGTTTTCTTCCATTGCACTAACAGTGCGTTATCCAAGAAGATTACCACTTGACTGTTCTCGACCTGTAGATGTCCCTTACGCCGCACCCATTGCAGTATCAGATCTGTAGTGCCACCACTCGTCTAGGTTGTCCTCCAGGTGGAGGGGCCTAGCCTGCACTTTATGCGCACCCTCCAAAGCAAAGAATAGAGACAAGCCCTGTAGTGCCATCTCCAAAGAAAGCTACTTTTCCAAATATTCACTCACAGTGGTTGCCTCCACTTCCTCTGGGAGATCCACTACACGGATGTTATTCTGCCTGTTTCAGCTCTCTGCATCCTCAGCCCTTCAATATAGGGAGTTTGCTCTGTCTGTTAGGATCCGCATTTGTGACTGCAGTGTATACTATGATGGGTAGATCCAAGTTCTCCTCAATGTTGTTTAACGTTATCTGCCAATCTCTTGTGGTTATAGTGCAGTAAACCAAGATCAAGAGAAAATTTATCAATTTTAGCGTCAAAGCCTTCCCTGGAAGAAGTGATGGCGTGAGTACCAGAGCATAGTTACTGCATGGTCATCTCCCCCCAGTGTGTGCAGGTCTCCTGGCTCTTCTTCACAGGGCACATGCTCAGTAGACTAATAATCCACCTCTGCGGGCATCATATTGTGGCCCTTGTGGCTGCAGAGGAACACAATCACCGTCTCGGTCTAACCTCATCCCTAAAGACAATTGATGCCACCCTTCGAACCACAGTCCAGTAGAGCTGACACACTGCAGTTAGTTTCTTTTATGGACCCTCAGTGTCTCAGGAAAACGGCGGAGCTTGAGCAGACAGCCAGGGGTTTTCAAAGATGCAGCCTTTTTTGTTTAATATAATAATATATAAGAAGGTATTTGCAGGTGATAGATACATTGCAAGGTTTTGCTTCCCTTATTTTTTGTAGCATTCTTCACCAACTTGTTATTGATTTTGACTACGATTTCTTACTCTTCCAAATGAATGCCATGATTTTCCGAAAGGGGCTTGGAGAAGCCTTATAATTTGCTCTCCCCAAGATGCTAGTTTATAATGGAGATTTGTTTGAGGTTCACAATCCAAAAGGAAATAGAGCCTTTTCCTGTGATGTCATTTCCTGCCGTAATAATAAACTAGGGAGGCATTACCAAGGAAAAAATTCACAGCAGAGTATCAGTCCATTCTACACCCTCTAGCTACTTCTCGGTGTCTTCGCTACTGCATTAATCTTCATCTGTGATCAAGAGCTTTAAGACTGGCATGGCGATTTGTTTTATACTCTTTGTGTTGTTTTTCTCCTCCTAACTGGGACCCTTTTAAGAAGACACTTGATATCTTTCATCTGTACTATTTAGTACAGGGTGACACTGTGGGTTTTGGGAGGAGCTCCCTTTCCTCAGGAAGCTATGAAGGAAACTCAAAAGACTTTCTCAGCATCCAGTCCTTCTCAGCAAAAGAGGTTGTGCAAAGGGCCTGGGCATGAGGGAGGTTAAGCACTGGAACAAGTGTACAACCAGACCCAACTTCTACCTCCTGCTTCATGCCGTCAAGGGCCTAATAATGTGGCGTTTTGACATGCAGGGTATTAGAGACATGGAACACTAGGCACAGGGCCTGACGAAACTCCTAGGCCGTTCAACCAACCTCTGCTGCACAGGGCCAAAAATTGCAAAAAACACAGTTGATGGACAGAATGTAGAACAATGTCATACATTCACCCCAGTACAAGGATCTGGCCTAAATCCATCGTTTTTTTGCACTCCACACCACCCTGGGTTAGACACTGGCTATATGCAAATCAGCTCTGACCCTGTGCCTCATGGGAACAGTCCAGTCCGAACTACCAAGCCATGTCTTTCCCAGACCGGAATCAAGCATCCAAGGACCGGTTTCTGGCTATCAGCCTTTATTCAGCCTGGATAGCTTGACTCCAGTGGTGTGGAGAGCCTGGGACTCACGTCTGAGCATACCCAGCCCACTCGGGGTGAAAATTGCAAAAAAAACAGTTGATGGACAGAATGTAGAACAATGTCATACATTCACCCCAGTACAAGGATCTGGGCCTAAATCCATCGTTTTTGTGCACTCCACACCACCCTGGGTTAGACACTGGCTATATGCAAATCAGCTCTGACCCTGTGCCTCATGGGAACAGTCCAGTCCGAACTACCAAGCCATGTCTTTCCCAGACCGGAATCAAGCATCCAAGGACCGGTTTCTGGCTATCAGCCTTCATTCAGCCTAGATAGCTTGACTCCAGTGGTGTGGAGAGCCTGGGACTCACGTCTGAGCATACCCAGCCCACTCGGGGTGAAAATTGCAAAAAACACAGTTGATGGACAGAATGTAGAACAATGTCATACATTCACCCCAGTACAAGGATCTGGGCCTAAATCCATCGTTTTTTTTGCACTCCACACCACCCTGGGTTAGACACTGGCTATATGCAAATCAGCTCTGACCCTGTGCCTCATGGGAACAGTCCAGTCCGAACTACCAAGCCATATCTTTCCCAGACCGGAATCAAGCATCCAAGGACCGGTTTCTGGCTATCAGCCTTCATTCAGCCTGGATAGCTTGACTCCAGTGGTGTGGAGAGCCTGGAACTCACGTCTGAGCATACCCAGCCCACTCGGGGTGAAAATTGCAAAAAACACAGTTGATGGACAGAATGTAGAACAATGTCATACATTCACCCCAGTACAAGGATCTGGGCCTAAATCTATCGGTTTTTTGCACTCCACACCACCCTGGGTTAGACACTGGCTATATGCAAATCAGCTCTGACCCTGTGCCTCATGGGAACAGTCCAGTCCGAACTACCAAGCCATGTCTTTCACAGACCGGAATCAAGCATCCAAGGACCGGTTTCTGGCTATCAGCCTTCATTCAGCCTGGATAGCTTGACTCCAGTGGTGTGGAGAGCCTGGGACTCACGTCTGAGCATACCCAGCCCACTCGGGGTGAAAATTGCAAAAAACACAGTTGATGGACAGAATGTAGAACAATGTCATACATTCACCCCAGTACAAGGATCTGGGCCTAAATTCATCGTTTTTTTGCACTCCACACCACCCTGGGTTAGACACTGGCTATATGCAAATCAGCTCTGACCCTGTGCCTCATGGGAACAGTCCAGTCCGAACTACCAAGCCATGTCTTTCCCAGACCGGAATCAAGCATCCAAGGACAGGTTTCTGGCTATCAGCCTTCATTCAGCCTGGATAGCTTGACTCCAGTGCTGTGGAGAGCCTGGGACTCACGTCTGAGCATACCCAGCCCACTCGGGGTGAAAATTGCAAAAAACACAGTTGATGGACAGAATGTAGAACAATGTCATACATTCACCCCAGTACAAGGATCTGGGCCTAAATCCATCGTTTTTTTGCACTCCACACCACCCTGGGTTAGACACTGGCTATATGCAAATCAGCTCTGACCCTGTGCCTCATGGGAACAGTCCAGTCCGAACTACCAAGCCATGTCTTTCCCAGACCGGAATCAAGCATCCAAGGACCGGTTTCTGGCTATCAGCCTTCATTCAGCCTGGATAGCTTGACTCCAGTGGTGTGGAGAGCCTGGGACTCACGTCTGAGCATACCCAGCCCACTCGGGGTGAAAATTGTAAAAAACACAGTTGATGGACAGAATGTAGAACAATGTCATACATTCACCCCAGTACAAGGATCTGGGCCTAAATCCATCGTTTCTTTGCACTCCACACCACCCTGGGTTAGACACTGGCTATATGCAAATCAGCTCTGACCCTGTGCCTCATGGGAACAGTCCAGTCCGAACTACCAAGCCATGTCTTTCCCAGAACGGAATCAAGCATCCAAGGACCGGTTTCTGGCTATCAGCCTTCATTCAGCCTGGATAGCTTGACTCCAGTGGTGTGGAGAGCCTGGGACTCACGTCTGAGCATACCCAGCCCACTCGGGGTGAAAATTGCAAAAAACACAGTTGATGGACATAATGTAGAACAATGTCATACATTCACCCCAGTACAAGGATCTGGGCCTAAATCCATCATTTGTTTGCACTCCACACCACCCTGGGTTAGACACTGGCTATATGCAAATCAGCTCTGACCCTGTGCCTCATGGGAACAGTCCAGTCCGAACTACCAAGCCATGTCTTTCCCAGACCGGAATCAAGCATCCAAGGACCGGTTTCTGGCTATCAGCCTTCATTCAGCCTGGATAGCTTGACTCCAGTGGTGTAGAGAGCCTGGGACTCACGTCTGAGCATACCCAGCCCACTCGGGGTGAAAATTGCAAAAAACACAGTTGATGGACAGAATGTAGAACAATGTCATACATTCACCCCAGTACAAGGATCTGGGCCTAAATCCATCGTTTTTTTGCACTCCACACCACCCTGGGTTAGACACTGCCTATATGCAAATCAGCTCTGACCCTGTGCCTCATGGGAACAGTCCAGTCCGAACTACCAAGCCATGTCTTTCCCAGACCGGAATCAAGCATCCAAGGACCGGTTTCTGGCTATCAGCCTTCATTCAGCCTGGATAGCTTGACTCCAGTGGTGTGGAGAGCCTGGGACTCACGTCTGAGCATACCCAGCCCACTCGGGGTGAAAATTGCAAAAAACACAGTTGATGGACAGAATGCTGTTCCTAGTAGGAGGTGGCTGCTTAAAAGATAGCTATAGTGTACCATCAACAAAAATCACGAAAATCCTTTTAAGGACAATTTATGCTTTATTCTACTTGTTATAAATTAACATGCTCCCTTAAAAGTGAAGTTATGGTTACAAATTAAAGTGGCTAGTGTGAAATGGCAAGTTATGGTTATATACACAAATCATAACTGGCACCATCGGAATGTAAATCATAACTCAATCACAGCCTAAGTGTTATTATAGCTAAAAGAACAATTATGCCAAGAGATTTAAAAATGTATTTCATTTTTTATACGTGCCCTTTCAGCACACAGCTCATAAGTAATGCCTTTTCATCTTTCAAATAATCATATAGCTTCTATAGGAGGTTTGCAATTTTGTAAAACTCCTTTTTATTTAGAATAAATCCCAACATACCTCATCCTTCCTACTCGGAGACTTTAATTGGTAAAAAAAGTCCCATGGTAGCTGTCTGATGTTACAAATAAGGGTTTGACTAGGGATTAATTTCGTATCTAATGCAAGCCTCAACAGATCTACTGTCCCACCCCCTATCGTATCCCTTCTGGGAGTGAACAAACTGGAAAGACATTGGTGTTATATTCTTTCAGAAATTGAATGAGCAATTAAAACTCCTTTAAATCATGTTTTTATCTTTACAAATTTGCTGTCTGTTCACAGACAGAGGTCAAATGTCAGTTGTCGTTTTACTAATTGCTGCTTATCTTATCCTGATAAATGGCATTTACTTTTCTTTCAATTATTACAGTTAGAGGTTTTTATCAAGTGAGGCATCTGACAATCCTTGTGCAAAAAAAGGCAGGATGATGTCAGTTTTGTTTTTCAACACACAACGTTTAATCTCCTAGTACATAAATAGTAAAAATATTTCAAAATATATCAGGAATTATGAAAGCACTTTTTTTGTAATTCAGAAGAGTGATGCAAACAAAGATTTAAATAGGACCAAAACAAATCAGAACACTTTACTTGGTGGCAAATGACAAATACCTGTCACTATATAGTTTTATCAGTAAAACCACCGGTCAGTGGGACATGTTGCAAGCATTTCAATGGAAATCTGCTGAATGCAAATGAGCGTGCTATCACTTCTTGCTTTAGGTATGTATTTTGTAAAAGTGATAGTTTTTAAACATGATTTGAGAAACATTCCTGCCCATGTCCTGATGACAATGTGTCATGTATATCCTATATGTGACTAGATTTGTATTATATATGGAGTAAACGTTTAGTCTATTAAATCAAACAAAAGTGTTTTTTGTACAGGAGGCATGCTGAACTTGTGCTTTTGAAGGTGCTCTCATATGGGAAAAAAAGAAAACGGCGGCTCAGTGATTTAAAATATATGGGTCAAGAGCATTATAGTTAGGTCGAGTAGATTATAGTCAGTTTAGTTAATCTTTATTTCGGTTTAGCAAACCATAAAAGATACACATTAACAATTATCACATCACAATACAAACACTTCATAACATAATCTTTCAAAAAGGTACCGCTCGACCAATGCATACATTCTAGAATCAGATTTCTAATCTATGACCTCTGTTGATCCCTAGAAGATAAATATCATTCAAACGTTTTTTTTAAAGTTTAATAAGATCATAAAAACATTAAAACATTGAGGAGTTACAGCAGTTTTTGTTATAAAATACCAGCAACCAGGCTTATATCCTGATTTTTTGTAAAGTGCTAGTGATACAAGGCAAAATATATATGCCCAAGTTAGTGCTCCAACTGTTTTTCCTTTTAATACTATATAGCAAATATTTTAAAGCTAATAATATTCTATATGTACTAACTAAAGTGCACGTGCAAGGGACCAGTATAATTTTATGATGTTAGGTTAAAATTTCAAACCTTCCTTTCTTCTTAATAAACTTACACCAAACAGGTACCTACTAACACTAAAGACCACAGTTTGAGAAGTGTCGGTTTTTAATATTCTTTCTGCCTCATTGCAGGATCTTACACCCAACAACCGGCAGATGGGTTTAATCCATTTACTTCTATATTTTTATAAGCAGAGCAGAAGAACAATATGTGTGCATCTTTTACTTTAGCACCCGTATGGCATAGTACACAACACTCCAGACCTTCCTTCCCTTGTTTCTGGACCCATTTAGCTGTATTCAAGTTTGTCTGTAAAACGCCATATCGGAATTTCAAGTATAAAGATTTTGCTAAGTGGGGGTGTACTTCATCCAAAAAGGGCTCGAAACTCCAGGTCGGTTTCATCAAAAGAAACCGTGTTGTTAAAGTACCAATGGGGGGTTATGATGAAGGTTGTTTTGAATGTAAGACCAGAAAATTAGCTTGAGTATTTTCTATGATGCCATAGACAGTCCAACAGGTTCCTTCCAAAAGTGCTTAAGCCCTAGGTTATGGAACCAAGTATGGACATGCTTCAGCCATGGTAACCATGCTCCATTTTTTAACCTTAGAATTTCCTCCAGCCCTTCCTTATAATGTATAAGCTCAATTGTTGACCACAGTCGCACCCTGCAGGTCTAGTAATAATTGTATGATTTTTTAAGGCCTTCACTGGCAGAGTTGGATGGGTCCTTTAAAAGCATAGTGATACCACTTTCAGTTGTTCAGTACTTGAAGGATGTAGAACTATGGAAGGAGATCCATTAATCTCCAAGGCAGAAGTTCTTGCAGATTCCCAGTACCTGCCCCATTGAATTCCTTCGCTAGAAAATTCTTGCTACAGGGCTAGAAGCAGCCAGCAAGCCCCCTAAAACTGGGACCTTAATCCACTGTTGACGGCTGTTTCTACTAGCGTAATTTACCCGCTGTGGCTTGGATAGGGTCTTATCAATCTGCAGGAAGCTGTTGTCCTGTGTAGAGTTCATAGTGGTCTTGAGTGTCAGAATCCTGAAGTGGGCTGAAGTCCGTATCACTGGTATGCACATTTCACTTTTTCCACAAGCTGCTCTTCCCCGCATTTCTAGTTTTAACTCAAGAGAACCACTTTGCCTTGAAAATCAGGCTAATAGCTGCCATAATCCACTGCCACGGAAGAACATTTTTAATTTTGTTCCTATTGGCATTATTTTACCTTCACCCACAAACATTTGAATACCCTAACCCCGTGACCAATTTACTTCAAATGTTTGTCTTATTGCATTTTAATTGTTTTTGCTTAAACCAGGTGTGAATATTAAGTTCTTGAAGCCTCGCCATATTGTGAATGGGTTTTTTCTCACTTCGAATAAAACCAAAAGAACACCACTGCAGTCACATAGACCATAGAGATTGTCACTATCTGCACTTGGTTAGTCTATTGCACATATACGTACACAACAAATCCCTAAATAGATTCCTGTACTGTTTTGATTTTTGAGGGACAAGAACAAAGCTCCTCACACACATACACACACACACTAGTACGATCTTTAAAGGCTCACTATTGTAGCAAGTAAATATTTACATAAATACGTAAAAATAATAGTAGCCTTAAAGAGTACCTAGGAGGTGGAATTTTAATAAAAGTAATTTAGAGAGAGAGGAATGGTGCACAGAGGTAGCGAACAAAAACAATTGTTTTTTCCTTAACAATGCAGACACTGCCACAGTAAGCATAGTGTGGAATGCCTTTAAGGCTACACTGTGTGGGGATTATTACTTCTAAAAAAATCCCCAACAAAGGGCACAAAGGTAAAAAAAGATCTGAGCTTGAGTCTAGGCTTGAGCAAGCAAATAGAAAGTACACTAATAATAGAAACCTAACAACAAAACAGTAGCTGCAACAGGCGAAGCTGGAAATACAGGAAAATTACTATCTACAAGGTTACTTGGCAAACACGGCCTACCTTCAGTAGACTTATGCGGAGAGCGAATATACGGGGAGACTACTTGTGTGGCAAGCAAAGGAGAAACAGGTCCAAAATAGAATTGAATCGCTGATAAACGAGGATTCTAAAGTACAAATAACCAGTCCCCTGGAGATTGGAGAGGCCTTTCTTAGACATTATGAGAAAGTATATCAGACCGATCAACAAATAACGCCTGACTGTATTATAAGCTTCCTAGACAAACTACCAATTCCAACCTGAGCAAAGAACATAGCAAAATATTAACTGTAGAATTCTCTACTGAAGAAATAGATACAGTTGTGAGTTCAATGGCTAATTGTAAAGCAGTTGGGGAGGATGGACTGCTAGTAGAATTATATAAAAGGTTCTCCCCAACTTTAAATGCACAACTGCTTAATCTTGCTAACTAAATACAAAGAGGGGGTGAACCTCCGGCCTCATTTCATACGGCAGTAGTAGTTAGCATTTTGAAGAAGGACAAAAGCAGGGAAAACATTAACTCCTATAGGCCAATAAGACTTCTCAACACTGATTATAACATTTTTACCAAGCTTCTTACCAACAGGCTTAAAAAAATTGTGGGATCGATAATTCACAGGGATCAATGTGGTTTTATAGCAGGTAGACAACTCTCCTCGAATACAAAATTTATGATAGAAGCTTTGGACTATTTTACTTAGAGGCACAGGTATGTTTTTTAGATGCTAAGAACGCTTTTGATCTGGTGTCCTGGGAGTGTCTTTTTTAAATTCTCGCTAGATTTGGTTTTCCAGAAAGTTTTATATATTTAGTGATAATTCTGTATAAGGACGCAATGGCATAAATATAAATCAACTCTAGAAATGCAGGCAGCTGTAGAAGAAGTAGGGGTACATGGCAGAGGTGTCCCCTATCTCCAATTCTCTTTGCCTTATCCATAGAGCCCCTGACAATAGTCATCAGGCAAAAAGCACTGCAAACTGCACCTTTACAAGGCATGACTAATATAAAACTCTATTCCGATGATATTGTTTTATTTCTTAAACCTGGGGAGAACATCCAAAAGGAAATATTGGGGATTTTTTCTGAATTTCAAGCACTGGGTGGCTATAAAATAAATAATGTTAAGACAGAAATGTTAATATGTCATTGCTAAGGTCAAACACTGCTACCAAGTTTTCAGTTATTACATAAATCCAGGCCCAGGAGGTATTTAGGGATCTATGTGTCGGAAAGAGTGGATGAACTATATACATTAAACTATGTCCCTGCATTGCAAAAAGTTAAGAGTTTATTAGCGAAATGAAATCAACTTCCAATTTCAATAATAGGCCAGGTGGCACTTTTACGAATGACAATTTTACCACTATTTATTTGCAGCAATCCCATGTGCACTACAAATGTCATTTTTACATATCTAGATGGTCTATTCTCATCTTTCCTATGGGCCAACAAGGTACCAAGATTAGCACTAGCCACTTTAAACTGCCCACACTCGGAGGGAGGGTTAGCTCTCCCAAACCTGAGGGAATATTACTATGCAACTTTTGCACATAATAAGCACAAATTTCATAACCATTTTAATTTGCCAGATATGGATAATTTTTCTATGATAACAATAATTTTATGATAAAAATAATGAACGAGGATCGTCACCTGCCTGAGAAAACCATATCATTAACTTATACAAAATGTATCAATAATATGGCAGATCCCCTCCAGCTACTACGGGATAAGTGGGTAGGGGATGGCATCGAACTGGAGGATGATGGTAAGAGGCGGTATCTTCCCCTAGAGTGGTGGCAATCTCAGCTAGACTCAGGCTAGTGCAGCTCAAAATTTTTCATAGAGTGTATATTACGGGCTTTGTCTGGTACAAATGGGTAGAGCTGAGGGAGGAGAATGTAGGTGAAGTTGCAGCCAAGAAGTCACATTCATACACATAATAAGGGAATGCGAACACATACAATCCTATTGGCAAAAAATACACGACATACTAAGTGACATACTCAGTTCAGTTCAGTATATCTTTATTTCGGTTTACATAAAACCATAAAAGATGCATCATAAAATTAACATACAATTTGTTAGAATGTTAATGTGCAAAGGGCGCAGTTTCTGTTGTAATAAATAACACTTCATCAAATTAAGGGCTATTGTTAAAAGAAATACATTTCATTACCTAACCACAAAAATAACAGATAAAATATATAAATAGTTAAAACTAGACATAAGCATTTTAAAATTCATTTGTAAAGTGAATTAAAAAATCTGTGTCCATTACTCCAATATCGGCTCAAAATCCATTATATATATAGCTCTAAATAATGTTCCCATTTGGTTAGCACAGATTACTAACACTTTGTAGCAATCAATGGATACACAAATTGCATTGGAGCACCATTAGGCCTAAGGTACATGTGAATAATTTATGGAATGTTGGGTCCCTGTTTAATACCTAGTAGATTCGGTTCGCTAAGGTTATCAATCAAAAAGGTATAGCTTGCAATAAATTCAAACTTATATACCAAACTGAATTCGGTACACATTGAAGGCAAAGTGGACAATTGAACTAAAAACTCAATAGAGATCTATGTATAAATATACCAAGCAACCAAATTTTATATAAAAAAGATCACTGAATTAATTTGTACCTCCCAACTGGGTTACAATCTAAAATACAATCAATAGTAGAAATAAACAGATTTAAAAAAAACCACCGTGGATGGTAATACAATGAATATCTTAAACAGTCAAAGTTAAAAACAGTCGACGCTGCGTTTCGGTGCTTTGTGATAGTGGACACCTTGTTCAGGACATTAAAACATTTGACTCCATATCTAGAAACCAAAAAAAATTTTTTTTTGTTTTCAATGTTTTTGTTCAAAATTTGATCAGTCAGTCACATTTGCCTTACTAATGCTATACTTGCTATTAATACTGAGCGTATCAATCTCTATTCTTAACTCTGCTAATAACATTTATCCACATGTACCCTGCGTTTAGGCAGTTTCTTCATGAGGACTTCATCATCGGATTATAAATTTAAAACAGTTAAAGATTATTTCTGAAGTCTATCACTTCAGATCTCTTGTTTTTCTTATAGTCACATTTAATCGTTTAGGTCTTATAATAGGACACATACCTGTAGATATGACAGGACTTTGTTTAAAAACGTTTCAATTGTTTCCTTGGTGGGTTAAAATTTCACTGGAATTTCAGATTTCCACTAGTCTATATAAACAGAAAGTATGAGACAGCTCAGGGTAATAATTTTTTGCCATAGGGCTTCTCTGTGGTTAATGTTAATGAACAAAGGTTACCTCTAGTCACAGAGCTAGATATTTCTGTGTGCACGGAGGGGCCACCGATAGTTGTAAATTTCTTTGGACCTGAGTAAAAAGTAATGTTTGTATTCTTTACTATTGTGCAAATATCCCATTGTTTAAAATGTCCTCATATATTCAATAATATACTGACCTGGGTTGTTATAATGTGAGTCTTTTTTTATATTCTGCACTTCATAGGCATGAGATCAATATTTGGTGATTCCTCAGATCCTCTTCTCATGATTTAGAAGAAAATCTGTAAATACATCATATATGATCTAAGAAGAATATTGGCGTAAAGACTATTACAGGATTCTGAGAATTAGGAGATGGACAACAAAAATTATGGACACTAATTTTTTTTTTTTTATATAAGCTGTTTTCGTGGGCTCTGCTTTCTAACCTGACCCTCGTGTTTTAAATAGAAGTAAAAATCAGACATAGCTCGTTACACATTGATACATATGGGGGCCAGAATGTCATCTACCAGAAATTTGTAATCTAAGCAGAAAAAGCCTTAAAATGTTAAAGGCAAGGGTTGCTAAGTTTATACCAATAAGGTTATAAGTCAGCAACCGAGAGGGGGTTATAGATACTATCTATCCTCCTTTGTGTGGAGTATTGCTCACCTCGCAACCGAACTGCGGTCTCCCTGCTCCTCCGTGTCGGCGTCTTCATGGGGATTCGAAGAGTGACGCGTATCATGTAAGCGTCTGTTTTTATGCTGGCGATTCCCACAACAACCCGGAAGTGAATAATTCCGAGTTGGGAATCGCGTGTTTGAGAATATACCCGATAGGCCAATAAATATAAGTTTCCATTATCACTATATTAACTCAATGTTGGGCGGTTTATATTACAGCCATTTTTTTAAATTAATTACTTATTTATCAGAAACGTATTCCTTAGTTTCGTGTCTTTACCCGGAAGTCGATTGCCGATTTCAACGGATAAAACTGATAGTTATTTATAATCATATTACTGTTGTCACATCGTTATTGATACATTTTTTAGAAAATATAAAGTGACACGAGAGCTGCCTATACATACCGAGTCTTCATGGTTATATTGATGAAGACGCCGAAATGTGTATTGCTCGGCCATTTTGGAATGGGCAAAGGAGGCATCACTCTTCGAATCCCCATGAAGACGCCGACACGGAGGAGCAGGGAGGCCGCAGTTCGATTGCGAGGTGAGCAATACTCCACACAAAGGAGGATAGATAGTATCTATAACCCCCTCTCGGTTGCTGACTTATAACCTTATTGGTATAAACTTAGCAACCCTTGCCTTTAACATTTTAAGGCTTTTTCTGCTTAGATTACAAATTTCTGGTAGATGACATTCTGACCCCCATATGTATCAATGTGTAACGAGCTATGTCTGATTTTTACTTCTATTTAAAACACGAGGGTCAGGTTAGAAAGCAGAGCCCACGAAAACAGGTTATATAAAAAAAAAATATATTTTGTGTCCATAATTTTTGTTGTCCATCTCCTAATTCTCAGAATCCTGTAATAGTCTTTACGCCAATATTCTTCTTAGATCATATATGATGTATTTACAGATTTTCTTCTAAATCATGAGAAGAGGATCTGAGGAATCACCAAATATTGATCTCATGCCTATGAAGTGCAGATTATAAAAAAAGACTCACATTATAACAACCCAGGTCAGTATATTATTGAATATATGAGGAAATGTTAAACAATGGGATATTTGCACAATAGTAAAGAATACAAACATTACTTTTTACTCAGGTCCAAAGAAATTTACAACTATCGGTGGCCCCTCCGTGCACACAGAAATATCTAGCTCTGTGACTAGAGGTAACCTTTGTTCATTAACATTAACCACAGAGAAGCCCTATGGCAAAAAAATTATTACCCTGAGCTGTCTCATACTTTCTGTTTATATAGACTAGTGGAAATCTGAAATTCCAGTGAAATTTTAACCCACCAAGGAAACAATTGAAACGTTTTTAAACAAAGTCCTGTCATATCTACAGGTATGTGTCCTATTATAAGACCTAAACGATTAAATGTGACTATAAGAAAAACAAGAGATCTGAAGTGATAGACTTCAGAAATAATCTTTAACTGTTTTAAATTTATAATCCGATGATGAAGTCCTCATGAAGAAACTGCCTAAACTCAGGGTAAATGTGGATAAATGTTATTAGCAGAGTTAAGAATAGAGATTGATACGCTCAGTATTAATAGCAAGTATAGCATTAGTAAGGCAAATGTGACTGACTGATCAAATTTTGAACAAAAACATTGAAAACAAAAAAAAAATGTTTTGGGTTTGTAGATATGGAGTCAAATGTTTTAATGTCCTGAAGAAGGTGTCAAGTATCACAAAGCACCGAAACGCCGCGTCGACTGTTTTTAACTTTGACTGTTTAAGATATTCATTGTATTACCACCCAAGGTGGTTGTTTTAAATCTTTTTATTTCTACTATTGATTGTATTTTAGATTGTAACCCAGTTGGGAGGTACAAATAAATTCAGTGATCTTTTTTATATAAAATTTGGTTGTTTGGTATATTTATACATAGATCTCTATTGAGTTTTTAGTTCAATTGTCCACTTTGCCTTCAATGTGTTTCGAATTCAGTTTGGTATATAAGTTTGAATTTATTGCAAGCTATACCTTTTTGATTGATAACCTTAGCGAACCGAATCTACTAGGTATTAAACAGGGACCCAACACTTTTTTCATATGTAACTACCCCTTTCCCTGTGACGTATCTCAGGGGTACCTCCTCTTGTTATTACAATAATTTATGGAAACCATTAGCTTAAAAATGCCTAAACTTGGTTTGCTAGACCTTAAAGTTTTCACCAGGCTTTTGACCTTATAAGGCTCACATTAAACAAGAATCTGCTAACACTAAAAACAACCTTTTAAGATGTATCAGTTTTCAATATTCTTCCTGCCTCTAGGCAATGTCTAGTATTCATATTTTTACAGATGGGTTTAATCCATTTGTTCCTTGGTTTTACATACGCCGGGCAGGAGAATAATATGTGTGAATCATTTTCCTTAGACATATTTTGACATCATTCACAATATTCAGTGCTATTTCCGTCTTGATTTGTAGCCTAGTTTAACTTATTTGTATTAGTTCGTAGCACTCTATATCTGAACTTTACGTATAATGATTTTGCAAGTTGTGGACGAACTTCATCTAAAATAGACTCAAAACTGGCTCCCTCCTTAAAAAGAAGAAACTTGGTTGTTAATGGACCATTATCTGTGCCATGAAACATGTCATTTTGAATGTAAGCCCAGAATGTTGTTTTTAGCAGTTCCCTAGATGTTAATGTCAACTGTGTCGGGTGTTCCCAAAAATGGTACAGGCCTAGTTTCTCAAACCAAGGAGAAACGTGTTTGAGCTACGAGATGTTCTTGCTCTGGTCAGTGCTTTATATCTCCTACAGACCTTCCTTATAGTCTGATAGTTCTTGGGTTGACCAGGGCCCAATGTAATAGGGGTCTTAATATTGCGTGGTGGTCTGGTCGCTTAACATTTAAATCCATAACAATCGGGATTAGGGGTGTTTGCACAGGTAAAAGTAACAATCTTCTGAAAAATGTGTTCTCTTCTGGTTCAAAACTCTTTTTGCAATTGGGTCCCCATAATTCTGCCCCATGAAGAGATGGTGATTGAGCTCTATGTTTAAAGACTTCTAGGGCGCGAGACACCGCCTTCGAGATACTGGTCCCATGCTTCTTTATTATAGGCAATGTGTTTTGGAGCAGGGTAATTTTCTAGTTGTGGCTTCCAAGACAGCTTTGTATCCAAGGTTATACCCAAATAGTTAAAGAATTGAACATATTCAAATTTTGATTGTTAATTGCTAGGTTCTTTTCAAAAGACTTGTGTGGGTTTATTGCCATATATTTTGTTTTGCTGGCATTTATTTCAAGGCCCTTAGTATTGGTATATGTATTAAAAGAATCCAATAAGCGTTGTAGGCCTTTTGGGGTTTGTGATATTAATATTGTATCGTCAGCAAATATAAGTGCTGGCATCAGATCCCCCCCCCCAACTTTGGGGAATCATGGGTACACCCGAGCAAGTGACTTGGGATATCGTTGACATATAAAGAAAATAGGGTGGGCGCCAGTACGCTCCCCTGGGGCACACCCCTTTTGACCGGGATTTCCTTAGTGATTTCGCCCCTCGAGCCCCATCTCACTTTTGCGAAATTATCCTCATGTAATCTTATTATTTGTGCGCGTAATTCCTTTGGCAATCCCTGAGATTTCAATGATCCCGAAAGTAAGTTCCATGGAATGAGATCGAAAGCAGCCCTAAGGTCTACAAACGCGATATACAAATGACCCTTTTTAACTTGATGTATTTCCAGCATAGACAAATGAATCTAAAAACCTGATCAATTGTGATGATTTTTTATCTGAATCCCGCCTGAAATTTGGAGAGCACGCTGTACTGATCATGCTTTAACATATCTCCCGGGATTTTGTTGGGGCCGGGCGCTTTCCCGGGCTTGACTGCATTAACTGCCATTAGTGTTTCTTCCAAGCTAAAATGGAGATCATTCGTATTATGGTTAACCACAGAGGCTGATCTAACAGGAATTTTTTCATTTTTTACTGCCGCATAGAGGCTGGTGAAATAATCCTCCCATGTTTTAGCCTCAAGATAGAGGTCCTTACTATCCCTACCAGTCTTGTTGCCCTTTATAATTAGACGCCAAAAGCCTACTTGGTCCTTGGACTTAGCTGCACAAATTAAGTCCGTCCACATGTTGTCATCCCATGTTTTTTTGCCATGAACAAGAATTTGCTTATAATTAGATCTTTTCTCCCTTATGCCCAATATATCGTTTATTTTAGTTGCCAATATAAGATCAGCTTTTGCTTCCCGACACTCTTTGTCATACCACATGTTATTTCTTGTTTTGAATTCTCTCCCATTATGATCTTTGGTAATTCTACTAACAATCGGTGCTAAAGCTTCATTCAAGGCATAATGTGCGGCCAGAGTCGGAAACTCTACTGCGGGTGAATCCATGTGCAGAGAGACGAAGTCTACAAAGGAGTCGTAAATCTGCGTCATGAATATGTGGCCACTTTACAGCTCGGTGATTGTTGCGGACAAGAACATCATCAGTTGATGTATTCTATCTTCATTGTTCTCACTGATATCAATAAAAGGGTCAGTTACTAATGTCAGATGCAAGGGGCGGTGGTCACTATCGGTTCTGGAGTCAGATCAAGTACATTTGGCCAGGGTTTGATTGATACCAATATATAATCTATGTTGATTTTGCAATTGCCTCTACTAAAAGTAAAAGCTTTTGGTCTGTCAGAGGGCAAGCGACCGGTGCAAGCTCTAATTCCCTGCCCTGTTGTTAATTTCATAATTTGTGTGACAGCTATACTACAAGGCACTGTCAATCTACTTTCAAGATCAGAAATATTATTTGGGGCATCTTCCTCTGCGAAGAGATTCTCAAAGCCCACCCCTGGTTCAAAGTTACAATTTAAGTCACCCCCTACAATTACCATTGCCCCAGGTTCTATTAAGTTTAAAAAGCTGTTTGATGACCAAAGATTCTTTCGTGGCCGGACTTGGCCTATTGTAGATGTTGATCAAGTATATTGTTTTTTATCCCATGTTTTGATTTTCACACCAATCAAATCCTGGGATGATATGTCCAACTGGGTTAACTCGATTTTAAGGGTTATTCTTATCCATATAACGAGACCCCCTGAAGGCCTACCTCTAGCTGATGGAATAGCATTAATACTAAAGGTCTTCAACCTTACCTTGTGAGGCGTGTCTAATGCCCAGGTCTCCTGCAATAGGCAGATGTCACCTTGCTTTATTTATTCCAGCCATTCAGTGTCCCTAAGATTCCTATTTAATCCTGCAATATTCCAGGAGGTAAGACGTACTTCTGGCACTTTCTTTGTTCCTGTCTTCATTGAATTTAGCCTGGGCCGTTTGGTTACTTCCTCTAAAGGGGGTTGAGAAAAGCTAGATGGTAGCCCCATGACTCTTCCACTCCTAATTGTCCATTTGACTCAGCTGTATTACAACTGTTTACCTCCCACTGTGTCTCCTTTAAGTACTGCCCTAATGGGGAGCATGTCTGCTCCACATTACAACTTAGCTGAGTAATAGCAAAAGGATATATGTTGTTTTCTCCATAGATTGGTTGTCAATCTAAGGCGTCAAGGTCAGATAGAGCCTGAAATCTATTTGAAGATAATAATATTGGGGTAAATGTAAATCCGTATTTGTAAAGCGCGAACTACTCACCCTTACGGGTCTCAAGGCGCTGGGGGGGGCCGTCGTGGAAATTAAGTGAGCTATTACCCAGAGTCACATGGTGCTGAGGTGAGCTGCCACTGGAGCCCGGGATCGAACCGTTAACCCTGTGGTCAGAGGTCAGCTGCCCTGGCCTCTGCACCACACCTGTTATTGTGAGCAAGTTCCCTAGGGTGTGGTTTGTAGAAGTATCTTAAGGGGAGTAGACAGATGCTGTTTTTTTTAAGGGAAATCTCCTCTTGCGTGTTTAGCAATCTTTGAACCATATGGGGTCTGCCAAAGTTTATTATTATACAATCGCCATCAATCTTCTTCGGGGAAATACCAATCCACCCTACTCTGTGAACCATTAAAATGTCATTTGAGTTCAGTGGGTTACATTTTTTATGTTTATACAGCCAATCGACGTTCATAATTTGCAAGTTGGTCCATGATTCACTCTGTTCCTTTTTTAGGGTGGGGACCCCAGCTAAAATTAGTACGTAGGGACATGAGGCAGGTGGTAACCCTATGACATCAGTACTTGGGTTCAAGGTTGTGCCTTGCAAGTCTTTTGTTACAACAGAACCCAGGCGATTTGTGGATACATTTGGGGCTACCTGTTCAGAACATATAACTTGTCTTTCCTCTTTGTTATAATCTGTTCTGTGGATCTTGCTTGGGTGCTTTTCTCCCTATTTTCTCTTTGTGAGATGGAATTTTCCACGCGCGTACTATTGTCCCCCGTTACTTGTTCCAGCTAGACTAAGAGTTTGGGGACCCTCCAGTTTCTTCGATTCACATGCCCTTTCTATGACGTCTAGGTAACTAAAGTCCCTATTACCTCCCATATTTCCTATCACTGCATATCGATGATCTACCTTTTTATCAAAAATGCCAAACTTTTTGTTCATTAATTCAGTAATTTGTAATAACATAGACCCAAATTTTGATTCTAATATTGTTGTGAATGTACAATCTTGAACCCCAAAACTTTCTTTCATTGTTGGCATAGGAGGGTGGATAGCTACATCTGTCTGTGTGCTAACAGTATTTATTAATATTACAACTTTGATCGTCTACATGTATGGTTGTTTGGGGAACGGGGCTAGAACCCCCTGGACTCCTAGTTTTAGATTTTTGATGACCCATGACTCGCTTCTGCTTTGGTTGGGGCACTTTCCCTTTGGGTTCTTCAGTTGCTTTTGGAGCTTGGGATCTTTTTTCTATACCCTGTCTAGTATAATCATTTGAGGCTGGGTTTATTACTGGCGATGATATGCTTGACAAAGTAGATGTCATTGGTTTGCTTTGAACAATTATCTTTGGGCTTAATGGAAGTTGTTGTGGTGAGTCGTTCAAATTAGAAATGAATGGATGTTTATATGTTGGGAGTTGTGTAAGATCCAATGACAACCGTCTCTCAGTCATTTTGATTTCATGTGTCAATAGGGATTCTGCTCTAGTTAAAAAGGCATCTAGCGTGCCTGCTGCACCTTTGCCCTTACTCATAGTTGTAGACATATGGGTAACAGTAGTCAAATGGTACCTGAGTAAAGAAGGACCAATAATCAATACCACATCGGTCTAAGACAGTGCACACAATCTTATAGTCTTACCGGACTGTTCAATACATAGGATCAGTTCTCAGGGTGGTAGCCCAGCCCAGTCTCCTCCGGTCGCTGATGGGCGTGGACGGGCCCGCCCTTGGCCAGGGCACGCCCAGGCGTCTTGCGGTGCTGGAGGTGGCGTGGCAATTTATCATGCCTCCGGGCGCGAGAGCAGCGTCAGGATAGCGCGAGGCTGTTGGGTAATGTAGTCGCTGCCGTTCCCCTCACGGCGATTAACTTCAAATTGGAGCCGGTCCACTCACGGCGATCAGGCAGGATAGACCATTTCCCTCACGGTGAGGTGCAATAAGCTGACAAGCGTCCTGTGGTGCGGGAGGTGGCGTAGCAATTTTTTGCACCTCCGGGCGCAAGAGCAGCGTCAGGATGGCGCGAGGCTGCTGGGTAATGTAGTTCGCTGTCGTTCCCCTCACGCGATTGACTTCAAATTGGAGCCATTCCCCTCACGGCAATCAGGCAGGAAAGACCGTTTCCCTCATGGCAAGGTGCAACAAGCTGACAAGCGTCCCGCGGTGCGGGAGGTGGCGTGGCAATTTATCACAACTCCGGGCGCGAGAGCAGCGTCAGGATGGCGCGAGGCTGTGGGTAATGTAGTCCGCTGCCGTTCCCCTCACTGCAATGACTTCAAAGAAGCTGACACTTAATGTCCTTTGTTTCCCTCGAAGATATTATGGGTTCTTTCTTCCCAGGGGAGTTAGTCTAATCGTCGTCAATGTGGCAATTTCTTCTCCTTAGAACGAGGAACACAGTCTGTTACAGATGGCCGTCTGCGGCAGGCCATTTGCTTAAATGACTGGCTGTTGCTTCAGCTAATAGGAGTCAGCTATAGTGACGTACTCACATTAGTCCTCTGCCCAGAAGCACGTAGATGCCTCTTGAATATATGGGAGCCTACTGATCTGGATAATTATCAAACAGAGTGGGCTACATTGGGAGTAATGTTGGCAAAGAGAAATATTGCACAACTGTGGGCAGTGGTGCAACTACCCTCAGTTGAGGCCTGGGAAAAAGATCTCGACTGGTGCATGTATAGAGAAAAGACTGTTTACATACCCCGGGGTTGCCCTAAAAAATTGTCCCGAATTTGGAGCCCGTGGAACTCCTACCGAAGGGATATCTGCAGCCCACCACGTAGCATTGACCAGGATGATTGCCCTACCCCGTAACCTGTCCTTGCAGTGTAATGTTGCAAAGAGCTGTTACTCATTGTCTTCACTAGGTAAGAATGTACTGATTCCTCTGACCTGTATATCTTATGTCGATGAATGTTAATAAAAAGCAATTTAATAAAATAAAAAATAAAAAATGAACGAATATAAAATCGCAGATCCTATGAGGATAGTAAAGAACCCTAAGAAAGTACGATACAAGGTTCTCAAGTGGTGTCTAAAACAAAAAGCCCAACTGTCAAAGTATTATGGAATGGCTCTACATGTTTGGCCGATCTATATGCCGGGGAAAACAGGTTGTTGCAACCTGGCATACTAAAGAAGTGGGAACAGAATGGGTACAGACATGTGGGAGACTTTCTTAACTCAGATTCCTGGAAAAAATGGCCAGAGATAGAGAATGGGCTGCTTCACTCTATAGATATGCTTAAGTGGACGTTTATTCAAAGCAAGTGCTTTTTTGAAAATATTGATTCAACAGCACTAAGAGCAAGATTAAAATTAAGTGAGGCGCTTCTAGAAATATCGAACAAGCGGTCAATAAGTAACTGGGTGAAAAATGTTAATGAAAATAAGACCTCTACTGGAGGAAAATAAGATCCTTGCGGTGTCCTGTTTGGATTCCGTCAGGACGCTCTACTGTTGCTCAGTGTCTTAATCTATCTATGTTACTGAGCAAATATACTGTTGCCCGCCCCAGTACCATCTACCTTGCCGTCATGGATCTGCCCTCCGCATTTGATTGCATTAACAGGGTCAAATTGTGGCAGTCCATGAGGGCAATGGGGGTGGATAACAGCATTGTTCATTTCCTAGAGGACATGCATAAATCAACCAAGGCTAACATTAGGTTCTGTCAGGACCTTCGGTTCTCTAGGGACCTTGAGATAAATAGGAGAATACGGCAAGGATGCATCTTGGCCGATTTTTGTTTAATTAGTATATCAATGAACTGGATACTGCACTAAGAGCCACCGGGGTTGATTTTCCATGTGTAGGGCGGCGTGGCATTCCCGTCCTGCTATATGCGGACAATGCCGTCCTTATACCCAGGACCTCAATAGGTTTGCAATCTCTTTTAGCAGCATTTTCTAGATTTATGACTGACTGGGACTTGGCAATAAACAATTCAAAATCTTACATAATGCAAGTGGGGCAACAACCTAAAAAAAGCTTTTAATACAGTGTTGGCCCTGCTAAGATCCCCCGTGCCAATGTATTTTTCTACTTAGGGGTTCTTTTTGATGACCAACTAAAATGGGGTCCTTTGATTCTAAGGAAAAAGGGGGACCTGGCCCGGGTGAAAGCGGCAATTTTGAACTTTGCGACCAAATTAGGGAAGAAGCCAACAGGAGCCATGCTGAAAGTGTATCAGGCCAAAAGCATGGCCGTAGCTAGCAATCTGAGGTTATACTGCTGCGTATATCCTCCAAGTGGCGGAAAATGACTTTCTGAAGCGTTTAGTGTGTGTTCCGTGCGGAACTTCTAACTTAGCGGTCCATGAGGAATTGGGTGTCCCCTATCTAAGTGATGTCCTTGCACTGCGCCCCCTGGTGAATTTGAATAAGTGCACAAGTGAATAATAAAGTTGGTAATTGTGCTACTTATTTCAATTTTATTCTCACGGGGTCTTGTTTTATACGCACCGCACTTGGTAATTTTTGCACTATTTTTTGGGACACATCTTCATTATTTGAGGCAAGATGGTTACCAATGATGAGAAAAGTGGGCATAGCTGGTGAGTACCAATCAGAAAGCTCTATTGGTGGTGCGCACGTGAGGTGCCATCTTGTCCTCCTTTTTTCACAATTTTCCTAGGGTTTACATGTAGATTGATGTAACCTCTTTTGACACATTATTAAATATACATAGGCGGTATGGAGATATGGTGACTGTCATGTGAAAAAGTTTTTTAATGTAAATTAAAGAAAGTCTAGGCAGTAAAGTGGCAGGACATTACCTTGGGTTAAAGTGAGGAGTGTTTATGTGGAAAAGAGTTAACCCCTCCCCCCCACACACACACACTTATACAACTATCCTCCAGATGAGGAGCAGAGTTGGCCTAACAACTAGGACGCTCGACCTCAGACCTGGGGATCTGGGTTCGAGTCTCGGTAACGACGCCAAAAACCTCCTGTGATTCTGGGCAAATCACTTAATCTCCCCGTGCCTAAAATGAATGCGTGTCCTCATGTAACGTAACTGGTGCTATGTAAAGCGCTCTGATACCTGATTCAGTTCGGGTCTAGTTTGCGCTATATAAAACTCTGCAAAAAAAAAAAGGAGCCTTTAAAGAACAGGTATGTTTACTTATATTGCGTATTGAGTGGAGGGCGACCTGTTTGTTCATTCCCTCTGTAACTCCTTGTTGATTGAGTACCCACTTGCCATGCCTGGCAGGCTAAACTCCACAAAGTTAAAGAGCTGGAGAGACATTATGCCGTAAGATCAGGCTCACTTATAAAGTTTGAGAAATGCTAGCAGTCCATAGGAAGCTAGTCAGCGAATTGCATAAGATGGAATGTTAAAGGGAAATTGTGCAATAAATGGCTTTTTTTATTAGCTTTTATTAGACGTGCTCTTATGTACTTTTTAACAACATTATCGATAGTGATGTGCTCTGTGGATGGACCATGCTTGTATGAATGTGTCAACCAAAATTGAAATGGAACACCGTGAGCACTTTATTTTGTTTGTGTACAACTGTGAATTGAACTCTAAAAAATACAAAATAACTGAGATAAAAAAAATGAAAAAAACCAAACAATATGTGCAGTGGTGTATCAGTAGGACTGCTCCTAAACCTCTGATGCAAATTTAAGGCGGATAGAGTGCAAAGCGCACGGCATACCGTTGCCTTTTTAAGTACTACATGTAGTTCCTCGTAGCATTCTGCTATGCACCTATACCAGAGCAGATCAGGCTGTGTCCAAAACATATTTGATAAATATAGACAGCTAAAGGCTGTTCACATCAATGAGTTAGTTTCTAGAATTATTGGCAAATTGAAGTGTTGCCTACCTACCTGTCCAAAATCCCCACTTCTAAAATTATACAAAATAACCAAGACGGCATGTTATGCAGCTATATAGTATACTGGTGTCACCTCTAGTGCATAATAAAGAGCACATCTGCACGCGGGTCCCTCTTTGGTGTCGGCCAAGGAGTCACCACACTATAGAGTTCTTGCATTGTTTTGGAGTGACGCAGTCCAGCGTGTTTACCCTACCAGATTCGTCAATATGGGAAACATATATCAAATGGAATGCATCTGTTGGGCCTGCCTGAACACTCAGATTGTATACTTTGCATCAGCCCTTAGGGCTGCAATTCTGATTGAAGGCTTTTGGAGACAAAGAGAGAGTTGATGTTTAGAAGGAGTCACTTCAAGAGGTCGTCACGCGTGGTGATAGAGTTACCCAGCAGCGGCGTAACACAGGCCCCGCATCTCCCACGGTGCGTGGGGGCCCCGAGCTGTAGGGGGGGGGGCCTCAGCACAGTACTCTGGTTTGAGAGCAGGGGCCCCTCCGTGTACCTCGCAGGGGGGCCTCCTCAACTTTCGTTACGCCACTGTTACCCAGTCTAGCGCTAGTACATAATAAGGAATACATGTCGGGTGAAAGGCCCGGGTGCGGATGTACTCTTTATTATGCACTAGAGACGCCAGTATATATTATATAGCTGCATAACATGCCATCTTGGGTGTTTTAACTTGCATATTTCTAAATGGGGTCATTTCAGGTTTGTTTATCTTTCTGATGTTTTTCTTGCATTTACAGCTCAAACATGTAATGATGTAGGGTGTTTTCAATAAAATGCTCGTTGTGTCTACTTTGACATATGAATTGACTATCTAGGAGTATTTGCTTTCCGGATTCCACTTTCAACTCACTAGGTAATTTAAATAATGTATATATTATGAGACAGTTTACATGGTCAGATTTGAGGATACTAATGGTACAATTAAAAAACATGTTCTGTGTTGTTGAGGGTCAAAGTGGGATGAATATACATTCTCCAATTGTCATTTTTCAAGTTTAGAATGAATTGCCATGTATTGTGACGCTTGTTAGTTGGTTTTGTTAAAAAAATACATGGATCTTTCTGCCATTTTCTCTCTTTGTTTTTACTAAAATGTAAAATGAATTGTTATGATTAGTGATAAATACTTATTGGATTCAAGGTTAATAACACTTTTTTTGTATTATATGATTTTTCTGATATGATGTCTATGATTTGTTTTTTCTGACCTGAATGAATTAGGCTTGTTTTATGTAATGTAGGTTCTGTCAGGTCTATTTTTGCATCTATTTAGACGAAGTAAGAGAAAATAATAGATTGTTGTAGGTTTTTACTATTTAAATTATTTTTTTAAATATTCATGTTTTTAATTGTATATATCTCTTTGGAATTGACAGTCCTGATGAAGTCCGTGATTTATAAGCAAAACACGTTGGCTGCTTTGCTGTGTTTTAGGCTAATCATCACAAGAATAGTAAAGAATACACCCTAAAAATAAATTGACTTCCTTCGTTTTTGCACGGAAGAGACTTAATTATTGTTGTTGTTGCTTCTCTGTTTTGTATTATCTGTCCAAAACATGCTTTCTCATCTCATGTATGCACCGTCAACATTCTGAAGAGCAGGATTTGGTAGCAGCTTCCAGCTTGCCTCTGCGCCTCATTGTGAGCAGCCTCCGTTATTCCTCCCTAAGGCTTCTTAACACATGTACAGAACAATACTTATGAAGGGTGCTTAATTGAGACAGTAAGCTGCAGTGGGCAAGCCGCCTGCTGACTGCAGATACTGACTCGGACATAATAATATTCAAGAGAACCCCCTCTAGGGACATGAAGCAGTACACTACAATCATATACTAAAAATCAATACGTTCAAAACAACAACATTAGGTGTATAGGTACAACAATTTACTGCTATGTTCTGTAAAGCAATATTATGCAGAATGGCAACCATGTACTGAACTAAAAATGCATTTGCTACTAAGATTTACTCAGCAATCCTAGGTGCTCAAAGAGAACAATGTATTGAAATAAAAATGCATTTGCTACGACATCTTAGCTAATCATAATTGAAATAAAGAAAAAAATATCTCTTTCAAAGCATCATCACATTAGAGAAATGCAATGGAGTACAAGAGGCATAAAAAGTGGCAAAGTTTGAAGTTCACAATACACTTGATGTAATAGCTGGCACGTTAAACACACACATGCACGTTCTCTGGGGTTGAGTTGACAATTAACCAAGCTACCACAATTGAGCAAAAGATTAAACATACTTGACTCTGTGTAAGGGAACACGTTTCATTTTTAATTTTTAAAATGTAATTTATTGAGGTATTTATATAATGCATCACAGCTTGCAGTCCCTGTCTAAAAGCCGGTCCCCAGTTTCCTTACTACAGTTGAGTTGTGGTGTCTGTAGTCTCCTGTAACAATAAAATGACGTAGACGCTAAACTTTAATACGTGATCACAGCTGAGTTTTGCGGTCACAATGCCTCTGGCCAGAGCCACCAGACAAGGTGCGTTTCGTAACGTTATAAAGAAAGTCACAATGTTTGGCAGAGAGTACCTCATCACACTAAATGAGTAAAGGATGTGGTTAATATTGATTCTTCTTGTAATATGGCTGACAGTAGTCATTAGCCCTTCCTTAGTGTTCTTACCTACTTAGTCTCCCAGAATACCTGTGAGTGTTCTAACTTGTACCAGAGTGTTCTATGAGTGTCAGTTGAGGGTCTGGTCAGCTGGCGAGGTGTTGTACTCTGCTGTGTCCTACAATAAATCTACATGTAATCAACTAGAAGTATCCTGTCATCTATCACCATCCTATTTACAACATTTTGGCGACGAGGATGGGATACACTCAGGTACAAGTTAGAGCACTCACAGGTATTCTGGGAGACTGAGAAGGTGAAAACACTAAGGAAGGGCTAATGACTACTGTCAGCCATATTACAAGAAGAATCAATATACAACAGGATGCTTCACAAAGAACACAAGATTACACATAACTAGCTGGTCTGTTGGGTCATTGCCTAATAGATCAATTATCATGTATAGTATAGCAAATCTACTCAACAGGGCTGCTCTACCTCTACATTATTGCATATGTCTACATTTGGCAACAGCAGCTTAATGTTACTTAATGAAATTAGGAAGAATGATTCAAGTCAGCAGGTAGAAAGATTGATACAAGGACACTTTATTTAATATGAGACTTCTGTTGGAGACGCTACTTTTGTTGCTTTAACTCATCATCATACTTCATATAATGTACTATTAATATAATAAATCATATGGATGCTGCCTGTCTTTACTCAAAAATCCATTGTCCACGCCCTTATCACATCGAGACTCGATTATGGTAATATTCTTTACCTGGGGTCAAACAAGGCCGTGGTCAGTTAATACAGAATTCGGCTGCCAGACTTCTTTGCAGAATTCCCAAGGCCTCCCACATTTCTGGATACTTACGAGACCTACATTGGCTCAGGGGGGAGAGCTGTATCAAGCTCAAAGCCCTGAGCTATATGTTCAAAATCAAGGCAGGCACTGATCCCCAATACCTTCAAGCACTCGTCCGTCCCTATGTTCCCTCCCGCCACCTATGCTCTGAAACCGTGGGCAACTTTGTCGTGCCTAGGGTCAAACTCTCCAGAATGGGAGGAAGATCATTTTCCTACCTAGGCCCTTCCATCTGGAACACTCTACCTATTAACATTCGCAAAGAAACTGATTACATCCACTTTCGCAGAAATCTTAAGACCTGGCTTTTTGATCAATAACTTCATCTAAATGGCCCTCGAGTTCTGCTTTATGTCCACCCTGGCGCCGGGAAACCCTTTGTGGGTAGCTGAGCGCCTTACAAACCCAATAAATAAATAAATAAATAAATAAAGGGCCCCACTTAGACTATGACATCAACTCACTAGAGGATCACTTGGCATAGTTAAAGATCCCCACCTGCCTGGCGGGGAGCTCTATGATGGCTACCCCTCCCTAAATAGGGCGAGGCAAAAACTGTGACCTTGGACCTGTTGAGAACAGACTGCCGGGTCAAGGTTCTGCCTGTTGAGCTAGCTTAAATTCCGTCACCTGAAATTAAGAGATTCCCCTACCTCTAAACAGGTCAAAAGAACTGCAGTGTTGGAGGATGAGCATTTGCAGTTTTTGTTTTTGATGTCCCAGATAAACCACCTTTTAAATGACTCCCAAAGTCTCTTTTTGCTACTTTATGTATGGAATGCTCATTTGACTACTCCTATGCTCATTTTATCCATTCACTCAGGTACACTTACTCACCAAATGTTGAGCACGTAAGAATTCTTCAAAAGTACTTGCTGGTTTCTGCATGATCTACAAACAGACAAGAAAAATATCAGTTTGTCACTTGGAAATCTAAACTGATTCTTGTATTAAACAAGAAATGTATATTCTATCACAGGACTGCATGCCAATTTTTTAAATGACATTCTGAATTAAGAGATTTCTCACTGGAATAAAAAATGCCATGAAGCAGACAGAGATGTATACACTTAATTCTTAAGCGTTAACTGTAGGAAATTGGGTTTCTGGTTGGCAGACGTATGCACCCTGTCTAACAGGGAAACACAAGCCTAGTCAGGGGGAGTCAGATACACTCCATAATTTAACCTGTGCTCATCCTCTGGTAGCTTGGCACAGAGTAGTTTGGCTTACCTTAAAAGGCAATGTGTAAAGTATTTGTGCAACACTTCAAACAGTAACAGTGCAAACGCCACAAAAATACTTCACACCAGTTTAGAAATATATATTATGATTTTATAAATAAAACAAGACCAAAACAACAAAAATGAAATAAGTAGAAGTCCAGATATGGATGTTTAAAGATTAAATGCAAAAATAGCACTTAGAAGCAAATATCACTTCCAGAGTTAATTGGTCGCGCTGGACCGGGACAAAGACAAGAATTCAGGCTGAGCATGATAGAGCATGGACCAGATACAGGACCTACGCAGGGCCCACTGAACAAAGATCCTTAATCCTGGTGGCAATACGAGATGCGTTGATTTTCCTCACACAAGGATGGCGGTTCATTGGTTACGAAGACTAAGCACTGGTTCAGAGATGCGGTGGTTCTGAAGCTGATGCACTGGGTTTCTCCACACAAATGAAGGGATGTGCCGATCATCCTTCATCAGTGACAGCGATGCAATGGTTCCGATCCAGCAGTTCTGATGGCGATTTGCTTGTTCCAAGTGCAATGCACAGGTTCTGTTCCTGCGGCGATACGTCATTTATGTTCGGCGCAGCAGAAGATGCGTTGCTTTGCAGGAGAAAGTAAAACACCTGGGTTCACTTCTAGTGAACCAGGCACAGAAGCAGGGTTATAGACTTTGATGTCTCTGAGTCTTTGAAAAACAGGAGGGTTGTCAGATAGCCCTTGGAGTCATTCTGAGTCAGGGGATGTGGGTCCAGTCAGAGGGAGCAGCAGAGAGCACAGCAAGGCAGCGATCTTCCAGAGCAGTAGTACAGTAGTGCAGAAGTCCTCAGCACAGCAGTCCTTCTTCTTGGCAAGTTGATTTCAGGTTCAGAAATGCACTGAGTTAATAGGGTCAAAGCAAAAGTCCAATACTTATACCCAGTTGTGCCTTTGAAGTGGGGTGCCTTCGAAAGAAGGGTCTTTGTAGTGCACAGAGGTCCTTTCTAACCTACATTCATACTCACTACATTTGTGTGTGAAGGGCCCAGCATATTTCAGGTGTAAATCTGATGCTATGTCCTGCTCCTTTCTCCCTTCCTCCCAGGAAGATGTATGAAGTCACACCCAGCCTTCCTTTGTGTGGGACTTTCAAGAGGGAATACACAAAGTGAACTGTCACCCAGCCCAGCCAGTGATCAGAGACAGGCAGCAGGCACCAAATGGCTAAGAGCAGGAAAATGTCAAACTTTGAAAAGTGGCATTTTCAAAATGATAACTTCAAATTCAACTTTACCATTAAAGGGGATTTGTCATTACCATTCCAGAGGTACTAAACATGACTACTCCCCTTCGCTCAATTAGGAATCATATCTAATTAAATGTAATAAGGAATCCCCAATGTAAACACATGAGAGGGGTAGGCGTCTCAGTAGTGAAAAAACGAGTTTTGAAGTTTTTCACTACCAGGACATGCACAACATAAAAGTACATGTCCTACCGTTTGATTACACAGCATCCTATCCTAATGGCTACCTAAGGCGTAACTTAGTGGTAACTTATATGTGATAAAAAGGGTAGTTTAAGGCTTGACAATTGGTTTTAAATACTAAGTTGAAATGGCAGTCTAAACTGCACACACAGGCTCTGAAGTGACAAGCCTGAGATATGATTACGGGGCTACTTATGTGGGTGGCACAATCAGTGCTGCAGGACCACTAGTACCATTTAATTTACAGGTCCTGGGCACATGTAGTGTACTGTACTAGGGACTTACAAGTAAACTAAATGTGCCAATTGTGGATACATCAGGGGAGAAGCACTTGCACTTTAGCATTGGTTTATCAGTGGTAAATTGCTCAAAGTTCTAAGACCAACCAAAAGAATCAGAACAAATAGGAGGAAAGCAGGCAAAATGTTTGGGGGAAGACCACCCTAAGGATGTCAGGTTTAACACGTGCCTCGCCCCAGCTGAAAGTGGGGTGAGCTACCCAACCCTTTGGAGTGCTCATCACTAAGGCGGAAGAAGCAGGAAAGACCATCAGCATTGGTGTGGTCAACCCCAGGTCAGTGTTCCACCATGAAGTCTATTCCCTGTAGGAGGATGGATCACCTCAAAATTTGGGAATCTCATCCCTCATTTGGATTACCCACTTGAAGGGCCTGTGGTCGGTCTGAATCAGGAAGTGACTCTCAAACAGGAATCGTCTCAACTTTTTCAGTGCACGGACCACAGCAAAGGCTTCCCTTTCAATAGCACTCCACCTTTGTTTCTTAGGCAGAAGCCTCATTGATATGAAGGCTACAGGTTGGTATAGGCCCTCTTCATTCAGCTGTTATAGCACTGCCCCTCTGCATTGGTCTGAGGCATCTGTTTGTACAATAAATTCCCTGGGGAAGTGAGGAGCCATGAGTACAGCGGCTACGCACATGGCCTTCTTCAGGGAGTCAAATCCTTTTTGGCATGCGTTTGTCCCAATACCATTTTTGGCCTGCTTCTTCGAAATCCGCTTTGTCAAGGGGGCAACAATGGTGGCATAACCCTTGACAAACCTCCCATACTACTCAGTGAGGCCTAGGAAGGCTCTTACCAAATTATGGCCTCTATAGTTTCTATCTTGACCTGGGGGGGGGCTGAACTTAGCCCACACCACCAGGTGTCCTAAGTACACCACAGATCCCTGCCTTATCTTACTTACTGGTCTTGATAGTCAGGTCTGCCTGTTGCAGATCCTGAACCATTTCCTGAAAGAGGTTGTCATTCCAGCTGCTACTGAAGACAACTATATCATCCACGTAAGCAGCACTGAGGGCCTCCATGCCATCTAAGACCTGGTTCACCAGCCTCTGGAATGTGGCAGGGGCATTTTTTTTGCCAAAGGGCATTACCCTGAATTTATAATAGCCCTCAGAAGTGGAGAAGGCTGGTGTCTCCGTGGCCCAATCAGTCTATCGGTGCCCTGAAGTAAGGTAAAAACGTACTCACAAAGTGGGCAGCTCCTAGCCGATCAATCAGTTTATCAGCCCGGGGTGGGGCGAGCATAAGACATGGTGACTGAATTAAGCCCCCTGCAATCTATCCAGAACCTGACTTCAGGTGTAGCGCCCGGTAGGGCAGCTTCTGATATCAGCACCAGGGGCGAATGGTGGGTTCCATCACCCTCAATTCCAGCATCTTTGAAACCTCATCTTTGATGCTGCCCTCTCCTTATTAAACAGCCTGTAAAATGTATTCTTGACAGGGAGACTGACTCCTGTCCATACATCATGGGTACGCAGGTGGATAGTCCAAGGGTGAGGGAAAACAAAGTGGAGAACTGGCCCAGCAAATGGTGACAGTCCCTCTGCTGTTCAGAAGTCATGGTAGAGGAGAGGCTCACTCCTTTCATTGACCTATCCTTCTCCGTGGAGGCCAAGAAGTCGGAGAGAGGTTCACTCTCCTCTTCCTCCCCTCTATCTGTCACCAGCAGCATGCTGACTTAAGTCCTCTGAAAGTGTGGTTTGAGATGGTTTATATTGAGCACCCTCTGGGGATGCCTGGCTGGGGTCTTGAAATACACCAGGAAGGTAACCTCCCCCTTCTTCTCAACAATCCCATAGGTCCCAGTCCAACAGTCTTTGAGGGTCCTGAGCTCTACGAGTTCCATCACCGAACCTTTCTGTCCAGGTTGCAATTCAACAGGATGAGCTGTGTGGTCATACTGCTGCATCATTACCTCCTGAACTAGAGCACTGTGGGGCCTTGCCTGAGGTGGAGCGGGAGGTCGTTCCAGGCCTTGGCTGCAAGGTAGGAAAATAACCTTCTGTTCTGGTTTTGCAGATGCATGGGACAGTGGCCAGAGAGAGGCCAGAGAGAGGTCAGCTGATCGGAGGATGTAGTGTGTTTATCTAGGTACCTATATTGATACTCCTATTTCTGACCCTTGTCCGGTTATTAATTCACTAGTATCCATACAGCCCTCCTGCCTTCTAAATCCCAGGTACTGAACTGACTAACCCCTTACAGAGAATTCTTGAGTCAGATTCTTGGCAAAACAAACTTAACTTAAACTGCTACTTACTTACTCCCTTCCACGTATTAGGCATAGGTCAGGTACACCGGGGTAGGCCTAGTTAGAAGCACCAGTTGAGTACGATTAGTCAATGTATATATGTATGTATATCTTTTATCCATTTTAAAGTATCATATGGCTAAGAAACCATATCAATGCTTTTACAGTATTATTTTATAATCCTGCTTTTACTGTATGCACTTTACTTAACCTTAAGTATTGCAACTGTAGCGATTCATTTCTCTTGTATGAGAAAGAGACTGATCAATAAATAAACATCTTTTATTGAACACGCCCATCTCTTCTTTCTCTACAAACTGGTGGAACTAAGTATGCACGTACTGACTGAGTAAAATAGCTGTCTTTTGTTTTCACACGACTCTGGAGATATACTCTTGACTAGGGAGAGCAAAGTTGTCATGTTCTATGGTTGTCAGAAACTAAATCCCTTCTTGTCTATCCAGGGAGGTTAAACTCCTCCTCGCCTATTCGAGAAAGTTTCTAGTGAACTCTGAGCTAGCTGGCACACAAAACTTTAAGTCTAATATCGTCAGTAGAAGACCTAGTTAACCTCTGTCCTACGTCTATACTATTGAAGATATTATTCCAATGCGCAGAGCCTATTGGGAATATAGGAACTACACTACATGGCGCCCAACGGTTTGGTAAGGCGATAAAACTAACGCAAGGCATTAGAGTAACTCAGTCGTGCTTTTCCACACAGACCCTCTCTCCCATAAAACTCCAAAGACGTCTGGAGTGGGTCAAAGGTTAAATCCGCCAAACTTAGTAGGAGGAGACTCCTATGTATAGTTTTTGGTTTATTCAACGTTGAAGGATACACTGTTCCAAAATATTGTGCACCTAATCTTTGTTTCCGTGAAAACTTGATCTGCAACAAAAAACCTTCCTGTCAGTAAAATGTCAGACGGTGAAGGAGATAGGGAGACAGCTAGATTAGCAGCTCAACTCCTAGCGGATGACACAAGTCTCCTACAGCAAGACCCGGATGCAATACTCATCCCGGTCAGCATAAGAAAAACTATAACTTTAAAACTGGGGCGTGGCCACGGCGCTACCGAGCATGGACGCCTGAGCCCTGAGCTCCGGGTCGGTCTCGGAGATTATCCTGTTGAAAGACCCCCCCCCCGCGACGCCGACACTCGGGCTTGATCCCTGAAGGTCGCGGGACGCCCTGGCGCCGATCGGGAGTGAGCTGGGTCCCGTGGTCGCGGGGGACTGGACTCCTCAGCGGGAGCTGCGGAGGCGGCCGCCGGCCATCTTGCCTGGGCTGAGACTCGCGGCCGATCCCCGGCCTAGATTTTTGAGGGCCGCCGGAGATTGACCTGCTGCGGGCGGCTGGAGGACGACGCTGGCGGGCGCCCTGACCCAGAGTGCGAGAGGTTGCCTCCTGGGAGCCCGACACCTAGGATCCGGCGGGCCAGGCACCGGAGCAAGGAGTGCCGAGACGCTGGTGCTGTGAGGAGGTTTGGAGCGGGCGCCGGGGGCGGAGGCGCCCGGCAGCGGTAAGCGGCGCTGAGCCCGACTGGCGCTTTGACCCTGTGACGGCATCGGCAGGGCGCCGCCGGCCTGGTGTCTGGGGGTGTCGACTTGGCTGTGGAGCTGTTGGGCAATGGCGGCGCTGAGACTACACTGGTAGCCGTGAGGGCTGTGGGGGCCTGAATTTACCTGGAGGGGCCCCTCGTGACCCGTGGCGGACCTTGGCGGCAGCGACCCTGACACGGCGGATTCCTTGGGGCGGCCTTCTGGCCCTGGGGGAGCCCGGATCCACTCTGCTCACGTCCTGGACATTTACATTAGAAGCTGCCAGTGGGGACAGCCCGGGAGTGGCGTGAGGTTACTGGTGGCTTTGGCTGTTGGCTGCGGGGACCTGGAGCGGAGGGTGCCCCCTGGGGGTAGCGGGAGCCGGGAACTGGCTGTGCCAGCTGGATGCCCCCCCTTCCTCCTTTACCCTTCTCCGTGCTGGACCCTGCTCTCCCATCGGGTTTGCCGGCGGGCTCAGGACCTTGGCCCTCGTTGAAGAACAAGTTCGGGTAATCCTGTAGTGTTTGGCATCGACGCGGTCACTGGCTTGCCTCCATGGGGAAGCCGCGGAAGGGGGCGGGCGCAGCGCCACCGGACCAAGTTGAGGACTCCCTTGATGCCCTTGACCAGCAGCAAACGGGTGACCGGGCGGCAGGGCTGCAGCAGCAACAGATGGACCAAATTCTTAAGGCCATAGGGGACACGAGGGAGGCGTTGCACCAGGACATCGCCCAGGTCTCCACGAGCCTTGGCCTTTTGAAGGCGGATCATGGCAAGCTCGCAGACCGCGTCAAGGCCACTGAACTGGTGATAAAGACACTGGAACCGGCCCAGAAGGCATCGGATGTCGCATTGGAGGCCTTGACTCGCAGGGTGCAGCAGTTAGAGAGGAGAGCGGCTGACGCAGAAGGGCGCAACAGACGCAACAATATCCGCGTGGTGGGCCTGCCTGAAAATATTGAGGGGGACGATATGGTTGCGTACTTGGAGAACTGGCTGCGGGCCGTAGTGGCCCCTGAGGGCTTGACGCACTTCTACACCTTGGAAAGGGCTCACAGGGTCCCGGCTCGTCCCCGGGCTCCGGGTCGTCCTCCCCGGCCGGTGATAGCTCGGCTGCTCCATTTCAGGGACCGGGACCTTATACTGCGGCAGGCCAGACTGGCTGGTCCTTACAAGGTGGACAACGCATCTGTGTTGATCTTTCCGGACTACTCCCAGGAGGTTCAGCGCAGCCGTTTTTCCTTTGTCACCATCAAGAGAGCTCTCCGAGATGAGGGGGTGCAATATTCTCTGCTGTTTCCAGCCCGCCTGAAGGTGCTGGTGGATGGAGTGACGACGTTCTGTGATTCCCCGGATGACGCTTGGCAATGGTTGGAGCGGTATCGTGCGGGCAGGGATGGCTCGGGTGCTTGGACGGAGAACGCTGAGGCCCGGCCGAGACCGCGCAGGAGCAGGCGTAATCGGAGGAGAGAACAGGGCAGGAGATCCCCTTCGGCCTCACAGACTGCGCAGGAGAGGAGAGACGCTCTAAAGGCGGTGTCGGACATCTCCGGAGTGGTGCCTGAGACTCAGATGGTGGACACGGGCTCCAGATTGGGCTCGGATGAGGCAGAGCCGGGAGGCTCGGATGAGACTTCGGACAAGGAACCTGGGGGGCTGCCTCAGATCACACCACAGACTGCTGATGGCCTACTAGATGAGTGACTGCGGGACGCTGAGTAATGGACAATAAGGGGGTCTGCCGGTCCAGTGGGATGGACGCATTATGGGCGGATGGGGTCCTGCTCTCTGGGTGGATAGTACTGTGGCTGTGCTCTGCTCCCTGTGGGGGGTGCTGGGTCCTGGGCCTTGTTGATGGGGGGTGGTGCTGCCGGGGGGGGGATGTGGGAGGTATACTCTTAGTCGGGATCGACCTCTCCTGGTGGGACGAGTTTTGGCTGTCCGGCCGGCTGGTGGGTGGTCACCTCCTCGATCTCACGTAATTTGTGAGTCTCTGGTATTTACCAGAGTTTCCCTCGTACTCGGGGGTTGGGTTTGGATGGGTGACAACTGTTTGATGCCTGTTCTGGGGGTGGGTGGGGTGGGAGTTGGTTGGGGATGTTTTGGGATTGTTGAGTTTCTGGGTAAGGTCAGTGTGCCGATGAGACTGTGGGGGATTGGATTCTGCTATGTGCCCATTTATGGCGGCTAAATTGGAACTGAAGTGCATTACCTGGAATGTGCGGGGGCCCAACTCCATGAGGAAGAGGTATAAAGTACATGCATATTTAGTCCGGAGGGGGGTCCAGGTGGCTTTCTTACAGGAGACGCATTTAACTTTGGCAGAGGGACAGGTGCTGCAGCGGCATTGGAGGGGGCAACTCTTCTATACTACTTACTCTGCGTATGCTAGGGGGGTGCTAATTTGGGTACGGGCGGGTGTCCCCTTTCAGGCATTGACTACTAGAGTGGATCCGGATGAGAGGTTTGTGGCAGTGTTGGGGAGGCTAGATGGCCGGGATGTTGCGTTTTGCTGTGTGTACGCCCCTAATTTTGATCAGGCTGCGTTTTTCTCTGTGTTGTCAAGCCGGCTGCCGGATGTGCTTGTGGGCACGGTGTATATGGGAGGGGATTTTAACTCGGTGGAAGATGTTGAGATGGACCGTTCCCATCCGCCGCTTGCTCGGTCGGTGGTGTGTAGAGTGGCCAAGGCTCGGAGGGACTGGCAGGACCGCTGGGGACTCCAGGATGCGTGGCGGACGTGTCACCCCACGGATAGGGATTACTCATTTTATTCGGTACCACATGATTTGCATGTGCGTCTTGACGCCTTCCTCTGCTCGAGTGGGGCTCAGGAGCTTACGCGTGATTGTGAGTATCTGGCGCGGACGATATCGGACCATAACCCTTGCCTGCTCACGGTCCTCTGGACAAGGCAGCGGCAGCCGGTTCCCACATGGCGGCTGAACCCGCTGACGCTGGAGGACCCAGTTTTTCACGCTGAGATGCAGAATTGCATCGCGCGCTACTTCCTTGAGAACTCGGGAACTGCGTCTACTCGAGCAATTGAGTGGGACGCCTTCAAAGTGGTGGTGCGGGGCGCGTGCCTCTCGTCCTCGTCCGGGGTTCGCCGGACGCTGTTGGCTGATGTCACTCGGGGGGAGACCGCTCTGCGGCAGGCGGAGAGGAACAGTCGTGAGGCGGGCAGCAATAGAGAAGAAGTGTTGGAGGCTCGTGAGCGAGTGGCCACCCAGGTGGAGAGGCTCCGCTGCTATGACTACCGGGAATACATGGTCAGAGCGCATGCGGAACGGGATCGGGTCGGCACACTGCTGGCATGGTTGGCCAATCCTGATACTAGGGGCACGCCGATTTTGTCGCTAGCAACGTCGGCTGGGGGCACGGTCCATTCGCAGCTGGAGATTAACACTCAGTTCCGGGATTATTATGCGGACCTTTATCGGAGCCGGATGGCTGCGTGCCCTGCGGCACTGGATGCCTTCCTTGAGGAGGCCCAGTTGCCGCGGCTGGATCCAGAGCAGGGGGCCTCGCTTGGGGCGGCTATTACACAGGGGGAGATTAGGGCGGCGATTAAGCATATGGCCAGGAAGAAAACGCCAGGAGGGGACGGCCTCCCAGTGGAGTTTTATGCGGCGTATGTGGATCTCCTGGCACCTCGCCTGCATCAGGTCTATGGGGAGGCCTGGGAGCGGGGTAAACTGCCGGCGTCGGCGCGCGAGGCGATTGTAATCCCGCTGTTGAAAAAGGGTGGCCTCCCCACGGCTAGAACGGCGTATCGTCCGCTATCGATGCTCACGGTGGACTACAAGGTGTTGAGCAGGATCTTAGCGACGAGGCTAACTGCCCATATGTGCTCGCTGGTACACCCGGATCAGTCGGGCGTTATCCCCACCAGGAACACCTCGACGTGCATACGGCGCCTGATAAGGGTCATGGATGTTGAAGGGGAGGGTCCCACGGGGGCGGCCGTGCTGTCGGTGGACATTGAAAAGGCATTCGACAGTGTGGAATGGCCTTATTTATTCTGCGTCCTCCTTCGGTTCGGGTTGGGGGATGGCTTTGTCCGTTGGACGAGGTTTTTATATGAGTCGGCTACTGCTCGGGTCCGGACGGGCCGCTCTATATCCGCGGCATGCTTGGTCGGTCGGGGTACCAGACAGAGTTGCTCCTTATCCCCGCTCCTTTTCGCTTCGGCGATTGAGCCGCTGGCGGCGTGGGCCCGGCAGGGTCAGTCTTTTGACGGGGTACTGTCCCGCGGCGACTTGCATTATATCTCCTTGTATGCCGACGACCTCTTGTTATTCCTGGCAGATGTAGATGCGTCCGTGACGGGAGCACGGGCCTTGCTTCAGGAATTCGGGACCCTATCGGGCCTTCGGGTCAATTGGACTAAGACCTGCCTTTTCCCCTTGACCACCCGCTGCGCTCAGCCCGAGATGCTGGATGGTCTGCGCTGGGAACCGGATTGTCTGCAGTACCTCGGAGTCCATATCTATCACACCCATTCGCTCCTTTATGAGGGGAATGTGGGAAGGGCCATGAGGGGCATTAGAGGTAGCATGAGGTTTTGGCGCGTCCTTCCGTTGTCTGTGGCAGGGCGGATAGCTTTGTTGAAAATGGTGGTCCTACCGTGATTACTTTATTTTTTCCGCACGCTACCGGTGTGGATCCCACTCTCTTTCTTCCGCACCTTGCGATCTATGGTGATAGGCTTTATCTGGGGTGCTGGCAGGCGACGCATAGCCCTGAATACCTTACTTAGGTCCCGAGAGGAGGGCGGCCTAGCCGTGCCGGACTTCGAATGGTATTACTTGGCTGCTCAACTTCAGTGGCTCACGCAAGCGGTGGCGCGGGAATTTAGAGGACCGGACGGCCCGCAGGGTCGGATTGGGCAGCGCCATGTCCTGTCCTTTATTGTGCTCCAGCAGGAGCTTCGGTTAGAACGGCTGACTCTTGAAGAGCGTACCCTTCGCAGGTGTTGGCTGCGTAGCCACAGACGGGCGGGGTGTCGGGCGCCGTATGCACCGGAGATACCCTTGGGTATGTGTACTGCCATCCCGCATGGAGGGGATTGGTCGGCGCTTGCCCGTTGGGAGGACCTCGGGGTTCACATGCTGGGGGATTTATACCAGGACGGCGCCTTGATGCCATTTGGTGTCCTGCAGGAGGCCTTCGGCCTGCCGAGGGGTGACTTTCTGTTACATGCGGCTTTGGTTGCTGGGATTCAGAGACGCTGGAAGACGGGGCTGGTGGAACCTCCCACGTCACTGGGCTGCCAGTATGTTGTGATGGCAGCTGGCACCTATAAGGCAATCACATGCCTATACAGGAGGCTGGCGCTGGCTGATCCTCCTCCCCTTGACGGTCTGCGGGAGCGTTGGGACGCTGACCTTGGTCGACAGATACCGGAGACGACCTGGCCTCAACTGGTGCGCAGGGCCTGGAAGGGCACCCGTAATGTTCGATTTCAATTGGTTCAGTATTACACACTCCATAGGGCGTACTGGACTCCTGCCAGAATCCGACGGATCTTCGGAGGTACACAATCGTTATGTCCGCGTTGCGCCGCGGAGGATGCTGACTTTCATCATATGTTTTGGTCGTGCACAGGGCTTGGCACATATTGGATTTATGTTTGCGCTTGCCTGAATGTGGTTACGGGCCGTCGGGTTGATGCAGACGCGGGAGCGTGCCTGCTCCTCTGGTTTCCCCACACTCCTGCCACCAAAATTACTAGCAAATTCTATGATTTGGGGTTCATAATGGCCAAGAGGGAACTTACTTTACATTGGAAGTCTAGAGGGGGACCTAACTTTCTGAGATGGCGGAGGTGCTTCCTGCAATGGGCTGCATGCGAAGGCTCTCTTAGGCTGCAATTAGCTAGACGTACGGCCGCCGACAGGGCACTAGATGCTGCCAGAGCATGGAACGCGCTTGTGACGGATTTGCAGTCACTCTCGGAGGCTGAGGAGGGTGGAGAAGCTGGCGAACCGGCGACTCCGGAAGGGGGCGCGGGGCGAGGGGAGGGGGAGGTGGGTGAGGTGGAGACAGGGAGTTAGACAGGGCGCCCGGGGGTACGGAAGGAACGAATTAGGTGGGTCCGTGGGCCTGGAGATGGAGTGGGGGTCCTCAGCAACGCTGGCTCCTGCCTGGCCCTATCTGTGGATAAACGACGTGAGGGGAGCTCTTGCTGCCGATTATTGGATGGGTTTGACGACTGCAATGAGGGGAGGGAGGCACACTGACATGGGGGGGTGGGGGTAGAGAGGGAGGCGGGATAGCTTGAATAGGGACTGTTGCGGGGGATGGTAAGGAAGTGTTATGATTGAGTGTGCTTCGTACGAAATGCTATGTGAACCAAGATTGTCTGCTGTGTGCGCAAACTCAATAAAAAAAGTTTACAAAAAAAAAAACTTTAAAACTTATAGAAAATGGACTGACATCAAGAGGTGGTACAGTCATATTTGTAATTGAGGCACATGAATATCGGCAGACAGAGGTATTCTATTCATGGATAAACTTTCCAGCAGCAAACGCTGTAACAAAGGAGTTCCACTATTACAAAATAGAGGAACCACCGGATGAGTACACCCCTTTCGAGGAGGTGGAAATCCCACTCAAATACCAAGAGCACCTGCTCTGGTTTAAAGGCGCCCTAAAACATAATGATCACATCACCAGGCTCGGTCCACTAGGTAGACCAGGAGCAACGTGGCCGGTTCTAGCCAGCTACACACCACATCCAGACATTGAAAAAATGTCAGTACCAGAACTATTAGCACAGTTAAAACAACTGATTAAAATACACAGACAATTAGTCCAATATGTAATGCGGACTTCAACAGTCCAACCAGCTATTAAAATTCCACAGCTGACCCCTCATCAGGGGAACACAAATTAAATCACACCACAGAACATACAGTCCTGTCTAGGTAAAGTACCCATTAAAAGGGAACAAATTCCATTCTGGTTAGCACAGAAAATAACTCAAATAGAGGCGGTATTTCCGGATACCACCCCTGTTGAGAAACACAGAATTCTGACTATCTGTCTTCCAATGGGGATCGCACCACATGTGGAGGACTGTGACACTTGGGGTACAGTCTTTGCTTCCATTTACACAAAAACACATGGTGTTCCGTCCATGTCGGTAATACCAGAGGTGCTAAAGCAGATTCAAAATGAATACGGTCTAGAACCTGCTTTAACTCTGGGTATGAAATTACTGAAAGACTTTAAGCAGGTCTCGGCAATATTACTAGCCAACATAAAGGGGGAAGCAGCAAATGTGGCAATCCGCCAAAGGTTGAAGGAAACAGATATAGCAGACCAACCATTTGAACTTGCCAGAATCATAGAAAAATCCTATGAAGAACTAGGAAGAGATAGTTTGGGTGGGAAACCAGTGAAACCCCAACTAATTGAAAATCCTGAAAAGGTATTTATTAAAAATAATATAAACACTCCAAAAAAGAGCTGGGATGGAAATAAACAATCCACTCCCAAAGAGAAGAAATTCCAGTCCAGAGGAAGGTCTCCTCGGCGGAGAGAAAGATCTCCAGACCAAGGACACAAGTCTCCCCAGAGGGAGCCCTCTGAGAAAAATACAACCTTAGGAATAGGGATAATTTAAAGAAACCTGATAGATATCAAGATATTGATACACGTCCATCTCGATCTTTTCAGACTTCCTCGCAGAAATCAGAAAGAAGAGGACGGTCAGAACACAGGGAAGAGCACGTCAAGTCCAAAGACAAGGAACCTGCTCATCAAAATAAAAATTTCCAATTTCCAAAGAAGAAGGTAGCCAGTATTAAAGTAATCAAACATGCCGAGGATCCTGAGGACACAGCTGAAAAACGGAGAGTGGGCTCAGACAATGCTAGACAGCGCAGCAGAAGTGAGCATAGCTCGCAAGATCCTGGTGAATCATCTGGAGACAGTGGACACGAATGAGTACATTCAGGTGGAAACTGCAGATACCAGAGTTAGCAAACCTCATAAAATATATGAAATAACTTTACGTATAGAGGGAGATAAGACTAGGAAAATAAGGGGTCTATTTTGGGATAATCTCTCCAAAGGTTATGACATCCTTCTAGCTGAAAAAGACTGGCCACCAGAGTTTGTCAGGGAGTGCCCTCATGGCGAAGAAATGATTATGCCTGCCTTCTCAAATCATATTCCAATACATCAAAAATATACACTTGCAAGAAAGTGGGCAGTAGCCCAAGCTCCTGCATTATATAAAAATCATGTGGGATGGGATGAGGACTCTCCTCCTCACAAAATCCAGTTAAAATCACAACCAACTGCACAGAGGCAGTACCCAATTAAGCAAGAAGCTAAAAAACAGGTCAGGGAGATCTTAGATCAACTTGAATACCAGGGGTGATTGAAACATGCACCTCACAAATGAACAATCCTTTGTTTCCTGTCTCCAAACCAGATGATTCATATCGTCTAGTTTTGGACTACAGACACCTTAACTCAAGTTGCAAAACGTTTGCAGTACAAAACTCACACAGTGCAGCACTAGTATAATGCGCAAAAAATACAAAACCACATTAGACATTTCTAATGGATTCTTTTGTCAAAATATAGCACCTTAAAGCAGATATTTGACCGCTTTCTCAATAAATGGCTCGCAGAAAATTTCTGTCGTTTGCCACAGGGGTTCAAGAACAGCCCAGGATTATTCTCAGCGAGAGTAACAGAGTTACTACAAATGTATGATGATGAGGCATTATCTTATGTCGACGACATCTATCTAACAGATGATGACTTGGATACTCACTTGAAAAGAGTGAACACCATAATACTTGGGTTCGCTGCAGAGGGTTACAAATTCAACTTCAAGAAGTCAAGAATTGCCCATCTGACTGTCCTATTTTTAGAATATGAATTATCAAGTGAAGGCAAAAGCCTGGCAGACAATTTCCTGGAGAAATGTGCTATAATCCAAGCACCAAGAACACTGAAAAACTTACAATCAATTCTAGGTTTCCTGAATTTCGGAAGAACTTACATTATAAATTACGCGGAGAGGGTTAAACCTCTCTATGACTTAATAAAACCAGATTTTAAAAGAATCAATTGGACTCAAAAACACACAGAAATTTTGAGATCTTTACAAACAGACATGTTAGTTAAAACAAAACTACAAACACGCGACAACACACGCAACCTTGTGATTTGGGTCATCCCAGGAAGATGCAGATTTACATACCTAACCTCTAATGAGGGAGAAACGGTACCAATAGCTTATAAATCTCATTTGTACACAGAAGCTGAAAAAACATTCAGCATTAAGGAAAACATTGTTCATGCGGTTCAAACAGCTGTAGCAAGAGAAAGATACCAAGCTGACGACAGACGGATTACAGTCAGATCAGCAGAATCAGCCTTTGAGGCATTAACAAGCCCATGTAATTTACCTACAATGGCACTAAATCCAAAATGGATACAATGGGAAGATTCTCTTGCTACAGACAGTGAAATACTATTTTGACCCGGAAATGAAAACATTTAAAAATCTAGAATATGAAAGAGAATATCCTCTGCCTAGCGACATTCTGCCCATACAACCTTACGCCTGCGTAATATACACAAACAGTTATGCAGAACCCTCAGTTTGGGGAAAACAAGCCTACAACGCCACATTCGAGATTGTAAAAGACGTGTGGCGAGGAGGTAAATTGAGACCTCTGTTTACAAAAACACACTCAGTGGAAAATAATTCAGAACAACAGACTGAAATAATAGCGTTAAAAATGGCGCTAGATAATGCCGATCGCGAATTCCCGACACTAATAGTGTGCGATTCGTATTAGTGCGTCAAATCATACTACGAAGACTTGCAGAAATGGGTTCAAAACGGTTACAAAGATGACACAGATGCCACAATAAAGCAAAAATCGCTTTGGGAACAAGTAGTTCTTTTACAACAAGAACTGCCAAAGACTTGATACATTCATTGAGTCATCAGCGTGATGGCGTTCACGCTGCAGGGAATTTATTGGCTGAGACAGCCACAGCAGAAGCAACTAAATCGGCTCCCGTAGCTACAAAAAAGCGTTCAGGAAAATACATTGACGGGGAAACAATACTGGCGGTGAAAACGTCATCAAAAGGCGACTGCTCAGCGCTACCCATCAACTATCCACTCAATTATACATACATAATCGATGCGAACTCCGTTCCTTTTGCTCAAATCCCTGGAGTGGGGGATAGGGTAATTCCAAACACGAACAGGAGAGGCTTGTCAATAGCAGACGCACATATGGGTGAGGGTCTTAGACACCTCAAACTAAAAGATTCTCTGGAAGAATTGCAATCCACATACTGGTGGCCAGGAATGAGCCTGCAACATCACATATTTGCAAAAAACTGTCCAAACTGCAACAGAGATCGCAGTGTCGACCGAGACGGTGTTTTACCATGGCGGTTCGCTCAAGACGGGATTAAACAATAAATATATAAAACCCAGTAGGATTAATGTGACAAATTAACATATAGAGACTATCATCACTTAAAATGTAGACCCCAGCTCTCGGCTGACGTCTGAACTGTTATAAAAAGATTTGCGAGTCTATAATGGCATATACGCATGGGGCATGCTACATTCTGACCATTGCCCTGCTTTTTAGCTCTCGAGCTTATGGGGGGTGTATGGCCAGCATGGGCATTGCATTGCGGGACTCTTATCACTTCCTTCCTGAGGGAAACGGGATGGTGTAAAGAAAAAACCAAGGCATAGAGCAATCTATAACGGCAAAGGTATTAGGTTCGGGAGCTGGGTGGGTCAAACATTTAATAAGTGTCCAACGTAGTCTTAACAATCTAACAAGAAATTCTCTGAAAGGTCTCAGTCCGTACGAACTATTGTTTGGGACTAGAATGTTAATCCAGGACCTCGACAGTCAAACTTCAGTGGTTAAAGAAAAATGCTTTGATATCAAAGATCGTTTGGCTATTTTACAGGACTTAAACGAAAAGAGAAAAGACCTGAGCAACATAAAGTTGAAGCAACAGCCAACAGCCACTGAAGAGAAACCACCTTTCCCAGCAAGGCCTGTCTGGATTCCAAAAATCGGGGATCTGGTCAGGGAGAAGATTGCGGTAAAGAAGGAATTTGGGCCTTCTTACAGAAAAGCAGTACCTGTCTTGTCTGTCAACGGGACAAGATCAGTAGTATTACCGCCCCTTGCTGGTAAAAAGGAGAACCGAGTTGTATCCATCGACCTGGTTAAACCACAATCATGTGGCCGATAACAAGTAGTAGGCCAAGTGGACTCCCAAGAAGTAGTAGAACACCAACGTTTGCTACAAATACAGAGGTTCAAACTGAGAGACTAATCACAATTGATAAACCTACAGTGAAACAACAAGGACTATGCAACAAAGCCATGGAACTTAAACCTCTTGAAACCCAAATTAAAATCTTAAATCAAGAAACACCAGTCTACAATGAGGTAACCACAGACTATGCTAATGAAACAAAGAAAATTCAAAAAACAAAAAGGAATCCAGAAGCAATTGAAACAATTGACAGAACAGCATCAGGCTACTTCATCAACTTCGATGATTTTTCTGAGGATCTGAGTGAACCTGAGGAACAACCGACAAAAAAATCTTTTAAAAACAAAGCAAAGGAACTCTTTCATCAACTAAAAGAAACTTATCTGATTTCTCCATGGATTGAACTTTGGGTGGCACTAGGAGTACTCATCCTCATACTTTGGCTCATCATGGTACTATGCTTGGGACATTTCATTGAGGGAAAATATGTTACAATGGACACAGCAAGTCAGAATATCAACTTGGTCCTGAAACCACACAAGTCTTCACACATCGAGAAAAGGGAACTTTCTTCAGTGAACTTCACAGCAAATCCTATACCAGGTGGGGTAGCATGGGACAAAACTGATTACGAAATCTATGGTCCGGTCGAGCTCCTGAAGTATCCTCATCAATTCAAGATTTCATTGAGTGACTTTGTAAAACCAAGCACATTCGCTGATGATTGGGACTTTGAAAGTATTAATGATATGATGTCAGATCTAGTGATGTCAGCTAAATTTACAGGACATGATTATTTACAAGGTTCATCTAATTATGACCAGATGTATTGTTATAACCACTATGGTAACCATTTTCTGCATAAATCTGCTCAACCTAGAAATGTTTTAAATTACAACCAATGGGAACATTGTGCTACTCCACCAAAAGGCAGTTCAAAAACATTTTATGATAAATTTTCATACTTCTCAGGGTTTAACACAAGTGATGCAGAAACGTTTTATTTTAGACTGTTAAATAAGACAGGAATGAAAAACATGCTTACAAACACAAAATTGATCTATTCAGAGACATTTTTTGAAAAAATGAAAACATTTGGTTATGATTTTTGGAACAAAAATATTGAAACTAAGATAATCTGGGGTACAAGAGATTGGCAAGTGCAAGGTTTAGAATCATTATTTAGAGCCTGCATGATCCCAGAACAAATTATATTTTTGAATGATACAATTCAACAGACTACCTGTCTTGGCCTAGCCAAAATTAAAGACTTAAACAAACCGTCTATTCCAAAACCAACACCCGACAGTAATAGCACTACAGATGTTGAGATAGACGTATCACATATTTTGAACCAAAACAGAACACATCCTGTTTGGAAGAAATGGTTGATCTGGCCCACAGACACAAATAACTGTCATGATTGATTCCTGAACAAAAAACAGGGGTTCACATTGACCAGGCCAGACCCTAGATACTCCCAGAGACAACATCCAGGGATTGTAACTACTTACAGTGTAGGGAAACTCTGCCTCGAATGGCTACAAACATCCACACTGGTTGAAATTAAGCAACACTTGACTTTACTTAAAGAAGGTGCAGACTTGCGTGATTTCATTATGGGACCACGCAAACAACGTTTCATAGCGGCCTCTATATATGCAGCTTACAATGAAGCTTGAAAAGTAACTCAAATTGAAACAGCAATGAAAATACAGGAAATTGACCGTGTTAATTTGGAAAAATCGTTTTCTGTTGTGGACAATGGGTTAATGACTCTGTCTTCCAGAATATATTCACTGGACAGTATTGTATCATCTGCAATCGATATAATAGAACAAGACTTACTGATGTTACAACACGGTCAGTCCCAATTGCGTTCTATTGTACAGCTTGGCTGGACGTTACAAAATCTGCGTTCAGGCTACGTGCCTTGGCGTTTAATCAACACAACGTCACTATTCACTATCTTTAACCTTACTGATACACAGATCAGCTTGGCACAAATGGGTGCAGAGTATACAATTCTGAGCATTGAAAAACTTGAGAGATTACCATTGACAATGTCAGAGCGACCTGTCATTGAATGGATAATACATGGGATAATAACTATTCCGATAACAACTTTCCAGTTTCGATACTGTCAAAAATATATACAGGCAGGCCAGTATGAAAGGTTGGGTAAAGGATACATTAAGTCAACATGGAACTTACCTTATACACACACATGTTACAGTGATAAGGGACAGAGTGTATTTCTTAGTGGTAACAATTGTGAAAAATCACTAAGTGGTATACTTCTGTGTCAGGGCATAAGTTTACATGGGGCCTGCGAGGGGACTTCAAATAACCTTTCATGCCACCAGCTCGGCACACCTGCAGCACGAATAGAACCATTCTTTAGACGGCTTTTTAACGGGGGCTATGTTATAATTGTGGATCACAGATGTTGTGGCTTGCTGCCAGGAAAACCTTATCTAGTAAGCGTGACTTCCATGGTCATTTGCTGTGAGCGAGTATTGTTTCCGAATGACACTCCAGACAGGGAGGGAAAAATTTGGCCCAGTGAATATCTCTTCTATTCGAATTGATACTTTAAGTAGAATGAAGACTGTGCTCCTACAGACGCCAACCCATTTGACGTCATCAAAAGAAACGTATGATCTCCAAGTTGCAAGGACAACGGGAGAGATACATGTATTGTTATCAACAAATTGCCCCCTACACTTCGCAGAAATGCTAAACGAAATCTTAAATATTTCCGATACAAATGGTATCGCGAGTGTATTTAAGACCATTTTTTCGGGACTGTTAACCCCATTCAAAGCAGTCCTGGGTATTTTTCCAAATTTCGTCCATTCCATCTTTGGCGGACTTCCTCTCCTGTTGGGACTCCTAGCAGGCATCCTATTTTTGCTACTCTTGCTTCGTTATGGCAAGCCATGTCACAGACAAGACTCCAGCAACAATGGAAGAAACGATCCTAGCTATACGCTACCGGGACCGCATAACTAAAGTCCTTGGATTAGCCCGGCTAAGAGATCTGAATATGACCTGGTTTCTTTCGTTCAGACCCATATGGCAGAATTGTGTCTTACCTGTATTAAGATGCATGTTATGCGGCGAAGAATGCGTGTTGGACACCTGTCTTACAGTACAATCAGAAGTACCATTGGATGCAGATACTTTGTTGGGTCCAGTAAAGGCTCATGCATTGTGCTGTCCCCAGCGGCTACCTATCCTGATGACGGCATTCGTGGAGACTTCACCACTACGATTGAAGGGTAGTGAAGTACAGGATGAAAACAGCATCAACCAGGTACGACCTTCTGTAAGCAGTACTGGTCTAAACATCACTGAAAGCGAACATGCGCATGACTGCATGGTAGCGACATTTTCCAACTTGGTCGAACTTTCACCAGAAGCGGTAGACTGTTTTTTCGAAAGTCTGTCTGAAATGATGTTTTCACCAGAACAGAGAGAATGACTTTAAACAAAGTTGAACACTGCGTTCCCTGAACTCTGAATTTGGCCTTCAGTTTTTGAAAACAAAGTGACTGTGAACTACTGTTTCTCTTCTCCCCTGAAAAGCGAAAAGTTTTTTCCAAATCCAAAATATTTACCTTTTTGGCACTTATCTTCTGCTTTAAGTAAAACTATTCTTAGAGAACAGAGCTTCTATTCTTAGGAACTGTAGAGACATTACATTACCTCAACCTCTAGCTTATATGCAAGTAATTATATTTATATGTGATGAGATGGTCTCGCAATTTTTCTTCTGTATTAAGAGCCATTTCATGTGTAATTTCACAAATCATTTGTGCTGATATAAAATGTGCATCTCCTTTTTGAATGATTATACTGCTTGAATGCATACAGTACCTATACTCATTTCGTGTATTTCGCATACGCCATTTTTCAAATGCAAAAAATGTATTTTGGGGTGGTTCGGTATACACATGCATTGTTAGTTATGTTTACTATTGCTTAGGTTAGTAAATATGTACATAAAATTGTGGAGTGGGTGTAGTGTGTTTATCTAGGTACCTATATTGATACTCCTATTTCTGACCCTTGTCCGGTTATTAATTCACTAGTATCCATACAACGGCACAGAAACCCGTTTTCAGATTAAGTCATAGCGCATGCTGTCACATTAAGCAAGCACTATTCCTCCAGCCCCCTAGAACGCACACCGAGTTCTCAAAACAAACCAAACCATGAGCAGACCTGGGAAATCCCCCGCAGCTATTGTTTTGATTTCGCTCGAGAACTCCTAAAAGGAATGTAAGAACGACCAGTCCTTATGACATTCTTACTGACGTCTTATGTCCATCCTTACGTCAAACTCGGCACCTTTCAGGTATAAATATACCGACTCTGCCCTAAGCAAAGACACGGTGGTGATGAGCTTGGAGCAGCGCTACTTGCCGGAGAGCCCAGCCGATGCAGGAAGCCCACGGACGCTGCCCCTCCCTTTTGACGCGCTGAGAGAGACGCTGCCTTTTCTCCTGCCGAGAAATCCAGCCTCCGGCGTTTCCGGCTTACCTTCGCGGGTAACTGGGATATCGAGTCCTGAGAGAGAGATACCAGCCCTCCTGCCTTCTAAATCCCAGGTACTGAACTGACTAACCCCTTACAGAGAATTCTTGAGTCAGATTCTTGGCAAAACAAACTTAACTTAAACTGCTACTTACTTACTCCCTCCCACGTATTAGGCTTAGGTCAGGTACACTGGGGTAGGCGTAGTTAGAAGCACCAGTTGAGTATGATTAGTCAATGTATATATGTATGTATATCTTTTATCCATTTTAAAGTATCATATGGCTAAGAAACCATATCAATGCTTTTACAGTATTATTTTATAATCCTGCTTTTACTGTATGCACTTTACTTAACCTTAAGTATTGCAACTGTAGCGATTCATTTCTCTTGTATGAGAAAAAGAGACTGATCAATAAATAAACATCTTTTATTGAACACGCCCATCTCTTCTTTCTCTACAAACTGGTGGAACTAAGTATGCACGTACTGACTGAGTAAAATAGCTGTCTTTTGTTTTCACACGACTCTGGAGATATACTCTTGACTAGGGAGAGCAAAGTTGTCATGTTCTATGGTTGTCAGAAACTAAATCCCTTCTTGTCTATCCAGGGAGGTTAAACTCCTCCTCGCCTATTCGAGAAAGTTTCTAGTGAACTCTGAGCTAGCTGGCACACAAAACTTTAAGTCTAATATCGTCAGTAGAAGACCTAGTTAACCTCTGTCCTACGTCTATACTATTGAAGATATTATTCCAATGTGCAGAGCCTATTGGGAATATAGGAACTACACTACAAGGTGACTATTGGGTATGTGGAAGGAGAGGCGGTTATTTAGGTATGCGGGTCCGATATTGTGGAGGGCATTGTATGTTTGAGTGAGGAGCTTGAAGGTTATTCTTCTTTCGATGGGGAGCCAGTGGAGATCGCAGAGTTGCCGGGTGATGGGGTTGTGACACGGGATGTCCAGGATCAGTCTAGCTGCGGCGTTTTGGACAGTCTGGAGTTTGCAAAGTAGTTTCTTGTTGAAAGGTAAGGTTTGATCAAGGGAAAAAGATATCAAGGACCCCTTTGAGTTAATATTCTGTGGCAAAAACATAGGGCTTTTAAAGCTACTCTGGCCTGAATAGGAAACCAGTGGAGTTTGGCAACGGAAAGAACCCAAAGAAGAACATCTTGGGATATTTAGAAGCATTCTTGCAGCAGCGTCCTGAAGCCATTCTTGTCTTGCTTTTGGAAATACCACGATAGAGTACATTACAATAATCCAAACAGGACAATACAAGAGCCTGGATGCCTGTTTTCCTTGCAGAATCCACCAGAAGCTTTAAAATTTTACAAAGCATCATTAAGATGCCAAAGCAGGTCCCAGCAAAAGCAGAAATCTGGTAATCAAGGGAAAGCAGTGAATCAAACCAGATACCAGGATTTTTATCTTAGGTTTGGGAGCAGGTACTGGCTCTAATTCAGATGGCCACCATCTAGAGGTTGCTGGTTGTTGCCCACTAGTAATAAATTTGCGCCCCTCAAGAAAGCACATGCCCCTTGTCGGCATGATGCTCATAAGTGGTTCTCTGACGAGTTAAAAACTCAGAAATTAGCCTTGCGGCAATTAGAAAGAACTTGGAGACGCAAGTACCTTCCGGAAGACAAATGCCTATATATTAATTCGATGAAGATCTATAAAAAATCCATCCTAACCGCCAAAGCAACTATTTCTCTTCTAAAATTTTGTCCACCTCCAATCGTACAAAAGAGATTTTCTCCATAGTAAATGAGCTATCTAATCCTGACAGAATCTCTATCAAACCCATACCTTCGCAAAAGTTCTGTAACTCCTTGAACTCCTTCTTTATCGAAACAATTGCACTGATAAAGGCTAGCATCCCGTCTTGTAATAACATGCCGCTCTGTTCCACCGTCGTCCAAAACCACAGCACCTTTACGCAATTCCCAAGCATCACCGAGCTTGCCTTTGTGGACTTGCTTTCTAAAGTCAAGACAGGCTCTCCCACCGACTGTTGCCCCCTCAGTATTTTGAAAGAAATCTTCACTACCCTTCCCAATCCTGCACTCCATCTCCTTAACCAGTCATTATCCCAGGGTATTGTCCCCGCCACCTTCAAGGAGGCCATTGTCATTCCCCTCTTGAAGAAGTCGTTGGCTGACCCTCAATTGTTAACAAATTATCGCCCTATTTCTCTCCTACCCTACCTTGCCAAGGTTCTGGAAACTCATGTCACTAGATGCCTTACTGAGTTCCTAGAAGATTCTGAATTCCTTGATTCCAACCAAGCAGGGTTTCGCCCGGCTCATTCTACCAAGGCTGTGATTCTCACAGTTTTAGACTCTCTTCGTGACAGGGTTGACACTGGTTCTCTGCAGGCCCTTGTCCTGCTTGACCTCTCCGCGGCCTTTGACACGGTCGACCACAATCTTTTGGCCGCTCGTGTCAGAGACGCGGGAATCACGGGACCTGCCCTTGGCTGGATTATCTCCTTTTTGGAGAATCTATCTTAGGCAGTCAGTACAGCACCTTTCATTGCTCCCAGAGTGAGCATCTCCTGCGAAGTCCCTCAGGGCTCTTCGCTCTCTCCCCTGTTATTTAATCTGTACCTCCTCCCTCTTGTTCGAGCTTTGAAAGAACGTAAAGTCTGCAATTTCAATTATGCAAACGACTTTCAACTCATCTTTCCCATCAGTAACTCCCCTGAGTCTGTTCACACTTTTCAGTCCACCATTCTGTTCATCAGTCAGTGGATGAACAGCAATCATCTTAAGCTCAATCTGGACAAGACAGAGCTAGTTCTCACTGGAGGTATTATCAAGAACCCCTGGGGCCCTCATTTTTGGCCCAGGGAACTTGGCCAAGCTCCCTCGCCATCGACCACGGCCAAGAGCCTGGGGGTCATCATCAGCCAGGACCTCACGATGAAGGCTCAGATAGGGTCAGTGATCTCTACCTGCTTCTTCCAACTTAGGAAAATAAAAAAGATCTGCAGGTTCCTCACATATGAAGCTCGGATCCAGGTGATTCTTGCTATGGTTATGTCTCACGTTGACTATGCAAATTCACTTTACTATGGCATTCCCCTCTATCCAAAGGTTTACAACTGGTTCAGAACCAGGCGGCTCGCTTGATTACTCATCAACCCAGACATCTCCACATCACCCCCCTCCCGAAACAACTCCATTGGCTCTCAATAATCCAGCGTTGCGCCTTTAAGGTTGGGTGCCTCATTTACAAATCCCTCAATGGGAAAAGTCCGAAATTTGTGAATATTCTGATCCATAAGCATGTTCCCTCGCATAACCTTCGTTCAGCACACAAGCTACTGCTGGCCTTGGCTTCCTACAGACTGAAGCGCACTGGTGGGGCCAGGTTTGCTGTCCTGACACCCATGTTCTGGAACTCTCTCCCCTCCGAAATATGCTTTTGTCCCACTCTTCTTAGTTTCAGAAGTTGTCTTAAAACTTGGCTATTTCATCAGGCTTTCTAATCGCGCATCCGAACTTGGGTTCTGAAAACATTGTAGCGCCAAGAAACCTCCTCGGTGTATGTGGGCTTTATAAATGTATTTTAACAAAACATATAGACGGTTGCTTGCCTACCAGAAGGACCTCAATATTTCCTTCATTAAGTCTAAGGCAGCTGGAGTGAATTGATTTTGCCAGGTCGAACAGAATTAATTTGAAGTTAGAAGCAGCTTTACCTTCATCCTGCGCCAAGGTAATAATCAGCTGAGTGTAATAAGCATAAGTCACCATCTTCATTCCGTGACACTCAACTACATCCGCCAGGAAGGGAATGTATACATCAAACAGGATCAGGCTCAAAGTTAATCCCTGGGGCACCCGTTTCGCAGGGTGCAAATCTCAGAGGTGTATGACTGCTGGAAGGTGCAAACTGGAGGAAATCAATAATCCAGCAAAGTGCGCAACCCCCAACACAAAATTCCAAATTCAGTCAAATAGGAGGTCATTGGACACGGTATCGAAACTGTGCTCAGGTCCTGCATAATCAAGGCCGCTGTCTTGCCCTCATCAGCGGTTAATCTAAGGAATTCGGAGGCCAGGAGAAGAGCAGATGCAGTGCTGAACATAGGTCTGAAACCCGATTAGGTCTTGTGAAGAAGATTGTTTTCTTTGATAAACTGCGTCAGCTGATGATTGAAATATTTTTCAGCAACCTTGGCAAATAGTGGAAGCAGTGAGATAGGTCTCAAATTCTCAGGTAGGAAGGGGTCCAGGGAAGGCTTCTTTAGCAGAGATACTAACATCGTGTGTTTCCAATCTAAGGGGACCCATCCAGAGGAAAAAGATTGGTTCAGTAGTTTGCAGAGCAAGGGAACAATGGTTTCCTCCCCTCGATCCAGCATGGTCGGAGAGATTGGGTCAAGAGAGGATCCAGATTTCACTTTGGAGAGAAGACTGTTAGTCTCAAACACAGATAGAGTCTTAAGGCATTCTAATATTTTACACACCTTTTTCATGCAGAGAAGTTCGTCCGTAAACCATTCCACTGTTGGATTACGTCGGGTGCTGTTACACGATTTCAGAGGAGCTAGGGTGGCCCGTGTCCTAGTTAGCTACTGGAGCAGGGGTACTCAAAGTACGGCCCGCGGGCCAGTAGCGGCCCGGCAAGCCTTCAGTGGCGGCCCGCGGAGCTTTAGACATCGCACCTGTGTGTGTGGTTTTTTTTATCTTCAGCAAACACCTCTGGGAGCGAGCAGCAGTGCGAGTCAGAGACACTGCTCTGTGGGGGCCCGGGCGATTCCAGCCACAGTCAAGAGTGGAGCTGCAGGGGCGCTAAGAGGTGAACGAAGCCTCATTAACAAACAAATGGTCGTTTAAAGACCTGTTAAGTACTGGGGTGCCTTGGAGGCTGTGTCAGCCAGGCTGACGCACAGGGGAGAGGGGGTGGGATGGGGGAGTACAGCAGGAACTGAGAGCGTGGTGAGGTGGGAGGGCAGAGCAGGGAGTGAGAGCCGGGTGAGGGAGGTGGAGGGCAGCAGGGAGTGAGAGCCCCCGGGTGAGGGAGGTGGAGGGCAGAGCAGGAACTGAGAGCCGGGTGAGGTGGGATGGCAGAGCAGGGAGTGAGAGCCGGGTGAGGGAGGTGGAGGGCAGAGCAGGAACTGAGAGCCGGGTGAGGTGGGATGGCAGAGCAGGGAGTGAGAGCCGGGTGAGGGAGGTGGAGGGCAGAGCAGGAACTGAGAGCCGGGTGAGGTGGGATGGCAGAGCAGGGAGTGAGAGCCGGGTGAGGGAGTTGGAGGGCAGCAGGGAGTGAGAGCCCGGGTGAGGGAGGTGGAGGGCAGAGCAGGGAGTGAGAGCCCGGGTGAGGGAGGTGGAGGGCAGAGCAGGGAGTGAGAGCCCGGGTGAGGGAGGTGGAGGGCAGAGCAGGGAGTGAGAGCCCGGGTGAGGGAGGTGGAGGGCAGAGCAGGAAGTGAGAGCCCGGTGAGGTGACGGAGGGCAGCAGGGAGTGAGAGCCGGGTGAGGGAGGTGGGGGGCAGAGCAGGGAGTGAGAGCCCGGGTGAGGGAGGTGGAGGGCAGAGCAGGGAGTGAGAGCCCGGTGAGGTGAGACATATAGAGATAGAGACAGATAAAGACAGGGACAAGCGGAGCTAGATAGGGTCAGAGACAGACAGCGATAGAGACAGACAGAGAGAGAGACAGACAGAGAGAGAGACAGACAGAGAGAGAGACAGACAGAGAGAGACAGAGGGAGAGAGGGAGACAGAAAGACAGAGGGAGACAGACATAGGAAGGGATGGAGACAGACAGAGAGACAGACAGAGGGAGACAGACAGAGGGAGGGAGACAGACAGAGGGAAATAGACAGAGGGAGGGAGACAGACAGAGGGAGACAGACAGACAGAGGGAGGGATGGAGACAGACAGAGGGAGACAGACAGAGAGAGGGAGACAGACAGAGGGAGGGAGACAGACAGAGGGAGGGAGACAGACAGACAGAGGGTGGGAGACAGAAAGACAGAGGGAGATGGAGGGAGGGAGACAGACAGAGGGAAGGAGGGAGGGAGACAGAGGAAGGGAGGGAGGAAGACAGAGGGAGGGAGACAGGGAGGCAGAGGGAGGGAGACAGAGGGAGATAGAGACAGACAGACAGACAGAGGAAGGGAGACAGACAGACAGAGGGAGGGAGACAGAAAGACAGAGGGAGACAGACAGAGGGAGGGAGACAGAGGGAGGTAGACAGAAAGACAGAGTGAGACAGACAGAGGAAGGGAGACAGAGGGAGGGAGGGAGACAGACAGACAGAGTGAGGGAGACAGACAGAGGGAGGGAGGGAGACAGACAGAGGGAGGGAGACAGATGGAGGGACGGAGGGAGGGAGGGAGACAGACAGAGGGAGGGAGGGAGACAGACAGAGGGAGGGAGGGAGACAGATGGAGGGACGGAGGGAGGGAGGGAGACAGAGGGAGGGATGGAGACAAACAGAGGGAAGGAGGGAGACAGACAGAGGGCAGACGGAGGGAGGGAGACAGAGGGAGATGGATAGTGGGACACAGATAGAGGGAGACAGATGGACGGAGACGGAGAGAGGGAAGGAAAGAGAGGGAGGGAGACAGAGAGAGAAAGAGAGGTAAGACAGAGAGATACAGAGGCAGAGAGACAGAGGGAAACAGAGAGAGAGGGAAGGAGGGAGCGAGAGAGAGATAGAAGGAGGGAGACAGAGGGAGGGTTATGGAGAGAGAGAGAGAGAGAGAGAAAGAGAGATGTGTATGTATGCTGGTCTGTTGGCTCAGTGGATGAACGCGTCAGCTGCAGGGGCCTGTGTTCAACTTCATGGTCACAGTTGTTTTCTTTCTAGCCCCTTCCCCCTCCCCCACTGACCCCGCCTCCACCGGTGCGGCCCTCGGCCACAAACCACACTATAAATTTGGCCCCCGAGAGAAAGTTTGTGAGTACCCATGTACTGGAGGATTTGTTGATTAATAGTCTACGGACATGTATTGTGAAGGGGAAGTAAGTGTCAGCTCTGCTGTAAACGCAGATGGTGTAACCAAAGACCATTTGCGTGTTTATTTAAAAACAAGGTTACTTGGATTGCAAGTATTGGGGAGGTATCTGAAATCTGCAAAATAAGAATTAAGTGGTCTGACCAGGCAACAGGGACAGGAGGAGAAACTTCACGGACGCACAATTAGAGAACAAGCATTTGCAATGCAATAGGTCTCGCATTTGCGAGAGTTTGACCTATTGGCATTGTAAATGACAGATGCCTTTTATTTATGTGTTTCCAAAACCTGCTAGCGGAGCGTATGTACTTGTAGTCCCTGGTTACGAGAAGCAAGGCTGGTAGTAAAAGAGATGCAGTTACTTCCAGCCTTGCTTTTCGTATGCAACGACTATAAGTACAAAGTGCGGATTTACGCACCGCTCGCAGGTTTTTAAAACGCATAAATAAAAGGCATTATTATAATAGCTCAAACTCTCGCAAATGTGAAACCTATGGCCCAGCCGGAATGCTGTGTGAAAGAGAAAGATGACAAAGCTCTCCGCACAGTGGGAGTACTTTCTTTTCTACAGCAGGCATCCTTTATCTAATGAAGGGCTTTGAGGCAGAAATCTGGAACTCTGCTCATGGAAAATCAGAGGCAGTTGTCACCCTATAACAAAGGACTAGCTACAACTAAACTTAAGGTTATACAATTAGTAGTTTTGCATTGTCCCTATATTTTTATGATTGTATTAGTGCCCTCGAGTGAGTGAAATAATGTTCGCATTACCGTTTTTGGTTAGTATAATAATAGATGTCGTAAAGAATGAGTGCTATATGGCGTTTTCAGACTGCAGGTGTTGAGACTGGCTGTTTTTAAAAAAAAATTCCCTTTCATTGTCTGTGCTCGTTTTAGGAGGATTTAGAGCAGATGATGCCATTTTGTCATTTCAGTGCTATCTTGCCAGCCGGTAATGAGTACTGCAGTGCCCAGATGAAAATACACATAACAAAACAAACACAACAAAACAAATAACTGAAACTTTTTGCTCAAAAACAGTTTTCACTGACAAATGCTACAGGGCTGTGACTACTGAATAACAAAATATGTTATGACCACGATACCAGTGAACAAAGACTGACTACACTAAAGTGTTTGTATTTGAAAATATGAATCCTTTAAAATAATTGTTTATATATAATAAAACCCGCGTTGCAATAAAAAAAAGTTGGACCTCCAAGTGTAGATGCGTATAGAAATGTGTAATTTATGGAAAGTAACAGTCTGAAAGACGCTTCATTAAATAAAGAATATATGCATAACACTGAATCATGAAACAGCAGCTGAGGGAGGAAACTATAAAGTAATTCGCGTAATTTCAGATAGCCGGCTGGGAAAAGGCAGTCACCGTGGGGAGCTAAGCACAAGGCATCATGCACAGAGTTCACGGGTGCCTCCAAGCCCCTAACTCGCCCTCCCTCTGAATTTAGAATCTCGCTTGATCTTCGAGTAGGCCGACAGTATGCTGGGTAACCCTGATAAAAGTTGATATCATCATTAATTCTAGCTGGCCTGAGAGTCCGCACCTGCAGAGCATACTGCCTGGTACTGCACAGGAAAGGCACAGTGCCATAACGCCCAGGGTATGCTTTGGCACACCACATCAGAGTCCTACAACTGAAAGGGAACCCATTGTCTACAATTTGCTGCAGTGCCTCCCGAAAGAAGCCAGGTGAGATGCGGGAGTGTTTTCCATTGAAGTTCACCTGCACCATCCTGGTGACCGTGTACCCCGCATTAAACAGGAAGCACTCTGCACAATTACAAGCCCAAAACTTTGCAAGACAATATGCTTCGTGGAGGAATACTTATAAATATAAGCTCTCCATTTACTGCATTAACTTTTGCAAATGTGTTGCTCGGCAGGCAGAGATTGCAACTAAGCGTCTTTCTGCGACGTCATCTGCTGTGGAATGAGAAACAGCGCCATTGCATTGTATGTAGTTCTGCCTAAGAGCAGAAGCACCCACTTAAGAAACCAGAATTAGGAGAAGTGTGCACAAGACGGACGTGCGGGCATCGCTTATAATCTTACCACTCAAAGCACTCTCCCCCCCCCCTCCCCAAAGTTACTTTGGGGAATATGGGGCCCGGCACAGACCACTGACACCGAAAAAGTGTGTAAAAGGCTGCTTTAATTGAAACAGGTGCATGTCACAATTGAGAGGCCCTTGGCCTAATGCCTTACAAAACTACAACCTCACTATACAAGCTGTTACCTATGTTACGCTACCCCTACCCCTAAGGTTCCCCCACACAACATTTAGAACCTGCAATTCAGTACCACCTACTGTGACCTTTTAGCTTTTGACCTTTGAACTTTGAACGTTACCAGCTTACCCTTGGTGTGACTTTTTAAACCCCTGCCTTTGAACTTTGACCTTTGAACTTTACCCTTTTACCTTTGACCTTTCAACCTTAACCTTTACAGCTATTAACTTGTCACTAACCTAACTTTCTAAAGCACCTTAAAGATCCTACCTCGTGAACTTGTCTACCCGTTCCCTTTCAGCCTGGATTGCCTCTGTAAATAACGAATAAACTTGGCTAAAACATGCCAACTTGACTGCCAACCGCCACCCAGAAAAAGGGGGGGAACTACCCCTTTTTCTGCCCTCCAAGAACCTGGGAACCGACAGAGCCTCCACAAAGGAACCTGCACCTAACGAACAAGTTACTTACCTTCGGTAACGCTTTTTCTGGTAGATACTATATCTGCCTGTGGATTCCTCACCTTGTGAATACCCCCTTGCGTCAGCAACATTCGGAAATTCTTTTTTCGTAGCCTCGCGCCGACGTGGACTCCTGACGTCATAGAGACACGACCTCGCTCGCGACTCCGCTGACGTCACCGACGCCTATAACAGGCCCACGCCGGCGTGATGACATCAGTTCCGCCCTTTTTTCCGTGCCATCGAGGCACACGGACGGACCAATGACAGTAGAAATATACAAGTATACACAGTACACAGTACTCAAGGCAACACACACAGTGTTAAGCAAAAGCAGGAAAGCAACTGAAACATTTCCTGACAACAAAATATATATATATATTACATCACAGAAACTCTGGCATAGAAGAGTGGACAACGGGGAGGCGGGTGGGTCAGTGAGGAATCCACAGGCAGATATAGTATCTACCAGAAAAAGCGTTACCGAAGGTAAGTAACTTGTTCTTCTGATAGATACATCTGCCGTGTGGATTCCTCACCTTGTGAATAGAGTCCCACAGCAGTCCCCACTCCCGGAGGAGGGTGTCCACTCTTCTAAACCAGGAAATCCTGAAGGACAGAGCGCGCAAAGTGGCCATCCCTCCTCACTTCGGAATCCAAGCAGTAATGCTTCGCGAAAGTGTGGAGGGAAGACCAAGTTGCCGCCCTACAAATATCCTCCACAGGCACACCTCTAGCCAATGCTGAGGTCGAAGACTTAGCTCTAGTTGAATGAGCCCTTATACCCTCTGGTGGTACCTTACCGGCCAAAGAGTAGCAGATCTTTATGCAGAGGACGATCCATCTCGACAAAGTTCTCTTATGGACCGCCCTTCCTTTCTTGCAGCCAGCAAATCCAACGAAGAGCTGGTCTTCCAAGCGAAAGTCCTTGGATCTGTCCAAGTAAAAGGACACCGCCCTCTTAGGGTCCAGACGGTGCAGTCTCTCTTCCTCCTTAGAAGGGTGAGGGGGAGGATAGAAGGTAGGAAGGGTAATGGACTGTCCTAGATGGAAGGGAGTTACCACCTTAGGCAGAAAAGCAGCCCTGGTCCTAAGAACCATTCTATCAGCATGAATGGTCAGGAATGGGGGCTTGGAACTAAGAGCTTGAAGCTCACTAACCCTCCTTGCCGAGGTTATTGCCACCAGGAAGACTGTCTTAAGGGTAAGAAGCCTCATGGGACATTTGTGGAGAGGCTCAAAGGGAGCACCCATCAAAAAGGTCAGTACAAGATTCAAATCCCACTGAGGCACAATGAAAGGTGAAGGAGGGAACATATTAGTAAGACCCTTCAAAAACCTTAAGACCACAGGAGACTTAAAAAGAGAAGGCTGGTCAGGCAAGCAGAGAAAAGCCGACAGCGCAGACAGGTAACCCTTTACCGTGGCAACCGCCAGACCCTGCCGTGCCAAAGAAAGAGCAAATTGGAGAACATCAGACAAATGGGCCCTCAAAGGATCAACAGACCTTTCCCCACACCACGTGACAAATTTCGACGATCTATAAGAATAGATGGACTTAGTGGAGTCACGCCTGGCTGACAAGATGACATCCACAACGTCAGGCGGGAGGGAAAAGGAATTCAGGTTGCCCCGTTCAATCTCCAGGCATGAAGGTGCAATGTCTGGAGGTGGGGGTGTAGAACCTGCCCCTCCATCAGAGAGAGGAGGTCTGCCCTGAGAGGGAGACGGAGCGGCGGGTGAGAGGAGAGGTGGAGTAGATCTGTATACCACACCCTTCTTGGCCAATCCGGAGCAACCAATATGACTTGGGCCCGGTCTTGGCGAATCTTCCTCAGAACCCGAGGAATCAAGGGTATGGGGGGAAACGCGTAAAGGAGTTGACCTCTCCAACTCAACTGAAACGCGTCCCCCAAGGCTCCTTGCAACGGATACTGGAGACTGCAGACCGACAGGCAGTGCGCATTCTCGCGAGTGGCGAACAGGTCCACCCGAGGAGTCCCCCACATCTAAAAGATGTCGTGAACCACCTCCGGGTGAAGCCTCCACTCGTGGTCGGCAGAGAACTGCCGACTGAGACTGTCTGCACGAACGTTCAGAACCCCGGCCAGATGACTTGCCATCAGACAAATCTGATGGTCCTGAACCCAGGACCAGAGACGCAGAGCCTCTCTGCAGAGACACTGCGACCCTACTCCTCCCTGCTTGTTGATGTACCACATCGCAGTCGTGTTGTCCGTCAGGACTTGAACAGACTGACCGCGAAGGGAAGGGAGGAAGGCCTTGAGCGCCAAACGTATCGCCCGCAATTCTAGAAGGTTGATGTGAAGCAACCTTTCCTCTGGAGACCAAAGGCCCTTGACCTCCAGATCCCCCAGATGAGCACCCCACCCGAGAGTGGATGCATCCGTTATCACCGTGGTCACCGATGGGGGAAGCTGAAAAGGCTTTCCTTGGGACAGATTGCCTTCCACGCCCCACCAAGACAGATCCGCTGCAGCTTCTCTGGAGATCCTCACTGACTCCCTGAGATCTCCGCTGTGCTGATACCACTGCTTGCGGAGGCACCACTGGAGCGCCCTCATGTGCCAGCGTGCATGGTTGACCAACAGAATGCATGAAGCCATCAGACCGAGCAGGCGAAGGACCTTCAGGACTGGAACGACCGCTCCATTGTAAAACAAAGGAATCATCTCCCGTATGTCGCGAATCCTTTGAGGGGGAGGGAATGCACGACATACGGTTGTGTCCAGTACCGCACCTATGAACAGGTTGCGCTGGGAGGGCACCAGGTGAGATTTGGGTACATTTATTGAAAAACCCAACCTGTACAACAACTGGGTTGTCTCCCGCAAATGATGGAGCACTCTCTCTGACGACTCCGCTTTGACCAGCCAGTCGTCTAAATAAGGGAATACAGGAATCCCTGACCTTCTGAGATGTGCCGCCACCACTGCCATCACCTTGGTGAAGACTCGAGGCGCAGTAGTAAGTCCAAACGGAAGGACCGCAAACTGGTAGTGCTGCGATCCCACCGTAAAACGGAGATACTTCCTGTGCGACTTCAGGATTGGGATGTGAAAGTAAGCATCCTGCAAGTCGAGTGACACCATCCAGTCTTCTTCTTGCAGCGCTTGAAGAACCTGAGCAAGGGTGAGCATCTTGAATTTCTCCTGTTTCAGATAGAGATTCAAGATCCTGAGATCCAGGATTGGACGAAGCCTGCCATCCTTCTTCGGAATCAGGAAATACCGGGAGTAGCATCCCTGACCCCTTTCCTGCTCTGGGACCACCTCTATCGCACCTTTTCTTATCAGAGTCAAAACTTCCTCTTGCAGAAGAGACAGATGCTCCTCGGAGCAATACCCTTGGCAAGGAGGGAAATTGGGAGGGAATTCCCGAAAGGGAAGGGCATACCCATTCTCTACAAGATTGAGAACCCAAAGATCTGACGTAACCGATTCCCAATCCTGTAGAAAATGGGTAAGCCGGCCCCCAACCGGACCCACATGATCCTGAATGTCGGATCTAGGGCTGCTTCTCAGGGGCAGGAGGGTTGGAGGAAGTGGAGGAGGAAGAGATCTGACGTCCACGAGGACGCACTCTTTGCTTTCCCCTGTAAGACCTGTACAAGGAGTTTTGCTGCTGCTGTTGTTGCTGCTGCTGCTGCTGGCCTTGCCGAAAATTCCGAAAGGCAGGGCGGCCAAAACCTCTGAATCTTCTGCCAGTTGAAGAACCTCTCACTTGAAGACCCAAGGATTTAGCGGTCGCCTTGCAATCTTTAAACCTCTCAAGGGCCGCATCTGCCTTCTTCCCAAAAAGGCCTGACCCATCGAAAGGAAGATCTAATAATGTCGCCTGAACATCAGCCGAAAAGTCAGAAGATTTCAACCAGGCAGACCTCCTAGTAGCGACAGCAGTGCCCATAATGCGCGCCACAGAGTCTACAGTATCCAAACCGCTCTGAATAACCTGGCGAGCCGCTGCCTGAGCGTCAGAGATGACTTCCTCAAAATCCTTCCTGCTGTCATCAGGAATTTTTGGAACAAGAACATGTAAAGAGTCCATCAGAGCGTGTAAATATCTCCCCATCAAACAAGTGGCATTTGATGACTTCAATGCCATACTGGCAGAGGAGAAGGACTTCTTTGCCACCTGATCCTGCTTCTTTGCCTCCTTCTCAAAAGGAACCTGAGGGAAAGCACTAACGTTCTTCTTGGAGCATGCAGCCTGAATGACCAAACTCTCCGGTGAAGGGTGAGAGGTTAAAAAGGCAGGATCATCAGGGGCAACCCTGTATCTTCTGGCTACACTTTTAGAGACAGCTGGAGCCGACAAAGGTTTTTTCCACACCTCTAGAATGGGCTCTGTCAGAGCATCATTGAAAGGGAGAAGAGGTTCCACCACTGAACTCGGAGAATGGAGTACTTCAGTCAGAATATTAGATTTGAATTCTGCTGTAGGCAAAGTCAACTTAAGGAGACTGGCAGCCTTCCTCATAATCAAATGATAGGGTTGAACGTCCTTAGAAGGAGTGCTTGAACCTGATGGTAACTCCCACTCTGGAGAGAAATCCAGGCTTCCTGCTTCTGCCAAATCATCAAAAGTATCTTCATCCAATTCACCCTCTTCAAGGTCAGATTGTGAATCCAAAAACCTCCTTTCCTCCAGAAGGCGCTGAGCCTCTCTTCTGGATCTCATCTTGACCCGTTTTGCCCTCGGATCCACCATCGGCTCCGACGGATTCGGAATCGACGTCGGGATCGAATCCGCAGGTTCAGAGGGATGTGTTCTAGGTCGACCCGGAGCAGGCGAAGCCGGAACCGGCGTCGACGGCTTCGGTGGAGCCGGAAAATGCCACGGCGGCGTCGGAGCCGGCATGTAAGGCATAAACGGAGCCGGAGGGTAGGAGTGAGGGACTCCTAAGCTAAAAGCCAAAGGACCCATGGGACCCGAAGGTGCACCAGAGGGGTACCACGACCTCGAAAAGACTCCATACATTGCGTTGAGAAACGCAGAAGGGTCCTGGCCTGGGGCCGGAAATGGTGGCTGAAAACCTTCAGGCCTGTCCCGAGGAGCGTTCGGATTCGGCTCACCTAAGGGCTCGGAACCCTCAGCCTCATGATGCTCTCCCTCATCTCGGACCGGGGACGGCGCCGGAGATGGACTCGGAGCAGGATTCGGAGTCGGAGACGGAGCCGGAGACGGCGCCCGTGACTCAGAAGGGGAGGCCTCACCTTCAGGTTCTGGATCCGAAACATCAACGGTCACCACCTTCGAACGTACCTTCGGTGACCTCGACCTCGATCTCGACTCCCTACCAGAACGACGTCGGGACTCATGTCTCCTCTTCTTATGTTTCCTCTTTTTTGAAACATGATCCGAAGCCGACTTCGAAGACGACCTTCCTCGAGATCCAGACCTGGACCTCGATCTCGACTTCGACCTCGCCCTTCGAGAACGAGACTTCGACGATTTCACCTTTCCAGCTTTCATCTTAGCCACCAGGAGCTTCGCCTCTCTGTCCCTCAGGGCCTTCGGGTTCATCTTCTTACACGAAGAGCAATCCTCCACATCATGGTCCGAGCTCAAGCACCAGATGCAGTCGCTGTGTGGGTCGGTAATGGACATCATTTTGCCGCATTCTCTGCAGGGCTTGAAGCCGGTCTTTTTCGAAGACATTGTCGAAGAGACAGGATACAGAGACGCAGAAAATGTTAATAATATAGACAACAAAGTATCCGTTGGCTACAGAGATTCCCGATATCCGTTAGCGTCGACGACGCGGAAAAAAGGGAACTGATGTCATCACGCCGGCGTGGGCCTGTTATAGGCGTCGGTGACGTCAGCGGAGTCGCGAGCGAGGTCGTGTCTCTATGACGTCAGGAGTCCACGTCAGCGCGAGGCTACGAAAAAAGAATTTCCGAATGTTGCTGACGCAAGGGGGTATTCACAAGGTGAGGAATCCACACGGCAGAGGTATCTATCAGAAACCATCCATAAGAAAAAGGAAACCACGAAAAAAAAAAAAATACCTGCGAGTCATAGATAACGCCAGCGGAATGAGCTTCAAGAAAAGAAGTCCGGGCACCATAGACCCCTTCCATGACTTCCTAATGCCTCCATGTGTAAAGTCCCCATACCACGCCCCTCATGGCCAGCACTCAACCCACCTAGCCGATGCTCGACCATTGGCGTAACTCACCTGTATGTAAATTCCTAACCCCCACCCCCAATAGCCTATCTTAAGAGGGTAGCAGCTACCTCCCCCCTGGCCCTCTTCTCCTATACGATCCCATGTGCAAATAATACGGAGTGGGGCCCAAGAAACCCTGAGTCTGCCTCTCTTTCTTGTTGGTCTTCCCATATAAACAATGACTCCTCCAGAATCAAAACAGACACCCCGGAGCCTCCAACTGTAGCCGAACCTGAAAAACAACCATAATGTTTCAGAAAATGAAATATCTTAGAAACACTTCCCCCCGACCAGTACACATTGCTAACAGCATTACATGCCCCTCATGCCCCATGGCCAGACTCCGAAGACCTAGTGTGACTGCAGCTCCACAGCAACACGGAACATTGGACCAATTTGCCCCTTTGCCCCCTAGTGTGACCTAACAAGCCCCAGCCCGGTGCCACTTTACTCACAAGGAAGAGCTACACGTCCCAAAGCAAATATAAAAATGAAATACCTACACCCTGCAACCCTGCCAAGACCTCTCCGATTTGTCTTAGACGTGTAAAAATGTGTATGATGTCCACGGGAGGCTACCCCTAAGCTTACTGATTTAACCATGCCACTTCATAACCAAAAGGAAAGCCCCCCAAAACCTCCCTGAGGAGCGGGAAAAAACAACTATAGGGTTCTCCAGAGCCACACACGTGTAACTTAATGAATAACCTCTGCACATAAGCCACAGTCTCCGGCGTCAAAATATGGGGGGATCCCCACTCCTAAAACGCCCACCCCAAACCCCAAAAACCTGAAACCCACTTGTCTGGCAAATGTGAAGTATCCCTCACCAAAAATTACCCTCGACTGCGGACCACTTTGCAGTCCCTCGCACAAGCCACTATCCCTGTTCAAATGGAATGCCAATGAAACTGTACCGATCTTCAATCCTCACTCTTATCTTTTGACTCTCTTGCTCCCTGCAAAGCAGGGCAGCCCCGCAAGGCTTGTAACCGAGTACCTCTTACAGGAACACACCCAACTGTCAACCGGGGAAAGCATAAGCGATGTCCGAGCCCTCCCCTGTCACATGTCACGCTGATAACATGCCCACGAATTTCGACCTGCGCAAACTGACCCAAAAACAAATACAGCACCATACCAGGACCCAATGTCCTCCCTTTTTGTAACAGGCCCCTAACCCAGGCCTTAGCTGCCCCAAAACACTGTCCCGTGCCTTCATGCAGACCATGGAAAAAATGCTCGGAAATCTATCTCCTTGCTAAGTATGCCCCCTTGGCCACAGTATCAAATACAATGCCCATGAGTGGCAGCCCCTACTAAGTCCAGCTGCTTTCCTTGTTGCAAAAGTGCTCTGCGCGTGCCCCTGAGCTCCCAGCACTGCCCAGCCACCTCCGCAGTCCGTGGAACCGGGCTTATCCTCTACCATCCCAACCTGAATACAGGACCTCCATGGTCACCGACCTCAAACCCAGGAATGACTGTGGCGTGCTGGTCCGGCTGACTTTCATGCTGTCAACTATTCCCCTGGTTCACCCATGCCTCCCATAACGGTCAAGCCTCCCCTGGCACAGCGTACAGGCTTGTCAGCTTTAATCGCCCTCAATCAGCCATGCCTCCATGGCCACAGTATCATTGTTAATGCTCCTGCATGCCAGTGCTGTTCTGGGTCACTTGATTTATATGTTGCCAAGGGTACCCCAAATATCAACACAAACTCCTCCAGCATGTGCTACTGCCGTACTGGCCACCTGTCTGCTGTGTTGCTAATGGTACCCCAAATGTGAACTCTGAGCTCCTCAAGCCTGCCCAGCAACCTCTGACAGTCCTTGGAACCAGTGCTAAATCCATTCTGGGCCATGTATCCACAAAGTTGCCAATGGTACCGCAAAGGTCAACTCTGCGCTCCTCGAGCATATGCTAGTGCCGTACTGGGCGACTTGTCGAAATAACCGCATTTGCTCTATCACCATTAGTAACCAGGCCGCCATGGCCTCAGGCTCCATCTCACCGGCCTGTATTTGACAGCCCCCAACCTGGGTCCAGCTGTATTTGACATCCCCCAACCTGGATCCAGCTGTATTTGACAGCCCCCAACCTGGGCCAGCTGTATTTGACAGCCCCCAACCTGGGTCCAGCTGTAATTTGACAGCCCCAACCTTGGTCCAGCTGCAATGGACAGCCCCCAAACTGGGTCCAGCTGTATTTGACTCCCCCCAACCTGGATCCAGCTGTCTGCTCTGGTGCCCCAAATCACCAAATCGTCTATGATCCCCTATTGTGTTTTGCATTATCACCACCAGATCCGGACCTCCGTGGCCACAGGTTAGATCTCAATGTCCTAATATGACAGCTCTAAAACGTGTCCAGCTATCTGCTCTTGAGCTCCCACATACCCAAAACCCCCTTGATCCCAATCATAGCGGCCGTAACACTATGTAAACAAACCTCACTGGGCACTGAATCCATCATAATGGCTCTGATGTCAAAAATTACCCCTAAGACCCACCTGAACGCCCCAAGATATCAAGGCATCTCGTGGATCTGACCACCCCACAAGGATAACTTTCCACAAGTGGCATGTTACCTCAAAATGCCCTGTCATCCATGATATTCCAGTTGGAAAAAGGTAGCCGCAACAGGCCCCTTCCTTCAGTGCACCTTTCAAGCGAGCCACCCCCTGCTTAATAACCTTGGATGGAAAGCCACAACTGACCCTTATATTCTTGAGAATCCCCTGACCAATCGTGCGCCGTTTCCCTTGGACATTAACATAATTTTGTGGTACTATACCTCCACCATCCAAAGTATTAAAAGATCCAAGTTACTAGGTGTATTACAAGCAGTTCCCATATGCCTACCTGTGTTGCTATATCCCTGTCACCATCTGCCATAATACTGGTAATAGAAAGAATACCCCCGGAGCCTGTAAGCCTGCCTAACTACCTACAAAATCCCTGGTGCCCTTCCGGTATAAAGGCTCCTGCCAGCACCACCAGTATCAGCTTTTCTCTTTCATTGCCAGCTTACGCCATACAACAATAGCTACAGTCCCTTCCCATAGTGTAAATCTTTGGTCCCCAGCGCAGCACTTCCTTCCTTCGTACCTTAACCCCATTTTGAACTCTCATGCCAAAGCTCCTTATTCAATTACACCCGACCCCAAATTACGCTGCTGCAGTTTTACCTGGTGCTAGAACCGGTGTCCATGCTGGAGCCCGCCCTTTGTGCCCTTTTGTTCACCCCCTGTCGGGTTCTCCACGGCTGTCCTGATGCCACTGACCTTTCTCTCCGATGAATGATCCTGGAAAATGTCATGAACAAATTGGTGAGATCCCCACTTAGTGTCTCCTGCAAGTAATCTTTCACTAAATACTCCCTCATTTTCCAGATCATGATATTCCATGTGTCCGCGTAGCATTTCCCGCCTACCCTCGTGTTCAACTGCACATCCTCATCATACTTTGACACCATCGACAGGAACCGGAATCCTATCTTTTGAACCTGTGACCCAAACAGCACACCACCATTTGTGCCATAGCTCCCTCCAAAAGCGCTCCACCTTTATCCATGTACCCTTGCGCCTACATTGAAAACCGTACCATAACCTTCCAGCCATACCATATCCTAAAAAATGCTTTATGTCAATTTCCGCCAGGGGGAGTACTGCCCCCTTGGCCCGGTGCACCGCTGAAGCCGTACGGGGTCTACCTGAGGCAGTGATCTTGTGGTCCCTAACAAATCGATTGCTGCCAGGGGAAGTACTGTCCCCCTTGGCCTGGCGCACCACCAAAGCAGTACGGGGCCTACGTGAGGCAGTATTCTTGTGGTCCATAACCTTCCAGCCGTACCATGCCCTAAAAGCTGCTTTCTGAGTCGCTTGCCGCCTGGGGGAGAACTATCCCCCCTTGCCTGGTGCACCGCCGAAGCCGTACGGGGCCTACATGGGGCAGTGATCTTGTGGTCCAGGTGCACCGCCGAAGCCGTATGGGGCCTACGTGGAGCAGTGATCTTGTCGTCCAGGTGCACCACCGAAGCCGTACGGTACCTACGTGGGGCAGTGATCTTGTGGTCCAGGTGCACCGCCGAAACGGTACGGGGCCTACGTGGGGCAGTGATCTTGTGGTCCAGGTGCACCGCCGAAGCCGTACAGGGGCCTACGTGGGGCAGTGACCTTGTGGTCCAGGTGCACCGCCGAAGCCGTACAGGGGCCTACGTGGGGCAGTGATCTTGTGGTCCATAACCCTCCAGTCGATTTCCGCCAGGGGAGTACTGTCCCCCATGACCTGGTGCACCGCCGAAGCCGTAAGGGGCCTACATGGGGCAGTGATCTTATGGTCCCCCGACGCTCCAGCCTGGCCGTACTGGGCCCAGCTTTCTCTTCACCACAAACAGCTCCTTCCTGCACACATTACCCTGTCTTTACTTAATTACAACCTCCTTCAAGGCAAACCTTTAATACACAGCCATTTGTGCTGATGGAGTGGAATCAAAGTGCTAGCATCGCAGCCGCTGAGTGCACAGAACTGTGCGGGCAACACGCCTCCACGGAGTACACTGGGGTTTGTGACCTGATCGGAGGGCTGCACGCGCAGGCGCGAGCCATACACGTGCACATTACCTGTCTAGGTGCGTGCACATCTCCTGTCCCCCTTCGGAAGCTAAACCCACAACAATAGATCTCGCCAAGGCAGACAGCGCATGCGCTGCGTCGCTAGGCGAGACCTAAAAAGGACAGGATGTTTCGACTAGGATCTGGGGGTGTGATGAAGAGCTTTGAAGACTTAAGAGAGGCATATTCACAGTTTCAAGCATTTCATTTTTTCAGGACAATTCCGATAATTGTCCGTGTCACATTAACATCCAGAATTTATTGACAGACCATTGTAAAATAGAAGTCCGACCCTTTCCACAAACATGCACAGTTTGACCTATCCAGAGTTTCTTAACAGCTTTAGGAAATGGGATATGACAAACCATTTGAAACAGTAAGACAGAGATCACACTATGCGCTTTCAAACATATCAAGAAGTCAAATAACTGCACCAGACTTCTGCATTCACACCGTAGAACAGACCCCTGCACGAGAGTAGCGTGGTATTAGGGTGGATGCAAACATACCAAAATTAAAATAGGACGTTAAGGAGATCATGGCGCCAAAACCCAGTATGAGAAACAATGTGGTGCATGGAAAAAAGACAGACTGGACTCACACAACTAAGGTGAGTCGGTGAAATACTTTCACAACATGCAGTCTAAAGGTTGCCTCCATCTTTCTGTGGCAGACTAAGATACAGTGTATATAGCACTCTGAAAAGACAATCTTTAGATGAGATGTCATCATTTCTCTTCACACAGGTGCCCTATCACTGAGGTAAAGACAGCTACTTTTCGCAAGATTGTCACCCAAAATGTATTATGTAAGATTTTCTTTAACAGAAAGGAATTCTTTTTCCTTAGAAATCACTATGTATGCATTTTTCTCTGGAGGGGTCATAGGTTAAAGTCACATGTGCCACCTATGGTTACTTTTGTGTATAGATTTCTAGATTCCTATCAGAGTCCATCTTCGGTCCACAAAAACTAGTTAGTCACGAGGATGCCCTTCACTTCATAGAAGTAGGCACCAGTAAAGGTGTGTCAGCCAACTCATAGGCAAATACTAGAAAAAAGACGTAAGTGCAAGTCTGTTTGTTTCTGTCCAAGAGATCCACAAAGACAGGGAAGGAGTGGAGGCTGTGGACTGCAGGCTCTTGGCAGCTGGATCACACACAGATGGTCAAGAACAGGCAATTCTAGATCACCGTCAGTAGAGGGAGCATAGCCCCTTCTGGCCTCTAAAAAAGGCTATGGACTAGCAAGACCGTTCCTAGGAACGTTCCGCTTCTTGAATGTTATGTTATATTATTAGCATTTGTATCGCGCACAGCTACTCATGAGTGCCCCGGCGCAGTAACCAAACGGAGGGAAGCTAGGAGTCCACAAAGAAAGTTAGATAAAAAAAAGAGTTTTTAAACGTTTCCTAAAGAGTTTGGGATCTTGAGTGGTGCGAAGGTCTGGAGGAAGGATATTCCAGGTCTTCGCTGCCTTGTAGGCCAAAAAACTGCCACCCATTCTGGTAATACGGAAACATGGGATAATAGCCAGAAACTGCGTTGCTGAACGCAGTTGTATCTGGGGTACATAAAACCCCAAATATTTCCTGAGATATGGCGGACCCGAGCCATACAGGGCTGCATGTGCCAGGGTAAGGGCTTTGAATTGAACTCTTTCCACCATGGGGAGCAAGTGAAGGTTGTGCAGATCTTGCTTTATGCTGGATCTCCCAGAGATGTTAAGTAGAGATATTGCTGCAGCGTTTTGAACTACCTGCAGGCCAATGTTCAAAGCATTCGCGTAGTCAAAACGTGAAAGGTTCAAGGCGCGGGTAACCATTTCCTTAGCTTCTCTAGGTAAGAGGGGAAGAAACTTCCTCAGTGATTTGAGGGTGTTGAAGCATTGTCCTGCTAACTTCTTGATCTGGGTAGAGAATCGGAGATCTTAGTTGTACCAGATCCCAAGGTCTTTGACCGGATGACCCGTGGAGATGGGCAGAAGATAGTCATCCGGCCATAGCGACTCCCTAAACTGAGGAGGAAAAGTCCCATACAAGAGGATTTCAGATTTTTCCTCATTGCACTTGAGGTGGGCAGAAAGGAGCCATTGGAAAACAGCTGTAAGGCAGGCTTCTAGCACGGACAGGGGATGAGTCATTTTTACCCCATGTGAAGAGGTGATGGGTATCATCCGCATAAGCGATGATCTTAGCCCCCCGCTCTTCCACCAAGTAAATCAGTGGGGTGACATATATGTTGAAGCGGAGAGGGCTCAAAGTGGATGGAACCCTGGGGCACCCCTGTGGTCACACTTTCAGGAGCCGATGAAGACGGAGGCAGCCAAACTTGCTGAGATCGATCTTCCAGGAATGATTTAAGCCAGTTCCAGGCTGCTCCAGAGATACCGATATCCGAGAGACGTGCCAGAAGCCGAGAGTGAGGCACGGTATCAAAGGCAGCAGAGAGATCTAATAAAACCAGAGCCGCTCTGCCTCCAGCGCTCAAACACTCTCTGATTGCTTCTGACATTTCAACAAGGGCTGTCTATGTGCTATAGGTATCTCTGAAACCTGATTGAGCTGGGTGGTGCAAGCCTGACACCTCGACAAAGTTGGCAAGCTGTTTGTTAACAGCTTTCTCACAGACGTTCGCCACAGCCGGGAGAAGGGAGATAGGGCGGTATCTAGCTGGAAGGGAAGGGTGCAGCGAAGGCTTTTTCAACAGAGGCAGGAGTTTTAAAAGTTTTATCTACATAATAATTTTGTGAGCCAAATGCCAAAACATGTCATACACCGATTTCTTGAGGAAAATAATCAAATATGACAAAATAAGTCTTGGTTAATATCTCATGATGACAGTACCTGGAAAGTGTGGAAACAGAGAGCAGTACAAGGACATACTACACAGAATTATATTTACCTAGAATGGTGTGAGGACCAACCTCTGGCCAAGGAGCTGGATAGGGATCCTTGGATAGTCAGGAGCCAAAGGATCAGGACAAGATAGGTGACCTCTTCTAGATGCAATGCCAGGGTCCCACCACTCTCTGGCACTACTCTCTTAGATTCTTCCCCTTCCTCGGATGTACCTCCTCGAATTTCTTCCGCGTTCCCCTTCTAGATGATCGGAATCTTCTCCGGCAGTATCTCCGTCTCTTTTCTCTCTCTCGCGTATCTTCTGTCAGAGTGCTTGGACAGCGTCTCTGACCTCTGTGGCATCCGCCGTCATCTGCGTCGGTGATGGGTCTGTGACATCTATCTGACTAAGCCTACCTCAGTTATACTATTCTACGTGTATGTACCACCTCCCAATGTTTCAATATCGTGACAACCCCTACTTCTGATTGGACAAGGAGATGGGGAGAGGTCTACTACATCTATGTAGTATGACGTCCTTGTTTGGTGGGAAACTTTGCAGCTGCGCAATAGCTATTAATATGGCCGCTTGAAACTCACATGTTAATGCACATTCTACGCTTAAACTAAACCTCTTATGTTTTATTAAATGGCTAATGCGAAAGATTAAATACATTAATGGGATTAGACTAGAAATAAGTGGTATACTGTGCATTAATTTCTTTTTGTATTCTAACATGCCTTTTTCTGACTTTATTAATAGTTTGTATTTGGGCCTGGACGGTGACTGAAATCCCTACCCCACCTGACTTGTGTGCAAGCGCACCCAAACTCGTCCGGAACCATGATGAATCAAATGAAACTCAGCCAAGGTCGCTCTAGCAAGAAGTGCTTGGGAACATCACCTCTCGACCCGAAGAGGGGAAGGAAAGAAGTAAAAATTTGTATACAATGTATTGATCGTAATGTGAAATGCGGGTGTAAATAAAGCTTGGGAAAGTAAATTAAGGGGTTGGAATATTGAACAATGAACTAAAAAAAAGGCTGGGATCTCTTCAAGGACTTTAGAGAACTTCCTGGTGATTTTCGGCTAATTTGAATTTAGAAAGTTAAGTGTTACCTCACTCATGAGCACGTCAATAATTTGGCATACCAGAGCCCATTGTGTAGCAAGGAAGGGAAACATATGCACCATTATTGTTGGTACAAACTGGTCTTGACCTTCTATTCAACAATCGATGGAACAGCACAGGTATTACGGGCTGTGTGACAGCTTTCCTGAGAGGTGAATTTATGCAAGACTCGATTCTACATAGTCAGGGTAAAGAAAAACAGGCCTAAATAGAGGCTAAGTAAAGCAACACACCGTGATATAAATCTGACCCATCCTCTTCAGTACTTGGGGAATAATTCTCTATTGCCTGATACAATATAAATGACTGATTCACAGTCCAGGCAGAATATGCCCTGGCCCATATAAATTGTAGAGACTATGAGCATGGACCAAAGTTGGCCGCCTTCTGGTGATCCAGATGTGGCAGGAAGAGGACTCTTCAGTCATACCAGCCATTAGGAAACAACAATGACATCCTGCTTATTTAGTCATCTGCAATCACAGATGAATTGTTTCAGATCCCTTTACTATTCGGACAAGATATGAGAGCACAGGAAGAACAAGATATTAGAGCACGGGAAGAACAATTCCTGGCGTAGATCAAATTACTCACTCAGATGACATGAAACCTGAGTTAGAACAGATAATAACAGTAAAGAGGTAAACAAGCATTTGCAATGAAATAGATCTCGCATTTACGCAACTTTAAGCTATTGGTATTGTAAATGACAATGCCTTTTATGTATGTTTTAAAAACGAAAATAAAAGGCATCGATATTAGCAATGTCGGTAGCTCAAACTCACGTAAATGCGAGACCTATTGCATGGCAAATGCTTGTGTCCTTTCTGTCCCTCAGTGGAAGGGGGGAGGGGGAAGTAGAAGAGTCTGTAGCCTGAAAGGGGAGGGTGGGAATTTGAGAAAACTCACCTCGATCCACATGGTGCTGTTTTAGGTACCATGGCAACCATTGAAAATAACCCATTTAAGGCAATTACACGACCTCATAGGAGTTCAGAGGGCTCCGACCTCGACAACCTCAGCTGGCAGACTTTGACTCTCCCTTTTCTTGGTATGCTTGCACTGTGTAGTGACACTCTACACCCTCACTCAGCGTGGGTGCTTTGGAGCAGTGAGAGCTGCGCGGGGGTGTGGAGCAGTGAGACTCCATTCCCTCAGTGAGCGTGGGGCCTATGGAGCAGTGAGACGCTGCTCCCTCAGTGAGCGCGGGGGCTGAGGAGCAGTGAGAGTCTGCTCCCTCACTGAGCATGGGAGCTATGGAGCAGTGAGACACTGCTCCCTCATTAAGCGCGAGGCTTTGGAGCAGTGAGCTGCTGCTCCCTCAGTGAGTGTGGGGGCTGTGGAGCAATGAGATTCTGCTCCCTCCGTGAGTGTGGAGCTGTGAGACGCTGCTCCCTAGGTGAGCGCGGGGCTTGTGGAGCGGTGAGATGCTGCTCCCTCAGTGAGCGCGGGGGATGTGGAGCAGTGAGACTCTGCTCCCTTAATGAGCAAGGGGTCTGTGGAGCAGTGAGACGCGGCTCCCTCAGTGAGCGCGGGGCTGTGGAGCAGTGAGACTCTGCTCCCTGAGTGAGCACGTGGGCTGTGAAGCTGTGAAACTCTGTTCTCTCAGTGAGCACAGGGGCTGTTTGGCAGTGAGACTCTGCTCCTGTAGTGAGCGCGTGGGCTGTGGAGCTATGAAACTGAACGTGGGGCTTTGGAGCAGTGAGAGCTGTGCGAGGGCTGTGGAGCAGTAAGACTCCGCTCCCTCAGTGAGCGCGGGGGCTATGGAGCAGTAAGACGCTGCTCCCTAAGTGAGCGCGGGGCTGTGGAGCAGTGGGACTCTGCTCACTCAGTGAGCAAGGGGGCTGTGGAGCAGTGAGAAGCTGCTCCCTTAGTGAGTGTGGGTTCTGTGAGCAGTGAGACTGCTCCCTCAGTGAGCGCAGGGGCTGTGAAGCAGTGAGACGCTGCTCCCTCAGTGAGCATGGGGGCTGTGGAGCAGTGAGACTCTGCTCCCTCTGTGAGCACTGGGGTTGTGGAGCAGTGAAACTCTTCTCCCTCAGTGAGGGCGGGGGCTGTGGAGCAGTGAGACGCTGCTCCCTCAGTGAGCGCGGAGGATGTGAAGCAGTGAGACTCTGTTCTCTCAGTGAGCGCAGGGGCTCTTAGGCAGTGAGACTCTGCTCCTGTAGTGAGCGTGGGGACTGTGGAGTAGTGAGACTCTGCTCCCTCACTGAGCGTGGGTGCTGTGGAGCAGTGAGAGCTCTGCGGGGATATGAAGCAGTGAGACTCCACTCACTCGGTGAGCACGGGGGCTCTGGAGCAGTGAGATGCTGCACCCTCAGTGAGCGCGGGGGCTATGGAGCAGTGAGACGTTTTTCCCTCAGTACCTCCGTGAGCGCGGGAGCTGTGCATCAGTGAGATTGCTCCCTCAGTGAGCACGGGGCTATGGAGCAGTGAGAAGCTGCTCCCTCAGTGAGCACGGAGCTGTGGAGCAGTGTGACTCTGCTCCCTCAGTGAGTGCAGGGCAGTGGAGCTGTGAAACTCTGTTCTTTCAATGAGCGCAGGGGCTGTTAGGCAGTGAGACACTGCTCCTGTAGTGAGCGCTGGGGCTGTGGAGCAGTGAGAATCTAACAGAAGCATTTAATATGCTTTGGCATAGTGTATGTTTCCTCCATCATGTGTCTTGACCCATGGGTCTCCTTCCACCCTACCGGCTTCCCCACTAATACTTTTTCTTAAATCATCAGACTACACATAGTGTTAAAGCGACAGAAGTGGTTATGCATTTAGATTACCTTCAATACACACTGCCTCTGGAAGGGCCCATGATGTATTCATTTGATTACTTACTCATGTTGTGACATAACTTGTCCAGCTCTCACTACATTGCTTTTGTTTTATGCCACAGTACTTCTTAATGCCTCGAAAATGAGCTTAACCCCTGGGACCTTATGTTGTCCCACATGGTAATGGTCCCCGTTTGTTCCGTTCAACGAGGAAGTCACTGGAGTGCATGTGCACACTTTAGCTCGTCACTTCCAACATGGGACCAGAGGTTTACGCTCCAGTGTCTCTCTGTGTTCCCCTCTCTGCCCCGAGTCACCTACGTCATGGTGTAGCGTCGCGTTCTAGTTGTCGCACAACGACGCAATGGCGTGGCGCGAGGTGGCCATTTTAGGTCACACTAGGGGAAAGTGAATTGAGCGCTCCGGACATTCCCGGTGCTCTCTTGCTGCAAATTATAATAAATAACCTTCCAAACTTCCCGTGTCTCCAGCGCTTCATTTAGGGAAGTTTTATAAATTACAGTGGCGACGAGGCTGGGCTCCTGAGGAAAAAAAAAGTACCGGAGACACCATGAGGAGCAGTGATTAAGGGGAGCAGAGCAAGCAGCAAGAGAGCGTGGCAGAGGACATCACCACCACAGGCAAGCAGCCAGGCCACTGGCAACCAGGGGCACAAGGGGCAGGACCATTACCCAGAACAAAGAGGGAGGAGAGCAGCCCCACCCTAAACAGATCTCACATAGAGACCATAGGAGAGGAACAAGCCTAACCAAGCACGACCAAGCAGCACATAAGCGCGGCAGTGTTAGAGGCCACTCCCACAAGGAGACCAACCACCATAAGGGAAAGGAGTGAGGCAGAGAAGGATAACACCCCACCAGAAGGCAGTCACCCATTACAATTGCCAAGAAGAAACCCAGGGCCCTGGCCGAACTAGTGCAACACGGAGAAGGGGTGCCTTAGAGCCATAACCGAACCAAACACAAGGCATAAGTGCAAGCGCGCTGGGCAGTCCAAGGGGACAAGAGACAGAGCCAGAAAGACGCGCCGAAATGTGCATGCAAGCGTCCTCACTCACGAATCCTATCCCGTTCTTACCCAAACCAGGTGAACCCTTGATGAAGTGGGAGGATTGGAGAGAATATTTTATGAACTACATAGAAGCCCTGGAGGATGAAAGCGGAGAAGCCTATACCTGCAAGAGGAAGAAAAGAATATTGCTACACAACTTGGGCCCAGAAGGGATCAGGGTCTTCCAGAATCTAGTACCCACTCCGAGACAAGCCGCGGATGACGACGTGTTTCGGCACGCGATAGAGGATCTAAACAACCATTATCGGTCAGCAGTGTGCACATCCATAGATAGATATAACTTCCAACAGAGGAAACAAGAAACGGGCGAATCCATAGAAGACTATGTAGCGGCACTAAGAAAACTAGCAATCATGTGCAAATTTGGCGTTTTGCATGATGAGTTTATAAAAGACCAAATAGTCATGCACACGACAAACAAACCAATCCAAGACAAACTATGGGTGAACGGAGAAGCAACCCTGAAGGAAGTTATTGCCATGGTAAGAAAGGCGAAACTATCCAAAAGAAAAGAGAATCCACCCCGAGACCCATGGTCAATAAAGTCGATGAAGCAGAACCACCAGAGAGAGGCAAAGCCATCGCAACGGAAGGGAAGGCGCAAAACAATTGGACTGCAAGACACGCACAGCAAAAAAGACTGAACAAAGAAAGCACAAACACGTGCTACAGGTGTGGAAGCCTGTCCCATGCGGCGTACGACAAACGCTGTCCGGCGTTCCGAGCGAAATGCATGTACTGCGGGATTGTAGGACACTTTGAAAAAGTGTGCCGCCGAAAGACGAAGAGACCAACGGTGAAATAAGTGACGCAAGAACCGGGGGAGGAAGGAGAAGGAAAACTGGACGAAGAGGACAACGTACTGTGCATCGAAGAACAAGTGCTGGGCATTGACTGCAGACGCTCCAAGAAACCACAATGCGACATGGTTATAGAAGGGATAACTATCAAGATGGTAGCGGATTTGGGCTCCCCGTACACCATCGTCCAAAGGACAGTGTGGAGCGGAAGCTTCAAACCTAGTCTGGGATCGCACCTGGAACCCCCAGACATACGGCCAGTCATGTTCACGAGTGAACCCATTCCAATGGTAGGATACCGAGTCTTGAAGTGCGAGTTCAAAGGTCGCAGCGCCGAGTGCAAGCTATATGTGGCGGAAAAGGGCCCGTCAGTACTTGGGTGGATGGATCAAGGTGACTTGGGCATACAATTGAACCCAGGAGGAGACACGCAGGTACTGATGACCAGCACAGAGTTTCAACCGAACTTCGAGAAGATGAAAAGTGAATTCCCCACCGTGTTCGGGGGAACAGTGGGTAAATTAGCAAAATGTACGCATATAGACCTTAAGGAGAAAACCACGCCGGTATCCCACAAAGTGAGGAACATACCCATAGCGGTCAGGGAGGCAGTGCAACAAGAGTTGCAGAGACTGGAAGACAACGGGATCATTGAACCCATAAACTGCTCAGAGTGGCTAGCTCCGTTGGTGGTGGCAATGAAACCCAATGGTAAGGTCCGTCTATGTGCGGACTTACGCGAACTGAACAAGTGCATAATCGTGGAGAAATTCCCGTTCCCACGGATAGAAGAAATGCTGGCGAAAACAAAGGGGATAAAGTGGTTTTCCACCATTGACCTCACTTCAGCCTATCACCAGATAGGCCTACACCCCACGAGCCGGAAACTGACATCTTTTATAACACCCTTTGGATGCTATCAGTTCCGATGCATGCCCTTCGGCTTAGCGTCAGCAGCAGTGTTTCAAAAACGTATGCACAAATTGTTCAGAGACATAGAGGGAGTACAGTACTTCCAAGATGACATCTTAGTGATGGGCAAGGATCAAACCGACCACAACAAAAAGCTGGCCAAGGTGCTCCAGGTTTTGAAAGGAAATGGCCTCACGGCTGAATGGGAAAAGTGCTGGTTCGGAATGACATCAGTCACTTATTTAGGTCACGAGATCGGCGAACAAGGCATCACACCCAAACAAGCCAACGTAAAGGCGATATGCGAAGCACCAGCACCGATGAACAAAGAGGATGTGAGGTCATTCTTGGAGATGGCCGAATATTACAGCAAATTCGTGCAGCACTTTGACACCAAGACGCACCACCAGAGGCATCTCATACGGGACAAAACAACATTTACATGGACAGAAGAGGCGCAAAGTGACTTAAAAAAAATCAAGGAAGACATCAGCAAGGCCGTACCTCTTCAAGGATATGACCCACATGGGCAGTCCATATTAACTACAGATGCCAGCGAAAAAGGACTAGAAGCAGTCCTTATGCAGGAAAGGAAGAATGGAGAGTTGGCAACCCTCAGCTTTGCGTCCAGGTCCCTATCCCCAACTGAACAAAAGTTCAGTGTAATAGAAAAGGAGATGCAAAGAGTGTCCTGTGCACACGATTATCTTAAACAATGGTTCTCAAGTGAGAAACCCTAAATTAGGTCGCTGTTCAATATATGATTCCAGAGTCCATCATCATAGAATATGATTATTTAATGGTTCAGTGTTGATCAGTACACTGGACCATTAAACCAATGTTTAAGATAATCGTGTGCACAGGACACTCTTTGCATTTGTTTGGTAGGAGATACGTCTCTCTATCTTAGCAGGGGCTGGTTTCTGCTGGGTTTGTTCCCCTGATCTGTTTGCACCGGACCTACTTTATCTGCGATTACCGACGTTTAGGTACCCGCTGAGCGCCATACCTTCATGACATTTATCCAAACCCATTCTACCCCTTTGCAACACTAATAGAAAAGGAGATGCTGGCTGTAGTGTGGGCCATGGGGAAATTCCGCCAATTCTTGTGGGGCACAAGGTTCCAGCTCAAGACAGATCATAAACCCCTGCTCAAAGTATTCATGTCATGTGGCCACGCCAGCGCTACACCCCGCATCGCCAAGATGACTCTGAAACTGTTAGACTACAGGTATGATGTGGAGTATATCCCAGGGATAAGGAATAAGGTGGCTGTTTACCTCAGCAGAGCCTCAGCGATGGAGGAAGCGCCGACCATTGCAGACGAGGATGAAGTCCTTGTGGCTTTCGAAGAAGACCCGGAGAAAGTGATAAGTGGCCAAGAATGGACAAAAGCCTATGAAGATGATCCTGACATCAGGGATGTTAAGGACTTCCTGCTACAAGGTTGGCCAGAAAAAAAACATCTCAGGGCAGCACTATTCTTCGAGGTACGCGAGGAGTTGTCCATTGGAGATCAGGGGACATTCCTGTTTAGAGGGAACAAAGTGGTTCCCCCAATGACGCTGATACCTCAACTGCTAGCGGTACTGCATGAAGGTCACCTGGGTATCGTTAAAACGAAGACGAGAACAAAACAGATGTACTGGTGGCCAGGAATGGACATCCAGATTGAAAGACATGTAAGGAAATGTGACCATTGTCAGAGAGCGGATAAATCTCAAACCCTACTAAGGCCATCACTGGGAAAATTCGACAACCCTGCGAATCCTTGGGAGGAATTGTTGATAGATTTTCTGGGGCCAGTACTGGATGCACAGGGCCCCCGAAGTATGTATGAATCCTCATCAACAGGTATCCAAAGTGGCCCGAAATAGACATACAGGAGGAGATGGACATGGAAACAATCCTCAGATTCCTTACAGCCACATTCTTCAGAGAAGGCATAACCCGCTCCTTCCTGAGTGACAATGGGCCCCAATTCACCTCGGAAAAATGGTACAATTACATGGAGCGGAACGGGATCAAGACGAAACACACATCTATATTCCACCCAGCCGGCAACGGTTTAGTCGAAAGGTTTAACCGTGTCATAATGGGTTCTATACAAGCTGCCATTGCAATGGGCAAGGAATGGAAAAAAGAAGTGCAGAGTATGTTGTGGGCCTACCGAATTACACCCACCAGCACAGGGTATGGTCCATTCCAGATCTTGAGAGGACGTGACCCATTCACCAAGGACAACATGGCGTGGAATAAAATTCCATCACGAGTGGTCACCAGCAGTAGTTCAGCACAATTTGGAGAAAGCACAAATATATACACAGAGCACTACAATAAGAGACGCAATGTGAAGGAGGCCTTGCTAGAAAGAGGAGAGTGGGTCAGAGTCAAACTGGCCCAGTTGAGAAGGAAAGGGAACAGCAAATACAGCCAGCCCATGCAGGTAAAGGAGGTGTACAACCGTGCAGCATTGCTTAGAGATGGAAACGTCTGGTCCAAGACCGCATGTCCAAATGCAACAAGATATTTCAGTGGGCCAATGAAGAAAGATCTAAGACACAACAAGACCAAGCCCCACCCACAGACTAAGAGGTACAGCGCGGAGGAGAGGAAGACTCAGGAGCAGGAGTAAGCGGAACGGAGTTCGAGGAAGGAGACAATCCCATTGCAGGGGAACATCAGGAGGAAGTTGGTGAAAATGCGAGGAGAGAGAGTCCCCAGGTAACCGGAGGGGGACTGGCGAACCAGGCAGAGAACAACCTAGGGAATGCCTCCTCTACTCCGGTAAGACGTACACGGGCAGGCAGAGCAATTGTGAAGCCTACCAAATACAAAGACTACGAACGGGGTGATGGGAAATAATTTTGATCTGATAAACAGACTCTATGTTTTCTATGGTTATATAAAGAAGGGAGATATGTAGCGTCACCTTCTAGTTGTCGCGTAACGACGCGATGATGTGGCGCGAGGTGGCCATTTTAGGTCGCACTCGGGGAAAGTGAATTTAGAGCTCCGGATGTTCCCGGTGCTCTCATGCTGCAAATTATGATAAATAACCTTCCAAACTTCCCCTGTCTCCAGCGCTTCATTTGGGGAAGCTTTATACATTACACATGGATGTGGGCAGGGCCAGGGAGGATTAACACGTTCCCCAGCAGCACGACATTATGAACCTGCATGGCGCTGGGAGAGACAAGTATTACGGCCACAGCTCACCTTGACATAGTAAGTAGGGGTACCCTGGTGGTCGGAGAGAGTTCGGATTTGGGCGCAAACACACTTGAGTGGACATAGTCTGAGGGCATTTTCATTAGTCTGTAGGGTGGTTATTAGATCTGTCTTGAAGTCTAAGCCTAGGTATTTGAAGCAATTAGGTTGGCATAATAGACCAGAATTACCAATTATTTCCTTCCCGCCAAGGTTGTTCAGGAGTGTTACCTCAGTCTTATCCTTATTCAACTTATAACCAGATACTGCAGAAAAATCCTCTATTGAATATATAAGTGCAGGAATAGCAGCATCCGAATTTTCAGAAACGACTAACACTTCGTCTGCGTAAGCAGTTATTCTGACCCTACATTTGTTAAAGCATATCCCTGTGATCTGGTTGTTGTTCCAAAGTTGGTAAAGGAAAGGTTCTATTGCTAGAAGGATTAGGGAGGGGGAAAGAGGACATCCTTGCCTTGTTCTCTGTTCTAGTCTAAAAGAAGAGGAGAGGCTTCCTCCTGCCCTAACCCTGGAGAAAGGGTTAAAATACAGCGCCATGAACATACGTGTAAAATGCCCACCCAGAATACATTTATCAAGTGTTGCTTTCAAGTAGACCCAATCAACTTTGTCGAAAGCCTTTTCGGCATTCAAAGTGATGGACACTATTGGAGAATCGGCTAGTTTCTCTAGGGCGTGACATAGAATACGGGTATTATCACTGGAGAGTCTGTTCTTTAAAAATCAAACTTGTGAAGGATGAATGAGTTTGGGTAAAAAAATTTGGAGGATTTTAGCGAGAATCATGGTGTAGATTTTGAAGTCTACAGTAATTAGTGATATAGGCCTTTAGTTTTTAGGGAGTGCGGGATCCTATAACTAGTCAGAGAATCACTTTGTTCATAAGGTTTTTTGTAGTCAGTGACACAGGATGTCCATTTGTCACATCCTTCAATCTTGAAGGTTTGGAAAAAAATATTTATCAGTTCTTTATGTTGATAATTCAGAATCTTGTTTCAGTCTAACTAAAGCAGGACAACCCTCCTTATCTGGGGTTCCCCAAATATCTGATTCAAAATCTCCAAGCAGCCCACATCACATCTGTCTTCATCTTGGTTCTAAAGTAAGGCAATTCTGTTTTTTCATACTCAACTAGTTTTCTTTGACCCCTGTGGCTAAGAGGTTACTATATTTAATGTTTTATGAATGGCTGTTCGAACTCTTGGGGCATTGGCCCACCTTTTCTCCAGTAAATGTCTGAAATACTGCCCTTAATGTTCACTGAGACCGACCTCTCTTGGTCTTGGTTAAACGTTTGTATATTGAGTTTTCAATTACCAATCTTGAAATCACCACATTTATGGACAAAATGTGCCACAGCATATCTAGACATTATTAAATCATCAATTAAAGCCTGAATATGGCTTACAGCATTACTTCCACATTTATCTTCATTCTTTATAAAGAGGAAAAACAGAGCTTGTCACTAGTGTCTGTAACTGACTATTAAGGTAAACAGTTGATAGAAAGCCGTACCATTAAAGGACATATGTATCAAGCAAAATTGCGATCGTAAATTTCGGCGTTTGCGATCGCAATTTTGCTAAGTGGTATGTATGAAGGCAAATCTGCGTGCAAAATAAGGAATCGCAAAATTTGCTATACCTTATATTGCGATTCCTTAAATGCAATGTAAGAAGCACCATAAAAGTGCAATTTGGCCTTAAGGAATCGCAAATTACCACCAACTTGAAGTTGGTGGTAATTTGCGATTTCATTGAAAAATGCACTTTTTTGCATTTTTCAAAGTGCAATGTGAAGCACATACATGCCATTAGGGCATATATGTGCGCCACATGTGCACACATGCACATTTCAGTGTCCTTTTTACACCCTGGTACCCTTGAAATTGTATTCTCAATTTGCGATTCTCTAATTGCTAATCGCAAATTGAGAATCCCATTTATTGCTATGGGCCTCTGGGCCCATAGGAATGAATGGGGAGGTATTCCTTAATTGCGAATCGCAATTTGAGATACGCAATTAAAGAATATGTGGGATTCGCAAAATTTATTTCAAATCCTACATACATAGCATTTTGCGATTCTGAAATAGCAATTCACAAAAAATCGCTTTTGAGAATCGCAAAAGAGGATTTTGATACATATGGCCCTAAGTGACTTGTTCCTCCAGGGCTCAGTAGAAGTTTTTTGGAATCTAGTATATTACCTCTTTGTCTCATTGCATCGGGTATTAGGTCACGAAAGACAAGGATTTATTGCACCTTTGTTGGAGCAGTTTTGAGAATCATCTTGAAACGTTACCAGAACTCTACAGAACCCCTTATCTATTGACCTTGTTCTTTTAGGGAACTCCCCCAATCTTTTCCCTTTGGATGTAGATTCTGTGACTGAAAACCTGAGTCTGCTTTCAGTTCCATGCAAATCCAAGCTGAGGTTAACCTTCGTTGCAGAACATTGTTGCTGTGCTCTGAATTTCTAAATGTTCTAATCATTCAATGCTTTAGAAAATTGAATTTGGCCTTGTTCTCTTTGATTTGAATAAATATTTTAAAAATATATATATATTTTTAGCGCTGGCTGCGTTTTCTGTCCTCACCCTCCCAGTTACTAGATTTATTTACAATTTATTATAATTTTATTCACAGGTAAGCCATATATATTGATGGCAGACATATTTTCACCTTTAAAATACATTCATGAATATCCACCAGTACTCAAACATGGAATTAAAAATCTATTGTTGCTGTTAATAATGTTGCAAAGTTCATTGTAATGGCCTCCGATATCTCTTTGAGGCAAGGATAGCAACCATAAATCTCCGGGAAGAGGGTCAACAGGAACTGAAACCGAATTCAAATTAAATTAATTATGAAAGAGTGAAATGTAAGCCTAGTAATTTCCTCTATACTGCTCCGTCAATTCTGAGGATGGCCAAGAAAAACCCTCACATTGGCATTCTAGGCTCAGGTCAGATAGTCTGTAAATAGTCTCAATAGTCCTATTTAGTGAGCAAAGAGCATTACATATCTTATTTAGCAATTCTTTTTTTAGAGGCTATGGCATGGCCACAAGGCATCTTTGGACTCTTTAACGTCCAAGAAGCATATTCCCTCAATACATCAATTGATCTTACATTTAATACTGCTATAAGCAAAAGAAAAGCGTTTTTTTTGGAGGAGACATTTGGTTACATTTAAATAAATCTATGCAAATTGGTATGTTGTCATGAGAGCACAGGTGAATAAACCATCATATTTAAGTAAGAAATCAAAAATGGTATATAAATCTATTTCTGAAAATGCTTTACAACTGACACAAATGCTCATAAAATCTCATCAGTACAGATCTGAAAATTATTCAGTATTTAATCAGAAATAAAATGCACAGAATTTTAAATAAACACAGCACACATAATGAAGGTGTTCTAGTGTGGAAAATTAGTACGGTTTGGTAAACATTATCTGCGCCATCTTGCCTTTTTCCCCGGATGCCACACTTTTTGTCGTGTGCACCCGCCATTTTAGGTGCCTCGATCAGAACCACCCTCTGCACGCCACTGGCCCCCAGCATAGCCCTTCGCCCTCGCAAAGCCCGCACGCTGACAACCCCCACACTCGCATGCCTTGGGTCATAAACCCCCCTTCAACGCAGCTCTGCCTCAGAACCCCATCCTGTTCCCAGCGCGACACCTCCCTTCATTCCTTTTCATGGTCCCAGGCCCTTTGATACCAACCCCCCCCCCCTTTTTCCTGTGTGCCCGTTTGTCTTCCTCTTTCCCAGGCCGACACCTAGCTCTGCCGATACTGTTTTTTGCCCCTCCCCGTACAGTAGAAAGCTTCCCTCATCAAAGGACCCCCGAGTTGATCAAAGCCCCCACCCTATGAGATCCGATCAAACCCCCACATTCCGTGAATCGGCGGAATGTCCAGCTGCGCGATAATCATCACCTGTTGTGACCGGGGTGGGGACTTCAACTGTAAATGTGTGTGGGAACGGGCCTGTAGGGGAGATTCAGAGGATGTCCTTTCATACTTCAAAGCATTACAAGACTGTGTTACCTGCAATAAAATTCATTTAACTGTGTATAAGAGGCCAGGCCTCAGAGATGCGGTTAGAGCACCTCGTGACGATACTGGCTGTCTGAACTGATGTGTTCTCCTCCGGAGAGAATAAACCTTGTTTCCTGCCTTCCAGTCTCCAGCGCCTGCCTCTTCATTGATTAATATTTTGTGGGTTAAAGAGGCGATACCGCCGGGCAAATATTGATTGTCCATTGACCTTAGTTTTAACAATTGGCGCCCAACGTGGGGCCCATCAGTGACTCGTGGATCCAGTGGGAGAGGTCCTGACGACAGAGTGAACGACTGCAACGATCGGGAGAGCTCTTGCCCAATAGACCCTCGTCTGGCAGCCGATCATCCGAACTTCACTGGCTCCGAACAGACCTCTCTCGAGTGATCTACGGTCCTGACTGGGAACCATCAGGAGTGCCGCGAGGAATACGAGGAAAGGAGGACGATCGGGCGCTGGATTCGGAAGATAAGAAACTGTCCATACGGTCCGGGTAAGGTCGTGTAGACACGACGAATTGCGAAATAGTTGTTTAATTGTTCAGAAAATACTAGTATTACTCTTTGTTGACCTATTTGGAGATTCACTGTCTGCAAACGGAGAAACAGTAGGCTCTTTCTCTTTGCAAACAGTGAAGGATAAGTAACGCAGCCAGCGTGCCTATCTTTCTCCCCCACTGATTGATTATTTATTCACGAATCGTTTTCGGGAGATTCCCTCTCCCACACTGATTAACTGTTTTTTTGACCCCGAGCTACTGTTCGCGGATTGTTTTCTGGAGATTCTCTGTCTACAAACAGGAAAGAACAGGTTCCCCTTTGCAGATAGTGAAAGGGTAGAGGACGCAGACCTTTGCGGATCTACTTATTCTCCCCACTGGTCGTTTATTTATTGTTTTGATATTGGTTCATGAGGTATTCACTGCCTGCAAACAACGTAGAATAGAAATATTCTGTCTAGTCTTTGCACGCAGTGATACGATAGGCAGTGCTGACTTTTTGTCCTCTTCGCGAGCCGTCATGTCTGTCTTCTCCCCACTGGTTGATAGTTGGTTCAGCCCGGACCGTTTATTAGAGGTGGATCATCTAGCTCCGCTGGAAGGCACCCCTAATAAAGACATGTTCATAAACTATGGATTAGTTACCATAGCCTATAGTAAACTGTGGCACAGGTATACCAAAGAAAATCAAGAGAAACAGTGGCCACTGATAGGATCCTTCGATCTTGATAAAATAGAAACGTTAGAAATAGCCCTTCGTAATAATAAGACAACGCCTATTATGCTCGACAGTCTCGGTATGTGGCGCAAAGAAGCAATGCAACGAAAGAAAAGAGACGAGGACAGAGTAGGTAAAGGAATATATCGACAGGACAACCCCAGGACACAACGACCCGAAAGTAATCCCCCGACACTGCGCACAGGGCGACCAGACTTAGGGCAAAACCAATGTGCTTTTTGTAAATATGCCGGGCACTGGAAAGCCCAATGTCCGACTCTACTGAACGAGAGTAGGAGCAGAGGGCCAACAGGAATAACAGGCCGGAAGAGACGGGAAAAGGGGTCTGATTGTAGTACCTAACCACGACAAACCCCGAATAAAGCAAAAAGAATAATGTACACACGTGATCAAGCATTCTTACGTTTAGCCAAGTAGGGAAAAGTTTAGGGTATTTCGAGGTAAGGGTTACACAAGTATCCTCCGCCGAGAGGACTAGGGATATTGCCAATGTTTGAAAACCTACTACCTCCTTTTTTCCGCATCCTTATAGGCATATAACTAAAAGCTGCCCCATTGCTCTCCAATTGACACCAACGGTTTGTCTCAGCCTGGAAACGTACTTGCTAAAGTGACTCAAAAAAAAAAAAAAAAACCTCTGTGAACATTAGCCCGACTAGGTTAGTTCATGACCAGTTGCCAAAGGCGTAAGTGCGTACAATCAAAGCCACCAGAAAAAAAGGCAGCCAACGAATAAAAAGATAAGAGACAGGTAAAAAGAACTCAGAACAATAAGTATGCGCAGCATACAGAAAAAGATAATTATGGCCAATAACTGTTTTGTGTTTGTCTTGGGTCTTTGTATATAATACTTGTACTGTCTCCCCGTCTGAGTTTGTGTGTACGTGATGCATGAATCTACGTCATCCCTCTGCCTGTGTTTCCGTGTTACTTAACTTCTGTTAACAGAAGCTTTAGCATGAAACAACCTGGAAAGAAAGGAATGGGAAAACGAAATCAGTAGGCCACTGATGAACATGAACTTTTATAACGAGCAAGAAACAATAACAATACGTAATAATAACACCTATTAATGCCCTAACAACAGGAAACGTTAGAAACAAGAACGGTAAACTGTAGAAAATGAAAGTCAGCAGAACATCCGCCCCCCCCCCACTCTGGAAACTTCCAAGGTGGGGCAGGGTTGCGGCTACGCCCAGCCGGCAGCAACCCATATAAGGCGGGTCCTGCTGCCAACAGTCGGCCAGGAAATCGTAACATAGGGTGGAGCCGGAGGAGAGACAGGGGCCAGCGGGACCCAGCCAGGGGATCGCCTTGACCACACTGGAGAGTTGTAGGGGGGGAATGTCTATGTCCTCGACCCTCCTCTCTCTCTCTCCCAGTCCGGCCGCGGTGGCACGTGAGAGTTGCAGATAGTCCCGCCACATGCTCTCCCGGTCCGGCCACCAATGGCCGGGGACTGGGGCCAACTGGATCCGGCTGCAGCCGATGAGCCAAGGAACCCGTTCATGGGGCCAGAGCAAGGGGCGTCCGGCCGACATCCACCGGAAGCCCGGCCCAGAGACGGACGGGACATTTTTTCCTTTTCTCCTTCGTAATGGCAGCGACAACACGCCAGGCGCCACTTCTTTCTTGAATAATGGCTGCGACAACTCTGGGGGGGGGGGATGTCTTGTACATACCTCCGACCCCCCTCGTCCTCATCGCCACCGGCCATAACAAATGTCAAGCTGGCGCCGTGGGGTGCACTGGGAGGGAGAGACGGTGCGAACAGGCCTCTCCCGCCTCCCCAGGTGGAGGCTTCCCAGTTGCACCCCCAACGCTCCAGGCGCCCGAAAAGGGTTCTTCCACTGTGGCAATGCTGCAACGCCTCGCCCGGCAGGTGGGAGCCCGTCCACTCGTTTGACCCCGCGATTGCTGGCGGCTGCCGAACTCCCAAGATGGCGGTCGACCCGGCAAGAGTGGGCCCAGCATGCAGGTATGGCCTGGTCACTTGTCGACTCCACCATCATAGTTCCCCACAGCCTTGAAGATTCTACAAAAGTCCCAGGAGCCCTCGGCCCCTGCCGGCTCCCGGCGAGGAACGACTGCCTTGGTCGCTAACGAAAATAACCACGACATAGCCACCCCTTCTGTTAGCACGAGTGTTTGAACTGCCGAAGAGGACTCTGGTCCAACCGCCGGTTATGGGAAACATTTTGTCTCTGATGCTACTTCCGGACTAGCCCGGCCCCGCCCAAAATGGCGCCGGAATCAATGAGAACTTGCGAACGCCTCGTGGTGTTTTTAGCTAAAAAGACTCGATGTTCTGAAATATGTATATGATCCTTTGTACACTTGACGAAAAAGAGGGAGGGTTCACTCAACGAACATGTAAAAGGGCCCTGTGAAAAATGTTTTTTCAATGTACAATTTATTATGTTTATTGTAGCCGATACATAACCTCGCTTACGACACACGCACACGGTATACATATAGGAAATTTGATTGCAACTAGTCCAACTGTACTGCCAACTATGAAATGAATACCCCTTGATCCCTCAACTATCGATAGACGTTTTAGTCCCCTACAAATGAATGAATAAACTTTTTTAATATTCTTAATATTCCCAATACTGCAAAATAGCCCCCCCCCCCCCTGCTGTACGCACTTTAGCCATTGCCGCACCCGGCCAAATACGATTGCACTGTCATATCTACATGCTGAACGATTGTGCAAATAAAGGTTTTCCGAACTATGAAATGAGTATTGCATGCTCTGTGAAAAATGTGGGGTCAGCGGGAGAGTTTTTCTGTGCACCCTGCTTTGTTCTCTTTTTAAGGTTATTAGAAGATGGTTGCTCAACTCCAGAGGGAGGATCGAATCTAAGACACGATACTCTGCCTCCAAGTATGCGACTGGCTCTGGAACTAACGCATGGAGAAGGACCTCGACTTCTGAGGACGGGTAACGTGAAGCGGTGTAAATGATAGAACGTTATGAAGGTACGACACTCAAAGGTACTAGGGAACAGAGTTGGCCGAAGAGCTGGTATGCCTTAGACCATCACAGCATTGGAAAAGATTTAAGGGCCCCGATAGCTAGATACATCTACCAACTAGATACCCCACACTAAGAGCCCCTGATTTTTAACGTTTCCCTACACGCGACCTATAAGGACACACTGCCCCTTTCCCCCCCCCTGGCTTCAGAAACCAAGACCCCAGGGATTCTATCCCGAGGAGACAAGACGAGTATGAGGTAAGTAAAGAACTTTCGTGCCCATGCATTTGAAATGCGCGAATGTTGTCCCCCTCCCTTCCCCTCTTTTCCTCCCCCTACAGGTTACACTGGAGATCACGACCGAGGTATGGTGAAGATCTGAAGCCCCGCCATGTCTGATACACGAAGCGGACTAACGTTGCCAGATGGCACCTAAGCACACCCACAAACTGCTCTTGCAACGAAAGAGCTAATAAGTTGTATAATATGATAAAACACGGTCACCCCTAATCCGTGTTGCGTGAATGGGCACGTGTCACGTATGTCTGAAAACACGGTCACCCCTAATCCGTGCTGTGCGAATGGACACGTGTCACGTATGTCTGAAACTATGAGAACATGTTTTTGGGCGACTGAGACGCTGACTTGACTGACCGGAGGACCGAGAGTGCGAGAAGTGCGATACAATGGTGTCTTTTACTCAATGCATGCCCCCTCTACCCTGCCTAATGCTCGTCCGTCCCAAACTGCATGCTTTCGAAATTCTAACACGGACCCGTAATGTCTTATGTTGTGTAGTGCGCTGAATAGCCTATCTTAATACACGGCCACTCCCCATGTCGCATGTGTACTATTTAGCCTATTGTTGCACCTCTCTCTCTCTCTCTCTCTCTCTCTCTCTCTCTCTCTCTCTCTCTCTCCCTCCCCTCCACACTCACGCTCTTCCGAACGACTAGCACCAAAATTGGCAAACCGCCACCCCTAGTGCACCCCCCAATTGGCTCCAAATACCGCAAGTATTTGCACAAAATTTGTCTTAAATATAATCACCCTGATGCCGTGTCACTACCTCTCCTTTCTGCTAAATATTGATGAAACCTAGAATTGGCCAAACGGGAAAGGACAGGTAAGACGACTAAGGTTCCCTAATCTGGCCCGTAATAAGGGAACTACATGTCAGTGGCTTCTATAAAAAAAAAATTGCCTCAGGATAATGCGACCTTCCCCATCCCGAATTGTCGCAATCCCCGAACAGTAAAAAGTGACCGAAACATCCCCGTCTTCCCAGAACCTCCTCAGTTTTGTATCAGCTGCCCCGGACGAGAGTTTTAAAAATGTCCCTCACCCCTGTTGTAAGAAACAAGTCGACTTACAACTAACACAGGCCAGCCGTTGTTCCTAGAAACGATCTGTTGATGAGCAAGCTACGGAATTTTAGAATTCGAGAAATGTCACTGAACGCTTACCAACTGAACGGTGGCCTACTGCTAAATAACGCCCTTATGACACAAAGCAAGACGATAGTCCCTAACCACAGTTTGCTATGTCCCTAGTTGTTTCCATAAGACCCCGTTTTTTAATAAAGTAATCAGGTTGCAAGAGGCTATGTAGGAACTAGAATGATGTTTGCGAAGTTAAGATTAGGCCGAAATGAAGGAATCGTTGCAATGAACCCTGTTGAAAGTAAAATGTTTAGCTGAAAGGTAGGATGCATTTATAGAATGGAAAATTGTTTAGCCTATGTTCGTCCCTCAGAAAGATACCCATCAGACCATGGTGATAGCACGTTGCACTTTTTTTCGAAAAATATAAAGCCCTGGAGAACGGTATAGCTTTGTAAGGTTCGTACTAGGAAGGTGGGTCTCAGTCAGAAGAACTGACGTAACTGTAATACACAAAATGCGATGAATAGGTACCAGATTTCGTACCACGACAATGAATGTAACGCCAACAAGCACCAAAGAAATAGTTACGAAGGAAAGTTATAGGAAATCCAACAAGCCCATCATCAATTATTTATATGATGGTTGTGAACCCCAATGTAACGGATGTTTCTTATTTGCTTGGAGCTGGGAGAGAAATAGACTTATGTGATTACCTTCCTCTGCCAATTCTCTAAAGACTGTCTTTTCAAACTCATTTAAGGGTACCGCTGTCGGAGGAAAGAGAGACCGGATGTGGGAGCACGTGGCCTGACTACAGATCGTGGAACATCTGCGACATTGGCCAAGGCGAGACCGCGACAGAAAGGAGTTGCAGGACGAGGCACTGTTTCCGACAAAATGAGAGGAAAGGGCTGACCTGATGCCCCTGCTCAATGTTCAACGTGTGCCGAAAAGTCCCCGCTCTCTGAATTCGGTCATGAGCCCGCCTACCTGAAATTTTCCGCCCCCCTGGTCTGTTCCCGATTTGGCCCTGCTCCATCCCCCCTTTTTCTCCGACCTACCCTATGGATTACTTACACACACTCTTCTTCCACCTGAACTTTTTGACAATCGACTCCAAAGGACACAGGGCGAAAAGGACCTTTTTGACCAGGAAAGCGAGGAAAAGGTCATGCCCTGCAACGCGGAGCTCAGAAGAGAGCTGGACTCATCGCTCCACCGTGCCAACAGAAGACGACAAAGAATGCTGAGAACTCACTAATAACGGTCCATGACAATAGGACCTCCCCTTCGAACAATGGCGCCTCTGATTATTGTTTTTACTACGTCTCATTTCTCTCCCAGCCACCATTGTATTGATCATGCTCCAACTAAAAATGAACAGAACTTACATATGTAATAACCTATCAGTTCACATTCCGAATGACTACAAGTATCTATGAAATATACTCAATGATCACACTACAGAATCGTTTTGTCTGATATTGCATTACTATGACCTTCCTGCAAACGAGTTTATCGATAGACCCGCCTCCTAAGACGAAATATTTTAAATGTAATGTTTATAGCTTCTTCACCTGGGTTCCCATTTCTTTACTTATGACCGCCACAGTAGACATGGATAGGAAATAGGCCAGCAAGATGTCTTGGATATGTTAAAGGGAGGACTGTGGAAAATTAGTACGGTTTGGTAAACATTATCTGCGCCATCTTGCCTTTTTCCCCGGATGCCACACTTTTTGTCGTGTGCACCCGCCATTTTAGGTGCCTCGATCAGAACCACCCTCTGCACGCCACTGGCCCCCAGCATAGCCCTTCGCCCTCGCAAAGCCCGCACGCTGACAACCCCCACACTCGCATGCCTTGGGTCATAAACCCCCCTTCAACTCAGCTCTGCCTCAGAATCCCATCCTGTTCCCAGCGCGACACCTCCCTTCATTCCTTTTCATGGTCCCAGGCCCTTTGATACCAACCCCCCCCCCCTTTTTCCTGTGTGCCCGTTTGTCTTCCTCTTTCCCAGGCCGACACCTAGCTCTGCCGATACTGTTTTTTGCCCCTCCCCGTACAGTAGAAAGCTTCCCTCATCAAAGGACCCCCGAGTTGATCAAAGCCCCCACCCTATGAGATCCGATCAAACCCCCACATTCCGTGAATCGGCGGAATGTCCAGCTGCGCGATAATCATCACCTGTTGTGACCGGGGTGGGGACTTCAACTGTAAATGTGTGTGGGAACGGGCCTGTAGGGGAGATTCAGAGGATGTCCTTTCATACTTCAAAGCATTACAAGACTGTGTTACCTGCAATAAAATTCATTTAACTGTGTATAAGAGGCCAGGCCTCAGAGATGCGGTTAGAGCACCTCGTGACGATACTGGCTGTCTGAACTGATGTGTTCTCCTCCGGAGAGAATAAACCTTGTTTCCTGCCTTCCAGTCTCCAACGCCTGCCTCTTCATTGATTAATATTTTGTGGGTTAAAGAGGCGATACCGCCGGGCAAATATTGATTGTCCATTGACCTTAGTTTTAACACTAGATGATGTTTTGGTGATGGTGAAAGGGTCAGATGGGTGGTAAGTGTGAAATGCACAACATAGTATGAGTGAACTGGACACACACAGACTTAATCATTCTGATCTGGATTGTTCAGTCAAATATGCACTGAAAGTGCACTTTTATGTTTCTTAGTGTTACTGTTTAGGTTTTTTGTAATATACTGTCCAAAGGGGAACATCCTTTACAACGCAACTTTTACAACGAAGTACCTTTACGACGCAACTATTACAACGCAACTTTTACAACGTCTTGCGCTGGGGGGCGCTCTAGGATAGGGAATAGTTTCCAACACCTTCCCTACTATCCACGGGGACTGGAGTTGGAATAGTAAATTAAACTATTCACTATCCAGCGCCCCCCAACGCAAGTCGTTGTAACGACTTGCGTTGTAACACTTGCGTCGTAAAGGCATGCGTTGTAATAGCATGCGTTGTAACGTCATACATCCTGTCCAAATGGCCCACAGCCACCCTGGGAAGCTCCCCTACATCCTCAGACCACGCCAAAAACCTTTGCATCATACTCAACTCTTCGCTCGCCATGAACCGACAGATCATCACCGTCACCTCCAGCTGCTTCAACACCCTCCGCATCCTCTGCAAGACCTTCAAATGGATCACAACAACAGACCCAAGTACCTCAACAAAAGAATAAACTTCAACATACCCAAATGAAATCTGCGCTCGTCCAACCTTGCACTGGGTTAAACCCCGCACATCCACAGAGCCAGAGCAGGCGGAAGATCTTTTGCCCACATTGCAGCCAAGACCTGGAACGAGTTACAGGCAGACATCAGATGAGCCCCCTCCCTGAACACCTTCAGGAAGACACTCAAGACATGGCTCTTCGGTTGAACGGAGCCGAGTACCCCCTCACCCTCCATCAGCGCCCTGAGACCCTCATGGGTGAGTAGTGCGCTTATAATTTCCTGATTGATTGATTGATTGATTGAAAAGTAAATTCATCAAAGAACACAGTACCTGTTAATTAGCAACATCATTTTGCATCTGTAGCCTAACTAAAGGACTCCGTTAAGCGCTATCACGTAATGTGAACCCAAATGAGACCATTTAATCATCCGTAAAATGCCATGACCTTGTGGACAGCTCATCCATGTAGTGACAAACCATGAAAAACACATAATGGTCATATTGTAATTTGTAGAGAAAATAAAAACCCCACCTCACTGTTGCACTTTTGACCATCAAATATTGATTGGTTGCTGATTTTTCTTGTCCTATGAGCGAATATTTGAATCATCTATCATTGAAACATTAGAAATGGAGAATAAATGAATAACTATTTGTTGTATTGTGAAGGTGTAAAACCTCATTATTCCTTACCAATCTTGTTCTATGTTAGCTTGTAGTTGATGTTTTGTTCTTTACACTGGTTAGTTTTACCAGATCTGGGTAATCTATAAGGTTGGCGGATTGGACCTTACGGATAAATCAAATTAATCACGGAACATTGAGGAATAGCTCTGTTGTCTGCAACACCCCTGGTGGAATAATAATAATAATATTAATAATAATATTATCTTTATTATTGTTTGTAGTACTTAATACTACAGTATTTACTTTTTGTAAAAGACTATACGTAACAGGCGTGTCTGTTACTCAATAGGGTGGAAGACATTTATTGACCTTGAAAGGCTGAAAGGCTGAAATGGTTTAACTGGGATTCAAACTTGTGTATGCAATCCAAACCTGATACCAGCAATGACAGTTTAGCTACAGTTTGTCATGTTACCCACAGCTACTAGTCTTGGTGGTCGAATTCTCCCAATAACCAGATGTTGCACTGCGGGAAACAGCGGTTTCAACGCAGGTAATATCACGCAGGTAGGTTACAACACGGACATTACATCGTCCGCATTGTTACCACGCATGGCATGACATTGCAAGTCATTTCAACGACTTGCGCTAGATGGTGCGCAACACCAGGGAATGTGTTGGAATTTAAATCCAAGACATTCCCTGCTATTGCACAAACTGGAGTAGGAATACAAATTTATACTATTCCTAAGTCCTGCGCGTCATCTAGTACAAGTCATAGATACGACTTGGGATGTAAAGCCATTCTGGGTAACAACACGGTCGTTGTAACGACCGCGTTGTTACCTACCGAGTGGTAACACCACACATTGTAAAGAGACATATTCTGCACTGCTCCCATTCATATTAGCAGTGACTGACCTTTCTGAACCAGAAAGGACACTTGCCAGATATGGGAGCCCGCAAGAGATAAAGTTGAAATTGAACTTCTCTAGGGAAAGGAATTCGAACAGTTGCTTGAAACCCTACTCCTTGATCTGTCTTGAATCATGCCTCCAATCTCCTAGCAGCAGACCAAATGAGTGTTTGTTACTGCACTTGAATTATCCACATCGTGTAAAACAAATACATGGACATGGAGTGGGTTCTGTTTTGGTTTCTAAGGGATTGCGGGATCCCTTGCTCTTGTCAACTGCATAGACCGTGTTGACTATATGGAGAAAAGCCATATTCAGGGTTGTACCATTCATGAACTGTGGACGTTCCTGAAAAAAAGATGGTAGAATGAGAAAATCAGGAACCAGAAAGGTGTACAAACTAGAGCAATTTGGCCTGGTAGAGAATCCATATTGCTTTTGAACATTACCCACTGATGGTGATATGGTTGAAAGGCTTTATTGTAACAGAGCACCATTGTGAGAGACACATAAAGTAACAAGAGTCCACATGTTCTCTTGCAGATTGAGCACACCAACCCATTGAGTGGAAAGGAGTGGATTCACACAACAAAGTGTCAGAATTTTCATCATCACTTCTAGGTGATGATAAAAAATCTCCAAGGTCATCACAGCCCGTCACTGAGAATGAAAGATTGGATGACTATTTGCACAAACTATGCTGTGGCTCCCAGCTGACCAGTGTTTTACTTGATGTACTATGTTAGTATTTTTGGAAGAATTATGTTATTGCATCTCATACATAGGTTCAGCCCCATTACGCTTGCCCGCTGCCTCCTTGCACATTTGATTTTGTTATATGTGACTCGTCTACTGAAAAGAGGATCTCAGGCTTGGCCAGATCCTACACATTGCACTATAGGTCAGACTTCCTCTGTACACTGGCTGTTGTGCATTTAGTGGCACTATGTACACCCTGGCCCTAGCACACAACAAAGGCAACTCTAAAAATACAAAAGAATGCATGACAGTGGTGCATTCGTCGGTATGTCACACCCCAAGTGTTTATGGTATCAGTTCAGCTCTTAAGGTTGTCTTCATTCTCCATCATTTCGAATTTGTACATGATGAAGTATTTAGATTTTGTATTATAAACTGCTGTGCAATTTTATGCAGGAGTGAAAGATTCATTTGCATTCTGTGTGACATTGCGTATTAGTCCTCGACTTCCACATTTAGTCAGTGTTTCTGTTCTCTTTCAGTAGGACATTAAATTTGTACCCAGTAACATTTTAACTGGTGAGGTGACGATACAGCACAAGGTTATTTTGCACTATCAGGTTCCAAGTGATATTGAACAAACAGTGCAAGCCATGCTTGAGTTTTCTGTGATGTCACTTGGATATTTTGTATTCAAAACTTCACAAAATGAAACCTACCCATCAACAAATTTATTTTCATGATCCTGGCCATGTCCCCTCGTTGTAGACAGTACATGTCAGCTATGTTTAACTCACACAGAAAGTAAGGGGTAGGATGAATCTGTTCAACTTAGACCTCCTGCAACAACTATATTCCCACAATATAGAAGAGGGACTGTGTACTCATAAGTGCTGTGATCACAGGTAAGGGGAAACACACAAGAGTATTAAAACTGCCCTCACACACAGCGAACTGTGTCATGCTTCATTATAGGGCTGCTAACACACCTCCGCGCAGACCAACTCTTGAGGTGGAGCAATAGGGAGGGGGAAGATAATACAACACATAAGTGAAAATGGTATGGGATCACAAGTGAACATAGGTGCAGAAACAGGGATTAAAACTGGTCACAGTGAATCCCTATTACAATTTTAATGTTGTGTTCCCTGTCCAGAGTGAGAAATTAAAGGACCCAGCGGTGTGTATACATTAAAGTTGACGTCCCAGAGAGAACGTGCATTTCACACTCACATATACATAAAGGTTATACCAATAATCATAATAATCAGGCATCGCTTCTAGGAAACATAAACACCATCATGCACATAGTAACGCTTACCGAGTTAATTTAAAATCTAAACTTGAACTGGCGGGGAGCAAGGACAGCTCCCTATAGTCACACACTGCGAGACATGAGGATAAAAAATAAGAAGGTGAGTAATTGGAGGCTCACTGAATAAAATCATAGCGCACACTTTGAGGAGAAAAACCGGGTCTGGTTGGCCCCACGAGATGGTGCGCGATAGTATCGTAACACCGCAAGCGAGAAATTGTCTTCGCTATTAGATAGATGGTCACCTACATTTTTAATCTGGTGGGGAAGAGCTGAGACATTAAAAATGATGATTACCCAACATGTAAACTATCTAGCCAGTATGTTACCAATGACACTTTCAAATGAATTCCTGAACAAGACCTATAAGCTTTTCAATACGTTCCTCTGGCAAGGTAAGAGACCCAGAATCTCTGTGAAAAAGCTTCAATTACGCAAAGGAAAAGGTGGTCTGGGCTTCCAAATTTTAGGAACTACCAGACTGCTTATCTTTGCAAACAAGGAGCTAACTGGCTACTCCCCCAATCTGATTATATCCCAGTCTGGTTGGATACAGAAAGATCCATCATTAACAAAATCTCTCTACCTGCTCTCCTAACCATAGATATATCCTCCATATCCCACTCAAAATATATTATGCTAAATACTAAAAGAGCCCTGTCATGACTGGATCATTTATCTGCCGTAAAAGTTAACAAATCCAACTTAACCTCTCTCTGGCGCAACCCATACCTGAGAGATGCTCCTTTGGGAAAAATGGGCAAAAACTGGATAAATCTAGTCAAAGACCTCTTTACAAGTAATCTCCCCTTGCCTTTTTCTGAACTTCAAACTCAACACGAGCTAAACCGATAGATTTTTATACATTTCTAAAATTAAAGTCACTGCTCACGCTACGCTCTATAAAACCTACTGATCCTTTGATCCTTTCAATGCTGCTGCAGCTGCTAATGTCAGGACACACATCCCTAGAATATACAAACTCTTTTCCCCTAAACCTCGCAAAACTCACATCAAATGTGAAGTAAAATGGGAATCCGAACATAATTCCAATGAAATCCCATCCGACTGGAACAGGATACATATTACTCCCTTCTCAAATAAAATCTCTCCCAAATTAAGCTTATGCTAATAAACAGGACATACTGGACCCACGAGAAAATCTTTAAGCTCAATCTCAGCCAGAGCCCTACATGCTGGAATTGTAATACTCATGTTGGTAACCTTGCCCACATGCTCTTCCGATGCCCCAACCTACAAACATTTTGGGACAAAATGTACGAATGTATAATTGAAACATTCAATATTGACCCCCCCAGGGGAACTTTCCTATATCCTGCTAAGCTTTCTGGACCCAAGGCTTCCAGATGAGAATGATCGTTATTTGCTAGACCTTGTGCTCATTCTGGCCTGTAAAATAGTACTCAACAAGTGGAAACATTCCATGAAGTCTCCTTTAGGATGTGGTAAGACTGGTTGTCCTTCCTCAGAGGGGCAGACAACATCTCTCTTCAATCCTCTCCATGGCGTAAAACACAAAGGAAACTATGGAGGTCCCTTGATGCCTTTTCCTTCACATATGACCCACCATGAAAATGATCTCATTGACTACCGTCGCACCTTCACAGGTCCCAGAGATCACGTCCTTTAAAATGTTGGCTTATAATACATTGTTTATAAAATGCTGTCCTCTGTGATACACCTGTATTGTATTTTTCTTATAGCACATATGAAGATTGTGATTGATAGACCACCTGTATTTCTGTCTCGCTTCACTGCAACCCCTACTGTAACACACTTGAGTAACCTGCTGTTTTTCTACTTCTTTTGTAATTTTTCATGGTTTCTTTATTATTTGTCAGCATTCTTGTGATGATTATTATTTTATCACTGTATTTATTATTTATTTGTTTTTTTGGGATAATTCAATAAAAACGATTTGAGATTTAAAAAAAACCTCATGAGCAGCTTTCAAAATATATAAACCTCAAGATTGATTGAACAGCAGTCTTCGAAAATGTTCTAATAAGCGACTCAACGCATGGCTTTGTTAAAAAAATAACCATTTGTTTGTATATGAACAGCCACAAATACACGATAAAACTAGAGGAACAACTGTATGCACGATGTGTGAAGAGATTCAAAATCCTAAGGAACGCTAGGTGTGTGATTCCCCTTCAATAAACTTCGAGCCCTAAAATTATAAATGAATTGAGTCGTTTCATGAATCCTCTCATTGTAACACTAAGAAGACGAAACTAAATGAGGCTCTATGGCTTTCTGGCAGATCCTTCATTTCTAATTTTAAACTGATACAACTTTCACTTTGACCGTTATTTCTAAATGCTGCCAACTTCTCTACTAATTCTACCTGTTTTTTTATCGAAGCCGTTCAAAGTTAACGTGATGTAAACACGCCATCAATCAATGTATCTAAATCCAATCTAAAACCCTGAATTTATTTATCTTAATACCGAGCAAATTGCCTCTTAATCTCAACAGACAGTCATAATAGTGCAGTGTGTTTAGTGTCGTCGATGTAATGCAATCCAGAGCACAAGAACAATAAAGCAAACGAACTCAGAATAACATGAATCATGTTCTTAATCCCGGAATACGATGGAACAGTGACCATGTTTGCTCAAACCTAACAAGAAGGGATATGACATGTTCTTTTTCATAAAAATCTTTCCTAAATGTGACATGAGAAGAAAACAAAAATGAGATGATTTGGAGATAAGCATCTTCTGACAATAAATCGTAAACGTGAATACACAATCTTCACAACTTAATCCTTTTCCTCTTCTCAAGTGCACCTCGAAATCTGTATATGGGTGCACCAACTTCCACCAAGGTGGTCTCTCGCTAGTGTATTGTATGCAAATGCTTCACCTGTTGAACCTTAGAAATGGTCTTAGTGCAAGAGGAGTACATTCCCTCAAGGGGGGGTATTTTTTATATATAAAACTCCACATTTAATCGTTTTACGTGTAAAGAAACAGCTTACTCTAACAAGGTTCATTCAGTACACAAGCCACACAGGGCGAGGCATTATTCTATGTTGACTTCAACACGTCACAAACGTTTCTAAATGCCTGCACTCCTAAGTGTAATTGCAACTGTCATTGGGTATGATTACCTAGTGCAAAACAACAGTTGATGGACAGAATGCAGAACAATGTCATACATTCACCCCAGTACAGAGATCTGGGCCTAAATCCATCGTTTTTTTGCACTCCACACCACCCCAGTTCAGACATGGCCATATGCAAATCAGCCTTGACCCTGTGCCTCATGGGAACAGTCCATGGTCCCTGCAGGGAATTGGATGATTGAAAAATAAATATAGACTCAGTCAGTTCTATATTGATAAAGACGTACCCAGCCGGGCAGTGGTCTTCCAAGTTTTATATTTTAAATGAGGACATACAAAACAGAATAACACCTTCAACAGTTCACGTGCGTGGGGCACAAGCCTGTACCCAACCACGACCGTGCACAGACAGAGACATACACAAAAGGGCTTTTACAAGGCAAAATCAACAATCTCTATAGGGTTCCAGTTTTTGGACAGAGAGATTACTTATAGGTACCATTACATTGTTTCATTTTGTACATTTTCACAGGTATATGGTACACATTGGGTCGACGACGTTTCGGACCCCCTTGTTAAATAATGGGGTCCATCATCAGGACAAGAAAATGGTTGCCTTTTTAGTTATTAGCCTCTTTAGCCTAAAGGGAGGAAAGGAGGTACATTAATTTTACTCACATGCATAATGAAGGTGACATTGTGCCGTGGTAGTCGACCTATTTCGCTTGTGTCCTGGTGGAGACAGCGAGTGACAGGCATGTGACTAAGTGCAGGCGCACATACTGTTGGTGACTGGGTAGGTGCCAAGTGTGACATCAGAGTTAGAATAAGGAGCGACGCAGTGATGATGGAGACACCCAGGTGGTTTCGGGTGCTGAGGTACATGAAGTGGCATCATAATGAAAGGAAAAACATTGACACTTTTACTTTATCGCACATAAAAGAACGGCGCAGTGGAGTAATTCGTGGTAGTCATATTTTGTGCAGAGGACATTATATTCAAAATAAGAGAGCGGCGCAGTGATATGAATTGTGGTCAAAGTTGCCAGGGAGCTCACCAGGGAGGCAGTTAGCAAGCTCAAATAAGGGCGAGCGGGTAGAGGGCTGAAACAGGAACAGTGGGATAATCTATTCCGTGTTATTAGAATTTTTGAACTTTTTCTAAAGGAGGGAGGGAAAATGCAGGGTTTAAGACGAAGAACAGCCTATTAGTTACTTTAGATGGTCATTAAATTGACTGAGAAGCTTACCGGAAATTCAAATAGAGTTCTGGAGGTAAGGGGGCGGGAAGGGATTAATTCCTTGTGTCCACTTGTACCTGTATATAGAGTTGGTGTTTTAAGACATGGTACAGGGACTGAGTCATGAGCGTAATTGCGAAGGGAAGCTGGGCTTACCAGTAATTCAGTAAGGGGTCTTAAGGGTCCAAGGCGGGAAGGAGTAAATATCTCGAGTCCGCTTCAACCTGTGTAAAAAGTGGCGTTTTTTAAAAATAGGGATCTAAGTTCAAGTCATTGGCGTATTGTAAGACTAGGGAGTAGGCTTACCAGTGTATATTAAGAATTTCTCGAGGGTCCAGTGGCGGCAGACGAGTAGTGTCTTTGTCCGCTTGTACCTGTATGTAGAAAAAGTGTTTCAAACTGGAGTCTGAGGGGACTTGGTCAAAGGCGCGTTCCTGAAAAATGAGGGCTTACCTTCGGAGCCGAATAATATCGGAGGCGCCGAGTCGCGCTGGGGTCCTGAAACCAGGGGGCCTGTCAGTGATAAGGGTATGTATCAAGGGCGCATTCAGGTTGGTTATGTTAAAATAATAGGAAAACGAGCGAGGGAGAGGAATGAGGCTTACCGGATCAGTCGGCAGGCATTGAGCTCCTGGTTCGGCGTCTCACGTGAACACATTAGTTTTATTGTGTTCAGCTATTGGTTGATGGGGGGGTCATAGGCATAGAGGAAGGACAATGTTGGCGGCCATTTAGAGTGAGGAGAGTGAGTGAAGTTTATCGACAGCCCATACAGCGAGGGTTGCGGCGCAGTGACATTTGTGAGGCATACCGGTGTGAAATTTACAGAGACATTTTTTGGAACACATTATTAAAAATGCGAGTACATAAATTACTCATAAGAATATATCTGAAGGCCACAGTATTTTAAGTCTTTTCACTTGGGATAAAGGTCAGATTAGTGTAGTCCAGTCCTCCTGTAGGTTAAGACCAGAATTCAGGCTATCTGTCCTTATTATCCATTTCAATTCCTCTTTATTGAGAAGAAGACTCAAATCGCCTCCTCTTGGTGGTAGTGTCACTTGATTAATGATAGTCCAGCGAATATCATTTTCCGTGTGTTGTTTGGAAATGAAATGTTCAACCAGCGGGGCATTGGGGGTCTTGCAACGTATTCTGCTCCTGTGCTGGGAAATCCGCAACTTAACCTTTTGTTTGGTTTGACCAACATAAAGGAGGTCACACGGACATAGAATCGCATATACCACATTACAACTATTACAGTTTGTAAAGGTCTTCAAAACATTTTTGGATTCTTTATAAACAAATTCTTTACTTTCAATAGTATATTCACATACCACACATGTTCCACATTTCGCATGACCTGTGAGGGGTGTTCCAGCCCAATGATCATTGATCGTTCTTTTAAGTGGGGTAGGGGACGGCAATGTAGCCCTCACTAAATGATCTTTGATGTTCTTGTTTTTTCTGAAGGCAAACAATGGGCGTTCCCAGTTCAATTGACCTGAGTTCAGAATGTGCCAGTTATGTTTAATGGTTTTAGTGACTTTATTGGACACGCTGGAGAAGGTTGTGACACACACCAGTTTGTTTGAGGGGGGTTTTGGTTTATTCGTCAGGAGGGTCTCTCGTGGGCAATACCAAGCGCGCTTCATAGAATTCTTTATGAGGCGGCGAGGATAACCTCTTTGTCTCAATTTGGTTGCCAGTAAACCAGCTTCAAGAAAATAATTTTCTTTATGGAAGTTGTTCCTTCGCAACCGAAGAAACTGTGAATATGGTAAGCTATCTTTTAAGGCTCTGGGGTGGCAACTATCATAGCTTAAGAGCGTGTTTCTCTCAGTGGGTTTATGATATAAAGAGGTATAGAGTAGGCCATTCTCATGTTGGATAGTCAAATCTAGAAAGGGAATGGAGGTCTTGCTATGAGTCAATGTGAATGTTAGGCCACTGCAATTGTTGTTCAGCCAGTGCACCAGGGCTGGGAAGGCATTGGTGTCATCCCCCCATATCATGAAAACGTCATCTATATAGCGTCTCCATGTTGAGATACCCTGATGGAATGGGTTGCTCTCAACAAGAATCGTATTGCATTCCAACCAGTCCATGTAAAGGATCGCCAACGTTGGAGCAAAAATGGCTCCCATGGCGGTTCCGCGAACCTGCTGGAAATACTGGTTATCAAACACAAAGAAATTTTGTGTAAGGCAGATTTCTAGGAGCTGAACTATGAAAAGTGTAGGGACCCTATGAGGACGAGTTCTTCGGTCAAGAACGGTTTCCATTACAAACAAAGATTCTCTCTGGGGAATGTTAGTATATAATGATTCGACATCAAGGGTACACAGGGTCTCAGTATCAGGATTGAATGGAGAATTCTCAACAAGGTTGATCATGTGAGTGCTATCTTTTATATAGCATTGGGTAGTTGGGACAAAGTCCTTTAAAAAGAAATTCACATAATGACCCAAAGGTTCCAGGACTGATCCGCAACCCGATACAATAGGCCGACCTGGGGGCTGGGTAAGGCTCTTATGCACTTTTGGCAAAGTGTAAATTACTGGTGTTCTGGGATTTGGAGTGTTTAAAAAGTCATATTCATGTTTGCTCAGGTATCCATTATCCACAGCCTCAGTAGTAATAGTTCTAATTAGGGCTTGGATTTCTTTTGTAGGATTCGTGGAGAGCCTACAGTAATGATCGGTATTTGATACCTGACGAAATAACTCACTTTTATAATTGTCAATATCTTGCAATACAATTCCTCCACCCTTATCGGCCGGCTTAATAATAAGGCTTGGATTATTTTTAAGGGTAGAGATGGCTGATTTCTCATCTGCAGAGATATTGTACGGTACAAAAATGTGAGATTTTGCATATTCAGTCATTTCTTTAAGAATCACCTTCTCAAAGGTTAGAATTTCCTTGGGAATCATGCCCGCTGTGGGGGAGAATTTGGAGGGTGGTCTAAACGGTGTGGACACCGGTTTAGGGTCAGTTGGATTGAGTTCAAAGAAGGCCCGCAGTCTGATTTTCCTAAAAAATGTCATAAGTTCAGACTGTAGGTCTAAAAAATTTGGGTAGGTAGTAGGGACAAAAGATAGGCCCTTACTCAGGACAGAGATTTCTTGAGAGGACAATGTGTGGCTTGACAGATTAAACAGAGGAATGGTAAGTTCTGTGTTTACTGCGTCTGTCACCATTGGTAAAATCTGTTCCGGGTCTGTCGTTCTCCCGGGGGATTTTGCCATCGTGTTGCTTGCTTCACACGCCCTCTTCTGGGGGGTTCTTGCTGGCCTCTGGCTAAAAAATGGTTTTGATGTCTTTGTGGTCCGCCACTCGTGCCTTCCCCACTATCTGAATTATCTGAAGTGTCACAGATTTTACCAATGGTGACAGACGCAGTAAACACAGAACTTACCATTCCTCTGTTTAATCTGTCAAGCCACACATTGTCCTCTCAAGAAATCTCTGTCCTGAGTAAGGGCCTATCTTTTGTCCCTACTACCTACCCAAATTTTTTAGACCTACAGTCTGAACTTATGACATTTTTTAGGAAAATCAGACTGCGGGCCTTCTTTGAACTCAATCCAACTGACCCTAAACCGGTGTCCACACCGTTTAGACCACCCTCCAAATTCTCCCCCACAGCGGGCATGATTCCCAAGGAAATTCTAACTTTTGAGAAGGTGATTCTTAAAGAAATGACTGAATATGCAAAATCTCACATTTTTGTACCGTACAATATCTCTGCAGATGAGAAATCAGCCATCTCTACCCTTAAAAATAATCCAAGCCTTATTATTAAGCCGGCCGATAAGGGTGGAGGAATTGTATTGCAAGATATTGACAATTATAAAAGTGAGTTATTTCGTCAGGTATCAAATACCGATCATTACTGTAGGCTCTCCACGAATCCTACAAAAGAAATCCAAGCCCTAATTAGAACTATTACTACTGAGGCTGTGGATAATGGATACCTGAGCAAACATGAATATGACTTTTTAAACACTCCAAATCCCAGAACACCAGTAATTTACACTTTGCCAAAAGTGCATAAGAGCCTTACCCAGCCCCCAGGTCGGCCTATTGTATCGGGTTGCGGATCAGTCCTGGAACCTTTGGGTCATTATGTGAATTTCTTTTTAAAGGACTTTGTCCCAACTACCCAATGCTATATAAAAGATAGCACTCACATGATCAACCTTGTTGAGAATTCTCCATTCAATCCTGATACTGAGACCCTGTGTACCCTTGATGTCGAATCATTATATACTAACATTCCCCAGAGAGAATCTTTGTTTGTAATGGAAACCGTTCTTGACCGAAGAACTCGTCCTCATAGGGTCCCTACACTTTTCATAGTTCAGCTCCTAGAAATCTGCCTTACACAAAATTTCTTTGTGTTTGATAACCAGTATTTCCAGCAGGTTCGCGGAACCGCCATGGGAGCCATTTTTGCTCCAACGTTGGCGATCCTTTACATGGACTGGTTGGAATGCAATACGATTCTTGTTGAGAGCAACCCATTCCATCAGGGTATCTCAACATGGAGACGCTATATAGATGACGTTTTCATGATATGGGGGGATGACACCAATGCCTTCCCAGCCCTGGTGCACTGGCTGAACAACAATTGCAGTGGCCTAACATTCACATTGACTCATAGCAAGACCTCCATTCCCTTTCTAGATTTGACTATCCAACATGAGAATGGCCTACTCTATACCTCTTTATATCATAAACCCACTGAGAGAAACACGCTCTTAAGCTATGATAGTTGCCACCCCAGAGCCTTAAAAGATAGCTTACCATATTCACAGTTTCTTCGGTTGCGAAGGAACAACTTCCATAAAGAAAATTATTTTCTTGAAGCTGGTTTACTGGCAACCAAATTGAGACAAAGAGGTTATCCTCGCCGCCTCATAAAGAATTCTATGAAGCGCGCTTGGTATTGCCCACGAGAGACCCTCCTGACGAATAAACCAAAACCCCCCTCAAACAAACTGGTGTGTGTCACAACCTTCTCCAGCGTGTCCAATAAAGTCACTAAAACCATTAAACATAACTGGCACATTCTGAACTCAGGTCAATTGAACTGGGAACGCCCATTGTTTGCCTTCAGAAAAAACAAGAACATCAAAGATCATTTAGTGAGGGCTACATTGCCGTCCCCTACCCCACTTAAAAGAACGATCAATGATCATTGGGCTGGAACACCCCTCACAGGTCATGCGAAATGTGGAACATGTGTGGTATGTGAATATACTATTGAAAGTAAAGAATTTGTTTATAAAGAATCCAAAAATGTTTTGAAGACCTTTACAAACTGTAATAGTTGTAATGTGGTATATGCGATTCTATGTCCGTGTGACCTCCTTTATGTTGGTCAAACCAAACAAAAGGTTAAGTTGCGGATTTCCCAGCACAGGAGCAGAATACGTTGCAAGACCCCCAATGCCCCGCTGGTTGAACATTTCATTTCCAAACAACACACGGAAAATGATATTCGCTGGACTATCATTAATCAAGTGACACTACCACCAAGAGGAGGCGATTTGAGTCTTCTTCTCAATAAAGAGGAATTGAAATGGATAATAAGGACAGATAGCCTGAATTCTGGTCTTAACCTACAGGAGGACTGGACTACACTAATCTGACCTTTATCCCAAGTGAAAAGACTTAAAATACTGTGGCCTTCAGATATATTCTTATGAGTAATTTATGTACTCGCATTTTTAATAATGTGTTCCAAAAAATGTCTCTGTAAATTTCACACCGGTATGCCTCACAAATGTCACTGCGCCGCAACCCTCGCTGTATGGGCTGTCGATAAACTTCACTCACTCTCCTCACTCTAAATGGCCGCCAACATTGTCCTTCCTCTATGCCTATGACCCCCCCATCAACCAATAGCTGAACACAATAAAACTAATGTGTTCACGTGAGACGCCGAACCAGGAGCTCAATGCCTGCCGACTGATCCGGTAAGCCTCATTCCTCTCCCTCGCTCGTTTTCCTATTATTTTAACATAACCAACCTGAATGCGCCCTTGATACATACCCTTATCACTGACAGGCCCCCTGGTTTCAGGACCCCAGCGCGACTCGGCGCCTCCGATATTATTCGGCTCCGAAGGTAAGCCCTCATTTTTCAGGAACGCGCCTTTGACCAAGTCCCCTCAGACTCCAGTTTGAAACACTTTTTCTACATACAGGTACAAGCGGACAAAGACACTACTCGTCTGCCGCCACTGGACCCTCGAGAAATTCTTAATATACACTGGTAAGCCTACTCCCTAGTCTTACAATACGCCAATGACTTGAACTTAGATCCCTATTTTTTAAAAAACGCCACTTTTTACACAGGTTGAAGCGGACTCGAGATATTTACTCCTTCCCGCCTTGGACCCTTAAGACCCCTTACTGAATTACTGGTAAGCCCAGCTTCCCTTCGCAATTACGCTCATGACTCAGTCCCTGTACCATGTCTTAAAACACCAACTCTATATACAGGTACAAGTGGACACAAGGAATTAATCCCTTCCCGCCCCCTTACCTCCAGAACTCTATTTGAATTTCCGGTAAGCTTCTCAGTCAATTTAATGACCATCTAAAGTAACTAATAGGCTGTTCTTCGTCTTAAACCCTGCATTTTCCCTCCCTCCTTTAGAAAAAGTTCAAAAATTCTAATAACACGGAATAGATTATCCCACTGTTCCTGTTTCAGCCCTCTACCCGCTCGCCCTTATTTGAGCTTGCTAACTGCCTCCCTGGTGAGCTCCCTGGCAACTTTGACCACAATTCATATCACTGCGCCGCTCTCTTATTTTGAATATAATGTCCTCTGCACAAAATATGACTACCACGAATTACTCCACTGCGCCGTTCTTTTATGTGCGATAAAGTAAAAGTGTCAATGTTTTTCCTTTCATTATGATGCCACTTCATGTACCTCAGCACCCGAAACCACCTGGGTGTCTCCATCATCACTGCGTCGCTCCTTATTCTAACTCTGATGTCACACTTGGCACCTACCCAGTCACCAACAGTATGTGCGCCTGCACTTAGTCACATGCCTGTCACTCGCTGTCTCCACCAGGACACAAGCGAAATAGGTCGACTACCACGGCACAATGTCACCTTCATTATGCATGTGAGTAAAATTAATGTACCTCCTTTCCTCCCTTTAGGCTAAAGAGGCTAATAACTAAAAAGGCAACCATTTTCTTGTCCTGATGATGGACCCCATTATTTAACAAGGGGGTCCGAAACGTCGTCGACCCAATGTGTACCATATACCTGTGAAAATGTACAAAATGAAACAATGTAATGGTACCTATAAGTAATCTCTCTGTCCAAAAACTGGAACCCTATAGAGATTGTTGATTTTGCCTTGTAAAAGCCCTTTTGTGTATGTCTCTGTCTGTGCACGGTCGTGGTTGGGTACAGGCTTGTGCCCCACGCACGTGAACTGTTGAAGGTGTTATTCTGTTTTGTATGTCCTCATTTAAAATATAAAACTTGGAAGACCACTGCCCGGCTGGGTACGTCTTTATCAATATAGAACTGACTGAGTCTATATTTATTTTTCAATCATCCAATTCCCTGCAGGGACCATTGTTGTTTCTACATAATTAACTTCCCCCAGGTCCCTCGCTGATACCAATTGGGGTCCCCTTGTTGTTTAAATAGTCATGGGAACAGTCCAGCCCGAACTGCCAAGCCATGTCTTCCCTGGACCGGAATCAAGCTTCCCAGGACCGGTTTCTGACATTACAGCCGTCTTCAGCCGGGCTTGCTTGAATCCAGTGGCAAAGTGAGCAAGAGACTCACGTCTGAGCATACCCTGCCAACTTAGGGCGAACAAAGAAAAACCAAAGGGGATGATGGACGGAGCATTGACAATACAAACACCCCCAGTCAACTGATCTGGGTTTAATCCATCACCGTTCTTTAGCTCACTCCGCCACCCCAGTTCAGACATGGCCATATGCAAATCAGTCTGACCCTGTGCCTCATGGGAACAGTCCAGCCCGAACTGCCAAGCCTGGCTGAAGACGGCTGATAGCCAGAAACCGGTCCTGGGAAGCTTGATTCCGGTCCAGGGAAGACATGGCTTGGCAGTTCGGGCTGGACTGTTCCCATGAGGCACAGGGTCAGACTGATTTGCATATGGCCATGTCTGAACTGGGGTGGCGGAGTAAGCTAAGGAACGGTGATGGATTAAACCCAGATCTGTTGACTGGGGGTGAGTGTTTGTATTGTCAACGCTCCGTCCATCAGCCCCTTTGGTTTTTCTTTGTTCGCCCTAAGTTGGCAGGGTATGCTCAGACGTGAGTCTCTTGCTCACTTTGCCACTGGATTCAAGCAAGCCCGGCTGAAGACGGCTGTAATGCCAGAAACCGGTCCTGGGAAGCTTGATTCCGGTCTAGGGAAGACATGGCTTGGCAGTTCGGGCTGGACTGTTCCCATGAGGCAACAGGTCAGGCTGATTTGAATATGGCCATATCTGAACTGGGGTGGCGGAGTGAGCTAAGGAACGGTGATGGATTAAACCCAGATCAGTTGACTGGGGGAGAGTGTTTGTATTGTCAACGCTCCGTCCATCATCCCCTTTGGTTTTTCTTTGTTCGCCCTAAGTTGGCAGGGTATGCTCAGACGTGAGTCCCTTGCTGAAGACGGCTGTAATGCCAGAAACCGGTCCTGGGAAGCTTGATTCCGGTCCACGGAAGACATGGCTTGGCAGTTCGGGCTGGACTGTTCCCATGAGGCACAGAGTCAGACTGATTTACATATGGCCATGTCTGAACTGGGGTGACGGAGTGAGCTAAAGAACGGTGATGGATTACACCCAGATCAGTTGACTGGGGGTGAGTGTTTGTATTGTCAACGCTCCGTCCATCATCCCCTTTGGTTTTTCTATGATTACCCAGTCACATATACAGCAGCCAAGTCAAACCCCAGGTACTACATACAGCTTGTCATGGCGCTACATATGTAGTATGTGCATGTCACCTTTGGAAAGTATATTTCACACCTTGCTGTGTCATTGTCACACGCTGATATGTTAAATCCTATATAGACATTTAAAATTTTAGGGCTGCATATTACAGTAGCAAAATCTTCCCAAATCTCTATCCCCGTCAACAATACCTAGGCTATATGTCAATTACCAAGCCATTGCAATCTGCATCCGAAATAAAATCTGTTTGTCTTGATTAGAAAACAGGGAGAGAAATCTAAACAGTGCGATATTTACAGTATGAATGACAGAGGTGCAGCAATTTGTCAGTTGTAGAAATCTACATTCAACCTGGCTACGGGACACAGGTTACGAGCTCAGTAGGACGACTCAAGGACTTTCATTCTCCTACAGTTAACAAAATGAATAGAAATTAATTGTGTCACAGTAACATCTTTTGCATTCCTAGCTGTATAACTGTAACACTGCAGAACCAACTGCTATTTAAAAAAAAAACAAGCCTTGACAAAGCAAAGCCATTAATTCTTTACTCTAAAAGGCCAAGCTATTGACTTTGCCAGTATTTTTAACTGGAATTACCAAGCCAAAATGGCTGCCAATAAGTCACAAAACATGCAGACAAATGGAAAGCAATTTTTAATGAGTTGTCTATTAAAGAAAAGTAATTCCTAGATGGCTGTTCGTAGGTACTGTGGCACACAAGTGACCAATCTTGCATTTTTTATTTACTGCAGTAACCGGTTTAATGGTCATATTAAAATAGTATCCTAAAAGTACTAAAAAAAGAATAAAAAGGAAACTAAGGAAACAAGCACTCTAACTAAAAAAAATTGTTCCTTAAAGGCAACAGTGAAAGGAGAGAGGTGGAAGGGAGAGGTGTGGCGGCGCGGCCAGTGCAACTGCAGCTGGAATCTGGGGATCAAGGTTCGATCGCCGGCAGCAGATTATCCCAGCACCATGTGACTCTGGACAATAGCTTGTTTAATCTTCCTGATGGCCCCCAGCGCCTGGAGACCCTTACTGGTGATTGTTTGCGCTTTACAAATGTGGATTATATTATACAAATGTGGATACAATTCATCCTGTCAGAAAAATACAAGACCAAAATGTTCCTGGGTGATACAAACACAAGAAAGTCATTGAATCGAGAGCACACATCCAAGATAGACAACAACGCCTCTCAATCATAAGCAAGAGGCTAACCCAAAGCCCAATCTAACTTTAAGCTATGCATTGGAAGCCGTAGGCCTGCCAACACACCACTTGAGGGGTCTGTAGTGAAGACATAACAAGTCAGTTGTTTTTCACCATTTGTCAGACATGCTTAACACTTAATTTACAATTACAATATGAGGCAATACATAAAGGCTCACCAGGCCTAATATGCATTCATACGGTGTAAGGAATACATTTTTCTGAAAGTTGCTTTGCCTTTTGAAGCCATAAACAAATATGGGTTCCTCAATTTTTCCCTACTCTGTGTAACTGATTCCTTCTTGTGATTTATAGGCTTCAAAATCCAAACCAACTTGGAAACACAGCAAGTCAAATTTGGAGCAATTTGTACTCACAAAAAGGTTCATAATTATGGAATCAGATACAGACAGCTATGTTTTATTCCCCACACCATATCAGTACATGGAGATAACTTTTAAGGACAAGAATTTCTGTGTCCTAGAATTACCAATAACTGTGGGTTTCGAGAAGAAAGACCTAGTCATTGTGGCAAGGAGTAGTCCAAGTGAGGCTGAAACACTATCCCTGTAGTTGGGAGCGCTGCTTTAAGGCTTTTATAGATTTTTGTATTGGAGAGTAAAACAGCACTTTCCATTTTGAGGCAAGGTGTTGTTGTACAAGTTGCCAAATTACTTACAAGAATTCATAAGTCAGGTATTAAATGATAATGGTAATTAATGATAAGTATTAAATAGCTGGAGAAATCTTTAAGGCATATATAATTAATCAAGGTACCAAATTTGCCATCTTATGCGCCAGGGGGTTAAAAGCTTTGAATCAAATCAAACTGAAGCCTGCCTTTTCAGAAAGTTAAAATATCTACGTAGGGATCGTTGTACCCAGGGCTTTAAGTGGGGAAAAAAACCTGGTGGTGCTCTAAAAGGGGCGTGGCAACATTCGTAGAGGGTGTGGCCTATCCAAGTAGGGGCGTGGTCTAAATCAAGATAACTAGCATTGTGTGCAGGCCATCAGACGCACCACAGGAGGTGGAGCGAGCATTGTGGCAGGCAGGCACAGCCCTATTGAGACTCAGGTGCTACTTCTCCCACCACTCTACATGCAGATGGGTCTATTCAGCCTTGTGCTGACTTAGCCAGCCTCCTGGAGCCGCCCTCAGCCCCTGTCACTCACAAACCAGACAGTCAATACACAACCAGGCAGAGGCACACAGAAAGGTTGAACAGGAAAATAGCCACTTTCTAAAAGTGCTATTTCCAAACTTAGAATTTAAAAACCATCTTCACTAAAGGATGTGTTATTAAATTCTGCGTTCAGGGATACCAGATTCCATATGTCTGTCTTGCCGTCATGGGAAGATATGCAGGTAAACATGTTACATAACATTCCCCATGTTATCCTACAGGCAAGATAGCCTTTCAATAGTGAAAAACGAAATTGGCAGTATTTCACTATCAAAACATGTTACCCACACTAGTAACACCAAACAAAATCCGGGACGTCTGGTCACCCTACCTTTGACCTTTGAGGCCCAAAAATAGAGCCCCCTAGAGCCCTCTTTCGAGGCCCTCCCAAAACAAAAAACTGGGGGGGCTCAGACCCCCACAGACGCCCCCCACTTAAAGCCCTGGCTGTACCCATTGAAGCTTTGTGTAGAATGAAAAGACACAACCAATATCCATAATTTATTATGTGGTAAAAGATAAGAAAAAGGACCATAATATCCATTAGCCTAAAAATAAGCCCAACAACTGTTTCTACTTTAGGAAAGACTTTCATATTTTCGAGACAAGTCCCAAATTCTGCAGATCTACTCTATCCACTTAGACCCCACAGAGAAGATAACAGTAAGAGGCCTGTAACCAGTCATGAATGACACCACTCTGGTGCAAGATACCGAATAATAATGAGAAATAAGAACAGAACTGACATGACAAATGTTAAGTATTAATGTAGTTATTTAGGAGTATTGTTGACTGTCGTTTGTCAACAGCCAAATCCAGTAGATTATTGCAGATGTTGGCAGAGTATCTTAGTGGAACCCACAATCACAGAGAAGCAGCTTATCAATAGTCTTCAGGCATTGTCCATCTTCGGGCTAGACTATGGCTTGGAGATCTATGATGGGCTAGGAGATATGAATGGGTGTCTGAACAGGATAATTTTCAAATCCTTTCTTTTACAGGAGAGGACTAGATTGCGTCCTTTGGTTAGATATCCAGGTTGTTCAAGAGAGCGAACCCAGTGTCATGAGTATCTTCTGTCGTCATTTTTCAGTAAGTGGTCTCTTTTTGCTGAGAGTACCGATTACAGTGTAGGATCTTTTTTTTTTTTTTAAAGTTATTTGCATCATCTTAAATTAGATACAAAAAGTATAAATGTCACAGATGTACTATTGACATTATCATTCTTTCCAATATAAGGCATATTATACAGGAAGTTACTTGAAATACAATCCCCAGATTTTTTCAAACTTTTTTATCCCCCAACCCGTTTTGCATACATTTGTTCACTTTTCCTGACCCTTTTCATTTTATCAAACCACTCCTGAAACACCGGAACCTGTGTTGAACGCCAGTTCTGCAATAACAATGATCTGGAAACTGCCATTACAATATAAACCAATTTTGCCAAATAATCTGAGAGTTTACAATCAGGATCAAAACCAAACAGCAATAATTTTACGTTGCAAGAAACCGAAATCACATAGTAAGTTTTAAGAAAGGCAAAAATTTCATCCCACAATGACTTAATTTTCGGACAGTAAGCCATAATATGAGACCAATTGGCAGGGTCGCATTGAAAACATCTAAAACAATTAGCAGACGTATTGTCATACATTTTGGCGATAACTGCAGGAGTGCGGTACAAAAGCCATTTGCTGAAGAACAACATTCTACGCCAATTGGCGCCACGTAATGATCCAAAGTTGAAATTATTGATAGTTTTCCATATATTGATAGGCAACACTAAATTTTCCTGTACATGCCATTTTCGTATAGCTTTAGAGCTCAGCTCTCCCTCCCTACTCTGTACCAAACAATGTTTCCATTCCCCGGGTTTCTTTATTGATACATTCACAAAAAGATCTTCTGCCAACGGGGAAGGGATACTAATATGACTGGGGTCTAATTGCGCCAGAGTTTTATAGATCACATTGTAGGACCCGATTAACAAAAAGTTGCCAGGAATTAAACGTGTCATTGCGTCAACAGCTAACCAGGACCCATTCCCCATGAAATCTGATAGCGTTTTAAACCCAGCGCGCCCCCAGTTTGCAATAATTATGGGTTCAAGTTTGATCCCTAAACAAGCAAAAACACCAATTAGGGGAGTTGTTAAATTAAGGAGGGGGAGGGAGTATCTCTTAAGCATGGCATCCCGTCGTTTGAAAAACCAATTCAGGGTCTTATATCGAACAAATTTAGGTGATTTGGGGACAAGAAGGGGGGATGGAATCTGAATCTCTAAACAAATTAACTCAAAGAAAAAATTTATAAATAAACCCACACCTGGAATTGCATTTTTAAATCTGTCTAAATACTGCGCAAAGTATGCATTATAATAATCTTTTAGATTTGGTAATCAAAGGCATTCATGTTCTGTCTCTTCGTATAAAGTCCCTATGGCGATTCTAGGCATTTTTTTAGACAAATGCGGAAAACATAGATTCTACTCTAGAAAAAAAAGCGCCAGGCAAAAAAACTGAGATAGTAGAAAATAAAAAATTGAAAAGGGGGAGTATAGACATTTTATTTAGGGCAACCCGGACAAGAATAGATAGCGGTGATGGATCCCACCGAGCAAACATTGAGCGGACCTTCCGAAGCAAAGGAACAAAATTAAGTGTGTATAAATCCTGAATTATGGGAGAAAATAAAATCCCCAAGTATCTTTTAGGTTTTGGATTAATACAACCGTACGGATGCGGATGTAATACTGGGGATGCGCCCTCCCCCCCCGCAAACCAAAATTTCTGTCTTTTTTTTATTAATTCGATAGCCCCCTTAAGCCTCAAATTTTTCGAAAATCTGAAGAGCCTGTGTCTGTGATTGGAGATCCGGTTTAATTAATAACATAATGTCATCCGCATATAACTTTATCTTGGCCATAGAGGTGACCGGGGGAACAATCTGTACGCAATTACGAATAGCTCCTGCAAGTGGTTCAATAAAATAGGCAAAAAGAATAGGAGACAAAGGACAACCTTGCCTAGTTCCCCGCTGGACTAAAATTGAACCCACTGAAAGTTTATTAATGAATATATTGGCTGTATCACCGATATACAGATTCTGTATTAGATTAATAATTTGTTGTGGAATCCCAAAATATTTCAAAATAATAAAAAGTGTGTCCCAGACCACCAAAATCAAAAGCTTTTTCTGCATCTAATAGTAGGACCAAAGCCGGTAACCCCCGTGACTCAAAATAATCTAATGCCTCAATCAAAAAATGTGTATTTGTAAATAATTGCCTTCCTATAATAAACCCATTTTGATCGGGATGGATCAAATCAGCCGTGATATTGTTAAAACAAAGTGACAGTAATTTGGTGGCGATTTTATAATCCGAATTTAGTAACGTGATCGGTCTGTATGAATTAGGGTCCTTAGGTTCTTTCCCCTTTTTCAAAAAACTAACAACCGTGCTTTCATGAAAAGATGCGGGAACTTGCCCACCATCGAGCATAGTGTTTAGCAGTAACAAAAACAAATCGCGGAAAGAACTAAAAAAGACCTTAAAAAACTCTGCAGGAAAACCATCCGGGCCGCAGGCCTTACCCAATGGAAGATCCTTAACGACCAATTCCAATTCCTCCCTGGAAAATGGGCTTCGCATAATTAGTTGATCGTATAATGATAGACTAGGAAGTGCATATCTCCCCAGAAAATCAGACAAATTTTGATGGTTGATAAAATACTGTGTACTATACATTTTATGATAGTGGGAGAACATTATTGAACTTATTTCTGCCTGATCAGATGTCTGTAGGTTACTGGACTTTTTAGAGAGTGCATTCAATTCGCTGCAACTTGTTCTTTGGCCTGCTAGGCTAAAAATGTACCCGTAAAGTTACTTTCTTCATAGACTTTTTGGGATTGTCTACGAAAAACCTCTCCACTTTGAGCGAAAAAATGGGCACTAACTTCCCGCTTGGCTTCAGTAAGTTGATTCTGAACGTTGCAAGTTGGATGCAATATCGTTGTGCTGTTAAAACCTGAATTCTTTCTAACAGAGAATTCTTAATATTTTTTACAGCGAGCCAGTCAGCTGCATCTTTGCTTATGACTATACCCCGAATAAAGGCCTTCAGGGAATCCCAAATAATGTGTACGGGAGCCGTGCCTGTATTTCGGGCAATAAAATCCGTAATCTCTGATTTGAGTGCAGTAACCCAGTTTATCTCTTGTAAAAGTGCTTTATTAAAGTTCCATTGTTTAGGAATTTTAGTATTGTCTCCCACAACAAATTCAATAACCACTATTGCATGATCTGAAAAACCATTATGACACATTTTCACATAGATCAAGTATTGACATATTGTTTAGCATAGTCCTAAAGGATTTAGGTTTAGACTGTCTCTTGGAGGATGTGGTGGAATCTAAATTAAGGTTCATAAGTATATTGAAATCGCCACCTATAATAATATCTCCTCCCACCAATAACAAGGACTGAAACATAGCGTCATAAATCCCAGAATTATCCTCTATAGGGGCGTAAAAGCTGACAAAGATAATAGGCCTTTGTTGTTTTTTAATACTACACGAGGCCCAACACCAATGACCTAGACCATCCTCCTCCGTCTGAATAATTTCAGCCTCCATGTTTATTCAAAAAAAGAGCGACTCCCCGTTGTGAAGTGATGGCGCATGAAAAACCACGGAACAAAGCCCATGCTTTAAACATCGAAAAATCCTCCTTTTTAGGAGCGGAGAGATGGGTCTCTTGCAACATTATAACAGCGGGATTCTCAGTGCTAATCCATGACTCTATGGCGCGCATTTGTTTCTTATTATTGAGACCATTAACATTAAAAGAAATTAATTTTAACTCCCCATTAGTAGACATAACACATATTAAAACTTATATGCACCGAACATTGCGACAGCATAAATAGCACAATCCCAGCTTTTTCATATGCAACAAAAATCTTAAGAAGGAACTCTTCCACTAAAAAGAATCCTGCTGCAAAAAACTTTTTCACCTTTTTTATCCCAACCACCCGTGCCCCCCCCCCAACCCAGACTTCACCCGTGGCCATCCTCCTGCTGCCCTCACCCACGCCTGCCACTGAGTCTTAACCCCTACCATAAAGGTGTCTTGGTATAACCTCCCAAACACCCCCCTCCACCCCCACCCACCTCCATACCACTTACAACACCATCCTCTGATGAATTAAGAGAAAAAAAAAAGAGAAAGAAAAACACAGAGGTATACTTTGCCGCAGAGATGTCAGGCTAGAGTTGGTGTTGACCTTATCTTTCTGGACACCCTGCCCTTTATGCCCACTGGAGTTCTGGGAGGTGGGAGCACAAGAGTTTTGATTCTGGCATTTAGGGCTGTGTCGCAGAGGATGGCCTTCTGAAATCCATGCTTAAAAACTTGTAGGGATGCATCAGGGGACTAGACCGCTCACTTGGGCTAAAGAATAATACAAGCTCATGAGAGAGACCCTTAGAAAAGAGAGGTCTAAACAACATAATTTGCCAATTTCTGACAAAGCATGATGGCGCCCTTATTATTCTTCTGAACTAAGAAGGGAGAAGAATCATAAAGGCAAAGTTTACTTTAAGGCTGCAATGAGTTGTGAATTTAATTCTTTACTTCACACGGATCGAGAAGAGAAATGTATTAAGTCAGAGATGCTTTGCCTAATGCACCACTGGATAATTTGCTTCGTAGCACCTTGCAAAGCTCGAAAAGTTAATGAAGAGGCTGTTATTCATGAAGCAGACAAAAGAGCCACATACATTTAACTCTTAAGTAAAAGTGCTAGAGTGATGGAGATGCTCCCAAAAACAGAGTTGCAATTAGAGCCTGTAAGTAGGTTCCCAAGGTAATTCATGAGGTGGGGATCTAACGAGTTCTTACAAAAGTTGATCTATTTGCAGATGGGCGCTGGAGAAGGCAGTGCCATTCTAACAGAAATAGTACTTGTAAGAAATTGAGCTGTTGGTTGAGCCCTAGTCAAACAACAGCCACAATCTCTTACAAGGTGAACCACAAAAAGTCACTAAATTAATCTTTACTTAACACTGGGTAGCTTGGCACAAAAAGCCAGTAGTTAGCTTAGAGGGAATATGTAAAGTATTTATGCAGTACACAAACAGTATTAAAGTGAAAACATAACACAAGAAAAATCCCACACCAATTATTATTTTTTTCCCACTTTTATATAGCACAAACTTCACCCGAAGGTATCAAAGCACTTTACATGAGCACCAGTTGCATTACATAAGGACACATACATTTATGTTAGGAACGGGGAGATTAACAGTTTTGCCCAGCATCACTGGATGATGAGTTGTTGCCAAGGCTCGAAACTGGTTCCCCAGATTTGAGGTCAACCATCCTATATGTTAGGTCACATCCTCTCACCGAAGAATTTAGAAAACTTGAGTAAATTTTAATAAATTATTGGGCACCAAAACGGCAAAAATCCAATCGGTAGAACCGGCATTATGAACTTTGAAAGTTTTCAGTAACTAGTGACTAAAAGATCAAAGAATCAACTGTTGACATCTAATCGTGCAGGAATGGTTCAAAGTTCAAAACTATGGACTACTGCAGAGGAGCGCAGTTCGGATACATAAGTGGATTGCGCCCAACCATAGCTTGCCTACTGACATAGAAGACATTTTGACAAAAAGTGTCCTGAGGAAGGAATGCTCATTAAGGCAAGGCTGTAAGAGGTGTCCAAGAAGGGATCGTCATCTTCGGATAGCCTTGGGTCAGAGCAGCAGTGAAGATTTCTACGTTTGGACTTTGTCTCTGAAGCGGAAATCGAAAATCTCCATCAGGATGAGGCAGAGGGCTGAGGCCAAAGACAATTCTACGACGCTGGATACACCTTTGGCAAAAGACTGCTGAAGTGGAGAAGAACTTAGTGAGAGAAGCCACAAAGTCAATCTGGCTGGATTTTCACCTCAAGTGGATAGGTGTGCAGGTTGGTCCTGGTCCCTTCCCCACTTGTGGTTTTTGGCGATCTGATCACATTCAGCTCCACTTGCAAGGGTCCAGGACTGGTGAGGCATCACTTGGAGGGTCAGCACTCACTCAGGCCGAGTTCAGGTGTGAGCCCAAGGTGAAGGGAGCCTTTTGTGTCCTTGAGGCTCAGATCAAGAGGCCAGCAAATTTGCCTTGTGGACTCACTCTGGTGGTCCTGGGTTCAAGTTGCAAGTCCAGCCCTTCTTCCCAGGCAAGAAGGCTGCAGGGCAGAAAGCCAGCAATTCAACAAGACAGCGGCATGTCAGCAGTCCAGCAGAGCGGCAGTCCTTTCAGCAGTTCAGCAGTCTTTCAGGCTGGCTGAGTATCCACAAGTCCAGAAGTGTAATGAAGAGTTGGTGGCTGAGGTCCTAATTTTATACCCTGGTGCCTACCTTCTGGAAGGTGGGAGAACCTTCTAGACAGTAGCTTTGAAGTGCATGGAATGTCCCAACTCCCCTGTCTGGGCTCCAAGCTGGCTGCAGTGGCAATGTGGAAGTGATAAGCACTTTTTGTGAAGATACACCCTATCCATTTGCAAGTGGTGCTGTTCTCAGCTTCACCCTTTTATCCTGCCAACAGATGTCCCATCCAGGGACAGCTACTCCCTCTACTGTGTGGCTGCCTGAGAGGAATTCACAAAGTATGTCAATTACACCCAGTCATGTGACCCAAGACAGGCTATAAGCACACAAAGGGCATACAATGGCAACTTTCTAAAAATGGCCTTTTCAAAATTGTAATCAAATCATCGACTTTACCATCAAATAGGAGTTTTCATTACATTTCCCCAGACACCAAACAGGACATAGCTTCCTGCTCCCAATTTGAATTTATAGCTTATTAAATGTCCTACTTTTTAAATACATTGCACCCTGTCCTGTTGCTGTTTGGATCTTACCCTAAGGATGACATACATGAATTAAATAGGAAAGTATGGGCCTAGCTTATTTTGTCTGGTCGAAATGACAGTTTAAAACTGCATGCACAGGCTGCATTGGCAGACCTGAGACATGTTTGTAAGGCTACTTGTGTGTGGCACAATAAGTTCTGCCGGCCCACTAGTATCATTTTAATTTACAGGCCCTGGGTACATGTAGTACCACTTTACAAGGGACTTACAAGTAAATCAAATTCCAATTGGATATAAGCCAATCTTCCCATGTTTAGAGGAGAGAGCACAAGCACTTTAGCAATGGTTAGCAGTGATAAGGTGCACACAGAGTCCTAAGGCCAACAAAAATGAGTTAAGCAAAAAGAGAAGGGTAAAGTCAAAAGGTTTGAGGGTGACCCTGGAGAGAGGGCCAGGTCCAACAGTGCATTGTTACTTGATAGCACTAGCACAAAACCATAGAAGAGAGTCTCAAATATGATTTACACTGAAATGAAAACGATACATAAATTGCTCTAAGTTTCTTCCTAAAAGTTTATTTCTGTTGCCCCTCTATTAATAGGAGTAGAGCAGGTACGGACATGAGAGTGAACCTCAAACTACTGGCTTCCCTCTCAGTAGACCAAACTTGCATATCCTGAAAGATCGCTAGAAGGAGGAGATAAGCCACAGTCAGTTGTTTCCAAACTCATTCACAACCCGTACAGCACACTTGCACATGTGAACAAGGTTCGGTAATTGTGCCCTTAGTTCACCTTTGGCAGACGCAGTCTGGGCGAAACGCTATCCTAAGAGAAATGCACATGCAACCACTAAACAAAAATATTGAAAGAAACTAGAATACATGAAAGAGAGGAATGTTGTAATTAAAATAAAATGGAGAGAAACAGTAAAGATGATCAGAAAATAAATGGCAAAACAAAAATTCCATGCGATTTAACAGAACAAAAGTCATAACAATGATCCAGCAGTAAAGTCTCATTACAGAAGACTTCCACCACAGGGAAGCATCACAACCAGAATGGTCAATAACAGATACATAGAGATTTCGGCTGAATGGTGTTACACAGACAAAGAAAGGTTAACTAAGAATGGTACACGTTCACTCTGAGGGGAATCTACAGGTGTCATGCAGGCTGGCACTCCAACATCATCTTCAGTTCTTAAGAAGTTGTATTTATTGATTAGCTCCAGATGGATTTTAATGACTTTGGTCCCTCAGTCTTCTAGTACCTAGCTGTGGGGTGATACCCACTACTAGTATGAGGTTATTTAAAGTTCTTTTAGCAGCACACTGTGGTCTGGAGCTCTGCCAACTGGTCAAGAAGCAAGCCGGGTTTGTTCTAGGAGACTCTGCTAGTGGCAAAATCTATGAAAGCTGGGATCTCAGGTCGTTATACACTTATCTAGCGGTAAACTAAGAAGGGAGGTGTCTGACTACTAGACTGTTTATGAAAGCACATCCTTGACCTGGAATTTAATGGAATTGACTACACTATTTCCTCCTCTTTGGCTACATGTTCTTTCTGAAGAGAGCGTGAGCTAGGGTTCTTAAAATATCAACTATTACATCATTCAACAATAACTCTATTCCAACACTAACAAGATTCTCATGGTCAATTCTACCTCTTTTAGGTATGACAGTCATGCCCTGTGAATCCTTAGGTACTTTGTATGAGCCAAATCAAATATGGATACATTGTCAGATTAAGAAATGTCGCCTTTCTCTGTGCCCCTTTTGTCACTCCTTCCCTACAGAGGACTCGGGCTATATTCAAAATCTTCATAGCCCATCTGAATTTCTTACAATGTGCTATTGTACTGAGATGCAGGATATAGAATGGGCAGTTCCTGTGATTAGAAAAGACCCAAAATCACAACATAATTATTTGGTTTTCCAAATAGCAGATTTAAAGCTCACTTTCTCAGACAACCCATTATTTTTGGAACTGAGATTTCATCCCTCTGAAGAAAGAGCATAGCTGGGGTATGGTTGCAGATGGACAAGAAGGGTATGTGTGCCCTCCCCAAATAAATATTTCTTGAGACCATTAGCCAGGTGAGAACTCCTTTCAGGACAAGAACCCTCACTCACCGGATGGTGACATGCTTTATCATTAGTTTCCCTTCTCACACCTGGACTGCAAGGTCCATATGGGCTACAACTCCAACTGCCTTGCGGGGAGGAACTGAGGTGTTTTAAGGATGAGCGATGTTATAAGGTCAGTGAGGGACAGAGTGCAAAAAGGAGTGATGAATAAAACTATCTCCAGGTGGCCGAATCAATTTTATTCAATGGTTCACTGGGAAAGAGGTTTTAATCAAATATACCACTATAGGTGAACAACATATTTCTGCCCATAATTGATTCTAACGGGGTTCATGGGCATTCATCAGGACCTGGAAAAAATAGTCACTCTGTTTAAATTTGCTGTAATAAAAATATATACTGGTCACCAAGGTTTCAGAGCGTCCAGGATAGCGATACCCAGTGTATATTCTGGGTCCATCATCTTTCTAATGAGGGAAAGGATAATGTCCATTCTCTAACTACTGGGTATGTCTGTTACTGCCCAACTCCTTCGTTGGTGCGGTACCAACAGGATGTCCCAGACTGACTAAGGAGTTGAGCAGTGCGCTATTGTCAAGACACTAGGTCGACAGTGGGATGTGAGAAATAGTAAAAACTGTCATACTGTAAGACACCTGTAGAACTACAGATTACCTTACAGTTTGATATATATGTATAAAGACAGTAAGGGAACTTTGGGTAATTCTCAAGTTTTAGGTGGAGAGCAGCTTCTTTATTTGGAGCACCCAACAACACCACTGAACTCTGAATCTGCTCACCTCTAATGTCAGTTTTTTCTAGAACAGTTTTGAAGCAAAGGAGTAGCACAGTGCCATCCGAGCAAGAAAGTGACAAAGCCTTTTGCCATTTCTAAAGCAAAGTCTTTCAGCATATGTTTAGGTAGCGTCATCAACAGCAAGCTGAAAAATGGCAAAAGCTTTTTAGGATGTTGGAGGTGAAGAACAGGTATCCGTGTTAGTGACTTTCATCCAGTTCAATGTTCCTAACTACTGGAAACCGCGCTGCACTATTGTTGTTTCTTGAGTGATATGGTTTGCCCATGTGTTGTCAGGTATGCCTTTCATGACAGGAGGGTTGATATGCTCTGGATGTGCATGCGAGGCATGTAATGTTTAAGGTCTCTTCGCATTCCTTGGCTTTTGTTATGCAGTGTTGTTTATTGAGTGGCCTGTTAGCCGTAGGCTCTTATGTCTAGTCCGTGCCTTGGGAGGTCTCAGTTGTGCCTGTGTTTTCTTGCCAGGATGTGCAAAATTCTGTTAGAATAGTGTTCCATGCTGCCACCATTGGCAGTGCTCACAGGCCTAGTGTGTCTTCTCGGTGAAGTGCTATGCTTTCCGCCTGTGCCCAGCATACTAGTGACTGAAACCAGGCCTCCTTAGCAGGTGGCTCTGGGGATTTCCAGTGTCTGGTGATGGAGCGTTTTGCTACTATTAGCCGAGGTCTAAAAATCTAGATGTCACTTTGTGTTTTTTGGATCATTGGTACAGCCCCAAGAGGCAGACCTCTCAGACCAGTTCAACAGTGCAGCTGGTGAACTGCTATAAATGTGTTGTCACTGGATGTATGACTTTACAACGCATGCTTTTACCAAGCATGCTGTTACAACGCAGTTTTTACAACGCATACCATTACAAAGCATAGCGCTTTGGGGTGCTGGATAGTGAATAGTTTAATTTACTATTCCAACTCCAGTCCCCGTGGACACTAGGAAAGGTGTTGGATAGTAAATTAAATCTATTCCCTATCCTAGAGCGCCCCCCAGCGCAATGCGTTGTAATGGTTTTCGTTGTAAAACCTGTGTTGTAATAGCACTGCGTGGTAAAAGTTGCGTTGTAAAGGATGTTTCCCGTTGTCACTGTGTCCCAGTATGTGGTGAGGGCAGTGCAGGTCCATAACATGTGCAGCAGATCTCCATCTGTCAGTCCGCATCTGGGGCTGTGGGCGTCAGTTCGACCGAAATACTCATTGATCCTGGCAGGTGTCATATAGGCCCTTTACACTATGAAGTGTTGTATTAAACAAAACCTAACATTTCTCGTAATGTATGTTGATCCCCTGAGAATGGCTGCCCATTAGTGGTCTGTGCTTTGTCTCTGTAGGTCAGCGTCCAAGTGTTGTCTGAGTGATGTCAATGCGGGTGCCGCGTGTGTCCTTAGTGAATATGCGAGCCATTTTGTGAGATGTCTACCGGTGCCCATTATATTATTGAAGTGTAAGAGGAGTTATGGGTTCTTGGGTCACATCTTTCCATAAAGTATGCAGTGTCCACGTCAATGAGGCATGTAATAAGAACTGGCCCTGCGGTAGGTCTCGCTCTGCTACTAGAGTGTCGTAGGGTGTGAGCTGTCGGTCATGGTATAGGTTTTGGTAGATTTGGGGGTCTCTAGTTGGCAGCTGTAGGTACCTTTGACCAAATAGGGACCCTTGTTCCCAGTCAGGGTAAGGGGGTACACTTCTTAAATAACCCATGCTCACCCCCTTGGTAGCATGGCACGAGCAGACAGGCTTATCTCAGAGGCAGTGTGTAAAGCATTTGTGAACACATACAGTAACCCAGTGACAGCAATACAGAGGGACATCACACAAGTTGTAGTATAAAAATAAGTATATTTATATAGACTTAACACAAGACCACAAACAACAAAAATCCACAATACTGTACTTTAAAACTGGTAGAATTAGCTCAGTTTACTTTAGATGTAAAATGCGACACTTTAAGTTCAATTTACCTTTAGATGCGTAACGCTATACAACAAAAGTGTTGCAGGGAAGGTGGTGCATCGGTTCCTTACATGCAAGAACGGTGATGCGTCAGGTCTCTACTGCTGCGTAGGGGATGCTCCGCGTGGGGAGGTGACGTGTCGGTTTCTTACTGCGCTTCTGTGGCGTCTTCTTCTTGATGCGACAACGATGCGTGCACGCCTGACAGCCATGCGGCGGCTCAACGATTCTTCTGAGCCGCGACAGGCCCTGCAACACGCTTCTCCGGCGTCTGCTGCGACACTCTTCTCCAGTAATGCCACAACAACGGTTGTGGCGGCGACACGCTTCTTTGTCTTGAGTCGCGCTTCCAACTCACAGCGACACACAGTCTCTCAAAAGGCCCAGCTCAACAGCAGGCACTTCAGAGAGTGTCTGTGCCTAGTCCAAACCAGTTCTGTGCAGTCCTGGAGCATTTTGTTGACAAGACTCCTTCTTTACTTTGACAGTGTGGGTCAGGAACATCAGACGCACCACAGGAGGTGGAGCCAGCATTGTGGAAGGCAGGCACAGCCCTATTCAGGTCCCATGTGCAACTCCTCTCACCCATCTACATGCAGATAGCTCTATTCAGCTCTGTGCTGACTCACCCTGTCTCCAGAAATCCCCCAGCCCCTGTCACTCAAACCTAGTTCCCTGAGTCAGTTAGGATTATAAGGTGTTATAATCAAACTGCCCATTCTGGCCTATGGGGAACAGGTAGCCTTGCAATAGTGAAAAATGAAAATGGCTGTAATTCACTATCAGGACATGACACCCACATCAGGGCATGTCCTAACCTTTCCCTACAATGCACCCTGCCCTTGAGCCTACCATAGGGGTGACTAATATGCAGAAAAGGGAAGGTTTAGGGACTGGCAAGTGGGTGCACTTGCCCAGTCAACATGGCAGTACCAGACTGCACATAGGTTCTGCAATGGCAGACCTGAGACACACTTTTACAGGCAGCTTCTGTGGGTGGCACAACCAGTGCTGCAAGCCCACCAGCAGCATTTGATTTACAAGCCCTGGGCACACTCAGTGCACTGCACTAGGGTTTGACAAATAAACCAAACCAGCCAATCATGGAATCTCTAATCCATACATCAATTTACCATAGGGAGCGCTTGCACTGTGGCACTGAATAGCAGTGGCATAGTGCCCAAAGCAACTATAACCAGCAAAAACACATGAGGCAATAGCAAAAAATGGAAGGGAGACGCAAGCCAACAGTGCCAGGTCTAACACGTGTCCCCTCCAGCTGAAATGTGGGGAGAACTACCCTACCTCCTGGGAGTTCTCATCACTAACGTGGAAAAATCTGGACAGACCATCAGCATTGGCGTGTTCAGTACCAGGGCGGTGTTCCACCGTGAAATACATCCCCTGTAGGGAAATGGACCACCTCAACAGCTTTGGATTCTCACCCCTCATCTGCATCAACTATTTGAGGGGTCTGTGGTCTGTCTGAACCCGGAAGAGAGTGCCAAGTCTCAACTTCTTCAGTGCCCAGACCACATCAAATGCCTCACGCACAATTGCATTCCACCACTGTTCCCTTGGAAGTAACCTCCTACTGATGAAGGCTATGGGTTGATCTAGGCCCTCCTCATTTATCTATGACAAAACAGCGCCCACACCATGCTCCAAAGCGTCTGTTTGAACAATACACTCTTTTGAGAAGTTGGGTGCCAGAAGCACGGGCGCTGTGCACAAGGCAGTTTTCAGGGCCTCAAAAGCTTTCTGACAGGTGCCAGTCGAAATCACTTTCTTGGGCTGCTTCCTGGAAGTCAGCTCTTTCAAGGGTGCAACAATGCTGCCATACCCCTTGACAAACCTCCTGTAATACCCAGTGAGTCCTGAAAAGGTTCTCCACTCTGCTTGGGACTTGGGGGGTTCCCAAGCCAGGATGGTCTCAATCTTGGGCTGTAGGGGTGCCACCTGGCCGCTCCCACGGAACCCTGCCCGATCTGGCACTTACTTGCCTTGACCGCGAGGCCTGCCCTCCGCAGCGCCATCAACACTTTCCAGAGGTGGTGCAGATGTTCTTCCCAACTGGCGCTGAACACTGCAATGTCATCCAGGTAGGCGGCACTGAACTCTTCCAGTCCAGCCAACACCTGGTTGACCAACATCTGAAAGGTGGCAGGGGCATTCTTCATCCCAAAGGGCATAACCCGGAACTGGTAGTGCCCGTCTGGTGTGGAGAATGCTGACCTCTCTCTTGCCCCATCAGTCAAGGCGATCTGTCAGTACCCAGACATTAGATCAAACTTGATGAGGTACCGGGCAGCCCCTAACCTATCAATGAGCTCAACAGCTCTGGGGATGGGGTGCGCCTCAGTCCTCGTGACTGTATTGAGCCCTCGGTAGTCCAAACAGAACCGGAGTTCTGGTGTGGCAGCCGGTGTGGCATCCTTTGGGACCAAGACCACTGGGATGGCCCAAGGACTGTTAGAGGACTCAATCACCCCTAACGTAAGCATCTTTGGAGACCTCCTCCTTGATGCAAGCTCTCACCCTGTCAGTCACCCTGTAAGTTTTGAGCTTCACTGGAGGGCTGTCTCCAGTGTCCACATCATCGATGCACCAATCTGTGACAATGGGAATCAGGGAAAACAAATCAGAAAACTGTCCAAGTAACCGGTGGCAGTCATTCTGTTCCTCAGGGGTCAGGGCGAAAGAGAGGTTCACACCACCCACTAACCCATCTTGCTCCATTGCAGACAGGACCAGGAGGTCAGGAGGTCAGGAAGAGGCTCAATCTCCTCCTCGATTCCAGCATCCGTTGCTAAGAGCATACCCACTTCGGACCTCTTCAAATGGGGCTCCAGGTGGGTGACATGCAGGACCTGCAAGGGGTTCCTGGGAGACCGCAAGTCCACCAGTAGGTAACAGGACTTTTGCGCTCCACCACCTCAAATGGTCCGGTCCACTTATCCTGGAGCACACAAGGCTCCACTGGGGCCATGACCCTCACTTTCTGACTAGGCTGTTGCTCCACCAGAGTGGCATTCTGGTCGTACAACCGCTTCACCTCCTCTTGACTAGCTTCCAGATTCGCCTCAGCGAGTTGTCTAAAACGCCTAGTTTGGTTCCTGAAGGCTAGCATGTAGCTATATACAACCTGGGGAGGTTTCTTGGGAGTTTGCTCCCAGCCTTCCTTGACCAGACTCAGAGGTCCTCTCACTGGGTGACCATAAAGAAGCTCGAAGGTGCTGAACCCTAGAGATTTCAGTGGCACCTCACGGTACGCAAAGAGAAGGCATGGTAAGAGGATGTCCCACTTACGCCTCACGGGTTCTTCCAGACACATAATCATGCCCTTGAGGGTCCGGTTGAAACTTCCAACTAGACCATTACCTTGGGGGTGGTAAGGAATGGTGAACTTTTATGTCACATGACACTCCTTCCACAGGGACTTCATATACTTGGAAATCAAGTCCGTACCCCGGTCAGACACCACCTCTCTAGGGAACCCACACGGGAGAAAATTCCCATCAGTGCCCATCCCACCACGGGGGCCGTCACTGTCCTGAGAGGGATGGCTTCCGGGTACCGAGTGGCATGGTCCACGAAGACCAGGATTAACCTGTTGCCAATGGCTGTCTTGGGGTCCAGTGGCCCCACAATGTTAATACCCACCCATTCAAAGGGGGTTCTGACCACAGGGAAGGGCTGGAGAGGAGCCTTTTGCTTCCTCCCAGTCTTTCCACATGCCTGGCAAGTCTGACAGGTCCTGCAATGAGTGGCTGAACTCTTGTGCATTTGGGGCCAATAAAAGTGGGTGATAAGCCTCTCAAAGGTCTTGTCCGGCCCCAAATGTCCTGGTAAATGCAAATCATGAGCCAGCCCCAGTAGGAAGGCTGTGAAGCGCTGAGGTACCACCAGCACACGGGCTGACCCAGGTTCAGCAACCTTAGGCTCACTATACAGGAGACCATTCTCCCAGACTGATCACGTGCTGTCTGGTTTGCAGCCTGCTGCTGCAAACCCACAACAGAAGGGCACTCTTTCTGCGCCTGGAGGGTCCTCCTTCCTGCTGCCAATGGGTCAGCTCAGGCAGGTCCCCAGTTCAGCTACCTGTTCCCCTGTAGGTTCCAGGGCATCCCCCTCAAGGTTTGGCTCTTCCTGGACCGTGGGAACTTCGGGGGCCGGTTTACTGTGCCCCTGCCTCTTCTCTTTAAGGCAAGCACCTGGGCCTCCCTCTCAGGCTCCAGGTCCTCTTGAACACCCTTACTGGCCGCCATGGACCGCGTGATCACACACGCCCACCCAGGCAGACCCAACATCTCCTAATGAGCACTTCACTCCACCTTAGCCCGAGGGGAGCTCTCCAAATCGTTCGCCAACAAACAGTCAACAGCTATCCTCACAGCTACTTGAAGAGTACCAGAGACCCACCCCCCCCCACTCAAAGGGAACAGGAGCCACCCTGCAGTGGCTCTCTGTGTTGGCAACAACTGGGTAAAATGCATTGGGGACCACCTGCTCTCCAGACACCAGGTGACACTTGACAGGTGTCACACTGGCTCCTGTATCTGGAAGAGCCTCCACTCTATGGCCATTGATGGTCATCCACTGCCTGTACTTTTTTGTGTTATCAGGCAGTTGGGTCCTGCGGACCACCTCACAGTCTCCTAAAGAGATATGGGACATCTCTGCGGGACCCCACTCACCTTGGGCCCCATCTCCTCCCCCAGGGCTACACTCACCATCTGGCGGGGTGAGGCACCAGTGGGTGCTGTTGTTCCAAACTGTGGGCACTGGGGATCAACAGACTTATGGCCCACTTCACTACACTTGAAGCACCTCAGGGGTCCCCTGTGAACAGGCCTACCTTTCAGGGCCCCGGGCTTCCGCTCAGGGGGAGGCTGGAGACCCTTCCCTTGGGTCCCTTGGGGATTACTTTAGGGCCCTTTCTGGAACTCCCTCTGTTTACCATAGTCCCCCCCATTCTTCTGCTGGGGACCCTGCCAACTCTTGGTGGAGTCTCCCACGTGACCCTAGTGGACCCGGGTTCTCACCAAGCGGTCCGCCTCCTCAGCAAGCTTCCTAGGGTTGGTCAGCCTGTTATCAATAAGGTGCTGGCATAGCTCTGGAAAACAATTACTTGACAAGTGCTCCCATGCAATTAAATCAAAGAGCCCTTCACTCAACCATCCAATGCTCTGCAAAACTCCATCTTCTTGCAATTTCTAAACCTCTGTCTATACAATTCAGGAGTCAACCCATACCTGGACATCAATGCTTCTTTCATATGGCTATAAGAATTATGGACTTCGGAGGGCAAGTGTAATAATGCATCCCGCCCCTCACTAAGGAACCACCCCCGCAACCCCGTTCCCCAATCCTTCGCAGGGACCCGGTGGGAGGACATGGCTACCTCATAGGCCTTGAACCACTGCCCAATGTCATCATTCTTATAAAATTCTCTTACCACATCCTTAGGTATATACACCCTTACTTCAACAGGCATGGATGGTGTGCTGCCACCAGAGAGAGACATTTCTAAGCTCCTTGCTTTCAACTCCATCTCCCTCAAACTTTTCTCATGATCCAGTTGCATCCTCTTTTTCTCTATGGCCAATTTTCCAAGTTTACAACTCTAATTCTAATTGCCCACTCAACTTGAGCTTGGTCAGCTCCATCTCATGCATCCTACTCTTCTCCCTGTCCTCCAGCTCTTCTGGGGACAGTCCCTTGGCAGAAACACTGCTACATGCTGGGGACAATGCTCTCTTCCGCCCTGGACCAATGGTCCGTCCAGCTGCTCCTCTGCATTTTCAGCCCCTTCCTCATTCTCAGGGGTATTCCTTGCTTCGACCCAGGCCATCGGCGCCTTTTGGAACTCCTCCTTCTTGGAGAGACCGGTCCTAGCAACTTTAAATCTCTTGCAGAAGTGATTCAGCTGTTTCACATTGTAGCATTCTAGTTTCTCCTCTTCCCAATCAAAATCAACAGATGCTATGGATGCTGCTTTATCCATGGTGGTTAAACTTGGCAGCTCTTGGCAAAAATAGAAAACCCAGGAAAAACAATCTACTAAAATGTATGTGGTTGCGTTTGGTCTGACCTCACTAGTAGTGTTCACCAATCACTGTATATGAGTCACAAATGCAAGTCCAGAATCCCACCGCTGACCACCAATGTACTCTCCTAAAATAACCCCTGCTCATCCACTTGGTAGCTTGGCACGAGCAGACAGGCTTATCTCAGAGGCAGTGTAAAGTATTTGTGAACACATACAGTAACCCAGTGACAGCACTACAGATGGACACCACACAAGTTGTAGTATAAAAATAAATATTTTTATATAGACTTAAAACAAGACCACAAATGACAAAAATCCACAATACTGTACTACTTTAAAAATGGTAGAATTAGCTTAGTTCTCTTTAGATGTAAAATATGACACTTTAAGTTCAATGGACCTCAAGATGCGTACCGCTATACAACGAAAGTGTTGCAGGGAAGGTGATGCGTTGGTTCCTTACATGCAAGAATGGTAATGCATCGGGTCCCTACTGCTGCGTAGGGGATGAGTCGGTTCTTCTCTGTGTGGGGAGGTGATGCGTCGGTTTCTTACTGCGCTTCAGTAGCGATGCGGCCTGCAACGCCGTGATGCATGAAGAGCCAGTGTAATGAAACAAAATGGCGTCTTCTTCTTGATGCAACAACGATGCGTGCACGCCCGACGGCCGTGCGGTGACTCAATGATTCTTCTGAGACGCGACAGGCCCTGAGATATGCTTCTCCGGCAATGCTACGCCTTCTGCTACGACGGTGACATTCTGCTCCGATGATGCAAGGTGCTTCGGGTGATGCGATGGCGACAGTGGCTGCTGCAGCACGCTTCTCCGGTGATGCGACGACAACGGCTGTGGCGGTGACACGCTTATTCGTCTTGAGTCGCGCTTCCGGGTCCCAGTGACACGCAGTCTCTCAGGAGGCCCAGCTCAACAGCAGGCACTTCCCAGCAAGGGAAGGCAGGGGAGCTGGTTGGTGAAGTCTGTTGTCCCCCAGACTTCAGCAGTAGGCAAACTCTATCTCAAGCCCTTGGAGATCCTTTATAAGTTGATTTGAAAGTAGCACAAATTCCTTTCTCCTTTCTTTGGCAGTCAGGCAACCACTGCAGGCCAATCCCCAAACAGCACTCAGCTTAAGGATAGTCTCCTCCTCAGTTTCTCTAGTTCTTCAAATCAGCAAAGGTTCCTCTTATTTCCCAAAAGCGATCTACAGTTCTGGGGTCCGGGTCCCCCTATTCATACTAGAAAATCCTTTGTCTCTGGAGGCAGAGAGTGTCTGTGCCTAGTCCAACCAAACCAGTTCTGTGCAGTCCTGGAGCACTTTGTTGACAAGACTCCTTCTTTCCTTTGACAGTGTTGGCCAGGGACATCAGACGCACCACAGGAGGTGGAGCCAGCATTTTGGAAGGCAAGCACAGCCCTATTCGGGTCCCAGGTGCAACTCCTCCCACCCATCTACATGCAGATAGCTCTATTCAGCTCTGTGCTGACTAACCCTGTCTCCTGGAATCACCCAGCCCCTGTCACTCAAACTCCAGACAAGGAATGCACAACCTAGCAGAGGCAGGCTTGGCTTGGATAGTTAGGCAAAAAAATACCCACTTTCTAAAAGTGGTATTTTCAAACACAGAATGTTAAAACCAACTTCACTAAAATATGTATTTTATCATTCTGAGTTCAGGCATACTAAACTCAAATTTCAACCTAGTTCCCGGAGTCAGTTAGGATTATAAGGTGTTATAATCAAACTGCCCATTCTGGCCTAAGGAGAACAGGAAGCCTTGCAATAGTGAAAAACGAAAACGGCTGTAATTCACTATCAGGACATGCCACATACATCAGGGCATGTACTACCTTTTACCTACAATGTGCCCTGCCCTTTGGCATACCATAGGGGTGACTAATATGCAGAAAAGGGAAGGTTTAGGGACTGGCAAGTGGGTACACTTGCCCAGTCAACATGGCAGTACCAGACTGCACATAGGCTCTGCAATGGCAGACCTGAGATACAATTTTACAGGCTTTACACACTTTTTCGCGGCACTCGCGCTTTACTTTTAACATAGTGAGCCCTCCCCCGTGCCACCCCTTGCTTTAGGAACTACATCAGGGGTGAAGTCCTTGATGGGCCTCATCTGTCTGCAACTCAGCAGACAAAGGCTCAGCTCATAATTAATGTAAAAAGGTGTGTAAGTGAAAGGATGGGCGGATGGCTGGCTGGGTGGATTAGTGAAAGGGTGAATAGATAAATGAAAGGTTGAATAGATGGATAATGAGAGAAAGGATGGGCAGATAAGTAAGTAGAAGGATGGATGAGAGAAAAGGTAAGTAGATGGATGTATGGGTGAAGGGTAGATGGACCGGTAAAAGGGTGGATGGATGAGTGGGTTTTTGTCCTGAATTTTGACCCTTTGTCCTGACTTTTTACATTCACCGTCCTGAATTTGCACCCATGCCAGTTGGTCACCCTAAGCCGGAGCGTCCTTAAAAGTGACATTCCACAGGCGCACAGGGCTTTTAAATGAGCACTAGAATATTTTCAGACGTTTTGCAGCAGCAGCCTATCTTATATTCAGCAAGTCAAACAAAGCTTTATTCGAATGTGAGACAGACTAATAAAAATAGGACTAGAACAATTCATTAATCTCAGCATGGACCATTCATATGAAATAAAATAAAAATAAAAAGTCACCAAAGCATGCTTTTACCTGTAAAAAATGCACATTTTAAAAAGTCACCAACTCAAAAGCAGAACTCTACTAGGGGAGGAGCCGGGAGCCGAGCGGACGTGGATCGTCTCGGCTCCCGGTTCACGAGGTGCTCGGGCCTGGCTGTGGGCTGCTACAGCCCTTCTCCTGATTCGCCCTTTTTCCCCCCGTGGAGAGGAGCGAGTGGGGCATTTGCGGAGCAGTGGTGATCGCTACTAGCTCGGCGGACGGGTCCGGTCTCCGGAGGAGAAGGAGGAGAGGGCGGCAGCGGCGCTCAAAATGGCGGCCGGCACCTCGCCATGGACTCCGCCGTCTGGCCGCCGCTGGGAGGTAGGATTGCGACCTGCGCTCCCCTAGCTTGTCCAGACTCTCGCTGATTGTCACAGCGGCTGCCGGGACATAGCACCATCTAGCCCTACTCTAACGGCAACCACCACTGAGGGAATCCTCCCGGCGCCTGCCTGACTCCAAGATGGCGGCCGGCGGCGACTTTCGGATGGCGATCGCCGCTTCCTCTGGCTCGCCCCAACTTCTCACTGGCCTCTTGCCTATCCTGTGGCCCTGTCTCAGCCTGCCACTCGTCCTACTACCGTTTTGGGGGCCTCTGCCACTTCCGGTATGCCCTGTGGTCCCGCGACACGGGCCGGATCACCGGATCACTCACCCCTCCCCCCCTACAGCATGGCTCATGGCTCCCGGAGGCCACACTGCTTGCCCCCCTGCCGGTCCGCCGCCGACTCCCACACATCTTCCAGGGCGGTTGAATGTATGTATGTATGTATGTATTTATTTATTTATTAAGCGCGGCTGCCACCCAAAGGGTATCCTGGCGCTGAGACTGCATCTGTGCTACAGGCAGGACTACCATTACATTTTTCTTGGAAACAGGAACGTTTTAAGGTCCTTTTTAAAAGAGATAAAATCCTGTCTGCTCCTCAGCGCCAGCGGGAGGGTGTTCCAAAAAGTAGCGGCCGTGAAACCAAACGCCCGGCCCCCCATCCTCACTCTATTGATCCTCGGGACCGTCGCTAAAAACGCAGAGGAGGATCTTAAGGATCTGGTGGCGCAGTACCAGGAAAAAAGATTTTGAATCGGAGTCGGCCCCTGTCCATGCAGGGCCTTAAAAACAAGACATGCTGCCTTGAACAAGATTCTCTGCTGGACAGGTAACCAGTGAAGATCAGCCAATGCTCCAGTAGAGGAGGCAGAGCGAGGACGCGATAGGGCCAGCTTAGCTGCCATATTTTGTATCCTCTGAAGTTTTAGGATTAGGATTTTAGGGGCCCCCAGAAGTAGTGCGTTGCAATAGTCTAAACGACTAAGAATAGAGCTGCGCACTACTTCTGTCCTTGCCTCTTTGGGAAGAAGCGGTAAAATCGTGCGTAAGGCACAAAGTAGGCCCATACAAGTCGCTATGGTTCTGTTCACCGAAGCATCAAGCTGCAGATTGAATTCGAACAGAACTCCCAGATTACGGGCCGACTCAGCGGCCTCTACCGTACCAGGAATAGATGTAGGCCAGAAATCGTCCGGAAGCGGACGCGGGGTACGGTCTAGGGAACAATGAACAACTTCCGTTTTTGAGCTGTTAAATTGGAGCGAATTAGCACGCAGCCACTCGGCTGTAGCCGACATACAGCGATGGAAAGTATCTTTCGACACTGCCTTGGTGCCCTCAAATGAAAAAATCAATTGGGTGTCATCGGCATAATTGATGACCGATATGCCGAATGACTTTATCAGAGCAACCAAAGGTTGAAGATACAAATTGAACAGAATCGGGCTGATCGCCGATCCCTGGGGGACGCCCTGATCCACATGGTGAGTGGCAGATTGATAAGGTGGTAATGCCACTGCCTGCTGTCTGTCGCTAAGGTAAGATGTTATCCAGCTCAAAGCCAGGCCAGTTACTCCTATCGCCTGTAGACGGCTCAGCAATACTGCATGGTCCACCGTGTCGAACGCGGCCGACATGTCAAGCAGCACTAAAAATGCTGACTTGCCCATGTTGACTCGCGCCCGTAGATCATCCAACACGGTGACCAATGCAGTTTCCGTGCCGTGAGCCGGCCTAAAGCCGAACTGTGATGTATCCAGGCAGGAGTTATTTTCCAGAAAGTTGGATAAAGTTCTTGTGACCCACTTCTCTACAACCTTTATTATAAAAGGTAGGAGCGAAATGGGCCTATAATTGGCCGGGCTTTAAGGGTCCAAGGAGGCCTTCTTCAGCAGTGGTCTGACAATTGCCATCTTCCAACTTTCTGGAACCACTGCTGTATTTAATGACTGACAACAGATGGTGTGGAGCGGCGGAAACAGCTCATTTTGGAATGCCTTCCAGATCTTATGAGGCATAGGATCAAGTGGTGATCCTGAGGACACACCATTTGCCAGGAGGCAGAATTCTTCCAAAGAGGGGCACGGGAAGCAGGACAACTGAACCGCCATGACAGGTGGTTCTATCGGGGAGAGCAAGGAAGATGTTAACTGAGCAGAACTCTGGAGTCCACTCAGGATTTTCCTAATTTTCTCCTCAAACGCATCAGCCACAGAATCGCACAGGTCCTGAGAAACGGGGATGGTCGAAGCAGCACAAGGCGGATGGGCTAAGTTGTTAACCAGCTTAAACAATGCCTGCGATTTGTTAGCGGCCCTAGCCAAAGTATCCGCCATAAACTGGGCCTTGGCTTTCTTCAGCTGGATCTTATATTCCTGCAAGGTCGCTTTATATGCAACCTTGTCTGCTTCCCTATATTCTCTTCTCCAAAGTCGTTCCGCCTGTTTACAGCGGAGTTTTTGCTGGCTCAAATCCTCCGTGAACCAGGCATTAGTTCTTCTGGGTCTGTCCCCTACCTTCCTTAGAGGGATCAATTTATCCTAGGATGTCACGATCTGCTGGCAGAAGACCTGATAACTTTTGTCCACATTGTCCTCCGCCACAAAGGGTCTGGGCAACAGGGTAGGTCTAGTTGGAGAGTTCAAAAGGCGGGACCACCGCCTGCCGGTCTTAACAGCGCCTAGATCACCCGTCCTCTGTGTGTTTGGCAAGAGAACAGACAACAAAACCAATGAATGGTCAGTCCAGCATTGAGCCACGACTTCTCCCACAGAGACTAGATCATCGTTGGCAAATACAAGATCAAGAGTATGTCCTCTAGCGTGGGTAGGTGCCTTAACCAGCTGTGCAAGTTGTATATTGCTACATGCTTGGCATAGTTCTCTATATGCCAGGTCTTGAGGGCCAGAAGGCCAAAGGTTAAAGTCACCTAACACTAATAGTCTGGAGTGGGAGTTTGAGAGGTCGTAGATCAGGTCGATCAGTGGCTGGATCTCCGTGGAGGTTGGGGAGGGTGGTCTATAACATGAAAGACCCGCTACTAAGGTACCGCTCTGGGCCGTGATGGAGAAGCCCATGAGCTCAAACCCTGATACCTCCTTCACCTCCAATTGTGTAAACGCGATTGAATCTCTAAATATATAACCTAATCCACCTCCTCTGCCGGTGGTTCTAGGAGAGTGTTTAATAAGGTACCCCGGCGGGGAGGCCCATCCAAGCTCTACTTCACAATTAGAATTAGTCCAAGTCTCTGTTACAAAGAGGACATCAAGATGTAAAGAGTCTATCAGCAGAACAATTTCCGCATGATGTTTTACGAGAGAGCGAACATTGAGTAGGCCACAAGAAAGGGAGGTAACAAGAGGGCGAGTCGTAGTACGGACTCTGGCGGGGTCCCAAGGATGTATTAAGGGATCCGACTCACGGAGTATGTCCAAAGGAGACGCACCGGACGCGCCCGAGATGCGAACGGGCGCAAACGGGCTTACCTCTGGCGCACCTCCGGCGCGCACAAATCAGAAAACTGTCCAAGTAACCGGTGGCAGTCATTCTGTTCCTCAGGGGTCAGGGCGAAAGAGAGGTTCACACCACCCACTAACCCATCTTGCTCCATTGCAGACAGGACCAGGAGGTCAGGAAGAGGCTCAATCTCCTCCTCGATTCCAGCATCCGTTGCTAAGAGCATACCCACTTCGGACCTCTTCAAATGGGGCTTCAGGTGGTTGACATGCAGGACCCGCAAGGGGTTCCTGGGAGACCGCAAGTCCACCAGTAGGTAACAGGACTTTTGCGCTCCACCACCTCAAATGGTCCGGTCCACTTATCCTGGAGCACACAAGGCTCCACTGGGGCCATGACCCTCACTTTCTGACTAGGCTGTTGCTCCACCAGAGTGGCATTCTGGTCGTACAACCGCTTCACCTCCTCTTGACTAGCTTCCAGATTCGCCTCAGCGAGTTGTCTAAAACGCCTAGTTTGGTTCCTGAAGGCTAGCATGTAGCTATATACAACCTGGGGAGGTTTCTTGGGAGTTTGCTCCCAGCCTTCCTTGACCAGACTCAGAGGTCCTCTCACTGGGTGACCATAAAGAAGCTCGAAGGGGCTGAACCCTAGAGATTTCAGTGGCACCTCACGGTATGCAAAGAGAAGGCATGGTAAGAGGATGTCCCACTTACGCCTCACGGGTTCTTCCAGACACATAATCATGCCCTTGAGGGTCCGGTTGAAACTTCCAACTAGACCATTACCTTGGGGGTGGTAAGGAATGGTGAACTTTTATGTCACATGACACTCCTTCCACAGGGACTTCATATACTTGGAAATCAAGTTCGTACCCCGGTCAGACACCACCTCTCTAGGGAACCCACACGGGAGAAAATTCCCATCAGTGCCCATCCCACCACGGGGGCCGTCACTGTCCTGAGAGGGATGGCTTCCGGGTACCGAGTGGCATGGTCCACGAAGACCAGGATTAACCTGTTGCCAATGGCTGTCTTGGGGTCCAGTGGCCCCACAATGTTAATACCCACCCATTCAAAGGGGGTTCTGACCACAGGGAAGGGCTGGAGAGGAGCCTTTTGCTTCCTCCCAGTCTTTCCACATGCCTGGCAAGTCTGACAGGTCCTGCAATGAGTGGCTGAACTCTTGTGCATTTGGGGCCAATAAAAGTGGGTGATAAGCCTCTCAAAGGTCTTGTCCGGCCCCAAATGTCCTGGTAAATGCAAATCATGAGCCAGCCCCAGTAGGAAGGCTGTGAAGCGCTGAGGTACCACCAGCACACGGGCTGACCCAGGTTCAGCAACCTTAGGCTCACTATACAGGAGACCATTCTCCCAGTAGATCCAATGTGATCCAGACTGATCACGTGCTGTCTGGTTTGCAGCCTGCTGCTGCAAACCCACAACAGAAGGGCACTCTTTCTGCGCCTGGAGGGTCCTCCTTCCTGCTGCCAATGGGTCAGCTCAGGCAGGTCCCCAGTTCAGCTACCTGTTCCCCTGTAGGTTCCAGGGCATCCCCCTCAAGGTTTGGCTCTTCCTGGACCGTGGGAACTTCGGGGGCCGGTTTACTGTGCCCCTGCCTCTTCTCTTTAAGGCAAACACCTGGGCCTCCCTCTCAGGCTCCAGGTCCTCTTGAACACCCTTACTGGCCGCCATGGACCGCGTGATCACACACGCCCACCCAGGCAGACCCAACATCTCCTAATGAGCACTTCACTCCACCTTAGCCCAAGGGGAGCTCTCCAAATCGTTCGCCAACAAACAGTCAACAGCTGGCCTCACAGCTACTTGAAGAGTACCAGAGACCCCCCCCCCCACTCAAAGGGAACAGGAGCCACCCTGCAGTGGCTCTCTGTGTTGGCAACAACTGGGTAAAATGCATTGGGGACCACCTGCTCTCCAGACACCAGGTGACACTTGAGAGGTGTCACACTGGCTCCTGTATCTGGAAGAGCCTCCACTCTATGGCCATTGATGGTCATCCACTGCCTGTACTTTTTTGTGTTATCAGGCAGTTGGGTCCTGCGGACCACCTCATAGTCTCCTAAAGAGACATGGGACATCTCTGCGGGACCCCACTCACCTTGGGCCCCATCTCCTCCCCCAGGGCTACACTCACCATCTGGCGGGGTGAGGCACCAGTGGGTGCTGTTGTTCCAAACTGTGGGCACTGGGGATCAACAGACTTATGGCCCACTTCACCACACTTGAAGCACCTCAGGGGTCCCCTGTGAACAGGCCTACCTGTCAGGGCCCCGGGCTTCCGCTCAGGGGGAGGCTGGAGACCCTTCCCTTGGGTCCCTTAGGGATTACTTTAGGGCCCTTTCTGGAACTCCCTCTGTTTACCATAGTCCCCCCCCATTCTTCTGCTGGGGACCCTGCCAACTCTTGGTGGAGTCTCCCACGTGACCCTAGTGGACCCGGGTTCTCACCCAGCGGTCCGCCTCCTCAGCAAGCTTCCTAGGGTTAGTCAGCCTGTTATCAATAAGGTGCTGGCATAGCTCTGGAAAACAATTACTTGACAAGTGCTCCCATGCAATTAAATCAAAGAGCCCTTCACTCAACCATCCAATGCTCTGCAAAACTCCATCTTCTTGCAATTTCTAAACCTCTGTCTATACAATTCAGGAGTCAACCCATACCTGGACATCAATGCTTCTTTCATATGGCTATAAGAATTATGGACTTCGGAGGGCAAGTGTAATAATGCATCCCGCCCCTCACTAAGGAACCACCCCCGCAACCCCGTTCCCCAATCCTTCGCAGGGACCCGGTGGGAGGACATGGCTACCTCATAGGCCTTGAACCACTGCCCAATGTCATCATTCTTATAAAATTCTCTTACCACATCCTTAGGTATATACACCCTTACTTCAACAGGCATTGATGGTGTGCTGCCACCAGAGAGAGACATTTCTAAGCTCCTTGCTTTCAACTCCATCTCCCTCAAACTTTTCTCATGATCCAGTTGCATCCTCTTTTTCTCTATGGCCAATTTTCCAAGTTTACAACTCTAATTCTAATTGCCCACTCATCTTGAGCTTGGTCAGCTCCATCTCATGCATCCTACTCTTCTTCCTGTCCTCCAGCTCTTCTGGGGACAGTCCCTTGGCAGAAACACTGCTACATGCTGGGGACAATGCTCTCTTCCGCCCTGGACCAATGGTCCGTCCAGCTGCTCCTCTGCATTTTCAGCCCCTTCCTCATTCTCAGGGGTATTCCTTGCTTCGACCCAGGCCATCGGCGCCTTTTGGAACTCCTCCTTCTTGGAGAGACCGGTCCTAGCAACTTTAAATCTCTTGCAGAAGTGATTCAGCTGTTTCACATTGTAGCATTCTAGTTTCTCCTCTTCCCAATCAAAATCAACAGATGGTATGGATGCTGCTTTATCCATGGTGGTTAAACTTGGCAGCTCTTGGCAAAAATAGAAAACCCAGGAAAAACAATCTACTAAAATGTATGTGGTTGCGTTTGGTCTGACCTCACTAGTAGTGTTCACCAATCACTGTATATGAGTCACAAATGCAAGTCCAGAATCCCACCGCTGACCACCAATGTACTCTCCTAAAATAACCCCTGCTCATCCACTTGGTAGCTTGGCACGAGCAGACAGGCTTATCTCAGAGGCAGTGTAAAGTATTTGTGAACACATACAGTAACCCAGTGACAGCACTACAGATGGACACCACACAAGTTGTAGTATAAAAATAAATATTTTTATATAGACTTAAAACAAGACCACAAATGACAAAAATCCACAATACTGTACTACTTTAAAAATGGTAGAATTAGCTTAGTTCTCTTTAGATGTAAAATATGACACTTTAAGTTCAATGGACCTCAAGATGCGTACCGCTATACAACGAAAGTGTTGCAGGGAAGGTGATGCGTTGGTTCCTTACATGCAAGAATGGTAATGCATCGGGTCCCTACTGCTGCGTAGGGGATGAGTCGGTTCTTCTCTGTGTGGGGAGGTGATGCGTTGGTTTCTTACTGCGCTTCAGTAGCGATGCGGCCTGCAACGCCGTGATGCATGAAGAGCCGGTGCAATGAAACAAAATGGCGTCTTCTTCTTGATGCAACAACGATGCGTGCACGCCCGACGGCCGTGCGGCGACTCAATGATTCTTCTGAGACGCGACAGGCCCTGAGATATGCTTCTCCGGCAATGCTACGCCTTCTGCTACGACGGTGACATTCTGCTCCGATGATGCAAGGTGCTTCGGGTGATGCGATGGCGACAGTGGCTGCTGCAGCACGCTTCTCCGGTGATGCGACGACAACGGCTGTGGCGGTGACACGCTTATTCGTCTTGAGTCGCGCTTCCGGGTCCCAGTGACACGCAGTCTCTCAGGAGGCCCAGCTCAACAGCAGGCACTTCCCAGCAAGGGAAGGCAGGGGAGCTGGTTGGTGAAGTCTGTTGTCCCCCAGACTTCAGCAGTAGGCAAACTCTATCTCAAGCCCTTGGAGATCCTTTATAAGTTGATTTGAAAGTAGCACAAATTCCTTTCTCCTTTCTTTGGCAGTCAGGCAACCACTGCAGGCCAATCCCCAAACAGCACTCAGCTTAAGGATAGTCTCCTCCTCAGTTTCTCTAGTTCTTCAAATCAGCAAAGGTTCCTCTTATTTCCCAAAAGCGATCTACAGTTCTGGGGTCCGGGTCCCCCTATTCATACTAGAAAATCCTTTGTCTCTGGAGGCAGAGAGTGTCTGTGCGTAGTCCAACCAAACCAGTTCTGTGCAGTCCTGGAGCACTTTGTTGACAAGACTCCTTCTTTCCTTTGACAGTGTTGGCCAGGGACATCAGACGCACCACAGGAGGTGGAGCCAGCATTTTGGAAGGCAAGCACAGCCCTATTCGGGTCCCAGGTGCAACTCCTCCCACCCATCTACATGCAGATAGCTCTATTCAGCTCTGTGCTGACTCACCCTGTCTCCTGGAATCACCCAGCCCCTGTCACTCAAACTCCAGACAAGGAATGCACAACCTAGCAGAGGCAGGCTTGGCTTGGATAGTTAGGCAAAAAAATACCCACTTTCTAAAAGTGGTATTTTCAAACACAGAATGTTAAAACCAACTTCACTAAAATATGTATTTTATCATTCTGAGTTCAGGCATACTAAACTCAAATTTCAACCTAGTTCCCTGAGTCAGTTAGGATTATAAGGTGTTATAATCAAACTGCCCATTCTGGCCTAAGGAGAACAGGAAGCCTTGCAATAGTGAAAAACGAAAACGGCTGTAATTCACTATCAGGACATGCCACACACATCAGGGCATGTACTACCTTTTACCTACAATGTGCCCTGCCCTTTGGCATACCATAGGGGTGACTAATATGCAGAAAAGGGAAGGTTTACGGACTGGCAAGTGGGTACACTTGCCCAGTCAACATGGCAGTACCAGACTGCACATAGGCTCTGCAATGGCAGACCTGAGATACAATTTTACAGGCTTTACACACTTTTTCGCGGCACTCGCGCTTTACTTTTAACATAGTGAGCCCTCCGCCGTGCCACCCCTTGCTTTAGGAACTACATCAGGGGTGAAGTCCTTGATGGGCCTCATCTGTCTGCAACTCAGCAGACAAAGGCTCAGCTCATAATTAATGTAAAAAGGTGTGTAAGTGAAGGGATGGGCGGATGGCTGGCTGGGTGGATTAGTGAAAGGGTGAATAGATAAATGAAAGGTTGAATAGATGGATAATGAGAGAAAGGATGGGCAGATAAGTAAGTAGAAGGATGGATGAGAGAAAAGGTAAGTAGATGGATGTATGGGTGAAGGGTAGATGGACCGGTAAAAGGGTGGATGGATGAGTGGGTTTTTGTCCTGAATTTTGACCCTTTGTCCTGACTTTTTACATTCACCGTCCTGAATTTGCACCCATGCCAGTTGGTCACCCTAAGCCGGAGCGTCCTTAAAAGTGACATTCCACAGGCGCACAGGGCTTTTAAATGAGCACTAGAATATTTTCAGACGTTTTGCAGCAGCAGCCTATCTTATATTCAGCAAGTCAAACAAAGCTTTATTCGAATGTGAGACAGACTAAAAAAAATAGGAATAGAACAATTCATTAATCTCAGCATGGACCATTCATATGAAATAAAATAAAAATAAAAAGTCACCAAAGCATGCTTTTACCTGTAAAAAATGCACATTTTAAAAAGTCACCAACTCAAAAGCAGAACTCTACTAGGGGAGGAGCCAGGAGCCGTGCGGACGTGGATCGTCTCGGCTCCCGGTTCACGGGGTGCTCGGGCCTGGCTGTGGGCTGCTACAGCCCTTCTCCTGATTCGCCCTTTTTCCCCCCGTGGAGAGGAGCGAGTGGGGCATTTGCGGAGCAGTGGTGATCGCTCCTAGCTCGGCGGACGGGTCCGGTCTCCCGAGGAGAAGGAGGAGAGGGCGGCGGCGGCGCTCAAAATGGCGGCCGGCACCTCGCCATGGACTCCGCCGTCTGGCCGCCGCTGGGAGGTAGGATTGCGACCTGCGCTCCCCTAGCTTGTCCAGACTCTCGCTGATTGTCACAGCGGCTGCCGGGACATAGCACCATCTAGCCCTACTCTAACGGCAACCACCACTGAGGGAATCCTCCCGGCGCCTGCCTGACTCCAAGATGGCGGCCGGCGGCGACTTTCGGATGGCGATCGCCGCTTCCTCTGGCTCGCCCCAACTTCTCACCGGCCTCTTGCCTATCCTGTGGCCCTGTCTCAGCCTGCCACTCGTCCTACTACAGTTTTGGGGGCCTCTGCCACTTCCGGTATGCCCTGTGGTCCTGCGACACGGGCCGGATCACCGGATCACTCACCCCTCCCCCCCTACAGCATGGCTCATGGCTCCCGGAGGCCACACTGCTTGCCCCCCTGCCGGTCCGCCGCCGACTCCCACACATCTTCCAGGGCGGTTGAATGTATGTATGTATGTATGTATTTATTTATTTATTAAGCGTGGCTGCCACCCAAAGGGTATCCTGGCGCTGAGACTGCATCTGTGCTACAGGCAGGACTACCATTACATTTTTCTTGGAAACAGGAACGTTTTAAGGTCCTTTTTAAAAGAGATAAAATCCTGTCTGCTCCTCAGCGCCAGCGGGAGGGTGTTCCAAAAAGTAGCGGCCGTGAAACCAAACGCCCGGCCCCCCATCTTCACTCTATTGATCCTCGGGACCGTCGCTAAAAACGCAGAGGAGGATCTTAAGGATCTGGTGGCGAAAAAAGATTTTGAATCGGAGTCAGCCCCTGTCCATGCAGGGCCTTAAAAACAAGACATGCTGCCTTGAACAAGATTCTCTGCTGGACAGGTAACCAGTGAAGATCAGCCAATGCTCCAGTAGAGGAGGCAGAGCGAGGACGCGATAGGGCCAGCTTAGCTGCCATATTTTGTATCCTCTGAAGTTTTAGGATTAGGATTTTAGGGGCCCCCAGAAGTAGTGCGTTGCAATAGTCTAAACGACTAAGAATAGAGCTGCGCACTACTTCTGTCCTTGCCTCTTTGGGAAGAAACGGTAAAATCGTGCGTAAGGCACGAAGTAGGCCCATACAAGTCGCTATGGTTCTGTTCACCGAAGCATCAAGCTGCAGATTGAATTCGAACAGAACTCCCAGATTACGGGCCGACTCAGCGGCCTCTACCGTACCAGGAATAGATGTAGGCCAGAAATCGTCCGGAAGCGGACGCGGGGTACGGTCTAGGGAACAATGAACAACTTCCGTTTTTGAGCTGTTAAATTGGAGCGAATTAGCACGCAGCCACTCGGCTGTATCCGACATACAGCGATGGAAAGTATCTTTCGACACTGCCTTGGCGCCCTCAAATGAAAAAATCAATTGGGTGTCATCGGCATAATTGATGACCGATATGCCGAATGACTTTATCAGAGCAACCAAAGGTTGAAGATACAAATTGAACAGAATCGGGCTGATCGCCGATCCCTGGGGGACGCCCTGATCCACATGGTGAGTGGCAGATTGATAAGGTGGTAATGCCACTGCCTGCTGTCTGTCACTAAGGTAAGATGTTATCCAGCTCAAAGCCAGGCCAGTTACTCCTATCGCCTGTAGACGGCTCAGCAATACTGCATGGTCCACCGTGTCGAACGCGGCCGACATGTCAAGCAGCACTAAAAATGCTGACTTGCCCATGTCGACTCGCGCCCGTAGATCATCCAACACGGTGACCAATGCAGTTTCCGTGTCGTGAGCCGGCCTAAAGCCGAACTGTGAGAAGTGTGGCTCAGGGGTTAGAGGCAGCAGACCCGGAAGCTGAGATCGGTCCTGGACCAGGGTTCAATTCCCCGCCTCGGCGGGGTCTTGGGCTAAAAATTCCACGGACTCGATAATTCTCGCCCCGGTGCCTCCTCGACTCACGGGTTCACACTCTGCGACTCTGGGCAATAGCTTGCTTAATCTCCACAACGGCCCCTAGCGGCGGGATGCCTGACTTTCACCTTGTGGATACCCTGCTATCTCACAGGGGAATACCAGGAAGGGTTCCCTAAGCAAGCGCCGGGAAACCCACTGCGGGTAGCTGTGCGCTATATAAGCTCAACTACATTTACATACATTTACATATCCAGGCAGGAGTTATTTTCCAGAAAGTTGGATAAAGTTCTTGTGACCCACTTCTCTACAACCTTTATTATAAAAGGTAGGAGCGAAATGGGCCTATAATTGGCCGGGCTTGAAGGGTCCAAGGAGGCCTTCTTCAGCAGTGGTCTGACAATTGCCATCTTCCAACTTTCTGGAACCACTGCTGTATTTAATGACTGACAACAGATGGTGTGGAGCGGCGGAAACAGCTCATTTTGGAATGCCTTCCAGATCTTATGAGGCATAGGATCAAGTGGTGATCCTGAGGACACACCATTTGCCAGGAGGCAGAATTCTTCCAAAGAGGGGCACGGGAAGCAGGACAACTGAACCGCCGTGACAGGTGGTTCTATTGGGGAGAGCAAGGAAGATGTTAACTGAGCAGAACTCTGGAGTCCACTCAGGATTTTCCTAATTTTCTCCTCAAACGCATCAGCCACAGAATCGCACAGGTCCTGAGAAACGGGGATGGTCGAAGCAGCACAAGGCGGATGGGCTAGGTTGTTAACCAGCTTAAACAATGCCTGCGATTTGTTAGCGGCCCTAGCCAAAGTATCCGCCATAAACTGGGCCTTGGCTTTCTTCAGCTGGATCTTATATTCCTGCAAGGTCGCTTTATATGCAACCTTGTCTGCTTCCCTATATTCTCTTCTCCAAAGTCGTTCCGCCTGTTTACAGCGGAGTTTTTGCTGGCTCAAATCCTCCGTGAACCAGGCATTAGTTCTTCTGGGTCTGTCCCCTACCTTCCTTAGAGGGATCAATTTATCCTAGGATGTCACGATCTGCTGGCAGAAGACCTGATAACTTTTGTCCACATTGTCCTCCGCCACAAAGGGTCTGGGCAACAGGGTAGGTCTAGTTGGAGAGTTCAAAAGGCGGGACCACCGCCTGCCGGTCTTAACAGCGCCTAGATCACCCGTCCTCCGTGTGTTTGGCAAGAGAACAGACAACAAAACCAATGAATGGTCAGTCCAGCATTGAGCCACGACTTCTCCCACAGAGACTAGATCATCGTTGGCAAATACAAGATCAAGATCCTCTAGCGTGGGTAGGTGCCTTAACCAGCTGTGCAAGTTGTATATTGCTACATGCTTGGCATAGTTCTCTATATGCCAGGTCTTGAGGGCCAGAAGGCCAAAGGTTAAAGTCACCTAACACTAATAGTCTGGAGTGGGAGTTTGAGAGGTCGTAGATCAGGTCGATCAGTGGCTGGATCTCCGTGGAGGTTGGGGAGGGTGGTCTATAACATAAAAGACCTGCTACTAAGGTACCGCTCTGGGCCGTGATGGAGAAGCCCATGAGCTCAAACCCTGATACCTCCTTCACCTCCAATTGTGTAAACGCGATTGAATCTCTAAATATATAACCTAATCCACCTCCTCTGCCGGTGGTTCTAGGAGAGTGTTTAATAAGGTACCCCGGCGGGCAGGCCCATCCAAGCTCTACTTCACAATTAGAATTAGTCCAAGTCTCTATTACAAAGAGGACATCAAGATGTAAAGAGTCTATCAGCAGAACAATTTCCGCATGATGTTTTACGAGAGAGCGAACATTGAGTAGGCCACAAGAAAGGGAGGCCATGATCACGTGCTGTCTGGTTTGCAGCCTGCTGCTGCAAACCCACAACAGAAGGGCACACTTTCTGCGCCTGGAGGGTCCTCCTTCCTGCTGCCAATGGGTCAGCTCAGGCAGGTCCCCAGTTCAGCTACCTGTTCCCCTGTAGGTTCCAGGGCATCCCCCTCAAGGTTTGGCTCTTCCTGGACCGTGGGAACTTCGGGGGCCGGTTTACTGTGCCCCTGCCTCTTCTCTTTAAGGCAAGCACCTGGGCCTCCCTCTCAGGCTCCAGGTCCTCTTGAACACCCTTACTGGCCGCCATGGACCGCGTGATCACACACGCCCACCCAGGCAGACCCAACATCTCCTAATGAGCACTTCACTCCACCTTAGCCCAAGGGGAGCTCTCCAAATCGTTCGCCAACAAACAGTCAACAGCTGGCCTCACAGCTACTTGAAGAGTACCAGAGACCCCCCCCCCCCCACTCAAAGGGAACAGGAGCCACCCTGCAGTGGCTCTCTGTGTTGGCAACAACTGGGTAAAATGCATTGGGGACCACCTGCTCTCCAGACACCAGGTGACACTTGACAGGTGTCACACTGGCTCCTGTATCTGGAAGAGCCTCCACTCTATGGCCATTGATGGTCATCCACTGCCTGTACTTTTTTGTGTTATCAGGCAGTTGGGTCCTGCGGACCACCTCACAGTCTCCTAAAGAGACATGGGACATCTCTGCGGGACCCCACTCACCTTGGGCCCCAACTCCTCCCCCAGGGCTACACTCACCATCTGGCGGGGTGAGGCACCAGTGGGTGCTGTTGTTCCAAACTGTGGGCACTGGGGATCAACAGACTTATGGCCCACTTCACCACACTTGAAGCACCTCAGGGGTCCCCTGTGAACAGGCCTACCTGTCAGGGCCCCGGGCTTCCGCTCAGGGGGAGGCTGGAGACCCTTCCCTTGGGTCCCTTGGGGATTACTTTGGGCCCTTTCTGGAACTGCCTCTGTTTACCATAGTCCCCCCCCATTCTTCTGCTGGGGACCCTGCCAACTCTTGGTGGAGTCTTCCACGTGACCCTAGTGGACCCGGGTTCTCACCCAGCAGTCCGCCTCCTCAGCAAGCTTCCTAGGGTTAGTCAGCCTGTTATCAATAAGGTGCTGGCATAGCTCTGGAAAACAATTACTTGACAAGTGCTCCCATGCAATTAAATCAAAGAGCCCTTCACTCAACCATCCAATGCTCTGCAAAACTCCATCTTCTTGCAATTTCTAATCCTCTGTCTATACAATTCAGGAGTCAACCCATACCTGGACATCAATGCTTCTTTCATATGGCTATAAGAATTATGGACTTCGGAGGGCAAGTGTAATAATGCATCCCGCCCCTCACTAAGGAACCACCCCCGCAACCCCGTTCCCCAATCCTTCGCATGGACCCGGTGGGAGGACATGGCTACCTCATAGGCCTTGAACCACTGCCCAATGTCATCATTCTTATAAAATTCTCTTACCACATCCTTAGGTATATACACCCTTACTTCAACAGGCATGGATGGTGTGCTGCCACCAGAGAGAGATATTTCTAAGCTCCTTGCTTTCAACTCCATCTCCCTCAAACTTTTCTCATGATCCAGTTGCATCCTCTTTTCTCTATGGCCAATTTTCCAAGTTTACAACTCTAATTCTAATTGCCCACTCAACTTGAGCTTGGTCAGCTCCATCTCATGCATCCTACTCTTCTCCCTGTCCTCCAGCTCTTCTGGGGACAGTCCCTTGGCAGAAACACTGCTACATGCTGGGGACAATGCTCTCTTCCGCCCTGGACCAATGGTCCGTCCAGCTGCTCCTCTGCATTTTCAGCCCCTTCCTCATTCTCAGGGGTATTCCTTGCTTCGACCCAGGCCATCGGCGCCTTTTGGAACTCCTCCTTCTTGGAGAGACCGGTCCTAGCAACTTTAAATCTCTTGCAGAAGTGATTCAGCTGTTTCACATTGTAGCATTCTAGTTTCTCCTCTTCCCAATCAAAATCAACAGATGCTATGGATGCTGCTTTATCCATGGTGGTTAAACTTGGCAGCTCTTGGCAAAAATAGAAAACCCAGGAAAAACAATCTACTAAAATGTATGTGGTTGCGATTGGTCTGACCTCACTAGTAGTGTTCACCAATCACTGTATATGAGTCACAAATGCAAGTCCAGAATCCCACCGCTGACCACCAATGTACTCTCCTAAAATAACCCCTGCTCATCCACTTGGTAGCTTGGCACGAGCAGACAGGCTTATCTCAGAGGCAGTGTAAAGTATTTGTGAACACATACAGTAACCCAGTGACAGCCCTACAGATGGACACCACACAAGTTGTAGTATAAAAATAAATATTTTTATATAGACTTAAAACAAGACCACAAATGACAAAAATCCACAATACTGTACTACTTTAAAAATGGTAGAATTAGCTTAGTTCTCTTTAGATGTAAAATATGACACTTTAAGTTCAATGGACCTCAAGATGCGTACCGCTATACAACGAAAGTGTTGCAGGGAAGGTGATGCGTTGGTTCCTTACATGCAAGAATGGTAATGCATCGGGTCCCTACTGCTGCGTAGAGGATGAGTCGGTTCTTCTCTGTGTGGGGAGGTGATGCGTCGATTTCTTACTGCGCTTCAGTAGCGATGCGGCCTGCAACGCCGTGATGCATGAAGAGCCGGTGCAATGAAACAAAATGGCGTCTTCTTCTTGATGCAACAACGATGCGTGGACGCCCGACGGCCGTGCGGCGACTCAATGATTCTTCTGAGACGCGACAGGCCCTGAGATATGCTTCTCCGGCAATGCTACGCCTTCTGCTACGACGGTGACATTCTGCTCCGATGATGCAAGGTGCTTCGGGTGATGCGATGGCGACAGTGGCTGCTGCAGCACGCTTCTCCGGTGATGCGACGACAACGGCTGTGGCGGTGACACGCTTATTCGTCTTGAGTCGCGCTTCCGGGTCCCAGTGACACGCAGTCTCTCAGGAGGCCCAGCTCAACAGCAGGCACTTCCCAGCAAGGGAAGGCAGGGGAGCTGGTTGGTGAAGTCTGTTGTCCCCCAGACTTCAGCAGTAGGCAAACTCTATCTCAAGCCCTTGGAGATCCTTTATAAGTTGATTTGAAAGTAGCACAAATTCCTTTCTACTTTCTTTGGCAGTCAGGCAACCACTGCAGGCCAATCCCCAAACAGCACTCAGCTTAAGGATAGTCTCCTCCTCAGTTTCTCTAGTTCTTCAAATCAGCAAAGGTTCCTCTTATTTCCCAAAAGCGATCTACAGTTCTGGGGTCCGGGTCCCCCTATTCATACTAGAAAATCCTTTGTCTCTGGAGGCAGAGAGTGTCTGTGCCTAGTCCAACCAAACCAGTTCTGTGCAGTCCTGGAGCACTTTGTTGACAAGACTCCTTCTTTCCTTTGACAGTGTTGGCCAGGGACATCAGACGCACCACAGGAGGTGGAGCCAGCATTTTGGAAGGCAAGCACAGCCCTATTCGGGTCCCAGGTGCAACTCCTCCCACCCATCTACATGCAGATAGCTCTATTCAGCTCTGTGCTGACTCACCCTGTCTCCTGGAATCACCCAGCCCCTGTCACTCAAACTCCAGACAAGGAATGCACAACCTAGCAGAGGCAGGCTTGGCTTGGATAGTTAGGCAAAAAAATACCCACTTTCTAAAAGTGGTATTTTCAAACACAGAATGTTAAAACCAACTTCACTAAAATATGTATTTTATCATTCTGAGTTCAGGCATACTAAACTCAAATTTCAACCTAGTTCCCTGAGTCAGTTAGGATTATAAGGTGTTATAATCAAACTGCCCATTCTGGCCTAAGGAGAACAGGAAGCCTTGCAATAGTGAAAAACGAAAACGGCTGTAATTCACTATCAGGACATGCCACACACATCAGGGCATGTACTACCTTTTACCTATCATGTGCCCTGCCCTTTGGCATACCATAGGGGTGACTAATATGCAGAAAAGGGAAGGTTTAGGGACTGGCAAGTGGGTACACTTGCCCAGTCAACATGGCAGTACCAGACTGCACGTAGGCTCTGCAATGGCAGACCTGAGATACAATTTTACAGGCTTTACACACTTTTTCGCGGCACTCGCGCTTTACTTTTAACATAGTGAGCCCTCCCCCGTGCCACCCCTTGCTTTAGGAACTACATCAGGGGTGAAGTCCTTGATGGGCCTCATCTGTCTGCAACTCAGCAGACAAAGGCTCAGCTCATAATTAATGTAAAAAGGTGTGTAAGTGAAGGGATGGGCGGATGGCTGGCTGGGTGGATTAGTGAAAGGGTGAATAGATAAATGAAAGGTTGAATAGATGGATAATGAGAGAAAGGATGGGCAGATAAGTAAGTAGAAGGATGGATGAGAGAAAAGGTAAGTAGATGGATGTATGGGTGAAGGGTAGATGGACCGGTAAAAGGGTGGATGGATGAGTGGGTTTTTGTCCTGAATTTTGACCCTTTGTCCTGACTTTTTACATTCACCGTCCTGAATTTGCACCCATGCCAGTTGGTCACCCTAAGCCGGAGCGTCCTTAAAAGTGACATTCCACAGGCACACAGGGCTTTTAAATGAGCACTAGAATATTTTCAGACGTTTTGCAGCAGCAGCCTATCTTATATTCAGCAAGTCAAACAAAGCTTTATTCGAATGTGAGACAGACTAATAAAAATAGGAATAGAACAATTCATTAATCTCAGCATGGACCATTCATATGAAATAAAATAAAAATAAAAAGTCACCAAAGCATGCTTTTACCTGTAAAAAATGCACATTTTAAAAAGTCACCAACTCAAAAGCAGAACTCTACTAGGGGAGGAGCCGGGAGCCGTGCGGACGTGGATCGTCTCGGCTCCCGGTTCACGGGGTGCTCGTGCCTGGCTGTGGGCTGCTACAGCCCTTCTCCTGATTCGCCCTTTTTCCCCCCGTGGAGAGGAGCGAGTGGGGCATTTGCGGAGCAGTGGTGATCGCTCCTAGCTCGGCGGACGGGTCCGGTCTCCCGAGGAGAAGGAGGAGAGGGCGGCGGCGGCGCTCAAAATGGCGGCCGGCACCTCGCCATGGACTCCGCCGTCTGGCCGCCGCTGGGAGGTAGGATTGCGACCTGCGCTCCCCTAGCTTGTCCAGACTCTCGCTGATTGTCACAGCGGCTGCCGGGACATAGCACCATCTAGCCCTACTCTAACGGCAACCACCACTGAGGGAATCCTCCCGGCGCCTGCCTGACTCCAAGATGGCGGCCGGCGGCGACTTTCGGATGGCGATCGCCGCTTCCTCTGGCTCGCCCCAACTTCTCACCGGCCTCTTGCCTATCCTGTGGCCCTGTCTCAGCCTGCCACTCGTCCTACTACCGTTTTGGGGGCCTCTGCCACTTCCGGTATGCCCTGTGGTCCCGCGACACGGGCCGGATCACCGGATCACTCACCCCTCCCCCCCTACAGCATGGCTCATGGCTCCCGGAGGCCACACTGCTTGCCCCCCTGCCGGTCCGCCGCCGACTCCCACACATCTTCCAGGGCGGTTGAATGTATGTATGTATGTATGTATTTATTTATTTATTAAGCGCGGCTGCCACCCAAAGGGTATCCTGGCGCTGAGACTGCATCTGTGCTACAGGCAGGACTACCATTACATTTTTCTTGGAAACAGGAACGTTTTAAGGTCCTTTTTAAAAGAGATAAAATCCTGTCTGCTCCTCAGCGCCAGCGGGAGGGTGTTCCAAAAAGTAGCGGCCGTGAAACCAAACGCCCGGCCCCCCATCCTCACTCTATTGATCCTCGGGACCGTCGCTAAAAACGCAGAGGAGGATCTTAAGGATCTGGTGGCGAAAAAAGATTTTGAATCGGAGTCGGCCCCTGTCCATGCAGGGCCTTAAAAACAAGACATGCTGCCTTGAACAAGATTCTCTGCTGGACAGGTAACCAGTGAAGATCAGCCAATGCTCCAGTAGAGGAGGCCGAGCGAGGACGCGATAGGGCCAGCTTAGCTGCCATATTTTGTATCCTCTGAAGTTTTAGGATTAGGATTTTAGGGGCCCCCAGAAGTAGTGCGTTGCAATAGTCTAAACGACTAAGAATAGTGCTGCGCACTACTTCTGTCCTTGCCTCTTTGGGAAGAAGCGGTAAAATCGTGCGTAAGGCACGAAGTAGGCCCATACAAGTCGCTATGGTTCTGTTCACCGAAGCATCAAGCTGCAGATTGAATTCGAACAGAACTCCCAGATTACGGGCCGACTCAGCGGCCTCTACCGTACCAGGAATAGATGTAGGCCAGAAATCGTCCGGAAGCGGACGCGGGGTACGGTCTAGGGAACAATGAACAACTTCCGTTTTTGAGCTGTTAAATTGGAGCGAATTAGCACGCAGCCACTCGGCTGTAGCCGACATACAGCGATGGAAAGTATCTTTCGACACTGCCTTGGCGCCCTCAAATGAAAAAATCAATTGGGTGTCATCGGCATAATTGATGACCGATATGCCGAATGACTTTATCAGAGCAACCAAAGGTTGAAGATACAAATTGAACAGAATCGGGCTGATCGCCGATCCCTGGGGGACGCCCTGATCCACATGGTGAGTGGCAGATTGATAAGGTGGTAATGCCACTGCCTGCTGTCTGTCACTAAGGTAAGATGTTATCCAGCTCAAAGCCAGGCCAGTTACTCCTATCGCCTGTAGACGGCTCAGCAATACTGCATGGTCCACCGTGTCGAACGCGGCCGACATGTCAAGCAGCACTAAAAATGCTGACTTGCCCATGTCGACTCGCGCCCGTAGATCATCCAACACGGTGACCAATGCAGTTTCCGTGCCGTGAGCCGGCCTAAAGCCGAACTGTGATGTATCCAGGCAGGAGTTATTTTCCAGAAAGTTGGATAAAGTTCTTGTGACCCACTTCTCTACAACCTTTATTATAAAAGGTAGGAGCGAAATGGGCCTATAATTGGCCGGGCTTGAAGGGTCCAAGGAGGCCTTCTTCAGCAGTGGTCTGACAATTGCCATCTTCCAACTTTCTGGAACCACTGCTGTATTTAATGACTGACAACAGATGGTGTGGAGCGGCGGAAACAGCTCATTTTGGAATGCCTTCCAGATCTTATGAGGCATAGGATCAAGTGGTGATCCTGAGGACACACCATTTGCCAGGAGGCAGAATTCTTCCAAAGAGGGGCACGGGAAGCAGGACAACTGAACCGCCGTGACAGGTGGTTCTATCGGGGAGAGCAAGGAAGATGTTAACTGAGCAGAACTCTGGAGTCCACTCAGGATTTTCCTAATTTTCTCCTCAAACGCATCAGCCACAGAATCGCACAGGTCCTGAGAAACGGGGATGGTCGAAGCAGCACAAGGCGGATGGGCTAGGTTGTTAACCAGCTTAAACAATGCCTGCGATTTGTTAGCGGCCCTAGCCAAAGTATCCGCCATAAACTGGGCCTTGGCTTTCTTCAGCTGGATCTTATATTCCTGCAAGGTCGCTTTATATGCAACCTTGTCTGCTTCCCTATATTCTCTTCTCCAAAGTCGTTCCGCCTGTTTACAGCGGAGTTTTTGCTGGCTCAAATCCTCCGTGAACCAGGCATTAGTTCTTCTGGGTCTGTCCCCTACCTTCCTTAGAGGGATCAATTTATCCTAGGATGTCACGATCTGCTGGCAGAAGACCTGATAACTTTTGTCCACATTGTCCTCCGCCACAAAGGGTCTGGGCAACAGGGTAGGTCTAGTTGGAGAGTTCAAAAGGCGGGACCACCGCCTGCAGGTCTTAACAGCGCCTAGATCACCCGTCCTCCGTGTGTTTGGCAAGAGAACAGACAACAAAACCAATGAATGGTCAGTCCAGCATTGAGCCACGACTTCTCCCACAGAGACTAGATCATCGTTGGCAAATACAAGATCAAGAGTATGTCCTCTAGCATGGGTAGGTGCCTTAACCAGCTGTGCAAGTTGTATATTGCTACATGCTTGGCATAGTTCTCTATATGCCAGGTCTTGAGGGCCAGAAGGCCAAAGGTTAAAGTCACCTAACACTAATAGTCTGGAGTGGGAGTTTGAGAGGTCGTAGATCAGGTCGATCAGTGGCTGGATCTCCGTGGAGGTTGGGGAGGGTGGTCTATAACATAAAAGATCCGCTACTAAGGTACCGCTCTGGGCCGTGATGGAGAAGCCCATGAGCTCAAACCCTGATACCTCCTTCAACTCCAATTGTGTAAACGCGATTGAATCTCTAAATATATAACCTAATCCACCTCCTCTGCCGGTGGTTCTAGGAGAGTGTTTAATAAGGTACCCCGGCGGGCAGGCCCATCCAAGCTCTACTTCACAATTAGTCCAAGTCTCTGTTACAAAGAGGACATCAAGATGTAAAGAGTCTATCAGCAGAACAATTTCCGCATGATGTTTTACGAGAGAGCGAACATTGAGTAGGCCACAAGAAAGGGAGGTAACAAGAGGGCGAGTCGTAGTACGGACTCTGGCGGGGTCCCAAGGATGTATTAAGGGATCCGACTCACGGAGTATGTCCAAAGGAGACGCACCGGACGCGCCCAAGATGCGAACGGGCGCAAACGGGCTTACCTCTGGCGCACCTCCGGCGCGCACCCGCTGCGCGTCACCACTGCGCTCTGACCGTCTGCCCATCCTTTATAGCCCTACACGTGGGAGGAGTGTGAGGGGAGGAAACTATTCCCCTCTCAAAGATGGCGCCCGTAAATCGGCTGCCACAAAATGCCCTCTCAAAGATGGCGTCCGCGAATGCCCCACAGTCCCTGGCTGCCCTGATTCCTGCAAATGCAGGGTGAAAACACCTTTAAATGCGGGTAAGAGCTAGCGCTATATTAGATGCACAAGGTACACGGCGCAAAGATAGTGAGCGGCGCAATTAAAATATCGAATGACAAGTGAGGAAGTTTAAAATTAAGACAGCAACCAGCGCGCTACACACAGCAAGTCTACCTGTGCGCGATCGTCCTGGCGGTTACAAATATAAACACAACTTACTGGCTGCCGTGGCAGCGCCTCACGGCCAACGCGTGACCGCACCAACACCTTCATCACCTTGCGCACTCTCACGCCCACCGAGCCGGATGACCGCAAGCTCTCCAAGATGGCGACGCGCCTGCGGATGGCCTCCAGCTTCATTTCCCACCTGGGCTCCCACCTTCTCTCCTGGACCTTTTGACTTTTGTTCTGTCCTGACCGACACTTTGCTGCTATTTTCGGACAGTTTTCTCTGGACTCTAGCCCTCCTCCCATTCCCCCGTCCTTTAACCCTGCTCCCCGTGGATGATCCTCAAATGTCTCCTCCCTTCTCCGCTTCCCCTTCTCTCCATACCCTTGCATCCCTCCCACCCTCCCTTTGTGCTGTGACTGCATCCACACTTATGGAACTCTGCTCTTTGACTTTTTGTAATACCTCTAATCAATGGTATTTGCTTCAGACCTTGCACCATATACCATTCCTATGCGACCCTTAGAGTATATCCAGTCATATCCCTTCCCATGTATATAGAGATAACTCTAATGACTAGTCTCCTATGTGATTTTTAGAGTATATCCATGTGTATCCCTTCCCAATGTATATAGAGATAACTCTATTCACTAGTATATGCAGTAGACCTTTGTACTCTCTACCATTCCTATGTGACCCTTAGAGTATATCCAGTCATATCCCTTCCCATGTATATAGAGATAACTCTAATGACTAGTCTCCTATGTGATTGTATCCCCTCCCTATGTATATAGAGATAACTCTAATCACTAGAACATGCAGTAGTCCGCTTTGCTCTCTACCATTCCTATGTGACTTTTAGAGTATATCCAGTCTTACCCCTTCCCTGTGTATATAGAGATAACTCTAATCACTAGTTTATGCAGGAGTCCGCTCTGCTCTCTAACATGCCTATGTGACTCTTAGAGTATACCCATGTGTATCCCCTCCCTAAGTAGATAGAGATTTCACTAGTATATGCCTAGAGTTTATCGATTTGTATCTCCTCCTTGTGTGACTCTATCTCTTGTACATTTGAAATTTTTTCTGTTCGTACCTTTTTGTAACGCATGTAAACCTAAGTCCGTACGTTTTCAACTGGTTCTTATGTAAGTCAAAAATTTGCAAATTCCTTTTGTACCGTCAGTCCTTATGTTTGAAACTGGGTCCTATGTAAAGCGCTCTGACGCCTTCGGGTAAAGTTCGCGCTATATAAAATCGCATAAATAAATAAATAAATAAAATAAACTCAATGGCCACATGATCGAGAAAACGACACAGCTAAACATTACATTGAAGTTATTAAGCAGAAAGTATTACTGACTGCTGCCTCTTGGCTGTGAAAACTGGCAGGTCACCCACACCATATCACAGGCGCAGCTCGAGGTGCGAAAACGAAGTCCCTCCACTGGGGCGCTGCCTGCAACTGTGGTAATAGAAAGGCAGTTCGGTTACTCCTAGCAACCAAAAGTACCGCGCACAATGACGCCCCCGGGGTATGACAAAAGGAGCAAAACCCCCGTGGTACACTCTTGGCGCCCCAGAGGTACTATTGTAAGTGTAAACCGGACTCCATTGGCTCTAACAACCAGTAACCCCCCCCCCCCTCATTGTCGGTGTAAACCACGCCCATCAGCCATCGAGGTCTCGGAACTGAAGCCGCACCTCTTTCATGTGACGAGTTCAATCAGGCCCAGAGTTCTAATAGGAAACGGGTTTCAAACAACAGGTAAGCTAAGCATTCATGCTAGATAAAATGCCTTGGAATCGCTGTGTTCCGAAAGCAAGCTACGGTCACCAAATTCCTTGAGTCGGAGTGGGCGCTGATCTAGGCAAAAACGCTCGTGGACTATTGCACTTGTTCATGCTCTGAACCATGTGCAAAATACCTGTTTATATCATGTAAAGAAAACCAACTCTACTTTTCGCATTTTTTACCCAGAAGGCTGTGAACAACTTGCATGTCGTTAAAACGTGAGTGCGGAGGAGTACCAGTAGATATTCGGTAGCTGTGAAGCTTTCTCACGTAATGTTTGGCGCCTACTTTATATTTTTGACCATTGATGAAAAAAAGAAACGACAATTTCAGGATCCAACTTGTCGGTGGGTAAAATGCACATGCCGACTCGGGGCCGGATGGTAGCTATGGGCAATGATGACATATACACTGTTTCGATTAGTGCAACAGCATGTGTTGCTTGTGACAGTGTTGCTTGTGACATGCTGCTTTTTAGCTCTCGGCTAGGCAGCGCATGCGCTGTCTTATAGAGAGGTGCTGTATACAGTATGGGGGGTATCTTTCTCCTTCCAAAGGTCTCTGCCCCTTTACTTTCCAAACTCTCTTGTTCCTCTGCCGCACCCCCTTCCCTCCCGCAGTCTGTAACTTCTCTGTCCACCACCACTCCCTCCCCCCACTCCCAATCATGCCTTCTTCGACGCCCGTACTTTTGTTTATTATGGAATAGGTCTCGCTTAATACGAGTCCTTTTGCATTTTTAAATGCTTGTTTGCACCAGGGATTGGCTGGCTGAGTTGCGCACTTTATTTTGCCTGACCTGTCCAGATGGCTATGTTGCGAATGCGTCCAGCAGTTGCTATACAGACGCTCCTGCGCATAATCTCTCGAGCCTGGTTTTTGGTTTGCGGAGTGTTATAGAAATGAATGCGCAGACTTTCAGTGAGTGTTTTTGAAATGTTATATTTATTTCAACCCATTGACATGACTATGCTTTTGTCCCTGCCTGTTTATCTTCAGCAACCGCCTGTGTCGCCCCTTCCCCATCTCTTTGTTATTGTTGTCTGCAAAGCACTGCAACACTGTTCGGAAATTACACACGCCAAGGGCTCAATTCGGGACCATGTGATATCCAAATCAGACCAGATTACCTCTGCTTCACTCATCCTTGTTGACTGGTCTGACCTTAAAGGTCAGCGCGCACTCGAGGACTCTGAGCTGCTCAAGAGAGGGACAACGCCGGCCGGGCTTCGCTCCGCTGAGGCGTTAATCACCAAATCCCTTTTGCTTGCTGTTTGCTGTGGGTGGCGGCCGGGCTTAGCTCCGCCAACCGACTCACCCCCATTGCTGCTTTTCTGTTTGGCCGGGCCCTGCTCCGCCGAGCAGGACTACAACTCCCAGCTGCCCCACCCAGGACGCTGCCTCACCTGAAACCACCGTGCGCCAGGAGGCGCTTAAAGGTCAGCGCGCACTCGAGGACCCTGGGCTGCATAAGAGAGGGACAACGCCAGCCGGGCTTTGCTCCGCTGAGGCGTTAATCACCAAATCCTTTTTGCTTGCTGTTTGCTGTGGGTGGCGGCCGGGCTTAGCTCCGCCAACCGACTCACCCCCATTGCTGCTTTCCTCTTTGGCCGGGCCCTGCCCCGCTGAGCAGGACTACAACTCCCAGCTGCTCCACCCAGGACGCTGCCTCACCTGTAACCACCGTGCGCCAGGAGGCGCTTAAAGGTCAGCGCGCAATCTTGTCCCGCGAGGACGCGCGCGGGACGCACCGGGCTAAGCCCGGGCAAAGGGCAGGCCGTCTGTGGCAGTCTGTGGCTGTCTGTGGCTGTCTGTGGCTGTCTGTGGCTGTCTGTGGCCGTCTGTGGCCGTCTGTGGCCGTCTGTGGCCGTCTGTGGCCGTCTGTGGCCGTCTGTGGCCGTCTGTGGCCGTCTGTGGCCGTCTGTGGCCGCCTGTGGCCAGACGAGGCCGGGCTGGGCCACCCCCCTTGCACTTCTGGAGGTACTTTATTATTGACTTTGTCCTGTCTTTGGGAGGATACCACAACCGTTACATTTTTGAAATATTATTGTGGACTGGTGGGAAGGGAAGGAAGAAATCGCTTTATTACCCTGAAACCCATTGATTGTTTGTTAGAGAAGGTCAGGGTTAGGCGAAAGCGCTGCTAATATCTAATTATGGCTAAACCTCCTAAAACGCGCTCGGTTACGAGTAAAGCACAATTAGCCGGTACACCAAACCTTGTTAACCTTGAGCCAAATGTCGTACTAGCCAATAAAATTAAAAAACCTACCGCAATTGACCTGATGCTGAGGAAAGTCACAGGGGAGATCGAGCGCCTGGAGAGGAGTCTGTCCTCCTCTCCAATTCCCTCACTAGTCACCCCACACAATGTAGGGATTTAAGTACATCTGTAAGCTCCAACATGGAGATAGTGAGGGTATCCCCTGCGCACTGTTGGTAGCTCAGATAGGTGCAGTTGATACCAGGGACACTAATTTAATCACATGTAAAAGGCCCAACCAACAGGGGCGCAGGAAGGGCCAACCTAAGAAAAAGAAAGCAAACACACTGGTGTATCAATCTAAAAATTGCGAAGAGGTAATCCCTGTAGAAGTAGTGCCAGACCACTCAGGTCCACCAGGATGGATAGACGAGGTAATCGGAGACCTAAATAAGCAACTTGAGGCCTTCATCACTAGCCAACTAAAACCGATTGTCAGTCGGACAGACAAAATAGCTCATGAATTGATTAAACAGGGGAAGCTCAAGGGCCCGACAAGTAGTAATTTTACCCCAGACCCAAATCAAATCACCAATACGGTTGTTGGCCAAAAAGCGGATAAAAATAACTGTGTCAGTAATATGTAATGCACGATCGCACAGGTACACGACTCACCTAAAACCTTAGTTCACCCAGAGAGGGGAAATGCTCAGAAGGAGAGAACTAGAAATATAGACAAAGTTCAACAGCGAACATCTGCGCAAATGGGGCAAGAAGGGTATCACACAAATCAAGGACTAACTAGTCTACATCAAAAAGACCATGCTTTGTATGAAAGACCTGAAAACTGTCCACCACACATAAATCTGCCCCCTGAAACATGCCCCTACGTCATTGTGTTTGCAGGGGTCCCAGAACTGAGGGCTGCAGAAGAAGAATCACACTCAGACCTAAAAACTAAAATAACCAAATGGTTGAATATTCATAGGCCCTTGAATACCGGGGAATGTGGCAAGATCCTCCATGTAAGACGAGCGAATTGGTTAGGTGGTAGAAAGAAAGACATCATAGGGGACTGTATTGTGGCGAATTTTAGACACACCAACCTAGTGGAATATAAACTAGGAAACCCAAACAGAAACCAGACCAGTACCATTCGCACCCTACCATTGGGACATTTTTATCCGAGGAGACGGAGTATTTACACTACGGCCTATCCCAAGTGGAATACAGGAAGGGCACCTCCTAGACAATGGGACAGAATGCCAAATCACCCAGGTCAATTTATACCACCTCGAGACTACCCACAGTGGAGAAATAGATTTAGTCCCTTACAGTCTCTTGACGAAAACGATTGACTACCCCCCTTTAGGGAACGGCCAAGAAAAGATGACCACAGGGGAGGGAACTGAGTGTACTAGGCAGGGGGCTGGGGAAAGCCATGAAGTATTGAGGATTGAAGAATCCCCAACACACAGTGGCGTGGGTGTGAGCGGGGTAAAGTTGCTTAAGATGGTGGGGCACAGACCGAATGATCAGGACCGATTGGGTGGAAATACTTCCAGGGCAGGGCTAGTTCTACTGTCCTGGAATATAGCGGGTCTGGGGGGGAAATTTGAAAACAAGGACTGGAGGGAGTATATCGGTGGCTTCCATATTATAGCACTCCAAGAGACCTGGACACTCGATTCCTCTCCCTATCAGTTAGATGGTTATAAATGCTTTTTCGTGCCTGCACAGCAAGGAAGATCAGGCAGGGCAAAGGGAGGGTTAGCCTTGTATGTTGACCTTGATCTAAAAGGCACATTGACGCAACCTCGTTGGGTATCACACACTCTACAGGCAGTGGTATAACTCAGGACCGGTTGATGGGAAATATCCGGTCATAGAGGAATTAGAGAACAGACTAAATGAAGAAGTGGAGCAAAGGAAAGGGGGTGCAGAACCAATTATTTTGGTCATGGGTGACTTTAATTGTCACCTTTGCCAAAAACTTCTCCCTGTAAAGCCTGATTGGTCATCCTGCCCAATAGAAAGTGGACCACACCTTGAGCACAATAAAGAGGGAAAACTGCTAATGAAGCTGTTTGATAATTATGCTCTTACACACACAATTGACCTCTTGGCCCCGAGAATAGATGGCACTCTCACACCAATATTTAAGGGAAGAGGCTGTTCATCTATCATAGATTTTATTTTAATATCCACCTTTGCAAAAGACCAGGTTAAAGAGGTGAGAACGGATTGGAGCCCTTTTAGTGACCACAATCCCCTAATTCTTGAAATTCTATATAATGGGATCATAGAAAGAAATGATCTCGCAGTCACTGAGATGTGCCCAACGGACCAGGGGAGGCGACTAAGATGGTTAAAAATCAATGTTCAAGATTTTTACAGAACCTTAATAGAAAGAGGGAAAGAACAAATAGATGCCTGTCTAGAACCTACAGTAGAGGGTAGAGATCTGGTCTCAGCATTCGTGTCCCTAACTAAGGTGGTTGATGGACTACTAAAAACCAAACGTCCCATAAAGGATACACTACTTCCTCGATGGTTTGACTCTAATTGCTCGCGGGCTCTGAGGGAGCTAAAACTCTCCCTTAAGACTCTCCCGAGGGATAAGCAGAAAGTTGCCCGGTGTAGGCGTAGCTACAAAACACAGGTTAAACAGAGAAAGATTACGCTGCAAAAGGAAGTCTGGGCGGACCTGAGGGAAGCAGGGGAAAACAGGAACTATACTCAATTTTGGGAAATCATTAACAGGCCCTGTTTTCAAGATAGCAGTTCCCCGGTCATTAGTACTAACGTACTCCCTGAGCAGTGGGTCAGCCATTTTAAGAGCCTCTACAACCATCAAGGTGATGCAGTTGTGGGGGAGTCCTGGGAGGGGCCTCGCTCCACTGAACTAGAATTCTCTCTACAAGAAATCACCATGGCCATTCAAGGTCTGACCCGAAACAAGGCACCAGGCCCGGATGGCACGCCACCAGACCTTTATCTAAGTAACATTGGTTTATGGGGGCCCGTTGTTCTATTATTAGCTTTCTAAAAGTCGCTGTTAACTTAAGAAACACAAGAGGTTAACCCAGGATGTACATAATTTTCACATATTTTTAATTGTATTAACTCTGTTTTTAATATTCTATGGTTCAGAAATGTAATCGATGATTTTGTACATATGAATTTTTATGATGATTTTCTTTTTTTTAACAACTCTTTTTATTGACAAATCGCATAGAAGATACAGCTCTCCGTACCCCGGAGGAACTGTGGCAATACAGTACAGCATAATCAGCGATTTGGTTTACAGTAATATATAAACAAGGAAAAGAAGCCCCCAACCCCCAGCCCTTTACCCCACCTATCCTGACCCACCCCCTCCCCTACCCATCCCCTGCACGGCATCTCTCTTGTTCTGCAGCTAGTGTACATACATGGCAATAAGATATGAAACATGATGGTTTTTAATCATCGAAATAAAGTTTACTGAACTGACTGGTCTGACCATTTCCTCATTCCCTTCTTTTTTCACCTCTCTCACACTTTAACTCTCGGCCAACCTGAAAGAGCATCTACGTGGTTCCGCAACACAAAAAACATTGATCTTGAGATTCTATGTGATTCTGCTATGCGTTCACTTCCTAGTCTAGACCCCAATACGGATGTCAACGATCTCACTCCCCTTTGCCTCTCAATCCTTGCAGTCGAGATCGACAAGGTTGCTTCACTCCAAAGGAAAAGACCCACACCATCAGCTCTTTGGTTCAACAAAGCTCTCTATGACGAAAGGAAAAACCTCAAAATCTTGGAGAAGCACAGGAGACATTCTCCATCCACCCCCAACCTCTCTCTTTTACGCTCAGCAAGATCCAAATACCACCAGCCCATCTTCCAGGAAAAAACATCTCATTTCAGATCCCTCCTTGATTCAGCTAACCTAGACCAAAAAAACTTTTCGACCTCATCAAAAACCCAAATTGTTCTCCCCAAACCATGAAGCCTGAGGATGCTTCAAAGAAAGCAACTGAGTTCGCTATATTCTTCGATCAAAAGGTAAAATCTCTGGTGGAACAGGCCACCCACCCCACCCCAATCGAGGAGCGAAAAGCCTTAGTCACCTGGCAGAACTTTGCCGCCATCTCGGAGGTTGATCTCCTCAAATGCATCCGCGAAACCAAACCCTCCAACCATTCTTCTGACCCTATACCCAGTGGCATCACCATTGATTTCTATACTAACACCCTTTCCTACTGGACCAGGCTAGTCAATCTCTTCCTCAGTCAAGGATCCCTTCCAGTTGTCCTCAAAACAGGACAGGTTACCCCCCCTTCTAAAAAAAAAACCTCTGCAGATGCAAATTACCTCAATAACTTCCGCCCCATCACCAATCTCCCTTTTCTTTCAAAGATCACAGAAAAATGTGTTGCAAAACTGTCCCAACACATTATGGACAATAATCTCCTCGACATGTTCCAGTCGGGCTTTATTCAAAATTGCAGCACTGAAACAGCCCTGCTGCAGGTGATCGATGATGCGCTGCATATTCTCGATTCGGGGGAATCGTGCCTTCTGATTCTTCTTGACCTCTCTGCAGCTTTTGACACTGTTAATCACAACACCCCCTGAACATTCTTCATCAGAGAATGGGCGTGGAAGGCACAGTACTTAAATGGTTTGCCTCTTTCCTCTCGGACAGATCCCAAATGATTAAGATTGCGAACAGTCTCTCGTCTCCACTGGTGGTTGATCAAGGCGTCCCTCAAGGTTCTATCCTTGCTCCCACTCTGTTTAATCTTTATCTGGAACCATTAGGGAACCTCCTAAGCAAATCTGGAATCCTCTACCATCTCTTTGCAGACGACACCCAATATACCTCAAGGTGTCTTCCCCTCATGATCTCTCACTACTCAGCTCTACTCTCAACGCTATTCACAACTGGATGTTAGTGCACCAACTCATTCTCAATCCCTCTAAAATGGAATTCCTCCTCTTATCTAACTCTCTCTCCCCGCCTCCTGTTCAATGTTGGTTGAATCTACTCAATAGTAAACCCATCATTGTGGACTGCGCTAAATCCTTAGGTGTCATACTGGACAAAAGACTCAACCTAATCTCACACATCAATTCCATGGCCAAGAGCGCACGTTATCAGCTGCGCCTACTTTGGGGAATTCGTCGGTTCTTCCCGGAGAATGACCTAAAAACCTTGGTTCAATCGCTAGTTCTCTCTAGGTTGGACTATTGTAATTCTCTTCGGACTGGCCTTCCCAAATCTCACCTCTCTCCCCTCAAATCCGTCCTCCATTCAGCAGCTCGCTTAATTTCAGGGTCCAAACGAAGTGACCACATCACCCCTATCCTGTCTTCTCTCCGATGGCTTCCCATCAAGGCTAGAACTATCTAGAAAACGGCGTGCATCAGCCACAAAGCTTTGCACTCTTCCTCCCCTCGCTATCTGGCGAACTGAAATTGTCTGGAGGCTTAAGACCGTCTCGGTATGCGGAAAAGTTCCTTCTTAAGCCCCCCTCCTTCAAAAGGGAAAAATTGATGGCACAATCGTTCTCGGGTATTGGTGATTAAGTTGGAACACAAAAAGACAGACAATTTTACGCTATGTACAAAATATTTACTTTTTGTTCTATAAAGAGGTATTATGCATTTTACAATGAGACTGTCAATGATTCAGTTCAAGGTTGGAGTGACATTCAATATAGTGAAAGAAGGTGATCGGTGACATGGGTGAAGTAAGTGCAGTTTACGCATAGGTGAGACAAAATTATGTACAAATTTTACAAGCGAATAATTAGCCAGAATGGTCAGTATAACGAAGAAAACAATGTCTGTGGTAGATTATACAGCTGATTGCTAATTTAGGACCAGAAGACCTGAAGAAACTTAAGCAGAAGCGAACATCTACGTTTTGACCATGACATTAAGCATTTTTTAAGAAAGCGTCATAGCGGGTCTTCTTTAGGACCAGGTGAGCGATGAAGGGGGAAGACAACCTGAAATTAAATGAATTCATATGTGTCAGGTGAGTTCCAACTCTCAAAAACTAAGCAGAATTGCAGGTGGTACCAATAACATGATACTCACCCATTTGTGGGGACAATTTTCCTAAAACTGCCTTAAGGGATGTCGGAGACTGGCCGGTTATCTAAGGAGATCAAGGTGTGGAAATTTACATCGCATTACTTCCGGCATGATTGAGAGAAAGGGAGACAACGTATTGCAAGGCAGTGAATTGGTCTTACCTGAAAGTTTCAGGAAGACTCCAAATTGTAAAGCATCTCAAAATGAATCTGGTGGTAAGAGCCTTGTGAATCTATAAGTGAAAATCATAAAGGATACGCAAATAAATAAATGCGGGTTGTCAAAAATGAAATCCACATATCTGGGCCAAATAAAAGCCAGGCCTTACCTATGCGAATTAATTAGATTACTGTGGGGATGGCCGCTGTTGAATTCAATCCGTCCTGGAGAGGAACTTAATTATCTTAGTCCTCCATGCCCGGTCCATACCAGCCGAACTGGGTCCTGTCTGACAAAATTAATAACACATGACTTAGGCTGCTGGTGCCAGGGGCGTTCAAAGAACAACCAACAAGCGGGCTGTTGCGCAGAGCTTACCTGGCAATAAGATGCTCTTGAGTCACGTCTAGCAGTCTCGAATGATTCTGCTAGACTGCCAGTAAAGAAGAGGAAAAACTGGGAAAGTCTGACGTCAGCTTGGCGTACAGGGAAACATGCCCGATGCTTCGCAGCAGCTGGATGCTGTCTGTGGAGCCTCAGTGTCATGTTCACCAACACAGCAGTAATGCATAGCACTTGCTGAGCTGCAGCTCTTGCATTCCTGCAATGCTAGGGGAGAATTTGTGAATAATTCCTGTAGTTCATTTGGGTCCTGATGCGCCTTGCATTAGGCATTGTGTCGGATATTAGTTTATCCTAATGAGTAGTGAGATGTCTAAAAGGATTATAAACAACAAAGGTGCATATTAGAACACAGTGCCCAACAAATTCAAACATTTGTGCCAACTTAATAATCTTATTTCAGTCTAGAGTCTCAAGCATTACTAGAAAGACTAAAGTACACATTAGGATCTTTCCTGTAAAGGAAAATAAGCCTCAAATATTCAATATTCAACCAGCCCATGAGGTATATGCATAGTGGGTTACTGGCCCCAGTAGTGGACCATAGGTATTCCGAGCGATTGGAAAAAAAACATTTTTACAACTTTTTGCGGAATGAAGACCAGATGGGTCACTTAATCATGGATGGAATGTCTGCAGATGCTCACTATACATTGTTTTGTCTGTGTGGATTGGACCAACGTAGGGCCACTCTTCTTACAGGTAGGGTAAAATATAACGCGGGCAATTAGAATTACAAGGCCCAATCTTCAGTAACCTCACTGTATTGACATGTCAATGTCATTAAAAGACAGTTAACATGTTAAAAGTAGTTCAGAGAGAAATATGAGATAATTGAACACGTCATGTTGTTCATTAAGGGAATGATCATGTATGCGAAGGACATAAGGCTGCAATTGTCCTGAAATAAGGCCAGAGGTCGAACAAGCTGTCAGTACGTAAGGGTCAACAAGTGTCAGACATATTGTAGTTGGTCCATTTGTCTGAAAGTCTCCTCCACTTCATTCAATCCGTTCCCAACTGTGTCCAAAGAGCGTATCCACATACACTCCTTGAGATTTAGGGTTGTGCTTGTTTTGCCCCCTCTGGGGTGAGGACGGATTTTCTCCAGTACCCACCAAGACTGTTTAGTGAATGGCCTTGGTTGTTAAAGTGTTCGACTAGGGGAGCACCCTGCACTTTACATTTCAATCTGCAGAGGTGTTGCAAGATTCTAGCCTTCACCTTCTGAGTAGTCTGCCCCACCTACAACTTACTACACGGACATTGGATGGCATATATTAAGTTTGCACTGTTAGAGTTCGTGTGCTGTGAAAGGTTATATGTCCTGTTCGGGTGTGTGCTTGAGGTACCCTCAGTGGTTAGGAAACAAGCCTTGCAATGCCTACATTTATAATGTCCATGGAGGGGTGGCAAATTCAGCTGACTCCTGATGTCTGGTGGTCTGGGTGGCTCTAGATTAGCCTTTATTACGAAGTACTTGATGTTTTTCCTCTCTTGAACGCAAAGATTGGTTCATCAGTGGTACCTAGTTCACTGGTCACTAGATTCCAATACTACTTCACAATTTTTTTGATCTCATTGCTTCTGGGGTTAAAGGTGGTGACACAGATGATGCTGTTTTTTCCTGTTTCTTTGGGTTTTACCTCTAACAGGGAATCACGGGGACAATAGCAGGCTTGTTTCCTGGCCCGTTTAAGTAATCCCATGGGATAGCTTCTCTCTTTAAGTCATTGTGTGAGGATCTCGGTTTCCTTGAAAAAGTCGGTCCTGCGGGCACAGTTTTTTCTAAGTCTCAAGAATTGCCCATAGGGCAAAATGTCCCAGAGACTTCTCGGATGATGTGAATCATATTTGAGTAATGTATTGCGTTCCGTGGGTTTCCTGTATAAATCGGTGAATATCAGTCCCTCCTCTACTTTGAAGTTAAGGTCCAGGAAGTTGATGGATTCATTACTGTTGGTCATCATGAACAGGATATCTGTTGATCTATTGTTCAGCCGGTTTTGGAAGTCTGTCAAACTAGTTTGACATTGTTACTTTACATGATTAATAAGGAAGCGCTGCAACCTGTAGTGTAGAAAGAAGGAGAACCAGTTTAGCGCAGTGCCGGATAGGCCCATCCTCTGTTCTAGAATGTTGAGTAGGGTAGTGTGATTGATGGTGTCAAAAGCTGCTGACCGATCCAGTAGGATCAGGAGGCAAGATTCAGCAACCATAGGACATTTTCTACAATATGTACCATGGCAGTTTCTGTACTGTGACCTGATCGGAAGCCAGATTGGCACTGGTCAAGATGTTGGAATTTGTTCAGTGTGAATACAAAGCTGTAAGTGCACATATTTTTCAAGGAGTTTGGCCAGATTAGGGATGTTGGACATGGTGCGGTAGTTAATAGGATCAGACTGGTCGGAGTTAGATTTTTATTTAGGATAGGGGTAACTTGAACAATTTTGAGGCAGTCGGGTAGGAAGCCCTGGGAGAGACAGGCATTGATAATCTAAGTCCACAGAGGTAGTAGAAGGTAAATGGACTCATTTAGGGATTTAGATGAGAGGGGATCAGTGAAGTAGTTAGAATATTTCAGGGAGGTCAGAATATACAGATTGCCAATCTCGTCCAGGGTTGTCAAGCTGGACCAGGAGACATTGTTTTTCGGTGATAGGAAGAGGTTACGCAGGAGAGCTTCCTGATCTTTTGAGGGAGGGAGTCGGAGGGGTTTGGGCTGTAGAAGACTGGGTGCTGTCTGAATGTAGATAGTGATTAAGAGCGTTTTCTCAGCGCAAGAGGAAGCAAACGTTTCACAGTTAAGTAGTGCTTTGTTAGAGGAACCAGGATCACTTTTGGAGGACGATTAGTTTCTGATGATTTCAAACAGTTTCTTGGGTCTATTAGTGGCAGTGTCTAATTGATTTTGGAAGTACGCTGCTTTGGCGTTCCTATTATGCCGATTGTAGGCATGGTATCGTTTACGCAGGAGTAGGAGGTTGGCCGAGGGGGGTAGGGTGGTGGGGAGTGACTCCATGCTCTTTTAGCAAGCCTAAAGAGATGCCGTTCTTCATTAAAATTGCTGTTGAACCAGGGGTTGGATCGTTTGGATGGGATTCTTTTAAGTTGTTTAAGGGCTATGATATCCATGACTTTTGACATAGAGTTGAAGTAGTGACCAGTGAGGTCTTGAGCTTTTGTCATGCTGGGCAGTGGAGGCAGGGCTTCACAATGCACAGTAGGTAAAGAATCAATGTGACGGGTACCATGGGTCCATTGCCTGGTTGGTCCTTGGAGGTGGTTCTTTTTTATTTAGTGAGAAGGTGATGCAGTGATGGTTGGCCCAATCACAAGGGAGAATAGTCAACCAGTACAGTGTTCTTGTTAGCTATGATCAGGTTAAGGTTCTCTCCTTTCTCATGGGTGGGATCATTGCAGGCTTGGATGAGATTGAGGCCCTGGATGAAGGGTTTGAAGTCATTCACGAGCGGGTCATCGATATTGTTCCAGTGTATGTTGAAGTCACCAAGGAAGATCTGGTTGGTGCGATCATTCTACAAAAATATCGAAAATAAAATATCGTTGTGAAAAATATGGTAATTAAAAATATCTTTTTTTTCTGTTAAAAATAAATGTGTAAAATAGGTAAATATTACTAATAAATAAAATAAACATAGTTACAAATATTTAATGTTTAAAATTAATAAATAATACACATGTAATAATAAAACATTAATTAAACATATACATAAAATATATAATATATACTTAATAATACTTTTAATTACTTATAAATTATTTATAAATACTATTAATTACAAATACATCTACACGCATAAAATAATAACATAAATAAAAAGCAAATACTTATTTTAATAAATTTAAAAAATTAAATATACTTTCAAAATATGTAAAATTAATTAAATACTACATTATCTAAAATAATACAAAAAAATATTAAATAGATAAATAAAACTACTATTTGAAGTCCCAAAAAACGACAGTAATAAAAAAAATTGGATAGCGTAGAACGTAAAATTACTATTCCCACTCCAGAAAATGCAACAGTAGGGAAAGCGTTGAATAGCGTAGAGGTAAAAATTACTATTCCAACTCCAGAGAGTGAAACAGTAGGGAAAGCTTTGGATAGCGTAGAACGTAAAATTACTATTCCCACTCCAGAGAGTGCAACAGTAGGGAAAGCGTTGGATAGAGGGTGGGTAAAAATTACTATTCCCACTCCAGAGAGTGCAACAGTAGTGAAAGCGTTGGATAGCGTAGGGGTAAAATGTACTATTCCAACTCCAGAGAGTAAAATAGTAGTGAAAGCGTTGGATAGCGTAGGGATATAAATTACTATTCCAACTCCAGAGAGTAAAATAGTAGGGAAAGCGTTGGATAGCGTAGGGGTAAAAATTACTATTCCCACTCCAAAGAGTGCAACAGTAGGGAAAGCGTTGGATAGTGGGAAGGTAAAAATTACTATTCCCACTCCAGAGAGTGCAACAGTAGAGAAAGCGTTGGATAGCCTAGGGGTACAAATTACTATTCTAACTCCAGAGAGTGAAACAGTAGGGAAAGCGTTGGATAGCGTAGGGGTAAAAATTACTATTCCCACTCCAAAGAGTGCAACAGTAGGGAAAGTGTTGGATAGCGGGAAGGTAAAAATTACTATTCCCACTCCAGAGAGTGCAACAGTAGAGAAAGCGTTGGATAGCCTAGGGGTACAAATTACTATTCTAACTCCAGAGAGTGAAACAGTAGGGAAAGCGTTGGATAGCGTAGGGGTAAAAATTACTATTCCCACTCCAGTGAGTGCAACAGTAGGGAAAGCGTTTGGATAGCGGATGGGTAAAAATGACTATTCCAACTCCAGAGAGTGAAACAGTAAGGAAACGTTGGATAGCGTAGGGGTAAAAATTACTATTTCCACTCCAGAGAGTGCAGCAGTAGGGAAAGTGTTGGATAGCATAGAAATTCAACATGACATATTTATAAATAATGTTTGTATTTAAAATAATTAATAATTCAAATTTGAAATAACATCATTTACAAATACCCATTAATAATTATTAAAAACATAATTACAATTGAATAATTTATTAACAATAAATTAACAATAAATACCAATAAATATTAATTAATTAATATTCGTTACCAAATGGAGAAGTGGAGAAGTGTGGCTCACTGGTTAGAGGAGGTACATCCTGGAGCAGAGGTCAGAACCGGGACCAGGGTTCAATTCCCGACGCGGCAGGGTCTTGAGCCCAAATATCCACGGACTCGATAATTCTCGTTTCGGTACCTACTCGAATCACGGGTTCACACTCTGCAGCTCTGGGCATCAGCTTGCTTAATCTCCACTGCGGCCCCCCCGTAGCGGGATGCCTGGCTTCCACCTTGGGGATGCCCAGTACGGGTATCTCACAGGGAAAAAGCCAGGACGGGTTCACAAGGCAAGCGCCGAGATGCCTACCTGTAATCGAGCGCTACATAAGAACGCATAATAATAATGATAATAATAAATATTGAACAATGAAATATTTTTCAAAACAAAAACATCTTTGATTAAAAATTGATTAGCAATTAAAAAACTTTAAATAAAATTATTTTTTATACCAAAAAATACTTTTTATAAATCATTAATTACCAATTATTAAAAAATAATTTCCAATTAAAAAAAATTACTTACCAATTAAAAAATTATTTGCCAATTCATTTTTTTAATTGGCAATTCATTTTTTTAATTGATAAATGTTTGTAATTAGTAATTAATGTTTGTAATTGGTAATTAATTTTTTAATTGGTAATTAATTTTTTCAATTACCAATTACAAACATTAATTACCAATTACAAACATTAATTACCAATTAAAAAAATTAATTACCAATTAAAAAAATTAATTGCCTATTATAAACAGTAATTACAAATTACAAATAATTGACAATTAAAAATGAATTACCAATTACAAACATTAATTACCAATTGAAAAAATAAATTGACAATTAAAATAATTAATTGCCAATGAATAATTAATTAAAATTTAATTATCAATACCAATAAATAACAATAAATCATTACTTAATTACAATTAAAATACTTCCCACCCAATTCCCCTATAAACCCACTACCCGCTACAAAACTTAAATGCACAAAGTAATTAAAATTAATTTGTAATTCCTAAAAAATAATTAATTTAATGTATGTAAATTACTTCCCACCCTATTCCCCTATAAACCCACAACCCGTAATAAAATATAAAATTGACTTAAAAATATCATTATTAATATATAAAAATAGTACTCATATAATTTAAAACAAGTAAAATACTTAACAAAAAACATAACACATACATATTAAATACATAATAAAATACATAACAGTAATACAAATATCGATATTAGTAACATAGAAATGAGTAACATCGATATATTTGATATCGATATTACTGACTTCGATATTACTTACATCGATATAAAAAAATTCGATATTACTTACCTTAGGGTCGATATTCTGTCCAACGATATTCTTGAGCTCGATATTCTTTACCTTCGATATTTCAGGCTCGATATTTCTGTAGGTCGATATTACAACCTCGATATTTAGACTGTGTACCAGTCTCTATTTTGGAGGCAGGAGGACGAGAGTTGATAGTCTCGTTTTTGGAGGCGGGGAGCTGAGAGGTGATTGTCTGCAGAAGAAGAATCACACTCAGACCTAAAAACTAAAATAACCAAATGGTTGAATATTCATAGGCCCTTGAATACCGGGGAATGTGGCAAGATCCTCCATGTAAGACGAGCGAATTGGTTAGGTGGTAGAAAGAAAGACATCATAGGGGACTGTATTGTGGCGAATTTTAGACACACCAACCTAGTGGAATATAAACTAGGAAACCCAAACAGAAACCAGACCAGTACCATTCGCACCCTACCATTGGGACATTTTTATCCGAGGAGACGGAGTATTTACACTACGGCCTATCCCAAGTGGAATACAGGAAGGGCACCTCCTAGACAATGGGACAGAATGCCAAATCACCCAGGTCAATTTATACCACCTCGAGACTACCCACAGTGGAGAAATAGATTTAGTCCCTTACAGTCTCTTGACGAAAACGATTGACTACCCCCCTTTAGGGAACGGCCAAGAAAAGATGACCACAGGGGAGGGAACTGAGTGTACTAGGCAGGGGGCTGGGGAAAGCCATGAAGTATTGAGGATTGAAGAATCCCCAACACACAGTGGCGTGGGTGTGAGCGGGGTAAAGTTGCTTAAGATGGTGGGGCACAGACCGAATGATCAGGACCGATTGGGTGGAAATACTTCCAGGGCAGGGCTAGTTCTACTGTCCTGGAATATAGCGGGTCTGGGGGGGAAATTTGAAAACAAGGACTGGAGGGAGTATATCGGTGGCTTCCATATTATAGCACTCCAAGAGACCTGGACACTCGATTCCTCTCCCTATCAGTTAGATGGTTATAAATGCTTTTTCGTGCCTGCACAGCAAGGAAGATCAGGCAGGGCAAAGGGAGGGTTAGCCTTGTATGTTGACCTTGATCTAAAAGGCACATTGACGCAACCTCGTTGGGTATCACACACTCTACAGGCAGTGGTATAACTCAGGACCGGTTGATGGGAAATATCCGGTCATAGAGGAATTAGAGAACAGACTAAATGAAGAAGTGGAGCAAAGGAAAGGGGGTGCAGAACCAATTATTTTGGTCATGGGTGACTTTAATTGTCACCTTTGCCAAAAACTTCTCCCTGTAAAGCCTGATTGGTCATCCTGCCCAATAGAAAGTGGACCACACCTTGAGCACAATAAAGAGGGAAAACTGCTAATGAAGCTGTTTGATAATTATGCTCTTACACACACAATTGACCTCTTGGCCCCGAGAATAGATGGCACTCTCACACCAATATTTAAGGGAAGAGGCTGTTCATCTATCATAGATTTTATTTTAATATCCACCTTTGCAAAAGACCAGGTTAAAGAGGTGAGAACGGATTGGAGCCCTTTTAGTGACCACAATCCCCTAATTCTTGAAATTCTATATAATGGGATCATAGAAAGAAATGATCTCGCAGTCACTGAGATGTGCCCAACGGACCAGGGGAGGCGACTAAGATGGTTAAAAATCAATGTTCAAGATTTTTACAGAACCTTAATAGAAAGAGGGAAAGAACAAATAGATGCCTGTCTAGAACCTACAGTAGAGGGTAGAGATCTGGTCTCAGCATTCGTGTCCCTAACTAAGGTGGTTGATGGACTACTAAAAACCAAACGTCCCATAAAGGATACACTACTTCCTCGATGGTTTGACTCTAATTGCTCGCGGGCTCTGAGGGAGCTAAAACTCTCCCTTAAGACTCTCCCGAGGGATAAGCAGAAAGTTGCCCGGTGTAGGCGTAGCTACAAAACACAGGTTAAACAGAGAAAGATTACGCTGCAAAAGGAAGTCTGGGCGGACCTGAGGGAAGCAGGGGAAAACAGGAACTATACTCAATTTTGGGAAATCATTAACAGGCCCTGTTTTCAAGATAGCAGTTCCCCGGTCATTAGTACTAACGTACTCCCTGAGCAGTGGGTCAGCCATTTTAAGAGCCTCTACAACCATCAAGGTGATGCAGTTGTGGGGGAGTCCTGGGAGGGGCCTCGCTCCACTGAACTAGAATTCTCTCTACAAGAAATCACCATGGCCATTCAAGGTCTGACCCGAAACAAGGCACCAGGCCCGGATGGCACGCCACCAGACCTTTATCTAAGTAACATTGGTTTATGGGGGCCCGTTGTTCTATTATTAGCTTTCTAAAAGTCGCTGTTAACTTAAGAAACACAAGAGGTTAACCCAGGATGTACATAATTTTCACATATTTTTAATTGTATTAACTCTGTTTTTAATATTCTATGGTTCAGAAATGTAATCGATGATTTTGTACATATGAATTTTTATGATGATTTTCTTTTTTTTAACAACTCTTTTTATTGACAAATCGCATAGAAGATACAGCTCTCCGTACCCCGGAGGAACTGTGGCAATACAGTACAGCATAATCAGCGATTTGGTTTACAGTAATATATAAACAAGGAAAAGAAGCCCCCAACCCCCAGCCCTTTACCCCACCTATCCTGACCCACCCCCTCCCCTACCCATCCCCTGCACGGCATCTCTCTTGTTCTGCAGCTAGTGTACATACATGGCAATAAGATATGAAACATGATGGTTTTTAATCATCGAAATAAAGTTTACTGAACTGACTGGTCTGACCATTTCCTCATTCCCTTCTTTTTTCACCTCTCTCACACTTTAACTCTCGGCCAACCTGAAAGAGCATCTACGTGGTTCCGCAACACAAAAAACATTGATCTTGAGATTCTATGTGATTCTGCTATGCGTTCACTTCCTAGTCTAGACCCCAATACGGATGTCAACGATCTCACTCCCCTTTGCCTCTCAATCCTTGCAGTCGAGATCGACAAGGTTGCTTCACTCCAAAGGAAAAGACCCACACCATCAGCTCTTTGGTTCAACAAAGCTCTCTATGACGAAAGGAAAAACCTCAAAATCTTGGAGAAGCACAGGAGACATTCTCCATCCACCCCCAACCTCTCTCTTTTACGCTCAGCAAGATCCAAATACCACCAGCCCATCTTCCAGGAAAAAACATCTCATTTCAGATCCCTCCTTGATTCAGCTAACCTAGACCAAAAAAACTTTTCGACCTCATCAAAAACCCAAATTGTTCTCCCCAAACCATGAAGCCTGAGGATGCTTCAAAGAAAGCAACTGAGTTCGCTATATTCTTCGATCAAAAGGTAAAATCTCTGGTGGAACAGGCCACCCACCCCACCCCAATCGAGGAGCGAAAAGCCTTAGTCACCTGGCAGAACTTTGCCGCCATCTCGGAGGTTGATCTCCTCAAATGCATCCGCGAAACCAAACCCTCCAACCATTCTTCTGACCCTATACCCAGTGGCATCACCATTGATTTCTATACTAACACCCTTTCCTACTGGACCAGGCTAGTCAATCTCTTCCTCAGTCAAGGATCCCTTCCAGTTGTCCTCAAAACAGGACAGGTTACCCCCCCTTCTAAAAAAAAAACCTCTGCAGATGCAAATTACCTCAATAACTTCCGCCCCATCACCAATCTCCCTTTTCTTTCAAAGATCACAGAAAAATGTGTTGCAAAACTGTCCCAACACATTATGGACAATAATCTCCTCGACATGTTCCAGTCGGGCTTTATTCAAAATTGCAGCACTGAAACAGCCCTGCTGCAGGTGATCGATGATGCGCTGCATATTCTCGATTCGGGGGAATCGTGCCTTCTGATTCTTCTTGACCTCTCTGCAGCTTTTGACACTGTTAATCACAACACCCCCTGAACATTCTTCATCAGAGAATGGGCGTGGAAGGCACAGTACTTAAATGGTTTGCCTCTTTCCTCTCGGACAGATCCCAAATGATTAAGATTGCGAACAGTCTCTCGTCTCCACTGGTGGTTGATCAAGGCGTCCCTCAAGGTTCTATCCTTGCTCCCACTCTGTTTAATCTTTATCTGGAACCATTAGGGAACCTCCTAAGCAAATCTGGAATCCTCTACCATCTCTTTGCAGACGACACCCAATATACCTCAAGGTGTCTTCCCCTCATGATCTCTCACTACTCAGCTCTACTCTCAACGCTATTCACAACTGGATGTTAGTGCACCAACTCATTCTCAATCCCTCTAAAATGGAATTCCTCCTCTTATCTAACTCTCTCTCCCCGCCTCCTGTTCAATGTTGGTTGAATCTACTCAATAGTAAACCCATCATTGTGGACTGCGCTAAATCCTTAGGTGTCATACTGGACAAAAGACTCAACCTAATCTCACACATCAATTCCATGGCCAAGAGCGCACGTTATCAGCTGCGCCTACTTTGGGGAATTCGTCGGTTCTTCCCGGAGAATGACCTAAAAACCTTGGTTCAATCGCTAGTTCTCTCTAGGTTGGACTATTGTAATTCTCTTCGGACTGGCCTTCCCAAATCTCACCTCTCTCCCCTCAAATCCGTCCTCCATTCAGCAGCTCGCTTAATTTCAGGGTCCAAACGAAGTGACCACATCACCCCTATCCTGTCTTCTCTCCGATGGCTTCCCATCAAGGCTAGAACTATCTAGAAAACGGCGTGCATCAGCCACAAAGCTTTGCACTCTTCCTCCCCTCGCTATCTGGCGAACTGAAATTGTCTGGAGGCTTAAGACCGTCTCGGTATGCGGAAAAGTTCCTTCTTAAGCCCCCCTCCTTCAAAAGGGAAAAATTGATGGCACAATCGTTCTCGGGTATTGGTGATTAAGTTGGAACACAAAAAGACAGACAATTTTACGCTATGTACAAAATATTTACTTTTTGTTCTATAAAGAGGTATTATGCATTTTACAATGAGACTGTCAATGATTCAGTTCAAGGTTGGAGTGACATTCAATATAGTGAAAGAAGGTGATCGGTGACATGGGTGAAGTAAGTGCAGTTTACGCATAGGTGAGACAAAATTATGTACAAATTTTACAAGCGAATAATTAGCCAGAATGGTCAGTATAACGAAGAAAACAATGTCTGTGGTAGATTATACAGCTGATTGCTAATTTAGGACCAGAAGACCTGAAGAAACTTAAGCAGAAGCGAACATCTACGTTTTGACCATGACATTAAGCATTTTTTAAGAAAGCGTCATAGCGGGTCTTCTTTAGGACCAGGTGAGCGATGAAGGGGGAAGACAACCTGAAATTAAATGAATTCATATGTGTCAGGTGAGTTCCAACTCTCAAAAACTAAGCAGAATTGCAGGTGGTACCAATAACATGATACTCACCCATTTGTGGGGACAATTTTCCTAAAACTGCCTTAAGGGATGTCGGAGACTGGCCGGTTATCTAAGGAGATCAAGGTGTGGAAATTTACATCGCATTACTTCCGGCATGATTGAGAGAAAGGGAGACAACGTATTGCAAGGCAGTGAATTGGTCTTACCTGAAAGTTTCAGGAAGACTCCAAATTGTAAAGCATCTCAAAATGAATCTGGTGGTAAGAGCCTTGTGAATCTATAAGTGAAAATCATAAAGGATACGCAAATAAATAAATGCGGGTTGTCAAAAATGAAATCCACATATCTGGGCCAAATAAAAGCCAGGCCTTACCTATGCGAATTAATTAGATTACTGTGGGGATGGCCGCTGTTGAATTCAATCCGTCCTGGAGAGGAACTTAATTATCTTAGTCCTCCATGCCCGGTCCATACCAGCCGAACTGGGTCCTGTCTGACAAAATTAATAACACATGACTTAGGCTGCTGGTGCCAGGGGCGTTCAAAGAACAACCAACAAGCGGGCTGTTGCGCAGAGCTTACCTGGCAATAAGATGCTCTTGAGTCACGTCTAGCAGTCTCGAATGATTCTGCTAGACTGCCAGTAAAGAAGAGGAAAAACTGGGAAAGTCTGACGTCAGCTTGGCGTACAGGGAAACATGCCCGATGCTTCGCAGCAGCTGGATGCTGTCTGTGGAGCCTCAGTGTCATGTTCACCAACACAGCAGTAATGCATAGCACTTGCTGAGCTGCAGCTCTTGCATTCCTGCAATGCTAGGGGAGAATTTGTGAATAATTCCTGTAGTTCATTTGGGTCCTGATGCGCCTTGCATTAGGCATTGTGTCGGATATTAGTTTATCCTAATGAGTAGTGAGATGTCTAAAAGGATTATAAACAACAAAGGTGCATATTAGAACACAGTGCCCAACAAATTCAAACATTTGTGCCAACTTAATAATCTTATTTCAGTCTAGAGTCTCAAGCATTACTAGAAAGACTAAAGTACACATTAGGATCTTTCCTGTAAAGGAAAATAAGCCTCAAATATTCAATATTCAACCAGCCCATGAGGTATATGCATAGTGGGTTACTGGCCCCAGTAGTGGACCATAGGTATTCCGAGCGATTGGAAAAAAAACATTTTTACAACTTTTTGCGGAATGAAGACCAGATGGGTCACTTAATCATGGATGGAATGTCTGCAGATGCTCACTATACATTGTTTTGTCTGTGTGGATTGGACCAACGTAGGGCCACTCTTCTTACAGGTAGGGTAAAATATAACGCGGGCAATTAGAATTACAAGGCCCAATCTTCAGTAACCTCACTGTATTGACATGTCAATGTCATTAAAAGACAGTTAACATGTTAAAAGTAGTTCAGAGAGAAATATGAGATAATTGAACACGTCATGTTGTTCATTAAGGGAATGATCATGTATGCGAAGGACATAAGGCTGCAATTGTCCTGAAATAAGGCCAGAGGTCGAACAAGCTGTCAGTACGTAAGGGTCAACAAGTGTCAGACATATTGTAGTTGGTCCATTTGTCTGAAAGTCTCCTCCACTTCATTCAATCCGTTCCCAACTGTGTCCAAAGAGCGTATCCACATACACTCCTTGAGATTTAGGGTTGTGCTTGTTTTGCCCCCTCTGGGGTGAGGACGGATTTTCTCCAGTACCCACCAAGACTGTTTAGTGAATGGCCTTGGTTGTTAAAGTGTTCGACTAGGGGAGCACCCTGCACTTTACATTTCAATCTGCAGAGGTGTTGCAAGATTCTAGCCTTCACCTTCTGAGTAGTCTGCCCCACCTACAACTTACTACACGGACATTGGATGGCATATATTAAGTTTGCACTGTTAGAGTTCGTGTGCTGTGAAAGGTTATATGTCCTGTTCGGGTGTGTGCTTGAGGTACCCTCAGTGGTTAGGAAACAAGCCTTGCAATGCCTACATTTATAATGTCCATGGAGGGGTGGCAAATTCAGCTGACTCCTGATGTCTGGTGGTCTGGGTGGCTCTAGATTAGCCTTTATTACGAAGTACTTGATGTTTTTCCTCTCTTGAACGCAAAGATTGGTTCATCAGTGGTACCTAGTTCACTGGTCACTAGATTCCAATACTACTTCACAATTTTTTTGATCTCATTGCTTCTGGGGTTAAAGGTGGTGACACAGATGATGCTGTTTTTTCCTGTTTCTTTGGGTTTTACCTCTAACAGGGAATCACGGGGACAATAGCAGGCTTGTTTCCTGGCCCGTTTAAGTAATCCCATGGGATAGCTTCTCTCTTTAAGTCATTGTGTGAGGATCTCGGTTTCCTTGAAAAAGTCGGTCCTGCGGGCACAGTTTTTTCTAAGTCTCAAGAATTGCCCATAGGGCAAAATGTCCCAGAGACTTCTCGGATGATGTGAATCATATTTGAGTAATGTATTGCGTTCCGTGGGTTTCCTGTATAAATCGGTGAATATCAGTCCCTCCTCTACTTTGAAGTTAAGGTCCAGGAAGTTGATGGATTCATTACTGTTGGTCATCATGAACAGGATATCTGTTGATCTATTGTTCAGCCGGTTTTGGAAGTCTGTCAAACTAGTTTGACATTGTTACTTTACATGATTAATAAGGAAGCGCTGCAACCTGTAGTGTAGAAAGAAGGAGAACCAGTTTAGCGCAGTGCCGGATAGGCCCATCCTCTGTTCTAGAATGTTGAGTAGGGTAGTGTGATTGATGGTGTCAAAAGCTGCTGACCGATCCAGTAGGATCAGGAGGCAAGATTCAGCAACCATAGGACATTTTCTACAATATGTACCATGGCAGTTTCTGTACTGTGACCTGATCGGAAGCCAGATTGGCACTGGTCAAGATGTTGGAATTTGTTCAGTGTGAATACAAAGCTGTAAGTGCACATATTTTTCAAGGAGTTTGGCCAGATTAGGGATGTTGGACATGGTGCGGTAGTTAATAGGATCAGACTGGTCGGAGTTAGATTTTTATTTAGGATAGGGGTAACTTGAACAATTTTGAGGCAGTCGGGTAGGAAGCCCTGGGAGAGACAGGCATTGATAATCTAAGTCCACAGAGGTAGTAGAAGGTAAATGGACTCATTTAGGGATTTAGATGAGAGGGGATCAGTGAAGTAGTTAGAATATTTCAGGGAGGTCAGAATATACAGATTGCCAATCTCGTCCAGGGTTGTCAAGCTGGACCAGGAGACATTGTTTTTCGGTGATAGGAAGAGGTTACGCAGGAGAGCTTCCTGATCTTTTGAGGGAGGGAGTCGGAGGGGTTTGGGCTGTAGAAGACTGGGTGCTGTCTGAATGTAGATAGTGATTAAGAGCGTTTTCTCAGCGCAAGAGGAAGCAAACGTTTCACAGTTAAGTAGTGCTTTGTTAGAGGAACCAGGATCACTTTTGGAGGACGATTAGTTTCTGATGATTTCAAACAGTTTCTTGGGTCTATTAGTGGCAGTGTCTAATTGATTTTGGAAGTACGCTGCTTTGGCGTTCCTATTATGCCGATTGTAGGCATGGTATCGTTTACGCAGGAGTAGGAGGTTGGCCGAGGGGGGTAGGGTGGTGGGGAGTGACTCCATGCTCTTTTAGCAAGCCTAAAGAGATGCCGTTCTTCATTAAAATTGCTGTTGAACCAGGGGTTGGATCGTTTGGATGGGATTCTTTTAAGTTGTTTAAGGGCTATGATATCCATGACTTTTGACATAGAGTTGAAGTAGTGACCAGTGAGGTCTTGAGCTTTTGTCATGCTGGGCAGTGGAGGCAGGGCTTCACAATGCACAGTAGGTAAAGAATCAATGTGACGGGTACCATGGGTCCATTGCCTGGTTGGTCCTTGGAGGTGGTTCTTTTTTATTTAGTGAGAAGGTGATGCAGTGATGGTTGGCCCAATCACAAGGGAGAATAGTCAACCAGTACAGTGTTCTTGTTAGCTATGATCAGGTTAAGGTTCTCTCCTTTCTCATGGGTGGGATCATTGCAGGCTTGGATGAGATTGAGGCCCTGGATGAAGGGTTTGAAGTCATTCACGAGCGGGTCATCGATATTGTTCCAGTGTATGTTGAAGTCACCAAGGAAGATCTGGTTGGTGCGATCATTCTACAAAAATATCGAAAATAAAATATCGTTGTGAAAAATATGGTAATTAAAAATATCTTTTTTTTCTGTTAAAAATAAATGTGTAAAATAGGTAAATATTACTAATAAATAAAATAAACATAGTTACAAATATTTAATGTTTAAAATTAATAAATAATACACATGTAATAATAAAACATTAATTAAACATATACATAAAATATATAATATATACTTAATAATACTTTTAATTACTTATAAATTATTTATAAATACTATTAATTACAAATACATCTACACGCATAAAATAATAACATAAATAAAAAGCAAATACTTATTTTAATAAATTTAAAAAATTAAATATACTTTCAAAATATGTAAAATTAATTAAATACTACATTATCTAAAATAATACAAAAAAATATTAAATAGATAAATAAAACTACTATTTGAAGTCCAAAAAAACGACAGTAATAAAAAAAATTGGATAGCGTAGAACGTAAAATTACTATTCCCACTCCAGAAAATGCAACAGTAGGGAAAGCGTTGAATAGGGTAGAGGTAAAAATTACTATTCCAACTCCAGAGAGTGAAACAGTAGGGAAAGCTTTGGATAGCGTAGAACGTAAAATTACTATTCCCACTCCAGAGAGTGCAACAGTAGGGAAAGCGTTGGATAGAGGGTGGGTAAAAATTACTATTCCCACTCCAGAGAGTGCAACAGTAGTGAAAGCGTTGGATAGCGTAGGGGTAAAATGTACTATTCCAACTCCAGAGAGTAAAATAGTAGTGAAAGCGTTGGATAGCGTAGGGATATAAATTACTATTCCAACTCCAGAGAGTAAAATAGTAGGGAAAGCGTTGGATAGCGTAGGGGTAAAAATTACTATTCCCACTCCAAAGAGTGCAACAGTAGGGAAAGCGTTGGATAGTGGGAAGGTAAAAATTACTATTCCCACTCCAGAGAGTGCAACAGTAGAGAAAGCGTTGGATAGCCTAGGGGTACAAATTACTATTCTAACTCCAGAGAGTGAAACAGTAGGGAAAGCGTTGGATAGCGTAGGGGTAAAAATTACTATTCCCACTCCAAAGAGTGCAACAGTAGGGAAAGTGTTGGATAGCGGGAAGGTAAAAATTACTATTCCCACTCCAGAGAGTGCAACAGTAGAGAAAGCGTTGGATAGCCTAGGGGTACAAATTACTATTCTAACTCCAGAGAGTGAAACAGTAGGGAAAGCGTTGGATAGCGTAGGGGTAAAAATTACTATTCCCACTCCAGTGAGTGCAACAGTAGGGAAAGCGTTTGGATAGCGGATGGGTAAAAATGACTATTCCAACTCCAGAGAGTGAAACAGTAAGGAAACGTTGGATAGCGTAGGGGTAAAAATTACTATTTCCACTCCAGAGAGTGCAGCAGTAGGGAAAGTGTTGGATAGCATAGAAATTCAACATGACATATTTATAAATAATGTTTGTATTTAAAATAATTAATAATTCAAATTTGAAATAACATCATTTACAAATACCCATTAATAATTATTAAAAACATAATTACAATTGAATAATTTATTAACAATAAATTAACAATAAATACCAATAAATATTAATTAATTAATATTCGTTACCAAATGGAGAAGTGGAGAAGTGTGGCTCACTGGTTAGAGGAGGTAGATCCTGAAGCAGAGGTCAGACCCGGGACCAGGGTTCAATTCCCGACGCGGCAGGGTCTTGAGCCCAAATATCCACGGACTCGATAATTCTCGTTTCGGTACCTACTCGAATCACGGGTTCACACTCTGCAGCTCTGGGCATCAGCTTGCTTAATCTCCACTGCGGCCCCCCCGTAGCGGGATGCCTGGCTTCCACCTTGGGGATGCCCAGTACGGGTATCTCACAGGGAAAAAGCCAGGACGGGTTCACAAGGCAAGCGCCGAGATGCCTACCTGTAATCGAGCGCTACATAAGAACGCATAATAATAATGATAATAATAAATATTGAACAATGAAATATTTTTCAAAACAAAAACATCTTTGATTAAAAATTGATTAGCAATTAAAAAACTTTAAATAAAATTATTTTTTATACCAAAAAATACTTTTTATAAATCATTAATTACCAATTATTAAAAAATAATTTCCAATTAAAAAAAATTACTTACCAATTAAAAAATTATTTGCCAATTCATTTTTTTAATTGGCAATTCATTTTTTTAATTGATAAATGTTTGTAATTAGTAATTAATGTTTGTAATTGGTAATTAATTTTTTAATTGGTAATTAATTTTTTCAATTACCAATTACAAACATTAATTACCAATTACAAACATTAATTACCAATTAAAAAAATTAATTACCAATTAAAAAAATTAATTGCCTATTATAAACAGTAATTACAAATTACAAATAATTGACAATTAAAAATGAATTACCAATTACAAACATTAATTACCAATTGAAAAAATAAATTGACAATTAAAATAATTAATTGCCAATGAATAATTAATTAAAATTTAATTATCAATACCAATAAATAACAATAAATCATTACTTAATTACAATTAAAATACTTCCCACCCAATTCCCCTATAAACCCACTACCCGCTACAAAACTTAAATGCACAAAGTAATTAAAATTAATTTGTAATTCCTAAAAAATAATTAATTTAATGTATGTAAATTACTTCCCACCCTATTCCCCTATAAACCCACAACCCGTAATAAAATATAAAATTGACTTAAAAATATCATTATTAATATATAAAAATAGTACTCATATAATTTAAAACAAGTAAAATACTTAACAAAAAACATAACACATACATATTAAATACATAATAAAATACATAACAGTAATACAAATATCGATATTAGTAACATAGAAATGAGTAACATCGATATATTTGATATCGATATTACTGACTTCGATATTACTTACATCGATATAAAAAAATTCGATATTACTTACCTTAGGGTCGATATTCTGTCCAACGATATTCTTGAGCTCGATATTCTTTACCTTCGATATTTCAGGCTCGATATTTCTGTAGGTCGATATTACAACCTCGATATTTAGACTGTGTACCAGTCTCTATTTTGGAGGCAGGAGGACGAGAGTTGATAGTCTCGTTTTTGGAGGCGGGGAGCTGAGAGGTGATTGTCTCGGTTGTGGAGGCGGGACAGAAGAGATTGGCAGGAGAAGAGTTGGCACCGAAACTGCTGTGCTTACCACCATGGAGGAGCTTCGAATGCGTGCAGACAGGGGCCAAGCTGTGGCCTTGATTCTATTAGACCTGTCTGCCGCATTCGATACTGTCAACCATGGGATTCTGCTCGAGCGGCTGAGAGAGGCAGGGATCGACGGCACGGCCCTGATCTGGCTCCACTCTTACCTCAGTGACAGAAAACAGGCGGTATCCCTTCCCCCTTTCCAATCGGCCTTTTCCCCTGTCCCTCACGGTGTTCCCCAGGGCTCCTCCATCAGCCCGATTCTATTTAATGTTTACTTGAAACCTTTGGTCACCCTAATTAAATCATACAACATGACCACAGTAAACTACGCGGACGACACGCAGCTTCTTCTCTCTTGGGAGGGCGAAGATTCCACCCCCTTAGAAGCTTTTCACAACTGTCTAAGAGACACCGCGAGCTGGCTGCACAGAAACTCCCTCCAGTTTAACTCCTCGAAAACCGAGGTTCTGTTTTGCCTTGCGAGCCGTATATCGCGCCCTCTGCCTGCTGAGTTTTGGCCCCCGGAAAACTCTAATAACCCGCCACCGGTCACCAGTGTCCGCAATCTGGGCGTCATGCTTAACCACCAACTAAGCATGGAAACGCAGGTTTCAAGAACAGTCGCTACCTGCTCAGGCCTCATACGCTCACTGCGCAAAGTCCTGCCTCTATTACCATCTTCTGCCCGAGCACTGATAGTCAGGTGTACTATTCTTAGTCGCCTAGACTATTGTAATGCGCTGCTGTTTGAATCTCCTGCGACACTATTGGACAGACTCCAACGAGTTCAGTCGGCAGCAGCCAAACTGGCCCTTGGCTGGACCAGGAGATCCTCGGCCACTGCAGCACTGGCCGAGCTGCACTGGCTGCCGGTGAAGCAACGCATTGCCTTTAAAGCCCTCTGCCTGGTCTTTAAGGCACTACACGGTGCCGGACCCAGGCCTCTCCAACGTCTGTTCTCGTGGTATACTCCCACCAGAACACTTAGGTCGACAACTGCCTGCCTTGTGAAAGTGCCCAGATGTAAGAAGGCCAGGACTGGGGGAAGATCGTTCAGAGTAGCTGCTGCCAAGTTGTGGAACAGTCTGCCTGTCGATATTCGCCAAATCCCTCACCTCCTTCCCTTCAGAAAACGAATTAAAACCTGGCTCTTTCCCCCGTCCCTTTAAATTCCTAACCATTGTTCAACTCCCGTCTAAGAACCTTTAGGAGTAGCCAACAGCGCCAGGATACCTGCTAGGTGACAGTCGCGCTTTATAAATATTTTAAATAAATAAATAAATAAGAGTTAAGGAGGCTGTGTAAATCGTCATTAGATATCTGTCTGACTAGCCTATCCGGTCGAGGGGAATGATTGTGGGGGTACGGTCTTGCAGGAAGGCTGAGTACTCGGAGCGTAGGCTGGGGTAGGGTTCAAGCTTTGGTTGGGGACAACAGGGGTGTTATTAGATAGGTGGTGGGTTCGGATGGACTTACATGTGTGTTCAAGGTAGAAGGTGATACGAAATAGTCCCAAGTATGTCCGCTCGGATCAGGTGCAGTTTGGAGTTAATAGTGTTGAGCATAGAATCGGAGGAGGTGTAGCTTAAGAGGTTCCCATTTGAGTGGAGTGTAGGAGTTTGGGGGAGTCCCCGGGTGAGTAGGAAGGCGGGTGTCTGTGGGGATAACCAACAGAGCCTTGGAGGGTATAGCGAGAAAGGAGGTGGAGGGACAGTGGGGCATTTTTCTGGGAACGTGAGTGTTAGGGATATGAGGGAGTAGGAATGATGATGGACAGGTGAGGGAGAGTGGGGTAAGTTATGGTATTGGCATCATGGAGCTGGTGAAGGAGGAAACTAGAGTTCTCAGTAGTGGGAGTGGTGCAAAGGGGAACTGGGGTGTACACAGAAAGAAGGTTGGCCACCTGAGGAGAAGAGTGGGAGTGGGGGTATGGTGGGCTTGAGGAGTGGTAGAGGGGAGGGGGTTAACTAAAGAAGGGGATTCGGAGGGGGCAGGTGATTGAATAGGAAAGTGGGTGGTCGCGTCAAGTTTCCGTTTGCAATAGAAGATTAACCTGCAAAAGAGTTCAAGCTTATGATCTGTGTATTGGCTGAGTACGGTTATGTTATTGTAGATGGAGATTTTGGTGTTGCAATGATACAGCGCAGAGGATGCAATAGTAAGTTATGGCTGTGAGGGATTTTTTGGGTTATGGTAATGTTGAGTGAGGAAGAGAGATCATTCATGCATTTGGCACGTCAGTTGGTTGAGAAGATGAGGTCTCTGAGTAAGGTGCCCTTGATGTGGCATAAATAGCAGTCAATAGAAAGGGCTTCTTTCCTAAGGTGATGATTTTATGCTTAAGTTTTTTAATGGTGTTTTTAGTTAGGTTAGAGGAGTAGTTAATTGCCAAGGAGACATTACCTGTGGGGACTAGCACAGTGTTAAGCAAATCGGCCTCTTCTAGGTCCAAGATGGAGGTGGAAGCAGCGCACGTGTGGGGGAGTGGGAAGGGGCCTTGAAAGGGGGAGGGCATACAATGGGCAGGGCGTAAGCAGCAGTGCAACACTAGAGAATATATAGTGCAAACTCGACCGCAGGTATAGGAGCGCTTTACATGAGCACCAGTTGCGTTACCGTTGGACATACTTGTTTTGATAGGCATGTAGGGATTAAGTGATTTGCCCAGAATCACAGGAGGTTGAGCGTCCCTGCTGAGTCTAGAACCTGGTATCCCAGCGTTGTGGTCGACCCTCTATCCTTTAGGCTACATATAAGTATATATTCTGTTATCTCCTTTTCCCGAGCTGCAAAGTAATTTTTTGGGGATACCCTTCACGAAATAGTGCTGTGTTTAGAAAAATCAAGTTCCATAGAGCATAGTAATATACTGTCTACGTCCATAATGGACGTGATCCCAATGTGTCCTCGAAGTGTTTTTGAGGAAAGATGGCAGCCGACACATGTTTTGTTACACACTGTAACTTTTTCAAGGCTGCAACAATATCACAACATATACATATGTTACAATGAGAAGTAGACAGAATATCTATATCAGTGTTTTCCCAGATTTTCAAAAGGAAAAAGAAGATAAATAGTAATCATGTGAAGTGACCGACAAAAGATGACGTGATTTAGTGATACCCAATTTTGATTAAAGAACACCCTAGTGCACACTAGTGAACAGCACAAAAGCGAAAAAATATAAAATAAAAAAGTGAAGCTAGGAAGTATGAAAATAAATGTTTTTGATGAATATTAAAACAGTTGTTGGGATTCAAGAAGTCCATACCGTGAAAAGTGATCATGTTATAAAAGAGGGATTATTTATATATTAATCCCAATAATAATAATAATAGAAAGATTCTACCTTTCACTAGGTCCTTCCACTACTCAAAGTAAAGAGCTGTAACGAAATTAAGTGTATCTCAAATTGTACAAAGAATCCTAAAAGTAAGGAAAGAAAAAATCAGTATAGGAACTTTAATGGTCTGGATTGATGTTAAAATAAAAGTAGTAACACAGAGTTAAGAAGTATTTACCTTAGAAGCACTTCGTCCTTTCGCCACTCTAAATTAGAGAGTCTTTTAAAAAAATATATATATTTTTATTAACAATGCTCATATCAGACAAGTTTACAATACAATGGTCAAATAGCATAGGCTAGAACGTGAGCGTACAGCACCCAGCAGGACCAGACTGGACCCGTCTAAGCCTTCCGATTAATCCCCCCCGGTCCAGCCCCCATGTCTCTGTATTTCTGCCACGGCCCTCAAACATTTCTCCATTTTTTTATTGCTCCCCCTGCTTTTGTAGATGCTTTCCTCTGCTCTCTGGCACCAGTCTAGATCCTGCACCCACCGATCCCACTGCGACGGAGCCCGCGCCCTCCACATTGCTGGCAATATTTATTTTTGCAACCCCCGCTGCCAGCGCCAGCCAGAGCTCCCCATATCTGGTCCAGTCCGTGGCCCCCTTGATCATTAATAGCAACCACCTGGGTTCCCTCTGTACCGGCGAGCCCACCACCTCGGCCATTGTATCTGTGACCTTGGTCCAGAAGGGCACGATCTCTGGGCACTCCCATAAGATATGGAAGAAGGCGCCTTCCTCCTGACATCCCCTCGCACAAAGGGCTGATTGACACCTACCCCACGAGTACAAGTGGGCGCGAAGGTAATACACGTGGTGTAATATCTTAAGCTGCACTAAGCGGAACCAGACTCGAATCGCAACCTCCCGAGGGCTCTGCAGGGCGTCTTGCCAATCCTCATCCGCCAATGCGCCCAAGTCGTGCTCCCACTGCGGCACCAAAGGGTCCGGCATGTTGTTGATAAGCTTACTATAAATCGTCAAAGTAGGCTTCTCAGGGATGGGATCAAGGAGTAAGCGATCCTCCAGGGGAGAATATTCCAGAATAGATGTGCCTCTCTTAATCTGTGCACTCAGAGCATGCGTAAGGCGCAGTTATTGGTACCGCTGTGACTCGTGCATGTTGTATTCTTTCTTCAGATAGTCGAACGAGCGAGGGGCGTCCCCCTTCCACACATCCCTTAGATATTCTATGCCAATTAGCTCCCACCCTCGGAACCCCACCAATCGGGACACCTCTGCCATTTGTTCACCGGTCCATAGGAGGGTGTGCCCTGTGAAGGAGCCACACCACCCCAGAAATGTATTTGCTTCCCTCCAACAGTGCACCACCACCCTAGTGTGCGAGGGCCAGTCCACTCAGGGCCTGCGGGCATATAGCAATGATTCGCAGCCCCCACTCGGCATCACCAGCTGGTCAACTCTTTAGGCCGGCTCCGATCTGTCGGAGTATACCCAGTCGTTAACCACCTACAACTGGGAGACCCAATAATAGAGCTGCAAGTCCGGGAGGGCCAGACCCCCATCGTACACCCCTCGTGTGAGCTTACGTAACGCTATCCGGGGAATGCTCCCATCCCAGAGCAGGGTCTGCACTGCCTGAGATATCCGTTTAAAGACCCCTGGCGGTATGAGGTACGGCGTGTTCTGCAAGATGTAGAGGAGGTGAGGCAATGCGAGCATCTTGAACAGAGCGGCGCAGCCCACAAGGGTGAGGGGTAGTGAGCGCCGGTGGCCCACGTCCGACGCAAGGGGCTTCAATTGGGGCTCCAGGTTTCTGGAAAAGAACTCCTGTTCATCTCTAGTCACGTATACCCCCAAATACTTGAAACCATCCTACGCTATCTTCGCGGGGCATCTAGTCGGTACCTGCGGAATAGGGCCCGAGAGGGGGAATATCACTGATTTCGCCCAGTTTATTCTATAACCCGAGTAGCTGCCAAAAAGCTCGAAGAGGTGAAGCGCCTGAGCCATCCACTGGTAGGGCCGAGCCATTATACAACCCTATATCGTCTGCATAGAGGCTAATGAACTCTTCCCAGTTGTCATTCAGAGCCAAGCCCCAGAACAACTTATCCCTCCTGATCCAGTGAGCCAGCTGCTCCAGAGCGAGGGTGAATAGCAGGGGGGACAGGGGGCAGCCCTGCCGCGTGCCCCGCCTGAGAGGGAAGGCTCTGGAAACCGTCCCATTGACCCGCACTCGCGCCATCATCTCCTCTTATAGGAGACGCACCCAACTGCAGAAAATAGGGCCCAAACCCAAACGTTGCAACACCATAAAGAGGTACGGCCATTCAATACTATCAAAAACAATTGAAGTGTCCAGCGCCATCAATGCTGTCTGCTCGTCCCCCACTCCTTCTATCATATAGAGCACCCCGAACAGGCACCGCAGGTTATGCCTGGTGCTCCTACGCCGTATATCAAAAGAGCTACCCAATAATCCCCTTGGGAATGGGTATATTCAATAACAAAAGCACATTGTCCCTAGAGGAAACATCTGACCAATAATAATTATTTATAATGATGTCATATACATGAACATTTAATCTGACTGACCACAGGGAATAAATCTAAATATACCTAAATATATCAAAAAGGTATATTATTTAATGTTTTAAATTCCACTTGGAGTGTCATCAACAAATAAATATCTGGCAACACACATACTACCAAAACAAGTCATACATCATTTGACAGTAGTATAAAGAGCACCTTTTGCATAAATATATGGATAATCAAAGCACCATATTAATAAGAATGAAACATAACATATAGTCATATGAACATCCAGTATATTTTAACAAGTATGCGAAACGGTGCTGGGCGTCGACGTTTCGGTCCCCCGATGGTCTAACAGATCCTTGGGACCATCTTCAGGACGAAGGAGTTGCACATATACATCTAATGTAATAAAAATAACAATAATATATATCTTATCCCTGTGCCTCAAAGAGGTTTTAAATAGTCTGCTCAACACAGAAAGAAAATAAAAGTGCACCACTGCCACTGGTGTCAACTAAACCATATAAATGTCGTGTGGCCCAACTAAAAACACATGTGTATTAATGTGAAAAAGAAAAGGGAGAGAACAAGCCTGTGAATGACCACCAGAGCCAAGAAACTGAACCACTCAAAGGAGCATTCCCTCACTTTAACATTTTTGAAGGAAAGTGCGTCTTAGTGCAAGAATCAGTGGGTTATAAAGATCTATAAAACACCTTCTAATACCAAATCCATAGCCAATAGCCAAATGTACTTACATGTCTAATTAATACGACAGTTGTAGAATGTAATAGACAAGCCAAAAAGGTTATCTGAAAGAACAACAGCGTGTGTCCCACAGTTAGCCTCAAAACAATTAATCTGGGTCAGTGATAGTATCTGCACCCAAGTGATAAACTATATATTCTTACTCACGTAACAACAAGCCACAAAATTGCTTGTAAAATAACATATGTTAAATCATTAGCCAAATTAATGCCGGTTAAGAAGTTATATCAACGATTGAAGACATGGTTGAAAAGTCGAGATTGAAAACCGCCACCCGAAAAACGGGCACAGTAGGCAAACGTAGTACTCACTTATAAAGGAGCCAGCCACGCTAAATCTCCGGACGCCCGACTGAGAAGTACGAGGGTCCCGTCTCACCAGCGGCATTATAGAAGTAACAGAACGCTGTGCACACGATGACGTAATCGCGTTGCAAAACAATGGCGGCCATTTTAGAACGGGCTGCCAAACGTATACTCGTGGGCAGAGAAACATATTAAAAATGATAATAAATTAGATCTCCACCATCCACGAGAAAACTCATCACTGCCTAATATTTAGGACCAAACCATAGTAAAGTACTAGTCGATCCTCTGTGACCGTGATAGCATGCTGGCGTTAGAAAAGACAGCGGCCATCTTGGGTCAGTCTCTAATTAGGAAGACTGGCTTAAACACATCAATAGAAGGAAGCCTCAATTCCCCACAATGTACAGATACGAGGAGGGAATATGCAGAGTAAGAATACAATTAATTAGGAGGTCATATTGAAATTCACCCAAAATCTAGAGGAGCGTGACACACAACTACTAAGGAATTGCACAACACCAAAAGCTATGAGCCACATCCAGATTACAACGATAGGACAGTGATTACGGAGTAATTCATGAAAGATAAAAAGATCATGCCAATATAGCAACAAATATTACCTAATGAATCAGTTTAAGACTCCAACTGGTATATGAGAACCAATATAATACACTCAGTAATCATCTCAAAGTGGCTAACGTATGCCATTCAATAAAATAATTCAGTCCGTTGTCTACTGTGTTGCATGACCAAATCCATTTGTTTTCTTTCTGCGTAGGCAGTTTATCGACATTTTGTCGCCTCTTTGTGTTCTTCACCACTTCAAGCACAAACCACTTCACTTCAGACGGCATATGTGACAACTTTTGATAATGTTCAACAGGGGGAGCAGTAGTAACATTACAATGAATACGTGATTGATGTTGTAGAACACGTTTTTTGATTTCTTGTGTGGTCTTTCCAATGTATGTTAAAGTGCATGGGCTCTGTATACAATACACTACATTCTTTGTTAGACAGTTTGAATGTGGTTTAAGTGTTATAACTTTACCATTTAGAAGGCAGCTTTTAACTGTGTCAGTAGTTGCACAAGAAGCGCACAACTACCGCATGGGTAGTGTCCTACTACTGGTTCTAGGCCCCAAAGATTTGTTATGGAATTGCACATGTCCAACATCAGGCCTTCTCAGGTGCTTCTTTCTCTGGGTGGAATTCTCTGACAACAAACTTAAGAAGAAAGCTCACTCCTATGTTCTTCAATAAGCACCTGAAAGCACATTTTCTGAACCCATGCTCTCCTTTCCTGTCCCTTTCTGTGCTTTCCTGTTTTTTCGTCCACTCTTTTTGGAACTCAGGGTCAATGATACCAGTGGGCCTGCAGCACTTATTGTGCCACCCACTTAAGTAGCACCTTTAGACATGTCCTGGACAAGCTGCTGAAGGTTGAATGCAGTTTTAAAGTGCCATGTCAATTTAGCAGTAAAACCCCTGTGCCAAGCCTTAAACTCCCCTTTTATTACATTTGTCACCCTTAAGGTAGACCGTGTGTAGCCGATAGGGTAGGGTGCATTGCATTGACTTTCCGGCTTCTCACTCTACGTTCTTTTCCACAGCATCAAATCCTTCGTCAAAGTTGTATCTGACCTTGTGGAACTGTCTCTAGGTACATCCCTCTGCCTCTGCCCTCTAGAGATTTTTGACTTCCATTTCGGCGACTAAGTCTGAATGTGGAAATCTTCACCACAGCTTCGACTCAAGGCCATTTGATGACGATGCTTCCTCCTCAGACACCTCCTTGACCTTTGCCGCGATGAACTTTACCTTCTCAGTACATTTCCTACAGGAATTTTTCTAAGTCCGAAGGTAAGCGCTGACCGGGCCCAATCCACTTATTGTATCTGAATTACGCTCCATCCAGTCAACTTTAACCTGGTCTCTTGTAACTAGATGTCTGCCATTGACACTTTGATATTTTAGGAACTAGTTATCACTAAAAACTTAAAAATTCAGAACTCCTGTCCTATTGATTCAATTTTTGTGGTTTTAGTTCAGTTTATTAACAGTTACTCTATTTTTCAAAATTGGTTTGCGATCTTTCTTGTTTTATGTTTTTACTTTATTATTGTTTGTGTGCTGACTAAATAATTTACACTTCGCCTCTAAAGTAAGCATAACTGCTTTTTGTGCCAAGCTACCCAAGGTAAAGCAGAGGTTAATTTAGTGATTTTTGTGTGGTACAGACTGCAAGGGCAGGGTTTGAAAAACCATTTAATTTTTACTAGTCCTGCAGGTCTAGTAACCTAACAAAATGTACTCGACCTGACTGAAATGCACTTGACCTCAGTTTCTGGAAGTGGAGCAAATGTGACAAGTTAAGAAGATTTGAAAGCATTTTTTATTGCTTATTCACTTTGTGACCAATAAAGATAACTTTAAATCTTGCTATCTTGTCACATTTCCTCTGCTTTCAGAGACAGAGGTAAAAAGTCAGTTTGTCTTCTTAGTAGGGCCTAAAAATAGATCGCTCTAATTGAATCTGGCTTCCAAATGTGAGCGGGCAAGTGGATTTTTCGAGCCCTGAAGGGATTGTGGCTGTTGCTTGACCAGGGCTCACACCCTAGTCAACCAACAACACAATTTCTCACAACACTTGATTCCCTCTTTCTTTTCCCTTCTTTACTTTCGCTGATTCTTTTCCCCCCTTTTACTTTCTCCCTCCTCTCATTCTATGGATCTCCTTTCTGTCCTTTCTTGTTGTATTAGTCTACTCTCCATTCCCCTTTATATTTCCTTCCTGACTCTCACTAATTCTGTACTCTTCCTCCCTCGTCTCCTCTCACTCCCTGCCCTGTTCTTCTTCCTGTATGCTATCTTGCCCACTGAATTACTCTGTCTTCCCCTTTCTAACCTCTTTCCCCTTCTCACTCTAATCTCTCCTATCCCCCCTCTTGATTTCATTATTTCCCCCACTTCTCCAACCTCTTTCTCCTGCTCTCTCTTCTTTCACCTTTGTTGCTTTATGTCCTTCCCTTCCTTGACATCTGTCTCCCCTACTAACGCTCTCTTCCCTTCACTCTCCTGTCCTTCCTCTTTACCTCTAGTCTACTCTCAACTTATTCACCCACACTCATATCACCTTCACTCTTTTATTATGCTTCTTTCTCCCGCCATTTTGCTCCACTTCTTCATCCTATCTTACCAACCCTTTCACTTTTAAACACCCTCCCCCTTATCTCTCAACCTCCTCCTCTTTACTAGACATTTTCTTGTTCCCTTTGTCTCCTGCCCCACCTCCAGTGCACCCTTTTGCTCCACTTCTGTTTCCTAACCCTTTCTTCTCTTTTTGCCACAGCCTCCACCAATCCCCTCCCTTTACTCTGTCCCTTTGCTCTTCCTTCCCCTCTTCTCCCCTCGCCATCCGTCTCCATTCTTTTCATCTTCTATAACCTCCCAACCATTCACCTCCTGTCACACTCCCCTCTCTCTGATCTTCCTTGCCCATTTCCCCCCTTCTCCTCCTTTCTTTTGCTGGTGCAGTGCAGCTAGAATACCCTCTTGATCTTCTCTACTATCTTTTAGTTATGATATTTTGTGATCCTTCCAATTCTGAAAGCATTTTTTTAAAGTGTTCTCATACCTACGTCCGGTACTTGGCCAATGGCGGCTGGTAGGGAATGGAGGTGGTGAGTAGGGGGCTGAAAAATATAACTTTTTTTAAATGCACTTACCTTTTACGTCGCCTCTCCTCCTTCTCTACTTTGCGTCACTTCCTGACAACAGTCCAGAAGAAGTTGCAGGAAGCACCCAGGTACACAGCCTTCAATGCAGTTTTTGATTCGTTTGAGCTTTGTGTATCGGTGCTCAGATGGGGACAAGGAGGCTGTGCAACGTGCGCTGAATGTTTGGCCTGGCCAAGACGGACGGCTAAGCAGTCATTCGCAATTAAGTGTGCCCAAACCACTCCTCCTCCTCCTTGAGCCATCAGCCCAACCCGGCAGTAGCAAAAAATAAATTGAAAATGTGGTTATTATTTTATTTTTCCCTTTTTCACTGCTCAAAGAGCAGTTCGGCAATACACAGATCGCTGAACTGCGCGTTTGGACCCTGCAGTTGAGTGTGCTGACAGCGTCTACTGGACAATGATACTGCTGACCAGAGCCACTGGAAATTGGAGTGGCTGAGAGGCGCGTTGAGGCTTGGCGACGCGGCAAAAAGAACGGTGCTGCTGTGGGGGACACCGGGGGAATCAAGAATATCACCGGACCCTCCCGATGATCTATTACCCTTCCTCGCCTCCCGCGCTGACAGTTGTGGTCAGGAGTCCTGGCACTAGCAAGTGAGAGACCGAGGTGAGGGGCTGAAGTGGCGGTGGATTACTGAGAGATCTATTGGCCACTACAGCGACTGCATTGCATTGAGTCCCACAACATTGTCTGCTGAGAGAGCGACAGCACTTGCCTCACTACGCAGTGGCAGCTTTGAGATCAACTGCCATCTGAAGGATTGGGTGTCTGTTGCTTTCTATGAAGAGCTGGGGCCTGCCCACCATTAACGATCCTGCCTGGGGCGGGTCCCGACTTAGCAACGGCTGCTACGCTGGCCTGGCATTTTCTTTGGGGGAATACCCAGCTGACCAACGAGATTGCCTCTCCAAGCGCCCCCCGCTGCTCATAGGGACAAAGTCTGAGGGCCCGCTATCTGTGCAGGACGGAGAGCTGAGCTGATGCTGGAGATGGGGGCCACGAGTCTCTAATGTGCCTTGCGAAAGACCGCGTGACCCGCAATGCTCCTCAGTCTACGATTACACCAGGCCCCTCATTCGACTGCCAGCATGAGCTGATCTAGGCCTCCCCACGGACGCACGTGTGTGTGCGCCTGTGCATGTATGAAAGACTATGTTCACATTTGTGTGTGCTTGTGCATGTCTGTGCGTGTGATGGTTTTGACATCTATTTGGGTGTTTTTGTATTGGAGCATGTGATTCTATGTATGCTTGTGTTTGTGCGCGCAGATGTTTCTGTATGTGTGCTTATGTCTGCTTGTGATGGTGTGTGCATTTATTTGAGTGTTTTTGTATTAGAGCATGGAATTGTATGTGTGCTTGTGCGTGTGGATGTTTCTGTATGTGCGCCCTCTGTTTGTGTATGAGAGTGTGTGTGCACATTTGGTGTGTGCTTGTGCATGTCTGTGCGTGTGATGGTGTGTGTGTGTGCATGTATTTGTGTGTACGTCCTAGGGTATTTTTGTTCTGGAGCATGTGATTGTATGTGTACTTGTGTTTTTATTTTTTTGATAGTTTCTGTATGTGCGTTTGTGCGTGTCTACGTGTATATGAGAGTGAGCTCATTTGTGTATGTCTGTGCACGTGATGGTGTTTGCGTGTGCATGTATTTGGGTGTTTTTGTATTAGAGCATGGGATTTTATGTGTGCTTGTGTTCTTGGATGTTTCTGGCTATGTTCTTGTCAGTGCGCATACGAGAGTGTGTGCTCACATTGGTGTGCACTTGTCTGTGCCTGTGATGGTGTGTGCACGCTGGATTTGTTATTTTCTGGTGGCCGCTGTCCTGTATATTGACTTTGACTGCCTGATGCCTAACCTTAGGATGGCCACCAGTGTACCAGTGTACAGTACAGTCCCCTGCCTGACTCCAAGATGTCTTCCATAGTGGTCCCCTACAAGTTGTTTTACTTCCCTGGGACAACCATTGGACATTGACCAGACCTTTAACCTATCCCCTAACCTACCTACACATCAGGACTTGGAACCTGCGGAACTTCCCCCAGACTGTTGAGACCTAGCGATTTCGCTGATGCCCGCTGCAGCTACCATATAGCTAAAGAGAAGATGGGTTGTGGACTCCCCCTCCCTGCCGTCACCTACCCAGCCGGACCTTGGGCAGATTTTCCCCTCGTCTCTACGTCCTGTCTTCCTCCTACCCCTTTACCCTATGCCCTTACCCTTCCTGCTCCATTCACCTTGTCCCCTATGTTTAAAAAAAAAATCTTTTTATTATTTCAAAAGGAAAAACAAACAAACATGAGATAGGACCATCATCAGTACAAAAAGTCCGACATTCCTTATTAGCGTAAACATCAACAGCGGTCCAGCAATCCAAGGAAGCAAGTATTAAAAGCACAGTTAAGGTCTCACTGCCCCTGGCCTGGGTCTGCCCAGCTGTGATAAGTGCCCTGGTTCTATATTCTAGCACATGGGAAAGTCTGGACTCTAGGTCATTATGCGGCACCTCAGGTAGGTCTGCCCTCATTGTCTAACTACCCCTAACCCCCCGCCCCTGCTGCAGGCGCATCTATCCTAAAAGAGTGAGTGTTGACCAATGGCTATTCTAGTATTCGGGGTGTGTGTAGGCCATCGCATCAATGATTGTCCTTACTATCTTGAGAGCCATGGATGTCGGGAGTCCTTTCCCTCATCAGTCTCCCCAAGCCCAATGAAAGTCACATATTGATGTTCATCCTATTGTCCCCTATATTCTTTAAATGCTTTTCTTGATACTTATGTAACTTTTAACTGATGTAATTTGCAACATTATTGTCCCTCATGTAAAGCGCTCTTATTCCATCGGGTCTAGCCAGCGCTATATAATAACTCATTACTTACATTTGTTCCCATTTAGTACTCTTTCTCCCTTTGCCTACCTCCCTAGCTCTTAGCTCCTTTCCACTCTCCCCTGAATCGCTCACCTTGCCTGCTAGTCTGCCTAGCCCCCTGTCCTTTGTGCCCTTTGACTAAGCACTCCTTCTCCCCTTGTTGGGGAAAGATACAATATTTATACTCTGGAGTCTCAGCATACCTGCCGAGAGAGTCCACTGCGCCAAGGGAGCCACTCACAGCTGAGGTATGGTATGGCACCCCTTGCCAAAGCACTCCCTCTCCCCTTTTTGGGGAAGGATCCAGTATGTAGGCCTTGGAGTCTCAGAGACCCCTCTGAGAGAGTCCACTGCGTAAAGGGAGCCTCCCGCAACAGAGATAGGGAAGTGATACCACTTCTCCTGGGATCACAGCTTTCTGGACTTTAATCGTTGCTTTGACTCGTCTACCGGTTTGTGTACCCGTCGCCCTTCCCCTCCTCTTTCCATGCGATGTCCTCCACCCTCCCCTCCTCTTTCCCGCCTTCATTACCTGTCTACTTCCGAAGGTCCTCCCCCTTCCCCTGAATCTTTCCCCTTGCCTGCTTTTCCCCTTTCGTATTTGTGCTTATTGTTTATCTTGACCTTACAAGTAACTATGTTGCTATGCTCTAATAACTGTGTAACCTTTGTAACGATGTAACCTGTAACCATGAACTGATGCTCATGTAAAGCGCTCCGATACTTCCGGGTCTAGCCAGCGCTATATAAAATCTTTAAAATAAAATTAAAATAAAAACTCCTCCGCCTTAGCGGACGAGCCGCCACTGTACTTGGCAATATGAAAATTTACATAAATAAATGCTTTTAACTCCACAAGCACATAACTTGAAGAACTTTATATCGTGAGTGTTGTGTGTGTGTGTGTGTATGTATATATGTATGTGTGTGTGTGTGTATATATATATATATATATATATATATATATATATATATATATATATATATATATTCACTGAAAAAACCATAGGTTTCACACATGTTATAGTTAGCTGGACATTTCACTCATGCAAAACCATTGAAATTCCCCCGTTATAGTTAGTTCAGTTAACTATAAACTATATCTCGCGCGCCCGCAATGCACTGCTGATGACGTCACATATTACATCACTCATGACATGGTCAGTGACATCACTCATGACATCACTCATGACATCTCAAACGACATCACTGATGGCCTCATCCAGTGAATGTGTGTCTTACTGAAAAAAAAATGTTTTTTATATATCTATATCTAAAGGTTGATGGAAGAATAAATTGGTAAATAAGTGTCTGAATGGATGTTTTTTTTGTAAAAATGATTGCATAACTGACTTATTAAGTGTATCTTAGTGAATACATGTATTAGCGAGTAATGTTTAAATATGTAAATATTTGTATCAGTTTCTCACTTTGTCTATAAGTGGCTGCATGGGTTGGTGAGTAGCTACATGAGTGTGTATATGGGTTATTAGTTTGTTTTTTGAGTCTCCGTATGAGTGTCTGTATGGTTCGGTGAGGGATAATACTTAGCGTATAGATGCATGAATGAGTGACTCACTGTTTGTATGTGTTTTGAAGACAGCATGTGTGCAGAACTGTATGGGTGGATGAGTGTGTGTATGGGTATGTTAGTGAGTGAATGACTGTCTCAATAGTATTCTTATGAGTAACTACATATGTTTTAATCTAGTATATGTGAGCATTGATGTATATAAGTGATTATAGGTGAGAGTGAGAGATTGGACGAGTTCCTGTATAAATAAGTATGTGTTTCTATAAGTGATTGTTTAAGAGAGTAAGTATGTATATGTTTCTGTAAAGTAAGTGTAGTGGTGTCTGCATAGCTGTATATGCAAATAAATGGATGTTTGATAGTTTATTTGCATGTGTGAGTATGTGTGTAAGTAACTATGGATGAGTGTCGGTGTGTAACAGGATGTATAGGTGTAAGAGTACATATGATGAGTGAGTACATGTATGAGTGACTATATAGAACTGTTGGTGAATGAGTGGATGTGTATGTAGATTTTGGAATTACTGAATAGGTTGTTCTAACTGGTATTGGTTTCTATATTTGAATGTGTATATCAAGGGTTATATTACGCTGAGAGGAGGTCTGCCACTCTGTCACAAGGATGATGTCATCAGTGATGTCATTTGAGATGTCATCAGTGATGTCATGAGTGATGTCACTGACCATCTCATGAGTGATGTAATATGTGACGTCATCAGCAGTGCATTGCGGGTGCGAGTTATAGTTAGCTGAATTAACTATAACGGGGAAATTTCAATGGTTTTGTATGAATGAAATGTCCAGCTAACTTTAACATGTGTTTAACCTATGTTTTTTTTCAGTGAATTTCTAAGGTTTTTTAAATGCTAATTCCTAACTATAACGTGGCTGAAACCTATGTTATTTTCAGTGAATTTCGAAAGGTTTTTTAAATTTTAATTCCTAACTATAACATGTCTGAAACCTATGGTTTTTTCAGTGAATTTCGAAGGTTTTGTAAATGATAATTTTAAAATGTATTAATTGTTATATTTTTTTATACTGATTTACTACATTATTTTAAATTATTTATTTTTAGATATTTTATTTTTTAAATTACATTACATATTTTTTATATAAATTGAAAAATAAATGTTTTTAAAAATATTGAAATTGTAATAAATATTTTTTTAATTTATATATATTTTATATAGCAGGCAATGATATCTTATGGAAGGAAATTGAACTTACTGTAAATACGATTAGAATTACTTTTCAGGATCAGTAGTGGGTTGAAAGATGCAGCACTGAGGTCTCTCCTGATAACAGGTGAGTAAATTGGAATTCGTAGTTCGGCTCCCGCCCTACCATAGCAAACAGCAGTGTCCCGGGGTAGGCACCCCGGGACACTGCAGGAGCCGGCCCTGGGGGGTGGCGGTCCCAGGGCCATCGAGGGTTTCAGGAGGGGGGCCGCGCGGCCCCCCTCCCACCTGTTAAAAGCTCCGGGGGTCGTGGTCCCCGGGGCTGGGGGGTCCGTCACGAACCCCCCTATTTTACATATTAGAGCCCCGGGGAGGTGGCGGTCCCCGGGGCGTCAGGGAGGGCTTGAGGCCCCCCCACACAGGTTTTTTTAAAAAAATTTATAAAAATGTAGCAACGGGGTGGCGGTCCCCGGGGCTGCGGGGGGGGCAGTGAGCCCCCCCCCGCATACTTTACAAAAAAGCCCCGGGGGGTGGCGGTCCCCGGGGCTCGGGGAGCCTTAGAGGACCCCCATTATACATATCCAAGCCCCGGGGGTTGGCGGTCTCCGGGGCTGCGGGTTGGCCGTGTGCCCCCTCCGCTATCATAATTACTTTGCCTCGGGGGTGGCGGTCCCCAGGGCAGTGTGGGGGGGGTTTTGGCCCCCCACACTTTGTTTCATTATGCCCCCTGATTTGGGCCCCCTGGGGGCTAATTTGAAAAAAAGCAGACCGGGTTTTTTTTCTTTTCTTGTGGGACCCCCTGAGCAGGCCTAGGGGCTCAGGGTGTTTCTACCCTGCCCCCTTTGCGTGTTTCCACTTTTCTTTTGCTGCTTTCTTGTGCCTCGGTTCTACCGAGGCACAAGATGGCTGCCAACACTTCCTGATTTGGAGTGTTGACAGCCAATTAGCATACAGCTCGTGCTCGGGAAGGTACGCGTACTGTACGCGTACGGTACTTCATCTAAAGATATATCTATGATTTTACTTTTGATTTTCTCAGGAACTACTGAACGGATTTACACCATTTAACAAAAAGGGTAATCTGCGAACCAAACTCTACCTTTTTGCCAAATTTGGTGTAATTCCGTTCAGCCGTTCGGGCTGTAGCCCTGGCTAAAGGTCCTATAGAAAATTGCATGGGGAATACACGTTTTGGGACCCCCTTTTTTCCCGGCCCCCGCTTGACGAATCAACCCCAAACTTTCAGGGAAGGAGCGGATCGGAGCAGGCCATTTTCTTGGAGAATTTCGCGAAGATTCGTCCACTGGCGCCAAAAGATTATTCCAAATAGAATGTTGCAGATTTCCTATGGAAACTAGGTCCTAACTATAACTACCTACTGGCGACCGAGTATAGCAAAAGGAGAAAAATTGAGTGACCATGCAGAATTGGCGGATGTCCTACAGATTGATTAAGTCAAGTTAAGTATGACTATTATTTCTATTTATATCCTTGATATTATCTCCCTCTATGTATGATAGTTCTTTTTAAATGACATTGTAATGAATGGCAATGTTACGTACAAGTCAATAAAACAGTATTTTGTGAGGTGCCAAAACCCACAGGCATTCTTAAACCAATTTTTCCATCCTAGTCCGGTCATTCAGAACGGGAGTTTTCGAACCCTCCTTCAAGCCATTGCTTGATTGAGTTTTCGTAATCCAGCTGAGAATTCCACAAGCTGTGGGAGACTGAGCAGAACCTTGTGAGCTAGCAATAAATGTAAATCATTTATGATGACAGCCACAGGGGGTGGGGGGGGATTAAGAGGGTGAGTGCAGTGCATTTTATCTTAAAGGCCTTGCTGCAAGTGTTCAGTACCCCTATAGCATCCATATTAGGCAGAACCAGCACTTTTTGTGGTTTGCTTTACAGGTACTGACTAGCAGGAATCTTAACATGCTAGAGGTGTAAAATTTGTTACGTATATAGTTGACCAAAGACATTTGGGAAATAGAGATGGTGCCAAAAGTTTTTACGTGAAATTTGAAAGGTATTTGTAATTCTAGATTCAGCATTTTTTTCTAAAATAATATTCTATTTTCGGGCTTTGACTCATTCAGGCTCAAACTACCAGTGGTAATTGATTGCTAGATTTCAAACGTAACGTTGACTTCCAACAAGACTAATATAAAGGCTGAGTATATACATTGAAAAACCATGGAGAAAGATCGGAGCCATGTGGTATTCCGTTTTAAACATTGATGCTTTTAGCTCTTATAAAACCACTATTATAGATATCTTGTTAAATAGAGATACTTGACACCCTTGTCAGATCTCTTGACCTAATAAAAATGGGATGGTAAAGGGTGTTCAAAGTCTCCGAAAGGTATAATAGCCTGAATGAACCTGATCTCCAGTATCCGTGATGTTGTAAATGGCTATCTGAAAGTCAACGAGGGCTGTCACTTTACCCCATGTGGGGACACCCCATTGGTTGTTCCTAATGAGTTAACTTTACTCAAAATGTCTCTCGAGTTACAAAGTGAATGACACATCCCACAGAAATGTTTAGCTGGAAGAGATTTTGAAAATGTGTCCATTGTTGCTGCGGTCTAGAGCATCTAGGGAAAGCAGCAATGAGCTTGGAAGGACTACACCCGCTCACCTTTTAGTATGTATTTAACAGTTAAATTACTGGGTGATAGGAATGACATAGAGTCTCATTGGTGTTTACCAAACTATGTTTGGCCTAACATTGGCTGCTTCTGTGAGTTCAGTGAAACACATCTAGAGCCTTCCCAATTCAGTAATATCCTCTACAAGTATTGCCACTGTGCTAGATTTATGACTGTCTGTTAGAATCTATGTGGAATGTTTGTAATTAGAATTGCCATAGCAATAAAACATAGTATTCTGTGTGTCTTATAGATTTTACTTTTTGCCTTTTCCTTACCTCAAAGCGAGGGTAATTTCCCCTACTACCTAAATGAAATCTCATATAGTTTTCTTACTTCATGTGAAGTTTTCTGTTTCCTCTAGATGTTCTGAAGTTTAATATATCAGGCAATAAATACATATTTGAACGAGTGATAGTATCAAAGCATCGGACAATAGAAATGTTTGTGTTACAGCTGTGTCATACTGTAGGGTAATGTGTATAACTGTCATTTATTAAAATATAGACCTTTCTGCCGGAATAAGCGATGTCACAGAAGACACCCCCTTTTATAAAAGAAGTGGAAGATGAAAAATGCAATTCTCGACCAGAAAATCCACAGACCATTACACCTGTCAACGAAGATCCCCTTCAGAACTTGCAGTTGGCGTCGCAAGAGGTGCTCGAAAAAGCCCAGCAAAATGGAAGATCAAGATGTCCAAAATGCACTGCCTCTCGGATGTTCTATTGCTACACGTGTTATGTCCCAGTTGAAGCTGTTCCAACAGGAGATCTCCCCAGGGTGAAGGTTGGTACTCCTAAATAATCCTTCTTTGTGCAATACTCGTGTAAGGATGTGAGAAGTTTCTGTTTTGAACACCCAACCAGAATTCCCCATCAGAACCCAAACCTGAATTGCCGTACTCCATAATGACTATTTGTGTTACCTAAAAAAAAAAACATATCACTCTGGATATCTGGCACACCACGGTTGTGAAAACTCGTTCTCATTTGGGAGTGAATTAGAATGTACTAAATAATTATACTTATGCGTTTGTTAGTAATAATTTGTCTAGATTCCTTCTAAGGAGTTTTCTGCTTGCTTGCAGAACAATAGTTTCTCTGTTTTCTATTTCAATAAAGTATATAATGCAAGCATGGTATTAATAGGAATTAAAGTCATGTCAGCTCACAGTGAAGAGAACATCTTTGTATTTCAATTCCTACCCTTATAAAAAGCATTACATATGCCACAAATTAAATGGCTGGTAGCTTTTGCGTTTACGAGAGGACAAAGAACATAGCTGCTCTCTACTTTCTCTCAGGCTAATTAACTTTTCTGGGTTTCTCTACGCAGATTGCATTTCGAAACAGATGCTTTTTCTTTAGGGGTTATTGTAAAACTACTAGCTACAAGTTCCAAATTCTTATTTGGCTAATTTAAACCATGCTTACGTAAATCTTGGATAAATTGGCAGCAGCTAGAAAAAGGAAAAGTGGCTTTTTGCCTTATTATATAAAAATTTTTTTTTACTTTGCATAACATTTTGTTATTACAGCTTCCATTTAAGATTGACATTATTAAGCACCCTAATGAGACCGATGGGAAGAGTACTGCTGCTCATGCTAAACTGCTAGCACACGAGGATGTGACCGTTTACACGTATCCGTGCATTCCAGAATATGAAGACCAAAAACATGAAGTAAGTGTGTTGCGCCCTTCAATAGTTTCTGTTGCCTAAAATAAGGAGGGTCATCCCATCCATAACAGTGTGTCCAAATGTGTTACTGGGTGTGCATAATATAATGCTTCCATAATTCTCCAATTATTTTCGTCAGATTTTTTTTCATCTCACAGATAGGCGTTTTAACCGCTTTCTTCCCAAAGTAATCCAACTGTGCCATTTGTGTGGGATTAAATTCTAGAAATTGGAACACAACTTTTGTTGTACAGCTAAACACATAACGTCGAACAGGACTGTAACATTTATGCCTTCAATTGTCATAGGGATGGTTTGCTTTTGGTTATCTGCTTGGGTCACTGACCACTTGCTCCACTTACTTCAGCTGCAGCTATGAGAAGTTTGTACTCCTTGACAATGTCTTCTTGCCTTCTTTTTGTAGTAATGTTAGCATGCTAAATGTTTCCTATGTAACAGAACACCAGATGTGTCATCAAGGAGTTCCATACTTATTTATGTCTATTGCTGTTGTGGTGCCTGGCCTAAGGTTTCACAGGGTTGTTGCTGATTAAACTTTCTTTGCTCTTAGGTCATTTACCTGCCTCCATGAATCTTTCCCCACAATTTTCTTATCTATAGATCACATTTTTCAGAGGATGCGGCTGAACAAGATGGCTGATCGGACATTCTGAGGGGGTAATTACGAGTTTGGCGGTCTATAGGACCACCAAACCCTCAGTGGATACCTCCGCACCAGCAGTCTGACTGCCCTATTTCGAGTTCAGTATTCAAACCGCCGCAGTTCCACTGCAACTTCTAGGGACCTTTTTAAAAGGCATCACCAAAGGACCGCCCACCAGACAACGAGAGAACTTGTAATCTGGCGGGTGGCTGGCAGTGGACTTTGGTGGTGTGGAAGGGTGTTGGCCGAAGTCATAATCAGGCCCTATGTACGAGCTCCGCTAGACGTCCTGCCTTATCCTTCGGAATCCTGTGCTTCCCCCCTGCTGATTTATTCATGGATGGTTTGCCCCAGGCATGAGCCGACTGTCTTAGTCCACTGATGCCACTGGGGAGTGACAGCTTGTAGCGATATACCCGAAGTCGGCCTGTGTCCGCATCTGAGCTGCCCTATGGCAGCTGCTGTGAAGAGGCGACGGAAAGTGTCTCACCTCAGTGTGCTGGATTTAGGGCCCTATCAGACACATCGAGCTCTGCTGTCAGCAGCTGGAAACTGCCCGGAGCCAGAGACGCAGGGCCAACAGGGGCGGCTATCACCCCATTTATTATGCGGTTGTTCCCCTTCTGAGACTATGCAGATTCTCCTGCTCTCACCCCGGCGAACCATCAGAGAAAGACTTCTCGTCCCTGCCTGGTCCCTGTGTTGTCTCTGGGCAGCCCGGAATGGCTACAGGACAGCTGGAGATGGGTGACAACCTTGGCCTGGACTGTCTGGGGTGCAGCAAAGATGGAGGGGGAGTGTGGCAGAAGGTAGGCTGCAACACGTTAGCTCCCGGGCCCACCTTACATTATGGATGCACCAGGCGGTGGGTGAGTCCTGACCCAAGGCCTTTTGTTTCATGGACTGGCGAATTGTCCCCAGCCACCCCTTCCATGTGGTGGGAGACATAAGGAGGTGACACACGGCAAGCCGATCCACACACTAAATGGGTGGCTACCCCGACTAGAGACACTGCAGCAAGGGTCCGGCAGAACTCTCACCTCGAAGTGACATTGCTGCAGGTATCCGAGGAGGTGGCACTGCTTGGGAGGCGATGGAGCCTGACCTGACAGCTGGGCCTGGACCTAGATGGTGACAGTGTTGTTCTGGGATGAAGCAGTTATAGGGGCAAAGGATGCCCCGGGTCTTGCTTGGTGGGGTAGATCGAGGAGTGGTCGCACCCTGGGCCATGCACTAGTTGGAAGAAGGGACTCTTGCCTGTGCATAGAACCCCTCCCCCACCTCCTATCCTCAAAGGGGGAACTGGACTGTCTTATACCCACTTCGCCAGGCTGAAGCCTAGACTTTTGGTTGGGGGGTAGAGCGGCCCTGGAGGTAATTGTGTGATCCTAGGAGGGATTATACCCTTCACTCTTTGCGGCCGTGTCTGGGATGCAGGTGTCACCAAAAGGTGTTTCACCACTGAAACCCCTGGAAGCTTCTAGAAAGGCTGGACTGGCGCTGTGAGGGGTCGCGATAGGGCTTCACACACGAAACAGCGGACCAAAAAGGACAGGTACACGGAATCTGGAGGTGGCCTCACATGTCTGAAAAGGGATGAGGGTGTGACACGATCCCAGACGCAAAACATTGTCTATAGTGCCGAGATACTAACAGCCATTGTGCAACTACAACACACCTTGGAACAGAAAATGGATGCAGTATCCATTGGTGTGAATCTCTTGGGAGCGGACCTACACAAGGTGAACGAGTGCACTCCAGAGGTGGAGCATCTAGTGGTAGGGATCACTAAGAAAAGAGGAGAGTTAAGGACGATTGTCCCCACCCTCACCAACCAAGCTGGGTCCCTGAATTCGCTCATGGAAGACGCGGAAGGTAGAGTGCAGAGATTCATCCTCCGATTAGTGGGTTTCCCAGGGGGAGGGAACAGGGGACAGCGCCAGAACAGTTCCTGTAGGGTTTGCTCAAGGCCTTGCTCCGGCCAGATTAACTCTCCCCACTATTTGTCATAGAGCGAGCCCACCGAGCACTAGCAACTAGAATTTCCCCCCCCCCCCCCCCCCCCCCCGTGTAGAGACTAGGGCGATGAGTGCTTGGATCCTAAATTATCGTGCCAGAGACACTGTCCTGAAATGGGCTCGGACACAGGTATATATCCAGTATGAAGGCCGAAATTCAGTATTTTCCCTGTCTACACTAGAAGCGTGAGGCTAGCTAGGAAAAATCTTTCCTGGTTGTGAAGTAGAAACTGGAAAAGCTAAACATCTGTTACATGTTACTATTCCCAGCGAAACTTTGTGTGGTGTATGAGGGCCATACACACTTTTTTGGTGGGCTGGAGGAGGTGTGGGACTGGCTTGACTGGGTTGGTCAGAGTGGTGGCACTGATTCGTGGTCCCACTGAGAGCATAGCTCTGGTAGCAGAAACCGACCAACTGCTCCGGAGGAGAGGCGCAGATGGGGAACCCTGGTGCACTCGGCCACTCTAGACCATGGGCTGGGTGCAATGGCTGGCAGTGGGAGCACTGATGGAGATGATTCGGCTACGCTGGGGAACTGACCTGCATGAGTATGGACAGCTTGATGCTCCATCCACACTGCTACATGAGTAGTCAGTTACTCGGTTTTAAATGTATCTGCACCTTATGGTACTGTTTACATTGGGGCAGCGATGGGATAGTGCACCTTAGTACATCACTCACCTGCATTTGGACCTAGACTCGGACGAATCGCTGCATAAATTGGTCGCAGACCTCTAACCTTTTGGCGTCGCAGGTGCGTGACCCCGGAACCGGCCGCATACAGGTCCGAGCTTAAAGGAGGTACTGGGTCTACCGGGTGGAGGGAAACTAGCATGGGTAGCACATCAGGGATGCACTCCGAAGAATAAGTAGTACGACTTTATGGACGAACCCAGAGGAAGCGTGTACTGGAATAACAAGAATGAACTGGTTAGGTGCTATAGGGTGGGTAGACCTGCTTAGTTAGAGTCTTTCTTGGATGATATTCAACCGGCACTAACCAAGAAACTATTTGTACAATTCAGATATGGATCTCTTTCCCTGCGTGCATTTTCCAATAAATGGTCAGGCGCCACCTTTTTACGGTGCCCTGCCTGTAGCTGTGAGGTGGAGACAGAATGTCATGGTTTTTTTCAGTCCGGGCTATAAAAAAGCCAGGCTTTAATGGCTGATCCAATTGTGCAGAAATTTAGGGCCCAAGCATTGTGAAGACGTATTTAGAATCCTGAATTATAACACTCATAAGCCAATTGTATATGCAGTGTCGTGCTTTTTAATCTCTATGAGGCGTGCGCACAAGTTCTTTTTGAACACCTACTTATGGTCCTAGGTTGATGCACCTTTCTTTTCCCGTCTGGGATATCTCCCATTTTAACTCAATTCATCTAAGTTAACCTAGTTTTTAATTGGTTCTTAGTTGTTCTTAATTTTATGGGAGCAGTGATTTTTAACTCAAATGTATTTTATAAGGGGAATTATTTTCATTCTGCAGGTTGCTCCTGGGTAGCAGCAGGCAGGTGATGGTGGTGGTGGGCAAATGGTGTAACCAACTAAGGACCGTTTGGAGTTAATAGACTGTACACTCTGACAAAAACTTTAACTCTGTTTATTTATTACTTGGGTTGTACATTTTTATTATTATTGTTTTAATCTATCGTACATTTATTGCACGTGCACGTTTATGGTCTATTGACCGAAATAAAGTTTTCAAAGAAGATATTATTTCAGCCGGCCACAACAGAAGGGACCATGACTGGTCGGAAGCGTACCATGAAAAAAACTCTTGGGAGAACCGAGCACAAAACTTATACCTTAGCGTTGAAAAGATTAACTGACACCTGGTCACAGACTCGTAGCTGCTATTTGATAATCAAAAAGTAAAAAGCCTGAACCAATGACACAACAAGTGTGTGGTAAAGCCGCAACAAGACACCAGCCTTTTTACACGCCATTCACACACCTTTCATTTGTGACACATGCAAGACTATTCCCACTGCCAGCTGTGGGCCCAGCACTTTACAACACTTACATCAACGGGCAGCGCCATTCAAGGGCCCTTCACTTTCATACGCCCAAATGCCTGACACCTCAACCACACTGGCGTTTGGCTATACGTGAGTACAAACGGCAAGTCACTACTTACACAAAGCCAGTCCACCCACTCTGCCAGCCAATGGCCAGTCCACGCACTCTGCCATCCAAATGCCTGTCCAAACACACCACCAGCCAAGCGCCAGTCGACGCACACCACCAGCCAAGCACCAGTCCACGCACACCGAAAGCCAAGCGCCAGTCCACGCACCCCACCTGTAGGGGACAGTCCACGCACCCTGCCAGCCAAGCGCCAGTCTACACACACCGCCAGCCAAGCTCCAGTCCACAAACACCGCCAGCCAAGCCCCAGTCCACTCACACTGCCATGACATTTTTAATGCAAAAAAGAAAACACAAACCAATTGGCAATAGATACAAAACTATAACTACTAGCACAATTGCTCTAACTAAATACATCACACTAATACCAACCATAAATCTGAACAAAAAATATAAAACGATACAGACCAGTCAGTTTACTTTAACACTCACATTTACAACCAAAAACTCTGTTGCGTGTGGTGCAATTTATAACATGTGGGGGCACACAGCCCAGGATTAGAAGGACAATAGGGGCAGTATAACCGACTCTCCTTTCACACATCTCTTCGGGCACAGACTCTACATTTCTTACTGTGAAAGTCTTTTTGTTTGGCCGTGGGAGGAAAAAGATCAGGAAAGTGTTGATCTTTCAATCTAGCCACTTCCTCCACCACAGTTTCCAGCGGTGTGAAATTTAATAAAATATCCACTTGCCCATGGGGCAGGTTGCTTCATAAATCTACTTGTCCTGTAACAAATTCCACTTGCCGCTTTAGTGACGTAGTACAGCGACAAATTCAATACTAATAATACATTCTTTCAATTAATGAACCATTAATACAAGTGTGAACAGTTTTAACATATGGGCAAAAATATTATCTTAACTGCTGACAGTGTCCTTCCCTGTTACATAATGTGGTACTGCAAACTGGCAGCGAAAGGGTTTCTGCTGCAGGGGGTTGGGTCGACTTGTCTCAAGGACAAAATACACATGAAAACTTGTTGCCCTTGACCCTAAACAATGTGTCCTGGGCTATTGGAATTCTACTTCCCTGCTGCTTCTCTGGGAACTCCTGCCTGTTCCACTAAAACAAAGCTGCCTATCAGAGACTGCTTAAACTGAACAAATGTCATCTTTGATTTGGAGAACAATCCTTAAATACAACAAAGACTTTGTAGCTTCCTAAATGGGATAAATGGATAGCCAACTTCTTATAACAAACTTACGACTAACGAACAGCAGTGTAAGGTTTCTACCTCTGATCTACTCGATCTACACCACACATGTGCTTATGGTAGTCTAAAATGCACACAAATTTGTGCACTTCAGCACCTGTTCCCACACCGTCACAGGTGATGAGCTTTCATCATGAATGGTAGTTAGCATATAGACATCTCTCCAGTCATAATATTTCAAAGCTATAAGTTAATCACCTGTGCAAGGCACTGCACTGTCCCTTTTGGGTAACCTTTACAGTTAGAGCGGATTGTGCCACGAGCAACAGTGTCAATTTTGAACAATTTCCTTAACAATGTAACACCAGTGTAAAGTTATCTACATTATACATGGTGACCTTTGTTAAAAAGTCCTCTAACCAGTTCCCACACAATTTTCTCTGTAACTCCGAAAGTGGACTGACAATCAGGGGGATCAATACTGGAATCTCTACCAATGTACACACTGAAATTATAGACTTATCCAGTACTACTCTTAGACAGCATATACATCTCAATGCCACAATGTGCCCTCTTCCTATTGATGTGCTGCCTAAAAACCAATCTGCCCTTGAACAGGACCAAAGACTCATCCACAGCTATTTATTTCCCTGGCCATAGATCACTGAAAATCGATCTACAAAGTGATCAAGGACAGGCTGAACCTTAAAAAGACTGTCACAATCAGGGTGATAATGTGGCAACACTATAGCGTTATCAAAAAACTGCAACATCCGAAGAAGCCGCAAATACCGATTAGGACTCATGGCTTCAAGAAATATAGCTGTTGCCATCAAGGGATCAGTAGACCAAATATGAAGACAGCAATGGCTTCCTTATCAGGCCCATCAAAAAAGTTGAATCTAAGAACTTCTAGATTAGTGGGAGTCCACCGGGTAGCTCTAGAGTGGCGCTTAAGTCTGGCACTGTTGTCCCTCAAATCCTGTTCAGCTTACAAATCAGTCTGCTCAACAATCTCAGCCAAACATACATCCTCCATAAACAACTAAAATAAATGTAGAGGCAAAAAACTTTTCACAATTCACTCTACACCCTGCAATACCAATAAAAGCAGCGATCACCGGCTGCATCATGTTTGGGCCAACCCAGAGTCCAGCACTTCCAATGGGAAGCCTTGCTGCCCTGGGGTGAAATCCAGATGCCTCCTACTGCACTATCTGCACATCATTGTCCTCCTCTAAAACAGGCACTTCATCCGCACTGAGAGTAGCTTCATCTTCACTGAGAGTAGCTTCATTGTCAGATAATTCCTCTCAGACAGAAAATTTGCTGCCAGAATCCTGGTCTTCCTTCTCTGCGTCCGTCTCAAAATCATGGTCAGAAGAAGGCTCGAAGTATGCCAACAACCTGCTGAGCCGTCATCCTGCAGCTAGCCATAATTCTTAGTTATACAAGTAACTTGCGCAAACAAGTCAACAGTACCCAATACTGTGTTAAAAAAAGTAATAAAGTGTGGATTTATAAAACAAAAAATAAAACTTCTCGCATATAGCTGTTGCAAGGTAAAGTCAATCAATACAAAGCACACAAAGACCTTCATCCTGTAAAACAATACCACTCACTTGCCAGAGACTGCCAGACTTGCCAGCACCTACTTTTCACAGACACAGCAAACCCCGATACCCCACAAGAAAAGAAAACTAAAGAAAATTATACACAAGGCAAAACAATATCCATATGCATAAATACAAGGAAAATGGCACACACATTCAAAGAGAAGCCAAATAGGCTGCTATTATTACAACATTTCTAATAAACACATTCATGAAGGTCATTGATACTCATTTGTAATAAACAATATAAAAAAAGTTTCCTTACCAACCACCAGCAACCACACATTTTCCAGCTCTACCAGTGCCAAAACCGCAAGCGCAAGTTACACCAAAGTAAAACAAAAGCTTTGCACTAAAATGAAAAGGAGAACAAAAGGTTATGATCACAAATATTAGCAAAACGCCCAGACGATCAGCCAATGTTCATTTAACACACATTTCCCTGGTGGTTTATTGACTTCTGCCCCCCCCCCACACTTGGGGGCACATAGGCTTATAAATACAAGGAAACAGCCAGAATATTCATCCCCAAAAAGGGGAGTGACTCTTCCCTAAGAGGCCACACTATAAAACATTTTGTGCCATAAACCATAACATCCCTGGTGGTCTAGCGGCTTTTGGGGCAGATGGGCCTAAAAAGATAAGGCCGATCTGCTCCAAGGAGGGCAAACATGGACAAAACATTCACCCTCAAAAGGTGAGTGACCCTTGCCCATGGGGCCACTCCCTAAAACCTTTTGCACCATATCCCAAAAATATAAGACTGATCTGCCCAACAGGCCAAAACATTCACCCCTAAATGGAGGGTGACCCTTGCCCTACGGGCCACTCCCCAATTATTTTTAACTACATACAAAAAAATCCCTTATGGTCTAATGGTTTCGACCTCCTTGGGTGCAGATGGGCCTAAAAATGTAAGGACGATCTGCCCCCAAGGGGAGCAGAAATAGCCAAAACATGAATCCCTAAAATGGGAGTGACACATGATCAAAAGACCACTCCCCAATACATTTTTAATTGCATACAAAAAAATCCCTGGTGGTCTAATGACGTCTGCCCCCCCACCCCTCCCTTGGTGGCATATGGACCTAAAAATATTAGGCCAATCTGCCCCCAAGCGGGACAGAAATAGCCGAAACATTCATCCCCAAAAGAGGAACAGTCCTTGCCCATGGTATCTCTCCCCATAATTATTAAAAAATGAATCCTTAGCGCCTTGTGGATTTTGACCCAAGATCAGCCGAAAAAAACAGCCTATCTAGCCCCAGGGGGGCTTAAATATGGAAAAAGGAAATTGCCCTCTGGAAACGACCCTTGCTCAAGGGGTCTCTCCAAAAATGTGTAAAAATTAAATTCCCTGGTGCCTAGTGGGTTGTGCCACCCCCGCCCCCGGTGTGGCTGATAGTCCTAAAAAACGGCCAAATCAGTCCGGGGGAGGAGGTACAAAACACAGCTGCAACCGCCCCTGTCGTAGATTGGAGTGTGCTAGATTGTGGTAGAATCGAGCAGATTTGGGTATATTGGAGTGGAGTGGGGTACAGTGTAGTAGGTTGGAGTGGGGTTATTTCCCAAAGTGGCTATAATTTATCAATCAATGTCCTTGATAGCAGTATACAGAACATTGGTAAAGTAATTCGTTTCAGGAGCATAATCAATAAAGCGTCCAGTAAATCTAGTCCTGAACATGATAAACATGTTAATTATTTTTAATATAAGTATGAAGCGTTCCGTTAGTCCACTGTTTTCTTTGACATAATGTTTTTATAGTGCATTACATGCTTAACTTTAATTACTTTATTCGGATAAAAGCATATCCATAAAAGAACATGCTCGTACAATAATACGTCATAGCACACAAATTCATAATATTCATAAAAAGAAAGTGTATATAAATTCAATACAGAGCTGAACAATTAAAATACAATTATGCAGTGTTCATCGAGATACGCGCTTGAGTGGCAGTTTTCGAAAAGGCTCCCACATGAAATATTAACTCTTTGTCTCCTAAATTAAGACGGGTCCATATGCATCTCTGTGATGAACGTATGAGTGCTTCTCAAAAAGAAGGAATTTAGAGTAGTTTAGTATATTGGATGTAATACTTACAAAAGAATAAAAAATGTAATCAAGTTTGGCCTGAGCGTCCATCAAATGGGCAGGGAACAAGATCAAGTTTGATTTGAAAGCCCAGGGGAAAACCATAATAAATACTTCAGTGCCTGCCCTTAGACCAAAGAGAAGATAGCGCTCCCAGCGGTCCATGAGTTTAGTCAGATAGCTAGCCAGTTGTTGATCATTCTCGATATTCAGAAACATGCTACTCTAGATTTACTAGACTTCCTGTCCTCTCTATAACACCTGTACAGGGCCGCCCTGTGATCTTCTTCTTTTTTTTATTTACAATGTCTAACTCTTTAGGGATATCAAAGACATGTTTGTAATTATTCCTACGTACACTAGTTCTCACCTCTGCTTGAACTGGGATGTCCATATGGTTAAAAAAAATCAAAAATAGTTGATACACTTTTGGCGCGCTACACAATTCTTCACTTTTCTGAGTTCACTTTTTTTAGTTAATTTTTTTAGTTCACTTTTTTTCAGCTCACATTTTCAGTTCTATTAGAAGCATGACATTTTTTTCGTTTCATTACAATAGTTACCTATATCAATAGCACGGTGAATATGTTGGAGGTTCTTCTACCCCTCCAATCATTGATTCTTCTTGTTAATTTTTAGAGAATGATTCCCCTGAAGAAGGGTTTCGACCCGAAATGCATCAGGATTATGGGAATATTGTTCATTAACACCTTCAATGCTACAGTGTATTTTTCTCCTATGCTGACGATCCTTATTTCCCATTGTTCATGACAAGGCCAGCTCGTCATAAGCACAGCTCCAGTGGAACTGCATGACGAGCTGACCTTGTCATTAGCATCAAAGAGGTTAAATGAATGGAGAATGTTTCACACGAGAATTGTTTTGAAGCCAATTCCATGATCTTTCAAAGTTCACATGTGTGATGCAACATTGTGATTCATAAAAAGATTTTCAGATAAACTCTTAAATAAATATTTTTCATTGGAAGGATTGAATTATTTTTAGAACTTCACAGGAAGGGTTGCCAACCCAAAGGAGTGCTAAGTGGGGACGTTCTTTATGGTTTACACAGCGCTTTGTTTGATTATGTCTATACCTTTCTCACATGTGAGGCAGTCTGCTACAATTTCTCCGGTGAGAAACGCCGCTTTATTTTTCCATATGGCTAACCAAAATAAAGCAGAGCGCACTCTAATATAGTCTTCAACGTAATGTAACTTTAGTTCACTGAGGCACACTTATTGAGATGAAGAGATTGGGACTCCCAGGGGCTTAAGGCAGAACCTATTCTTTTCATACTGGATATTATTTCAGTTGGAAATGTCCCATACCTCAGCGCTATGGGTTGCAGTAGGTGTACACTGAGTTTTACAATTTTTGAAAATAGATAACATAGCCCCCACCCCTCCGGGGTTGGGGAAGATTAAGTACTGTATTAATTGATTTGGAAAACTCATTCCTGCAACATGCGGTGTGATCTGTCTACAAACCATTTGCGGCAAAAAACAGCCCCAAGTAGAGAAATGTGCTTGTGTATTGTAAAACTCTGGTTACCAACAGAAATGACATTTAATGAGTGCTTCTTCGGGCCACAGGCCATTATAAAGGATTTTTTAAAATTGGTACATACATCTAAGGAGGTCATAAAATCCACAAAGTCCTGTACTAAAAGACGCAGGGCTTTGAGAGTGTGGGCCATTCAAGACCTTTCCAATTCGGCAAAATCCTTAGGCTTCACCCTAGATAAAGACTTGTCAATGAAGGATCACATCAACAACTCAGCCATAGGAGCGATTTACACACTAAAACGCCTTAAAAAAGTCAAACCGTTCATTCCCTCGTATGATTGCAAATGGGTTGTTCAATCTCTGGTCCTCTCCAAACTCCAAACTTGACTATGGGAATGCTATCCTCACAGGGACCCCTAAATCGCACCTCGCTCCCCTAAGATCAGTATTAAACATGACAGCCAGGCTCATAACCGATATTAAACGGTATGATCACATCAGACCTGCACTCAATACCCTCAATGGCTTCCCATCGAAGGAAGATGCAATTAGAAGACTGTCTGTATCATCCACAAAGCCATTCACTTACACACCCCTGACTGTTTAGATAAGAAACTCACAAAAGCAGAAAGAACCAAATCACTGAAAAGCTCCAACACACTTCTTCTCGTTCATCCCCAACTGGGTATATACCCAGGCTCACTTTTTTTTGGGTAATGCTCCCAGCATAAGGAACTCTCTCCCGAGAGATCTACGAAGCAACGCCTCCTTCACTATCTTCATAAGAGACATACAATGCCATCTCCTCAACAAATACTGGAACAGATAAGCAATTCTTGAACTCGGTTCTATTAGTCTTTCTTTGACCCCCTTGAACAGTTGGCTGTTTACTTCTGTTTGCCTCTTTTGCCTACAAGGCCGTTCTCTCACTGGACCCATAATTTGCGACCACCCTCAGGACTAAACTTCTGTTCTGTGTACATATTGTATTCCACCCGTACTGCCTGATATTTTTTATGTGTACTTATTGTTGTTTGTACTTGAACTCAAGATTGTTGCGCGTCATATACTTAGTGACTGTATTATTGCCTTGCTATTGATTCTGTAAAGTGCTCCGATACCTTTGGGTGTAGCTAGCGCTATATAAAACTTATAAATAAATAAAAAAATTATAAATAAATAAAATAAGACTGCATTGTCAGCATATAATAGGGATCGGAGTTTTAGCCATTACCTCTTGGGAGGTCTTTAGTAAGCGTAGTTAAAAATATATGTAAATTATTAATATACAGAATAAAAAGTAATGGAGCGAAAACGCACCCCTACCTTACCCCTCTAAAAACGCCAATATCATTAGAGACTTACCCATGCAAGTTGATTTTGATCCTGGCATTCAAATCTCTATGCAAATACGCTAAAACATGTACTAGTGTCTCATCAATTCCTCTTTCAAAAAGGATAGACCAGAGTCGGGATCAACTAACAAAATCGAAAGCAGAGGTTAAGTCCATAAAAGCCAGATATATCGATGAGTGCTAGGAAATAGTATAGTTCACAATTATTAAATGTAGGTTAAGACACGGTGCTATTGTGCCCACGTTATTTCTAAAACCAAGTTGGCAGGTATGCAGAATTGAATTCTCCTCTGCTTAGGTTTTAATCTTGTTATACAGAACGCTGCCTAGAATTTTCAGCGTGGTGTCTATCAGAGAAATGGGTCTGTAGCAACCTGGTCACCCATTTAAAAATTGGTACAGTAATAGAAGTTAACCATGTGCTTGGTGATGGGGAACAGACTAAGTTATTAAAAACATTAAGCAAAAGCAGGGCACAGATATTGGGTTTGTGTTTAATAAGGTCTATGGGCACCCCATCGGGGCAAGGGGCTTTATTGCCCAGGCTCTGATATATGGCTTTCTCCACTTAGGACAGGGACATTGTTACTCCTTTGGGAGTGAGCAACTTGGGTGAATCCTTGTCACGTGGGGAGCTATGTATGTCACAGAAAAGTGTGCTTTCCATACTTCACTAGTTATGTTACAACTAATTGGTGTTAGCGTCTATCTCATCGCTTGCATGCCTTTTATAGCAGCCCAGAAGAGTTTGACGCTCTTTAGACTCGCTGCACTAGCAAGTGAATCCATTGTTCGACCTTCCTTAAAGAGGTGACCAACTTGTATTTTTTACCTAGCATCTGCACCGTTTGGTGGCACCTTGGTTTTGCCGACAGGGCCTTGCATAACTGCCGGTTTACTGCTGAACATTCATGGATAAACCATCTAGGGCTATGAGATATAGAATGGGCAGGTTTCATTAATTCAATTTTAATAATCGAGCAGAGATTAGTGAATGCAGTGATTACATCAAGATTTGATTCCTGTGTGTCAAACAAACCTTATATAAAGCAAGATTCTCCCTGACCACTTTATAAAACAATTCCGTAGAATCAACTCCTCGCCACACCAATCTTAGATTATCTGTTGAGGGGCCCAAATTCCTTGCGGCACACTCAGTTTTATACTCGGGCCTCGGGCACAGTTTAAATACTACTTCAATCTGGTTATGATCGCCATAAAGTGTAGCAACAACTTTAGCATGCAATAAAAAATCCTCTAAATTATTGGGAACGTATGTTCTGAAGTTTAATTATCTATTTATTTATCTTTTACAGAGTTTTATATGGCGCAAACTTGACCCGAATCGTGTATCAGAGCTCCTTACATAGCACCAGTTGAATTACATGAGGACACATTCATTTTTGTTAGGCACGGGGAGATTAAGTGATTTGCCCTGAATCGCAGGATGTTATGTGTCAATGCCGAGACTCGAACCCAGTTCCCCAGATTCGAGGTTTACCCCCCTAGCCGTTAGGCCAACCCCTCTCCCCATTATTATTATTAAGAGCAGCAACATCAATAACGTTGCTCAAAATCAAATGTTCCATCAGCTCTGCGCCCCTAGTTCAAGTTTGTGCTCTACTAAGATTGCTAAAAAAAAGAGTCCAGGTAAGCAAGTTTGGCATTAAAATCACCTCATAAACAAATGCCTGCTGTGTTGTCAAACCCCTTTGATCTCCTTAGGATGATGATATCGTCAAAAAGGTTGATAAAGTTAGTATTAGGAGTACTATAAAAATCATTGTTATAAAAATTGATCAAATACAAAGTCACACCCCTTTTATATCTTATGGCCTGAGATTTACCATTATGAGTTGGTAAAGCCTTAACACAGCCCCCCCTGTGATGTTCACTCATATGGATAGACCAACGGAGGCCCGACTGGATTTGGGTAATGAGGCCAGAGTGTTGTTTCTGGAAGAATTAAAATATGATATTGCCTGATTTACTCCAGCCAGTCAGCTAAAACTATCGTTGAATGTAAGCCGGCCATGTTACAGCTGAGTATTTTCAGGATCTGGTAGGCCCCACTATAACAATGGGGTAGGCCCCACTATAACAATTTGAGCATGAGTCGTAGATGTGCATGATGTACATGTAGGTAGGGAATCAGCCCACCAGCTAGAAATGATGTTAGTCAGTCCTGAGCGTCAAGATCGGTTAACACTGCAAATTTGTTCAGTTCAACTAAAGGGGGTGGTCCTTGTAAAGAGCCTCTTAAAGGTGGTTTATAAAAGTAGCCTATGGGTAAAGACCACATTTTAGTATGTCTTTTGGTAAAGATCTCTTGTTGCTCTAAAAGCACTCTGTCCCCTTCAGGGATTTAACTGAACCCCCAACCCTTCCCACTCTCCGTACCATGATTCTCATTCATGTTCAGGACGATAAACTTTTTGTTCTTAGATAACCAGTCAACACATTCATTGCATAGTTGTCCCCAGGTTTCACTCTGCTCTGCCTTAAGGAGAGGTACTCCTGCCAACACCAAAACATAGGGACAGGCAACAGATGGCAAACCCAACACATCCATAATAGGTCTAAAGCTAGACCCTCTCGAAGAGTGAGAGGTGGCCCCATTGCTTAGACCAGGAATTACCGAAAGGCAATTGGGTGTAAGATTAAACTCAGATTTTGGGTTAGAGGGAACAAGAGGACCAATCCCAACTGAAATATGCGAGCAATCATTATTCAAGGGATTTTGCGATACAGTTACATCCCTTACAATAGAAAGCTGTCAATCAATTGTGTGCATTTCTTACAAGCAGATGCAATTAAAGAACAATCAGGCAGACACTGATCCCCATAGACTAAGCTATTTAAAGTTGGGTACTTGTCAAGTGGTTGGCTGCTCCAGCTATTGTGTCAATGTCATTATTGGCAGCCACTTCCCGGCTTCAAATCCTGTCCATCATAGTCTCTAAATGGTCCAGGCCATTCATCAAGGGTTTAAGTTTCACTTCTATCAAATCCCCTATCCGGAAACATAATACATTAATAAGTGACTGCTCTATATCGGATAGTACAGGTGTAACTTCAGTCTAGGTATAAGAGCAACGATTAGCCTTGCCATTCAGGGTCTTAGCTGAAGAGTGTGGACTGAGTGTAGGTTGTATCAAGGAGTTTATAACACTCCGTGGCGTGACAGTTTGGGGGCAGTTTCCTTTTAATGCAAACAGATTTCTCTAATGGCTGTTTGAGTCTTGCTGCTTTAGGTACTGGGGTGGTGGTCATGATAAATTGGGTCATAGAAGAATCACGCCGAGCGTTAATTGTGTCACTAATAGAGGGATCGGAATTAGGGTCAACCAAAGGGTGCAAAAAGTCACAGCCAACAAGTGCAAGGACAGGTGTGGAGGGAGGTGGACCTCCACAGCCAGACTCTGTCTGTATCGCCTCACAGTCCAGTGACAGTCTAAGCTCTGTTTACTCAATGTCTTTAGTTACAATATTGACCACCCTTTCCAGCATGTTGTCAGTAGTAACAGAGGGCCATATGGATGGGGGACCTGTTCATTTCCCCATGGTCACTTAATCCGCTGATGGATGTTCTCACCTTATGTTGTTGCTGCTAATCCACGTAAAAGAGAGGGTACCCAGCCAGGCCTCTGCCGGCAGCTCACAGGCGCAGATGGGCCCACCTTTGGTCCACGCTCATCCCACGTAGCGGGAGAGCAAAGCTGCCTTTCACAGCGCAGGGAGGCGTGGCATCACCTCCCGTGCCACAGAAGCGTTACACGCTGGGGGACCGAGTCCCACCCCAACCAACTTGCCCAAGAGTCCAGTGAGTGCACTGTGGGCCTCAGATGGCCCTTCATGGTGGAGCTGATTGGATGGGGTAGATTGGAGTAGGATAGTTTAGGGTGGAGTGGGATAGGGTAGATTGTGAGGTACTGGGTTTTTAAGAACCGGCACACAACCGGTAACCCAGCGGTGCCAGGGAATCAACACCCAGAGACCTCGGGTTCTTCCTGATCCAGACCTACAGAAACTTCAGAGTCTTCTAGGTGAAGTCAAAGATTAGTTTATTGGCTGCAACCAAGGTAACAGGTGTCCTAGAAGTACAATACGGGTATGTTCTCAGGAGACTGCACACTTTTACAAAGTCAGGCTTCTCTTTATATACACGATTCTAGGCCCTAGGCAAAACATTCTTGGTTGTAAAGTAAATAGTTAACATATTCTGGTTCAAAGAAAAAGCAGGGTCATGATGACATGTCCATATTTCACTTCGTGCTGCCTACAACAAATCATTTGGCAAGACCCAACATTTCATCAGATATCACTGGACCCCTAATAAAAACGGGCACCTCCCCACCATAAAGTAAGTGAAGCAAAGGAGCGGAGATAGATGTGAGCGAGATATGGCAGGTGTGCGCACTGAAATGGTTTTATGGTTTGTTGAGCCTAGATGCGACCTTGCTCGGCCACTGGGAGGGAACTGACCTAACGAGTTCGGCCTGGGGCAATGGTTCCAACTTGTACTGAGGTCAGGGAAAAGTCGATTAAGGAGTACGTGTCCTTGTGGAATCAAATTCAACTGGATTAAGGCCTATGTAAAGGGCAACATATAAATGGGAGCCAAGGGTTTAGAATGCAAATGACGATTTCGAGGTGAAATCGTCACTCGAATATGCTGAAAATACATGTACATGATGTACTCGTCATTCTCGGTCTTTTGATACCAAATTCGTCATATTTCGACGAAGTTTTAATTCTCGAGTCCAGAACGATTATACGAATCCAGATTTTCAGAACCTCAATCCCTCCTTTTGCCCTTAGATAGGCAATTAATCTATTCTCATGTTAATCTGAGTCCAGATCTATATCCTTAAAGTCATTGAGATGTTGCTGTAACATCATTCTAGTACTTAGTTCATCTCTTGACACAGGCTTCCTTACACATGATGTAACGCAGAGGCCACATATTGCAGGAGCACACTGTATGCACAGACAGAACAGGAAAAGAATGGCTAAGACCATCCCAATGACCATAAGAATGTTCCATCCCCAGGCAGATATCAGTTCCCAGAACCATCCCATTAACGACCAATCTCCTTTATCCACATGAATAGATTCGGAAATCTTATGCAGTTTGGAGATGGCCCTGTACACTGTTGGAGCATTATCTGGGATGAAAATGCAACAACTAGATTGGATCAATTTGCATACTCCACCTCGGTCCGCAAGTATTACATCCAAAGCGACCCGGTTCTGAAGGGTCATAAGTCGATCCGACTGGAGCTCAGCAGTCAGGTTTCTAAGGGCACCAGCAGTTTCAATCACGGTGGATTCAACTACCCTTGTTAATTGCCTTATGTTTCTACTGTTAGCCATGGATCCCCAGAACGGCAGAAAACCCTTTGCAAAGTCCCCAAATTCTTGACCTGCAGTGTCTTCTTTACTCAAAACACCTCTAACTACCCTTGTCCGGTGGTAATCCGCCGCTGCTGTGTAGGTGGGAGGTAACAGGAATGAAACAAAACATGAGCCCGAGAAGTCAGGGGGCAACCATGTATAGGCTCTATCATGGCAGATGAAATAAGTACCCTTAGCGGCTAAAAACGCAGGGGAAGTCTGAGATCCAAAAACATAAGTTTCTGTACAGATACTCTTCCCTAGCTGAGCTCTGGGATTCTTGCCAATACCTTGCAGACACAGGTGACCTTGATGGGGTACGATCCAGATAGGGGACGATCTTTTGGCTTGCTGTTTCTCACTTAATGTAGTGCCATATCCGATCACGTTCCAACCTACATATGCAAGTATCTCATCATCCGGAGTATCTTCATAAGAAGTTACTTCCTTGATCATGTCAACTATACCTTTGACTAGGGCGCTAGTCTTGAGGTTGTCTTTTACAGAACGTAGGGGTTGGATTTCTTGTGCATATATGAACATTGTCCTATATGCCCATACTGAACCATTGTGACTAAATGGCAGGACCAAATAGGGGATACCTTTATCCGTTGTGTGAGGCATGAGACCACACACCCAACAGTTAGTTGTGTTCATTACTAATTGGTGTTGGTGTAATAACTGAACAAAGGAGTTATTAATGCATTCTAATCTCCTATTCGATTCGTGGTCAGGCAGAGGGTGGAAAGAATGAGAGGAAACAGTAGGAGGAGGTATGGGTGGTGCAGTGGGCGCAAATGTTACATGGAAAGAGAGTAAAACATAACTTATCAAAAAGATCATTACGCTGGATAGCATAAAAATACACAATATTATAAAACTTTTCTTTGTCATCGTGTTACATAGTCTCTGCTTAAAGTTCATTTGTTTGGCAGGTCTCTCCACATCAGGAAACTCCATCCTCTCTAAGGTGCTGCCCGCGACGAGGAGGTGATTCTGCTAAGGAGTGCTTCTGTCAGTCTAGGGCAACTCCCTTGGACCGACCAGAACCACCGACCTAACGTCGTTGGCTGCACTTCCGAAGACTTTAACCAATCGCGGCCCTAGCAGCGGAACCCGGATGGCGGTTCGAAAAACAAAAATAAGCAAGTTTCCTAAATGGGAGATCTGCACTTTCAAAAATAGGATTTGGGGAAAAAGATACGTTTATTAGTACATAGGTCTTGGTCTCAGATCATAAAAAGGAATCACTTTTATTAGTCTGTTTTTCTCGGTCGCAAATTGTAGCGTCTTTTTCCTGGTACTGTCTGGTCCTGAAACAGCAGTTCAGGCTCCAAAGAGTTCAATTGTTCTGGTGGTGGCACAGTTTCTTGAAAAATGTTCTCGCTTTCACAATCAGGGTTAGTTTCTTTTACACGGTCATCAGTTGTGAGCTCTGAGTCAGTGCCACCTTTCTGGACCCATTGGTCATGTGGCAGAGGTGAAGGGATTCTCTTGCAATGGACCCCGTGGATCCAGTTGGCCTTCCCCTCCACTCGAACTGCTGACCTCGTGGAAAGAAGGGCTAGGTGCGGCCCGGTCCACCTGGGCTGGTCGTTCTTTGTCCTTTGAAAGTTCTTTACGAGGATCCAGGATCCAGGGACAATGGAGTGACCTGGAGTCTCAGAGACCGGAGGCAGGGTGTTGTGGACCTGTTGATGTAAAACACGCAATTTAGCCGTCAATTCATACAAGTAATCAAGCAAAATAGGGTGTTGCAGCTCGCTGAACTTCGTGGGCCTAGGCACTCCCCATATGTTGGCTGGCCGGCCAAAGACAATCTCATAGGGGCTGAGTTTCACTCGCGAATGCACAGTCATTCTGGTGGATAGGAGTGCTAAGGGTAGAGCGTCAGGCCATTTAAGACCTGTGCTCGCTTGGATTTTGGCCAATTTAAGTTTTAGCGTGCCATTGTAACATTCTACTAATCCAGCTGATTGGGGGTGATTTGCAGCGTGGAACTTCTGCCTAATGCCTAGCCCTTCACACACTCTTTTCATCACACGACCCACAAATTCACTTCCGTTGTCAGACCAGACCATTCTCAGCATTCCGAACCTGGGGAAATACTCTTTTACAAGGGCTTTTGCTGTGGATAAGGCAGTATTGTCTTTTAGGGGATAGGCTTCTACCCATCTTGAGAAAGCACAAAAAACAACGAGCACGTATTTTAAGTTGTTGCTACTCTCCATGTGTATGAAATCTAGCTGCAAAACCTCGAACGGATACGTAGGAGGTGCAAAATGACCAGCTGGAGTTGGGGTTCCCCTACCAGGATTGTGCTTCAGACATACCATGCAATTCTTGACAACATTCTCTGCACACTTGGGAATCCCTGAATTCTTCCACACTGGGGCCAACAACTCGCAAATCCCTTTCACGCTGATATGAGCCATTCCATGAGCCATTGTAACCACTGCAAGCACATATGCATCGGGTAACAACCATCTCTGATGCTCTGTCAATTCAACCCAACAACCATTTGCATCCATTCTCCCTGTACTTTCTCTCCACATGCTCAACTCTTTCTCTGTGGCCTCAGCTTGGATGGACTTCACACTCTCTATCGTGTCCTCACATATTCCAACCTCACCAGTCCATCTTTCAGGGCCTGCAACATACATTCGGCTCATCACATTCTTTGCCGTTTCTTTAGCGGTCTCATCAGCAAAGGCATTTCCACGACCAACATCATCAGTCACCTTCTTGTGAGCACTACATTTCACAATCGCCATTTGCAGGGGCAAGGTCAGTGATTCAAGAAGCTCATTCACCAACTGACCATGCTGAATCTTAGTTCCATGCGAAGTCAGGAACCCACGTTCTCTCCACAATCGTCCAAAACTGTGAGCCACTCCAAACGCATACTGACTATCAGTGTAGACAGTCACTCTCATTCATCTAGACAATACACATGCTCTCGTAAGTGCTACTAATTCTGCGGCTTGAGCCGAACCATGTGGTATTCGTGCAGTTTCAACGACTGTGTGCAAAGTTGTGACAGCATATGCTGTAGTCACGTTACCATTTGGGAGTTTAAAGCATGAACCATCTACCCATAATGTACCATCACATTCAGCAAGAGGAGTGTCAAATAAATCCACTCTCCCTTTTGTCTCTTCCTCTGTTGTGAGGAAACAATCGTGCTGTTCTAAAGCATCTGATTCCTCTGCAATTGGTAACAATGTGGCTAGATTCAAAGTACTGCACCTTTTTATATGCACATGGCTCGCTAGCAGCGTCAATTCGTAACTGGACAGTCGAGCACTAGTTAAGTGCTGTGTCTTGGTCCTATTTAACAATGTGTCTGCTGCATGCGGGACCATCACGATTAGTGTATTATTCATTACTAGACCAGCAGACTGTCGAATAGAAACAGCTGCTGCTGCTGTGGCCCTTAAACAACTTGGCAATGCTTGTGCTACCGGATCCAAAGTGGCCGAAAAATAGGCGCATGGCCGCTGTCTATCTCCGAATAACTGAGTCAACACAGATAATGCACAACCCTCCTTCTCGTGGACATACAATGTGAAAGGCTTACTGTAGTTGGGGGTACCTAACACAGGAGCCGAACATAATGCTGTGCGTAATTCGAGAAAACTTTTCTGACACTCTTCAGACCAAGGAATGGGATTGGGTGTATTTTTACACGTTAATGCCACCAAGGGTTTGGCCAATAACGAAAAATTTGGAATCCACTGTCTAAAGTACGATGTAATGCCCAAGAAAGCACGCACTTCTCTCTGTGTTCTTGGCACGTTCAATTTCGCTATTGCCTGAATTCTTTCTGGGGTCAGTTTCCTTCCCTCCTTCGATAAGAGGTGACCTAAGTAGGTCACTTCTTGTCGGCAATATTGAAGCTTGGAAAGTGACACCTTGTGATGCAGATCACACAGATGACGCAATAATGTCAATGTGGCCTTTTTACAAATTTTCTCAGTATCTGCAGCAATGAGCAAATCGTCCACATACTGTACAAGAGTGGCACCTTTAGGCAAAACAATCGTGTCAAGCTGTGTTTTCAGAGCTTGACTGTATATTGAGGGGCTTTCACAGTAGCCTTGAGGAGCGCGTTTAAAGCGGAAGCTTCGACCTCCTAAACTGAAGGAAAAGATATCCCTGCTCTCCTCAGCAGTTGGGATGCTGAAGAAAGCATTCTTTAGGTCAATCACTGAAAACCATGAAGCAGAAGCTGGAATCATGGTCAATAATGTGGTAATGTCGGGCACAACTGGGAATTGTGGCACGACTATTTTATTTACTTCTTGAAGATCAATCACGAATCTGTACACAGGTGGCTGAGAAGGGTCAGTTCGTTTTAAAACAGGCAGAACAGGACTATTGCAGACATTGGCTCGTGTTTCCTCAATCACATCCTTTTCAATCATTTCGTAAACAATTTCTAGCAAAGCTTTTTCACCCTCATTAGATATTCTGTATTGGGGAATTCGTGGCATTTTGACATTCGACTTCAATGTTACAACATATGGTGGAATTTCTAAAAGACCTACATCATTAGGACCAGTAGCCCAAAGAATATCTGGGAGAAGTGACAATTCTGCTGGAAGTGCATCTCTCGACAAATACATGGGCGAAACCACTTTCTTACCTAAAGTAAGTTGTACTCCTGAAGGAGAACAGTACAAAGTTGCATACAATCTTTTTAGCAAATCTAATCCTAGCAAATTTTCACCACAACCTGTTGTCAGAATAAGGGGTGCTTCGAATTCACAAGGACCAACAGAAAGAGATAAAGGGTCAGAAATCGGATTTCTAACCGGGGCGCCAGAAAAACCTACAGAAACGTTTACTTCGCCAGACAAAGGTGCGCCAGGGAGTTTGGAGTGCATAATAGAACTCTTTGTAGCACCAGTATCCAACAGAAAAGGTTCTGACACACCTAATGTAATCACCTCAACGTAAGGTCCACTCTGATCTACTGGAACTGAAACAACTCCCTCTCTTTGTCTATGGCTGTCCTAGCAATCATCATTCTCCCACTGCTCATTTTCTGTGTAATAATCTTCAACATAGTATTGAGCGGTCCTGTCAGATACGTTATTTTGCTGATCAAACCTGTTCATAGAGTTTTGTGGTGGAAGGGGACGTGTGTCCTGAGTGGCGTTTCCACGCCCTCTACCTCTAGGCGCTTGCTGACTGCCACGACCTCTAACACCAGAAACACCATTTGCACGTTGTGACAGGGCAGGACAATTATACTTGTAATGACCCTCTTGTTTGCAATATAAACACTGGTTGGGGCCTACACGGGGTTGAGTGTAATCGAATCTTTGCGAGTTTCTCTGATACTGTTGAGGCTGCTGAAAAGTATTTTGGTAGTGATTCTGACCATTATTATTCTGATTACCACCACCACGTGGCGGATAGGCTTGCTGTAGCAAAACCTTCGTTTTTAGTTCTCTAGTTTTCTTTTCTACTTTATCTTTCTCATCTTTGTCCCTATTTTCGTAATATTGTGCAGTAGCCAATATCTGGGCTGAAGATGAGACTGCCCAAGAACTTTCTGAATCTTTCAATTTTTTACACAATTCTGGAAGCAGATTGTGCACGAATTTATCGACAAACAATCTCTGACCACCTTCTGTGGTCATATCTTGACCGCTGTGGTCAATGAATGTTTCTTCAAATCTGGTGAAGAAATCTGAAACAGTTTCTTCTTTCTTTTGCTTGCATGCAGACAACTTATCCCAATTTACGCGTATTGCAGGCATTATCGTTTTCATGTAATCTACTATTCTACCAGGGAGTTCTGCTATCAAAGGCTCAGGCTTGGCGCCACCAACTTGTCGGGCATCTGCAGCAGTAATATTAGCCCACGTGTCACCCAATTCCTGGTCATGATCTACATGACGAATTTTATCCCATAAAGGCTGTGGAACGACATTTCCAAATAACATGTCGATATCTGCTAAATTCATTATACATGACCCAGCAGTTTGTGACAACTCTTTATAGTACCCTGCAGGATTTTTACGTGGATCTGGTAATGTTTGTTTGAGTGCTAAAACTTCAGCTCGCTTCCATGGGACATGTACCCATACACGCTGAAAGTGTGGCAGAATAGGTGGGACAGCAGTCGTGTCACCCTCCCTCCATTGTGGGGGAACTTCTCTCATAGGGTATTGTCGCGCCTTTTTCCTACTGGATGTATTAGATTCAGATGGCGACCCAGAACTGCTTCCCTTACTCCGATATGATAACAACATTTCAGCTGCTTTCTCCACATCTGGACCTACAATCATACCCTCTCCGAACTTAAACCGTACACGACACATCTCTTGTGGGATGCAGTCTTGATCATTGTCTTCTAAATCCTCGCCAAGAAAAACACACATCTGTTCGAAAACATATCTCTGTGTCGCTGCTTCCCATTGATGGAAGACTTCCATGACAGACTGTAAATCATATTTTGCAGTGTCCATGACCCATTTCCGAGCTAAACCATTCAGAGAATCTCTCTCTTGGTAATCAGGTAGTTGACTTCGCAACTGTCTTCTTCCTATGTTAGGGGTGGTAGCAGGCGACCCGAAAAGAGGTAAAAGAAGATTAGTAACAGTGCCGGCCATTTTCTGCCGAATGGAAGGTGAAACTGAAGGACAAACAGATGGAAAAACGGGGTGAGATAAGGTGGGGGTAGAGATAGCAGAAGAGGTATCAGGGGAAATAGAGGGGGCACTAGGCAAAATCGTAGAGGGAGCATTAGGAGACGTAAGAAGTACAGTAGGCAAAATTGTAGAAAACACAGGTGAAACAAAAGTGGTCGGTGGGCCTGGAGAAGGCTGCACCGAAGAAGTAGGAGCCAGCTGAAGAACAGCTGGTGAGTGCTGTGGAGGAGCAGGAGGCGCAGCTTGTGCAACTAAAGGTTGCGGGGGTGCTGTGGCATTCTGCGCATAGGGGGGTGGTGAATTTAGCAAATGTTGACATCAATGGGTCTTTTTCACGCTCTTTTGCTGCCTCTTGCTGAAGAGACGGCAAAACTGGATAACACTTATCTATTGCCATTTTACGTTGCCTGTGCAACTGCTCATTCATCTGCTCTTCCTCATTATCTTTAAACTGCACAGCAGTTTGCATTACTGAAAGTCCCCCTTCTCTCTTATTTTTCTTAGCTAATTTAATTTCTTTTTGTTTGGCTTCTTTACGCCATAAGCGGAAAGAGTCAAACATCGCCGGCCGGGCTTTCTTTTTGAAGAGTTTAACTTCAAGGTTGTCTAAGATTTCAGAATCAAAGCTACCATATTGGGCCATTTTAGAACACCATCTTTCCTAGTGTATTTAATCCATACTTCGTTGTAGGTGATGGGGCCTACCCCATGTTTTACATACAGTTCGTAAGTCGGAGTTCCAACTGGAGGAACCGGACATGAGTCCTCCAATCGGGAGTCCCTATTATTACCACCAAGACAAAACAAATTCCCAAGTCTAAGACTAGGCATCTTCGCTCTCTAGTCTAGTTCCAAACTTCAAAGGATTATCGATTTACGATATTTCTCGTGAATACACGAGTCCTTCGGTTATGGTGCTTGCAAGTACCAATACAAAACCTTTTGTATCCCAAAGATACCACAAAGTAAGTCCAACTAAGGACTGGGAGATGCTCCACTTATACTTAACTGAAAATATCGATGACGTCACCAGAAGACTCGTCTCAGTGTTTCGCTCTACCAAAAACTTCAAGGGTCCAAATCAGGGCGATAGCCAGGGCAGCAGTCCTTGTAGCCGTCGGGAAGCGGGGAACCTCGCAGCAAAGACCTTCGGACCACGTCGACATGCAGGGGTCGATGAGGTGGTTGGCCGTCCTCCGGAATTTCCACACGAAGCTCCTCACGATCTTCTGGCTGACTGGTACCACTGGAATCGCCCCAAACGTTGGGCGCCAACTGAGGTACTGAGTTTTTAAGAACCGGCACAGAACCGGTAACCCAGCTGTGCCAGGGAATCAACACCCAGAGACCTCGGGTTCTTCCTGATCCAGACCTACAGAAACTTCAGAGTCTTCTAGGTGAAGTCAAAGATTAGTTTATTGGCTGCAACCAAGGTAACAGGTGTCCTAGAAGTACAATACGGGTATGTTCTCAGGAGACTGCACACTTTTACAAAGTCAGGCTTCTCTTTTTATACACGATTCTAGGCCCTAGGCAAAACATTCTTGGTTGTAAAGTAAATAGTTAACATATTCTGGTTCAAAGAAAAAGCAGAGTCATGATGACATGTCCATATTTCACTTCGTGCTGCCTACAACAAATCATTTGGCAAGACCCAACATTTCATCAGATATCACTGGACCCCTAATAAAAACGGGCACCTCCCCACCATAAAGTAAGTGAAGCAAAGGAGGGGAGATAGATGTGAGCGAGATATGGCAGGTGTGCTCGCTGAAATGGTTTTATGGTTTGTTGAGCCTAGATGCTATCTTGCTCGGCCACTGGGAGGGAACTGACCTAACGAGTTCGGCCTGGGGCAATGGTTCCAACTTGTACTGAGGTCAGGGAAAAGTCGATTAAGGAGTACGTGTCCTTGTGGAATCAAATTCAACTGGATTAAGGCCTATGTAAAGGGCAACATATAAATGGGAGCCAAGGGTTTAGAATGCAAATGACGATTTCGAGGTGAAATCGTCACTCGAATATGCTGAACATACATGTACATGATGTACTCGTCATTCTCGGTTTTTTGATACCAAATTCGTCATATTTCGACGAAGTTTTAATTCTCGAGTCCAGAATGATTATACAAATTCAGATTTTCAGAACCTCAATTGGAGTGGGATGGATTAGAGTGGATTGAGGTGGAGTGAGCTATATTGGACTGGAGTGGGGTAGATTTGGGTGGCATGTGGTAGATTAGAGTGAGCTTGAGTGGAGTGTGGTAGATTGGGGTAGAGTGGAGCGGTGTAGATTGGAGTGGAGTTGAATAGGTTGAAGTGGAGTAGAGATTGAATTGAAGTGGAGTGATTTAGATTGGGAAAACGTGGAGTGGATAGATTGGAGTGTAGTGGGGTAGATTAGGGTGGAGGTGGGTTAGACTGGGTGGATTAGAGAAGGGTAGATTGGATTGGAGTGGAGGAGATTGAAGAGGGCTGATTGGAGTGGGGTAGATTGAAGTGGAGTGCTTTGGTTTGGAGTAGGGTAGATGGGGTGGGGTAGATTGCAGTGGGGGTGGACTTGGGTATATTGGGGTAGAGTGGACTAGAGTGGAGGGGTGGATTGGGGTGGATTTACATTGTAGAGGAGGTGGGTAGATTTGAATGGAGTATGATAGATTGGAGTTAAGTGGCGTGAGGTAGATTGGGGTAGTGTGGTGGAGTGGGGTAGATTAGAGTGGAGTGGGTAGATTGTTTGGGTGGTAGAGTGCTATAAGGGAGTGGAGTGGGGTACATTGTGGTAGATGATTGGTATGGGGTAGATTAGAGAGAAGAGGAATTGGATAGATTGCAGTTGAGTTTGGAGTGGGGTAAATTGGACTGAGGTGGGCTGTAGCAGAGTGGAGATGTGTAGAGTGAAGTGGGGTAGATTGGAGTGGAATGGGTGGGATTAGTGTACATAGGAGTGGGGCTGATTAGAGCAGAGTGGGATAGTTTTGAGTGCAGTTGTGTAGATTGGAGTGTGGTTCTTTGGGTTAGATTAAGCGGAGTGGGGTAGATTGTGGTAGAGTGACGTTGGGTAGATTAGATTGTAGTGAAGTAGATTGAGTCAATCGGGGTAGATTGGGTTAGAGTGGAGCAAATTGAAGGGGTAGATTGGAGTTGGGTGGATTGGGGTACAATAGAGTCGGGTAGATGGGGTGGAGTGAAGCGGGTGGAGTGGGGTAGGTTGTGGTAGATTGGAGTGTGTTAGATTGGGGTAGAGTGAAGTGGGGCAAAATGGGGTATAGTAGAGTGGGGTACAGTGTAATAGGTTGGAGTGGGGTGATTTCCCAAAGAGGGTATGCTTTAATCAATGTCCTTGATAGCAGTATACAGAACACTTGTAAGGTAATTCATTTCAGGAACACACTCAATAAAGTGTACAGTAAATCTGGTCCTGAACACGATAAACACGTTAATTATTTTTAGAAGTATGCAGCGTTCAATTATTCCCATGTTTCCTGTGACATAATGTTTTTATAGTGCATAACATGCTTGAATTTTCTACTGGGGCTAAACATTAACACAACTGCTACTAGTGAGACTTGGGAGCCACAGCAATGTATTCTTGTGCAGTTGGCTCAACAGAGAGAGGGAAATGTTGCAGATGACATCAACATATAGTTTCTGAAAACTGTTATGCCAGATTATTAGCGTTGTTGAATGGGATCATATCCTGGTGAAATACTTGGTTAGGCAACTCTAGTACATCTTTTAAATGTGTATTGCTTGAAGATCTCTGATCCAATTTGCTTTCCCTAAACCGGCCCAGTAAGTTTCGGCTTTATGTTTTTTGCCAAAGACAAAGAATTGATTTCCTCCAATGTCTCTAGTGTCTGTCCCACAATAATATATTACGCATTATCTCACCCCTTTTCTTTTCACATTTGTGATTAAAGGTTTCCACATTTGCAAACTGAAAGTTCAATGTGTCTGTTTAGAAGATATTTCTTTCTTTGTTTTTTTGTTTTTGTTTCTCCGTTGGATATCTTCAATCTGTTTAATACTTACAGTTCACATAAGACATTTTGCTTAGGAATCTTTTATGAACATTCCACCAAAGGGAGAGAGGATGTGGCCTAGGCTAGGGCGGTTGATCTCAAATCTGGGGAACAGGGTTTGAGTCTCTGCAGGGACGCTCAATATTCTTTGATTCTGGCCAAATCACAGAATTTCCCTGTGCCTAAAAAATAACAAGTATTTGCAATGCAATCGGTCTCGCCTTCGGGCCCTTATATGTATTTAGCTATTCAGCACATTAGTCTGGGTGCTGAAACATCTACTGTTCTTTAACATGGAGGGACGGTAAGCACCAAATTGCATGACACACCAGGTATGGGAACACATGGAGAGAAATATTGCCTTTTAGCGGAAATTCGTATAGCCCAAAGCTCTGTTTTTAATATAAAACCAGGTCCTTCGGTGTTCATATCACTGAAAATACAAGATTTAAAAAATATATAATTGTTTACGGGTGCTTGTAGAAGATACATTCTGTGGACTGGAATCTAGAGAGTGCTAAAGTGATTCTGGTATTGTACTGACCTCTGCTGGTCGATTTCTATCAAGAAAGTTATATATAGGCAGTTGCCAGAAAAAAAAAAAAATTATCTCAGCAGAAAGCATTTCTGGTATTTTACTGACCTCTGCTGGTCGTTTTCTAACAATACAGTTAAATAGGGGCAGTTGAACAGAAAAAAAGTCCCTAAGCGGAAGCAGACAAGGCCTATGGCTGATCTCCAGATCCCAGAAAGTACATACACATATAATTATATAATACGTATATATATATATATACTAAAGTATATACAAGAGGTCTTGAATGCTCGACCTAATGAATGTCGCCTTGTGTAAGGCAACTGGTGCTAATGTAGAGCGTTCTGATACATTCGGGTCAAGTTTGCGCTATATAGAACTCCGAAGGGAAACAAAAAACGCAATATAAATTTAACCTGGGGCTAATCATCTTCACAGCATCTCACTATTCCCTTTTGTTCCCCTATGGGTTGTTTGCTTATGTCAAAGCCCCAGACACAATTCTAATGTATCTGTGGTCATTAAATGTGTTTTTGCTCTGTGCTTTTCCAATTTTTAGGAGTAATGGAAAGCTTGGTAATTTGTCAACAATTTTTCTCGATATTATACAGATACTACTTGTTTTTCCGGGTCCAGATTCCGTTTCAGTCGCAGATAGTGTTATGTGTCTTCAGAAATACATGAAGAGTGATATATGTTTCAAGCAAGATGATGATTCTGCAGACGAGCCCTCCCCTAAACACCGGAAGCACAGCTTTCAAGATGTCGAAGCCCCGAATGAAACCAAACAGAGCAGTACAAATAAAGACAAGGAACAGATCAATATGAGGACTAAGTTGAAGACAGTCATATTCATTGACAGCACGTGGAACCAGACAAATAAGATCATATCTGATGAACGACTACAAGGTAACTGCAAATGACGTTGTACAAGTATGATGCATATATTCTGTGTAGTTGTTGGAATTTGCACTTTTGACTATAGTTGCTTGTTAGATGTTACTTGACGGCACAGCTATCGCTAGACATTGTCATTAACCTAAAAAGGGCTTTAAAAAGCACAACCAGGATAGCTCCTTTGGCAGGGGCGCATCTTGGTCAGTAAGATTGGGGGGCGGAGGGGGAGGGGGGAGGGAGGGGCGAGCTACAGATATCTCAACGATCACACTAGCATATAATGTATAAATAGATTATACGACAAGCAGGGCTCATGAGAGGGGCTTAAAGGGCAGCAGAAAGGGAGAGGAATGCAGATTGGTATGAGTACTAAGTTAGAAAATTCAATATTTGGTAAAAAAATTTGGGACATTAAAAACAGGAGATTTGTGTGTGTTTTTGTCAGTGTGAAATCCGACAAACACCTCACCATATCTGACTGAAAGCACCTGTATCCAACCATTCATAACAAAATACATTTAATTGGGGGGCGGGGGTGTAACACCCCAAACACCTCCCCTGAAGCTACACACCTGGTCTTTGGCTCCACCCACGTGTTGGTAGCCTGGAGTACATGTTTTGATCGGTCACAAGTTGCATGCTTGCCCTCCACTCAACTACAATCATTTTGTTCATTTATTCAGCTTCCTGAGCTTGAGCTTTCAGGGGCACAAAGATAACATGGTAAGTTAACGTGCCTTAGATAATTAGATAATGTATGGTGTTTGTTTTTCTCTAGCACCAGCTAAAAAGAGATACCGGTCATTAACTTTAGACTTCAGATTGCAATTTCATGTTTGAAAGCCCATAGCTACACTAATCTAGCAGGATTTTTAGGTCTAGCTGGACACTGTACAAAAAAGAGCTTTCAGTGCCATAACGAGAATGGGGCTCTCCCACATATTGGTTCCTCTGAGTTTAGGATTTATTTGGGTTGAATTTGCGGGCTTTCACTAAAAAGACTGCTTGTATTGCACTTATTTGACTTGTGACAGTTTACTCTCAATACAGCAGGCCTGAGTTGCTTATGGTGGCAAGCCAATTATAATGGCTATAGACCTGGCCTGTTTATCATGACATGTTATGATAAAGGCTTTGGATTTGACATATTTATTATGAAAGCATATGTTAAAGTCAATAAGCATTTATGTGTTATTATACTATATTTAAGTATTAGATTATAGTAGTTACATGTAATATCACAGATTATTGAAGTAGGCGATGGTTCCGGTGTTAGTCACCTAGTGTAGCAAACGTTTGATATTTATTACATTGTGCTAAAGTCTGTGGTCAGTTATTTTGTTACATGGAACCTCTCAAATTACTGTAGTAAACAAGGGTTTGGGCGGCACATCTGAATACATGCTGAGTATAATTGATTTGCACTATATTACTGATTATTAGGATCAGATTTTATATTTTTTTGACAACTCTAATTTTTTGTGGTATACCTGCTGGTTGCCTTGTGGGAAGACTTAATCAAACAGTGACATCTGCCACTTTTGTGCCAGAACTTCCACTGCGCCAAACTCTTAAACAATACCCCAAATTACAGGAGAAGAGCAGCAAACCAAATTTTAGTGAACTAAAACGCACAACAACATTTAGGTTTGGTCATCCCTCAGAAGAGTATAGATTTCTGGAGATTGTTGCTAAAGAAATAGACAATTTGGATAATTGAAACAGTGTCTTACTTGATGATGAGACAATCTGACCTCCTTCCTCTTTTAGATTTACAGGTGAATTATATTTGCATTACTCCTCCAATGTTTTATCAGTGTGATCTATTTGTTGTGTGGATGTAGGTGTATAAATGTGGAATTTGTATAGTGCAAGCCAAGCTGATGGATGAATTATCTTTTAATGGGATGACGGTGACCACATACTTATAAAAGCGTGTGCAAGTGGTGGATCTTGAATCTGACAGAGCTTAGTTGATGAGTGTATTTGTGCCTTATCACCTCTTTTGTGCATTAAGACTAAAAAAGCTTGGCGTCTAAATTCCCTTTATTAGTTTGGTTGCACCTACTCTGGATTGCTCACATGCTATTTTTTTTTTATTACATTTTAAATGCAGAACTGATCAATGAAGTAATATAGAAAACTTGAGCCAATCATCCAGCTAGATGGCTCTTACCTTGTAAATCAGAAAATTAAAACCTGGAAGTGTGTTTGTTTATTTCTGGGTTTAATAATACAAACCAGACATCTGGAACACAGTGTCTTACAAAGTGTGTATTGATATGGCAAGAAATGCCTGATATCCGCTTTATGCAAATTCAGTTCGTGTTTTTGGTGATAAGCTCGAGCCCACCTTCCTCCACTTCCATTTAGATCAAAGTTATTTCAGTCATTAGTAATTTTACAACGAATCACTTTAGGGGGTATTGACATATCTCATACCACATGAGACACTTTTGGGAGGCTATTGAGGTATGTAACCGGTTGTTATATGTTGACACGTTTTGAATAAATTAGACCTGCAATTTTGTTAACTTCCTTTGCTCTCCCTTTCATGGAATATGTTAACTGTCCACAGGTCATCACATTTTAAATACTTAGTTGCCAATGGATTGGATTGGATTGAATATGGTTTTTGTATAGCGCAGTAGCTACCCGCAGGCATCCTAGCGCTTAGCCAAGTACAGGTGAGTGGGGAGGGTAATTTTATCTGCTGAAGAGAAAGGTTTTTAATTTTTTCCGAAAGTGCAGGAGGTTGGGTTCTGAGTGAATAGAGATTGGGAGGGAGTTCCAGAGTCTTGCCGCGTTTGTTGAGAACATTCTTCCTCCACTCCTTTCTCTTTTGAACCTAGATCTGAGGACTTGAAAGGTGTGAGTTGACCTGAGCTGTCTGTTGGGGTGGTAAGGGGTAATCAGGATGTGGTTGAGGATTGCTCCTTTCCTCCAGTAGGCGCGGTGGGCAATGCACATGCTTTTAAAATTAATCCTGTCTTTTACTGGCAGCCAGTGGAGGGTTTTTAGTTCGGATTTCACTGATAGGCAGCGGGGGATGCGCAGAAGTTTACGGGCAGCGCAGTTTTGTATCACCTGGAGCTTTTTCAGGGTAGATTCAGGGGCACCTAGATAAAGGGCATTTCCGAATTCCAGCCGGGAAAGGATTAAGCCCTGGACCATGATTTGTCTGGGTTTGTAGGGGAGAAGTGGTAGGATTTTTCGTATGAGTCTCATAATGCCCATGCAGGTGGCAGATAATTTAGTTGCCTGGTGCCCGAAGGATAGTGTGCTGTCTAGCCATATTCCTAAACTCTTCATGGTGTTCCTGGCTATGGGTGCTGGGCCTAGATCTGATGGCCACAGAGACTCAATGGATTTTTGAGGGGAGTTACCCAGTACCATTAGCTCAGTTTTGTCGCCGTTTAGCTTCAGGTACGACTGGCTCATCCAGGTACTTACAGCTTCCATGCATCCTCTGAGGTCATTGGAGCAAGAGGAGGGATGATTTAGGGTAACCACCAGCTGCGTGTCATCTGCGTAGGACACAACTTGGACGCCGAAAGGGCGGATTATTTCTGCGAGGGGGTGCATGTATATGTTAAACAGTGTGGGGCTCAGGGAGGAGCCCTGGGGAACCCCACAACTGAGTGGTTTACTGGGCGAGGTGGTGTTGCCTTCGCAGACTCGGAATGAGCGGTCTGAAAGAAATGAACGTATCCAGGCCACCGCTGTAGATGTTATCCCTAGTTCTGCGATCCTGTGAAGCAAGATGTCATGATTCACAGTGTCGAAGGAGGCACTGAGGTCCAATAAGATAATGGCCGCAGTGCCGCCCTGATCCGTGATCATTCTTGCTCCTTCTGTTACGGCTAGTAGGGCGGTTTCTGTCCCATGCATGGGGCGGAACCCAGTTTGAGATGAGTCTAGTAATTTATTTGCTTCCAGGAATTTTGTACGGGATTGGTTGACATGCTTTTCCGCGATTTTGGATATCCATGGTAGCAGGGAGATTGGGCGATAATTACCCGGGTTCATTTGATCTAAATTGGTTTTTTTCAGGAGGGCTTTAACTGTTGCCTGCTTCCATTTTGGGGGGACAAGTCCTGAGGAGAGTGAGTTATTAATTAAGTTCAGAATGATGGGCAGTATGGTGGGGGTGATTGTTCTGAGGAACTGAGCTGGGGCAGGGTCGCTGGGGGATCCAGACTTTACCTGGAGTATTATGGTCTCCAAGCTAATAGGTTCCAGAGGTGGAAAGTTTTCTAGGGTGGTAGGTGGAGATGGACTGATATCCCTTTGTTGTAATGTGGGGTGAGGGGATAGGGGAAAGGATGCATAGATTGTGGCTATTTTATTGAGGAAGTAGTCTGCCTGTTCATTGCAGCGGATTTGAGCAGTAAGAGGATCTGATGGTTTATCGGGAAGTTTGAGCAGGCTTTTCGCGATTTGAAATATTTCCTTGGGTATAGATGCTGCTTCGTTAATTTTGTTTTCGTAGAAGGTTGCTTGGACTTTTTTTATGTCATTTTTATAGATTTTTATGGCGGCCCGATATTCATCTTTGCTGGTTTGTGAATAATCGATGCGCCATTTCCGTTCCAATCTTTTGCATTCTTTTTTAAGAGTGCGCAGATCCTGTGAATACCAAAGAGCGTTTTTTGGTCTCTGTTTGGGTTTGACGTCCTTAAATGGGATAGTAAGATCTAAGGAGCAGGTAATCCAGTTGTTAAAGTTGTCATTATTGATAATCGGATCGGGGTTGTTTAGTGGGACAGAGGCTTCCAGAGTTGTTGTCCATAGGTTGGTGTTAAGTTGTGACCATTTGCGGTCCCTACAGGAGGCGGTGGAAGGTTTAGGACGTGGTCCGAATGGCGCCCAGGTAAAAGGGATCAAGAAATGGTCCGTCCATGGGAGGGGAATGGGTGGATTCACTGTGAGATGAGTACAGTTAGTAAAGATTGGGTCTAGGAGGTGACCTTTTTCATGGGTGGGTTGCAGCACTCGCTGGGAGAGTTCTAGTGCCTCTAGATTGTTACATAGTTCGGTGGCAGCTGAATCTAGGGGGTCATCTAGGGGGGCACATTCAGGTCGCCTAATAAGGTGAAATTAGGTGAAGAGCAGACACAGTTGGCTGCCTCCGGTGCGAGTTGGTTTATAAAGTTAGTCGGAGTGCTTGGTGGCCGATAGATAAGAGTCCCAGAGAATGTGCATGTGGGGGAGAAGTCCAGAGAAAAAGTAAGGTGTTCGCATCTGGATAGGGTAGTTGGAGAGGAGCGGCATGTGTAGTAGTTCTTGTAAATGATGGCTATGCCGCCGCCTTTTCCAGATGAGCGGTCGACCCGAAGTATTTGGTATCCTGCGGGAAGAGCTTGAATGACATAGGGATCGGATTCAGATTGTAGCCATGTTTCTGTGAGAAAAGTGGCGTCGGGTTCTTTGTCGGAGATTAACAGAGATATTTCTGTGGCATGTTTAGGGAGAGACCTGCAGTTCAGCAGGAACATAAGATATGAGGGGGTGGGGGTGGGTTTATGCCATTTTGAAACGTGCACTGTGGGTAGCTGAAGAGTTTCGAAGAGGGATTCCAGGACGCTAGGCATTGGTCAATGACGGGGCCTCGTAGTTGATGTAATGTGCTGGAAGAGTAAGAGATGAAATTATGTTTGCCAGCGGTAGTGGCCCCTGGTCCCGGTTGGTCGCGGACGGGCGCAGACGGGCTTGCCTTTGGCGCGCCTTCGGCGCCCCGCCGGCGCCGCCGCTGCACCCGTCCGCTGCGCCTCCTGGGTAAGGTAATCATTTTATAGCGGCGAGGGCGTGCGGGTGGGAGGGGCCTAGCCCTGGTGATTTGTCTCGTGTTCCTTACCCAAGATGGTGGGTCCGGAAATGTAAGTTCTGCAGGGGAGCCGAGGCTCAATCGGGTTTTCGAGGGGGCAGGATCCACTCTCACTTCAGCGGCAACTGAATGTAAGTGGCGATTGATTATTTTTTTTTTTAAATGCAGTTTCTCCAATAGCGATCTTTTGGAGCGAGGTTTAAAATAATAATAGTAGGCTTTTAAATCAAGCGTCAAGTTTAAAAAACAATGTCCCGGCTTCCGCCTCAGGACCAAACGACACACCACACTCACTCGTAGTCAGTGGACTTCATCTAATACTGCAGATGACATACAGGAGAATTCTTGTTGCCCATGTTTGCTAATAATGCAATGCATGTGGCACACAAAATGCAGTTGGTGTGGTCCCATTCTCACAGCGCAAGAATGGGCAAGTGTTGAAGGCATGGGCTTTTGACTGGTGTGCCCAGAACTATTATTAATGGCACAAATATGTGTGCTTTTTCTTCTTTATTTCTATTCTCTTTCTGAAATTCTGTCGAGAAGAGGATATTGGCAGCATGCCTCTGATATTTCCACAAAGATGTGACTGAGAGGGTTAAAATATCTTGTTTCTGCTGGAAGATAAATGCTATCAACAAAGAATTAGATCTGCTACTTTTGCTTTAACAGTTTTTAATTATTTATAATCTCTGTGTCTAATACCTTCCCAAATTGGCATATATAGCACTGTTCTCAGCTCCCTGTTCCAGTTGCGCATTTATGCCAGTATAGTAATGTCCAGACATTAGTGCTGAGTGAAGAAGAACTAAAATAATCCTTAAATAATTCCCACCTGAAAAACGGCATTGCGAACAGGGTAACATTTCTAATGACTGTGGCCAGTTACAACCTCATGTATGATCTTTGCTGGTGATGTGAGGGCACCACACCTATGTTGGACTTTGTCGTGTTTAGAAACCGTGCCTTCCTGGTAAGGATCTTTGAGCTTCGAGGGCAGCCACCTCCCGCTTTCCTCACAGTGCGGCAGTTTTGCTGAGCAGGTTTCATGTATTAAGTTCGTGCTTGGAATTGTTTTTTGATTAGCGACACCACACTCCGAAAGCTGAACCCAACATTGGCACAGCTTTGTGAGTTCTGTCCGCCTCTCAAGATCCTTTTTTGCCTCTCTAGGAACAGTCTTCCACACTCTGCAATATTCATTCACTAAAGGTTTTACTGGTATTCACTGGCTTCTCTAGTAATCGCGCAAAACTGCCTGTGTGGGGCTTAGATTGACTGACAACCACATGCATAGCTTTCTTGTGGGTGAAGGAATACAGAAGTCAGGCACAGAGTTGGTATGACCATCAAATTCTTATAACGCACAACCAGTTCTCTTAAGTCATTGCTTAGTTCTCTTACTATTTGTAAATCACACACACATAACCATAAAACGGGTTAATTGAACTAAACAAACCTTAACAACGCATTTGCAACGAGATAAATATAAAAGCCTATGAAATATCAAGCAACATCTGAAACTAAGCCAACACACTTAATTCATCTATTTTTGGCTAAAATATTTGTATCCATGTGTTTAATTCCTTAACTGCCAAGGCTTTTCCACCCCCTGTGCGGAGCCTTGTTTTATGCTTTTTTGGCCACTATATGATGCTGGTAAGCTAAAACGAGAAAATATTACCATGTCGGCAAGATTTTTGATGACTGAGGGTTATGAGGCATAGAGCTTTACTTGATTTAAAGTACATCTTTAGGTTGTATTACCTCACTTTGAGTTTTAAGAATGTTGGTCCAACACTGTGAATTGGCAGGTGCGCAGTACAAGGTTTTTGAAAGGATTTCCTTATTGCCACTGATAACCACTGATGTCGGTTACCGACCTCCACCGCCGGTGCCTGTATTGCCTTGGGGCCGACCATGACGACAACTCGTGCCCCGACTGCCGGGCCTTGATGTCGAAGGCTAGGGGGGAGTGGTCCCGTAAGCGCCTCGAGCTCCGGCAGACGGCCCCCGCCATTCATGGTCCAGGTCGAGGAGGAGGTCGAAGGACCTGTCGCTGGGCCACAGTCATCGAAGCTCGGCAAGTCGACACAATTCGTCGGGCTCCAAGTCCTCGGGTAAGAGGCACAAGAAGTCGAAGAGACGACATCGCTCTTCCGACTCCCCCCCGACGCTCGCGTGACGCGGCCGGGGGTTCGGGAGACACCGCCCACGCGGCCCAAGAATTCTTTGGTAGGGCATTTAGGGTCAGTGATGAGTTGAGTTTAGTGAGATCTTGTTGATGGTGTCTCAGTAAGATTCTGTGCTGCCCTTATAGCCATGTTCTGTCAGTAGGGTTGTATGTTTCCATTTTAGTCTCTCAGGGTTTCTGTTCTCTTTATTTAGTCTTGTTATGTCAATGTTGAATTAAACAGCATTCCTTTTGCAGATTCGTAGCCTTTTTGTTTTAATAGGATGGACGATGTTGAATGCCACAGTTTGCCATTGGTGGAACCATTTTATTGACATTTTCATTTCAAACGGGAAAACGGCAATAGATTTACTTGCACTCAGTTTAGTCCAATTTCTTCCATGGTCTAGAGCTGAAGGTTACATTTGATTCAGAGTCAGCTTATACTGCCAAAGGGAGGTTAATAAGAATCGATCACTCTATCATCTAGTTTAAATTTATCTAAAAAAAACAGGTTAGTGTTAGATTCCCTACCTTAGAATATCCCCTGGCGTCAGACTGGATCCGGAAAGTTTTGCGTAGCAGTACCCATGCGCTTCGGTAGGCCTCGTCTGCGTCTCCGTTGTCGGCGTTGTTGGCGCCGGGATTACGCCGTCGGAGTACTTAGACGCCGCCCTCGCGCGCTGACGTCAGTTGTTTTTTTTTTTTTCGCGCCAGCAGGCGCAGATCTGGAAAAAGCAGTACTCCTTAGTCACATTTTGACTAGCTTTTTCGATCTTTTTTGATCCTGTTTCGAGTCGTAAAGACTATCGGTGCCGGTAGGGATGCCTGGGTTCAAGCCCTGTGCCGATTGCAACCGACTGATGTCAGTTACCAACCCCCACGGCCAGTGCCTGTATTGCCTTGGGGCCGACCATGAAGACAACTCGTGCCCCGACTGCCGGGCCTTGACGTCAAAGGCTAGGTGGGAGCGGTCCCGTAAGTGCCTCGAGCTTCGGCAGTCGGCCCGCGCCGTTCACAGTCCAGGTCGAGGAGGAGGTCGAAGGACCAATCGCAGGGCCACAGTCATAGAAGCTCGGCGAGTCAACACCATTCGTTAGGCTCCAAGTCCTCAGGTAAGAGGCACAAGAAGTCGAACAGACAACATTTCTCTTCTGACCCCCCCAGACGCTCGCGCGGCGCGGCCGGGGTTTCGGGCGACACTGCCAGCTCCATACCCGCCGGTCCCTGGGCTGAATGCGACGCCGGAGGAGATCGATGCCCTCCTCATGGCCATGAGGTCGCTCTCTCCTCCGTCGAGTCCCGCTGTGGCGCCTTCGGGCCCCGCTGCCCCGACTAGGAGCCCAAGCAGGCCGGGTGCTTCTGCCCCGGCGCCGTCGACGACTCCGGAACCGGGTCGCCGCTGGTCGACCTTACGACCCCTCCGCCGGTGCCGACCCCCACGGTGTCGCCCCTGACGCCGTCCCAGGATGACGTCATCCCCGGTCCCTCCCTCGGTCCGGATCCGGCGTCGTACCGGCGTCGCTCGACGCCGCACTCGACGCCGAGAGAAGAGCAATTCTTCCTTGATCCGGCCCCATCCTTTGAACCTGACTATCAGGAGATGGGAGGCGAGGGGGACTGGGAGGTGTCTGAGGACCCTCTGGCACGAGAGTGCTTCTCGTTTCAGGACTGGGCAGTGGATCTAGGGGAGGCCAGTGGTTTGGACACTTCGCCCGACACTGGCTTTGTCTCCCCTCCTACCGTGGCTATGGAGGAGAGGGGACTGCTTACAGCGTGGTGCTGACGAGGGCGGCCAAGGCCTTGAGTCTTGAGCTCCCCATCGCGGCCGTGAGGACTAGCCTCCTCACCAAGGTCCTTAAACCGCAGGCAAGCTCTTCGGAGCCTCTACTGCCGTTTAATGAGGCCCTTACTGACGTTCTGTTGGGCACTTGGTCCAGGCCTGCTGCAGGTCCCCCTTTAGATCGGAACGTGGCCAGGCGCCACCGCCTGGCCCCGGGCGACCCTAGCTTCCTGTCCACCCACCCCGAGAGCCTGGTTATTCAGGGCTCTAACTCCGAGACCGCATTCCCAACTGCACCACCTGATCGGTAATCTAAAAGGTATGAGCAGTTCGGTAAGAAGCTGTTGTCCTCACTTAGTTTGGGGTTGCAGTCGGTCAACACGCTTGCCTTTTGGGCCGTTATACCCACTCTCTGTGGGACACGGTTGCGGACGTGCTGTCAGCTTGCCCGGAGGAGGCCCGGGTCAAAGTCGCTCAAGCTCTTGCGGAAGGGCGGGATGCAGCACGGTATTCTATCCGATGTGGCCTGGATACCACGGACTCGCTGGGCAGGGCGATTTCCACGACGGTGGCGGTTCGCCGCCACGTATGGCTGTGGTCCGCCAACTTTTCGGCTGATGTCCAGAATTCCCTCATGGACATACCGTTTGATGGCCGTCGCCTCTTTGGCGACAAGGCAGACAGTGCGCTTGAGCTTTTCAAGGACTCCAGGGCTACGGGCAAGTCCTTGGGCCTGTTGGGCCAGCGCCAGCAGACTTCTGCCTTTCGCTCCTTTCGTGGCCAAGGAAGGGGCGCCCCCTCACGTCCTGCCAGCCACGGGCCGCAGACTAACATCCAGCGTGCCGGCGGACGTGGTAACCGCCGTGGCGGTGCCAGGGGACAGCGGCGAGGCCAGTCCACAACCACCCCCACAGCATCCGCCTCAAAGCCTTCCTAGTCCGAGCTTTCAGGCCCATTCGACACCAGTGGGGGGGCAGGGTTCGCCATCACCTCCTCCACTGCGCTCCATCACATCGAGCGCGTTCCTGGGCCAGAAGTAGGGTGTGGTTGTTACTCGCACTACTTTCTGGTCCCCAAGAAGGGCAAAGGGGGCCAACGCCCTATCTTGGACCTGCGGAACGTCAACGGCTTCCTCCTGAAGGAAAAGTTAAAGATGCTGACTTTGGCTCAGGTCTTAGCTGCCCTAGACCCAGAAGACTGAATGGTAGCGTTGGACTTGCAGGACGCATATTTTCACATCCCCGTCCTGCCGGCCCACCGGCGTTACCTGCGGTTCACGGTAGGCCGCGAGTGCTTTCAGTTTACCGTGCTCCCCTTCAGCCTTACCAGCGCCCCTCGGGTGTTCACGAAAGTGATGGCGGTGGTCGCAGCCCATCTGCGCAGATTAGGGGTGTCAGTCTTCCCCTATCTCGACGACTGGTTGTTGAAGGCAGGCTCGCCCCAGACAGTCGTCAGTCACCTCCAGACTATGGCCAACATCTTGGCACCTGCTGGGTTTCTCCATCAATGTGCCGAAGTCACACCTGTGTCCCTCTCAGAAGCTTCTCTTCATCGGAGCGGTTCTGGACTCGGCGCAGTTTCGGGTTTATCCTCCCGAACAGCGGGTTCAGGATATTCAGGCTCTGATTCCAATCTTTCGGCCTTTATCCCGAGTCTCGGTCAGGTTGACGCTGCGGCGCCTGGGGCTGATGGTCTCCTGCATCCTTCTGGTGCATCACGCCAGGTGGCGGATGCGGGCTCTGCAGTGGGACCTGAAGTTTCAGTGGGCCCAGCATCAGGGCAACCTGTCCGACCATGTCCTGATCTCGGAGGGCACTGCGAGACAGTTGCAGTGGTGGCTCACGGACCGGGATTGGGTCAACGGCAGATCCCTCTCTCTACCCCAACCGGAGCACGTAGTAGTGACGGATGCGTCCCTCCTGGGCTGGGGGGGCCACATGGGCGAGGCGGAGATTAGAGGCCTCTTGTTTATGGCGGAGTCCCGGCTCCCTATCAACCTTTTGGAGCTGCGGGCATTCCTTCCCTCTGTCCGAGGAAGTGTAGTGCAGGTGTTCACGTCAACACCATCGCCATGTGGTACTGCAGCAAACAGGGCCGTCGGGAAGATTAAGCAAGCTAGGGAAGATTTAGCAAGCTATTGCCCAGAGTCACATGGTGCTGGGCTAATCTGACGCCGGAGCCGGGTATCGAACCGTGAGCCCACGGGTTCTGGAGTCAGACACCCTGGCCACTGCGCCACACCTCTTCCCTCTCTCATAGAATCCTTCTGGATAAGCTTTGAGAGATTGGTGTCAGAGGAATGGCTCTAAAATGGCTCAAATGCTTCCTGGCCAACAGAACACATCATGTTCAATTGGACACCTTTACATCACAGACCATGGCTGTTGACAAGGGGATCCCCCGGGGCTCCATCTTAAGCCCCACCTTATTCAACAGATATGTGTCTTCTCTGGCCACAATCATTAGATCCTGTGGATTCGAAACCATCTCATACGCGGAAGATACTCAAGTGATAGTCACTATCGAGACGGATCCCGTGTCAACCAGAGAAAAGTTCAAGAACTGCATGCTAAAAATTGCTACATGGATGACAGTGAATTATCTACAGCTCAACTCCAATAAAACGGATATCCTGCTGTTCGGAAAAGCAGTGGAGCTCTGGGCATCAGATTGGTGGCCTTCGGAGCTCGGCGAACCTCCTACACCTAAAAAGTGGGCGAAGAACTTGAGTATTATAGTTGATGACACACGTTCCTTTGAGGTGCATGTGAAAAATATCTCGGGCACATGTTTCGGCCTGATGTGAAGTCTGAGAAAAATCTTTCCTTGGATCGCCCTCTCGGCCAGAAAAACCCTTATACAGGCACTTCTAGTTAGCTGACTAGATTACGGTCACTCCCTACTCGTAGGGATCAGGGAAGATCTACTTTCAAGGCTAAAGGTTGTTCAAAATACAGTCGCACGTCTAGCCCTCAATCAGCCTGTCGGTACCCCGTCGGCACCCGTCCTACGACAGTTGCACTGGCTCCCTGTTAGGAAAAGAGCAGAATTCAAGCTTCTGTGTCTGGTGTTTAAATCACTCAGAGGAAAGAGTCCCTCTTCAGCTGTTGCCACTCTTTGCTATTCTTTTCCGTCTATATGTGGCACTGATGCTCTCCATTTGGGTTCGGTATTCTATTGTACCAGGCAACAGTGGCATTAATTGTATAGATTAATCAGAAGGCCCTTAATTTAATCTGCATATTAGGGGATTGTCTGGTTGCCCTTTCAGCTGAATGACAGTGAATCTACCTAGTGTGCATAGTAACAGAACATATGTCTTTGTCAGTAGGTTAGACCAGATGCTTGATTACAGAACTTTACCTGAGTGCCTTGGTTAGGTGTCTGTTCTAATCAGCCAGGAATCTGGACATCATTTTGAGAAAACTTTGTTTGGACACCCAGATTCAAAGAGTATTGCTTGCCTGCTTTCTAAACCTCTGTCTCCTCTCTAAGATCTTTCCATTTTACTCTTCTGAACTACATGCAATTATAATAATAATAATACTGTGATTTATTAAGCGCGACAGCTACCCCCAACACAGGGGTGTCCCGGCGCTAGAACACTAGGTGAAAAGGGCGTCAAAGGCAGAAGAGCGTATATTCGAGTCTACATTGCAGCTGTCCTGAAAAGCCACGTCTTCAGGGTTTTTTTTAAAGCAGAGTTCTGACTTAGCACTTCGTAAGGAGGCTGGAAGGGCGTTCCACAGTGCAGCTGTTTTAACCGTGAATGCTCTCCCACCTAGCCGTGATTTCTCAAAACGTGGAGTCTGAAGCCAGTTGAGAGAGTTAGAACGCAGCACCTGGTTTTGCTTATAGGGGCATAATATTTCCTTCAGATACTTCGGGCAGTTTCCGTTCAGAGCCCGATAGGCCATTGTCATGGCCTTAAATATGATTCTTTTCTCCACTGGAAGCCAGTGGAGTTTGTGTAAATGCGGAGAGATATGTTGTCGGAATGGGATACGGCAGACCATTCTCGCAGCCGCATTTTGAATCATCTGAAGGCGATGAATGCATATTTAGGGAGGCCAAGATACAAAGCATTGGCATAATCTAACCTCGATGTTACTATAGCATGTACAACTGTTTTGCGACAATCTTCCGGTAGAAAAAACTTTACGGCGATTTTTTTAATTTACTGAAGCAAGTCGCAGAGACCTGTTGTATTTGTGCTGAGAAGGTCAGATTTGATTTCCATTTCACTCCTAAATTTCGAATAGAGGTGGCCGGGTATGGCGAGCACCCATTTTTGATGGCCACCATAGTGCTGACTCAGGCACATTTCCTTGCCCAAAAAACAGAACCTCTGTTTTTTCCACGTTTAGCTTTAATTTATTAGAATTCTTCCACATAGCTATATCGCGTAGGCACCCCTTGAAATTTTTAAACCGTCTACCGTATGCTCTATAAAGGGGAAAACCAGCTGAGTGTCGTCAGTATAGGAAATAGCTTTCACTCCCCAGTTGGCAATCAGGGAAAATAGAGGAGCTAGTTGGCAATCAGGGAAAATAGAGGAGCTAGGTAGAGGTTAAAAAGTAAAGGACTCAGTGCTGAGCCCTGAGGTACACCACTTTTTTGGTTGGGATTCAAATGGCGTAAGGGCGACGTTTTGAGTGCGTCCTCTCAAATAAGAGGTCAGCCATGTGAGAACATTACCCTCAAAGCCCACTTCTTTTAGGCGCTCGCCCAAGATAGTGTGGTCAACAGTGTTGAATGCTGCAGACAGATCCAGGAGCACCTGTGTTCTCTCTAGATAGAAGAATGGGAATATGGTGAACTTGGGTCTCTCAGCAATCTATCCATATTGCAAGGATCCAGCTTGATTGACTTTGCAGTTATGCAAAAATGACTCTGAAGGAAGCAAAACAATCCCTAAATGAGTTCCCAGTGAAGCAACATATACGGATCACAACACCATGTATTGTACACCAGACCTATTGCAAGATAGGGATCTCTTTCTTTATGCAAGCTTCTGATACTGCAGATGTCCGGGGTTGGTAGGAAAGACCAGGTTAAGATCACTTTTTTACCTGAATGCATGATGGTGTGGCTGTCCTTTCTCAGTACTTGTGCCCACACTTTGCAACAAATTAAAATCTTTGCCTTACAGACAACTATGGTAAATTCCTTACTAAAACACCTGGTTGTTTTGCTAGTCTCTTTTGTGTTCCTTGGCTTCTCTCTCTTCAACTAGGAGAAACAGATTTTCAATTCTTTGTGTTTCTTAGCACCACATTTGGATGTTTCCAAATATGGTGAAACTCACCAACCAAGATTTTTTTTGCCCTTAGCCTACAGGCATATGAGGTAATTGCTGAGAGTATAAGAAAGTCTTTGTGTTTGTTTTACATTATTCTTCATAACCTGAGCTTGGGAGACTTCTGAATAATGGGGCTATTGATGAACTCAAGCAACATGGGGTAATAATTTGGCTACAGTAACATTCTGACTGTGACACCCAGTTGTTGATTTCTAACTTTTCTGTTTCATTTGGTGAATTATGTGCGATAGGGATACATATTTACATGATATGTCATATAAAAATGCTAAAATACAAGATATGCATAACATGGCCAAGTTATGCATATCTTGTATTTTAGCATTTTTATAGCATTAGCTGACACCCCAAAGTGCTTTCTATAACAGTTCAGTCAGTAGTTACTATGTTCTGTAATGAGTGCATTGGAGAACGGTGCTTGCAGCAATACAAACAATTTAGTGTTCAACTTTGGTGTTGTGTGGGATGCCCAGAGAGTATGCTCCAATTTTGGGGCAGCAGCATGTACAAGCAGCTTACAGTTCTGGAAAAGGTTTGTAGGAATAGGATCACAAGTAGCGTATACAAACTATCCATTTTCAGAAAGTGATAAGGTTGATTCCAGCATTTGGAAAAAGCCAGGTCTTTCTTACTGCTCTGCTGTTTGATAGCTCATGGTCCTTATGCTCTTTAGGTAGTGTATTTTAGAGCTTACATATTGAGAAAAAACTACCATGTCGGCAAGATTTTTGATGATTGAGGGTTATGAGGCATAGAGCTTTACTTGATTTAAAGTACGTCTTTAGGTTGTATCACCTCACTTTGAGTTGTAAGAATGTTGGTCCAACACTGTGAATTGGCTGGTGCGCAGTACAAGGTTTTTGAAAGGATTTCCTTATTGCCACTGATAACCACTGATGTCGGTTACCGACCTCCACCACCGGTGCCTGTATTGCCTTGGGGCCGACCATGACGACAACTCGTGCCCCGACTGCCGGGCCTTGATGTTGAAGGCTAGGCGGGAGCGGTCCTGTAAGCGCCTCGAGCTCCGGCAGACGGCCCCGCGCCATTCATTTCCAGGTCGAGGAGGAGGTCGAAGGACCTGTCGCTGGGCCACAGTCATCGAAGCTGGGCAAGTCGACACAATTCGTTGGGCTCCAAGTCCTCAGGTAAGAGGCACAAGAAGTCGAAGAGACGACAGCGCTCTTCCGACTCCCCCCGACACTCGTGCAACGCGTTTCGGGAGACACCGCCCACGCGGCCCAAGAATTCTTTGGTAGGGCATTTAGGGTCGGTGATGAGTTGAGTTGAGTTTAGTGAGAGCTTGTTGATGGTGTCTCAGTAAGATTCTGTGCTGCCCTTATAGCCATGTTCTGTCAGTAGGGTTGTATGTTTTCCATAATAGTCTCTCAGGGTTTCTGTTCTCTTTATTTAGTCATGTTATGTCAATGTTGAATTAAACAGCATTCCTTTTGGAGATTCGTAGCCTTTTTGTTTTAATAGGACGGACGATGTTGAATGCCACAATGCCATTGGTGCAACCGTTTTATTGACATTTTCATTTCAAACGGGAAAACGGCAAAAGATTTACTTGCACTGAGTTTAGTCCAATTTCTTCCATGGTCTAGAGCTGAAGGTTACATTTGATTCAGAGTCAGCTTATACTGCCAAAGGGAGGTTAATAAGAATCGATCACTCTATCATCTAGTTTAAATGTATCTGAAAGAAACAGGTTAGTGTTAGATTCCCTACCTTAGAATATCCCCTGGCGTCAGACTATATCCGGAAAGTTTCGCGTAGCAGTACCCATGTGCGTCGGTAGGCGTCGTCTGCGTCTCCGCGTCCGTTGTCGGCGTTGTTGGTGCCGGGATTACGCCGTCTGAGTACTTAGACGCCGCCCTCGCGCGCTGACGTCAGTTCTTTTTTTTTTTTCCCGCCAGCAAGCGCAGATTTGGAAAAAGCAGTACTCCTTAGTCACATTTTGACTAGCTTTTTCGATCTTTTTTGATCCTGTTTCGAGTCGTAAAGACTATCGGTGCCGGTAGGGATGCACGGGTTCAAGCCCTGTGCCGATTGCAACCGACTGATGTTGGTTACCGACCCCTACCGCCGGTGCCTGTATTGCCTTGGGGCCGACTATGAAGACAACTTGTGCCCCGACTGCCGGGCCGTGACGTCAAAGGCTAGGTGGGAGCGGTCCCGTAAGTGCCTCGAGCTTCGGCAGTCGGCCCCGCACCGTTCACGGTCCAGGTCGAGGAGGAGGTCGAAGGACCAATCGCAGGGCCACAGTCATCGAAGCTCGGCGAGTTGACACCATTCGTCGGGCTCCAAGTCCTTAGGTAAGAGGCACAAGAAGTCGAAGAGACAACATCGCTGTTCCGCCCCCCACGCCCCCCGCCCCCCAAACGCGGCCAGGGGTTCGAGCGACACTGCCAGCTCCATACCCTCCGGACCCTGGGCTGAATGCGACGCCAGAGGCGATCGATGCCCTCCTCATGGCCATGAGGTCGCTCTCTCCTCAGTCGGGTCCCACTGTGGCGCCTTCGGGCCCCGCGGCCCCGACTGGGAGCCCAAGCAGGCCGGGTGCTTCGGCGCCGTCGACGACTCCGGTCCCGACGTCGCAGGGCCCCACCTGATCCGGGTCAGGAACCGGGTCGCCGCTGGTCGACCTTACGACCCCTCCGCCGGTGCCGAACCCCAGGGTGTCGCCCCCGAAGCCGTCCCAGGATGACGTCGTCCGCGGTCCCTCCCTCGGTCCGGATCCGGCATCGGACTGGCGTTGCTTGACGCCGCACTCGACGCCGAGAGAAGAGCAATTCTTCCATGATCCGGCCCCATCCTTTGAACCTGACTATCAGGAGATGGGAGGCGAGGGGGACTGGGAGGGGTCTGAGGACCCTCTGGCACGAGAGTGCTTGTCGTTTCAGGACTGGGCAGTGGATCTGGGGGAGACCAGTGGTTTGGACACTTCGCCCGACACTGGCTTTGTCTCCCGTCCTACCGTGGCTACGGAGGAGGGGCCTGCTTACAGCGTGGTGCTGACGAGGGCGGCCAAGGCCTTGAGTTCCCCATCGCGGCTGTGAGGACTAACCTCCTCACCAAGGTCCTTAAACTGTAGGCAAGTTCTTCGGAGCCTCTACTGCCATTTAATGAGGCCCTTACTGACGTTCTGTTGGGCATTTGGTCCAGGCCCGCTACAGGTCCCCCTGTAGATTGGAACATGGCCAGGCACCACCGCCTGGCCCTGGGCGACCCTAGCTTCCTGTCCACCCTCCCCGAGAGCCTGGTTATCCAGACCTCTTACTCCCAGACCGCATTCCCGACTGCACCACCTGATCGGTAATCTAAAAGGTATGAGCAGTTCGGTAAGAAGCTGTTCTCCTCACTTAGTTTGGGGTTGCAGTTGGTCAACACTGCTTGCCTTTTGGGCCGTTATACCCACTCTCTGTGGGACACGGTTGCGGACGTGCTGTCAGCTTGCCCGGAGGAGGCCCGGGTCAAACTCGCTCAAGCTCTTGCAGAAGGGAGAGATGCAGCACGGTATTCTATCCGATGTGGGCTGGATACCACGGACTCGCTGGGCAGAGCGATTTCCACAACGGTGGCGGTTCGCCGCCACTCCTGGCTGTGGTCCGCCAACTTTTTGGCTGATGTCCAGAATTCCCTCATGGACATACCGTTTGATTGCCGTCGCCTCTTTGGCGACAAGGCAAACGGTGCGCTTGAGCTTTTCAAGGACTCCAGGGCTACGGGCAAGTCCTTGGGCCTGTCGGGCCAGCGCCAGCAGACTTCTGCCTTTCGCTCCTTTCGTGGCCAAGGAAGGGGCGCCCCCTCACGTCCTGCCAGCCACGGGCCGCAGACTAACATCCAGCGCGCCGACGGACGTGGTAACCGCCGTGGCGGTGCCAGGGGACAGCAGCGAGGCCAGTCCACATCCACCCCGCAGCATCCGCCTCAAAGCCTTCCTAGTCCGAGCTTTCAGGCCCATTCGACGCCTGTGGGGGGCAGGGTTCGCCATCACCTCCACCACTACGCTCCATCACATCGAGCGCGTTCCTGGGCCAGAAGTAGGGTGTGGTTGTTACTCCTGCTACTTTCTGGTCCCCAAGAAGGGCAAAGGGGGCCTACGCCCTATCTTGAACCAGCGGAACGTCAACGGCTTCCTCCTGAAGGAAAAGTTAAAGATGCTGACTTTGGCTCAGGTCTTAGCTGCCCTAGACCCAGAAGACTGAATGGTAGCGTTGGACTTGCAGGACGCATATTTTCACATCCCCGTCCTGCCGGCCCACCGGCGTTACCTGCGGTTCACGGTAGGCCGCGAGCGCTTTCAGTTTACCGTGCTCCCCTTCGGCCTTACCAGCGCCCCTCGGGTGTTCACGAAAGTGATGGCGGTGGTCGCAGCCCATCTGCGCAGATTAGGGGTGTCAGTCTTGCCCTATCTCGACGACTGGTTGTTGAAGGCGGGCTCACCCCAGACAGTCGTCAGTCACCACTAGACTACGGCCGACATCTTGCACCTGCTGGGGTTCTCCATCAATGTGCCGAAGTCACACCTCTGTCCCTCTCAGAAGCTTCTCTTCATCGGAGCGGTTCTGGACTCGGCGCAGTGTCAGGTTTATCCTCCCGAACAGCGGGTTCGGGATATTCAGGCTCTGATTCCGATCTTTCGGCCTTTATCCCGAGTCTCGGTCAGGTTGACGCTGCGGCTCCTGGGGCTGATGGCCTCCTGCATCCTTCTGGTGCATCGCGCCAGGTGGCGGATGCGGGCTCTGCAGTGGGACCTGAAGTTTCAGTGGGCCCAGCATCAGGGCAACCTGTCCGACCACTTCCTGATTTTCGGAGGGCACTGCGAGACAGTTGCAGTGGTGGCTCACGGACCGCGATTGGGTCAACGGCAGATCCCTCTCCCTACCCCAACCGGAGCACGTAGTAGTGACGGATGCGTCCCTCCTGGGCTGGGGGGGCCACATGGGAGAGGTGGAGATCAGATGCCTCTGGTCTCCGGCGGAGTCCCAGCTCCATATCAACCTTTTGGAGCTGCGGGCGATCCGACTTGCACTGAAGGCATTCCTTCCCTCTGTCCGGGGAAGTGTAGTGCAGGTGTTCACGGACAACACCACCGCCACGTGGTACTGCAGCAAACAGGGCAGGGTGGGGTCGTGTACCCTTTGTCGAGGGGGGCTCTGCGCCTCTGGCAATGGCTGGAACAGGGCGTCACCCTGGTGGTTCAACACCTGGCAGGTTCCCTGAACTCCAGGGCGGACGAACTCAGCCGCCGGTGCATGATGGATCACGAATGGCGTCTGAACTCGGACGTGGCGCAAGGTCTCTTTCAGAGATGGGGAGTGCCTTGGTTAGATTTATTCACCACCGAAGAGAACTCACAATGTCATCAGTTCTGCGCGTTGGAATTTCCAAGGCGGCACTCGCTCGGAGATGTTTTTCGTCGCGAATGCAGCTGCGGTCTATTGTACGCCTTTCCGCCTTCACCACTTATGCCCAGAGTGCTGAAGAAGATCAGGCGCAACCGGGCCCAAGTCATCTTTGTGGCTCCGGACTGGGCACGAAGATACTGGTATCCCGAGCTACTCAGTATGTCAGTCCATCCCCGATTCGTCTGCCTCTTCAGGAGGACCTTCTGTCGCAGCAGCAGGGGATGGTCCTCCACCCGAACCTGTCCAGTCTCCACCTCCATGCGTGGAGATTGAGCGGCGACAGTTGAGGCCATTTGACTTGCCTCCTGAGGTCTGTGAGGTGATTCTGGCAGCCAGTCGTCCCTCCACAAAATCGGTATACGCCTGCAGGTGAAACAAATGTGTGGCATGGTGCACAGCAAAGGCTGTGGATCCCCTTTCTGCCCCCCTTTCAGAGGTTCTCCTCTTTCTTCTTTCTCTTGCTCAGCTGTACTCTGCTCTGGGCACTCTCAAGGTCTTCCTCTCTGCCATTTCAGCCTTGTTAAGGCTACCTGATCAGCCTTCTCTATTCAAGTCCCCGGTTGTAAATAGATTCTTGAAGGGCATCACTCACCTGTTTCCTCCTGTTCCTTTTGTGATGCCTCAGTGGGACTTGAACCTTGTTCTCACTTATTTGATGTGAGCTCCTTTCGAGCCACTTCACAATTGCCCTCTTTGTCTTCTCACTCTTAAGACTGCCTTCCTGGTTGCCATCACCTCTGCCAGGAGAGTGAGTGAGCTCCAGGCTCTTTCTTCCAAACCTCCTTTCCTTTCTGTCCATCCGGACAAAGATGTCTTGAGAACGCGTCCCTCTTTCCTGCCCAAGGTAGTCACAGCCTTCCACATCGGGCTGTCCATCACCTTGCCCACCTTCTTTCCGCCTCCGCATCCCTCGAAAGAGGAAGAGAGGTTCCAGCGTCTGGACCCAAAACATGCGCTCTCATTCTATCTGGATCGCACACGTCAGTTCTGGGTGGACAGCCAGGTCTTTGTTGGTTACATGGGCGCTGAGAAGGGACGGGCGGTGCACAAACGGACCATCTCTCGGTGGGTCGTGTTGTGCATCAAGGTATGCTACTCTTTGGCTAAAAAGGAGCCTCCTGTTGGTCTGAGGGTCCATTCTACTCAGGCCACGGCGGCTACTACTGCCCTAGGTCGGGGATTCCCCTTGCAGGACATCTGTCAGGCGGCTACGTAGGCCTCGCTGCACACATTCGCTAGACACTACTGCCTGGACAGCCAAGTACGGAGAGATGGCTTTTTCAGCCGTTCTGTTCACCAGGACTTTCTGGTGTGATCATTGGTTCGCAGGCCCACCACCGGGGTTGGTATTGCTGGGGTATCTATACTAAGGTAGGAAATCTAACACTAACCTGTTTCTTTCAGATGCACAAGTTACTTACCTTCGGTAACGATATATCTGTAAGAAACAGTAGTTAGTGTTAGATTCCTTAACACCCCACCCATCCTCCCCGTTCTGCGAACCGATATCTAGGGTTAAGGTTCTTCCCTTTGATGGCCCTAGTTTCATGGCAGCATTGTCGGTTTTTATCATGGCTCTGCGTTCCTGGTGCTGAAAAGCTATGTATAAGAACTGAAGTCAGCGCGCGAGGGCGGTGTCTAAGTACTCCGACGACATCCTGGCGCCAACGACGACGGACGTGGAGCCGCAGACGACGCCTACCGACGCGCAGGGGTACTGCTACACAAAACTTTCCGGATCCAGTCTGATGCCTGGGGGATATTCTAATTAGTTCTCCTTACCCAAAGCGCCGGGACACTCTTTTTGAGTAACCGTTGCGCTATACAAAAGAATAAATAACATAACATAACATAACGTAGGGAATCTAACACTAACTACTGTTTCTTACAGATATATCGTTACCGAAGGTAAGTAACTTGTGCGTTAGGGTGTTTCCTGTAATCGATTTCAATATTCTTGGTGCTAGTATGGTATCAATGGTGTGGCGTGCCATGTGGTTGTGCCAGAGAGCAGTAGGTGAAACCCGAATTCAGCAGTGTTGGTGATTACGCCTAATTTCCATTGAAGTCCTGGTTTATCAACCACAATGTTCAGTCTCTTAGGATGCAGAGGTTTTTGTTTTCCATGTATGTCTTCTATGAAGACCAAGAGTTTTTCGCAAAACAAAAGATGTTTTGCATGCAGGGTGTTATGGATAGGACGGAGGATAAGAAAGATGCAGAGAAGTGAATAACGTTTTTTCTTGTTCTGAGATGGAAAGATTTTTAATGAAGCATGTAGGTAGCTTATTCTTGAGCATTATCACTAATCCTCTTCCAATTTTCCTGAGTCGTCTATTTTTGAAAAGTGTTAGTTGATCATCAGGAATTGCTTAATTTAGGATGGGTGCTGAATAGTCATCTAACGAAGTTTCTGTGACGAAAAAGAGGTCTGGTTTAAACTCCTCTAGTAGGTCATATTTGTTGTTTTCTGTTTTTTCTTAGTGATCTACCATTTATTAACATGCATGACAGTTGTTTGTTTGCCCCGGAAACATTTGCTAAATCTGTGTGATTGTTCCTGCTGCTATTTGATCCTGATGTTATTTTTGTCATAATACAGTTATCAAAAATGGTTGCAGGTCCTGCAATGTCAACAGTATTTCTGGAACTGTGGCACTTTTGTAGTTTCTTTCAATCAACGTTGCTATTTGCATGGATATTGGCCAGCTACTTTGGAATGTGATGGAGGAGGTATCAAGTTGTTTTTCAGTTCTTTCAGTAATCATGAAGCAGGGTATAGTTCTGGTGCTTAGGTGTGTGATTGCTCAGTTTGCATTTACTGCCGGATGGACAGCATAACATACAGTGGGGAGTTCATTGTGTTGTTGCAGTATGACGAGGAGGCATTTTACTGGATTTGGATCAGTCTGAAATGTATTTTTAAGGGGAAATCTCATTGGTGTTGGTGACATCATTGTAGAAGCTAGAAATCCATTTGTCAGACCCTGTTTAGGGGACTGGAGGGCAAGCTGAAGCAAGTGGAGCTCAACCACGAGGGCGGGGTGATTTGCTTTTGATGTTCTATGGTACTGCAAGCTGGGCCAAGGACAACTCCTTCAGATCTTGATTCCCAGTTGTAGCACATGCTTCACAGGGAGGTAGTGTGACCCACCCAGCAGCACAATAATTGTCCAATCCAGTGCTTTACTTAAAAAAGAAAAGTACTTTAATACACACAATTAAAAAGGGACAGTACACAGGTGATATTAGCATTTACAATAAAATGCACTTGGGCTTGGGCTTGTATACCTCGGGATACCGCCCACCCCTTTGGTTTACCTGAGTGTCCCTCCTCTTGTGAGTGTAAGCAGGTCCCCCATGGTTAAGGCAAAAAGGTTGTACACAGTTGCTTTTCTTGTATAGTGATGATATTTGCTACTGATATGCAGTACAACCATTCTGCTGCAACGGTGCCCAGCACTCCTAGGGTTCTCAGATTACTCTACGCAGCCTTCCTTCTTCTGTCAGACCCTCAGCACCAGGGTCTTGCTGGTACTGCTTGGACAGTAGCATCTCTTGCGTGGCTGGCAGGCTCCTTCCCTCTCTCAACAGGTACATTGGCTTGTTGGAGCCACCGGTCAAATGAACAGTTTCTTCCACCAAGGCAAGATATTAGGTGATGTCCCGTTACCTCTGGGAAGCTGACAGTCAGACACCAGTTGTCGTTGGGAAATTCTGAGTATTGCATTTCTTGGTCAAAGAGAACTTGGAACTGGAGCAAGTGGATCGGTGGCTTCCACTTTTATGCAGTCAAACAGACAGAAAATGTGGTTTCTGTGTCTGCACTGTAAGGACCAGTATGGGTTGGTTCTTCTTTCAAGTGTCCTTTCCAGACTACTTTACAGACATAGATAGCCTTTGGGTGTCAAGTGATTATCCTCAGGTCCCAAGGAGAGGACCAGACACAACAGTTGCATGGCGGTGAGGCAGACCCAGAAGCAGAATAGACGTGGCATTAGTAGGTCTGATAGGCCTTCCCAGGAACAAGGTCAGGGGTTACCACGAAAGGGAGATATACACTACAGAAATTGGTTTGTGAGGCGGTGGAGAAACAGCCTTTACCTTTGCGATTTTTCGCCGTAGAGGCGCCTCCCGGTACGCGAACCGGGCAGCTAACCGGCAGCGTAACGGGAGTCCGCCATCTTGTGTTTTTGGAGCGTCCGGTTCGCGTACCGGGTAGCGTCCCGGTAAGCGTAACAAGAGAAACAGTAAAAAAAAAAATTAAGGGAATAGATTTCCAGCAAACTTTGAAAAATTGTAGGGACTGTTTGTTTGATGGGCCTTTGCAAGGCCTCAAGATATGTGCACGTGTGGATTTTGTCTAATTAAGGTAAAAAAATATATATAATCTGTAAGCGTGCTCCGGAGCGCTTACGTTATGGGTTTTGTTTGCGCTGCAGAGCCGATACGTCACGGTTATGCGACGCGTCATGAGGCGTCTCACGTGGCTACATGATACGTCACGTAATAAAGAATATATTTTACAGATATAGATATTAGCTTTTAAAAAACCAATGAAATTCACTGAAAAAACCATAGGTTATAGACCATATATAGTTAGGAATTTGCATTGACAAAACCTTGAAAATTCACTGAAAAGACCATAGGTTAGAGACCATATATAGTTAGCTGGACATTTTATTGACATAAAACCAATGAAATTCCATATATAGTTAGTTGCACTAACTATATATCGCGCACCCGCAATCCACTGCTGATGATGTCACATATTACATCATTCATGACATGGTCAGTGACATCACTGATGACATCACTGATGACATCTCAAATGACATCACTGATGACATCTCAAATGACATCACTGATGACATCACTGATGACATCTCATTTGACATTACTGATCACATCACTGATGACATCATTCATGTGATAATACGATGAACCTCTTCAGACTCTAATATAACCTCAGATACACTCAGTGTAAACAGACACTCACAGACTGTCACTCATCCATGAAGTTACACACACACCTAGTCAGTCATGCTAAGAATCAATCACACCTCCATTTTCTCAACTATACAGTTATACACACCTTACTTATTCAAACACCTACTAACACATATTTACTCTCTTATACAATCCCGGATACAAGTTCACAATGATCCATACAGCCACTCACACATTCACTGGCTCTTATGTACAGTTATTTATATATGTCAGCTCTCACATGTACTGTGTTTTACATATGTACTTACTTTGACATGTTGCACTGAGATATGCATTCACTCACCAATACACTCATGCACACAGTCAACCGCCCATACAGCTGTTTCCACATGCACTTTTGAACCCATACATCTAGTGAATCAACTGCTCACACATCTATGCACAGAGTCATACACCTCCCAGACACCCACACACACACTCAGTCTCCCATACAAATACATGGGCAACCAATCAATAACCCATATAGTTACTCATATAGCTACTGATCAACACATGCAGCAGTTTACAGAACAACAGATATAATGATGCACAAATTAAGATAGTTTAGTCACTAACCCATGCACTCAGTGAGACACATTTAATCACTCACTCATACAGTCAGTCATGTACCTACTAAATCCTTCATCCAGACACTTATAAATCCACTAATTCTTCAATATGTAAGACATATTTTAACTTTACAGAAACATACAGTCACTGGATGTTGTCATCAGTGATGTCATCAGTGATGTCATTTGAGATGTCATCAGTGATGTCATCAGTGATGTCATTTGAGATGTCATCAGTGATGTCATCAGTGATGTCACTGACCATGTCATGAATGATGTAATATGTGACATCATCAGCAGTGGATTGCGGGTGCGCGATATATAGTTAGTGCAACTAACTATATATGGAATTTCATTGGTTTTATGTCAATAAAATGTCCAGCTAACTATATATGGTCTCTAACCTATGGTTTTTTCAGTGAATATATATATATATATATATATATATATATATATATATATATATATATATAATCTCCACAACTGGCCCCTCTTTTCCGTTCAACGGGCGCACTTGTAGTGGTGCGTCAGACAAAATGGCAGAGCTGTGCCGATAATATTTTCCAAAACACTTTGTCCAAAGCAAGTCCTCGCACTCGCAACAATAAATAGCACTGAAATCCAAATCCTCTTTTCACTCCATTTTTATTGGGAGCAAAACCAGCACCCCTACGCATTTCGAGGCAGCGTGCCTTTTACTCACGGGGAAAAACAACGTGGCCACGGATTAGGGCAACATAGGTTGCCCTCCAGTCATCAAACCAAAGTGGGATGGCAAAGAACACTGAGGTACATCTATGAAGATGCATATAAAAGACACAAAGGACAAAACGAGTCTCATACTCAACTGTTTGGTGTATAAATCAAGGTATTGTGTAAGTGCTTGGGGTGCCAAAGAGCAGAATTCCCAGCTCTTGGTCCTTTCCATGCATTAACAGGCCCTAACAAGGAAGATATCATAGGAAGACACCCTTAGCTACTATGCCCGTTAGCTAGACGCTAGAGTTAAACGCCCTAGGACGGGCTTATACCCTTGCTATGAGAATGTCACTTGTCCATAATTACCTGAACTTGGCTCATCAGGACCTGGGAGAAGGGTATGCTGGCGAGGGACGAGAAAGTGGCGAAGACCGGTGGAGAAGAAGGCGTAAGACACAAATGGAGGACATTCAACAACAAATGGAGGAGTACCCCCTGGAGGCGTAACAGAGAAAGGCTCTGTACCTAGAGCGTAAGGCTCAGTGAAGCACAGTGTGCCCAACCTTTTTGCAGGACAAAGCATGTCCTTTTAGAAGACCCCTCACTCACCAACCTGGTTGGTGACATGCTTCATCATCAGGGTCCCACCCCGAAGGCCGAGTGCCAACAGGGTGTGCTTCGACACCTGACTACAGTGGAGCGGGTATATTCTCTTTTTTATATGTGCAATAGTTCTAAAGGTGATAAGTGGTTTAAAAAGGGGCCAAGACTACTCACTGCAAGACTTTATTCCCGAGTGATTGAGCCCCCATAAAAAAGATGTGACACCTATGTCTAATTAGGTAGACTCCGGTGTCTAAGACGTGTAGCGTTTAAAAATAGCGACGTGTGCTATGTGATTTTAAAATGTAGGTCTACATGTTTCAACCATCTTGCGATTGTGGGTTTTCGTCAGGACCAGTGTGGGTGACCTGGGTGGTACGCACACGCTAAGGTGCGGCCTGCCCGTGAAAATTGTTTGGAACCACAAACTTGTGGACCTTTGCAAAATATAGTCTTCTCCCCAATCTGGAAGAAAAACTGAGAGAGCGGTGTAAGCCGCTACATGGGCGTCCGGGTTCCAAGAGCTGTGCTCACGTCACTTGTGGCTTCTGCTCATCGGACTGGAAACCTACTTGGTTCCTGTTCGGTACGCCCCGTGGAAGTCCGCCTCCAGGAGGTACTCCTCCATTTGTTGTTGAATACTTAAGAGGGGGACCGGAGTTCCCACCTCACAGATTTGTTAAAAACCCTTACTCTCTCCTATTGTTGTGGAGTACAAATGGAGAACAAACACAGCTGCTGGGAAGTCAAGATAACAGTTGAACAGTTAACGAAATGGACAGTGTTTTTTAAAAATAGACACCACTTGCGCGAGCTTCTTGTATCAAGTCAGGCACACTGTGCTATATTTAGGGAAAGTAAGCAAACCTATTTAAAATCATTGTGTAGCTCAGCACAAAATGTAGGTTTTTCTTTGAGATTACCGTGCGTGGTCAGGGATGTGCACTCTCCTCCGGGTCAGAGACTTAGCACTTGAATTTGGAGATTCCAGTGAAGGACACTCAAATGGGATTTCTCATTCTACTGGGACCATGTTGATTTCTTAAGGCAAATTTGATATTTGACTAATATTCTCTTTTTTTTTTTTAGCTCGCAACTACCTGAATATTAATTACATTCTCAGCAAGCAGTGCCCTGGAGTGTATCAAAAATGGCTTTTGCCTAGCAAAATACCTTATTTGCTGACAAATAGCTTCCTGGTGAGGTATCTCATATCAGATTGCCTTTCCTGCCTTTGAAAACCGACTAGCTTCATGTGGAAATATCTGATTTCTCGGTCTAAGGCGGAATGTCGACCTAGCCGGCATTTGGTCCCGTGTGAAGAATGTAAAGGCACAGTTTAGTTCAAACTTCATCAACATCTTTGTTGAGATATGTGGTTGATAAACTTGATTTTATCTGACAGTTTGTGGCTTTGCCAGAATTCCTATTATGTTAAATACATCATGTCAGCTCCCCAGTGCAGGAAGTGTGCATCCAAAGGTCTCCCTCATGAAAGTGTGTCACGGTTATGTGTGCCAACAATCAAACCTGCTACAAATTATTACTTATTTTTCATTTATAGTGCACAATCTCTGTCTGGAAATAAAATTGAATTATTTCTGTTTTCTGTACATTGTTTCTCCCTTTCTCGTTGCCCTCCCCTACTGGGCCTCTGTTCTTAATCCTTGCACATATGGTTTGTATCAGCGAAATGTCCTGCTCCGCCTGCAATAACTTCCCAGGTTTCTAACAGACCACCTTCACGTGTACAGGCAAAGTGCCACAGTGTCCTTCTCTGGCCAGTACAAAATATACAGTTTCGGCATCACTGCCAGTGCTCTACTTTGACTAGCTGGTTAGCGGTAACAAATCTAACATAACATTTTGTGACAACTGCTTTGCTCCCTCAGCTTTGCCTGTTAGCCTCCTGCTAATTAGCAGCATTCTATTTTGAGAGCTAAATCACAAATCTGTTTCCTCATCTGGCAACATAGGATTTTCAATAGCAAATTAATGTTCCCAAGCAAAGTGAAGAATTTAAAATTGTGGGGCAAGAATAATCATAGTTTTAAAATACTTGATGACGAAAAATAACTACATTTATGTACCAGTTTGTTGCGTTGCTCCCTGTACTTGTGATGCATTTTGTTTAGGATAGTTTCGAAGATCATTTACATCAGTGTTCAATGTGTAATTGTCAAATGCGGTTGACAAATTCCCTTGTCGAAATGTTTCCTTTCACTTGGGGGATTGGAGGGGGGGGGGGATTTAAATGGTCTGTGATCAAACAAGACTTTTGAGTAAATGGTCATCGGCTGATCAAACCGCACTATCAATCGAAGCAAGGACTAATTAACTAATCACAGATTCAAAGCTTGATGAAGCGCAGTTCTATTTTAAAGCAGGAGCAACCCAAAAATGTCAGTGATGCTGAAACTATTCTGTCTCCATATGTGAGTGCTTTTATTCTGACGCTTATCTCCTCATTACTCATGCTGGCTGTTTGGAAATGTAAGCCTAATCTATTATCTTTGACAGAGTGCACAACTTTCTGATTGAAACTATAGTTTGGACTTGCTGATGAGAAACCAGCCAACGCAAGTGTGTGTACTGTAACAGTATGAAAACCTTTATATGCACGTGTGCCTTTCAGATGGCACTTTATTTATGTAAAAGTCGCCTCTAATTGCCTAGAATATGTAATGCTGCCTTAATGGGGTGCTTGGCAAGTGGGTTTAGAGAAAATAGCTTGCTGAACCTTGATTACTCAGGAAATCGCTCAGGCTATATCTAGTAGTACGAATCGGGTTTAGCTCAAAATAGATTGAAGGTGTGCACAAATTGCTGCCATGCCGTTAATCTGCTCATCGGATTTGAACGTCTAAAAGAACCTTACTTAAAAATAACTAAAAACGGCCATTAAACCACCTTTTTCTAATGTGGGTCATCAATGGTGTAATTGCCCCTGTGTTTGTGACTTATCTTTGTTCCATTAATTATGTCCTAATTGGTCCCTTTTGAACTGAAATCGAAATCGAAATCTATGCAATACATCAAGCTGAGAATATTTGTTTCTACCTTTGTAGGCCAACTTGTTTCCCTGTCTTTGCAAAATGTTTAACATCTGTGAATACTCACTTTAACGAGGTTCTTCTATATGCTAGTTAGGAAAAACCTAAGTAGAAACGTTTATAGAATCCATTGCAATAATATCAGAAAAAGTAATAGCTCTTTAACTAACCCTTATTATGACCATTGAGTTTTGGAAGCATCAGCTTGGTGGGTGGTGCAACTTCCTTCTGAGTTTACTGTATAATTTCCCCACTACGGAGGGTCGGCAGCGCCAAGAGATTAAAAGCCCCTCCGAGGGAGCTGCCCTGGTCTGGCCAGCTGCTAGCAGAAAACCCTGCATAAGCCCGCTCTCGTTGAGAACGTTGACAAGTTGGAAGCCTTTCCACCTTTATTTATTTGATTTTTTTATTAGCGCATACATGACCCAAGGGTATCGGGGCACTGTACAACATACAAGTTGCTAAACAACATTGGTGGTTACAATAGCTTTTGATGTCGCATAGAGTGTTTTGTATATGTTAATACGTTTCTTTGACTTTTTATGCAGTGAGTTGCGAAGGAATCTACTGCTGTCCTGGCATCCTGCTGCTTTCTTATCTGCCTAACGCACAGCACTCCTTTGCAGCTTCATTGGTGACAGGGTACTGTGTAGGTAGCTGTGGTGCTGCATGCTCATCTTCTAGGAAAACAGAGAAATATGAGTGGAGATTGCACTTGGAACACAGGAAATTCTGCCTTTGGCTTCTCTTTTGTCTGAACATTGCAATTCGAATTTTGGTGGAGGAAAACACAAAGGCGATGGATAGAATGCTCACAGAAGTCTCGACCGCTTGTCATTATCCTTTGCATTCTGCTTTTTTGGTTGTATTTACATACCCCGATATGGCCCGGAACTATTCAAACTTTGTGTTATACTATTATCAAGGAAGAGCTGTCTTCATCCTCTTTCAACCAGTTTATTTGATTGCGAATGCATGTTAATTTATAGACCGTTGTGCGATCCAAGGGACTGATTATGACTTTACAGGTGCCTGAAATCCATTAGGGCGGCAGATCACATGAGGTTTGTGAGAAGTTGGCCTGGTGTATGTTGTCCACTAATTATAGTGGGCACCTTGTACCGGTCTAAACAACCCTTATTGATGATTAGATTAAAGAAAACCTTTATTGAAAGCTATCCTAGTGGTAGCTTTGGAGAGCAGCCTTCAGGCTAAGTCTCGAAGGAATGTGAAGCAGCTTGTTTTACCAGATTATAACCTCCTGAATGACCAAATGAAAGGAGAACCACACAAGGAATATATGAAATATATGGATTTATTACTAAACACTCTCTACTACCCTCTTAATGAGATTAGAGAACAAAGCACACAATATTAAATCACTAGAACGACAGTAAATAGCACAATACACAGTGGGCTCCAGTGGGAGACTAAACCATATACTAAGAAGGTGGTATAACAACCACGACTTGACTAGACACAGTGCCTAGAGCACATAGAATCGCTGGGACCCCAAGTAACCACTCAAAGTAGTGACACAGGGGACCCATGGAGGATGGGTGCAGTGTGACAACACAGACGCGAGGCTCCGTACAATGGGAAAGTCGCACTTGGAATTTTTAAGTTTAGGGCCACTTCGGAAATGACTTTATATGTGCAATGATATAAGGTAGATATAGTGTACCTATATCTAAGTACTGGGTGCATGCACCACCTTTCACAGGCTGCAGCAGCAGACCTGTTGTGTAATTTTGAATGGTCTCCCTGGGCTGGCATAATTCATGCTGCAGCCACTGGGGTACCTATGCCCTAGGTACATAGTATAACCATATACTAGGGACTTATGAGGGTACCCCAGAATCCAATCTGGAGTGTACCTAAAGTACATGCAATCAATGTAGAGGAGAAAGCAGCTTGGCTGGGGTCCTGGATAGCAGGATCCCAGCCAATCTTGAGTCAAAAACACTGAAACATCAGCAAAAAGTGGGGGTAACTATAAGCAGCCGCGGCCCGTGGAGGGAGTTCAGTGGGGCAAAATGCGATGCAGGGCACGCTACAAAATTTGTTTTATTTAATAAATTGTTTACTTACCTCCAATTATCCATATTCCGGTGTTTAATACCCGCCCACCCTGCCCCTACCCTGCCCCACAGAACTCCCTCCATGGGCCGCGGCTGACTATAAGAAGCTGATCCTACTCTCCTACAAGGTTTACCACCCAGGACTCCAGCCGCCATATTTAGATATCACCCCAGTCCAGCTGTGATGTCTGTTCCTTCTGAGGACACATCATGCCGCCAGAGTATTTTAAAATTGTTATTCACAACCATATTCATAATAAAATACAAGATAATGCACACCTATTAAAGTCTTACTGTGTGAGCTAAGTGCCTAATATATTCCTGGTGGCATACGTGATTACAAAAAAACAAATTTGAGGCAAAAGACTTAACAGAAAGAAAAGGAAAAAAAAACTCCTAATTAACACAAATAATGCCCAAGTGGGCAAGTACATGAAAAGGTGCCTCGTCTACTTTTAATATCAAATCCAGAACACTGTGTCATATCAGCAATGTGGGAGCAAACCTAAAACTAGGAAAATGACAGGGTGGGTGGTTAAGCAGTCGACAATGGCGAACGTACTTGGCTAGGGCTCCCCTTGGCCTTAACCTAAATCCGTTAAATTGGTCCTACTGGCTGGCAATCCGAGGACAATCCTGGAGAGGGACTGAGTGGGGGGTTGCCAACATGGACTTCCCCGCAGCTATCCCACCTCTTGGAATCAAGACTGCCGCTTCCCTGTGGTGCGGCCTAGGGTGACGGCCCTGACTTTCCCTAATAGCAACTGCTTAACCCAGACTCACTTCTGCAGCGTTTCACACCCAGGGACACTGTGAGCTACAACATAGACTCTGGCCTGGGAATCCTTTCTATACTGAAACGAAGCCATGAGGTGGTGTGGAGCAGCTTGCAAGCTGGGACTGCTGCACTAGCCATGTTCAGCAGCGGCGATCGGAGCAATGAGGAAATTCGAAACCCTGGTGTGGCGGCTGGGGTGGTTACACTTGGGTGTTCTGTATCCTCACTGGCCTGGTGGTGCGAGAGCAAGATGGAGGGAGGGGTTATGGGGAAGTGGAGTGCTATGGTCCTGAACTCTGTCTGGGACTTTGCAACTTCAATCTGTTCTAAATGCTGGAGAGATGCCCAGCAGCACAGGCACCTAGCCCGACCTTGCTTAACCCAGGAATGAAGCATCAGCGGCCCAAAAAATGGATGGACTGCAGTTGAGAAATCCATAAACACCAGAGGGTCCATACTCCATCAAGAATCGATTCAGAGGTACAGGCACAGGCGCTCTCCACAGACAGTGCCCTTGTCCTCTTCTCACATTAGCGATTGTGTTTCTACTTGTGGGGCGGGAACCAGTGTGACCTATGAGACGAACTACTAATTACTAGAGAGCCCACACTGATTGTGGGCCAACAGAGAGGAGTTGGTGGACGGCGTTTGTTTGGCTTACTGAGCGACTACCAAGCTAGAGTTGGTCCGAGGAAACTCGTGGTGGCTTGACTATAATACCAATGCGGGCACACAAGACTTGTCCCAGCTTCATTATACAAGCAACATGGGGCGCGTACTCGTCCACCCAAGTACCTAGGCAAATCCCTCCACAAAGAACCTCACCGAAATTGTGGCAAATGGCATTGACCTGGTGGGGACTACCCAAGCATCAGGAGACGAACAACATGATGGACTATTTAGAGAACTGGACTGCAATGACCAGGCCCCTCAGGGGCTGTTGGACGTCTTCATTATAGAACAGGCCCCCAGGGTTCCTGCTCGCCCACCGCCAATGGGTGCACTACCTCGTCCAGTGTTACCACTTATCATGGACTCAATTTATTTTGACAGCCAGGACAGCAGACAATCTAACTGTGAACAATGCAAAAGGTCATGCTATTTCCCGTTTACACCTTGGTGATGCAACAAATGAGACTTAGTTTTCAGGAAGTTAAGTGGTGTCTCAGATCTGCAGACCTCCCACATGGCCTACTTTTCCCTGCAGAACTAAATATCATGCACGCGGTATTGTCTTTATTGTTTGAGGCCGCTGAAGAAGCTTGGGAATGTATCAACTACAATCTCACACTGAAAGGGCTCCTGCAGAACATGGAGTTCAGGTGCTACTGCAGGCGAATTACCCGACCACAAGTAAAGGGTCAACCATTGCCTTAACAAGCTAAGTGCAACAAAACAGCTGCTTGGCCCCCAACTGCGCAATGAATAAACACCTGGCTTTTGAGCAGCACCAAGAGACTCCAGTGACTTGGAACAAGACCCCATCAGCACTGTTAATTCAGACACAGATTGACTCCCGCTGAAACCCAGAACAGTAGATGACCTGGGGAAGGCTGTGCTTCCTAATATTCCCCCTCCCCTTTCCTCCTATATGAATAGCTGAGCTAGTACTTTTGGGCTATGGCCGCCTTCAAGCTATATTATTTGAACAGCCATCTTGTTTGGGTACCTGACCTCAACCACCACGTTTAGTTAACCTAAAATATTTAACTTAATGGATTTGAAAGAGTTTTGGATGAGCAGGTTCAACAACCCCGTCCCGGGCGTGAAAATTCGGTTTGGAGTTCTGTTTCAGACTGGCTTCTCTGGTATCTTGGAAATGTGGGGGTAGGGAGGGGGCAGGAGAAACAACTGGAGAGGACACATTTATGGGCAGAAATTGGGAGGTTGGATGTTCTATGCACTCTAAACCACAACACAATGGCGCACAACAAAAACCCCAGGATGGACTGGCTATCCCACTTCTCAGTCCAAGCATGGAACATTAGAGACCTTAGTAGATTACCTAAGCAACATAACATTTAAAGTTATCTATGCAGAAGGCCATTGATATTTCTCTACTGCTGGAGACACATGTTGACCAGGGGTGCTACTTAGACTTCGCCGCAGGTGGAGAGGCCTACTGATTAGCAACACATACTCCGCCTTCACCTTCTGAGAGTTGAAATGGATCAAACCAGCCAACCCATTCCTCTCACCTACCACTCCATTGATCCAGAGGGGTAGTTAGTCTTCCTCCAAGGCATCCTAGACTGGGTGGAGGCTCTCATAGGTAGCATTTATGCGCTGAATCCTTGACGGGGACTTTTACTACTGTTTGTCAATTAAACTGGCAACCTATGCCGGTGCTCCAATAATCTTGGGTATGAATTACAACAGAGTTGAAGACATTGATATTGACAGGTGTCACCCACCCCTGACCTTAAACCTCACCCCAACAAGAACGCACAGAGCTTGGCAGCAACATTAGATCTTCTCAGACTCCTGCCACCATAGAAATCGATATCTAGTTTGATAATTTAATCACCTGTTCACCATTTACATGAGCACCTATATAACATATATAGTAGCAACTCCCTGCTACCCTAGATATCTGGCTTTGAATATTTGGGCAGGACATAATCTGACCACAATCCCTTACTCATGTGGGTAGCATGGCGATGCTGGCGACCCTTGATTCCTGTCGGTCCCAGCTTACAAGGTACAACCCACTCTCGCATAGACCACTACTTTAGCAAAATCAGGGTTCAGGAGAGCTACCCATCAATGAATGGGATGCTTTTAAAGCAGTCATACGTGGAACATGCATTTAATCCACACATGGGATCAGATCAATCCTTGGGTACTTCGCTATCAGCCACGGAGTCTCAAATACAGCAATTAGGCCAAATAATCCACAAGACTGACAGTGATAGCGCACACACAGTTGGCCTCGCGGCATTCCGAGGTCTCCCATCTGTTACAATGCCACAACTATAAAGCGTTTTTGGCCACGCAACAGATAACTCCCTATCCACAGGCATACTCAGCGAGGCTGGCTCCCAAGAATTTTAACCTGTGCACTTCAGCGTACTAACTAGGGCAATTACCAATCACTGTCATAGAACACCTACTAGTTCCACATCATAAGCCTAACCAAGAAGCAACCGAACCGGGGGACTATTGACACCTCTCAGTCTTTGCTGAATATTTTTTAATCTACATTAAATTTATGGACCCTGAATTTGCAATGCCTAAGTACGCCGGAGGGTGAACCCGAGGGCATCAAGGTCCAGCACCTTTTGGCTGCTCTAATTAATATTCGTTCCTTTCATAAACATGTCCTAGGTATGATTCCTAGCTCGATATCTTGTTCATGCCCTGTGCTGGAGAGGCTACGGGGAGGTGGGTCTACGTCTTTTGTGGAGCTGTGATCGTATCCAACCATCCAACCAGCCCTGTGGTAGATACTGTCCCATTCTTTATCAGTAAGGGCGCAGCCTAAGTCCCTCTCCCAACGTGCCCACCCTGCGTTATACGTGTATATTGTGGTGAGCAATAGGTGCTTGTAGAGGTTCGAGATACGCTTTTTATCAGTAGATCTAGTGACAAGCCACTTCTCGTAAGCGGTCAGTAGTCGCTGAGCGCCTGGCTTAACTTGTGGTTGAAGAGCCCAATGCCTAAGCTGCAAGTAGGGCAACCTCTCCGTCTCCGGGATACCGTATTCCGTCCGAAGCCGTGGGAATGGAATAATTCTGTCCAGGTCAAACAGATGACCCAGCGCTCTGCAAGGGGTGGGGCGCCAATGTGTGAAGGCCCCAGGGGCCCTGCCCGGGTGGAACTCTGGGTTGTTGAATAGTGGTGTGAGTGGGTAAGGAAATGTCGTTAGTTCGTGAGTAATGGCAGTGCGGTCCCAGGCCTCTATTATGGTGCTCGTAATATAGGAGGCATGAAGATTAGGTGGCCTATGTGCTTTGCGAAGGAAGGGAATGCCCTGTAGGGGCATGCCGGCTACTGCTTGATCCTGAAACAGCCAGTGCTTCTCGGATTCAAGACGCCTCCATTCAACCAAGTAGCGGTCTGGGGAAGTACAGTCATCTGAATAGCCGCTATCCTGCCTAGCCAAGATAGTGTGTGGTGTTTCCATTGGCCTAGTTCCTTGCGGATATGAGCTCGGAGCTTCTCATAATCAGCGGTGATGGTGGCAGGTGTGGAGGTGCCCAGTTGAACTCCCAGGTAGGGTATAGTGGAGTTGGACCGTTGTATCGGATGTTCTGCACGAATGTGGGCTGATGTGTGGGTGTAAGGGAGATATCCAGGGCAGTTGACTTATCCATATTGATCTTAAACCCCGACGCCTGCGCAAAGCCGTGCAATTCAATGAAAAGAGCCCTCAGCACTTGGATTGGGTTAGAGAGGGAGAGAAGGACATCATCTGCGTAGATACTGATGGTATGGATGTCCCGGCCAAACTTGATCCCAGAAATGAGTGGGTGTTGCCGAATGCGTCGCGCTAATGGGTCTATATAGAGCGCAAAGAGGAGGGGGAGAGGGGACATTCCTGCCTCGTGCCTCTGCTGATGGGAAAGCGGGACGATGTCTGGCCGTTCACCCGAACCGTTGCGTTAGGTGAGCGATAACAATTAAGTATATGCATGCGTAGTTTGTCCCCAAAGCCAAATTTCAGCAGGACTTGCTCCAAGTAGGGCCATTGCACCCTGTCGAAGGCCATCTCTGCGTCTATGGCCAATAACATATATTCCCCCGCGGTGCGAGAGGCCTTCTCTATGAGGTACAAAACCCTTTTGGTGTTATCGCTAGTCTGTCTTTGCGGTATAAACCCCGCTTGGTCCGGTTCCACTAGTTGGGGTAGGTACGGCGCTAGGCGGGACGCCGAGATGCTTGTGTAAAGCTTTATATCAATATTTAGGAGGGAGATAGGTCTGTAAGCACTGCAAAGAGTCTTGTCCTTTCCAGTCTTAGGGATAACTACTATGGACGCCTCTAGCATCGCTCCTGGGATTGCCCCACTTTGAGCAAAGGTATTAACGAGGTCTCGTAGCAGGGGGGCGATTTGGCCGTAAAAGGTTTTATAAAAAGCCGCGGAGTAGCTGTCCGGTCCCGGAGACTTCCCAAGCCGGAGGCAGGAGATTGCTGCGATAACCTCCTCCATCCCTATATCTCTGTCCAGATAGTCTGCCTATGTTGGGGAGAGTTTGGGTAGTCGTGCGGCCTCTAAATAGTCCCAGCTGTGAAGAGCGTCAAGGGAGTCGCTCGAGTACAGATTAGCGTAGAAGTCCCGAAAAGCTTCGGCTTTGGCTGCATCCTCTGACGTGAGCTCACCCCCAGAGTCCCGAACGGCCTGCACTCCTTGGCACTGTCACGCTTCTCTTAGTTTATTGGCTAGCAGACGGCCACATCTATCTCCCCCTGTAGAATATGAGTGGGGGAGATGGAGGGCAGAGTATTCGACCTTGTCCATATCCAGCGCCGCAAGCTGTTTTCTTTCTACGCAGAGTTGACGCCAGGCCCTGCTAGTGCCTATGCGCTGATGCATCTGTTCTAGCTCGGCCACCCGCTTGGTCAATTCTGCCCGCTTTTGGCTGCGTTCCACATTGTTGGCCGCGGATATGGCGATAAATTCCCCCCGTATGACCGCTTTGAGGGCAGACCATTGTGTCGCCAGGGACGTGTAAGGGTTGGCATTCAGGGCCAAGAAGTTCGTGATGGCCGTTTGATTTGAGTGACCGTGCAATAGTGTGTCTCGCAAACGCCAATGTCGCAGCGGCTGCCTAGCACATGGGAGTTGGAAGGTGGCCATGACCGGGGAGTGATCGGAGAGGGATGCAGTGAGGATCTCGGCGTCTATTTCAATAGCTTGTAATTGAGTGGAGCTAAGAAAGTAATTCAACCTAGCATATGTTTTATGTGCCCCGAGTAGTTAGTGTAAGCTCGGCTGTGTGGGTGGAAATGTCGCCACATGTCCGTGAGCCCAAGGTCCCGGAGCGATCCAGGTCAGCCCGGGATAGAGTCCCGACTTGTGTTGTACGTTGACAAGAGCGATCCTTGACATTGTCGAAGACCATGTTGAAATCCCCATCTAATAACAATCGCCGCTCGGAATTAGCGGTCGCCTCTGTGAGTGCTGTGTGGAAAAATTTCCCCTGCCCTTCATTGGGAGCATAGACTGAGCCCACTATGAGGGAAGTCCCCGCCACCATAAACCGATATGTGAGTAAACGGCCTTTAATCTCTGCTTCCCTTTGAAGAACCTTACCCTGAAAGGAGCGGGAAAATAGCCACCCCGGCAGACTTAGTGGAACTAGAGGAGAACAGCTGCATGGGGAATGCTCTGGACTTCATCCTGTGATGGTCCTTGGGGACGAGGTGGGTCTCTTGTAGGAGGCAAATATCAGCGGATGACTGTTCTAGATAGTGTAGGACTGCCCTACGTTTAATCAGGTTGTTAAGACCGCGAACATTGAGAGTAAGTATTCTAAGTGGTTTCTGAGGCATGTGGCATGTGAGAATAGAGCTGGCTAGCCCAGGCCCCAGGGGGGGCCTCTCGCTGGTCCTTTGCTAAAAGAGGAAGGGCGTGGTACATGAGCAACGGGGCCTGGCATCAGGAAGGGGGACAAAGGCGGATGAGGGAAACAGCACCAAAATAAAAACCCCAAACATCTCACCCAAAAAAGGAACCCAACCCTCCCTAACCCAAAACTCGGTTGAACAAGAGCAATCCCCGGGAAAGGTCCGTCGTACTGAGACAACTGGAGTGACAACCAGTTGGGGTCCATGTGTGGTCAGTGAAGAGGGACATCCTCCCCCCGCCGCCCACCAGAACCATCAAGGATGCATCATGAGGGTTCAATACGACGGGTATACTTCAAGATCTTCACTTGTCTTCTGAGCCTTCCCAGCGAGAACCTCCGTAGCCATGGCCAGAGCGTCCTGTTGGTTTCGGGCAATTTCCGATGCAGGCGGCCTCCTAAGGCGCCTGCCGCTGCCAGCCTGATAGTGAAACCTCCGGACCCGATCCCGAGTCCCAGACATTGCCCTCGTCGTTTGGCGGTGCCAGGCCCAGCAGCCGACAGGCATCTATCAATGAACGAAATTGGTGGAGTTTACCATTGTGCCGAAAGATGAGACGGAACGGGTGCCCCCAAGAATACGAGATCCCTTTTTGCCGCAAATGGTCAGTCACCGGACGAAGTTGCCGGCGTCGCTGTAGCGTAATCAGCGCCAGGTCTTGATACAAAACTGGGAAGTGACCTTGGAATGAGATAGGGTAGAGTGTCCTTACCTTGGAAAGTATAGCCTCTTTGGTCTTGAAATCCTGCACGCATACCAATATGTCCGCCGGCGGTGCATTGGGGCCCCGAGGCGGGCCCACTCTGTGTGCCCTATCCAAGACGATGTCGGTTTCATGTGAGTTCTCCAGTATATGCCGGAAGAGTCTAACGGTGAATGACTAGAGACCACGCTGCTCATTAGAAACCAAGCGCTGGAAATACTACGCAGTACGGGTCTGACTAGAGACCACGCTGCTTCTGGAAAAAATCGCCGCATATCGCCACTGTTACGGTGACGCTCTATTAAATTGCTGCATTCATTATTTTTTATTTGCCACAGTGACGCTAGATTTAAAAATTTCTGCATTGATGTTATATTTTTAAGAATTTCTCACCTGATGTTTGGCACTCTGCACTTCCTGACCCCGATAGTCCTGCTAGCTCCACCCTAACACCCCGGTCCGTCACGGCAAGTGCCGATTAAACGGAGGGTGTTGACGGGCCAGAGCTGATTGACTTCCTGCTGGGGCACTTCCAGCGCTGCGGGCGTGTAGGGGTCTAGTCGACCGACGCCCAGACGCTACATAAAGCAATGTCAGGTCGGACGCGCGCTGCGGGCGCACCGACGGCAAGCCCGTCCACGCCTGGACCGGGCCCCGGGCCACAACCCCTACTCCTTCCAAGACAGATCCAACTGTCATTCGCTATTCGAGGAAGGAGTGATCTGCTCTCAGGCCAAAAACTACCTGCCCCATATTATCATGTTTGCTAGACACCAAATCATGCCCTAACTGCAAACTAGCTTTGAATCCCTCCGGAAGAGGAATGCCAAGTACCAAAGGTTTCCAGTGTAAGAGTTTGGTTCCCAAACTCTTCACGGCAGGTCTAATCAACACACATTATCACTAGTCAAACATAACTCCGAAACATTGGAACTTATAGATTCCCCAAATCTCGATATTCTTTTCATTACGGAGACATGGGCAGAGGAAGCTTCCAACATTGACTTAGCACTAGCAATCCCGGAAGGCTACTCAATAATTTGGGCAGACAGGAAGGGAAAACGTGGGGGGGCCTGGCCATTATTTAGAGAAGTGTTCTAAGGACTACAGGCCTAAACGAGAGCAGTAATCCATACTGTGAGATGCTGCATTTTCAAATAAATATAACTAACAATGATACGTTTAAGGGCCTACTTATCTGTAGACCACCTAGGGCGAAAACACCTCTGACACAATTGCTGAGCCCTTTCTTGGAGTCACGTGTGAAGGATCCTGACTCTACCATTTTGGGTGATTTCAACTTGCACCTAGAAAAAAGCAAAGACACTAGTCTACTAACACTGACAGATGCTATATCAAATTTAGATATGAAACAGTTTGTAACTCAAAATACCCGCGCTGCTGGCCACACGCTAGATGGGATTTTCATATCCAACAAGAATATTTCGATATCAGAAATCCTTCCGGTTCCATGGTCAGATCATAAGCTAATAATATTTGCTATAAAAACAGGAAAATCATTAGTAGAAGCTGTCCCTTCCGGTAAACACACCTACTTCCCCAACTGGTCAAAAATCAATCCCTTGCTTCTTGAGGAACATTTAACAAGATCAATTCCAGAACTTGATAAAGATTGTAGCATAGCCTCAAATCAAATATCTAGCTGGATAAGCGCTGCCGTAAAAGTAGCAGCTCCAAACAATAAAAACACAGCAAGAAGGAAATCTCCCTCCCAACCATGGTTCACAAACAAGCTAAAAATACTAAAACAAACTTGTAGAAAATAGGGAAAAAAATGGAGGATAAATTATGAGTCCGGACCACGAGAGACCTATAAATCCTCTCTGGCACCTACAAAAAATTAATATTAGCAGAAAAAAGTAAATACTTCACTCGAAAAATAGAGGAAGAGAAAAACTCGAGCAGAGAACTTTTCACCATAGTAAAAAAACTAACAAAAAATGATAACTCTGCGCCGGTTGAAATCAGCACAGAATTTTGCAATGTCTAGGGCCAGTTCTTCATAGACAAAGTAGGCAGTGTGTATGAGTCCTTCAAAAGTACAGCTAATCATACATGCAAACAACCAAACAGGGAAAGGAACGACCTCCATATATCACCAACAATCAGACACTCCTTCCAATTTCACCCGCCTTCCACTGACCAGATTCTTCAGGTTGTTAGGCATACAAAGTCAGGAGGCACTTCCGATCCATGTCCACTTAAGATAATGCACCTTTTTCCCGAACTTTTGAGTGAGCAATTAACACTGCTTTTTAAAGAAATAATTCAAACTAACCAATTCCCGGAGACTTGGAAAACAGCTTCAGTCCTGCCACTTTTTAAAGAAACCCACTTTAGACCCACAAGAACCTGGCAATGATAGACCTATAGCACGAATACCCTTTCAGGCCAAGGTTTTGGAGAAACTATTGAACAGACAGCTGTCCCAATTTCTCAAAGAGACCAATACGCTAGACCACTCACAATTCGGCTTTCGAGAAGGGCATGGAACTGAAATAGCCCTGTTGATGGCCACAGAGGAACTTGGGTATATACTGGATGCCGGAGGAAAGGCCGCCTTGATTCTATTAGATCTCTCGGCGGCCTTCGCCACAGTAAACCATGATATCCTACTCTGCCGCCTCAAAGATGCAGGAGTGCATGAATCATCTCAAACTCTAATAGCCTCCTACCTATCAAACAGGACGTTCACGGTGGAGCAGGGAGAGGCAAAATCCAAACCTTTCAGCTCCCCGTGTGGTGTTCCCCAAGGGTCGTCACTAAGTCCTACTCTATTCAACTTATATTTGGCACCCCTGGCGGCAATAATAAGGAATTATGGCTTTGCCCCGGTCTCTTACACCGACGACACACAAATTGTGGTGTCTATCACTAACAACATTAAAGAGACGGCCGAGAAATTTAAGAAATGCATGGGACACATTTTTCAGTGGATGCAGGAAAACTGCTTGAAACTAAATGGAGACAAAAGTGAAGTAATGCTGATGGGGACAGACATGCAAGCCTGGTCACAGGAATGGTGGCCGGAAAGCTTGGGTCACTGTCCCTCCCCAGTTACTAAAGTCAGAAATCTAGGGGTCCTCCTGGATGATTAGCTCACATATGAGGCACAAACGAATAAGCTAGCCTCCTCCATCTGTTACATTCTGAAAACAATCAGAAAACTCTTACCATTCATTCCCATAGATTCGCGCAAGACAGTGGTTACTGCACTGGCGCTGTCTAGGCTGGATTTTGGAAACGCGCTTTATGCAGGGATTCAGGCCAAGCAGCTAGCAACTTTACAACGTTTACAAAATGCAGCAGCAACGCTGGTGCTAGAGATTCCAAAGTTTGAATCAGTAGCGCACAGATTGAGAGGTCTTCACTGGCTGCCAATTGGTAAAAGAGTTCAATTCAAGTCCCTGTGTCTTACATATAAAGCCCTTCATAGAACTGGTTGTCAGTTCCTGAAAAATCATTTGAAATGGTATGAGCCCTCCAGATCCTTGAAATCTAGCCATCAAAAATTGATTCAGGTGCCTAGATTTAATCAGGTTCGTGGGGGTTGGGGGGGAGAAGTTTCAGACTGCATGCAGCCAGGATTTGGAACTTGCTTCCAATGTCAATTAAAAACTGCCCCTCCTAGCTCTCTTTTAGGAAGGAGATAAAAACTTGGTTGTTCTCTACAAGTTTTTAACCCCCAATAGAAGCTAACTATGTCCAGGCCTCAGAAAGTGGACACCAGATTGTGGCACCAGAGTCAAGGAGTAAGTTCGAGGAGTCTTGATTCGGCCCAAGTCACGAAGCCGTCTTCTTACAAGTCCTTAGCTCACCTCCGTCACCCCCGTTCGGCTAGTCACTCAGGCCGGTTCCCTCAGAGGGTCCCCATGCCACCAGTGGGGATGTACTTGGTCACCGCGTGAGGACTTGCTCCGTAGTTGGTAGGCTCTGCAGCTGCTTCACTTGGGCGCACTCCAATTCTTGCCCGCCCAAGCGCCCCCGGGGCAGGATAAGCGGTAGGATCAGCTCGGGTATGGCCCACTAGGTATAGTGTCGCAGTCGACGACACTGGCGAAGGGCGATGAGGGGGAACCAGCAGTCTTTCATGCCACTGGGGAGTGTTGATTGAGAGCCCAAACAGCTATGCCCACTGCGTGTCCACAACCTTGTCCGGGCTATTGGCACCTCGCCGCTATGAGTGCCAGGAAACAGCCCTCCTCCACCTCTAGCTTGCGCAGCTCCACTGAACCCAGGCGGACTTCTGCTGTGGGCCAGGACGCGCCATGTGACGGGGAGAGTCGTAGCGATCTAGGAGTCCGATGCAGGGGAGCAGTGCCAGCCCCGGGCCCACCCCCGGTCCCTCGGCCTCACCTCTATCACCACCTCGTTGCAGAGTCAGCTTGCTGCTCACTGCAGGCCGGGAATTTGCGTGGTCCGGTCCGCTGGTAAAGGAACTGGGCCCACGGTAGTGGTTCACTTATGCTCAATGAAGGCTCAGTTGGCCGGTCGTTTCAGGGCAGCAGGGCAGCTCCCGGGCAAGCACCACGGTTCTTGTGGCTCCAAGGATAGCATGGGCCCCACCCCAAAGGAGGCTGCTGGAGGTCGCCGCCGGGGGCCGCTTCAACCACCGGTGAAGGGAGGGGAAGCGGGGAGGCCGCGGTAGCTCCGGGCGCTCCTCTCAGCACTGCTACCCCTCTGTGTTCCGGGTGTGTGGCGTGCTGGTGGAGCAAGTTCATCCCTTGCTGCGGCCGGGGATCTGCACGGCCCAGTCCAGTGGAAGCAGAGACCGGGCCGCAGGCAGCTATCAACCCGCACCAAGCGGTGGGCTCCGTCGTGCCTCTGCTGTGGCCGTGCGAGGCAGCCGGATCCTCCTGAGGCAAGAAGCTCCGCCCCCGCTGCTGCAGTAGCGGAGTAAGCCGTGCCTCGGGGCTGGAGTTGTGGTGTGGCCTCTCTGCAGGTTCGGCGCCAGTGTCGGCGACGGGCCCCGTAGTCTGTAGCCTTCCCCGCGCCGATCTAGGTGCCGGACTGCAGGTGGGTCCCGCGATGGCCAGGAGGGAGGGCGCCGGCCTCGGCAGTCCGCCCCGCAGAACGCCGTGTTCTTGCGGCCTCTCGCAGACGTGGAACCCTGGGCTGCCTCCCGATTCGCTTGCGGGGTCGACCACCTCAGCTCTCTCCGGTCCGTCCCCGGTCACCAGGTAGCTTCCACGCAGTCCTTTGAAGCCGCACCAAGACCTCTCGCTCAACTGAGCCCCTTGGTGTGCTGTGGTGATTCTGGAGGCAGGAGCTTGAGAGGACAAGTCCTATCCCGCCTCCATCTTGGCCACCTCTGTTAGGAGATATTAAAATGCATATGAATAAGGCAGAAGATGATCTAGCTGGACGCCCTTTGGGTACCCTAACAGCTATGGATCTTTCTCTAACCATCTATGGTCCGACCCATGAGTTGGGACACATGATAAAGCTAATATTTTCTAACACCCCTATTGACCTCGAAGCCCATATGAAAGTGGTATGTTCCGGGCGCTTCATCCTACCTTTTTCTTGTCCATTCCCCATCCATAACTCAGAGCGTCGTATGGCTACAAATGGCTCAGCTCATGCTTGGAATAAAATAGATATTTCAAAACGAAAGGAATCTTTAGCCTCCACTCTGCCCTGCCTATCAGGGGATGTTGTAGGTGATAACTTGGCAGTAGAAAACTGGCTCTTTATGACCCCTGAGAAGGTGGCACCTAAAAGGGTATCCCACAAAAACATATGCTTTACTTGCACTGCCCGGTTTACCGCTGAGCTTCTTGTTGAAAAACAATCATGCAAAAGATAAGAAAGAGTTGGAGACCCAACTATAGAAATGATCACAAAGCTCTTTATAAGTTAGCATTAAAATCTTATTATAACAACATCAAATTGGAAAGATGCAGTGATTACTCAAACTGATCGAGGCCAAGAGCAGGTCAAATTACATTATTAAGAATTTTTCACAGTTCTCTGATGCCACTGTGTTTGTTCCACCTTGCCAAATGCGAATCTGAGCAGCAAACTGAGCAATTTGTTAAAAAAAAGATGAAAAATACAGTTGAACTTGAATGTTCTAAATGTTGGGGTTGTGGTTGCATCCCTTAAAAATTTCGCAGAAGGTAGGATGGGGGCTGAGCTCACCTGCTTTCTACCACCTTCAGAAGATACCCTGAAAGACTTCTTTTGAGCTGCAAGTCTGACTCCACTTTAGATCATTTCCCCCCCACGTATTTTACACCAGATTACTGATATAACCTGTCCTGTCTATCTGGAGCTGTTATTGTCCTCTTCAGGCACAGGATTAGTCCCTAGTCCTTGGAAAAAGGCTAATGTAGTTCCTCTTTTGAAAATTCCCAACGCAGATACAACATTGCTTTCTAATTTTCACACTTTCTCCTTACTTCCTGCTCCTTTGAAGACCTTGGAGACATTTGTCAATATCCAACTTTCTGGGTTTATTGAAACTTCTAATGCACTTCACCCCTCACAATCAGGTATTGAGTCAGCCACAGCACGGAGACTGCACTGCTAGAGGTCTGCGAGCTTATAAAGTGGAACCTAAACTGTAGTTGCAACGTGGTGCTGGTTCTTTTAGATCTCTCTGCAGCGTTTGATAATGTATCTTACACAATTCTATTACATTGGCTTTCTGCATTTGGTGTGACTGGCACTGCACTTTGTTTGCTCTCTCATTCTCTTGAGTCTAGAGGACAGGTGGTGTGGATGAGACCATACCGATCTGAAGCAAATGTACTACACTGTGGGTTCCCTCAGGGCTTTGCGCTCAGCCCGGCTCTTTTTAATGTGTATATGTCGCCCCTTGCTGTGTTGGTGGAGTCATTTAATCTTAAAATTATTTCTTGTGGTGACGGCACACAGCTACTATTTTCATACAAAGGTACCTCATCAGAAACCAAGAGGGCTTTTACAGCTAGTTTAAAAGCATTCATGGATTGGCTTAGCACCAACGACCTCCAATCTAATCCTGACAATACTGAAATTCTGTTGTTTGGTCCCGATCCTTTGGATGGATGGGCTGTTGGCCTGCTGATTATGCCCCACGCCTCCTCCGAGGATTGGAGCCAGGAACCTAGAGGTATTATTTGAGGTTAGCCTGTCTATGAAGAAACAGATCTCCTCGGTAGTCAAGTCATGCTTTGGATCCTGTGAACTTTGAAAAAGTTCTTGTTCTTCCTTCCTTGGGACGCGTAGAAATCTGTAGTTCAGGCTCTGATCATTTCTCGCCTTGACTACTCAAATGCACCCTATCTTAGCCTTCATGATTACCTGATACATCGCCAAGTCGTGCAAAACAGCGATCTTTCATAGACAACTTAACTGGCTTCCAGTCAAAAAAACATTGCCAGCAATAGACCATGCGCATTAGTGGGCTACGGAGAGCCCTGTGTAAATTATCATTAAAGCAAGTGTCAGACAGGTAAACAAACCCAAACCCTTCCCTCCCACCAACCCTTCCCCCCTCCATTCACCACTGCCTCAGCATTCTGGCTTCAGTTTTGGCGGTACTATAGGTTAGCTCTGCTCAGGAGTTTGTGGCGTGACAAACTCAGGCAAATGTATTAGGCGTAAGTATCTGTTGGGCTATGTAAGCTCTTTATTCTTGCGACGGCTGGGATAGCAAAGGCTGCCATACATCCTTGAAAGCCACGCCTTGCACTTGCCAATGTGGGTGACATCTTTTCCATTCCTAGAATGTGCCACATCTTGAGAAGCCAACCTGAGTGCATGGGCGTCTGTGGGGTCCCCCGGTGTAAGTATGTTCTGCATGGTGGCCCCTAGTGCTAATCCAATCAGACGCCTCTTCTGGATTTCGATGGGTATGTAAGTGGGTTTGGTACACCTAACAGTATGTATGCAGGGAATCTTGGTATTTGGGTGTTTAAGCGTGCGTCGATTTTGTAAAGCACTTGAGTCCAGTATTGCTTCAACAGTGGGCTTACTCATAGAACATGCATCAGTGTTCCCCATGCCCCACAGCCCCGGCAGCAGTCCGTGCTCTGAGTGGGATTGGCCTTGTGTATCCACGCTGGAGTGTTATACCAATAAGTAGCATTCTTTGTAAGTGTTTCAGTCAGAGCCATATTACTGGCTATGTGCCTGGCTCTATAGTATATTCCTTCCCCTTCTTTGCTGCTCAGGTCTCTACCTATGTCCTTCCATCTGTCCTGTCCCGCGTTGTTTATGTGCTTGTTTCATGTGTTCAGCAAATCATACAAATCTGAGATTAGTTTCTTGTCTGAAGACTTGGACAGAAGCCATTTCTCTTATTGGGTGAGGTGTCGCTGCGCAGTGGACCTGTTTTGCGGTTGTAATGTCCAGTGTCGGAGCTGCAGATATCGCGGTCGCTCTGTCTCAGGAATGCCATAATCGGCTTTAATCTGATGTAGGGGAAGGACCCCTTTTCGTCAAAGAGATGACCCATTGCGCGGCACTCCGAGGGTCGCCACTGTGCAAACCGGGCCTCGCCTACCTCCGGAGCAAGCTCTGGGTTGTCAAATAGTGCAGTCATGGGGGAACTGAACGTTATCAAGTTGTGTCTAGTGCTAGTATGGTACCCAGCCACCATTGTTGCCTACACGATAACGGACAAATACAGACTTTGTGGTCTGTGGTCTTGGATAGCGATGTTCCAACCACTGCCCTGTCCTGGAATATCCAATGTTTCTCTGATTTAGTATGGTTCCATTCTACTAGGTATCTAATTGCGCTGCCTGATAATACAGTTGGAGATCAGATTTCCCTAATCCTTCCTTGCTAGGAGGAAGGAAGCTAATGACTTTCTTCATCCGTGGTTTCCGTAATTGCCATATAAATTGCAAAATCTCCAACTGCATCTTATGGATCATACCCGTGGCGCCTGTAGTGTTAGGGTCTGAAATAAATATTACATTTTGGGGAGAACCGTCATTTTAATGCCAGCCACTCTGCCTAACCATGAAATCTGATGGTGCTTCCACCTTTGGATGTCGGTGCAAATTTGCCTGTGGAGGTTGTGATAATTAATGGTGGCTGTGGCTTGGGTGATTGATGCTAATTGAACTTCCAGCTAGGAGATGGTGCTGTGCGACCACTGAATGGGATGTTGATTTTTAAATTGTTCCACCATTTGAGGCGGGAGAGAAAGGCTAAGTGCTACGGCTTTCCCGATGTTTACTTTGATCTGCGAGGCTCTGCTAAGGGATTCCAATTCCTTGAGAAAGGCCTCTAGGGTTGGGTCCGGTTTGTCGAGCGTCACTAGGACGTTGTCTAATTAGAGGCTTATAGTGGGTTGGTCCCCCCCAAACCGTACACCGGTGATATATGGGTGCGTTTGAACTCTCTGAGATTGCAAACAACAACGGCGACAAGGGCAACCCTGCTGTGTGCCCCTACCTATCTGGAGCGGGCCGAAGTGTTTCCATTGATCCCAACGGTTGCCTTGGGTAGATGATAGCAGATTAGTATTGGAGTTCTTATCTTTTCCCATCAGCCAAAATGCATCAGTACCTGTTTCTCGATAGAGCCAATGTACTCTATCAAAGGCTTTTTCGGCGTCTATTGCCAATAGCATATAATTGCCTGGGCATCTAGCCGCTTTCTCCATGCTGTGGAGCACCCGTTTGGTGTTGTCGCTGGTCTGTTCTCTGAGGGTGAAGCCCGCTTGATCAGGATCGGTCAGAGCAGGGATTATGTGCTCAGTCTGTGTGCTAGTATTCCTGAGAATAGTTCAAAATCCACATTTAGTAGTGAGATGGGCCGGTACGAGCTACAGTGTGTTTTGTCCTTCCGTAGTTTGGGGATGTCTGTTACTGCAGCCTCTAGCATCGATGCCGGGATCACGCCGGTCTCTTTGAACGTTTTGGAAAGCTGTGTCAAGAGAGGTGCCACCACTGGGCAGAATGTTTTGTAGAAGGCCAGTGTAAAGCCATCTGGGCCTGTGGATTTGCCGGTTTTCTTCAATACGGATGTCTCTTTCTAATTCTTCGGTTTTCTCTGGGGTCAGTGCGGTTGTATGTGCTTCTTCCAGGTATCATTTGCTCTCTGCACTATCTAGTGTTTTGCTCTTGTAAAGGTACGCATAACATTCTTGAAAGGCCTTGACTATTTCAGTGTCTTCCATCACTAAGTCCCCTCCCATGGTGTGTATCGCTTGGATACCTTGCCATTGCTTGCTCTCTCGTAGTCTGTGTGCCAGGTTTTGTCCACACTTGTCCCCCTGATGTAGAAGGAGTGACGCAATCGGAGGGCTGCGTATTCCGCCCCGTCTAAATCTATAGCGGCTTGTTGTGAGCACAGTACAGAGAGTTGACGCCAAACTCTGGGGCCCCCTGTCCTCTGGTGTATGTGCTCTAGTTCTCGTATTTGCTGGGAGAGGTCCTCTCTTTTCTTCTTCCAGAGTTTATCGCGATGAATTCACCTCGTATAACAGTTTTGAGTGCCTCCCACAGTATTGCCTTGCGCACTTCGGGAGTATTGTTATGTGATGAGTAGTCCCCAATAGATCACTGGATTTGCGTTACTATCTCCAGACGTTGCAATAGCAGGTCTCTTAAGCGCCACCGTCAAGAGGGGGAGTGACAGTGTCGTCACTACCGTAGTATGATCTAAGAGTGTTGCTGTAAGCATCTCTGTGTCTAATGCAAGTGTGTCTATGTCTTTAGTGCCTAAAAGGTAGTCTAGCCTGGTGTATGTTTTGTGTGCATTAGAATAAAATGATTATTCCCTGGCTTAGGGGTGGAATGCCCTCCAAAGATCCACCAGATCCAGTTCTCTCATCCTAATTTGACGTTCTTTAGACAATGCTCCAGCCTGTCCATGTCGTTGTGCTGACCTGTACGTGGCATTGTCGAACACCAAATTAAGACTACCCCCAGCACTATTTTATGTTAATCTGTAGCCATAGCCTCTGACAGCGCCACGTGGAGGAATTTCTCTTGCCCCTCATTTGGAGCGTACTCTGACCCTACAGTCAAAATCTGGCTCCCCAATGTAAATCGATAACTGAAGACCCTCCCTTTGATTTCGGCCTCTTTCTGTACCACTTTGCCTTTAAAAGTCCTGGACACCAAGATGGCCACCCCACCGGTTTTGGTAGGGTATGTTGCGAAAAATTGGATGGGGAAGGGGTGTGCTTTGAGCCGATGGAATTCTCTGGCTTGGTGGTGAGTTTCCTGCAGAAGACAGATGTCTGCCTTCGTGTTTTCAAGATTTGATAATACCGCTCTACGCTTTACCAGATTGTTAAGTCCCCTCACATTGAGGGTGAGAAAGACTGGTGGATTGCATTTGTGTTGGGGGTGGTGTACCTGTCTTGAGGGCCCTCTGTTCTAGGTGCACAGGCTGCCCTTTTCCCTTTCTCCAGGTGGTCCCATCGGATCCTTTAATGTGCCTTGTTGTGTGACTGCATGGTGAATGGAGGGCTGAAAAACCCTATGAAAAAAGAAACTGGAGCAACTAACGATGTGTTCAAAGTGAGTCCTACCGCTATTCGTGGCTACCGGGTAATATAGTTGGGGTCCATATCGTGGCCAATCTCCCGATGTCACCCCTGCCCGCCGATCAACCACAGTATGTGTATGAGGCAACCACCCTCTCGGTGCACTTAAACATCCTCTGTCTTTGTTAGTGTAGAAGGAATAGACACCTGTGCCTCCAATTGTCCTTTCGCTATCTCAGCCTTGTCTCGTTTTTGATGATTCGTTTTGGACCGTGTCGCCTTCATCGTGGTTGATGCTCTCTTCGGGTACGGGACGCGGCCCCTTTGCTACCATTCTCTTTAGGAGGTTCCAGACCATCGCAGCTGCTGACGCTTGCCTCCCAAGTGCAAGATAAGTATAAAGGCATGGCCCCAGGAATATGTGATATCTTGGGTGCATAGATGTGTGGTGACCAGGCAAAATTCCCTTCGCTTTTGCAGCCTGAGTGAGGCAAGGCCCTGATATAATGTAGGAGTTTGGTCTCTACATGTAAATGAATGCATTTCTCGTGCTTTGCGCAGTATCTCTTCTTTAGTTTGAAAATCTTGTACACAGACTAGAATGTCTGCGGGGGGAGCCTTGTTAGGGCAGGTAGGGCCCTGTCTAGTTTGAGCTCTGTATCCTGAGGGTTGCCAAGCACATGATTAAATAGGTCCCGCACAAAGGCAAAAATGTCCCCTCCCTCTGCTTTTGATGCCACTTCTCTGATTCGTACACTGTTCCTGCAAGACCGATTCTCGAGAAGTTCAAGATGGGAATGTAAGTCTATGTGCTGGTCATGGAGCCGGTGAACCGCCTGTTGCAGTGTCTCCATTTCCTCGTCACGTCTGTCCCCTTTATCTTCCAATGCTACGACTGTCCCCAAGAACGTTTACATTCTTTCTGGTCTCTTTAATTTCTTGTTTAGGTCTTTCTGTAGATCCTCCTGTACCGTCTTGAATAGCGACTCTAGAAATGCGCGGGTTATTGGTACTTCTGCTGCGTTGTCCCCCTGTGTCAATGTCCGCAATGCCGCCACCAGTCGGCCGTGTGAGCATATATTTGAGGGAGAAATCCTTTTTCACTGGTGGGCATTATCGTTCACTTCTCCTCGTAATTTCTTTTGCTGTCTGTTGCAGGGGTCTCAGGCCCCCAGACGCCTGATTAGTCTTCTGGTGTCACCTCTCCCTGCCTGTGCTGTATCCTTCTGTTTGTGTTAGGGGCCTGTCTTCTGAGCAAACTCCAACTCATATGCGCCAGGTCTGGGCAGGGCGCAGTCTGATGTGTTGAGTTAAACCTCTGGGCCACCTCCTGCTCTCGATCCGAGGGTCTATTACTCTGGTCTGCTCACCAAACCCAGTTCATTTCTCCTCTGCCCACCTCTGTCTTAGCCCTGCTGCATTCCGGTGTGTGTAGAACAGGGCTGCCAGACCTCAGTGTCACACCTTCCCTCTGAAGTGCTTTGGTTGTGACCCGAGTGGTGTCCTGACGAAGGGGAGGATTACCTAGACCTGTTCTATTATGGCTTGTGGGGCATTGATTTTGTGTGTAATCTTGAAGAGGGCTGTGACAGTGGGGCCCTTGGTCTATCTCCTGGGTGACTCTGTCGGAGCGTTGGCTCTTGGCCATTTGGGTATCTCTTGGGCTCACTCTTCCCTCCTTGGCTGATGTGCGATCAGTGTCACAGGTGGGACTTAACTTTGCTCTCTCTCTTCTGGGCTCGTGTCCACCTCGATTATGTTGGTTGTGGGAAGTTTAGCTGCTGCTCGTCTCTCTCTCCTGCTGCTGAGCCTGCCGATGTTCTGTGTAGGCCTGGATGTGGGCTTGGACGTACTCTGTAGTGGGCCCTAGTGTATCTCCACCATGCTGCGTGCTCTCCTCTCTTCAAGCCAGTGCGTGCCTGCAGGTTCAGTCAGGCCCTTTATGCTGCTCCTCCCCTGGGGCCATCGCCTGCTTTTAATATCACTGCAGTGTGGGGTTTGCTGTGGCCTTTTGCCTGCACTAGCGTCCCGCCCTGCCAGCCGCTCTCCAGGTGAGGCCTGATTGAGGGATTTGGGGGTGGCTCCACTGGGCCACCGTTCACCTCCGTTGAGCTGCGAGATTGCCCTGCCTCCTGGATGTTGCTAGCCGCTGTTACCGCTGTGGACTGGGGACGAGCTGCAGCCCCACTCCTACGCCTGCCCTCACCGGCCTTTTTTGATTTGGGGCATGGACGCGAGGTTTCGGCCCCTCCTCGCTCCACCATCTATTGCTCTGGTTAGGGTGCCCCCTCTCCGGGGGTGTCGCTCCCCTCTCCGGGGGTGTCGCTCCCCTCTGTGACTGCAGTGGGGAAGGGTCATGCTGCGGTCTTGCACTTTCGCCCACGTTCACTATCACCGGGCTTTTTAAACCTGGGGCCTGGGTGCAAGATTCGGGCATGCAGCTACTGTGGATCCCTCCTGGCCCCCCCATCAACCTCTTCGTTTCTGCTCCTCACCTCGGGAATGCGAGTCTGTGCCTCCAGCGCTGTTCCTCTGTTCCTGAGGGTCCAGGTGCTGTCTCCAGGACTCGTGCTAGGCCTTGGGGGTTTTACACTCCTGCGGTCAGCCGCCACTACATGTTTAGGAAGGGTCTGCCTCCGTCCCCACCACAGACACCGGTTTCTCCAGTGTGTGGTGCTACTGGGTTTCTCTGCTCGTTTTTGACTCTCGACCGCAGACAGCGCTGAACCGCTGTTCCTGAAGTTGCCTCCCCCGGCCCTCTTCTCTGGCTGCGGGAACCGGCATTTGATGCCTCATGTATGAGGCCGCCCTCCTTCCAGGCTGCTCCGCTGTCTCGTTTCAGCGTAAGTTCTCCCGGAGCGACAAACCCGCTCCACCTTTGCGTTTACCCGCAGCGCAGGTGTTCACCCGGGTTGGTGCAGTAGGATTGCCTAGATGTTGCTTTTGGGCCGACGACTGGCAGGAGCAACGAAGCAGAGCGACCTACCTCGCCACCATCTTGGCCACACCCCCAAAAGAGTGATTTTTAAAGCACTTCGATTCCTGAATATTGCCCCTGAGACACTTGCACTCCTTGAACGGTAGGCGCACTACTGTCTCGTGTTTTAAGAAAAAGAGACTGGAACCAGCTCCCTTCTCAACTAACAAATCCCGCCAATGAGACAGGCTTTCAGAAACTGTTAAAAGCACCTTAATTTAATGACTGTCTTCCTTCCTGACTTGCCGTGTTTAGTGCCGGGACACTCTTGAGTAGCCATGTGCTTTATAAGTGCCCTCATTCATTCATTCAGATGTGTCCAGTCGCTAGAGTTAAGACAGTGTCAGCATCTAAACATATTCGTATCTGGAGGGGGTGCACCAGTTATGCCCCTTAACCCCTCTATTTTTTGCCCTAGGAATGGAACTATTAGCGTCCAGATTTTGAATGCAGTGTAACCTCTTGGATATTGCCGTGGGGCGGGGTGACACCACACTATCACTATTATACGCAGATGGTTTCCAAATCTATCTGTGAAAATTCAACACTGAGTTTACCCTGTGTGGAAAAGCTTCTAAATGAGTTTGGGCGTCTATATGGGCTCCAGGTGAATTGGACGAAGTCCTGTGCTTTTCCTGTCAAGCTGTCCTGTTAGAGGGGGATCCTCAGGATCTTCAGGTTGGACAGCTATGTTGTGAGCCCTCCTCCTTTGAATACCTGTACGTTCAGGTCCTTCATGATCCGCAGGCTATTAGGGAGGCTAATATAGGGCAGGCTATGAGGTCGCTTAGGGGCAGTATCAAAATTCTGGAAGAAATTACCGATAGGGGTATTCTGGAAGAAATTACTGCTAAGGGTGATGAGCAGAATTGCAGTCAAAAAGATGGTGGTCCACCCTAGACTGCTTTATTACTATGCTAACCTCACCTATAAAATCCCCCCAAGCACTTCCAGGAACATAACTCCTTAGTGACGTCACTAATCTGGAATGATGGCAGAAGGAGTATCAAGCTGTCGACCCTGCAACTCCCTGCATGCCTTGCGACCCTGCTGCCAGAGGAGACTAAGCGGGCATGTCCGAGCAGATACCCAGAGGATTTATTTCGGCTTCTCTGCACACAAGCATATAACCTGCAGAAGGACCTCCTGGTTCTTATAACAGTTATACAGGGGAACTGGAGTGAGAGTCGCTCTGGCCGCCATGCCTACCAGAGATATTCCACAAGAATTCTGCTGGAAACTCTGCTGAGAAGCCAAACTTCCACGTCAAAAAATTGGGGACAGGATGGGCCCCACCCCCCCTGGTCCTCTTTGTAGCATATGGCACACTTGAGTACATGATACAAGATCTATGGGGCCTGCACCAATCGTTCAACCCTCCAGTAGTTCTACTCTAACCCTACTGCTCACAATGGAAACTGGGCGTAAAGCTGTTACCATCCTGTATAGGACCTGCGTGAGGACCTTGATGGGGACCTCCAGTCACTATGGGATAAGTGATCCCAGGATATAGAATATGACATCACTGACAAGGAATGGGTTTCTGCATTATAATACCCCACTGCAGTCTCTAGAAATCTGAGACTTCAACTACAAACATGCCACTTCTTTCCTGGAGCTTATCTCGCCCTGAAGAGATTAAGCCTAATTCACCACCATGCTGTTTCAGCATGCCCTAGATTTACTAATGACAACTTTTCCCATGTGATCTAGTCTTACCACATAGTGCAGGCCTTCTGGCATTAGTAACATCTCACCTCGCAGAACCTACACGTTGCACTAATTTACTAAATCCTAAGAGCTGTCTATTGGTACCGGTCCCCCAACCTAATAAGGGAAAGATAGGAAACAGTTTTATTAACCTGGCCCTCTCCCTAGCGAAAAGTACCATAGCCACCAACTGGAAATTGCTCAGAGGCCATAGCATCCCACAGTGGACAGGCTTAGTGAAATATTAGTAATAACAATTTGAGAGAGAGGGAAAAAGGAGGGACACCCTCAGACCCCCGGGTCAGTCTTAGTCAAACAACAAGAGAGTGTCAAAAAAAGACAAAAGAATAAGCACAAACAACAGAGAAAAGATCAACCTATGTGATTCACATTGGAAATAATTAGGAGTTTACTAGGAAGCCCTCACTCACCACCCTGGGTGGTGACATGCTTCATCATCGGGCCCACCAGGAGAAGCCGAGTGCCTCCCTGGTGTGCTACAACGCCAGAATACTGCGGAGCTGGGGGGTTTTGTGACAGTAATGTGAAAAATTTGTGATGTTAAAAATGTCATAGGACTGTCCCATAAAAAAGTTTTATTCAATGGTCAGCCTGACAAGGTTAAAATATGTGTAGGGAAATGTGCCAATTAATGTTTTGGTTATTTACACTTAGAGTGGGGTCGACATGTTGCTGCCCTTTAATGTGTAGTTTTACTGGGCTTTCATCAGGACCGTTAGTAGTGTACCTCGGCGGTGTGGGCGCGCTAAGGCCCACCCTAACCAGAGGATGTGAAAGTTAAAATACAGTGTAATAAAAATTAATGGTGAGGTGCAAAAACACGAGGTCCGGTTGCAGGAGACGCTAGGTGCTGAGCGGGTGCCGGGCGTTGCAGGGGGTGTGCCATTGTCGCCCTCACCCCCCCCCCCACCGAGACCTATGGGGCGTGGATCTTTTAATTTACAAACTATACAGGTTCCTCTAATACAGAGGTAAATCCCACTACTTTATGGTTTGTTTTTGGCACCTCACCATTAATTTTTATTACACTATTTTAACTTTCACGTCCTCTGGTTAGGGTGGGCCTTAGCGCGCCCACACCGCCGAGGTACACTACTAACGGTCCTGATGAAAGCCCTGTAAAATTACACATAAAAGGGCAGAAACATGTTGACCCCACTCTAAGTGGAAATAACCAAAACATTAATTGGCACATTTCCCTACACATATTTTAACCATGGCAGGCTGACCATTGAATAAAACTTTTTTATGGGACAGTCCTTTGACATTTTTAACATCACAAATTTTTCACATTACTATCACAAAAAAACCCAGCTCCGCAGTATTCTGGCGTTGTAGCACACCAGGGAGGCACTCAGCTTCTCCTGGTGGACCCGATGATGAAGCATGTCACCACCCAGGGTGGTGGGTGAGGGCTTCCTAGTAAACTCCTAATGATTTCCAATGTGAATCACATAGGTTGATCTGTTCTCTGTTTTTTTGTGCTTATTCTTTTGTCTTTTTTTACACTCTCTTGTTAGTGAAATATTATGCATAACTAGAAATTTAGCAGAAAGTTAGTTCTTCATAAAGCGTGCTTTTTGTGATTTGGTGTAAATCAGGTCAGTACCTATTAAGATATTAAGGTTCAAACGCTTTGTATATCTGGACGGTTGGTTTTGCAAGAGGTTTGCAAGAGTCCAGCGGGTGTGCAAAATGGGAAAAATGGAGCAAATTGTTTGGCCAAGTGGACTTTGTTTTCTTGCTGGCTGTCTCACTCCTGCAGAAGTCCGAGTCGTGCGGGAGTTCACACTGTGATTAGCTGACCATAATATTAAGAGAAATGTTGCAGCTGCCGTTTCAGGACACTGGTAGTCGTCTCTTGAAAATTAAAGACAAAGAAGTTATAAGGGTGCATGGTAGGGTTACCCTGATTCCTGGAGCAAGGTTGGGGGAGGTCAGTAGGAGACCACCCGGGCCAAAGTTTAAAAAATGTTGGGAGGTTTTTCCACAATCCCTCGGTTGTCCCCCCCCTTCCCAGACCTCGATGAGGCCCCATAGTCCCCACCCCCGGGCAGTTTCAAATTATATAGGAGGGGACATTTGGCTCCTCAAGCCTCTGCGAGGTACTGGGGACCCCAGCCCCGAGGCCATGTTTTGACAGTGGAGGAAGGTGTTAGGCCCCCCTCCCTGAGCTGAGATCTACCCCAGAAACATCATCCCCCCGGGCACTGTTGTTTTCTGCCCGAGAGAGTGCGGGAATACCCTGCCCACACTCTCTCAGGCAGGAAACACAACTGTGCTCCTGCCTCAGGGCAGGAGCATTGAAATATTCTACTCCTGCGGGGCTGGAGCAAAATACTAGAGCCGGCTCCTACCAGCCATCAGTATGGAGCCTGTGGGGGCCTACATGCTTCCCCTGCAGCTCCCAACATAAATTAAAGATGTGGTTGTTACGGGTGGGCAGCAGGACACCCAAAAATAATTTAAAGAAACAAAAGAATATTAAAGGAGCAGCAGGGGCCGCTTATTTATTATTCACTGCTCCTAACAAGAAGTGTTCAGTAATTTCCAGAAGCAGATCAGGAAACTACAGAACATCCAAAGCACCGCAGTCAGACAGGTCCTCGACAACCCGACCGCAGACACATAACAAAACATCTCCGACAACACCACTGGCTCCCAATCAACAAGAAAATCACAGTCAATCTCCTCACGCATGCCTACAAAACTCTCCACGATGCAGGACCAGAATATTTGAACCACCGCCTTGCATTCCACAGACCAGCCAGACAACTCCGTTCTGCCGAACTCACCCTGACCTGCGTTCCACGGGTCCACAAGAACAAAACCGGAGCTAGATCCTTGTCCGACCTCGCTGCCAAGACCTGGAACACCCTGCCCCTCCACCTCGGGCAATCTGCATTGTTGACACAATTCAGGAAGGACCTCAAGACCTTGCTCCTGGCTCTTCTACTGAACCTTCTACGCTAAGGCTGATCAGCAGCCCCCACACCCCCCCAACTCTCAGCGGCTTGAGACCCTCACGGATGAATAGCTGTGCTATACAAACACCTGATTTATTGAGTGCCCTGATAGGGCTTTTAATTAGTTTTCTTTCGGCCTGGTGATGTCCCTAGAAGGGGCAGGGTCCCCACAAAGTATTTTTTTTAATGTTGCGGGGACTGCGGGTAGTGTAGCAGCCCCCCAACGACATTAAAAAAGACAGTAAGTCTTCTAGGTCATTAAATCTTTGACACCAGGAAACCTTACCATATTTTTTTAAAGCACACCTAGCTGGAGCTGTATGCGCATCAGCTGGAGTGCAGGAACCTCTGGTGGTTGGTTTTATGGCTGCACTTTGTGGTCTGTAAAATGTTTTAAAAAGTCAAACACTGTAATTTCTTTTTATGGCTTCATTGATAAATGTTATTAATCATTGCAATGTTTGAAATAATGAAATATACATTAGACTATGGTTAGTGGGCGCATGCAGGGGTGTTGGGCACATGCCCTTGCCTTAGGTCCGTAAACTATAACTGGTGGATTTCAGTGTTTACTTATTTATATTTTTAGTTTAAATGTTATGTTTTAACGGATATTTTTACCCCAACATCACTTTAGCCTTTGCTTTTTTCAGTGAATTTCTGATTTTTTTTTTTAATGCAAAGTAAGACCTTATTACCATGCCAAACTATAGCGTCATTTTAACCTTTGTTTTTTTGTGGCATACATATATAGTGAGATATATAGATTTATAGGAGGTGTACGATTTAAGAGTCTATGTGACCTTTGCAGATTAATTGCATTTACATCTTAAAACATAAGCATGCAAAAGTCAATTTTGGAAATAAATCGACTCCATTAATTATTCTACATGAAATAGTAATTGTCATTCTACTTCAACATTTCTATTAAACTGTTAAGATGAAACGGTTTCTCAGTAAGGGTATTCTATTAAATTGTTGTTTTTCAATGAAATCCCACACAGTCTGCAAAATACCTTTGCATTTTGACTGTTATTTATGGAGATGTATAGGTTTCATAACATGGTATGCTTTACAGGAAATATTTGATCTCATCAGTACACCTGGTGGGGTTTGAATGTAAGCTCGTTCTTTGTCTGATGTGTAATTAAGAAATAGCAAGGTAATATGAACGCAAGGCAAGCAGGCATTTTAGTTGCAAACCATATTACAACAGTTATGTGTAAATTATTTCAATTAGTCTACTTGTCTTTTTGTTGCTGACAATAGGTTTAACAATAATTCTTCAACTATTAGCTTTCATCCACGTAATGCCTGAGCCCAGTAGGGCATGCAGCTGTCAATGTCAGCACACATGCAAATTATTTAATTTAGGCCCACTATCTGAAGACTATATACGGTGAACTGAACACTTTGCTGCTTTCAAAGGCTCTATGCCCATGTCTTTTGTGCTAAGATTTAAGAAACCAATACAAACAATATGTGTCCAATATCACATATTGGTGCAACATTATTTTTATATAGGGGAATTCATTATAAATTCTGTCCCTAGCAAGGTTCTATCTGGTCAGATTTTAGGCTTGGAATGGCCCATTTTCTGGTGTCTTACTCATCAAATGTGTTTACCGACAAAGATTTGTCCCCATGCCCTTGTAACTCTAATGTGCCCTAGCCGCAAGCCATTTGTTCTTTTTCTGTGATCTGTGTAAAGAACAACATATTAGTATTTTGAGACCACTACTAATAACTCTTAAACATCCTTAAATGTAAAGAGGCAATTGGAGTACTTGTGGCTGCTCCAGACCGATGAGGTCTGCAACACAGTTTAATAGGTTCTGAGCAGCTGTGATCAAGGGCAGGAGCATTGTTGAGGATTAACTATTTTTTATTGTTTTCATATAATGAAGGTGCTTATTTATTTGTATTGAATTATACTAAATGTAATATGTAACGGTTTTGATATGAATTGTTTTAATGTAATAATTATTTTAACTGTAAGCTAAATAATGCATAATTGATTTATGAATGTGATATTTTAATCGTTTGTTTTATTTATCTACTTTTATGATTTGAAAAAACCGAATAAAGTCTATTGAACTGAACTGTCCCTAACTGAACCAGCTTTTAAAACAATAAACACATTTTTCTTTCCTCTACCCTCTTATGGGCACTAGTGGTAGCAACTTACAGTGCGCAGGAATAAAACTTTGAATACGTTGGTATGGCATTGAGCATGTCTGCATAATGTTGTGCTTTTTGAAATAGGATTACAATCCAGGTTTGGCAGCAATTATCAGTGAAGGAACCAGGAAGCACCCATTTATCCGGTATTGTTACTGACAGGCATGCTGTTTCGCAGTCAGGGCCATAATACTTGTAATTCTCTGGTGTCGTAATGAACATGTGTATCATTACAGATAGGGCAGCACCCTCTTGTGTAGCCCTTTCTGTAATACAGGGCGCTCTGTCATCTGCGCGGGGGTGTGGGCCAATGTGAAATGAGTGACACATGTTGCCGTTTTATGGCTGTGGGTACAGAGACCTTAAGGAGGTCACTATCTGTGCAGGAGAAAGAGTTGGCACAGACCGTGCACCTCATGAGAGCACCCTCTGAAATGAGGTCATTAAGTTCCCATACACCACCCCCTGGCATTACCCTACAGGTGATTGCAGGCACTGCACCTACCTGCAGGGGATCTCTGTCCCCACTTAAAAGCACATCTCGTTCCACCTGCACTGCGAAAGACTGAGTGGCTGCTTTAAACAACCTTCCTGCTTTTCAGTTATGTGCTGCCCTCAGGGGAAGATAGATATATGTTACTACGGGTTTACAGCACCATCATTTGAAATATAATGTGGTGGTCTGAATGCTGCAGAGTATAAAGACATTTTAGCGGTCCACAATTTCAGATGCTGCCCATTTGAACTTATAACAGGAATAGGGCACTGATGAACTCAAAGCATTTAGCAAAGAAGAGTTCCTGGTAAAGCATGAGATTCATGAGATAAAGAACATGCCCTCTCTAGCCCTGGTATTTAAATTCAGAGTAAGTATTTATACAGCCTGAATCGAAGCTTTGCAGCATTCCAGTAGGAGATGTGGTCAGTTGTGTCAGAAGTGGTAGTTTTATGACTTGTCACATCATTGGCATAGAGTCTACCATACCACAAGCAAACCTTCAGAAGTTTATACTAAGAAAACTACAATGAAATCAGTTCATTTCAAAGTGTGTTGGTTGGTTTGTTCAGAGTGACTCCTTGAGATAACCTGTCTCCTCATGTGATGAAGAATGCATACACATGAAGTTACCAATAAATTCAATTCTAATCTTGAGGTAACTAAAATTATGATTTGTGGATGAGTTCACCGCAAATTAACAGAGGCATAAATAGACTGCTGGGAGAATATAGGTATTTGAGAATACTTTTTAATTGCAGTCTAATAAAGTCCTCGCCTAGCTGCTAGTGGTATACTCAGTAATTCCCTCGTCGAATTTTAATGTTACTGTAATTCACTGATTTGTGCATATGAAGCCAAGATTTGACAATGTTTAATGTGTGACTCGCGGTTATGGATACTTGGGGCCAGATGTAGGTCACCAAATACCGGTAACGGCCGATTTCGGCTGTTACCGACCGGTATTTGGTGATTGAGATGTAGGGGGCATATATTTTACAGAATCGGTAAATTTACTGAATCGGTAAATTTACCGATTCTGTAAAATACCGAATCAGTAATTTTACCGAATGGGTCAATCCATATGTAGGTGGCACTGGAAACAGTGCCACAGGCCCCTAAGAATTCGTTATTTACCATGTAATACTATTGCATGGTAAATAACGAATTTCTGTGTATATGCACATCTGTGCATGTACACCTGTGCCATGTGGCACACATACATGCCCTCAGGGCATGTATGTGTGCCACATGGCACACAAGCCTGAATCAGGGGTGCAACAGGGTGTCAAAGTGACACCCTGTCCCCCTTGTAAATTCAGTAATTTTACCGAATCGGTATTTACCGATTTGGTAATTGACATTGGTTCCTATGGGCCTCATGGCCCATAGGAATCAATGGCAATTACCGAATCAATAAATACCGATTCGGTAATTACCGAATGTTACATATTCGGTAAAAAATTCGGTAAATATACCTACATTGCATTTACCGATTTGTAAATACCGACTCGGTAAAATTCGGTATTTACGAATCGGTAAATACAATTTACCTACATCGGGCCCATAGACTTTACCGAACTCTCAACAGGCTTGAAGGTGAAAACTTGTTTCCATTAAAAAACCACAACATTAAGTGATATAGTTAGACTTAAGCTTAGTTCAATATCTGCCTGGGCTGTTGCATAGGATTTAACGTAGTCAGCAGTTTACATTGAGTAGGACTGTATTGGGATCTTTGTAGTCTTGAATCTGAATTAAGCTTCAGGAGGACAGCGGTGAGAAATTTAAAAACTATGGGCCAGATGTAGGTCACCGAATACCGGTCGGTAACGGCCGATTTCGGCCGTTACCGACCGGTATTTGGTGATTGAGATGTAGGGGGCCTAAATTTTACAGAATCTGTAAAGTTACTGATTCGGTAAATTTACCGATTCTTTAAAATACTGATTCGGGAAATTTACCGAACGGTAAATCTATATGTAGGTGGCACTGGAAACAGTGCCACAGGCCCCTAAGAATTCGTTATTTACCATGTAATACTATTACATGGTAAATAACGAATTCCTGTGTACATGCACATCTGTGCATGTACACCTGTGCCATGTGGCACACATACATGCCCTAAAGGCATGTATGCCCTAAAGGCATGTATGTGTGCCACATGGCACACAAGCCTGAATCAGGGGTGCAACAGGGTGTCAAAGTGACACCCTGTCCCCCTTGTCAATTTGGTAATTACCGAATATTCCCGATTCTGTAATTGATTCGGTAAAAATACCTACATAGCATTTACCGATTTGTAAATACCGAATCGGTAACATTCGGTATTTACGAATCGGTAAATACTAATTACCTACATCTGGCCCCTGGTCCCTTATCACCATAGATGCTTTGAATTTTGTGGATTATTGGTTGGATATCTTAAGAGTAATACAGCAGTAATTTGTATGAGAGCTCTATCGGAATGAGCAGCAACCACAAGTCCCAGGTGGCAGATAAAGTGGTGTAGATGAAAGCAAATGCTTTGGGAAATATGTCCTTTTCTATAAAGGGATGCCATTCCTAACTAATATGACATCTGAAAATGTCCCAGAATCACTAATCAACTATCATGGTTAAACATTTTTGAAATTGCTATTCTTTGGAATCACATGAGCGTGGACAACTTTAAAACTGAGTGCTGAGATTGATTCAACATATTTTGCTTGACCGTTAGCGAATGGTGGTTGTTCAACACCTTTTCTTCTTTGGCACGTGAAGCTAATTGAAAAAAGATGTTCTTTTTGATTATTAATAGTGGTGTAGCCAACCAGTTCATACAGTTGACTGAGTTTTTTATGGTCATGCATATTAATACTTAATGAATTGTTAAAAGTTTTAGTTAGCCTATTTAAGGTTTATATGATTACAATAAACTTAGAATAAGTAAAAATAAGAATAAAGGCTTTAAGTATTTATTGCCAACACAAAATGGGAAGATTTGTTCATACATTAAAATGCATTGCTAACAGATACAATTGTATCCGTAGATTCGTAATTTTTTAAATAACTTGGCTAAAAAGCTTGGACCACAGAATGTATTTTCATGCTTCCATGGCGCTATGGAACGAGTAAGCCCACTACCAAAAAGATATCTTATGGTTAAGAAAACCTTGTAGATGTTCTGCTTAAAAAAGACAGTAAACTTCACCCTCTACAGTGTCCTGCTTCATCAGGTTCATCTTCGCCTTAACCATTCGGTTAGTATGTGATGCAGATAAGTTCTCTCTGAAATGCACTGCTTTACAGATAATGATTCAGTTGGTCATGTAGTCTAAATCCTTAATGATATGTATCTTAAATTTACCCTAAAATGGGCTTAAGAGGGTCAATGCTGCCACAGTTGCGGTCAATAATGGACCTTATTGCTTGTTTTACAGTAATTTTCAGGGCTGGAATACTTGCATGTTATGTTATATTGATTTGTATAGCGCACTAATCACCTGAGAGGGTACCCAGGTGCGTAGGTGCGTAGTCCCCAAGGTGCTTATATGAAGAGCCAGGTGTTCAGCTTCTTGCGGAACGCACGAAGCGAGGAGGCGGCTCTGATGTGTTGAGGGAGGTCGTTCCACATCTTGGGAGTGCGTTGTAGGAGAATAATCGACTGAATGCAGATTACGGCTCTAGACCCTGTTCTTCTAAAATATGTAAATCCGCACACCTTGTTTTATATTTACTTTTGCAGTAGATTTAACAAAAAAAAATCCAAGCTGTGACAGTCGCAGCTTTCCAGGGTTAGCTAGCGTAAGCATTTAGTCAAACGTAAATGCACATGGTGTACATTTATTCATGTTTACATGTTTTGTGAAAAACTCATTGGCACCCACACCTCAGTGCCAGATTTGATCATGTTATTATTATTATTATTATTATTATTATTATTTATTTTTGTAGAGCGCGTAGTCACCAGGAGGTATCCCAGCGCTGGTGGACCCTATCTCCTAAGTTCAGTGGGCCAGGGGGGAACGTAAGGGATGGGGGCGGACAGAAGGGTTACAGCGAGCGTGGATCATTGGGGAAAAAGGTGAGTTTTAAGCAGCTTCCTGAAGCGAAGATATTGCGGTTCCAGTCGTAGGTCGTGAGGAAGCAAGTTCCAGAGACGTGCAGTATGGACCGAGAAACGTCTTCCTCCTGAGCGGGCTTTCTTGTATCTGGGGATCATGATGAAGTTTTCCGTGTCCGAGCGAAGGGGTCTTGTAGGTTTGTAGGGTATGATGAATTTCCTGAGGGCAAGGGGGCCTTGATTTCGTAGCAGTTTATGGGCCAGGCACAGGGCTTTGAATTTGACCCGCTCCCTTATCGGGAGCCAGTGGAGGAGTTTTAGGGCCGGTTTAGCCGAGACTCTGGCAGGGGTGTTTGTGAGAATCCGCGCCGCCATGTTCTGGATTCTCTGGAGCTTGTTAAGCGTCGCTTCGGGGCGCCCAGATAGATCACATTGCTGTAATCCAACCTCGAGAGTATTAGCCCTTGGATTAGCAATTTTTGGGAGTTGGAGGGTAGGAGGGGCAGGACTTTCCTCAATGATTTCATGAGCCCGAAGCAGGTCCCGGCAACTGTCTTTGCTTGTGTGGTGAATGAGAGGTCTTTGTCCAGCCACACACCAAGACTTTTTGCTTCTTCCTTTGGATCAGGGGGGGGGCCATGCAAGCTGGCCAGATGTTCGGGGAGAGTGTAAGTCCTTTTGGGCCAAGGAGCAGAACCTCAGTTTTTGTCCCGTTTAATTTCAAGGCTGAGCTGTTCATCCAGCAGTGGACCTGCGTAAGGCAGTTGAATAAATCTGCTGATTGTTGTCTGGGGTGGGATAGTGACACCACTAGTTGAGTGTCATCAGCATAGCTTACTACGCTTACTCCGAACGGGGTGATAACCTCCTCCAATGTGGACATGTAGATATTAAATAATGTTGGGCTCAGGGAGGAGCCCTGAGGCACCCCACATTGGAGGGGAATTTCGGAGGAGCGGGCGTTCTTCTCCCAGATCTGATAGTTCCGCTGAGTCAGAAAGGATGTTAGCCAGGAGAGTGCCAGGCCTTCCACACCAACTCTCTTCAGTCTTTTAATGAGAAGTTGGTGGTTGACTGTATCAAAGGCCGCACTTAGGTCGAGGAGGATCACTGCCACTGACCCTCCTCCGTCCAGTAGTGCTCTGGCCTCCTCCACCGCCGCCAGGAGGGCGATGTCAGTGCCCTGCCCTGGGCGGAAGCCCATCTGGGAACTGTTTAGCTGGTTATTGGCCTCCAGGAACTGGGAAAGTTGTTTATTAACCAGTTTTTCAGCAATCTTGCTGACTCCTGGGAGTAGGGAGATGGGCCTATAGTTGGCTAGATTTTCGGGGTCGAGGGAGGGTTTTTTTAACAGAGCTTTCACGACAGCCGTCTTCCAGCCAGGCGGTACGACAGCCTGTTGGAATGAGGCGTTGATCAGATGGGTCAGGGAGGGGATAACCGTAGGGGCTACCTCCTTGAGGATCCGAAGTGGGGCGGGGTCCCTGGGGGATCCACTTTTTATGGATTTTAACGTATTGCCTACTTCTTCGATCGTAACTTGACCCCAGGAGGAGAGACAACTGGATGTTGGGGAGTGTGGAAGATCGTTTTCTTCACAGGGATTTGCAGTGGGGATTGAGTCAAGGATTTTTTGAATTTTTTCATGGAAAAAGTTGGCCAACTGTTGGCATTTTTCCTGATCGGCTTTGGGGTCTGTGGGGTGTCTCGGTCCCGGTTCTGGGGTTTTAAGAAGTTCTTTAAGGATAGCGTAGGATTCCTTACTTGAACATGCCGCTTTCTCTATTCTTTCCTGGAAGAAAGCACTTTTAGTTTTTCGAATCATAGTTTTATACCTCGAGAGAGAGCTAGAATAGGCATCTTTGTTTGGTTGCGATTTGTTTTTCCTCCAAGAGCGTTCCGTTCTCTTGCATTCTTGGCGCAGTGCTTTGAGCTCGGGTGTACCACAAGGCGGACGATACTCTTTTGGAGTGTTTAAAAGAGGTAGTTTTGGGGAGGAGAGTATCGAGAGAGGAAGTGATCCACTCATTGAACTGCTTATCGGCCGTGGCGGGGTCGGTGGATAGCTATGGGAGGGATTCTGCAAGGGCAATAGCCCATTCCTTGGGTATGAGTTTCTTCCACCTTCTATCGGAGACCTGGATCTTGGTAGTTTGAGGGGTCATGGTAGATATTTCCCAAAAAATAGGGACCAAAAAATGGTCTGTCCATGGAAGGGTCAGGGGTGGCCTGGTGGTAATAGTTGCTACATTGGTAAGGACGGGGTCCAGTAGGTGTCCCCTGTCATGGGTGGGCTCGTTGTTGACCAGTCGAATGTTGAGTGTCATTAGGTCTTGAAGGAGGTCAGAGGCTATCCGATCGGTAGGGTCCATGAAGTGAAAGTTCAGGTCGCCTAGAATCAAAAAGTTGGAAGCTGAAGATGCTAGTTGTGAGGCAGATTCGATAGTGGCATTGAGGAAGTTCCCAGGGGCACCTGGGGGGCGGTAGATCAAAAGCCCTGACAGGGAATTGGTTGGTGAGGTTTGGATGGAAAATTGACAGCTTTCGCAGTGCTCGATATGAGCGTTGGAAATTCTACAGGTGAGTTGTTCCCTGAAGACTATGGCTACCCCCCTCCCCTCCCTTTGGGTCTATGCAGGGCTTGGCAGAGATACCCTGGGGGAAGGGCCGTGACGATGTCTGAGTCGGAGCTGTCAGATAGCCACGTTTCTGTTAAAAACAGCAGATCAAAGTTATGGTCTTGGATCAACAAGTATGTTTCAAGCGCATGTTTGGGGAGGGAGCGGCAGTTGAGAAGTCCCATCCTCAGTCCGTGGTCTGCTGAGCCCATGGGAGTAGGGTTGCAGTGCTCGCAATTGAAAAAGGGCTTACCATCAATGTGCGTGTGGTAGCAGGCCAGGATTGTTTTAGGTTGGAGCGCGCGGAGCATATCACCAGTGTATATCATCCGGTCATGAGGGGTATCCGACAGAGTCTCTGGGCCTGGGTCCGGCTGGGCCCGGACGGGCCCAGACGGGCTTGCCTTTGGCGCGCCTTCGGCGCGCTGACGGCGCGCCCGCTGCGCCCGTCCGCTGCGCTGCCTGAACTGACACATAATTTATGGAAGAAGACTGGACGTTGGAGGGGTGGGCGTGGCCACTAGAGGTGGGCGTGTCCGTTGGCTCCTCGCGGCCGGTGATGGCGGCGAGCGAGCGGAGTTCTGTCCTGACGGTGCTAAGATCGACCGTCTAGTGGGACATGAGGTCAGTGCTGGGGGGGAGTGCGCTATACAATTAAAAGCAAGTTATCACAGTTTTTTTTTTTAAATCAATAACACAATTTTTCACAAGGTTCACTCCCGGCTTTCCGCCTCAGGAGACTCAGGTCTAATGCGGCTCTATTGTTCTGAGCGCGCTTTAAACGCCTGGTGAGGGGTGGGCGTGGCCACTAGAGGTGGGCGTGTCCGTTGGCTCCTCGCGGCCGGTGATGGCGGCGAGCGAGCGGAGTTCTGTCCTGACGGTGCTAAGATCGACCGTCTAGTGGGACATGAGGTCAGTGCTGGGGGGGAGTGCGCTATACAATTAAAAGCAAGTTATCACAGTTTTTTTTTAAAATCAAAAACACAATTTTTCACAAGGTTCACTCCCGGCTTTCCGCCTCAGGAGACTCAGGTCTAATGCGGCTCTATTGTTCTGAGCGCGCTTTAAACGCCTGGTGAGGGGTGGGCGTGGCCACTAGAGGTGGGCGTGTCCGTTGGCTCCTCGCGGCCGGTGATGGCGGCGAGCGAGCGGAGTTCTGTCCTGACGGTGCTAAGATCGACCGTCTAGTGGGACATGAGGTCAGTGCTGGGGGGGAGTGCGCTATACAATTAAAAGCAAGTTATCACAGTTTTTTTTTTAAATCAAAAACACAATTTTTCACAAGGTTCACTCCCGGCTTTCCGCCTCAGGAGACTCAGGTCAATGTGCTATCATTATTGCACAGGAAACCAGGCCACTCGTAATGAGGGTTCTACACTGAAAGAAAAATGGACCATATGTATCAAGGAACCATTTTGCGATTCTGTAATAGCGATTTTTAAGAAGCCGCTATTTCAGAATCGCAAAATGGTATGTATCAAGAAAAATTCAATATTTTAGCGTTTTCTTGAAATTCCTTAATTGCGAATTCGCAAAGGAATACTTTCCCATTCATTTCTATGGGCCAGGAGGCCCATAGGAAGGAATGGGAATTTTCTCTCAATTTGCTATTCGCAATTTGCTAATCGCAAATTGAGAATAATTTCAAGGGTGCAGTGGTGTCCAAAGGACACCCTGTTGCACCCCTGAAATAAGCATAGGTCCACATGTGGTGCACATACATGCCCTAGGGGCATGTATGTGCGTCACATGGCACTTTGAAAAATGCAAAAATGTGCATTTTTCAAGGAATTCGCAACTTACCACCAACTTAGAAGTTGGTGGTAATTTGCGATTCCTTAAGACCATTTAGCAAATTTTTTTGCCTTCTTACATTGCATTTAAGGAATCGCAAAATTTGCGATTCCTTATTTTGCATCGGGATTTCCTTCATACATATCATTTTGCGAATGCGAATTTCAATGATACATATGGCACAAAGTTCCTACGGATTTAAAAAAAAAAAATGAAAACGTACACCCTCCTCATCCAAGAAACGCTTCTGTTCTGCGGCAATGCACACCGAATGATATTCGGGCATTTCCATCTCGATTCTGCTCAAAATATATGAAAAAAGGAGTAGCTGTTCTATTGATCTAGGAAATGAAAAGTTAGTCCCCCCCCCCCCCCTCTCTACCTCCCTCTCTTTCTCGCTCCGTCCCTCTCCCTCATCTGTGTGGCACAATTTCAAGATGTAATCTAGAGCCTGTAAAGAAAAGCCGCGTAAGGCATTGCTCCTATAGTTTTTCCGCATCGTCTGCTGTTTATTGCTTATGTGAAAACTGAACCCCGCTGCTTTAGTAGAGATACAGTAAAGCCTTTTGTCTAGGTTAACTGGGGATTTTAAGGACAAAAGAAAGTGGTCAAACAGCGGGCATTAAGCTGAACCGTGTCACGTTCTAGATGGGTATGAATAAACGATCAGCAACCAGCATTTATGCTGAAAAGTTGTATTACATTTAAAAAATCTCAGTTAAAAAAATGGAATATATGTTTACAGTGCTCTTAAGAATCTTTTTTGCTCGATTCCGATTTGTACTAGCTAAGATTGTTCCTTCACAGCCTCTTTTTTGTCTACAAGTTCATTGTTGAATATTTTACTTTTCCACAACATGTTAACACTTGGCAAAGAATTCTAGTACTGCTGCCTTGATTTGATTTTAGCTATTATCAATTTATGTTCTTTTAGCAGTCTTTTATTTATTACTAAATCATCTTTTGGGTGGGGATAAAACTGTCTGATATAAACAACTTTTTCAAGACATATTCGAACATTATTTTTTAAGTTGATTGGACTGACCTTTTCATTGTTGAAAGAGCGGCAAAAGACCATGTTAACAAACATGAATGTTTGCTTTTTTCTATCAGGGTTGGTCCAAGTTGAGCTGACAACAAGAAAAACTTGTTTTTGGAGACACCAAAAAGGAAAACCGGACACCTATCTTTCTACAATTGAAGCCATTTACTATTTTCTAAAGGACTATCATATGCACATTTTGAAAAAAGATTATAAAGGAGAGTATGACAATCTTCTCTTTTTTTTCTCATTCATGTGCAAATTAGTAAAAAAGGCAAAACATTCAGCTGGTAAATTATAAACCACACAGCCCTTTCGTCTGACCGCAACACCAACTTGTTGGTAAATGTATTATTGTGGTTTTATTTTATTTTATTAAAATAGCAAATCTGAAGCAATGTAATATGTTCAGTCTGAGTTTTTATATTGTTGATTTGTTATTCTCTCTAAACAAACAAAAAAATAACAGTAACATATATGTTATTCTCCAGTGAGACACGCTCTTCACAAGAGTTATGTGAAAGAAGGGAATGGGCTTAATGTTGATTAATCGTGCATGAGGTCACCCGCACCTTTACCGGAGTTTCCACCGGTGTGCAGGCGTGATGGAGGGTAGGTGCTGAGAGCCAGTACTCCGACGAAAACTCCCATAAAGGTGCAGGTGACCTCACAAGCTAGCCTATGGAGAAACTCTTTTCTTGCCTTTAGTTTCCTTCAGAAGTGGTTTAACTATTTAGTTTTAGCCTTACTGTAGTTATTCACAGATTTGTCCCGCCCTGATTTATTAGGGTTTCTTGACCCCTTCACTCACTTTCACTGTCACACCACAGCTTTTTTGGTCCTGATGAAGCGCCGCGGATCTTTATGACCATTGAGGCGCGAAACATGTTGACCTTTTAGTTACTGGGGCACATTACACCTGTTGGAGTAACTCACGACCTTCGGGGTTTTTTATTCTGACAAGGGTACCTTCACAATAAATGAATCTACTCCTGGTATCCCTTAGCCAGTTTTACCTTGTCACACACCCTCTCACCCTCCACTTAGGACTCCCTCTCCCCCAACACACCCGCACTCATCTGACAGCTGTTCTAACAAAAGATCTCCGCCAAATTGACTCTTCGGGGGGACCCGTAGGGCATTGCAGCAGCGGCCAGACAAGGAGCAATCGCCCGATCATGAAGCATGACATCCTTCCTGGTGTCTGAGGGCAACAAGAGACAAGACGTGCTTGCCTCTGACTAGTGGGTTCTAGACTTAGGACTCTCCCTTCACTGCTCTATTTCCTCTACTTCGGGTAAGTGGGTGATTTTTAGCACCCCTACCTTTGGAACAGCTACACTTTATTTGGTATTGTGATTAATATCAGGAGCATGGATACTGGACCACAATCAGCTCCTAGTCTCCCTCTTATTTGTTGAGACAGTTCTCATACCACCGTCAGACTTTTCATGTCTTTACTTTTTCATGAACGTTTTATTTTGTATATTTCGCTCATCTTGCTGTCTGTTCTTGCCTATTGCCCTGTAGTACAAACACGTTTCCTATCCCTTGCTGGCATCAATATCATAAGTAACATGTTCAGAACATTACAGAATTTTCTGTCATGTCAGTTAGATAAGTGAGAGGGCTGCACCTTTTAGCAGCAACAAATGGGCATAAGGATGCTTTGCGCCACTCGGCCACTCAAAGCTTACCTTAAACTGCCTTTCCAGTATTACTGAAGGCAAAAAAACAGACACTTGCCTTCTTTTAGGAGCGTATTACATGTGTGGCGGTCCCCTCAGGTTCATTTAGTTCCTTGAGAGACTTGTACGCTTAGCTGTAAGTATTCCATCGCTGAATGTTACTCTGTGTTTCAATGTGTTCGTGTTTGTTTGTATTTATGACATTTATTATGGAACTCTGTTTCCCTTCTGTCACAAGACAAAAAGTGTAGCCAAATAACACTTTGAAGTTCACGATTCCAATTTCTGTTGTTTTTATGTTTTGTTCGCAGATAGGGAGTTGCACTGTTTTTCTTTAATTTCGTTTTACATAGTAAAATAAAACCAGCAATGGCAAACTCATTGTGTGCAGCTCCAGAAGATATTGGCTAAGGCAGTGCTTTTTTATACTTCTGTTAAGCTTCAAAGATGATAGGAAAAATAGAGAGGAACTGGTAGGTTATTGTGTACATTTCTTTATTCTGTAGTGATTAGCAGTCAGGAGTTTGCTCTGTACTCCGAAAACGAGAAGAGTTGAGAGTGCAGCTTCAGTTTGCCGAAATAGAAGTAAATGAGATCACTGAAGTCAGTTTAATGCCTTTACTACATTCCGGGATCACTTCACAGAAGTACAACTTCTGCTGAGGCACCTGCTATGTTCATACTTGTAAGAGCTTCCCATTGACTTTTTGCATCTGTAAAATTTGCATCTCTGAAAGAATAGAAAAGTGTTTATATATTTCTTCAAGAAGAGTCCAAATGTCATCAACAGCCACGTGCCTGCGCTTGAGAAATGGCAGGAAAAAGACGGCTGAGCTTTGGAGGTCCTTTGGCACCCTTGAAAATTAAGAAGAGTGGCAAGGTACTGTTAAAAATCCAGAAGAGTAGCAAGGACACACTTGTATTACCCCCAGGTCCCTCCGTCCTCGACACCTTCATATTAACAAGTGGAGATGATCATCTCCTGACAGAAAAAAACAAGAGGAATGCTGGGATACTAATACTGCCCCTCCCCCGGGAGTACATAAGCAGTACTTACCCAGCAGCCTTCCTGTTCTTTTTTTTTTCTGTCTTCGACAGAATGGACTGATGGATGCTGTTGGTGTTGCTGCACATGCTCCTGCTGGGCTGGGGTGGCGTGCAGGTTCTTCTCTGCTCCCTCTGCCCGGCTGCCTGGCTTCGTGGGCAGTGGCGATGTTTCCTGGTGTGCCTGCCTCCCGGCCTGCCGGGCTTGCTGGGAGGCATGGTTTCTTCCTGGCCGGTCTTTGGATTCTTACGGGCCCTTTGCGGCTGGTGCGCCGCCTCTCGGTTGCTTCCGGGTCGCTGTGCGCGTCTCCCCAAGCTTGGCCGGCTGGGAGTCGCGCTGCGCTGGATGTTTGGATTCCGGAGCCGGCTGTTTGTGTGGGGGCCTTGTTGGTGATGCTCCGGCCCCCGCTTTGCGGTGTTTTTTGCTCTCTCTCAACATTCATTCCTTGTGTGGTCCACTGCTGTTCCGGCTCTGGGGTGTGTTGCTGCTCCGACCTGTGCTGCCATGGGCCTGCTTCTGAGATGGGATGGCACTGACGAAGTACCCGGGTGGCGTGATTCTCTCGTGGTCTTTCAGTCATGGCAGCTAGGAGTTCTAGGCTGCAGCGTGCCAGCTTGTACACATGAGTGCACCTGGATGGAAGGATAGATATTGTGAAGTGTAACACACATGTTGATCGATGTTGCTGTGTCTTGGGGTGCCTTCTGGGGGGTGCACGGTGTTTTCTTTGTGCCCTGCTGGGTGCTTTGCTCTGTGCCTGTTCTGCATGAGGCACTGTGCGGGCGTGCATACACCTTTGAGTTCTCGGGGCTTCGGCCCGTCCCCCCCACCCCCCTCGTTTGTGTCTGCCCGGGCTGACACAGCTTCGCTGGCTGGCGAGCGACTGCTTGCGGCCTCGCCCGCATCCTTGACAGGTCTTTGCGGACCTTTGCCGTGTGCTTGGGTGTTGTGAAATGACGGTGAAGACATTCCGGCAGCCTGGGATGTATTTAGGGTACTTTTTTTCGTCAGGTGGATGTGCTTGTGTGATGTGCTGTGTCACGGTGTGTTCTTCGGGCCTCTCACTCTGACGTCAGTTATGTGCACGCTCGACACTCTCGGATGTCCGCGCGCCTGGCTACCCATTGGAGCTGGCTGCCCTATTCGCAACCTAGGCCTGTTACTGTGGGGCTTCTTTGTATGTTTGCCCCTTCTTACAGCTTCTCTGTCTTTGTTGGGATGTGTTGCCCCCCCCAGGCATGTTTTTCTTCCCCCCCACCCCCCCGCTTTGTGGCTCTGGTTGCCCGCTTGGCGCTGTGTGTGGGGCATCCCTTTGTTCCTTCCCTGCCTCTGTTCCGCTGCGGCTGGGTGTGGGCGCCTTTCGTCCTGTGTTGTGGGCCCCTCTCTGGCGGTTCTGCTACGCTTTGCCCCGCCTTGGTGGCTTCTGCCTTTGCCTGGCGCGTCCTTTTTGATTTGCTGGTTGTCGCTTTGCCCTCTGTCAGTTCTCCGGTGGCCTGTGCGGCGTTGGTGTGTGCCCTGGGGTTTCTGCGCCTCTGGTTTGGCTGCCGCTCTTGGCCTGTGGGTTTGGTTCCGGCCGCTGCTGTCGTGTTGTCCGGTGTTGGTGGGTCCTCTGTTGGCCTGCTGGTGCCGGTCCTGGGGTGCTGTGGGGCGTACCTTCTGGTGTGTGTCTTGTTCCTGGGTCGGTGCTTCCTGGGGGTGCCGGGACTTGCGTTCGGGCACTGTGCTGTCTCCCCTTTTTGGGGATTCCTGCTGCCCCGGTTCTTGCTGTTCTCGGGTGGTGGACGTTCCGTGGGTCTGTTCCCTTTGGGTCTCTTCTTCGGGGGGGTGCCCCTGCTCTTGGCGTCTCTGTGGGCGTTCACCCTTTCTGTTTCTGGCCTGGCTCGGGTTGGCGTGGGTTCCGGTCGCCTCTGTGGTGGCTGGTTCTTTTTTTCGCTGGCTCCGCCGTTGCTTGCTCGTGGGTTTCCCTGTGTTGTTGGGGTTTTCCTGCCTGCTTGCTTGCGCCTTGCCCTCTGCTGCTCTTGTGTCGGAGTCGCTTCTCTCTTCTTCTGCGGCGGCCTGTTGGGTTGCGTCCTGTTCCCCTTCTGCTTCGGGCTCCCTGCCCCGCCTGGTGGTGGGTCGGTGTTCCTGCTCCTTGAGCCGCTGCAGGGGTGTAGGGGGGGGTCCTGTGGGCTCCCCTGGTTCCGGTTGACCTGCCGTGCTCCCTTGGTGGTCTTACCTCCGCTGCGGGCTGGCTGTTGTGGCCATCTGCTCCGCTTGCAGGTCCTGGTTCTTCCCTTCCAGGCCTCTGTGGGGTTGGTCGACCATTGGGGCTCCTGGTTCCTGGCCCTGTTCATCCAGTCCCATGGGCTGCGCCTGGTTCCTCTCGTGGGTGCTTGCCGGTGTTGTGCCGGTGGTTCTTTGGGGTGCTCTGTCCCCTCTGCCTGCGCTTGGGTGGCTTGTGCTGCCTTGGGTGCGGCTGTTCTGCTTCTCCCTGCCTGCGCCTGTTCTCGGGCGTGGCGTCTGGTGGGGGTACCTGCCTGGGTCTTCCTGGTGCTGTGGCCTTCCCTTTGCTCCGGCCTGGGGCTTCTGGTGTTGTCCGGGGGCCTTTTCTGTGAGCTTGGCCTGGCTGCTTCTGCGGTGGCTCTCCCTGTGCTTGCCTTTGGCTTGGTTCTGTTGTTTCCTGGCCTGCCCCTCCTTTTTCTGCCGTGGTTCCAGCCTTGGTTTGTTCCTGGCTGGGGCCTCCTGGCGGCTGCCGGTTCCTGTCGTGCCTCCTGTGCTCTGGGTTGGTGTGCTGTCCCCGCGCTCCGCTGTCGGTTCGGTGGTTGTGCTTGGTCGGGCCGGGTTGGTTCCTGCCTGGCCTCCTGGGGCTGCTGGTGCTGTTGGCTTCTTGGTCCTTCTGCTCGCGGGAGTTTGCTCCCTGGGTTGTTCTGGTCTCGTCTGGTTCCCTTGGTGGGTGCCTGGCTGAGGTTTTGGCTGGGGCGTGCCGCTCCTGCATGTTGGGCTCCTTTTTGGGCTCTGCTTCCTTGCTGGTCTCCCTTTGGGTCCTGGCGGGGTGTTCTGCGTTGGGGCCGCTTCCTGGTGGTTCCTTCTGGGCCTTCTCTGCTGTTGGTTCTCTTCCCGGGCTTGTTTTCCCGATTTTGTGGGCCTGTGTGGGGTTCTGTGGCTCTAATTCTGCCGGCTTCTTGCTGGTTGTGTGTGGCCTTGGTCTGTGCCTCCGGGGGGTTTTTCGGGCTGTGCTGTCCCTTTTCGGCCTGCTCGGGGGGGTTTGTTGCCGGCCGTTTCCGGGTGCTTTCCTGGTTCTGTGGTCCTGGCTCGCTCCTTCCTCCCTTGCTTTCCCGGGCTTTGTTGCCGGTGTGGGTCTGTTTGGGTGCTCCTCCCTCTCTGGTTGAGGTGCTGTTCTGTGGTGCTCGTGCCTCTGCGGGTCCCTCCCTCTTGGCTGCGGGTTGTCTGGTTCAGTCCTCTGCTCTCCTTCTGGGGTTTGCTTGGGCCTTCTGTTCCTCCTGCACGGCCGGGTTGCTTGGCTCTGTTCCGGGCTTCCTGGTTCTGTTAGCGTTGGTTGGCCTCTTTTTTGCGGTTTGCTTGGCTCCTCTCCGGCGTTGCTGGGTTGGGTCTTTGTGGTTCTGGTCTGGGTGCTGTGCTCCCTGGGCTTTCTTTTTCCCGCTGCTCCTGCCCTTGCTGCTTGCCTGGCCTGGGTGTGGGGTTCCTGGGCGGTCCTGTGTCGTTTGGGCGCCTTCTTTGTGCTGCCCTCTGTGCCTCGTTGGACGGCTGCTGGGGTTTCCCTGTTGCTCTGTGCTCCCCTCCTGCCTTGTGTTCCATCCCTTTGGGGTTGGGGTTTTCTGGGCTTGTGGTCGTTTTCTCTGTTCCCGACCTGGTTGTGTTTTCTTTGGGGCTGGTTTCCGGTCTTGTTGGCCTCTCCTTGTTTGGTGGGCTTTCGGCTGGGTTCTGGGGTTCTTCCCCTTCCCCGTCTTTTGGGTCGGGTTCTCGATCCTGGTCGGCTCCTGGGTGCTTGTTGCTTCCTGGGCCTCCTCGGCCGGGTTTCCTCCTCGGGTCTCTTGGGCTCGAGTCCTTTTTGGGCTGGGTGCTCTGTTGGCCGTTTCTTTCTTTGGCTTTCTTCCGGGTTGTCTCGTCTTCCTGGTGGGTCTGTCTGGCCCTGTGTGCCTTCCGGCTGGTTCTGTCCTTGGCGGTCTTCTCCGGTGGGTTGTTTTGCTGGTCTTGGTGTCCTGGTCCGGGTCCCGGTTGCCGGTTTCTCGTGTTGGCGGCCTCCTTTCTTTGGTGCCCTGGCCTTTTTTCTTTGTCTCCGGTCCTTGTCCCTGCTGTCCTGTTCTGGGTTGTGGGCCGGCTGTTTCCTGCGGTCTTCCTTTCCTCCGCGGTGCTCCCTTGGGTGGCTGCTTTTGTTGTGGTTTTCTGGGTGTGCTTGTGCGTGCGGAAGGCCGGGTTTTCTGCTTTGGTATTCTCCACTTGTTAATATGAAGGTGTCGAGGACGGAGGGACCTGGGGGTAATGTCCTATTACTTACCGGTAATCTTCATTACTCCGGGTCCCGTAGTCCTCGACACCTTCATACGCCCCTCCCTCCCTCCCGGGCGGCCGGACTTCCTGTCTCCTGTCTGGGCTTGTTAGTACAGGAGGGCTGCTGGGTAAGTACTGCTTATGTACTCCCGGGGGGAGGGGCAGTATTAGTATCCCAGCATTCCTCTTGTTTTTTTCTGTCAGGAGATGATCATCTCCACTTGTTAATATGAAGGTGTCGAGGACTACGGGACCCGGAGTAATGAAGATTACCGGTAAGTAATAGGACATTTGCCATGACAGCCAGAACCGAAGAGATTGAGATCTCTTAAGTTAACACAATGCTTTTACCCTAATCAAAGATTCTAGATCAATTGGGAAATAATGAAACACTGTAAGCAAGTGCCTCTTTTTGTATGGTCATCCCAAGATTTTGCTGCTGCTGATTTTGCAACTCTGAGAGTGCACTGAGGCCTGTTAACCAGACCTCAGTGCCAGGGCCCTGACGCTAAAACATGTATGTCAAATTGGCTCATACCAGGGGCCGTATTACCAGATTGCCTTGGGGGTGCAACGGGTGCTTATGCCTGCTTTGCGTGCCCCGGGGTACTTTGGTATTACAGAAGGGGCCGCTGCCGCTTCTGTGTCCCCTTCTGTAATAACAATAGCGCTGGTGCACATAAACTCCAGCGCAATCATCAGAGGGCGTTCCATCATTTGCATGGGGGCGTGGCCCAATGCATATAAGGGAATTACTTTGCCTCTGTAGCCAAGCCATGTTACAAAGGCAAAGAAGCAGTTAGTGAGCCCCTGATGGCAGCCCTCTGTAGGGGGGAAAGGGGTTCCTATGGACCCCCGAGACATCACCTTGCGGACAAATGCAGTGGTTCACTGCACACGCCTGCAAGGGATCTCTAATCCTCTTTAAAAGTGCCGTGAGCTGCTGCCTGCACTGTGAAACGGAGCAGCTTCATAAAATCTGCTCTGTTTTTCACATGAATGCGCTGCCTCTAGAGCAGCGTGGGTTTGCGGCTGCCCTGGGGGCAGTGCATTCACTGTAATGTGGCGCATTTTCCTGGTTAGCGCTGGGTGCACTTTCTGGAATGTGCACCCAGCACAATGCGCTGCATGCTGTAATACTGACCCCGATTGACGTAGGCTAATTTACTTGTACGCCCCTAGTATATGGTACTCTGTGCATGCAAGTTAGAGGGTCAATCCAGGGATTGCAGCACTAAGGGTGCCTCTCTGGATGTGACCCACTTATAGCACATCTCCCAGGTCGCCACTGTAGAGTAGAAGAGCCGTTTTGAACTGCAAGCCCGACTTTGTCATATAAAGCAAAGGCAAAGCCAAGGCTTCCTCTGCGATATGTGTAAGTCGCCCCTATGGCAGGCCTAGTGAGCCCAAGGCAGAGTGAAGCATATTTCATGAGCAGACCATGTAGTTTACAAGTTCTTGCAGCAAAAATGTGGAACTCTAATTTTTGCTGTCGAAAGACTTGGTTGCCCATTGGTGAGTACAGCATTGCATCTGACCTCTCAGCTGTCCTATCTCTAGAGCGGTGCAACCACAGTTGGCGCTCCAAGGTACCAAATAACTTGTTGCATTAAGCCCGACTTGATTCTCAAGTCGCAATTAATGTAACATGTTGCATGGTCAATGTTAGACTCGGCTGTCTCTAGTTGGCAGAGGTAAACACTTCTGACAAATAGGGACACACCTTTTCTAGTCAGGGCAAGGGGATCACACACTCAGATAACCCCTGCTCACCCCCTTGGTAGCTTGGCAAAGCAGACAGGCTTATCTCAGAGGCAGTGCGTTAAGCATTTATGACCACATACAGTAATAAAGTGAATACACTACAAATGGACACGACACAGTAGTATTATAAAAATAAGGATGTTTATATAAGGCTTAGCACAAGACCAAATAACGACAAAAATATACCACAATCTTAATAAATACTTTTGGAAGGAAAAATAATAGCTCAAGTGTAGTTTCTTCTTAGCACAAAGTCTTTAGTAACAAAAGCAACTCTTCTTCTTTAAATCACAGTTCTTGGCAACAATGTAACCCCCCACAGGAGTCACACGACGTCGAGGCAAAGTTAATCCAAAGGTTCGGCGTCGAGCCCGGAGTCGAAACAGACCCCCACAACACAGTACCTTGGAAAACGAAGAAACGATGATCTACGGCGTCGAGGTGTCCCGGCGTCGAGTCTCCGGCGTGGATCGGGCCTCGGAGTCGGGGCGATCTGCAGCAGCGTCGACAGATGTCAGGCAGGAGCTGTGCTCACGAGGCGAAGCAGGATATGGCGTCGTCGTCGATGTTGATGTTGCAAGAGTGAGCAGCGCTCACGGCGTCAAGAGGGCTCGGTGTCGAGGCGTCGGTAGCCGCTGCGCTACTAGCGTCGATCGGGCCCGGCGGCCGGCGTCGAAGGTGTGGGACACTGGAGCTGCACTCACGATGTCGAGCTGGATTCGGCGGCGTCCGTCGGCGTCGGGATTGCTGGATTCTTCAGAGGTGCTGGACTTTCAGGTTCCAGCAACAAGCACTTTCAGCAAATGGTGAAGTCCTTTAGCCCTGTGACTTCAACAGGAGGCTGGCACTCTTCCAGCCCTTGGAGATTTCCTTGGCAAAGCTTGAGAGTACACACTCAGTTCCTCTCTCCTGGTTCCTTGGCAAAAATAAAGAAGTGACTGCAGGATTCCCCCCAGCAAACAGCACACTGGCAGAAGGGGTAGGCAAGTCCTTGGATCAGCAGGCTTCTTGTCCTTGGTTCAGGTTTCCTTGTCAGAATTGATCTAAGTTCTTTGGTTCTGGGGTCCTTCTCTTATACCCCTTTTCTGATTTGATCCCTTTGTCTGTGTAGGGAGATTTCCCCCATCCTGGGTTTGTTGTGGGTGTAGCCAGGCCGAGGCACCTGGCCTATTCACTGTGCAGGGCAGGGTCCTCAGCCGCCCAGCAGGAGGTGGAGCCAGGATTGTCCCTGGCAGGCACAGAGCCATCAGTCGCCTGGCAGGAGGTGGAGCCAGCATTGTGTCAGGCAGGGCAGGCTATCAGGAGCTACTCTTCCCCTACTCTCAATGCAAATGCCTCACTCACCTCACACTGACACATTCAGACCTCTGGAGCCACCCAGCCCCGGTCACACGCACACCAAACCAGCAGAGACCAGTAGACAGTCAGACAAGAAAATAGCCACTTTCTAAAAGTGCTATTTTCAAACACAGAGTCTAAAAACCATGCACCCAAACGGATGCGTTATTAAACTCTGAGTTCAGGGATACCAAACTCGACATCGTACCATGCTCCCCGAGCCCGCTAGGATTATACCGTTTAATAATCCTGGCAGCCCATTCTAACTTATGGAGAGCAGGTAACCTTACAATAGTGAAAAACAAAGATGGCTGTAATTCACTATTAGGACATGCCACACACATCAGGGCTTGTCCTACCTTATGCTTACAATGCACCCTGCCCTTGGGCCTACCATAGGGGTGACTAACATGAAGTTAAGGGAAGGTTTAGGGACTGTCAAGTAGGTGTACTTGCGCAGCCCGCGTAATAGTACCAGACTGCATGTAGGTCTAGCAATGGCAGACCTTTACACATATTTTACCAGGCTGCTTCTGTGGGTGGCACAACACGTGCTGCAAGCCCACTAGCAGCATTTGTATTTACAAGCCCTGGCCCTCCTGGTGCACTCTACTAGGGGCTGACAGTAAACCAAATAAGCCAAACATGGAATCCAATCAATATCAATTTCACATAGGGAGCACTTGCACTGTGGCACTGATCAGCAGTGGCACAGTGCCCAAAGCAATATTCCAGCAAAAACATTGTACACAGAGGAGGCAAACAGAAAAAATGGAGGAGAGACTCATGCCAATGATGCCAGGTCTAACAGTCAACTATTATAAAGTTGCCACTTTATTGTCTTTAAATCTCCTGTGCTCCTGCACCGGTTTCTTTCTGAGACAGCTTTCTGCTCTCCTGAGGAGACGGGCCAACGACTTCAAGGAAAGGAGACAGTAGAAGCCTGCGCAGGTGAGAGGTAGCCCGTTATTGCAGAAGGGGCCCCGGCCGCTTGAGTGTCCCCTTCTGTAATACCAATAACGCTAAACCTGGTGGCTAGGAACTAGAGGGACTGTGCCTGTTTTGTCCTGCTCATGGAGAGCTTGTCTCCGTAGCCCAGCCAAAGCAAGGGACTCCAAGGGACAGTTGGCTGAACTGTTTGCAGCAAATGACCACAACAGCTGAAAAAGCCTGCTTGAACGAACTGGTAGTCCAAATCTTCAAGTCGCCACTTCTCATCGCCGTGCGCCACCAGAGACCAGTACCCAACTGTTAGATCTGGGGGTCTCTAGCTGGCAATGGTATTCACCTTTGTCCAAATAGGGACCCTTACTTCTAAGTCAGGATAAGGGGATTACACTCCTTAATAACCCCTGCTCACCCCCTTGGTAGCTTGGCACGAGCAGACCGGCTTATCTCAGAGGCAGTGTGTTAAGCATTTGTGAATATACACAGTAATACAGTGAAAACACTACAGATGGACACAATACAGGTTTCATAAAACTAAGTATTTTTTATATAGACTTAAACACAAGACCATAAATGACAAAAATCCACAATACTACACTTAAAATTACTTAAAAGATGATTAAAGTCTCCTAGATCAAGTTGATGGTAAATGCGACAAAGTTCTCAACAAAGTACCTGGATGCATAACGCAAAGTGAATAAAAGGCTTGCAAAAGGGGAGATGCATCGGTTCCGTGACCCGGGGGAAAGGTTGCGTCCTTCCTCAATGCTTGCGTAGAGTAGGGGACTCGCCGTGAGCCTTACCGGTGCGGAGGTGATGCTTCGATTCTTGGCTTGCGGGCCTGTTGCGGTGTGCAAGATGGCTCCTTGATGCGATACGATGAACCGGTTGCGATGCGAAAAGATGGCGCCCTTGATGCGGCGATGCGGTGACGCCCTGGCAGCCTTACGACGACTCTGTACTCTGGAGCCGCGACAGGCCCTGTGACACGCTTCCCCGGTAATGCGATGGCGACTCTCACGATGGCGTCATGCTCCTCCGGTGATGCGACAGCAGGCAGCTTCGATGAACACATGCTTCCAGGGAGATGCAACGAAGGCTCGCTTCTCCGGCGTTGCGATGATTTCAGCTCCGGCAGCGACACGCTTCTTCTCGATGCGTCGCGTTTCCACCTCCCAGCGGCACGCAAGTGACTGGAGTCAGAATTCCCAGCAAGGAAATTCAGGAGGGAGCTGGAGGTGAAGCCTTTTGTCCCTGAGACTTCAGCAGGAGGCAAGCACAGTTCAAGCCCTTGGAGAATTTTCTGTAGATGAAAGACTTTACAAGGTTCCTTCTTCTTTCCCTTGGCAATGAAGCAACCACTGCAGGCCAACCCAGCAAACAGCACACTGGCAGAGGGGCAGTACAACTCCTGCAGCTTCCTTGGTTCTTCTCCTTTGCAGAAAGGTTTCTTGTCCAGAAGTGATCTAATTTGTTGGTATCAGGGTCACAATATTTATACCCCGAAATCCTTTGTTCTCTGAAGGCAGAGAGGCCCATGCCTAGTCCAAACCAGTTCCTGAGCACTTTGTTTACATGACTCTCTTCTTCCTTTCACTGTGCAGGGCAGAGACATCAGCCGCCCCACAGGAGATGGAGCCAGCACAGGGTAGGGAAGATACAGCTCTGGAGGTCTCTGTTGACATGATTCCTCCTCTCCTTTCACAGTGCAAGGCAGAGTCATCAGACAAGCCACAGGAGATGGAGCCAGCATTATAGAGGGAATGCCCAGCCCTATTCAGGTCCCAGGTGCAACTCCTCCCTCCCATCTAGATGCAGATCTCTCTATTCACCACTGGGCTGCCCCAGCCAGTCTCCTGGAATCCCCCCAGCCCTGTCATTCATAAACCCAGACAAGGAATACACAACCCAGCAGAGGCAGGCCTGGAAAGTTAGGCAAGAAAATACCTACTTCCTAAAAGTGGTATTTTCAAACACAGAATATTAAAACCAACTTTACTAAAAGATGTATTTTATTATTCTGAGTTGAGCCAAAATTTGAATTTCTACCGTGTTCCCTGAGTCAGTTAGGATTATAAGAATGTAATAATCTAACTGCCCATTCTGGCCTATGAGAACAAGTAGCCTTCAATAGTGAAAAAGGAAAATGGCTGTAATTCACTATTAGAACATGCTACACACATCAGAGCATGTCCTACCTTATACTTACAATGCACCATGCCAGTCAGTCAGTCAGTCAATCCACTTTATTCGATTACTTAAAATCATAAAAGTAAAAAAAAATACATAAACATAGACACTACTACAAATCTTTAAACATAACATAAAAATACATAGGCGATATTAAAATTCATAATGGAACCTAGCACAGATTCAGATCCCTTAAACTAGAATTAGGCAATAGCTAATGAGTAGTACTTTTGGATGGACTCATCCGCAAAGTTCTCTTGTTTTTAATCCTCACTTCTGCTACCAAAAAGGATGCAATATTAAAAATGTCATCAGGGTTACACAAAGCTTGAAGAAAAACAAGCGCTGGTCTAGCCTGAGTGAAACCCCTTCCTCTCAGTATAGGTAACAGATATCTTCTGCGAATATTGGTGAAAAAGTCGCAAATATGGGGCGAGAAATCATCACATTGGCAAGGATCAGCATCTTCAGGTTTACACCATCCATGATAATCTCCCAATGTTAGGTGGATCAAATTAAAACTGAGCCTTATTAGAAGCCAGCGATGGTATGATTTATTAACAATTAACAGATAAGGTTCAGTGTTAATAGATGTTTTTAACAGGTAATGGGCCCTAACTAAGGGTTTACATAGCTCCTGTTCTTCTCGCTCCACCGACAAGAGGTTCTTAAAATTCAACACGTTCTCCTTCCGAATCGTGTCAGGATCCTCATAGAGCTCTGGCCGTCCTAATTTAATTAACATACTTTTTACGTACGCCACCCATTAGATTTTTACAGACTTATCCAATGCTATACAATCTCGTAAGATCAAATGATTCAGGGTTAGTTTGGGGTTCAGCCTGCCCTTGGCCCTACCATAGGGGTGTCTAATATGAAGCAAAGGGAAGGTTTAGGGCCTGGCAAGTGGGTGCACTTGGCCAAGTCGACATGTCAGTGCTAGACTGCACACAGGTCTTGCTATGGCAGGTCTGAGACACACTTTACAAGCTGCTTCCGTGGGTGGTACAACCAGTGCTGCAAGCCCTGGGCACACATGGTGCACTGTACTGGGGGCTGACAGATAAATCAAATAACCCAATCATGGAATAACCAATTAGTACATAAATTTAACAGAACAGAGGAGGCAATCCGTCAAAAAATGGAAGGGAGACTCTCACGAATGATGCCAGGTCTAACACGACCCCTCAAAGTTACACCGAAGTTCGCTAAACCTTATTTTTTACATATATTTATATTATTTATACCTGGGAGATTCGTTGGAGCGCAGCTTGGTCGCCCAGAGGGTGAGTTATTGTCCAAGGCGGATTCCGCTGTGGTCGCGATACTGGGCAACGGGTAGCCCAATGGTGACTGGACCTCTGCCAGAACCAAAAGGACTTCAAGAGACGCCAACCCTCTGACCAGGACCGCTTCACCAAGTACCGGACTGAGGAGTTGCCATCCTTGAGCATCTGCAGCATCTTGTATCCCTTGCATCAGGACCACTCAATAGGTACCTACAGTAAAGGGATAAAAGTCCCTCAAACCCATTGAAGACTGCTTCTACCTTCAAAGTTTCTGTGGACTTGCTGGTCCTCCTGACTGGCTACCTGTCAGAGTTGGTTATCCAAAGTAACTCTAACCAAACAAAAGTTTTGCTAAAAAACGTTTCTAAGTGTCAGATTTATTGAATTTGCCAGTGCTTGTACGCTGTTGAGTAAAAAGTACATATTTACCATACCTTTTCAAATCTATACCTCCAGAACCCCCTGGTGGATCTTTTTTGTTATGGTGTCTAAAATACAGTCTATTTTTATAAATTGGTGTTGGATTTCTTCTTCACTTGTTATAAATTGGTATTGTATTCCTTCTTCAATTTTGTTGGTGCTGTTTAAATGCTTTACGGTTGTTCCTTGTGATCCTTGCTGGCCGGAGCCACAGCTATCCAGGATTGTGCTTAACAAACTAAACCTACTGATCCTAAAGGGGTTGATACGTGTATTGCATGGTGATGTCCCACAACCACACCATATAATACACCACTTTTCCTTACATTGGTGGCAGCAGTGGGATCCAGAACTTGTGTTTAGCACAGTTGCGGAAACCTTGAGACCACAAATAACCTGCCAAAGTGGACACCTAAAAGATATTTGCATGCCTCCCAAGTAGTTGGTGAGCTGTGTTGACTCCAAAAGATTTGTTTCCACAGGATTGCTAAAAACTTTTCATGAGTTGTGAAACGTTTGATACAGGTGTGGCAATGTTTCCTGCAAGTTCCAAAGTTGAGGAACATCGTCAAAAAGCTTCTGAAATGTTCCAGGAGCCACGTTTTAGCAAGGAGACATGGAAGTCTACCCGTCTGATCTGTCCTCACTTGAATAATGAGCTGAGGGCCCTTTGTAAGGACAGGAAGATCAACGTGGGGCCGAGGTCATGACAAATTAATTGATCAAGGCTTTTAGAGTTTTGTAGCCGGTCCACAGGGCACCTCAACAGCTGGAAAAGGAATTGCCCCTAGGTAGTGGGAAAGAAGGTAATGTGAAGGGCAACAGTATTCTGGGTGGAGCCTGTGGGGCAGGTGGAAACCTACCCCCTTTCACTGGACCCTGCAAGAGAGCATGGCAGCAATGGACCTGGAGGAGAGAGCCATAGCCCTGAGAGACGACTGGCCCTGGTCGAGAGAAGGGTCAGGCTGGGCTTTGAGTCCAGACAAGATGGTAGCAGCAGAGGTGTAGCTGGAGGTTTTGACAGGGATGACTGATGTCTGATGGCCCAAATGGATTGTCCCTACTTATGCTCAGGGGAAGGACATAGATAATGGCTGGCCTCTTATGAGAGAGCTCCCAAAATGAGGAAGCTGGGTACACACCACTGGAGGATCACTTAGCAGAGTCCTAACCACACATGAAAGCATCACTATTTCAACTCTTTGGTCTGACCCCTGAAGAACATAGGCAGAAGCTTAGGACAACACAGAAGGGGGGCTCACAAACATGGGTTTATTTCATCAACACTTCAGTTAAGGCACTAGATGGTTGAACAAAGTAGAGACATCAGCTCTACAATTTAATTGTTAAGGAGCACATCTTGTCATTCAGAGAAGTTGTACCAGCAACTTCCAAGTTGTCTGACCACAGGGAACTGGGTAACACAGCGGAATAATAGGACCACAAAGAAGTCCCTGGGAAGTGGCCAAAATAGAAAATGGTAAGGCCCCTCTTCAGGGGAAAGAGTGGGGTAAAGAGACCTCAAAAGATGCTAAAGGGGGGATCCCAGAGCCACATTCCAGTCCAAGGGGAGAGGTGTACCCGGGTAAAAGGTTTGACCCATCAAAGGCTGAGGTGTGTTTTGACTGTAGTCCGCCAGAAAACAAGAGGGGGGATGCTGTGTGCATAAAGAAGACACCCACATGTGACCAGTCCAAAGGTTTGGTTAGGTCAGGGATGGGGTTTGAGATTGCCCCTAGAGATTCTAACGGATACACAGAGGCCATCTTAGTGTCCAGGGTTTGAGAGAACATTGAACCTTTGGCTCACTGGCCTCCCAAGTATGGAGAAATACCAACAGTGCCAAAAATTAATGGGGTAGGGGTGATGGCTCTAAGGGATACAGGTGGGTGTTTAACCATGGTGGTGGACAGACTGTTTCTCCCAGACCGGATCCTTCCAGAAGAAGGGCACAAGATAGTCCATGTGGACATTATCACAAATTCACACCTTATGACTGTGGATGACTTTGAGTGACTAGGAGTTATTGGCCCAAAGAAAGTCGCTGTGTCCTCTACTATCCCAGTAGAATGCCTGCTGGGCAATGATCTGGAAATCTCTGATCGGACAGAAGTGGGATGTAGAACCCATGCAGCAATACTGGGTCTTCCTGAATGGGTTTGCGCAACTATCAGAGCACAAGGGGAGAGTCGAGGGGTCCTGGAGCATGAAACAATGGCACAGGCCCCTAGAGCTAAGAGAAGAGATAGGAGGGGTACATTCTTCAAGGGGCAGGGCTGTCACCCAAAGAGGACACTGATGCCCTAAGAGACTTACCAGACTTGGCAGAGCTCCATCGAGCAAGACGTCCATCCAGAGAGGACCGCAATCAATGACATACTCCATTCTAGAGGACCTGTGACAGTTAGCTGTCAGGCAGGATTAAGGTATTCCAGTAGTATCCATAAGTTATACTGGGAGAAGGGCCTCCTTTACAGCAAGGTAAGGGACCCAAAACCAGGGGTAACCAGAAGATTGGTGGCCCCCCAGCAGTACAAGAAGTTCCTCCTTAACCTAGCCCATGATGTCCCCTTAGCTCAGTGGTTTCCAAACTTTTTTGACCCACGGCTCCCTTGACCTATTTGTTGCTGGCCACGGCTCCCCATTATGTCTCATTTTTTGGGACGGCTGGAGGGATGCGAGTGCTTCCTCAGGCTGATGAAGGTATTATAATCATAGATGTAACAAAATAAAAATGTAACAGTTTAATAAAAAACCTTTAATTGGCTAAGTCAGAAATAATACTATTTGGCACTGGAGCATGCATATGTAATTTTTCTCACTATTTTTGTTTTAAAAAATTGCCTCTAGCATGTTGGAGGAGAAGACACTTTTTTACTCTTGTTGGTATTTAGAGTGAGGATAGAGGGATTCTTACATTTTCCAGAGGTGCCCTGTCCTATTGGTATTACTATGTGTAAATGGATTGATTTTGCCAATCTTATAACAGCAGAATGGTGTGTCACCTTCTGAGGATTCAGACGTATAATCTGCAAATTATTCTAAGATCGCTACACAAATCTAAGCCTTTGAGTTTCTTTAATGGTATACTTTCCTGAGGATATGTTAGTAGCAGGGTACCACTCTGCTGCAGGTACTGAACATTCAAGCTATCCATCAGGAGTCAAAGCATGCTTGTGGCAAACCAATTCCTGTGGTAGGCACACTAGTAGATAAGATAGTAAGGCATATTTCCTTTGAAAGTGAACATAGTGCCTGAATCCTTAGCCACAAGTGCTTAGTTAATGTGCTCTTCTTTTCTCCAAGTCAGTAGGGCAGGAGAAATCATAGATATGGTAACTTTATGTAATTTCCAGGATACAGTGGTGAACATTATCGTATTTCTAAGGTGCAGGTCAGAAACAGATACATTGTTTGATGTACAGTGACCCCTCACCTCTTATCTATGGAGTCGATGTTGGCATGTAGCAGCCACAGCTCCTCGGTCTTGGCCGAGGATAGGATGAGGTGGTGGCCAATCAAGCACAGGGTTTCCCCTACAGATGAGTGGAAGGGCTGGTGCACCTGCACATTAACCACCATCGGGGTCTTGATCTACTCATCAAACACCATCGTGAGACCCTAAGCCAGTGAGCACTGGCTCTGTCTGAGTGGCTGCAGGGCTCAAGTCTGTGCACACTCAGTGAATCAGTATGTTCGAGACACCTAGAGTCCAAACCCACAGTGGCAGAATCAGCTGCAACATCATGTAGATGAAGCGTTTGTCTGAACTGCATACATGGTTGATCGCGGCAGCCATAGTAGAGTGGTACCTCCAACTTTATTTACCACAAGAAATTGCCCAAAATTATCACAGGGACCTAATTTGGGCACACACCTAATATTTGTACTCCCATCAATGGCATGAGTAGAGGAACACCACTCCATAATGCACAAAAGGAAACATCTGAAGATCCTAGACTTATCTGTGGCATTTAGACAAGGATTGAATATAAATATGTGTGCATATGCTGCTGCTAATGAATAGTATATTTGGGACTTTGTATGGACCCACTTGCCTTGTTAGCACCAAGCCACATGCTAATAAGTCACGGTTGACAAAAATAAAGTTTTAAACAATGCTAGGCAATGGAAGGAAAAAATGCACACTCCCCCTCCATAAAAAGCCAATAGTGTAGGCAGCCAATTTATAGTGTCCGTTTTATTAATATGGGCAGGACAATGATAACCAGTGTTGCGTTGTATGAGAAGTGAATGCTATTTTAAAATAAGCATACAAGGGCTAAGGCCTGTTCAGTAGGTGCCAATTACTGATTGAGGTAAAAAATCTAGAGCGTCCAAAAGTAATAATTATGGGGTACATCTTGGGCAGAAGGTATTGTAGAGAGTGGATCTATATAATAAAATATGACAAGACAGTATGTTATGTCTCTTTAACAATTACACACCCTCAGTAGAACATGCCTCATAAAAACGAGCTGCTTTCTACGGTAAACCTGGAATCTGAAATGCTAGAAGAAATTACTCTGTTTTAAGTTTCTACCAGTCTGCTCACGCCATCCTCATATTTTACTGACGTTGCCCTCTTTCACTGCGCACTGCTACAAATAAAGATAATCAAAAGTGAAAGTGGAGCTCGCCGCTTGTGAGGAAATAGTTAAAAAAAGGCATTTACAACCTTAGGATTCCTTGTGTCCCTTGCATCTGTCTCTTCAAAACAGACGAGGCTGCGCAGGAGTAATTCCGGACCCAGGCAGAAAAAGCCCCAGGTTTGATAGATGCAAAGTAGCAGCATTAGTTAGGCCTATGATTTGACGCTGCTGAAATGTTCATGTGCGTGCCCACTGACAGCAACAGCTGTAACTTTTTCGGCGCTAGAGCTATCCGACATCACAGGAGTGTTCACCTACCAGTGGTTCCCAAACTGTGTGATTGGTGCACATCTGTTCCTGGCGCCCTTGACTAGTTTTTGGGGCACACTGGGGTGCTGCGGCGCACAGATTGAGACCAGTGCCTTTGCTGCACACCCGGAGCAGACCAAGACCTGGGAGAGGTTGGTCAATCACTTCTAAGGCTTCAGATATTTGAGAAGGTCAAGGAGTTGTCGCTCCTGAGTCACCTGCCAGTGCAGTGGCAAGGAAGGGGGCAAATCAAAGGCTCCCCTGATGCCACTTCCAGTGATGGAGATTGACATTGTTAGTGCTTTAAACGCCCCAACAGCCTTAGGGAATAGATTTATCCTGGTTGTAGTAGGCAAAGGCCACCAGGTATTTAGAGGCTAATCCCCTTAGGTCAGTCACTGCCCCTGCAGTGGCTAGAGCCCCTCTTAGAATCTTCACCAGAGTTGGGCTCGCTGAGGAGGTTATCTCAGATGGAGGCAAAAAATGTATGTCTGCCTATCTGAAGGCTATGTGTGATGAATGTGTTGTGACTTACAAGTTCACCACTCCCTTCCATCCCAAAGGTAATGGCCTAGTTGAAAGATTCAACAAGATCCTGAAAGGCATGATCTTTAGGTTACCTGACAACCTCAGGAGGCAATGGGATGTCCTTCTCCCATGCCTGCTATTCGCCTACAGGGAGGTCCCCCAAAAGCAGTTGGCTTTATTCCTCTTGAACTAGCCTTTGAATAACCCTGTAAAGGGGTCTATTAAGCTTGATTAGAGACAGTTGGGAAAGACCCTCCAAGAAACCAAAGCAGGAAATATTGGACAGTGAGCTCGGCCTTTGCTTCAGGTTGGCGGAGTACGTGAAGAAGGCGAATAAAAACTTGATGGCCAGCCAGGAGCTTATGAAGCACTGCTATGACCAGAAGTCCTCTGTGGTTGAGTACCCTCCAGGACAGCTGGTGTGGGTCTTGGAGCCTGTGGCCCCAGAGCACTGCTAGACAAGTGGACTGGGCCTTACCACAGCATGCAGAAGGGGGAAGTCACCTACTTGGTAGATTTGCGTACCCCAGGTGCCATCACTGGGTCGTCCATGTGAACAGGCTCTAGTTGCACGAGGACAGGGGGACCTCACCATGTTGATTGTCACAGATAGAGAGAAGGAAGTAGAGAATGAGCCGTTCCCTGAATTCTTGTTCTCTAATGCCCAAGATGGAAGTGTGATAAGAGTAGTTCTCTCCCACACACTGACAGATCAGCATCAGAGGGACTGCTATCACTTGTTGAAGCAGTTTGCTGGGCTGTTGTCTGTGACGCCAGGCTTGTCATCATGGTGTACCCATGATGTGGACACCGGTAGGAGCTTGCCTCTCAAGAGTAAAATATACAGGATGTCTGACCAGGTCAGTTACCCACATCAAGGCTGAGGTTGCCAAGATGTTGGAGTTGGGGGTGGGGGGGGGCTGAGCCCTCCAGTTGTCCTTCGGCCAGACCAGTGGTACTGGAGCCCAAGCCCAATCCCAAAGGCGGAAAGCCTGAGATGAGTTTCAATGTGTACTACAGGGGCCTCAGTGCAGTTACAAGGACTGATGCCCTCCCATCCCAAAAGCTGATGAGCTCATTGATAGGTTGAGAACAGCCTAATATCTGCTCACTGTTGACCTGACATCAGGTTATTGGTAGATAGGCAGCACCCCAGGAAATGTCTACTTTTTTGACAATTGATGGCCACTTTCAATTTAAAGTGATGCTCTTTGAGTTGGAAAATGCATCTGCCACCTTCCAGAGGTTGGGGAATCAAGTACTTTCAGGTCTGAAAAGTTTCACTGCAACTTATCTTGATAATAAGCTGTATTTAGTTCCCCCTGGAAGGCTCAGATGGCCCACCTCAAGGAAGTGCTTCACTCACTGCAGCAAGCATGCCTGACTATGTAGGCAAGTAAGTGCCAGATAGGGCAAAGCTCTGTTGTGTACCTTGTCCACCAAGTTGCTGGAGGCCATATACAACCTCTGCAAACCAAGCTCCAGACAATTCAGGCCTGGAAAGCTCCTAAGACACAGACCCAAGTCAGAGCCTTCCCTGGCCTCTCTGGGTATTACAGGAGGTTTGTGAAAGGGTATAGTACCGAAGTGGCACCACTCACTGAACTTACCTCCGAAAAGCAACTCAGAAAAGTTATCTGCACTGAGCAGTGTCAAAAGGCAATATCAGCATCTGCAACCTTAGAAGTGGATGTAAAATACTGCAGACAAATTTAAAGATGGTTGTTGTGGATGCACCCACATCTACGGCAGTCATGTTTGAATATGTTTTAATTACTTTAACTAACCCATTCAAAGATGACTGCACAACATCCATCTTTTGGGTGGGTTAATATTGTTTTACAAACCCATTCTAAGATCGTCACTAAGGATGTGCATGCATCTGCAGCATTCATCTTAGAATGGGTTTGTTAAAAAAAATAAAACTTAATGAGCAGGGAGTTGGAAAGTCTGCTGCCATAGGTCGTTGTTGTTGATGGTGTTTGGCTAGCTCGTTTGGAGGATTTTCCTCAGGCAGGGGTTGAAGGTCTGGACTTTTTTGGTGGTAGCCACTGGTGTCCTCCAAGTTTCTGCTTCATACAGAATGACGATTTTCCTTTGGTGTTAAGCCTGATCTTGGGCTGCAGCGTTAGTTCCTTGAAACTCTTGATCATCTTTAGTCGATTAAGGCAGCCCTTACTTTGCCGATTCTTGCCTTGATGTCGGCGTCTGTGTTGTCTTTGACACTGCCCAGGTAGGTGAAAGCCTCAACCTCTTCCACTACATTGACTGTCGCTCTGCTGGCAGTGTTAGCCTTCAGGATCTTGGTTTTTACACTGTGGATGTTGAGGCCAAGTTGTGGTAATGTGGGAAATTTGTCGAACAGTATATTGGTTCTATAGAATGTGTCAACAGCCCAAACTGTATCTTCAGGCACCTTTGAATATCCACTCCTCAACATGTACTGAAGAAAGTCAAACCTTCTATTAAGCACACCGCAAATTTTGCCAGTTTCAATATGCTTGTGTTAGTCAGATTGCGTGGGGCAATTCCCATACCCTTTCTTTCAAGGTTTTTACTGCTCACGGGGCAGGTACAAGACACCTGATGGGAATCACCAACACCTCCTTTAAGCATGGGCTATTTTCCAATTGTAATTCAAATTTGTCCATGATTAGTTATGCCTTTTTACCCCGATTATATGTGGTGTAGTGTAAATTTGGCCATTCGTGCAAGCTATAATTGTTGTGGATGGGAACTGTCTTTGGCCTGTCAGAGGCCATCAATATGCAGTATGGAAATTGCTGAGAAAGGCTGCCTGCAGACATTATACGTTTTCTGAAGCGTTTGTATGAGCTGTGTCCTTCCTGTCGCCCTCTCCAAATCCCTGGTATGAGTTAGGACTCTGTGGGTAATGAAGCTGCAGAACCTCCTGTTAGTTCCAGCTCAAGCAGTGTTCCAGTGACAAGGGCCCTGTGACAGATTCTGATTGGTCTAAAATATGCACAATGGCCTTTCATATTGTGCTAGATTAACTTCTTGACCAGGAAAAAGAGCAAGTGTTTGATAGTCGGACACCCCATCCTGACTCCATGCCCTAGGAGATAAGGATTTCGCCCTTGTCTGTCAAGAAAAAAAGATACTGGTTGTGTGTTGTATGTCAATTTATTTACTTCCTTCGTGTTTAATTTGTTATATTGGTATTTGCCACTTCTTCACACCTGTGTGCTCCCCCTCCCCCTTTTCTCCCTTGTCAGTTTTGCACCTTGCAGCGTTCTGATTTGGAATGTTGGCTACCTTCTCTGTGAAGAATGCACTGTTGGTTTCAGTTAACGGCCTTGCTTCAGCACTGCACGGTGGTGTTTTCTAATCTTTAATTATAACAAAGTTACTTTCTTCTAAGTGTGGTGAGTTTAATTATTACACCATTACAACACTGGTAATAAGATCCTTAAAGTTGTACAGCAGTTCAAACACCACCACCCCTGTAACCCCCAAAAGTCCTGAGGGCAGAGCATTAGTAATATCTTCAACTGAAAGCTAATGGATCACTTGGCAAGTGATTACTATATTTTCCTCAAGCAGAAACTCCGTGTTCGAGGCATATGAGCTGCAGTTCTCAAACTGAGCATTAGATTGCCAGCTGGTGTTGGGCTCGGATGATTGCATGTTGTTTTCGTCTTGGAAGAAGTAGATTGTTTTTTTCCCCCACTGGGCTTGGATGCAACTTTTCCGCTCCGATTCGAGATCTACTTTCTAAATAGTTTGACGCATCAAAAAACGTAAACTCTTCTAAACAACTTTTGACATCAAGAACCATCGACTCGATCTTATCAGCTCGATTCCGGTCGACGTGGGCCATTGGGCCTATCCACGCCGTGAGGCCTACAGCTCCTGGAAAGGACGCCGTTCAAGAAATGCCCCCAGTGTGGAGCAAAATTCCCGCACAGTGACCATCACAAGGTCTGTCACCTGAACACGACGAGTCCAGCTGTCCAGCCTGCGCTTCCTTTCGATCGAAGAAGACCATTCAAGATCGAGGGGACCTTCGACACATCATCCAGTGATCAGCTCCGGAACCAGAGTACATCTTCGACGAGGGTCCAGATGTCCCCGAAGAAGATTCCGAAGATCTCTAAATCGTATCTGGGGCAGATGACTCCGATGACTCCATACCTACGGGTCAACCCGGGAGTACTACGCCCCTGCCCCAACACCTAAATTGAAGGCAAAGTTCAACACTCCGCCTCCGGGGCCCAGTCGAGACTGAAAAACAACTTCAGAAGCCCCGCCTTCGAGCCCAGCTCCGAAGAAAATACAAAAGCCTTCCAGTAGCTCGGGACCGAGCAAACCGCATGTGCCGATACCACCAGCTCCCTCGGCACCGAAACCGAAAAGTCCCAGTTCCGAAAAACAACTCTGAAACCGTCGACTTCGAGAGACAGACCAGCTCCGAACATAATAAAGCTTGTTTTCGGAGCTTCCAAGCCCAAAAAACCAGCTTCGGCTCCAAAGCCAAGGTCTTTGCAGCCAAAACCTACGCCAAAGGACTCTGCCACAACTCCTAAGGCTAAGGACAAAGAAAAGAGACAACCACGCTCGGAACCGAAATAATCGGCACCAAAAGCAGTTCCTGAAGAAGAGCTTTTTCACCCTGATCCTAAACAGAAAAAGATCTATATTGACCCAAAAACAGGACATGTCTCTACTGACAGGAAGAGGAAGTTAGATATAGCACCTCCACCTCCAGTGCCTGTAAAAAAGGACTGTGCAACATCAACTATGCGCCCTTATTCTCCTATACCTCCTTCTATTCCACCTCTTCCTTCACCGTCTCAAAATTCTCCTACTCGTTTTTCACCACATTATGCACCTCCTCATAATAGTGATGATGATGATGACATTGTGGGGGAGGAGACGACCCAAATTACCCTTTTACCTACTCAACAGATCCACATGACTGGGAGTACCCAATCCCACCAGATGTCACACCAGGTGTACCAGATATCCTTGACCCATACACATACCCATCCAAACCATCACCTCCAGAAGATAATATTGGGTTTGGACACTTAACCAATAGAGCTGCCATCCATCATGGGGTCACAATGCACTCAGATGAGGCAGAAGAAGTTTTCCTACTTGACACTTTTGAGCAATCCCAAAAGTCAGTTCAGATATTACCTATGATCAAAGGGGTTATTAAGCATGCACCAGAAGTGTTTAAAGATCCTGTACGTACTAGGATTATAAACCCCAGGATACAAAAGAAATATAGGCCTGCTCCTGGAGATCCTGCTTACATTCAGGGACAACTGCCTTTAGATTCCTTTGTCGTTTCAAACGCAAGAAAACGAGCAAACTCCCAAACATCAGGTGAAGCGCCACCTCCTGATAAAGAGTCAAAGATGATAGACGCTTCAGGTAAAAGAATAGCTGCCCAAACAAGTAACACATGGCGCATAGCTAATACCCAAGCCCTCCTTGCAAGATATGACAGGGCTCATTATGATCACCTAGAAACACTCTTACAGCATCTACCTGACCAATATAAGGCAGAAGCTAATGACCTTATCCAAGAAGGAAAGTTAATTTCTAATGCTTCTATCAAGTGCAGACTTGATGCAGCAGACACTGCTTCTAGAGCAATAAACACTAGTGTCCTCCTTACACGAAATGCATGGCTACGAATCTCGGGATTTAAGCAAGAGGTGCAAATCACCATATTAAATCAGCCATTTAACCAACAACAGCTTTTTGGCCCAGCTGTAGACACAGCACTTGAAACAAGAAACAAGCATTTGCAATGCAATAGTTCTCGGATTTACGCGAGTTTAAGCTATTTGCATTGTAAATGGCAATGCCTTTTATTTATGTTTTAAAATCCAAAACAAAAATAAAAGGCATTGTTATTTACAATGTCAATAGCTCAAACTCGCGTATGAGAAGAATGTTCCTGTGCTAAGTTATCCAGGATGGTATACGGAAATGGTTGAGAAGAAGTTTGTGAGTCCCAAGGAGACTAGATGTCAATCTAGTATAAGATATTGCGTGGCCTGAAACACTATGATGCTATTAAAATAAAACAAGTACAGAGAAGCAGTACATCTTTTAATTGTCATTAGTAATATGCAACTAACAGCCATTGACAAAGCCAATAGCCCTGGCTTGTTGTAGGTGTAATGTTACTTGTATCATATATGTGGATGCAATGACAGAAGCAGCAAAATATCAGTAGTGTGGCACACTATACTAAGCACAGATGTTTAGCTTACATGTTTTAAGCCACGCCCTTTATTAGATTGGCTCTGGCCCTTTGAGAGAACTCCCCTCCGGTTTCTTCATCGTACTAGTTAGAAGTGGGTAGAACATCTGAGCAGACGGGAACAGTGGCGAACACAAAAACGCAGCACAGAAGTGGCCAGAACAGGGCAGTGCAAAACTGAATAGAACAGAACAGCGGCCTAAAGAAAAAGCCAGCAGAGAAGTGGGCAGAACAGGGCAGCACAGAACAATGCAAAATAGAGCAGGGCAGCACAGAAGAGTGAATAATAGAACAGGGCAGCATATAACTGAACAGAACATTGAAAAATAGAACAGGGCAGAACAGAATAGTGCACAACAGAACAGGGCAGAAGGGAACAGGGCAGAGCAGAACAGGGATGCACAGTGAAGACCAGCAGAGAGCAGAGCGGAATATAACAACGAACAAACGGGAGAGCTAGCATTGGGAACAGAAAGGAGGAGACGCGCTTTGTGAAGAAAGAAACTGGAAAAGTGAAGGACAGAGACGGGACAATAAAGAAGGGAGAGGAAGTAAAGGGGAATGAAGGAAGGCAGGGTATGCCGTACAAAAGGCAGAAGAGCGGGAGGGGGCCACAGGCCTTACGATGCCAAGGCAGACTCGGTGGTTGCAGACAGAGTGCACACCCAATGCCATTATCGCTTGGCGGAGCAGGACCACAGGTGACGTGGCTGTATTCATAGTTAGACTTGCAGAACCCAGAATGTGTTCTGTAATGGCATCCAATAAGACGAGCCTAGGCAAGGCCACAGTTGTCTGTGGAATCTATCTGCTCTGCAAGTGTGTTTTTTTTGTACCCTAGGTAGCTGTCTACATAGAAGCGACCAGTTGTGTGAGTTAAGGCTGTGTAAGAGTATTTGCTCTTAGTGAGAACTATTTTTTTGTACATCAAAATTTTTCACACTATGTTTGAATGTCCGTGCCTTCCTCATTAATTTTGTACCGCCCTCAAGAAAGCCTGTTTCATTGTCTTGTGTTTTGAGTGCCTTAGGGCCTTCTAGTAGTAAACCCCTTTTTACATGTAACGTAGGGCCCTCCAGTTTATGCGAAAAGTATTTACACCTGAAGAGGTGGTCTACCTTGTAGTGATGCAGACATCTTTATTAAAGTGCTGTGCTTCAGTAAAGCTATTAGAGATTCTTTAGTAGTGGAGTGATCCGGTGCTTACATTAGATGCACAACTGCATTTATGATCTCTTTTAGTGTAGTCTTATGATATATCAGGACAACCCATAGTGCTTTAAACTTCATCATTACCTCCTTGCTCGCTCCCCCTTTCCCTTTCGTATTGGTTCCATCTCACCCACCATGCGTTTCATCCCCATCCCTCATGGTCCTAAAAATAAAATATATATATTTCAATATTTTGGAGGATCTAGCAGATGCCATTTGGTGCCAGGCCACTCATATTTTTAAAAAAACTATTGTGCAAGTAAAAAAAATAAAAGAAAAATTGTATTTATCATTCCAAGTAGCATCTATCATCTTGTAATGTTACATTTTTAAAAAATGGTTCAAGTGTTATCACTTGGGTCGGCAGCAAACACATTGTATTGGGTGTAATGTACGAAAATGCAACACACAAAGCTTTAATAAACACATGTCATTATATGTGTACATAAGTACTATGACACATGTTTATTTGCATCATTATGTTTTCTTTCAAATGGTGCATATCACCAAAAAGCATTTCTTTTTACAGATGCTGCACAACATTGCGAAAAAGCAGCAGTAAGGTCGGTAACTTAAAAAGGCAAGACCTATTGGCTTTGTTAATGTTAAGGGTACCAAGATCTGAGCGGGACCTGTTGCATATGAAGTATCGTAAACCTGGTGTTGTGAAAACCAAGCATTTGTCGTTTCCTTGCCCTGCTTTAGAATGTAGACATAATCGCAGTTCAAATCTATATTGCTTCTAAAATAATTAAAACCTCTCCAGTTTTCTCCATTAATGCCCAGCTCATGAAGTCATGACAAGGACTGTTTCAATTTATTACCGACGAGCTGGTTCAGAAAGATGATGATGGTTCAAGAGCTTGGCTACGTTACAGAGGTGACCGCATCACGAGCTGTCCAGAATTCAAATGTCCCTTCAGAGCTCGGGATGCCACAGGTAGAGATGAGTCTGCGGATTGTGCCCTTGAAACCCGAATGCAAAAAAACTTTTTTTTCCAAATTGTTTCGCATGGGAAAATAAACGGAAAATGCACACCTTCGGAGGGAAGATGGGAGAGCAATTCGGAAAGGGTAATCTGCGATAAACATGAACTAATGCTTTGCTAAAGACGACACCTGTACATCACCTGCAGAAAACAGTCAACCTGGTCACAAGTGAAAATCAACAGCAACCCGGATATGGCAACAATTGGGTTGTCCTACATATCCTATAACCTTATACCCATCTCAAATTAGATCGCATCAAGATGTGTCGTTGCCGAGATTCCCATTTGTCCTACAGACTAATTGGTTCTGAAGTACGGACGCTCTTAGTCATGTCTGACCTTGAAGCAATACTGACTGAGGCAAGGACTCTGCATTTTAAGTAAATCTATTCTTTCCAGTGCCATCCTCTCCTACTGCTCCTGAACGTATGCATCAGCAGCAAGTGAGCCGGTATTGAGCAGGAGAGGCAAACGAACCAAAGCCGTGCTTCACCTCGTCCTGCTTCACTGCTTGTGCCGTCTCTGTCTCTCTGTCTTGCATGCGCACAATGTAAGGCATCCCTTGCATGCCAGACAAAGAGTGCGTTTTCGCCCACCAATGAGATGGCAGACAAGCACTAAAAATGCAATAGGGCTCGTGTTTACGCGAGCCCTATTGCATTTTACACAGAAGTGCCGGGGTAAAAGACGGCACTAATGGGAGGAGGGGGGCGGATGATTGTGGTGTAAGAGGTTCCATACTACAGGAGGGAATGAGGAGAGTCACAGGAACAAAACAGTTTTTCTAGTAAAGGGGCCGATAGCCTTGTAAGGATAAAAATGATGACATGGCCAACAGGAGGCGGGATTAAGAAGCCAAGCACCAATGTGAATGCAGGAATTATGATTCAAGCCACACAAAAATAAGGCTGGAAAGTGGGCGGAGCTTCCCCACTATAATGTATACAGCATCTCTCTGATGAGACAGCGCATGCGCTGTCTAGTCTGAGACCTAAAAATGAAAAAGGACACTGATACTGCCAAATCTATGGGAGCTTTGCAGTCACCACAAACAAGAGGTTCCTTTTGTCGCTCCTTCTATAGAGGGGGCTCCAAACAAGTTGGAGCAGACAATTCAGCTTCCTTTAAAAGCAATACGCAAACATCCTCCAATAGGGGATATGTTAGAGGAGGCTACAGAGGCAATAACAACAAGGGTAGAGGTCGAGGCGATCACAACAATCGAACCTCTCCCACCTCAAACCAGTGACTTCCTTCTGCTCCCCCAACAGCATTCCACTCCTGTAGGGGGGAGACTAACACAGTTCCTACCTGTCTGGAATTCCATCACCACAGACAAGTGGGTAAGACAGATTATCCAGGATGGCTACTGCCTAGAACTTACAGCTACCCCTCCAAATATACCACCCAGACAGTGTCCAATGTTTACAGAACATCTTGCGCTGCTCAAACAAGAGGTTCTATCATTGTTCCTAAAGGACGCAATAGAAATAGTCCCATTACAACATCAAGGAACAGGGGTGTACTCGCTGTACTTCCTAATTGTTTATTTTTTTTAACAGATTTTTATTAGGTTATGCATAGCAAATCATCGAGAACCACTTTACAAAGGCCGCCATTTCACAGATGGCTCATGCTGCCACAGGATAACAAACGAATATCAAATAGTCCTCTGTCCCCCCTAAACCCCCCCTCTCCCCTACTTCTCCCTCCCCCCGTCAGTGTGCCTCACTTCATTCGGTCCCAGGAATCTCAACCGGCTATCCAGCCGCATAGCTAGTGGAACAATGAGAAAACAAATGCTGTATCAAGTTAAAGTGTCTTCGCATAGACGGACAAGGCCCTTTGACCACAATTAAATCCACTGTTATCGCCAACCCTGGATTTCAGCTAGGCTTCCCTCCAGGTCACCCAGACACCGCATCCACACTCAACGCCTTCTCTATCTGTCTGGTGCTATAATTTGATCCCCCCAAGTGGACTCAGCCGCCTCCTCTCCATCCTCCTCTTCAGTATCCGCCGACGGGGCGAGCAACTCGGCCACTAGCGCCTCCCACGCTCTCGCTGTTTCTAACGACTTGTCATTAGCTGAGCGCCTAGCCATCTGCAGGCGGAGTGTTCCCTCGCTACCCGCCCAAGTCAAGAAACTCGCCCGCCACCTCTGGTAGCTAGGACCCGTCCGAGACTTCCAATGCATGGTAGGTTCCCTTTTTGCCATGATCAGTCCCAAGTCATAAAACTTGCTAGTGACTTTTGTGCCGGGGGTATGTGGAAACCAGAGCAGCAGGCAAGTCGCCATCTCAGCCTCCAACGTCCGCCCCGTTACGTTGTTCAGACACGTCACCACCTCGTCACAGTAGGATCCCGGTCCTGCGCAGGACCAGAACATGTGCTGGAAATCAGCTCCGTCTGCGTTACATCTCGGGCATGTGAAGCAAGAGACACCGAAGTACCGTAGAGTCTTGGCCGGACTTAAGTACGCCCTATGCAGCGTATAAAACTGTACTAGCTCAAACCGGGCGTTACGCGTGCCTTTCCATGGCCGCCGTAACAATTGGGGCCACGTCGTCTCCGGTATGGCTCTGCCAATGTCCGCCTCCCATTTACCTTTCAGGGCATCCAGGGGTGGAAGCCGTTCCCGCGACAGGCGCTGATAGAGGCAAGTAACAGCTTTAAATGTACCCGCCGCCATGGTAACATACTGACATCCCAGCGACGTCTGAGGGTCCTGCAGCCCCGTCTTCCAGCGGCGCTGCAGCCTCACCACCAACGCAGCGTGTAATAAATAGTCGCCCGGGGTAAATCAAACATGTCTTGTAATTCCTGAAAAGACAACAACACACCGTCTCTTTATAGATCTCCCACCATCTGGAGGCTGAGCTCCTCCCAAACTGCCAGTGCGGACCAGTTTCCCCCATGGGGGAGGGCCGTACACATGCCCAACGGTATCTCCGGGGCATACGGACAGGGGCAACCCACCCGTTTCTGACTCCGATTCCAGCACAAGCGGAGAGTACGTTCCTCAAGAGTGAGCTGGTGAAGGTCGATCTTCTGTTGAAGGACGATGAAAGATAGGACGTGTCGAGGAATCACTCTGCCACAATGTCCCTCAGGTCCCCGGAACTCCCGGGCCACCGCCAGCGTAAGCCACTGAAGTTGTGCCGCCAAATAATACCATTCGAAGTCAGGCACCACCAACCCCCTTCAGCCCGTGGTCGCATCAGGGTGGTCAGCGCGACTCGACTTCTACCTGAGCCCCAAATGAAACCTGTGGTCAGAGCCCTGAGTGTCCGTAAGACTGAAGTCGGGATCCACACAGGCAATGTGCGGAAGAAGTAAAGCAAGCGTGGCAGCGCCACCATCTTTAATAGTGCCACTCGGCCAGCAACCAACAGAGGGAGGATACTCCAAAATTCCATGTACCCTTGAGGCCCCGTATCGCCTTGTGTACGTTACCTTCCAGAAGATCGGATTGTGTATGATAAATACGGGTGCCCAAATAGGGTAGGCAGAAGGGCTCCCACCTCAAATCCTCCCCCGCCAGAGATTGCTGCCCATCAGGGGTCAATGGGAATAGGCAGGTCTTATTCCAATTCACTCGCAGACCCGACAAACGACCAAATTGCCGAAGCAGCGCTCTAGCCCCTCGTAGCGACTCGTCGACTCACGATAAGAACAGCAGTAGGTCATCTCCGTATAGGGAAATGTAATGGGCCTCTCCACGTAGTGACAGACCTTCATACGATCTCCCCAGTCTGGCGTGTGCGGCCAGCGGCTCGATCGCGAGTGCAAACAGTAGTGGGGATAATGAGCACCCCTGTCGGGTTCCCCTCCCCACCTGGTACGCCGCTGATATAGTTGGTCTCGTCCTGACCCTAGCGGTGGCTGAATTGTACAGTAGCTTAGTCCACTGTATAAACCAATCACCTACACCGAACTCTCTTAAGACCTGGAACATATAGGGCCATTCCACACTATCAAAGGCCTTCTCAATATCAACCGAGAGCACAGTTGCATTCGGGACATCATGACAACCTCCTTCCATAACTCTGATCAGCCTACGTATGCATGTCGCCGTGTTCCTGGTGGGGATAAAGCCCGCCTGATCCGGATGAACCAGCGCCGTCATGTGTTCCAAGAGCCGCGACGCAAGGATTTTACTGAGAATCTTATAATCTACCGTAAGCATAGAGAGTGGACGATACGCCGAGCGTAAGCTGGCATCTCCATCCTTCTTTAGTAACGGTATTACAATCGCCTCCCTGGCAGACTCAGGCAGCCGTCCCAGGTCCAAAGCTTCCCTGTACACCAAATGCAGCCTTGGTGCCAAGAGATCGACATACTTCGCATAAAACTCTACCGGGAGACCGTCGGTCCCCGGCGTCTTACGCCGCGCCATATGTTTGATGGCGGTTCGAATCTCACCCAAGGAGATAGCCTCCCCAACTTGTCGCCTTGTGCCGGTTCCAACCGTGGGAGCTGAGCCGCCAAAATGAAATCGTGAATCTCCTCTGGCAGGTCTGGCATCGTGCTCCGATAGAGCGAGGTATAGTAATTGAGGAATTGGTCATTTATCTCCTTCTGGGAGTACACTAGGTCCCCAGTGGGCGTGCTCAAAGATAAGATCGGGGTGCCCCGGGCCGCCGGGTTCGCCAGCCAAGCCAGTAAAGAACCCACTTTGTCCCTTTCCGCGTGGGCCCGTACTAGGTACTCTTTATAATCAAGGCAACGCAGTCGCTCCACCTGGGGTGGCTACCGCTTCACGCGCCTCCCGGACCGCCTCCTGACCCGCCGCATCCGTGTAGCTCTCTCTCTCTGCTCGACGTAGCCGGTCCTCCTCCCTCTCGATATCCCGCAATAACGTCTTGCGGGCTCCTGTCGTAGCCGAGATGCACACCCCTCTCATCACAACTTTAAACGCGTCCCACTCATGTGCCCTACTGGACGCCGTATTCGCATTTTCAGTAAAATAGTGTTCAATGCCATTGCGGACCTCGGCACTAAAAACAGGATCCTCCAAGGCCAGGGGACTCAGGCGCCACGTGGGGATCGCCTGACGTTGCATCGTCCACCGCACTGCTATGAGGCAGGGATTGTGATCCGAAAGCGTCCTCGCTAGATATTCGCTGTGATAGGTCATCCCCTGTGCGTCCGGAGAGCACAGGAAACCATCAATTCGCACATGTAAATCATGTGGTACTGAATGGAACGAATAGTCCCTGTCTGTTGGATGGTGTGTCCGCCACGCGTCAGCTAGGCCCCAAGTGTGCTGCCAATCTCGCCTCGCCTTCGCTATCTTATGCACTGGTGGCTGGGCCAACGGAGGATGTGAGCGATCTAGATCGACATCGACGATCGAGTTGAAATCACCCCCTAAAAACACCGGGCCAGTCAGGAGGGTCGCCAGCTTCCCAAACAGACGTGAGAAAAAGGCTGGTTGTTCCACATTCGGAGCATACACACTACACAGGGCCACCTCCCGTCCATCCATTCGACCCTGCACTGCTGCAAACTTCCCCTCCGGGTCAATTACTGTGGTCAAAGGTTGGAAAAGAAAACACCTGCCCGCACCCAAATCAAAGCACCTCGCGCATACGCAGAGTACATGGTATAAAATAATTGACCCTTCTATCTACGCTGCAGCGCTCGACCTTCGGATTGAACAATGTGGGTCTCCTGTAAGAAAGCTATTTGTATCCCCCTGCGCACCAAGTATGCATGCACCTTATACCGTTTCCTCATGGAGTTCAGCCCCCGCACATTCCAGGTAATGCATTTCAATTCAAGGCGGGTCCCCATATTTGAATACACAAAGACAGAACTCCTCCTTCTCCCAAGTGGGCACACTGACAACACCCCCAAACCCTAAACTTCCTCAACCAGCTCCCTTCCCTCTTTTCCCCAGAACAGGTGCTAAACTGCAGTTACCCATCCAAACCTGGTCTCAAAAGCAGGAACTCTCTGGCATCTACCAGAGTCTCACGACTAGTGTGAGTATGGGGGGTTGACTCTACACCTGAACGAGCTAGGCTGTGATTTCACCCTACACAATCTAAGCGCAGCCTCCAATATAAACCCCCCAGTCTCGTGCCGCCCCGCCCCAGAGGGACCCCCCAGCAAACATTTACTACATTTACCCCACCCAGCATGACGAACAGCAAAAACATTCGCCCATCCCAGCGGTAGGCTCCCCCGGCCCATACCCCACCAGTTCAACCTAACTTCAGAACATCACCCTCTTACTGTACTTGGGCTGGGCACACGAGTCATTCGTCCAATAGGCCATCTGCAGTGCCCGGTGTGACATGTGGCAAGGCCTGGCTGTCCATGTCAGAGCCCTCAGTCACTGGGTCCTCTGACCCCGGCTGGGATCCCGAGACCACCACAGGCTCCGCAATCACTGCTCCCGAAATGGCAGAAACCACCAGGAGCGCCGCCTGACGGTCCAGTTCTGTCTGAGACTGCGATGGTGTTCGGGTAGACGCTGCGCGTCTCCTGGACCGCCGTCTTCTACGAGGCTTCGGGCCGGTCTCCGCCATCTTCTCTGGTATCCCATGGCCATCTCCGCCAGCCCTATACGTTTCCAGCCAGCTCCAAGCATCCTCAGGAGAATTCAAGAATAGCGATTTGCCATCTACCAACAGTCTCAGGCGTGCTGGGAAAAGGAGAGAGTACCGTATGCCCTCGTCGTGAAGGGCCCTCTTGACCGCTAGGAAAGTGGAGCGACTGCGCTGAATTTCGTAGGAATAGTCAGGATAAATGGATACGGATGCATTATCCACCCGGTAGGGGCCCATTGTTCGTGCCTTCTGCAATAGACATCCCGGTCCTTAAAATGCAATAACCGTGCCACCACTGGCCGGGGAGGGCGACCGGCGGCTGGTGGGCGGGCCGGCACTCGGTGGGCCCTCTCTAGTGTGTAGAACTGTGACAATCCCTCAGGGGCCACCACCTCACGTAGCCAGGTCTCAAGGTAGGCAACCATATCATCCCCTTCGATTTTTCGGGCAGGCCCACCACTCGCACGTTGTTACGTCTGTTGCGACCTTCAGCATCCTCTGCCCTCTTCTCCAGTTGTTGCACTCTCCGCAACAGGTCCCCCATCGCCACATCAGTCGCCCTGTGAGCCGGCTCCAGCGTTTCCAAAGCCAGCTCCTTGGTATTGACTCGGTCAGCCAGCTTTCCGTGATCTGCCCGCAGTAGCCCCAAGCTCGTGGATCCCTGTGTTATATCATGATGCAACGCCTCCCTTGTGTCCGTTATGGCCTTCAGGATTTGTTCCAGCTGTTGCTGCTGCAGTCCCGATGCTTGCGCCCCGGTGGGCTCCTGATCCTGTCCCTCCGGCACTTCCTCCACGGGATCTGGGGGGGCGCCCCAGGTTTCGCCCTCGGCTTTCCCATATTCCTGGCCGCGGGTCTGTCTCAGGGTTCGTCAAGCCGTGGCCACACAACACCCAATCGTCCGTGACTGTGGCAGAGGCGCCGGGCTATTCACTCACCCCCCATCGAACCAGAGCAGCACTGCCAGGCCAGGCACCTTTCTGTGAAGCCGCCCTTGACACAGGTAGGTATCCCAAGCAAGAAGCGCCACCCTTCGGTTACTGCCCCTGCGGGTGTCGTCGTCCGCACCAAGGCGGCGGGACACTGCTGCAGCGGCGGAGCCCCACCGCCCCACTCAGTCCTGAAACAGAGCCGCCCCCTCTGCCCCAGCCACCCACGGTCCAAGGAGGCTGCGTACCACCAAGCCTCCCATGTACGATCCCAGCTGGACCGCGTTCTTCAGTGTCTTCCACCAGGTCCGGGTGGCATCGGTATCTTCACCCGTCGGTCACGCCCCAACAGGCCACAAGCCAGGCTCTCTGTCTCCGGGCAAAAAGGGGGGGCTCGGCCGCTCCTCCAGCAGAACGTAGGCCTCCGCCACACAGCCGGTGATCACCTCTCCCACCAGCCGGTGCCCTAGCGTGGCTCCCCAACCGCAGGCTAGTTCTCTGCCCGCAGCGAGCCTCCCTCACAGGTGCTGCCCAGTTTCGCCACAGTGGGGCCCGCCCGAGATCAAGCTCTCAGCCGGCCAGGCCCTCAGATGCTTCCACTTCCTGGGTTCAGCTGGGTCGCCGCAAAGGGCCTCCCGTGGCGTCACAGGGTCGTCACACTAGGCCCCACAGCTTACCGGGAACTCCGCTCAATGGAGCGCCTTCAGCAGCACCCACCAGCAGTCCCGCCGCTATTCTGCCTTCCCCGCCGCTAGTGGCGAGTAATTGGTGAAGTTCGGATCGGCCACAAAATGGCCACCCTGCCTCCGTGGCGGCCTCTGGATCACGCGAGGCCATGGATGCAGCGCCAAGACTAGGCCCCGCCAAGATGGCCGATCACTCGCCAGTAGGCCAGCGGGCGTCCTTGTTCCGACACCGGCAGCGGCCCCCGCCGTCCGCTCTCGATCCGCACAACGGCGCCTCCACAGCTGCAGGGGACCCCTCCAGGGCACGGACGCCGCTCCCCGGGTCGATAACCAGGATAAAACCTCTGAGGCTGGCGCGGAGCTCCTAGCTCAAGCAGTCATTCCCGTCGGTGGTTAAGCCACGCCGTCCTCGCTGTACTTCCTAATACCCAAGAAGGACAGGACACTAAGACCAATTCTAGACCTCAGGCCCCTCAATCTGTATATACACTCAGATCATTTTCATATGATTAGTTTACAACAAGTGCTCCCATTGTTGCAACTAGCTACACTAGATCTCAAGGACGCCTACTTCCACATTCCCATACATCCTTCTCACAGGAAGAATCTAAGGTTTGTTCTAGAAGGACGACACTATCAGTTCAAAGTTCTTCCATTCGGGGGTCACAACTGCACCAAGAGTGTTTACAAAGTGCCTGGCAGTAGTAGCAGCACATCTCAGAAGGCAACACATCTATGTCTTCCCATACCTGGACAATTCACTCATAAAAGCCAGGTGTCCAACACACATCTCAGACAATTCAGACATTGCACAACTTGGGGTTTACAATCAACTACACCAAGTCGCATCTCCAACCCTTTCATGTACACCAATACCTAGGGGCTACAATAAACACGTCTACAGCTCTAGCTTATCCCAGTCCAGCCAGGATACAGAGCATTCAAGCCTTAATCACAAGGTTTTATGGCCAGCACTCTCTCGCAGCCAGTGTTCATGCAACTCGTAGGCATGATGGCATCTTGCATTTTTATTGTATCATATGCAAGACTGCAAATGCGCCCATTGCAAGAATGTCTAGCACATCAGTGGAACTAGGATCAAGGACAACTTACAGACCTAGTGTTGGTAGACAGCCGCACACATCGCTCTTTGCAGTGGTGGAACACCAAAAACTTGTCCAGAGGGCGGCTGTTCCTCGACCCTGTTCCACAAATAGTACTTACAACAAACCCATCCCTAACAGGTTGGAGAGCCCATCTCCTACACCATACAACTCGAGGAAAATGGACCACTCAACAAAAAGTGCTCCACATCAATCACCTGGAGCTGCTAGCAATATTCCTAGCACTGAAGTCCTCTCAGGTGCATGTACAGAACAAAGCTGTCCTGATCCGAACGGACAACATGACAGCCATGTACTACATTCAAAAACAAGGAGGCACACATTTTCTGCAACTCTCCCAGCTTGCACAGAGCATTTGGAGATGGGCCATTCCACAAAACATATATCTACTAGCAGAACACCTTCCAGGGGTTCACAATCAGATTGCAGATCTTTTAAGTCTGCAGACACAACAGATTCACGAATGGCAACTACATCTGCAAGTTCTTCTACCATTCTTTCACAAGTGGTGTCACCCAGACATAGATCTGTTCGCCACACTCAAACGCAAAATGCCCAACCTTCGCCGCAAGGTTTCCACACCCACTGTCCAAGGGCAATGCGATATGGATGAACTGATCAGGCAGATTAGCGTGCGCTTTTCCGCCACTCCCACTAATACCACTAGTAGAGTGCAAGCTAAGACAACAGTCTCTCAAAATGATCTTAGTAGCTCCCACATGGGCACGCCAACCATGGTTAACAACGCTGCTAGAACTCTCTATAGTTCCACACCAAAGAATGTGTCTGACACCATCCATGCTAACACAGAACCATGGAGACATCAGACACGAAGACCCACGTCCACTCAATCTGGCAATCTGGCTCCTGAAGTCTTAGAGTTTGGTTATCTTAACCTGCCACCAGTCTGTATGAATATCATTATAGAAGCCAGGCGACCTACTACTAGAGCTTGCTATTCAGCAAAATGGAAAAGATTTGCCATTTACTGCGCAAATAATGAAAATGATCCCCTGGATGCTTCCATCCAGAATATCATCTGCTACCTTCTACACTTACAAAGATGTAATCTAGCATACTCATCTATACGGCTACACCTTGCAGCCATTGCTGCGTACCTACAGAATAGACAGCATCTGTAATTATTTGGAGTACCTGCAATTAAAGCATTTATGGAAGGATTAAAAAGAATCATTCCTCCTAGGTTACCACCCTCGCCAGTGTAGAACCTAAACATTGTTCTTACAAGGCTCATGGGACCCCCTTTTGAACCTTTACACAAATGTGAACTACAATCCCTCACATGGAAAACAGCTTTCCTTATTGCTATCACCTCTCTTAGGAGAGTGAGTGAGATTCAAGCTTTCACTATAGACGAACCATTTTTACAATTACACCTTAAAGTGGTCCTAAGAACAAATCCCAAATTCCTTCCTAAAGTCATTACTCCATTTCATTTTAACCAATCAGTAGAGTTGCCAGTGTTTTTCAAAACCCAGATTCAGTAGCAGAAAGAGCTCTCCACACCCTAGATGTGAAACAAGCCCTTCTCTATTACATTGACAGAACCAAATCCTTTCGCAAAACAAAACAATTGTTTGTAGCTTTCTCACCACCACATAAAGGCAACCCCATCTCTAAAGCTGGGATTGCAAGCTGGATTGTAAAATGTATACAAAAATGCTATCAAAAAGAAAGCTGGGATTGCACGGTGGATTGTAAAATGTATGCAAATATGGTATCAAAAAGCAAAACGTACATTAACAATTCCTCCTAGAGCACACTCCACAAGCAACCTAGGAGCATTTATGACTTTCTTAGGGAACATTCCCCTAGAAGACATCTGTAAGGCAGCAACATGGTCTACAACACATACCTTCACGAAACACTATTGTGTTGATGTGCAAGCCAAGCAGCAAGCTGCAGTGGGCCAAGCTGTCTTCAAAACTCTTTTTCAAACTACTGCAACAGATACAGGTGACCACCGCTAGGGGAGACGCTGCTGTATAATCGATGCTCAGGGTGAGATCTGCAGCTTATATGCCTCGAACGGAGAATGCTACTTACCAGTATGCATCTGTTCTTGGCATGTAGAACTGCAGAGTCTCACACGCCCACCCACCTCCCCGGGGCCTGTATCTGTTCAAGTTCTATCCTACTTAGATATACACGCATGGACATCCTTTTTTCTTTCTACTAACTCCATCATTTCCCATCATGACGAAAAACAATCTAAGGATGGAGTCGATGCCCATGCGCACTATCGTCCAAGGGAGGAGTCACCTATCTCATGACTACAAAGACTTCTTCCAGGATGACAACAACATGCAATCATCCGAGCCCAACACCAGGTGGAGATCCAATGCTCCGTATCAGACTATGCAGCTCTACATGCCAAGAACAGATGCATACTGGTAAGTAGCATTTTCCTTTTTATCCCAAATACAGAGCAATCTCGAAGTTCTCTTGAGCTCAGAGTCCAAGCGTGCTTGACTCTTGAGGCAGTCTCGGAAGCTGTCTGTTTCCCCTCCTAACTCTGCCTTCTATTGCAGCAGTAAACAGTTGCAGAACTTTTGAAGGGCAGCCCTGATTCCTACTTGTTGGAAGATCGCTCCTCTTCCAGAGTGCTGTCCCATCACCTTTCAAAATGTTATGTTATTTTAGCCAATTTATAGAGTGCAGCGTTTACCCGGAGGTGTCTTGGCCCTAGTCCTGCGAACAACAGAGAGCGTAAGTGAGAGGAAGAACCTACTGATTAAAAAGACATGTCTTTAAATGCTTTCTGAATTGGAGAAGAGAGGGAGCTGCCTTTAGGGGGAGCGGGAGGAGATTGCAAGCTCTGGATGCTCTCACCACAAAACTGCTTCCTCCCCGTTTGTTTGTTTTTTTAAATCTGAAAAATTGATTTTGAAAGTGCCTAACGATCTTACATTTCTACCAGGTGTATACCTGCTTAAGACAATTTCAGAAACAAGGGTCCAGAGTTATGAAGGGCTCTGTAAGTAAGGCAAAGTGCCTTAAACGTGATTCTGTGTTTTACCTTCATACAGTGAAGGTCTTTCAGTGCACTGGAGACAGATTGGTGTCTGGAAAGTCCCAGTAACAGTCTTGCTGCAGAGTTTTGTAATACTTGCAGTTTGTTCAAATATTGGGCCTGCGGGCCGTAGAAGAGGCCATTGCAAAAATCTACTCATGATAATATGAGTGTGGAGATAACTGATTTCCTGACTGCAGTAGGGAGGAATATCAGTATTTTCTTCAGGATTGTTAACAAATTATATGAATATGAGATTACCGCATTGACTTGTTTGACTAATTTTAGGCGGTCACCTAAAATTACTCCCAAGAGTTTTGCTTTGCTAACGGGAATAGGGAGGGATCCCATTTCGGCCGGCCAGCTGGAAGCTGACAAGAAATTTAAAATGTTCCCAACCAGAATCACCTCTGTTTTCCCTGCATTGAACTTGAGACAAAGTTTATCCATCCAAGTTTTGATATGTCTGATACATTGTTTAATGTGGTGACTCATCTCAATAGAAGTGTTAAGAGTGGAGAGCATGATTTTCATGTCATCCGCATAAGAGGACAAAGCAAAGCCGAAAGATTGAACCAATAGGGCCAGTTCCGCAACATAAACGTTAAAAAGGGTTGGGCAAAGAAAATATCCCTGGAGAACTCCGCAGGGAAAACTAAAAGGGTTGGATGAGAAGGCATCAATATTGATAATGTTCTCCCTCTTTTGAGAGAAAGGAGGAAAGTCATTTTAAGGCAAGATTTTTAATGCCTATTTCTTCCAAACGACGGATCAAGATGGAATGATCCACCGTATCAAAGGGCGCGAATAGATCTAGCAGGATCAATGCCACTGATCTGCTATCATCCAAAATGAATTTGAGTTCATCTGTGGCCTTGAGCAGAGCAGTGTCCGTACTATGCTCAAATCTGAACCGAAATTGAGTGGGATCCAAACAGTTATTGTCTTTAATAAATTGATTCAGTTGAATGTTCATGACCTTTTCAACTATTTTAGCAGGGAATCGGAGTCTTGAAATCTGTCAATAATTGGCTGGGTCCTCTTAGTCTAGATGTGATTCCTAAGTAAGGGCAAGATGGAGGCTTTTGTCCAACAAGAAAGGTACATGCCAATTCTGAAGATATTATTAAAAATACCCGAAAAAGAAGTTTAATCATCTGTAATGTATTAACCTATATCACTGCATATTCAGTGGGTCGTGGCTTTGCTTCATGGACGCCTAGACGTGTTTTTGGAGAGGTCCGCCCAGCTGCCCGATAAAAGTTAAAATCCTGCATGATCCTTACCCTAATATGAGCCCAAGCCTTTCCTTTGGGGTATGCAGGTCACACTTTGCACTGACCATAAACCACTGATTCATGTATTTACCACCAAGGATCCGATTGTTCCACAGATACAATTTCCACGAGAATTCTGATCTTAGAAGGCTATGATTTTGTCATGGAGTACTTACCTGCTTAAATGAAGTGGTTGCAGACTGTTTTTCTCACCTACCACTTTCTTTTGAAATATATGAGAGAGAAAAGTGCACAGGTCCTAAATACATGTATTCCTGTACCTCCACAACTGGCTGCTAAAGGCATTCTTGTCTAGTTTGATCTCATATGACTTGAATGCAGTTTCATTTGTTGCACCATGGGTTTCTCAATCAATGTGCCAACATCCCATATTTGGCCTGTGTAGAGGATTCTCTTTATCAAGGACCATACTGTATACAGTGTCTTAGAAGGCTTTTCTTCCTCCGCTACGTTTCCCAGACATTCCAGTTATGCTCCCAATGTTTGATTCCTTACCTTTTTAATGTTTCCCAAGCATCAGACTGGATCCAGAAACTTTTCAGCAGTACTTCTTGCGGCACCACTCTGACACCGTTCAGCTCCAGAAATGGCGTGTAGGGCGTATATAGACAATACACCCGCACGCTGACATCAGTTCATTCATTGCACGCCACCAGATGCGGATCCGGAGCTCCCTTCATGTTTCTCAGAAATATTGTACCTCAAATTTCTCCAGTGTTGAAGGGATGTCACTGAAAAAACTACAGGTTTCAGGCCCTGTAGGGACTTTCACAAACAAATGTTTGTGACAGATCGCCACCAGTTATACTTTGATGACTCCAAGTTGTCGTCCGTGTCGATAACGTGTCGTGTGTTGTATAGTCCATAAAACCCTTAACGGTCAGGGGCCAAAATACCTAGCAAACAAACTTATAGACTATCGCCCGGCCAGAACCCTCCGATCTACCAGTAAGCACCTCCTAATTATCCCAAAAGTCCGCACAGTTAGGAATGGCGATAGATCCTTCTCTAAAATAGCTCCAGAAACCTGGAATACTCTGCCTCTTTACATCAGGACAGAACCAAATCACCAGAAATTCCGGAAAAAAAAAACCTGGCTCTTTTAGCTCAGTCTGGCTCTTGTCCTCCTCGCCTGAGTATCTGCTAGCGCTATGAGACCTACGGGTGATGTATGCGCTCTACAAATACCAAATACAAAGTTCATTCCCGGAGTCGTCGGAGCTGCCCGAGAGGTCAGTCTTTGTCACTCTCGATTCTTCAGGTAAATCTAAAAAGAAACGCAAGAAGTCAAAGTTAGATTCCACCTCCTCCGCGCCACTTACATTCACCTCAACACGGGTGGGGATGGAGCCGTTGTTCTCAATCGACTTCGGAGCCAATTTCACAACTTGTGTTAGCAGAACCTGAGTTTCCAGTGCCAAACACTACACCTCTTCACGTCAAAGGGTTCCTGGCAGCCATGCTCCTACTGACTCCCACTGGGCCCCAATCTGGAGTGGGTTCACAGTTGGCGCCAGTTGGACCCTCTGAACCCTTCTTATTGCCAGCTCCACTGTCGACCCCACTTCCAGATCCAAGACTTGTGCTGGCTCTTGGTTCCTCAATGTCCATGCTGACTTCATCAATACAGGAGGAGGTAGACCTGATTGTTCTCTGCGCCATCTAGCCAGTGCCAATCTGACCAAAGTCGCACCCGAATCCACCCAAGGAGTCTCTTCCTCCATTGGACATACCAGCCTCTTGGGAAGGCAACCCACGTTGCACACCCTTTTTTGGCACTGATTCTGATGACTGTGGCCAGGGTGATGAGTTCGCTCAGCCTTACAATGATGACAATTGTACAAGGACTTGCAAGAGGCTCGTGCCCTCAATACCTCTCTAGAGACTGCCTTATTTCTCCTCCAGGAACTGCCACAGAGGAATCTTCTTTCTAAGTTTTGGTTATGCATTTGGGGTGCCAACATTCTTGAGATCCAGCTCACACAAGGGAGGTAAAAACCAATGTTCTTACTGAGATCCTGCAACCAGGACAGACTTCTACTGAGGCTCTTGTCCCATTGAATGTGATACTGACAAACACTTTATTATGGCCCTATATCAAACCTTGCTCGAGACCCCCTGTCAGCTGACAAATTGCCAGGCTCCATCGTCGTGCTCTGGGTGGCCCTGCTTTCCTGTTGCAGCTCTCTTCATCCGACAGCCTTTGGGGTCAGGCCTCTACGAGTCAGTCTACTGCAAATATTGTTCCTATCACTCCCTCTGACTCGGAATCTAAATGGCAAGAGGGTCTTTTTTCCAGCAGCCTGACTCTAACTCATCAGCACCTTGTTGGGGAGTTACTCCCACTCCTTTTGGGATTCGGTGGTGCATGTCTTCCCTGGTGTGGCTGACGGCCTCTGCCCTAGCCTGGCTCAAGCCATTTACTGTGGTCATGATGTGGCCAAGTTCACAATTCTTTGTGGCTTGGACGCCACCGATTTTATCGGGGGAGCTACTGGCACCAGTGTTGCCATTTGCTGCCATGCACGGCTGCGATCAACTGGGCTCTCTGGTGACACCCATTCCTACCTGGTGGACATGTCCTTTGATGGGACGTGCATGTTCAGGGACAAAGATGACTCCGCTCTGAAGGATTGTAGAGAGAGTAAGGTTGCTGCTCTCTCTCTGGGCATCTCTGCCCCTCGTTGCCAACCACACCAGTTCTAGCAGTTCTTTTGTGGTTTTGGATGAGGCAACCCTAACCACCAGCCTTTCCAATTGTAGGAGACCCAACAATTTAGTAGTTGCAGCCAAGGTGCCCACTGCTCACACTGCTAAGGTCATTGTGCTGCCCAGTCCACCCCACAGCGCCACCTGCGAAATCACTTTAGCATACCTTTGCCAGAGCACAGCCACCCAGTGGGAGACAAAATCATGCAATTGTTTCAGGTTTGGTAGGCTATCACTTTGGACAGGTGGGTCCCGCTGGTGGTTTGGTGTGCCATCCCATTAATTTATTACCCGCCACACCTTCTACCATCCCCCCCAACAACTGTACCATCTCTCCGCTTTGCAGAAGGAAGTGTAAGCACTTTCTGCAAAGGGACTTTATCGAGGGTGCATATCCAAGAAGTAGCCCATGGTTGTTATTCCCACTACTTTCTGGTGCCCAACGGGGATGGAGGCCTTTTGCCTATATTAGACATGTGCCTTTTCAACGCCTTCCTCTGAAAGAAGAGATTCAAGATGCTCACCGTGGCCAAGTTCACCTGCTCTCGACCCTTGAGACTGTATGGTGGCATTGGCCCTGCAGGACCCCTATTTTCATATGCCCATCCTGCCGGCCCATCAACGCTACCTCTGGTTCGTAGTGGGACTGAAGCATTTCCAGTTTACGGTGCTCTCCTTTGATCTCATCCTCGGTTTTCTGGGGGTACCAGTCATCCGCTACCTTGATGATTGGCTTACCCCAGGCAGTCATCTGCCACCTCCAGACCATGGCAAATCTCTTGTTATCTTTGGGATTCACTATCAATGTGCTGAAGTAACACATGACTACTCCAACATCCCCATTCATCTGAACCATTCTGGAAAAGGTTTGGTTTCATGCTTTTCCCCCAGGTGAGAAAGGTGTGGACATTCAGGCTATGATCACAATGTCACAGACTTGGTCCTGGATTTCCGTGTGGTTGACTCTGAGGCCACTGGGACTTGATGGTCACATGCTCCTGCTGGTCAAGTATGCCAGGTGGCATTTGCGGGCTCGGCTCTGGGATTGGAGGTCCCAGTGGTCCCAACATCAAGTGGACCGCTCCGATCACGTTCAGATTTTGGAGGAGACTGCAAAATAGCTGCAGTGGTGGTTGCTGGAATGCTGTTGCGCCAGCGGCAGACCCCTCTTTCTTACCTACCCAGGCCTGGCAGTGCGGACTGATGCATTGCTTATGTGCTAGGACGGCAATCTGGGTGGTAGAGGTGGACATTAGAGGCCTCTGGGGGCTGGCAGAATCTTAGCTCCTTATCAGCCTTCTGGAACAGAGGGCCATGCACTTGGGCTTGAAAACCTTCCTGCTGCTCATCAAAGTGAAGCTAGGATAAGTGCTCATGGACAGAACCACTGTCTTGTGGTACTGGGGTGGGTGGGATCACAGGCCCTGTGCTAGGAGGCCTTCACCTCTGGAAATGCTGGACCACCAAGGAAATTTGTTGGTGAACAACCTGGCAGGATCTTTAAATACCAGAGCGGACGAGTGCCTAGCAGATCATGAATGGCAGCTACATGTAGAGGTGGCGCAGTATCTCTTAGGCGCATCGGGAGATCCATGGCTCGATCTGTTCGCCACCACCAAGAATACGCAATGGCAGCACTTATGTGTGTTGGAGTTTCCATGGCATCTGTCGCTCAGAGATGCATTCCGCCTCGAGTGGAACTTGGGACTTCTGGCCAATACCATTCCTGGCCAGGATTCTCAAGAAGATCAGTACATATTGGGCTGAAGTCACGCTTGTGGCTCCAGATTGGGCACAGAGAGTATGCTACCTAGAGATCCTGGGCTTGAGCATATGTCCTCCAATCAAGCTGCCACATGGGGAGCGACCTCTTGCGGCACAAACAGGGCAGGGTTCTCCACCCGGCCATTCGCAATCTCCACCTTCATGATTAAAGGGTGAACTCCCAACAGCTGAACACCTTCATTCTTCCTCCGGAGGTGGTTGATCTTGACCGCCAGCTGTCACTCAACAAAAACTTTAGATGCCTGTCACTGCCACAAATTTGTGGCTTGGTGCAGCACACACCAGATTGACCCCCCACCAGGCCAAGTTATCTGATGTTCTGTTTGTTCTCTCTCTTGCACAGCAAGGCGTTGCTTTGGGAATGGTTTTCTTTCAGCCGTTACAGACTTTTTACAGTTGCTTGATTAGCCTTAATTGTTTAAGTCACCCAGTTGTGATGTGATTTCTGGAAGGGCTTCAACATATGTTAACCCATTCTCCATTTGTTGTGCCACAATGGGACCTTAATCTGGTCCTGACTTATCTGATGTGCACTCCATTGGAGCCACTTCACAGTTGGCCATTAAGGCTCCTTACCTTTAAGACTGTGTTCCTCTTTGCCATCTCCTTTGCACAACGTGGGATTAAGCTTCAAGCTTAGTCCACCATGCAGTATCTTCTTCCCAGACAAATTTGTTCTGCGGGTGTCCTTCCTGACGAAAGTTGTGACACCACTCACCTTTGGTCATCCCATCATCCTGCCGGCATTCTGTGCTCCATCTCACCCTTTCAAGAAGAAGAATAAACTCCATCGCTTGGAACCCAAGAGAGTGCTGAGCTTCTACATAGATCATACCAAAGAACACTGGGTGTTTGATCAGCTCTTTGTGGGGTTCTCCGGAGTAAAAAAAGGGCAAGGCAGTGCAGAAGAGAACCATCTCCCCCTGGATTGTGCTCTGCATGAATATCTGCTGTGTATTTGCTTAAAAAGAGCATTTGGACAGACTGCTTGCTTATTCCACAAGGCCAAATCTGCTATCTCTGCATTAGCACAAGTAGTCCCTGTCCTAGACATATGCTAGGCAGCTAGATAGTGTTGTGTAGTTCCTAGGAGTCTCCAGGACCTATGTGTTTCAGATCACCTAAACTGAGGGCTTGGAGTCCAAAGCAACTGGACTCCCCCACAGGATTTGTCAGCGGTTAGACCAGCTAGCTCTACAGTGGCACTACCACCCCAATATATTCTACAGTGGTGTAGGTAGTTTCTGACAACCACTGAACATGACAATCCTGATTCCTCAGGGATTGTGGGAAACAGAACAGTACTTTTCGCTAAGTCACTCGTTCTTGCTTATTCTCAGGAAATACACTAGATGCCGATTGAGACGTTTTCAATAAGTATTTATTGGGCCAGCAACTGTCTTGTGTAAAACATATTTGCTTCGACAATCAGGAGACCGAAGTATACGAAAGAAATTACAAGTGCTAATATAGTAAACCGTAGATACATTTCTACTGTAGTGCTAAAAAGATGAACGTATGTAGTTCTGATAAAACAGTAGCATTTGCATACTCCTATAATGTGCGTCCTACGTACTTTGCATAATTGTACCTAGTGTAGATATGTAGGTGTAGCATGTATTTGGTCATATGTGTATGTAGCCAAGAAACCCCTAGGGAAGCTCCAACCTCCTCACTCGATGGTAGAGAACGAAGGACCCCGTCTCCGCTCTGAGAATGACGCCCCTCAAGGGATGTGAGACCGCTGAGTGTCGAAGATTCAGCATGCAGGACCCCGTCTCAGCTTGGAAGGAATTCTCTTCTGGTTTGTAGGGGGAAATGAGGGTCTTATATACTAGAGTGGACCCTCCAGGTTTTTTTTCTAGAAGTGATGTGTTTTTGAAACAATCGTAAATGCTTTGAAAACAATCATAAATGTTTGGAAAACATTTTTCCAAACAAATGTGATCATGCACATCTGGCTGTTGGCCAAGCATGAAAAAAAGTGGTGACCCTTATACAGAATAATTCTGCCATGCCTGGGGACATGTTTATGTACGTCAGGTACAGGGATTATGATAGAATCCTAAGAGCCTGGTGTCGAAAAGACAGGAGCAAGCAACTAGGTAAAAGGTTACCTATTTGGAATTGTTATTGTTGTGTGGCTAGTACAATGTATGAAAATAGGGGTGTACATGAAAGGACTAGCCTAAAGGACATGACAACGGTTGGGACTCCATACGTTCATGAATCACTACTGTCTGGACATTCAGGTTAGCCATGAGGGACATTTTGACCGCTCAGTGCTGCATGACTTTTTGATTTGAGTCCACTTACAAGCCCACCTTCAAATAGGCATTGCTTTTGTATCTATTTAAAAGTTGAGGAATCTGCGGCTATAAGTCTCTATCAGAAGAACCGGTCACTTAGCTTTGGTAACCTTTTTTTGGTAGAGACTGTCTAGCAGCAGATTCTTCATCGACCCTACCATCCTCCCCATTCTGTGATTGGACTATCTTCATTAATATGATCCTAAGTCTCGGACTATGCACAATCTTCCAATTGCTTTTGGAGCTCTTTGTCTAGGGGCACGAACATCCTTGAAAGCTAATGACATCAGCACGCTGCAGTGGCGCCTATATAGGCCTGGCAGATAATTTCCGGAGTGGAATGGCCTTGGTACAGAGCTGTAAAGCACCACCTTCCAGCACACAGAGGTAGTGCTAAAAGGTTTCCGGATCTAGGCTGACACCTAGGGAATATTCTAAAGGTGAGGAATCTCTACCAGAAAGAGCGTTAGCAAAGGTAAGTAACTTTCTTTTCAGAATCATGGTCTCCTGCCTACTGCTTGTGCCTCATTTCTAGTGGCATAAATGGGTTCTGCAGTGGAACCATCAACTTCAGTGGGTTCAACACTGAGGGTGCATCTTACACAACCTCTGCCTAGCATAAAGACTGCATTCTATTGTGGATGGCAAATGCTAATCTGATTTGTGGCAGACCCTCCTGCCTATTCGAACTAATGCACCTTTGTTCCAAACCTTTCCCTTTCACCCCTTCCTCCTTTAGCTACAGTGGTCTGTCCGTTACAACCTTTAGGTAGAGTCCACTTAGAATGTTGGGTTCTGAGAAACCAGCAGCAGTTGTTCTGACGAGACAAAGATGTCTATTTCTTTATACTAAAAAAAGTATTGAACCTACTTTGTGTCACTTCATCATTTAATTTGGTCACGATTGAGGAAAGCTGTGAAAGAGATAGCGAGAAACCTTCACCTTGTTGACTTTCTTCTTGCCAGCGTGTAAACGCTGCAACTTTGCCCAGAAAGATGCTTTTTCTGGAAGTGCTGACTTTTGATATACCACTTCTACTGAACACTGTAAGTTTATTTTTAAATGAGGGTACCACTGCATAGACGGCTGGATTGAACATAAACAGGGTTAAGGATAGCGGAGTTTGTGCACAAGGAGTTTTTGCTGCAGTTGTCCAACTAAGGTTCAGCCAGCAACATACACATGACTGTATGTGGTAGTAGTGTACCCAAATGGGCAAATTACCGCACATTACAAATGTGATTTTTAACAATGACTTAGTGAGAAACATTCCCAGACTAATTGTAGATATAGAGGTGCTATCGCTGTTCTGACACCCTACTATCAACGGTGACTGTTGTCCCTTAGATACCCAATGTCAAACCAATATGCATACAAATAGAACTACTTTCAGCACCCTCATAAATAGTTAGTACAGCCATGAAGAGTCATGGATATTCTCGAACGTGAATACAATATTTAATAATCCTTAAAGAAGAACATGTACATCAATTTCCTTGGTAACCAAAATAACACAAGATCCAATTGTCACACTCCAAGTTTTTCACTGTGGGTTTATTCTGTATATTGACACTTTCAGCACAGGTCAGCCAACACGTGTTTCATCTTGAAATTACAAGGCAATTCTGTAAATCTGATCCCAATGGTCATGATTGTTGCAGACAAATCCATGAACGTCTGTGTTTAACAGCTGTACCAATATGCTAGTCCAGATTTCTGATATTAAAAGTAAATAAGGGGTATCATTCATGAATCCAATTGTAAACCATATACGGTATCCTTGGTCTAAATGGTTAAAGTTAAAGTTTCAGTTGATGTTCCAATCCACATAAAAACGTATCTGACCACAATCTGATATTCAATTCATTAAAGCGCTGTTACAGTGATCCAAAGTTTAGGTGCAGTAATATAGAAATTTGCAGTAGTCTGTGGTGAGCACCCTTTCCTGTGTCAACTGGAAACGTATGCCGAAACATCCGTCTGTACGTAACTAACTGGATTTAACTACACATCGCTAACGTGGGTGTGCGAAGTGCTTTACGGTGTCTCCAGCCGCATCTACTCTGCATGTGGGACGTGGAAGGGGTGAGCGCTGATAAGTGTCAGTCAGGAAGATCTGCAGTGTGGACCTTGGGCATATCTGATCTGTGTTCTTATTTAAACACAAGATCAAATTTCCGATGAGGAAAAGCAATTCATAGTGGTACAGCTGAAGAAAACAACCGAGGCACTCTGAGCAATGCGAGCTGTGCTCTGAGGAGTCTGTCACGGCAACGTTCTAAAGGCTCAAGCTTATCGGTGATAGCATTGAGATAACGTTGATGTGCTTTCCCAGCAAAGTTACTTCTCCGGCGCATGCCTGCTTGGGAGTGTCAAGTTTCGTTTGAGACTCTTCGGTTGTTATAATTAAGCTCAGTAGCGTCAAGCTGAGTTTTTGTTTCAAAGGAAAAATAAAAAGAGATTTTGTTAAGGTTTTTCCTACCGTCAGCCAGCAAGTGGGGTGCATTGAGGAATGCCGTGGAAAAATCTTCTCCGCCCACTAGCGCCTGCATAAATGAGTTGAAAAGCGGTAAATGGTACTTCACCAACAGGGAATTAAAACAAGCATTTACAATGCAATGGTTTCGCCTTTGAAAAAAGTTTGAGCTATTGGCATTGAAAATGTTAAAATTTGTATTTATGATTTAGTTTTGAATACAGATACATAAATGTTATTGTTATTTACATTACGTGGTTTTATTAAGTTCACTACCCACACAGAAAAGGTAGAGCTAGGTCAGCAGGACAGCTTTCTTCATCTACAAATCAGGTACAGCATGGGAAGCAGACCGCATGGACTACCCACACTGATGGGGTAAAAATAGGAAGGTCAGCAACTATCTCAGATAGCGTCGCACGGCAGGGGCTGGAGCCCCAAGGAGCTATACACGCACGTTTACAGTGGACAGTGCAGCTCATTGGGTGAAGCGCCTGTGGCCGAGAGCTGCAGGCCTCTTAAGCCGAGGCAACACGCTCACCAGTCTGACAGCGTCGGACGGCAAGCTCTAGAAGCCCAAGGAGCTATACACACGTGTTTACAGCTAACCATGCAGCTCAGTGGGTCACGCACATATGGCCGAGAACGGCAGCCCAGCTGCAGGTCGCAGGCATGACCGCTAGTGCCTAGCTTCATTCTCTTACTGCAGTGACGGAGCTGGAAAAAAAACTTGTGCGGGTTACTACGAGGCTGTGTTTAACAAGCACCACCTGTAAAAGGAAAGAAGCCGCTGTTCTAATGAATCTGAGCTGCGGCCTCCCCTCTAGGCAGACCCGCCCAGCGCCTCTCTCTCGGTCCAGCTGCCGTGATATGGGGGTTGAATGCGGGGCCTGCAAGTTATAAGTTCCTGTGAGAAGGAATCGCATCGTTTCTAGGCACTTCATACAGACCCCTGGAGTATCCCTGTGCTAGATTTCGTTGCTACTTGTTACAGGGTTGTTTAAATTATGCGCAAGAAAATGCAAATTATGCAGCCTAATGTGACACGTTTTGTAATAGTATGTTTTCATTATTTTGTCAATTTCACGCTTAACAGTCTCTGGCCAATGGTTAATAATAATTAATTAATAATTAAGTGTTGTTGTGGCTTCTCTAAATTAACCAGACCGCGGCGCCTTGGGGCAGAGTGTCACAGGCGCCGGTGTCCACAATTAAGAAACCACCGGCTCAAATTAAGCAATGCTATCGCTCTCGACATTGAGTACACCGTCTACCAAACTCCAATTCAACCCCGGATGAAAAGTGCACCCCGCAATGACCTTGGGGAACAGGGGTCACTTTTATATCTTCTGCTGAATAAAAAGGAAGCATATAAGAAATGACATTTGTTTTTGGGCATTCGTAAGACACAAGCCTTTGAAGACCTGTGCGTAGACTGGGGTGCGTCAAGAACAGATGTGAGGCACTAATGCGATGCTGGGGAGAACGGAGCACACCCGCCCTCATCCTAAACGTTTCAAAGGGATGGGCCTTGACAGAGTCCCCATCACAAAGGCTGCAGAGGTCTCACTGTTCGCACTACAAGTGCAAAGGTCACTGGTGACAAGGGGGCCAGGTGCTCGCCACGTGTGGGGGCTTCCAGGACTCGAGGGTGAGCTGCTGGGCACCGGAGAGGTGGGACTTTTCCACCTTCAAAGAATCCTGTAAGAGCGCAGGTAGAAAGGGGGGGTCATGTTTGAATGAATTCTTGGGGTGTTTTTTAATGGCTGTATGCCACATTTGGATTACTTGAGAGAGCTGCAGCTGAGTCTGGGGGTTGAGTGAATGGAAAGGCACTACACACGCACCACCACCATTATTATATTTGAGCGCCTACGCATTGTTTAAATACTGACTTTAAACAAGGACAGGCTTTTGGCACGATTATACTCTCGAGTTCCTATGCTGTAACTTAGAGATTTTGAGTAATCTTGAAAATTTCCTGTTTACTGATTATCGGCAATCTCCACTTAAATGCCAGACTAAGGTACAACTGGGCTGAGGATGGTTAACAGCAGGCATTGAAGTGGAGATTGCTGATAATCAGTAAAACAACAAGAGAACACTATGCATGAAACCAACTACGGTGCTTTATGGAAACAGACTGCCAGGGACTAGAGGCTTCAGTGAACACACATCATTTATTGAACTATATACAAGGAGGGCGCCTCTAGAAGAGTTCAGTCACCAGTCATTTGGAATGACAGAATAAACAAGTCCGGTCCCGGGCCGCGCTGTGATTGGCTGACATCACGGGGGTGTCCCGGGCCGGCAGCCAATCACAGCGCGGCCCGGGAAATGACGTCACTGGGGTGTCCCGGGCCTGCAGCCAATCACAGCGCGGCCCGGGACACACAGCAACAAGGGGCGGGGCTTAAAAAAGACCCAGAAACGCCCCCGAATCGCGTTTTCACGGGAAAACGTGATTGACAGCCAATCTCTTCCAATGGCTAGCCTCCATTTATGGAGCTAGCCAATGGAAGAAGGGGCGATTTCAAGTCCCCACTATAGAGATAACATTAGATTTCGCCTGGGCGGAGCAACTGCTACGCAGTTGCAACGCCAGGACGAAACCTAAAAAAGTCCATAAAAATTGAAAGAGGACTTTTCTGGGCATAGAGAGTGGTATATTTAATACTGTGAGAAGTGTGAAAGACTAGAGCTTATTGTTTGACAAGGAATAGGCAGTTTTACCCATATTTACATTACAATTTATTCATGTGATCAGTTGTTTACAGGTGCAGTTCAGTATTTAAGAAAAATTAGTTCCAGGGAAATATCAAAATGGCTGCTGCCAGCATGAATCAGCATCCACCATTTTTGAATTACTTAGGAGAACCAGACATACCTTGGCTGAGGTGGTTTAAAATATTTGAAACCTATTGAATAGCTATAGGAAGGGGTAATTTATCTTTGGTAAGGAAAAAACACATTCTCTTGCACAATTTAGACCTACTCGACAGCGGCGAGACAGCGGCCCTCATCCTCCTGGACCTCTCTGCCGCCTTCGACACCGTCTGCCACCACACACTACACACACTCCTCTATGATGCAGGAATCCGAGACAAGGCCCTGGACTGGACCACCTCCTTCCTCACCGACAGAACCCAGAGAGTCCGCCTCCCCCCGTTCCACTCTAGATCCACCACTACCATCTGCGGCGTCCCCCAGGGAATCTCACTCAGCCCAACTCTGTTCAACTTCTTCATGGCCCCCCTCCCTCGCATCGCCAGACTACACGACCTCAACATAATCTCCTACGCCACCCAGCTGATCCTCCCCCTCACCGCCAAATACAACCTACACCAGGGCATGAAGGCCGTCGCCGAATGGATGGAGGCAAACTGACTCAAACTGAACACGGACAAGACGGAGGTCCTCATCCTCGGGCCCAATCCCTCAGCGTGGGACGACTCCTGGTGGCCAGCATCACTGGGAAGCCCCCCAGCACCAACCAACCACGCACGCAACCTAGGGATCATCCTCCACTCCAAGCTCAGCATGACCAACCAAGTCAACGCAGTCTCCTCCTCCTGCTTCCACACTGTTCGCATGCTCCGCAAGATGGATCCCGAAGGACACACGGAAAACCGTCACCCACGCCCTCGTCAGCAGCCAACTCGACTACAGAAACGCACTCTACGCCGGAGCCCCGTCTAAACTCATCAACAGACTCCAAAGAATCCAGAACGCCTCTGCACGCCTGATCCTCAACGTCCCACGCCGAGACCACATTACCCCGCACCTGAGAGACCTGCACTGGCTCCCCGTCGACAAAAGAATCACATTCAAACTCATGATCCACGCACACAAGGCACTCCACAACACCGGCCCAGCCTACTTCAACGACAGACTCTCCTTCTACGTACCCAACAGGAAACTCTGCTCCGCCGACCTATCCCTGGCCGCTGTCCTGCGCATCCACAGAACAACCACTTCCGGGGGCAGATCCTTCTCCCACCGAGCCGCCAAGTCCTGGAACACCCAACCCCTCCTCCTACGACAGACTGCAGACCTCCCGGCATTCAGAAGACTGCTCAAGACCTGGCTCTTCGACCACTAGCTGCAGCTCCCCCCCCCAACCCCCAGCGCCTTGAGACCCTAGCGGGTAAGCAGTGCGCTTTACAAATTCCCTGACTGATTGATTGATTGATTGATTGACAGAGGAGGAACATTTATGCTGACATTACTGAAAGAGAATCTAATGAAGGCAGTGGGGAAGATGAAACTGGTGAAGAAGTATATGTACGCTAAGGAAATTAGAAACACTTTAAGGAAAGAATTAACGTAGTACTAGTACGTCAAATGTTTTTAAGAGTACAAAGAAAGGAGGAGAGAGTGTCCATCTATGTAGCAATTTTAAGAGGGATGTCAGCAACCTTTGATTTTGGTGCTCTTGCAGATTCTTTAACCCTTTCGTGGTGCTGTGCACATCTGTTAGCTGACGCGGCCCCGCACACTCAATAGAATGCCCCACGGCGGAATTGCCGACGCGGTTACGGTGTTAATACGGGACCAATTAGTCTGTCGTACCAATGACCAGAAGGTACAAGAGAAGCTAATAACTCAAAACCCAGACCTATCTGAAGTGATTAGCTTAGCAAAAGGAATAGAACATACAGCTGTATGTATCAAGCAGATGAGACGAAGTAGTGAAACTCTTAAAGACAGAGATGAAGTAAAGGTACTTTCTGAGGAGACTGAGGAGGCAGTGGTGTGTAAAACTAATGAAAAGACTAAGGAGAAACTTAAACCCAAACATGAAAGTCTATGTTGCCACAGATGTGAAGCAGAACCATTTAGCTAATAGCAGGGGGAACCAGGCCCAGGGCTGGAGAACCCGACCAATGGCCCGGCAGGTCCCCTGGACTCTGCCGAGGCTCCTGGGCCCAGAGGCACAGGGGAAGCCTCCCCGGGCCTGCGGGACCCCGTTACGGACAACCTGCCATGTGGCAGGCCCGAGGACGGAGCCCAGGGTGGGGAGGCTGCACTCCCCGGGGCCCTCAGGGGCACTGTCCAGAGATCCTGGACCCAGCCAAGCAAGGTGGAGCTCCCCGGGCTCAGGCCTTTGCCATAGTGGCAGGCCGGGGTATAGGGGACAGAGCTGGAGCACCCTACCCAGGGCCCAGTGGGGCGCCTGGGCCCAAAGGTGCAGTGGAAGCCTCCCCTGGCCCGCGGGATCTCATCCTGGGCATCGGCCACGCAGCAGGCCCGAGGACAGAGCCTGGGATAGGGAGGCGATCCTCCCCAAGGCCCTCCGGTGCCCCGACCGGAGCTCCTGAATCCAGCCAAGCAGGGGGAGGCTATCCGGGCACAACAGAACCCCACCCGGGGCCCCTGGCGGAGAGGCAGACCGGGAGACCGAGCCCAGGGCAGGAGCGCCCTCCCCGTGGCCCGGCAGGGCCCCCACACCTCATCAGGCTCCCGTTCCCAGAGGCAAAGGGTGGGGCCGCTCCGGGCACACTGGACGCCCGTCCCGGGCACCCTGCCATGGGGGAGGCCCAAGGACAGAGCCGGGAGTGGAGAGGACGTGCTCCCCAGGCCCTCGGGGGGGGGCCTTCAGAGGCCTCTTACATAGCTAAGTAGGGGCAGGCCCTGCGGAACCCCATCTTGGGCCTCTGGCATAGCGGCAGGCCAGGAGACTGAGCCTGGGCCCCTGGACCCTGTCGGGGCTCCCGGGCAGAGGTGAGGCCTCCCCGGCCCACGGGCCCCCATCCTGGGCACCACACGTTGGGCCGGGGACAGAGCCCCGGGCCGGGGGTGGGGGGGCGTTCTGGCCCGTCCGGCTGTCAGCTGAGGACCGCTAGGCCAAGAGGAGTTTTGAGCCTGTCGCTAGTAATCCAGGGGAAGGTTATCCCTCTTCCTAGTAATCTATGTGCACCTAAGGACTGAGGGGAACCAAGGTGCGAACGTGCCAGACCTCCTGGAGCCCTGGCTGGGATCGGGGTGGCAAACAAGCCCTCATTGGGACTTTCAAGGCAGCCTGGCCATCTGGTCGACCCATTGGAAAGCAGTGCACGCAACTAGATGTCAGAGGGGAAGCGTGACCAGCCCTACCCGGGGTCCCCCAGGCAACTTGACAGGCAGGCAAAGACGAAGGGAGGCCTTCCTGGGCCCGACGGACCCCTGTCCTGGGACCATGGTAGAGCAGGCGGATAGAGTCCAGTCCCCTGGGCCCGGCCAGAGGTCCCGGGCCGGCACAAGCAAGGGAGGCCTCCCCAAGGCCCATGTTCCAGGCGCCTTGCCACGCGGAAGGCTTGAGGACAGAGCCTGTGGTGTGGAGGGCACCCTCCATCCCAGGGCCACCAATGGCCCCTACCAGAGCTCCTGCACCCAAACAGAGCTGGGGAACGCTCGACGGGCCCCGGGCCCATATCAGAGCGGAGGACGGAACTCAGTGGAGAGAGTGCCCAGCCAGAGTTCTCGGGCCCGGACGCCCAAGGGAGGACTCCCAGATGGAGCCCTTCCTGGGCACATTGCCACGCGTCGGGCCAGAGAATGGAGGTCCGCACGGAGGGGGGTTTGCCCGGCTGTAGCTTATCTGGTCACCAGCTGAGAGCCAACAGCCCACGAGGGGTTCCGGTGTACCCTGTCCCTAGTAATCCAGAGAAAGGGTACCCACTTTTCTGGTAACCCGTGCGCAACGCAAGACCTAGGGGACCCAAGGGGCAGACGCGCCCGACCTCCTGGAGCACTGGCTGGAATCAGGGAGGCAAACGCGCCCTCGTCTGGACTTCCAGGGCAGCCCGGCCATCTGGTCGCCCCAATGGGAAATCATTGTGTGTGACCAGATGGCGAGGGGGAACGCGCAACCAGATGGCCGTGCCCGAAGGACGCCAATCTGCCTGCCCGAGCCTTCACGGGAGGGCTCCCGCCTGCCCTTTGGAGTACTTGGGGGCTCTTTGTCCTCGGGACTTGGGGACCCAGGCTGGGCCTCGGGACTCGGGGACCCAGGCTGGGCCTCGGGACCTGGGCTGCGGACGGGGGTCCATGACGGACCTCCGACCCGGGGTCCCCCAGACACCTCGACAGCCGGGCAAAGCAGGAGGGAGAGCTGCTGGGGTTCGACGGATCCCCGGCACACGCAGGGGAGGCCTCTTCGAGGTCCCCGTCCCGGGCACCCTACCACGCGGTAGGCCAAGGACGGGGTGGGGAGGGCACCCTCCACCCCAGGGCCACCAAGGACCACTGCCGGAGCTCCTGAACCCAAGCCGAGCTGAGGAACGCCCAAAGGGCCTCGGGCCCATGGCGGAGCGGAGATGGAGCCCAGGATAGGAGTGTTGGGGATTTGCCTGGCCCTGGTCCATCTGGTTGCTGGCTGAGAGCCCCCAGCCCGTGAGGGATTCCAGCGTACCCTGTCCCTAGTAATCCGGAAGAAGGGTACCCCCTTTTCTGGTAAACAGTGTGCACTGGGAGACTGAGGGGACCCAAGGCGCGGACGCACCCGACCTCCTGGACCTCTGGCTGGGATCGGAGAGGTAAACAAGCCCTCATAGGGACTTCCCGGGCAGCCCGGCCACCTGGTCGCCCCTTTGGAAAGCATTGTGCCCGACCAGATGGCCGAGGGGAAAGGCGTGACCAGATGGCCGTGCCCGAAGGACGCAAACCTGCCTGCCTGAGCCTTCGCGGGAGGGCTCCCGTCTGCCCTTTGGAGGGCGAAGGGGGATCTGCTTCCCGTGGGCCCATCAGAGCCCTTAGCTGGGTCTCGGGCACGAGGCTACCAGGGGGGGCCCTTGACGGAACTCTGACCCGGGGCCATCAGGCACCTTGACACGCAGGCGAAGCGGGGGAGGCCTGCCCTGTCCCGATGGACCCCTGTGACGGGCACCCGGACCTTCGGCTGGCCACAGGACATGGGCTCCCGCACCCCTGGGCCCGCTGGAGCCCAGGCCAGGGAACCGGTCCCTGCTTCTGAGCCCAGCCAGGCCAGGGAGCCTCCCCGGGCACCAGGGACCCCCGTCCCGGGCAGACGGACCCTTGGTAGGCCGCAGGAGGGGGCTCCGAGCCACACCCCAGACCATGCCCGAAGCCCAGGCCCGGTCCCTGCTTCTCAACCCAGCCAGGCCGGGGGGATCTGGGAGCCTGCATGGGCACGAGGGACCCTCGGCTGGCCGCAGAACGTGGGCTCCTGTTCCACTGATTTTTTTTCATAACTGCTTGGAAATCCACGTAGTGTCAGTCCGCCAACTCTGCCCAGGGTTAATACTAATACGACCACGCAATCCAGAGAGTCATGTTGTCTGCTACAACCTTCCTGACTCCTGTTGAACCAGTAGGAAAGTAGAGCAAACTGGGGGAAAAGGGTGGCATGGACCGATCTAGATGTTTAGTTGCAGAGTGGGATAAGGGGGTGCTCCATCAGAGCTCATGCTACCTTTTGGAAAGAGAGGGAGGTAGTATCACGAGCAAGAGAAGAGAAAGATATATTACATTGGAAGTGGCGATGGTGGGGATCCATCAGTGTCTGGCCATGCACTGTAACACATATCACCAGCCTTCATCTCCACACTTTCTATCTGCTCCTGATAGAGCGTGCAGGTCACCCGACTCAGTTTACCATACTCACCTGGGCCCATAAACAACATATGATGAGATTTTAATCAGGTAACCTGTGCACTTACTCTAATCAGTGATTTATAAATTTCATTTAGGGCGTATACCATTGTCTTACCAATCTTCGTCATCGGTACCTAAAGTCCTAAGGGATCAAAGGTGTTAGAATAATAGGTAGAATAAGAACATTTGCACTCATAAAATAACCACAACTCTGGAAAGGTTTACACTTTTTATCTAAAATCTTTAAAATGTCATGATCCAAGCATTGAATATTAGAAATTTCTCAATTAGGAAAATAATGATTAAAATGAAAATATGCAGAGTTCTTATAAAGCAGTCATTACGTTTTTGACAAAAGGGTGGGAAGAGAGAAGGAATCAGAACAAGGATATATGACAATATGCTAAACTTTTATCATTTAACATTAGGGTGGGAAGAGAGAAGGAATCAGAACAATGACAGTACCCACATTTTATATTTACCTAGAATGGTGTGAAGAACTAACCCTGGCCACGGGTCAGTTTAAAGGACAGAACCCCGAAAGTGCAGGCACCATAAAGGCAGGCAGGTGCAAATCGGAATCAGGACAGGTAAAGCCAAATTGGATCAGGACTGGACCACCAAGGGCTAAGGCCAGCACCTGCAGTTTAACTTGCAACGCCTGCGTTACTCCCTCTCTGCAGCTAACAGCCAGAACCCGGTAAAGGTTATCGATTTCTCCGACAAAGTGCTTCGCCAGCACTTCAGCTTTCAAACCCCGATCTGGGTTTCGAACCTTCTGACAGAGGGCTCGGCCAGCACCTCTGCTGCCGATCACCTATTGAGTGCGTTGGGTCAGTGACCGGTCAGCTATTCGGACAAATTAGCTAGCTAAGCCTACCCTAGTTATACTATTTTCCAGGTCAGTGTACCCCCCCCCCCAATGTTGCAAGTGAAAGGATCCCCAATTTTGATTGGACAAGGAATGAGGAAAGGTCATCATACCATACTAAAATTAAACTTTTCTTTTGAATATTCTATTAACGTTCCCGCCCATCAATTTTTATTTTCCCATGTACATTTTATTCCACCCGATAATGAATTTTCCAATATTTGTTACATTTTAGTCCATTTGAGAACTTTAACTTCCTCTGGTCAAGAGGTAAGGTTCCCACAAACATCTTCTAGCAAGTTGTCTCTTTGGCAGCGTTTCAAAGGTCACACTGCTTCATGGACTTTGTGATTCGTGCACAGTCGCAATTTTCTCCAATATGGAGTTCAGTAATAGGCGACAGGCCAAAATTGATTTACATGTAAGAATAGAAAAGAAACAGATTGAGGGCACAGAATAAATGAATGCACTGTATACCACTTAGCTCTACTCTATTCCCATTACTTTATATTTAACTATTGCGTTAGTGTTGAGCAAAACGAACAGCTTAGCAAAAGCAGCAGTGCAAGCTTCATGCATGCTGTAACACAGAGCAGCCCTTTTAGTTTTAATGCGCAGAAGCGAAAGTTTCCCTCCAAGTGAAAGATAAGTCATGTCACGTGGGTGTGACAGATGCATGCGCAGTAAGAAATCCAGCGTAGCAGCAGCCATATTATTGCAAGCGGATTAACATCAGTAAAAGCACATATGCAAGCTTCCCTCAGATATTGTGTAATGCGATATTAATAAAAGAAACAGGTTGATTAGTGTATTAATGTTATGTCGAGATGATTGATTACAAGCAAGTTGCATTACTTGCAAATCCTTGCTCCATCACCCCTCTGTCCTGATTAGATGACAACCATTCTACCTGGGACATCAATGCCCGCTTCAGAATCTCAGCCAAGCAGTGGAAATCTAAGATCCTGGTTACTGTGGCAGAGCAGAACTTCAGCTCCCGAGACCAGACCACAGTTGGAACTGCAACTTGACAGGGATGGGCCGCCCATATGTGACATGGGTATCCCTGTTCTGTTTTCCACCGGCTAGTCAAAGCTCTGTGAAAAGAACAATATTTATTCCTATGAAAGAATAGTCGTTTTTGGTCTTTCTTCTATCTTGTTCACAATGTCACAATGTCAATTCTTGTGTTTTTAACATCAGTGGAATTTTGGTATGTAGAGTAGGGACATCCTTAGAAGCTTTACGCCCTCAAAAGCAGATTAATCAGTTCGTATATCAAAATGCTCTGCTACTTATTATTGCAAAAAACACAGTTGATGGACAGAATGTAGAACAATGTCATATATTCACCCCAGTACAAGGATCTGGGCCTAAATCCATCGTTTTTTCGCACTCCACACCACCCTGGGTTAGACACTGGCTATATGCAAATCAGCTCTGACCCTGTGCCTCATGGGAACAGTCCAGTCCGAACTACCAAGCCATGTCTTTCCCAGACCGGAACCATGGCTTGGTAGTTCGGACTGGACTGTTCCCATGAGGCACAGGGTCAGAGCTGATTTGCATATAGCCAGTGTCTAACCCAGGGTGGTGTGGAGTGCAAAAAAACGATGGATTTAGGCCCAGATCCTTGTACTGGGGTGAATGTATGACATTGTTCTACATTCTGTCCATCAACTGTGTTTTTTGCAATTTTCACCCTGAGTGGGCTGGGTATGCTCAGACGTGAGTCCCAGGCTCTCCACACCACTGGAGTCAAGCTATCCAGGCTGATGAAGGCTGATAGCCAGAAACCGGTCCTTGGATGCTTGATTCCGGTCTGGGAAAGACATGGCTTGGTAGTTCGGACTGGACTGTTCCCATGAGGCACAGGGTCAGAGCTGATTTGCATATAGCCAGTGTCTAACCCAGGGTGGTGTGGAGTGCAAAAAACGATGGATTTAGGCCCAGATCCTTGTACTGGGGTGAATGTATGACATTGTTCTACATTCTGTCCATCAACTGTGTTTTTTGCAATTTTCACCCCGAGTGGGCTGGGTATGCTCAGACGTGAGTCCCAGGCTCTCCACACCACTGGAGTCAAGCTATCCAGGCTGATGAAGGCTGATAGCCAGAAACCGGTCCTTGGATGCTTGATTCCGGTCTGGGAAAGACATGGCTTGGTAGTTCGGACTGGACTGTTCCCATGAGGCACAGGGTCAGAGCTGATTTGCATATAGCCAGTGTCTAACCCAGGGTGGTGTGGAGTGCAAAAAAACAATGGATTTAGGCCCAGATCCTTGTACTGGGGTGAATGTATGACATTGTTCTACATTCTGTCCATCAACTGTGTTTTTTGCAATTTTCACCCCGAGTGGGCTGGGTATGCTCAGACGTGAGTCCCAGGCTCTCCACACCACTGGAGTCAAGCTATCCAGGCTGATGAAGGCTGATAGCCGGAAACCGGTCCTTGGATGCTTGATTCCGGTCTGGGAAAGACATGGCTTGGTAGTTCGGACTGGACTGTTCCCATGAGGCACAGGGTCAGAGCTGATTTGCATATAGCCAGTGTCTAACCCAGGGTGGTGTGGAGTGCAAAAAAACGATGGATTTAGGCCCAGATCCATGTACTGGGGTGAATGTATGACATTGTTCTACATTCTGTCCATCAACTGTGTTTTTTGCAACTTATTATTGCAAAGCACAAAGATATTGATTCATCAAGAGGAAAACTACTTAATGAAAGATATGCATAACAAATGTACGTTTTGATATTCTATGTATTGAAAATAGTTAGCATAAACATTAGGAAACCAACACACACGTGACACAATGTGACAACACAAGTGTCACATATGCAACATACAAAATATAATTGGAATGTATATACAGAAAAGGCAAGAGACTCCTTGTGATACTAGACGTAAAACAGGCTAAACTAAGGTAAGCAGAGCATTCATACCGAACAGATGTAAACATACTCAGAGGTACACCAGGCGGAAAGAAGTGAGGCATGGCAGCACTGGTCTGGTGCAAAGGCTTCAATTCAACTGTATTAGATTCAGGTTGACATGAGGGACGACAGCTTTGCTTTCAAATGATCTTTTGAAGGGTATTGTTGCATTTGGCCAGGTTAGCTATGTCTTGGCTTCTACATGCTAAAAAGATTTACCTCAGCTAATGGTTGTTTGCTGCCATCTCTGTGCAGCCCGCACACCACAGGTTTGAAACCCTGCACGTTGACGCGATCTAAAATTCTTGCACAGCTGTTGAAATGAGTAAAAATAGTAGCATGAGTGCCAATGATGTGCATAATATACCTGTTCATTGTTAAAGCTATGACAAAATACAGATCGACAAGACTTCTCTTTATAGTTTTCATGTTTCTGATGTTTCAGTGTTCTGTAAAACATTTGGACTTCTTTTTTTTTTTTACGAATGTATTTTTTGCAAGAAGAATTTGTCCGATCTTTACTAGACATTTATAAGCATAAACGGTTTTGTGAGCTATCCCCTTGCGCTTTGTTCCAAGGAGAAAAAATAAATAAGGCTTGAAAATAGTAACAGGGAGGCAGAAGATATTTATGTTTAATCAAAACTATTTAATCCATCCCATAGTGGTGAATGTTGCCAAATAAGGAAGGGTTGCTTTCGATTAGGTTTGAAACTAGAACCAGGGAAAACGTCCACACTGCAAAAGGCCGGTGTCATTTAGGGACACTAAGGACAAGCCTTGAGTGTATCCACCTTTGCAGCGGAAAATATTAAGGGGGGTTTAAGTGCATTCACCATTCTTCCGAGTTTGAACATAGTCACGCCCTCTTATTTGGCCCAGTGGTGAACAACTTTCATCCAAACAATTATATGTGCAGTACACTTGAATGCAGTTATCTTATCATAGACATGGGGCCTGTTTCCTACTGATGCACACTGGTCAAATTCCAATACAGGAGTTCTGCTGCTTGTGCAGAACGGACTGGGGCAAAAAATGTCACCAGGGGACAACAGGAGGCCAGACTTTTTGTAACAATACACATTACTGTTATATATAAATAATTCATCATGATTGCTAGAGATTTTATTACAGAAATCTTAGTCCGTGGTACCTCTTTTAAAAATAACAGTGATTCTGCACTATTCGAAATGGGAGCACCCTAACTTAATCTCAAACATAATGCCATCTTTCACATTTGAATAGGGTAACATGCCTTCCTGAACTTCTTATTACGCAGCAAAAATACCGTGAAGGTAATTTGTGCCATGTTTGCCTCAATGCAAATACTGATTGTCAATACCAGCGCAAACGGTGGATATGCTGTGTTCTTTCAATGCATAGTTTCTGTAAAATGGTCCCTAATGTTCCACATCGCAAACAGAAGAAACCTTTCGATGCTGGCAAAAGGCAGGTGTTGAGGTGACTCGCTTTGATCACGTGGAACATATCCTCATGTGCCTGGGCCTATTGAGCATGTAGTCTTAGACAGCCAGCCCTAAATGTAAGTATTGTTATTTATGCCAAAATATTCGAGAGGTCTTCTACCATAAGAGATTATTTCTGTAGTTAAAAAGCAAAGGGAAGCAAGTAGCTCGTGTGCGACTTTGATATTGATGATGTAAGTGGTGATTTGATATATTACATGTGATGTCATCAGTAATGTTATTAGTGATGCCATCTCTGACATGTAGTAGACCATATGGTACGGTAGCGAATCAACCCATGAGAGTTACCGAAAGAGTCCACTTGAAGCTGGGTCAGTAACGAAGGAGGATTAGAAGATCCAAAGATAACCCAGAAGAGATGGAAACCATACCGCGGACTGCTAAAAGGGAGTGATTGAGACACTGCTGCTTCCCGTTTGCCCACAAGTGCCAGACGCTGAGATATCATTTACCATGGAGGAAAAGCATGAAGAAGACCCACTAACCAATCCTAAAGGAAAGAATCTGAAGCCAACATTTCTGGATCAGGTCTGCAACTGAAAAAATGAGCCTAATGGCAATTAACACAAACCAATCTAAAGTGGCCTCCTTAGACATTTAGAAGATGAACCTCTTTTGTGTGCAGCTGTCAGATCATAATGTTCATGGATTGCCAATCAGCCACTGAGTGCTTGGGCCCCAGTATTTATTCTGCTTGATCTGATGTGATGATGTATGCAAAGTTCTCAGAATCTCTTGGCCATTTGCCCAGTTCTTTAGAACCTAGATGAGTTATCTACTCTGCTAGCAAGATATCGTGGATACAAAGTAACATTGCACATGTTACCTTATTTTTCATTAAATTCTGAAGGATGAATTAAACTGCAAGAAGGGCTAACAATACATGTTCAAGTAGGACTCCATTTTGAAACATATCCTGCTTGTCGAGGATTGGATACAGCCCACTGTCCACCCAGAGAGTGAGATTCTAATACTAGATTAGACTATGTACCAAGAACTATAATGCCATTCCAGATGTCTAGATAATCAAACTACCATTGAGGTCTGATGGGCATCTATATCCTTGGGATCAGTGACAGAAAGGCCCTTCCACAGATAATGGCTTCTTAGTCCAGTGCTTCTAAGGACTGGGTAATGCAGCCAGATTAGAACACACTATACTGCTATTCTGCTAGGGTAATGGGGTGAAATGAAGTATTTGGAATATAGTGACTGCAAGCACTTCTCCGGGTTCATAATGAACCATTTGTTCTGTAACAATGTCACTACTGTAACAATATCTCCATTATTTATGAGGAACAAAAGACTCCTGCACCAGCTCTCGACAAGCCCCAAAAGCACTCCTCAGCATAAACATACTTAACCATTGCTGTATAAATTGATTGCGGTTTTTGGGCATTCGGGCAAATTTGCTGTCAGCTGTCTCTTTGAGTTTGAGATTTCTTTTCAGGAAAGGCCTTTGTTTCTTTCCACTGAAATTGATAACGTGGGATCCTGCTAGAAAGTGTAGATGGATCCAGCTACAGAGGACCAGCCAATCCGTCAGTCAAAACACTTCATTCGGTCACAGTAACCATAAATAATACATCAAATAGTTTTTTTAATACATACAATAAAAACTATAAACATCTAAAACAAGTTATAAATACCTTTGAGATATGGTTTGTTTAATAAAACCACAAGACCAAACGTATCGCATGGATCGAATGGTGGAGCGGCTGGACAAGCACGCCGAACGTCTGGACATGTCTGTGCGTCGCATAGGTGAGGTGGAGGAGGCACAGACCTCTCTGGACTCCGAGCATAAGCAGCTGGGCAGGGTAATTCAAATTCTGCAGGACAAGACTGAGGACCTAGAGGCGAGGTCTCGAAGATGCAATATACGCATTACGGGCCTGCCGGAAACTACGCAGACTGGGAACATGGAGCTGTTTGTCGAAACACTCCTGAAAAAACTGCTGGGGGTGTCGGCCTTCTCCGGGTTGTTTGTCATTGAACGGGCGCATCGCACCTTGGGCCCGAGACCTAAGCCCGGGGCGCCCCCTCGCCCAATCATAGCCAAACTGCTTAGTTACAGAGACCGTGATACGGCGCTGAAGCTTACCAGGGAGAAGCAGCCGCTGATCTACGAGGGCTCTACGCTCTCCCTTTTTCCTGACTTTACTGTGCAAGTGCAGGAGGAGGCGAGACGACAGTTTGTGCCAATGAAATGCCAACTCCGCGAAATGGGCGTGGACTATGCTATGTTATACCCTGCTAAGCTGAGAGTCAACAGACAGGGGAAGTCCGTGATATTCACTGACCCGAGGGCTCTCCAGAAAGCCCTCAAGGAATGGCGCAAAGACATGAGACACCCGCCGGAGAGCGGACGGCCTAAAGATTCTGTGGACTGAGCCTTGGATGAACAGGATTGAGGCGGTAGATTGCACTCTCTGGAGGGGCTGTGTTTAACCTCTGGCGCTGAGCATGGGCGAGGTTTTGTCCTGAGACTTCACTGTTGGCAGTGGCATTCTGGGCTGCTCCTTGGGTTGGCTCTTTGCCCCTTGAGGGGGTGTAGGCAGAAATGTTTAATTTGTCTCATTATTATTTGGGGCGGGTGGGTGTAGGGGGGGAAGAGGGGGTGAAGGTGCGGATGCCGAGTTTGGCTCATGTATAGCATTATACGTTGATAATGGACTATGGGTACGCTATAGATGCTGTGAGATAATCATACATTAATGCCATCCTAGCATGTGTAGAGCGTAATTTATCCTCGCCGCTCATGCCCCGGACACAGCTGATTCCCCCGGTGCCCTTCTCAAGAGTGTGGGAAGTTGGATTGCAGAGTAATCACGGTGGCTGCTGGGAGCGGTAAAGGAGGAGATCCGACGTTGGCATGTAAGCGGCGACTGTGATTGTGGCAGCCCGAGGCCAGAGTTGTGGGGAAAGTGATGGGCTGAACAGTGAGCGGTGGCGGAGACACTCGCTGTTCTCGCGTCCCCGGGGCTACGGAGATAGCGCTTACATTAACAATCGTTGTGCCCCCCCCTCAGAGACTTGCTTGCGGAGGCCGGCGACGGCCAGAAGCCCTGAGGACAGCTCGGCGGGAGTTCGGGAGTGTGAGCGCCTCGGAGATGCAGGGCTGCAGTGCGCTTACGCATCGGGGGAAAGGTGACGAGAATGCATTACCAGCCGAGCCCCGGGGGACAGGACTGTGCTGGTGGAACCCTGTGGTGCAAGAAGGTACGGGGTGCCCACTCCCCCCACCCCACCAGACATTCATAACGGGCCATAAGAGGGCCTGGGGGAGGTATGGCCACCATTTTATACGCATAACACAGGGCAGTCCCACACAAGAGCCCCACCATTTTAGCTGCCCTATTCATTTGTGGACCTGGCTGCAACCCCGCCCCCTGTCAATTCTAATAGCTGCAACCCCCACCATCCACAGCGAGTCTTAAAGGACACTGATCTGTCCCCAGATAGATCTGGAGAACGAGGGACAGTGACAACTGGGGACAGTGAGCGACCCCGCCCCTGAACCACGCAACTTACTGGCCTTATCTGAGTGGCAGCCGTGCTGATCAACCTGCTGTACTGTTTTGAGCTCTGGAGAAACCGACACTTACACAATAGTGGGAGACAGATACCTGTGGCTGATAGCTGTGTTTGAACCTGCGGATCGTACCTAGAAGCAAGCATAAGAAGGTACAAGAGCCCCCCTCCTCTCACGTGGTGGATTGCCACTTCTGCTGTGGTCAAATAGGCACCCACACAGTACTGTATTGCCCACCTTAACAGATGCTACTGGTCCCCTTGGGTGCTGTTAAATCCTGCACTCCTTCCTCTTCAGCCTGACTCCACCCCGTGACATAGCCGGGAATCTGCCGTTATGGGGCGCACAGACACAAAACAGTCTAAGATTCCATTTGAAACCCGCAAGGTGCCCAGATAGCAATCCGCTGAACGCAGGGACGCAGGTGCCGCGGGCTCGGTGGAAGAAGATTAGAAATCGCTGCAACTGAGAATGAGACAAAGCCTAACTTCCATAGACACTAAAATGGATACCATGAATTCAAGGATGGAAGCAATGGTCAACAAGCTAGATCAACATGATCATCGCATTAAGGAGGTCGAAACCAGAGTGTCTGATCTGGAAGATGGCGCTACCACCAATAAAAGTCAACTCACACAGATGGACAAACTGTTCCGCGTCATAGCCGAAAAGAATGAGGACTTGGAGGCGCGCTCCAGAAAGAACAATGTGCGAATTCTAGGCTTGGCAGAATCCACCAATGTGGGCCGGACGGAAAATTTTGTTGAGAAACTAATAACTGACCTATTCGGAAGGGAATCCTTCTCGGCCAACCTGGTAGTGGAACAGGCACACAGATCTCTGGCGGCGTGGCCTCCCCCTGGAGCGGCGCCGCGAATGGTCATAGCTCGCTTCCTCAACTATCGCGACAGAGACACAGTCCTCCGTCTCGCTCGTGAGCGTAAGCAAGTGCACTTTGAGAACGCGACGCTGGCGTTCTATCCTGACTTCACTCAATTAGTACAGGAGGCCCGACGTAAGTTCACCGCAGTAAAAAGGAGCTACAAACGCAGGAGATTCCCTATGCAATGCTGTACCCGGCGAAGCTGAAGATCACCCACCTTGGGAAGCAACAGTTCTTTCAGAACTCGCAGCAGGTGGAAGACGCCATCGGAGGGCTACATCGGCGGGTTCGGGTGCACAGGATCGCTCTAGACCTCCCTAGACCTCCCTCCCCTTTATAAGAACAGGACTAAAGGCTCTACTACCTTTATACAATTCGCAGGTTCCGGGTCGTTCCACAGCAGATGTCCTGAACTGCAGGGGTGAAGAATGAAACTGATTACTACATATGTTGCCTATGACTCTGCCTGGCAATCTGCCCCCGTCCCGCTGATCTGACTGTTGGATACAGTTTAAGAGGCGGGTGAGAGTAAGGGAGGCAGTGGGCAGGTTGGGTGCCTCTGGTGTTCCCTCCCCTAAGTGGGCATTCCCCATATCGAAATGTTAACATGGGGATGTACGAGCGTTGTTGGGAGGGTTTTATGGTTGGGTGGGGTTTGTTATTCCTGTCAAGTTGGGGATGCCGGTGTGGGAGGGGGGAGACAATTCCTTAGATGTCACATGACTACCTATTCTTGCAATGATGGCAGAACTAGCACGATTTAATGTGAGTTGTATGCACAGGAGCGATGGCTGACAACTTAAGTGACAAGCAGAATGTTAAAATTTTGTCATGGAATGTGCGTGGACTGAACAATCCAAGGAAAAAGAGACAGGTGCTGGGATACCTAGACCGCCACAATATTTCAGTTGCTATGGTACAGGAAACGCACCTGTGCCCTGAAACCACGCCCCAATTTGCATCGAGATGGGCATCCTAACGCTCCTTTGCTTCCTACTCATCCTATGCTAGAGGGGTCACGATCTTAGTAAAAAAGGGAGTGTCATTTGTACTGGGCGGGACAGAAGCTGATACGGGTGGACGCTATTACCTCCTGTGGGGAAGACTGAATGCACATGATGTGACCATTGCCAATTATTATGGCCCCAACTTTGATGAACCCCACACACTCCTCCAATTATGGAACAAGATTCAAGAAATAGGCACGACATACGTGGTGTGGGGTGGGGACTTTAACACGGCGATCCAGCCTCAACTAGACAGGTCTAATGCTTCCTCTGCCCATTACACTAATAGAAGTCAGATGCTACAGGATCTAGTAATAGATAACTACCTGATTGATTCCTGCAGGCATTTGCACCCTGACGGGAGAGAAGGTACCATCACTCGGCGTTTCATTCCTCTTGGGCCAGACTTGATTATATATTTTTATCGGCAGGAATGGCGCATTGGATGGGGCACGTGACGCATTTAGCCCGTACATACTCCGACTACTCACCTGTCATGGTAGACCTACAGACCCCGACGCAGCACTCCCCTTACAGGAGCTGGCGCCTAAATCCCCTACACCTGCAAGATACAGTCTTTAAGACGGAACTAGAACAGGATATCCGGGATTTTTTGGAACGTAACCTTAATTCGGTCTCTAGCGTCACTATAGTATGGGAGGCCTTCAAGGTCATAACCCGGGGGTGGTGTATTTCCAAAGGTGGGGGGGGTCCTAAAGACATTACGCAATGACCTTAACAAACTGGAGAGGACACTCAAACAGCTCGAAGCTGACGTTGCCGCGAACCCCGACGGACACACGCTTACGGCCAAAATGCGCGAAACGTTTTCAGAGTACGAAGAACTGGCTGATAGGGAGAGCAAGTTCCGGGGCAAACCGTACATTGCGAGAGTGTATGGGGAGGGTGACCGACCTGGGAAAGCTCTGGCAAACGCAATTAAGCCCCCAAAGTTTTCCAACTATTTAATGGCCATACAGGATGCGCAGGGCAACCTCCATAGAAACCTACCGGACCTGCTCAATATATTCAAAGACTTTTACAGTACACTCTACTCCTCCCAGAGGGGAGACCCATTGAACCTGGTGACCTACTTAGATGATACGGCCTTGATGTGGCATGGTGATACCAAGCGTAAATTTCTATACCTTGATCTTGAATTGGACGAAATAACGGAGGCAATAATGCAAATGAAGTCAGGGCGGGCCCCGGGTTCGGACGGGTTACCTATTGAATTTTATAAAACATATGCTAGCCCCTATTCTCAGAGAAGTTTTCTATGCAGCACGGGAGGAGGGGTGCCTGCCAGAGTCCATGCGTGAAGCAATACTTACTTACTTACTAAAACCGGGGAAACCCCCAATAAGCTGCGACTCCTACCGGCCCCTTTCTTTATTAAATTGTGATGTGAAAATACTTGCAAAAGTTATAGTGACTAGGCTTAACTTGCTAATGCAAAGACTTGTGCTACCCGACCAAGCGGGATTCATACCGAATCGCGCCACAGCACATAACCTCAGAACCTTGGCCTCAGTGATGCAAGCTATAGACCGCAAGAGTGCTACAGTGGCAGTTTTTCTCGACGCTACCAAAGCGTTCGATTCCCTGGAATGGGATTATCCTATGGGTATACTGTGCCGTATGGGTGTGCCCATTTCTTTTCTCCAATGGATACAGCTAATATATCACCGTCCAACGGCATCGGTCCTGTTAAATGGTGCCAGATCCTCCTCCTCCTCCATTTCCAGGGGAATGCGCCAGGGCTGCCCTCTCTCCTCCATCCTATTTGCCCTGGCCATACAACCTCTCGCTGCAAAGCTAAGGCAGCATCATAATGACAGGGCCTTGATCTACCTGGACAGGCAGCTGCTCATCTCCCTCTATGCGGATGATCTGACCATATATATGTTCACAAGCCACAGGAAAATTTGAACCCCATCCTTAGGGAGATTACCAAATTCGGAGCCATATCTGCAATTCAGATTAACTGGTCCAAATCTGCAATCTTTTCCCTAACAGAGGCCACCCAACCACACTAGCTCGACTACCCATTGGTCTGGGAATCGGAAGAACTCAAATACTTGGGCATCTACATCACTAGGGATAGGGATGCATTGATGAGGGCTAATTATGGCACCACTATGGTTAAAATCACTGATACCGTTACTAAATGGCTGTGGCTGCCCCTCTCAATGGCGGGGAGAATCTCATTGATCAAAATGGTGTTGCTGCCTAAACTGCTATACCTTTTTATTAACATACCATATCACCCAGGCAGCTTTTTTTTTAAGAACGCTCAGGACGCAACTCACAAGGCTTATGTGGGGTGGAAAACCGCTGCGTCTCAGTCTGAACACTATGATGTTGCCTTATCACCTGGGAGGCTTTGATGTTCCCAACTTTGAATACTATTGCTACTGTGCACATGCCCATTTTGCGATGTATTGATTCCACCCGCCACCCTATATGCCCCATATACCCCTATATGCGATGGAGGACGGTTACATGGTGCCAACTCCCCCATCGGCCTACCTCTTTACGTCGGTGAGTGACCATTGACGGGGCCCTTCCACTGTGGACTGTACGGTGGTGGCGTGGCAGAAAATAGCCCATAAATTACAGTCCCCGATGCTATACTCTCCCAACATGACACTGAACCGAAATCCCCTGCTAGCTATCACGGGAGAAAGGATCTGTCGAAGGCTGCTGGAGACCCTCCAGTACTCCACATGGGGGATTTATATCTTGGGGGGCAATTTCGCACCATAGAACAATTCTTTGCCCCGCGCACACCTACAGTAATGGACACGTTCTTATATACTCGACTTCGCCAGAGTGTGAGGACAGTAACCCCTGCATTCCCTGAGGAGCCGACTACATTCGAACCCCTGCATGCGTTCTTACGGAAAGATCCTCCCAGGCATGCAGTATCAATTCTTTATAAGCACACAGTCGGCAAAACCACCTCACGAGATTAGGGCCAGACAAGAATGGGATAAGGACCTAGAGATCCCCCTGACTGAAGAGCAATGGGAGCATAGCTGTACACACGCAGAAGCGGTCACTGGGAATAGTAGATTGCGCATTATTCATTTCAAGTTTTTACATGAATTGTATCACACCCCTGCCAGGCTTTATAGATTTCACCTCAGGGGAAAATGATAGGTGCACCAGGTGTGGCGGGAAAGGAGCAGACTTTCTCCATCTGGCATGGAGTTGTCCCCAGGTGGCAACCTTTTGGACACAGACATTTGAGGGTTTATCAACTATGCTAGGAATTAGACTAGACCCCTGCCCAAAGGTGGGCCTTTTAGGCCTTTCCCAAGATGTCAATACTCTGCACAAAAAATTCCTTGCCATGAGTTTGCTCCTGGCGAAGCGACAGGTCGCTTGCCGCTGGGGGAGAGAGAGGGCACCCAAATTTAAATGTTGGATCCACACCATGACTACATGGCAGGAAAACCTATGCGGAAATGCTACCTGTGAAGTCTCGCCCGAAAGATATTTGGAACACACTGACTACTTATTTGTTAGCGCAGGATAACAATGATGATGTAGGACAGGAAGAAATAGTCAATGGAGTGGAAAATACTATTGGGGTCGTGGGTGACCCCTACTAGACGCTAATGGGGAACTGGCCAGATTGTACACAGAGGAGAGATGTCCCTAGATGGGACATGGAGACTGTTTGGAGCGCCTTGGAAGAATCTCATATGTGAACACCGGGAAAGGAAGCGTGAGGGAGTCCAGGGGTGGGAAGATTTTGTGGTTAAAGAGATATGCTGTCCAATGTCAAAAGATATGGGAAGCTCTGCTTATCTATGCTATGGGTTGTTGCCTACTCTGGAACACATAGATGTTCGTGCTAGAAGGACACAGGTTGACATCGAGGTTGTTAAGAGGGGGGGAGGGTCACTAATAAAATGTTGTACCGACGGGAAGGTGATTTATACTGTTACACAATGCAACTTTGGATTCGCCGAAATGTGTATTGCACTGATGTACCGTACAGGAATATTGGGGGCATGCCTGTAATGTTCTGCAGACCCCGTCACAATGTGCAAATACGTTTAACAAATCTCTGAATTAAGTTTGCTGCACTTCAGCTAATTTACGGCGATGAGATACAGCAATGCTGGCCTACATTGTCTGAAACTGGCAGAGTTCAGACTAGGTTTCAAACATTTTTCTAAGTGCACTATATTAATTTCCCCCCAAAAAGTGCAAGGTGGACAGAGGTAATCTGGAGTCACATTTACAATGTGCTAATACAGATTTGTGGACACCTATCATAGGCTTGGTGACTAGAAGATGTACTGTAATGAGGCTAAACCTTGTAAGAAAAACCCTGTGTTTGAATTAGTGGCCCATAGTAAGTAGGGTTTTATTGCTGGAGTGGTCATGATAGGAAAATAAACCATGATAGATTTTTTGGGGGGTTCCATACATTCTCTGCTAACATGGTAAATTAACATACTTTTACAGAACCCATAGAAGATTGAGGTGAGTTTCAGCCTTGATCCAGATTGTTTCCCAAAGCATCAGAGGACTCAATTTAATGTGATCCAAGATCTAACTTAGCCCCAGTTCGGCATTGTATCTAGATGTTGAGGTGCTGGAACGATCAGAGGACTCAATTTAATGTGATCCAAGATCTAACTTAACCCCAGTTCGGCATTGTATATAGATGTTGAGGTGAATAGACATGCATTCTCTATTCTCTATGCGCCTCATTGATCCATATTCTCCCAAAGTCTAGCACCATAAGTAACAATTGGGATACATTTCGATGCAAAAATGGTAACCGTTTCTTTTATGGGTTTAGTCACAATTTTGGCTGCAAATTTGAAGACCTATTCAATGCTCCCTACAAACTCAGCCTTTTTGGCCAAACCAAATGGTTTCAAGTCAAATGTTCATCAAACAAAACCCACAGATAAGAACAGGTGGAAACTCTCTCAATCCTCAAATTATAGTATACAATCTCTTTTCGGTATGAGAGGGGCCATAGAACATAATGTGAGTGTTCCTTTCATTAATGGTCAGACCCAACTGTGTCAGGAACAAAGTAAAAAGGTTCAGCACTTACTGCAGGCCGGGGTGTTCCTAGCCAACAACATTGCATGATCGTCATACAGCACGGCTAATATCGACTTAGTACAACAGGGTGAAATCAATGGTTGACTCCAGCAAAAATTTCCCTACGCAATTAATGTGTAACAAAAACAAAATGGGGCACACATGCAGCCCTTTTGCACTCCCCTTTGTATATTAAAAGGCCTTGCAGTCCCCCCACTTGGACCATACCTCACATTTGCAGTACCATTAGAGTGAATGTCTTAAAAAACCCACAATTTGCTTATCGTCCCCCAGTTCAGTATGGTGCACCCAAGTTTCAATCTGTTAATATGATTGAATGCTGAACTGAGGTCCATGAAACCAAGTAAAGAACTCCCAGTTTAGCAATAGTGTACTTTGCTATTAAAAGATAGAGATGAAGGGATTAATCAATCGTTCCGAAACCAGTTCGAATGCTGGACTGAAGATCAGACAAGATATGATTCTCCTCAGCCCAATGCTCAAGTCGAACCAATAGAATTCTGCCTGCATTTTTTTGCAGTAGAATCTACAAGCAAGATGGGGCGGTAGTACCTTGTTTTGCCTTTTTCACCCTTCTTAAAATTGGTACAATTACAGAACGGGACCTAACCTCAGAAGAACCACAGATTGCTACATGTTTAAGAACATTGGTGAAGAGCTTTCCTCATAGTGACAAATTGTCCTTAAACAAATCAACTGGTACCCTATTTTAGTCTAGTGACTTTCCAATTGTACATCTGTTTATTGCTGCAACCACCTTACAAAGCTCGAAATTAAGGGCTACAACAGGAAGATTCTCAGCCCCACAGTTTGACTCAAGGTTTGGAAGAAAACATTAATACACCTTGGTAATATGCTCAATCCATTTGTCTTGGGGAATCGCTGTCAGGGGGCAGCGTGATGCACATTTTTGTTTTTTTTAAAAAGGGTTATTTATTATGGATGGCCTCAGAGTTTATAGATACTGTTTCAAGGGCAATCATGAGTTGTCGGTGGGCTAATGGTCAGTTTGAATCAAACTATCTTGTCCTTTATCCTTAGGAGAAGACACAGGAAACATAATGTCCCTACTTGCCCCCAGATAAAGAAATAAACACACCAATGACTCTCTGAGGCACAGTATTGCAATCCAAACATGACATAATAATATAAATACTATTTGAAACACAGTTTTAGCTAAAGTCGCAAGTTTTTAAATGTCGTTCCAGTTTATTGAAATCCCTGTACTTCTGCTCTCCAGAACAGAAAGAGCTGGAATAGCAGTAAAACAGTCACCCACGTTTGGCAAATCGTGAGAAAAATTATGATCACCAAAAATATTTTCATGCACTGTCCAATCTGAAATATAATCAATAAAGTCATCTTGAAGCAGGGAAAAATCAATAGTGCAGTCACACTGTCTACCAACAACTTCTGAGCCGCAGTTAGGGCACATATCTGATTGAAACAGCAGATTGTACTTTACTACTAACTAATTTGAAGCATCGCCATGAAAAGCATGAGAGGAGTCTGTCAGCACCTGCCCAGCAGACTAAACAGACGTCAACTAGTGGATGGTGAAAGTTTTTGCATAACCGAGTATTAAAGTTTCCTGCCCAGATTAAGGGAACATCACAGCCATTTTTCTCAATAAATCGATCAAGAGCCCTACTAGAGAGAAAACAATATAATTATTCGAAAAATCAAACATTTTATTTTAAAAATTGATCATCAAACATTGTTGTGGTTTACCCTCAAACCATAGTAGTAGGAACATTTGGATAATCAAGATGAAACCATGTTACCTTGCCCCCAAATGATAGTGATGCCAAAGTAAACAAGCTCCCTTTCTAACAGAAATGGAGGTGGTAGCTGAAGTAAAATAGGAGGTCAATTGATATGAACAGGGTGCAAATTCCAAGTCACCTGTAAACAATCAAACACACAAATAAGATGTGTTCAATCAAATTGATCAATCTTAGCGCTGAACCTGGCAATATTCTTTGATCGACTGAAGGAAAACCAAAGGTGGTGATGGACGGAGTTTTGAACATTGCAAGCACTCACCCCCCAGTCAACTGATCTGTGTTTAATCCATCATCATTCTTTAGCTCACTCCCCCACCCCAGTTCAGACATGGCCATATGGATTCCGGTCCAGGGAAGACATGGCCCAGCAGTTCGGTCTGGATTGTTCCCATGAGGCACAGGGTCAAGACTGATTTGCATATGGGTATGTCTGAACTGGGGTGGCGTGGTGAGCAAAATAACGATGGATTAAACCAAGATCTGTGACTGGGGTGAATGTTTGACAATGTTCAGTATCATATTTTTGTATTGCAATATTCTTTGATAACAGTTTTGTGCAGCCAGGAAGAGCTGGGTCTCCCTTTGTGGTCAGTATTATATTATCAATACAATCTTCAACTGGCAACTCTATAGTAGTTCCCAGAACAGGAAAAGGGGTTGGTTTAGCAATCATTTGGCTTTTACCAGGCTCTGCGCAAAGAGGGACTTCATGGAACACATTACTATTGGGTCAATCTATAACCTCTTGGTTAGCCAGAGGAGCAAATTTGTTAACAACTGCCACATTATAGTAACAAGATTTGGGATACCGTTTAGCATTAGTCACTCTGAGTGGCTGAATGGAAGCAGGATTATAGAAAACCCCCAGGGAAGCTGTCTTGATCAAAGTATTTGGGGCAAAGAAAGAGTGCAGCCACCTTAACAGGGAGCAAGCAGTGTTAACTCTCCAGATATTTATTACTATGCAGTACTAGCTTTTGGGCTATTCCTGATCCAAGGAATCCAGTGAGTCATTCCCTGGAATCCCAAGTCGCCGATTAATCCAGTGAACCAACTTGTTGATCAATTTTTGCGATTTTCATTTCCACTATGGCATAAAGAGGGCTCTCCCGTGAGAACAGGAACAAAGGGAGTAGCTTCTGGATGTAATTGTAAAGAAAATAGCTTTCTTCCAGAGGAATGGGAGTCGTCGATAGAGACTAGCTTATATGCTGTGTCAACGGGAAGGGCAAGGTCTAAAACCCTCTAGGGTTGCTGATTGAGGACAGTAGCAACGGTAGATCCGGCTGTTATTGAAGGGATAGGGCATAAGAATGTAGATGAAGGTAATTAATGTGGTTGGTACCCATATGACCAGAAAAAGGAGATTGTCTCTCAAAAGAGTGCAGAGAGTTATTGTAAACTACTTCTGTACAGGACGTCAAGCAGTACCAATCAGTTTGATGATTAATAACTAAGCATCTTAGATACTGTTCCAAGGATTGAGTATTTCAGTTTGATCAACCAGTTATGGATGGTAACTTGTGGACTTAGTACACACTTTCCCTATAGGTTATTGCCAAAAATGAGCTGTGAACTAAGTTCATCGATCTATGATGATTATTTCTGGAAGACCATGTAATAGACAACTATGCATCAAAAATATTTCTGCCAGTTCTGCAATACTGGGTGGCTTCTTCAATATGACAATGACCACTTTGTAAACTCATTTGGTGGTGGTAATTAAATTAAATGAAGTTCTTTGGGATCATACTCCATGGTTGTCTTGAAGTAGGAAATTGTTGCAGGGTCCCAACTGGAGGAGTTCTTGGAATATTTGCTTTACAACACATTAATCAATTCTTTATATGGTACATGACTGAAATCCTAGGATTAGACCACCAAAAGTTCTGACCAATGATTTAAATAATTTTTAGTTGTCTTGAAATTACCAACTACTGGAGAATCATGATACCATCTTAAAACTGTATTTTGCAGGAATCAACTGGGGAGGGATAAAGAATCTGAGTGGTACAACAGTCCGCGTTTCATTCTTTGTTTTTATGGCTTTTTACTGAAACCATTGCAAACTGGGTTTCCAAGTTAAGATTCCTTAACCAATTTCAATAAGTCTTTAAATGAAGAAGAGGAAGTTGCTAAATTTTGTATCTCTACTCTGCTTCTACTGAATGTAAGTCGACATATTGCTTAGAGAGAGAACCACCCTAATAGCAAATGAGAAAACATTGTTTTCTGCAATGAAAGGAAGTGATTCATTTGGTTAATTGTGGATGGGTGCTGAAGTGAACTTGATCTTTTGAATATGAAAGGATTGTGAATGTTCTTGTTCCTCTTTCCAACAGAATGTAACTCTTTTTCTGGTGATAGAGAAATACTTCTTCCACTCATTTGAATTTGAAATATAATTTAAAATCTTCTTAATGGTAAAGTCAGGTTTTAAAGTACTATTCTGAAAATGGCACTTTTAGATAGTTGTCATTTTCCTGCCTAAACCAACTGTGCTTTTTCACCAGGCTCTCCTGTGGTGTGTTGTATATTCCTTCTAGACATGTGGACAAAAGGGCTTGGGCGAGGGGCAGGGTGTGCCTCTCCTGAGCAGGAAGACTTGGGGGTTGTACCCTTCTCTTTCTAAGCTTCAAATAGTAGCCTAAGGTCTGTGCTAACCCAGTTACTGACTTCTAAGACTGCCTGCATTGTTACTGACAGATACAGCTGACACCTATGCCTGCCTACCTTTTGTTTCCCTAGATAGTTTGGGGCCAAACCCCGGGGTAAGAGAAAGAATTGAGCTGAAGCAGTTTAGGGGTAGCCAAATTGAGGGACCCACACACACAGGCTGGCACTGGGTATAAAAGTAGCACCCTTAGAACCTCTCATCAAAACACTCCCTGACCAGTGGAAGATTCAGAAGAAAGAGAAGCAAGACGACTGAACTTGCTTGCCTAAACCCAGAATCCACAGGAGTGGCTCCAATGGTCAATAAGCTGACCTGTTTGAGCTACATGGACACAACAAGTTTTCATTGGACTTCCTTGGAACCGTCCATCTGACCAACACCAACTGGAACAACCAGAGCCCTGCTGCTGACCTCGTCTGGAGTGAGTCCTGATCCCTAAGAGGTGCCCCACCAGGTTCTCGACTCTTTGTTGGCATCAGAGTCTGCTCCTCCTACTTCAAACCTGCAACAACTGAGCTACAGGTGAATACTTAGGAGTATGGGACTCCTTGTGACAGCGAACAGGCTCCTCATGTCAGCAATGATCGCTGTGTCTCCCGCCAATGCGAACAATAACCTGCTTCTTGCACTGACAAAGAAACCTTGTGGCCCTCGCAATTACAAAGCTCTAGCTGAGGCTCGTCGCATAGAATCTGACTCAGAGAAGGTAAACTCTTCACCAAGATGAACATTGTACTTGAACCCAACCTCTTCTCCATCGCGGTCAGCCTGTACTTGAAACTTTGGCCTGGTGTAGCGCATCCAAATACTAGCGAGTAGTGCTTTGTGCTTTTTGGAAGTATTTTCACCTAAAACTTTAAAAACTCATAACTCATAACTGCTGTCCTGCTTATTAGATTTTTGTAATTTTAGTGTTGTGGTATTTAGTAAAATAAAATAAATATTTCTAAATTAGTTTGGGATTTTTCTTGTGCTGTGTTTTCACTGTATTATTGTTTGAGTGCTGTTGAACCTAACTGGCTTTGTGCCAAGCTACCAGAGGGTTAAGAAAAAGTTTTTTTTACTGACTTTTGTTTTTTCACCCTGATAAGGATTGTGGTTATTACTAGAGTGGGGCTCTCCCCCTTCTCAACTAATACCCCAATTTCCTTGGGCACCTCAAAGACTTAAGCAATTTGACATATAGAGATTTCTTTTGTAGCCAGTGCAGGACTACACTTTGCCAGTATCCGTAGATGGCATTCAAATAAATCAAGATGTCATCCAAGTACACCACCATGAATGTATCTAGTAAGTCTCAGAAGATGTCGCTAATGCATTGTAGGAAGGCAGCGGGTTTGTTACAACAGCTAAAAGGCATCATTAAATATTCAAAGTGCAGAAGTGAATATTAATTGCCTTCTTCCATTCATCATCATCTCATAATCTAAGTTACTCTTTCCTTGTGGATTGAACTTTGCGAAGATCTTTACATGTTTTTCCCTGATCCAACCGTATAGATTTTAGAGCAAGGGGGTATACATTTCTGACTGTGATGGTGTTCAGTTTCTGTAATTGATGCATGGGTAGAATTCACCATTCGCTTTTACAATGAATAATATGGGTACCCTTCCTGGCATGTCAAATAGCAAAGTAATACCTTCTCTAGATTTCCGTTGAGTTACTGCAGCAGAATCCCAGCTTCTCTAATGGTGACAGGATAGGTTCTCTCATGTTGAATCAAATGATCAAAAATTAAGTACATTCTGTGCCATTCTCCCATGGCACTGAAGCGGAAATGAATTCACTCCTCTTTTATTAAATACATTTGTAAATTTCCAGTAAGAAGCTGGTATGCTGTTTTCTTCTCCCTGAGATTTTGCTTTGGGTGTAAGAATATTCTTCACTGTAGCACAAAATAAGGATTGTACCGTCTTGTGTATGAGTTACAGGAGACCATTGTCTTTGTCATATCTTGAAGCAAAGAGAATCTTGTGATCTTCCTTGTTAGTCTGAGGGTTGTAAAATTGCAGAATCTTGGAGAAGTGTGGCTCAATGGTTAGAGCGGCAGACCCTGATGCAGAGGTCTAGCCCGGGACCAGGGTTCAATTCTCCGCCGAGGCGGGTCTTGGGCTCAAAATTCCATGGACCTGATCATTCTCGCCTCGGTGCCTATTCCAATCATGGAGTCCCACTCTGCAACTCTGGGCAATAGCTTGCTTAATCTCCACAACGGCCCCCACAACGCTAAGGATGCCTGGCCTCCACCTTGGGGGTGCCCAGGAGTGGACACCTCACAGGGAAAGCCAGGATGGGTTCCACAGCGGTATTCGTACAAGCGCCTGTAGACCCTTGCGGGTGAGTAGTGCGCTATACAAGTATCAATTTAAAGATAATGAGGAAGAAGGTGCATCTATAAAGTCAACTTTTATCCTTCCAGCATCCCCCTTTTGAATGGCAATAATGGAGGAAGTATTTCTTGAATCACTGCCACAGAGGTGACTGCCATTTCATATTTTCCCTGTATTTATTTTTGCTCTAGCTTACTTGCATAGGAATCTGAGCTCCAGTTTAAAGTCTGTAAACTGTGATTTATCCTGAAGCTCCCAGTTCTACCAAAGCATGTATAATAATGGACTACCATTGGTTGTATGTGATTTCATAGAAAAACAATTCAATTGAATACCATTATTGAAAAACCATTTCATCTAAACACTTTAATGGAAAATTTCAGGATGAATGGCATTTACAATTTTAAAGAAACCAATTTATAGAAAGTCTTTTGTTTCCGAGATTTGCTTCTGCATAATTATTTTTTAGGTTTAAAGCTTTTTATTGTTTTAAGCAGAGTATAAACAACAACGACCCACCTACATCCTCAAGCTGGTGAGGATACTAAAAATAAAAGTAATTAGACAATATAAAAAGATAAATGCAAAGAGTGAGAGGAGAAAGGGGACAAATAGAGGGGGAACATATACTCGACAAGTTCAGCCAATACCCATACAGAAGCTAAATTGTAACAGAGGGAGGTTGGATAGTGAGTAACTAAAAGGAGGGTCATTCATATGAAGGGGTAGGTTGTGTGAGGCGAAGTAGACACAAATATACAGGGCATGTCAGTACCTTAAATTGATTTGCTAGAAATCGAATACTAGATCCCCATGTTTTATCAAACCATGGTAGGGTTTGTGTGACAGTCACATCAGCTTTTCCATTCCCAGGAGTTCCCATAATTTATGAAGCTGATCCAACTTCATTGGGACAGCATTTGTGCCCCAATGGTACAACACCAGCTGCTGGTGGCACCAAGCGTTAGTGTGATGGCTCGCCCACTTTGCGTTTTCAGGGGGTTGGTCAATGAATTTAGGAGTCCCAATAATAAATAACTGGGGAACTTCAGCAGTTCCTTGTCATGAATTTCATCAATATCACCTCAGATCTCTGTCCAAAAGTGTTGGATTTTAGGGCACTGCCAGAGTAGGTGTGTAACAGTGCTTATTTGCCCACACTGTCTCCACAAATGGGTTCCCCGCCCAAACCCCAACCCCCCGGTTTCCATGGAGCTATTCTAGCCAGAGAATAGTACCAATAGTGGCCTATTTAAAGGAACATTTCTTTGCATGCTGTACTGTGTGAACTCACACTCTCAATCTGTGTCCCACCTACGTTGTGTCCAGTGTCTTGGTGTATGATAAGGGAGTAAGGAGGAAAGCGTAACTATCCGAAATAATGCGTTTGTTCGATTGACGTGTATTTAGCCATTTTTCAAACCGTGTAAGAGATTAACTAGCATAGAGTTGAATGTGAGGTTGTAGGATCCAAAGTCGTAGAGCAAGTTAGTGCCAATAGGTGATAGAGGGAAGGTCATAATTAGAGTGAAGTTAGGGTAAGTCTGGGAGGCGGAGCTAGCTCGCGACCAAGAGGGCTGTTTAAGCCTGGGGCTCCGTTGTGTCGTTTAACAATCCTGAATAAATCCGACAGTATTAACGCTTCCTAGCACTCCTCATCGACGAACTGGCCACCGGTAGGTGAGCGGGCGCAAAGGAGCCGTTTTGGTCTGAAATCCGACCAGCACAGCAGAAGGTACCGCAAGGTGCTGCAGAGAGGCTGGCAGGCCGAAAATCCCCGGGCTGAAGTACAGGCAGAAGCAGGGCTACGTCACCTGATGTGCGGCAGACATCCGGGTCTCCTAAAGCGTGCTGCGGGAGGTTGAGGCGCTGTGGGAACCGAGCACTAAGACTAGCAAACTCGTAGGCTGGGGTGCACCGGGCGGCCAACAGCAGTGGGCAGTGACTCCACAACGCTGCACGCTCGAGGACCACGCAGACCAGGCTGGAGCAGTGCCCGGGAGGCGATCCAGCGCTGAGCAGAGGGCGCTGGAGCACTGAGAGTGTTCTGAGATCGCATCTAGCAGCACCCTGGGGGGTCTGGTGAACTCGGGTGAGTGTGGCTTAAGCAGTGGCGGCCAGTGGCAGAGGGAGATCGCCTCCAGAGCAGCAGAAGCGGAAATCAGGCTACACTGCAGAGAGGGCCAGTCCCTAGCTCAGATCACCCGTGTGTTGGTGATTGCGGCGAGGAAAGCGAGGTGGGAATTGAAGCGGAGAGCGTAGCCAGTGCCACAGGAAAAACCGGACAGAGGCCTTCCCACGTGCAGCCATACGATGCTGGGGTGTATGTCTGTCACCCAGGCACGCTCACAATTACTGCGGGGAATCGCGGCAGTAAGGGCAGGAGGCCTTCATCGAGGAGAGCGGTGTGGTGGAGGCTGGGGCTATCAACAATTCACCCTGAAGTGGCAGGAGCTTGGGTATTCACCAAATCTGAACACTGTTGAGCCCAGAGGAGAAAGGTGACCATTGAGGACAAGCAACGGTACTGAGCTGGATCGGGATCAGCCGCGCTAAGCCCTCTGGCAGGAGGGACACAACATACGGACAGACCACTATCACGGTACACAGGTGTGGCAGCGGAGGTGGCGCGTGCCTGTTTTCACCAGACTGCGCATAACCAATTCACGAACTGAGGTAACGGCAGGGAGAGAGTAAGGAGACAGAGACCCCCCACTACTGAAGAGGCTGTATCACCACCACAATGGGCAGGGGAGATAATACTCAATTTAAGCTATCCTTTGATCAGAAGCGATCAAAATCTCATGACGCCACCACAAGCGAGGACACAAGGATGCAACTCCCAGCGAGTGACGACCCAGACTCGGACATACGCAGCATGCTCAAGTCAATGGAAAAGTCCCTGCAGAGTGGCATCACATCACTCGGCACAAAAATGGACGCCCTCTCATATAGAATGGATAGAATGGCAGACCATAAACAACCAGAGGGAAAAGGAGGTACTTAAGAACAGGTCGTCCTCCAGGACGTCTATCAAAAAATGTAAACCCACCTTCCTGGGTTTTGAGACCTGTCTTGTGTTAGGGCTCTTCTAAAAAATAAAGAGTTGAGCCACAAAAAATTATAGAGAAAGAAAAAAATGTTTCTTTCTTGAGTCCCCTCATTCACCGGAGTTTCCTCACGGTGACATGCTTCATCATTGTGGCCTTCCCAGTTCTCTACGAAAAGGGGCATGCTGCGACTGGCGAATTACGTAGGAGCACTTAGTTGTGAAGGACTATGTGTAGTGCAAAAAAAGAAGTGAAGTGGAGTGGTGATTGAGAGTTAAGAATACCGTGCTAGTGGGCCTCAATAATTTATTCTGCTCCTAGGTTGGTATGTTTAAAAATGGGGTTTATACTGAATTCAAACCAGCTATGAAGGTAGGGTCAGTATATGGTCAACATGTTTCACGCCACCCCTGGCGTTTCTTCAGGACCATACAGGGTCCAGCCCTGTATTGCCACCCCTAAAAACCTGAAATCAAGGTTACGTGACTATTAAGTGATACAGAAATAATGCACTCGCGATCGCAGTTCAAAATATAAACATGCGTGGTACAGAATACATACGCTTATGCTTATTGACGTATGTTTTGCTCAATGGCGAACATTTGCAGGTGCCTAAATGCCCATCATGGTCTCAGATGGGGACGGTGTCGCTTCTATGGAAGCATTGTTCCTGGATAGCCACACCGTGAGTCATTACCTAGCTTCTTCCCCGTCGGACCGCCTTGACAAGCATGCGGAAAGACTAGATATGTCCGAAAGGCGACTAACAGACGTTGAAGAAGCGCATACTACTTTAGATGCGGACCACAAACAACTCGGAAAGGTGCTGCACGTTCTGCAGGACAAGGTGGAGGATTTGGAGGCATGTTCCCGTCGGTGTAACTTGAGAATTACCGGCCTGCCAGAGACCACTCCCACAGGGAATATGGAGCAGTTTGTGGAGAAGCTGTTGGTAACGCTATTGGGAGAGGGAGTCTTTTCTACAATGTTTGTGGTGGAGAGGGTGCATCGCTCCCTGGCCCCCAGGCCACCTACGGGCGCCCCTCCACAGCCGGTTATCGCAAAACTACTTAACTACCCCCACCAAGATGCAGTGCTCCGCATAGCCAGGGAGAAGAAAGTCTTGAGATACGAGGGCCCCAAATTGTCGTTATACCCAGGCTTCACCATTCGTGTTCAGGAAGCTTGCAGACATTTTGTCCAACTAAAAAGCAGCTTTGCGACCTAGGTATTGATTATGCCATGCTATACCCAGTGAAACTAAGAGAAAATAGACATGGGCGATCACACATCTTTACCGACCCCAAGGCATTGCAGCAGGCAATCAAAAGCTGGTCAAAAGAACAGCGTAAGAGCCCGGAGAGACGGCTACTGGACGAAGCTGCCGGAGGCACGCTGGACGAGCAGGACTAATACAGAGAGACTGTGGAACCAAGATGAGTAAGATGACGGGGAGAGAGGGTGGGGGAATGGGGTTCGGGGTTATGCCTGACCACCTACAGTGGATGCTGCGAGAATAGTAAGTCCGGAGAGTGCCATACGTCTACTATAGTAGGAACTGAGGAACAGTGTTAATTGGACTACGTCAGATGCAAAACTGGTCAGGTACAGCGGGTGGCGACTCTGTGGCGTAGGGACAGTCGAGCCTAGCACTAAACCTCGGGGTGGGATATAGACAGTGAGAACAGAGACACAAAACTTGCTGGTGGAGTATGTTTAATGGTAAATACTGTAAATTGTTACTGATGACGCACGTGAGTCTGGGCTAGGAAGAGAGAATGTTGTTGGCACAAGGAGCTCCCTCCGCCCACGAGTGCCTTGCACAACTGTTGCAATCTGGGAGGGAACGTGGGAGAGGGGAGTGAAGGGATGGGGGTGCATTCTGGGTTTACACGCGACCAAGTTGGGGGAAGTCTGCTGTGGGAGGAGGGTGGGGAAGAATGGGGGGAAGCTTTTGAATGAGGGACGTTGGGGCGGTTGGTTTATGCCTAAGGTACACTACACACGAGCACACAGCGAGCCAGATTACATGATGAGAGTGGACGCCAGTGATGACGACACATAATGGAACCAACACCTGTGGCCCGTTAGACTCTATGCAGGCAGTGTCATGAAATATAAGGGGGCTTAATGATCATCATAAGCATCGGAAAGTGCTTAGCTACTTAAATAGACAAAACGTGGCTATCGCCCTGCTACAGGAAACACAGCTACCACGTTTGAGCCCTATTCTGTGCAGTAAGGGACTGCTTGGAGACATTAACTCAGCGGTGTTCACTTCGCAGGCTAGGGGAGTACTGACCTGGATTAACCCCAGAGCACCCTTTAAAATCACGCAGCTGCACTCAGATGTAGAGGGTCGTTACGTAATATCTAATTGTCAAGGTCGAGGCTTAGACTTAATCATAGTTAATGTGTATGGCCCCAACTATGACAGTCCTGAGTTTTTCATGACCTTAGCTAATGTAACCAAAACTTATCGGAGCGCACAGTTTCTGTGGGGAGGTGACTTAAATATGGAGCGTAACCCAGATCTAGACAGATCGGCTGGCCCTTCTAGAAAACTGGTGGCAGCGGCGAGAATGTTGGACAGCATAATGATCCATATGGACCTCTGCGATGTGTGGCGAATGCACAACAGTGACAAGGGTGGCTTCACACATTACTCAGCCTACCACAATATACACTCATATAGATTATTGGGTGGCCTCCTCTTCATTAATCGATCTGTCATTGCGTAATACTGCCACGCACACTCTCTGACCACTCCCCTCTGTTGTTGGTCCTGGCCACGCCAAAGAAGACCTTGCCACCGTTCACGTCGCGATTTCCCCCTTACTCCCTACTAGACCCGCTATTCAAGGAGGAACTAGCAGAGGCCATAGAAACGTTTTTTGCTACAAATGTTGGCTCAGTAGACAGCTTCCAGACAATATGGGAAGCATTTAAAGTATACATAAGAGGCATCGCGATGTCTAAACACTCGGGTCTGCTTAGGGCCATACAGAAGAGATTAACAGCCCTAGAACAAAAGCTGAAAGACCTGGAGCAATAACAGGTTGCCGGGGGGGTGCAAAACTAGAAAGAGATCAAAACACTGATAGATGAATACCATGACGCTGCAGACAGCGAAGTGAAACATATGGGCAAGTACGGAACGGCCCGCTCCTATGGAGAGGGAAAAAGGCCGGGTTCGGTGTTGGCCCGGATGATGAAGGCGAGGCGTGGTAAGACACAGATCTCGGAGATTAGATCAGCAGAAGGGGCATTATTAACGGAGGAAGCGGAAATTGCAGAACGCTTTAAACAATTTTATTTAGACTTCTACACTTCACGTTCGGATGGGGTGGACGAGCAAATTATGGATTACCTGGAGCACATTAGATTACCATTTCTCTCAGACACACACAGAGAGTTCATAATGCAATGAAATTTCGCAAGCCCTGGCGAAATGAGAACTAGCAGTGCCCCGGGGACGGCTGGCCTAACGGTCACCTTCTATAAAGCCTTTTTAGACTTACTGCTCTCACATCTAGCTACTCTATTTGATCATATGGGTGTCACGCGCACCATGCCACAGACGATGAGGGGAGCTCTTTTGGTCGCCATCCCCAAACCGGAGAAACCTCCTGAAGAGTGCGGCTCATACCGCCTCCTCTCACTGCTCAAAGTGGATACCAAGATATTCGCTAAAATATTAGCTAACAGACTTGCCCTCCTGTCTAATATTTTGGTCGCTCCAGAGCAGGCTGGATTCATACCGTGTTCTGTACCATGCAGCATGTGAAACAGGAAAAGTAAGGCGATAGTAGTTTTCTGGATATGGAAAAAGCCTTTGACTCGGTGGAGTGGGCATTTATGCGGCAGGTGATGACGAGAATGTGACTGGGGGCGGTTTTCTTACAGCTGATATATTATATTATAGGCCCACGTCGCGTATTCGCTTGGGCGACTTGATTACCGACCCATTTCTCATCTCTAGGGGTCCAGGCAGGGCTGCCCCCCTGTCGTTACTGCTATATGCCCTGGTGACAAAACCGTTGGCATGTGCACTATGGGAGTACCATGGAAACGAGGGAATTGGATTTCCGACATACAGGATAGTGGTGTCGACCTACGCGGATGATATGCTGCTGTATGTACGGGACCCCGAAAATAACTTGTCCTCAGTCATCAGGGAGGTCGTACATTTCCGAGTGGTGTCAGGGCTGAAAGTCAACTGGGCGAAGTCGATAGTGTTCCCTCTCACCGCAGCCACGGTGGAATTTGATATGGAGTACCCATTACAATGGTCAACTGACTCAATTAGATATTTAGGTATTAAGCTGCATACTGATTCAAAGATAGTATTTAGGGAAAATTACGGCACGGCCATAGATAAACTTGAGGATGATGTAGAGTTGTGGTCCCGCATCCCTTTATCATTAATTGGAAGAATCTCGATTATGAAGATGGTGGTTCTGCCTAGGCTGCTGTTTCTATTCATGAACATCCCCATAGTCTTGCCATGTTCCTTTTTCCACAGACTTCACTAGTCCATGATAAAACTGGCAGGGGCTGGTAATCAAGAGAGGGTACAGTGGAATGTCCTTACACTGCTATATCATATGGGAGGACTAGGGGCCCCGGATTTTTAATTATATTATAGGGCAGCGCACGAAGCTTAAGTACATACCTGGATACACGGTGAGGCGAATATTCCGTTTCTACGTATCGATAGACTGTCTGCTGAACCGATCACACTTCCGGCCACGATATTTGAGCCTATAGACCGTAGAACTGGCATTTTAGACTCCATAAACTCGACCCGACACGCCTGGCATAGTATATTGCAGCAGCAAGCCGTAGCATTACTATATTCCCTGATATGCCACTTGAATGGACACTATGGCTGGGGCCATGCAGAGACAAGCGTGTGATACAAGCACTTCGCACACTGACAATAGAAGTGACCGGGGACCTCTTTCAGGATGGAGTGGTTAAGAGCTGGGAATAAGTTGAGGGAGCAGCAGGCGCAAGCACTCTGTTGAGCAGATTTCAGTACTACAGGGTGCGTAGGACTTTGCGCGAACTGTTGGGAGATGACTTAGCAGATTCCCCAAAAGTGCGGGAGCTGTCCCATGTAAGTAGGACTGAATCCCCCCGCAAGTTCATAACCGCCATATGCAAATTAGCCATAGCACACAGGGAAAACAGATACACTGCGGCTAGGCTCGCTTGGCAAAGGAACCTACAGACAACGATTGATGACTCTATGTGGGCCAACTGCTGAATGAACACTAGAAAGATCTCGCTTCACGGCAGGCACAGGCTCATACACTTTAAGTACATTAATAGCTCCTATTACACCCCAGAGAGGCTATGCAGGTACGGCCTTCGAGAAGAGGCGACTTGCGAGAGATGTCAAACACCGACAGTGGATTTTCTGCATTTAGCTTGACAATGCCCGGAAATATATGCTTATTGGGTGGATATATTTAGAGAGCTGGGCGGAGTGGTGGAGACAGAACTCGCGCCCGACCCAGCGGTGGCGCTACTGGGGTACTCCAAGAAATTACGTAAGGCAATACGCAGGATTGGAGATGTAGAGCTTCTCATGGCCAAGCGAAGGGTGGTGATGTGTTGAATGAGAGGTCCAGTCCCGACACTTCAACAATGGTCACACGATATGCTGTACTGCTGTACGCAGTCAGAGAATTACAGCGAACTGCTCAAGCCTAGGAGTCGACCTAAGAATTTTTGGGGACTATATACTGCATATAAGCTTAACAGTGCCAGGGAGTTGGAGAGAGGGGAGGAGGGGGCATCCAAGGAGGTGGAGATACGTTCTACTGATACTACGAGCAGAGAAAGAGGTACATGCTAGAAGGCTACTTTTAGCGTGCCATAGGGAGAAGCTACAGCTTGTGATATTATAAAGGGACAAGTGGAGGGGGGTGACCGGGTGGGAGTAGGGTACTGAGGGAACTCAGGGAGTTTAGGGGTGGGTACGCTGCAATGCCCCCGAGCACTGAAATTGGTGATGTTCTATTGGATTGCAGAAAGCAAGAAACATACAAATATGATTGGCCTCCGGGAACTCCAAGCCGAGCATTAGAATGAATAATCACTGGGTTCTAAACATAAACCGCCCCCTGCCCGCATCGGGTTGTTGGCATAGAGGCTGTGTAAGACACCCACAGAGTGTGCTTTGCAGGCCTGAAGGCCATGTACATGTGTTGTAGTACCATGGTATGTTGTTGTGTATTAATGTAATAAAATTTTAGGAGTAAAAAAAATAAAAATAAAGTTAAGGGAAGTCCATCATTCCATCACCATAAAAAAACTCCCACTCTCTTACAGTTCGCTTCCTGCCACCTAATGTGGGTATCCCCCTTCACCACTAGAGAGAAGTTTGGATTTCCTATGAATGGAGTTAGGGGCGAAATGTGCGAGGAAAGAAGTTGTGCCTCTGGTGCTCTGTCCCTCATTCCCATTGTTGCCCTGGTGACAGGTGAAATATAAACCCCTGGCGGACTATGTCTCTTGGGGATCCAAGGCGCTTTCTAAATGTGAATCCCTGGTTGACGAAGCACCAGTGGTTCTCAGAGCAAACCCTGTACCACTCTACCATGCATCTAAGCTGTGCAACCTTGTAGTACCGCTCCAAATGTGGTATGCCCAGCCCCCATGGGCTTAGCTCAAATATGCCTTTTTTCAAGCCATGCATGATTTCTCCCCTCCCAAATAAAATCATGTTTGAGGTTTTGCAGTTTACCTAAGATCTGTGCAGGGTGTTTAACAGCAGTGTTTGCATGAGATAGAGAATTCTAGGTAGCAAGTTCATCTTCACTGCAGTTAGTCTGCCCAGCCATGATAACATATATCTCTTCTAAGAGGAAAGTTCTGATCAGGTGTTAAGGAAAAGGGTAGACTAATTTTCCAGGGTGGTGCATTCAGTTGTGGGGTATATTTAAAGCCCCAGGTTTTAAACCCCCAGATTCTCAAGGTGAGCATGGTCCTATTTGGGGACAGTTAAATTAAGAGCCTGGGTTTTCTATAGGTTAATTTTGAAACCAGATACATGCCAAAATTCCTCCATGTTGCATAGGAGAGGAGGTAGAGAGTTGAACAGTTGTGTTATTGTTAACCCCGGATGGAGCTGGCGTAGTGCCACTACGCGGAGGTCCACGGAGTTGGTAAAAAACTCTGCTCCACCACCCGCCTCCACCCCCTAATAAAAAATATTTAGAAATTAATTGAAAAGAAATAAGACACACTTACCTGTACTGCGGCTTCCCCGGGCTGCCGTCTTCCTCACTGTTTCTCTCCTGCGTCAGACATACATCTTGCGAGAACTGCGCATGTGCATTTTGCTGCGAGAACTATGAATGTGCAGTTCTCACAAGATGTACGTCAGACGCAGGAAAGAGACAGCGAGAAGGAGGAGGGCAGGCCGAGAATGCTGCAGTTCAGGTAAGTGTGTTTTATTTCTTTTTAAATATTTTTTATTAGGAGGGGGTGGAGGCGGGGAGCCTATTCAGTGGGGGGGGGGGTAGCTGGCAAACTCTGCTCCACTGCGGAGTCGTAGTTTAGCCCTATACTCCGCGTTCTCAGCGGAGCGTGGAGTAGGCAAATCTCCACACACTTCACAGAGCGGAGTTCTCTGTCCGGCCTTAGTTATTGTAAGCATGACATCGTCAGCATAGAGTGTCACTTTATGTTCCCTGTTTCCCATGGGAATGCCTGCTATAGAAAGGTGCTGGCAAATTCTTTTAGCAACAGGCTCCATATAAAGAGCAAAGAGGACAGGAGACATCTCTGATGGGTGCCCCGTGTCACCCGAAATGGTTGGGACAATATTCCATTGACTCTGGCCTCAGGAGCTGCATAGTTGCAGCCTATCCACCGCTAAAATCTCTCCCCCAGCCCAAATCTAACAAGTACTAATTGGAGGTAGAGCCAGTGGACACAATCAAAAGCCTTCTCGGCATCAGCTGATAAAAGAAGGGTAGGTACGTAGGTTTGTTGCGTTTTGTCAAGGAGATGGCATAGGAGTTTGGTGCTGTCACTGTAGCTTCTCTCCGGGATGGACCCAGTTGGACCAGGGTCGACTATGTCTTGCATGTATGGTGCTAGGCAGGATGCGAGTACGCATTTAGAAGTGAGATGGGGAGATACGAGGCACAATGTGCTGCATCTTTGCCAAACTTGAGAAGGACCACAACCTCCACCATCTGCATGGAAGCTGTGAGTGCTACAGTGTCGCTGAAAAAGTTATATAGGCACTCTAAAAGTGGGGCGAGAATGGCTGCGAAAGCCTTATAGAAGTCGGCGGTGTAGCCATCTTCACCAGGAGCTTTACCTGAGGGCAACCTTCGAATGGCCATAACAACCTCTTCTGAGCGAATGTCCTCTTATTTAGAAACATCACTTTCAGGGAGTTAAGTTACTGGAACATGTGCTATATATGCTGTCACTGCGTCTTCATTGAGTACCTCTGCAGCATATAAGATTGCATGAGATAGGTCAGAACCTTCCACGTTCTGGTCATCATGATACACTCGGACCACCAGTGATCCCCAATCTCAGAAACCCACTGTTGGATGATTTGGGCCTGGAGCGCTGTGCAAGGAGCCCAACCTGGTTTACTGTTCCCCACGTAATGTCTCTGTCAAGTGCGTAAAAGCACGTATTCTGCTTTGTCAATATATAACGTTCTAAGTTGCTTACAGGATGTCTACCTGTAGTACCTCTGCAGCGTCTTGCTTTGAGAGAGCGGTGCATAAATGAGCCCATTTCAATTCCTTAATTTCCCCTTCTAGTGGCATGGGCTTGCCCCTCCTATCTTTATTAAGCCTTGACGATATGGCCATGAAGTGACCTCTCACAGCTGCCTTTAAGGTGTCCCACACAGTGCAATGGGCATATCTTTTGTGTCATTGGTATCTAAAAAGGCTCGGATTACCTCTGCAATTTCAGAAATATTAGCTTCATACATGAACAACGTGTGATTTAGGTGCCAGTTGCACTGGTCTGCTGTCCCCTCGGGCAGCCGCAGAGTTAGGGTGATAGGCAAATGATCGGAGAGAGCCGCTACCCCAATGTCAACCAACATAGTGGCCAAAGTGAATTGAGTGGAAGTCAGGCAGAGGTCTAGCCGAGCATATGTCTGATGTGCAGCGGATTAGAAAGGGTAAGCCATCCTGGCTGGATAGCGTTGTTGCCAAACATCCACTAACCCCACATCTGATAGTCACTTCTGAGTTGTTTCTGAAAGGGTTCCTGATTGCCCCAGTCTCTGTGTTGACCTGTCTAATAGTGCTTCACCCACCACGTTAAAATCACCCCCTATCAGTACGTTTTCATCTTTAGAGGTTACCATCCTTTCTAGTGCATTTTTTAGAAAAATGTCTTGATGGTTATGCGGTGCATAAACTGAGGCTATTGTGAAGGTATAACACCTCACCTCCAATTGAAGGGAGAGTAGCTTCTCAGGCAACTCCGAGTGTGTTTTAACTACCTTCCCAAAAAAGTGTGAGGCTGTCAATATGGACCTATTCCAGGGACCCTGAAGAGAAAAAACTGGTGATAAAACCAACGGGACCGTAGACGTTTCCAATCGGAGCGGAGTAGATGTGTTTCTTGTAACAAGCAAATATCACATTCAGACTCCCTGAGAAAGGGAGGAGTGCTAGCCACTTCGCCGGAGCATTGAGGCCCTGCACATTAAAGCTAAGTATTTTAGTCATGAATTAGCTGGAATTGGCATAGAAGAGTGTATGGACAGTGGATGAAGTGGTATACAGACCCCCAACATCAATGGACAGAGAAAGGTGGGTATAGTGCTTTAGCCAAAAAGAAAAGCTTGTCGAGTATAAAGAAAAAGAGCCGTTCAATGCCAAAACGTGACATATTCCCAACTGGGAGAACCACAACCCATTAACAGAATAATCTGAAGCCCAGCTAAATATGAGTCAAACAGATGTCTTGGCAATGGCTGTTGAGACATCCCATCAGCAAACACATGAGTGTACTCCATGTAGATAAGACCATTAACTAAAAAGCCACAGGTACTGACCATCGTGTGATATGTACCAGGACAGCTCCAGTTAGGGGAAACGTTAAATGTGACAGGATGTAAGCGATGCCCAGGACCCCAAAGGAGCCGAGAAGTGCTGATATCAATGGCATGAGTGGGTGGATAAGTGTAAGTAAAGAGGGGATATAAAACAATAGGAAAAACAGCGATACAATAAAGTTCCCACTCTCTGGGGACAATGTCACCATTCAGCGAGGGTCCATCTGCCAGGCAACCAGTCATCTCAACACCACAACGTGGATGGGTGTGGCAGCCTCACTGTGTGAAGGTCCATTGCCTAATGAACACCATGTAGTCACAGCCAGGTCAGGCACCGGGTTTCGCTACTGATTGGAATCGGTCATCGGCCGAGATCAACTATTCTCTGCCCAGAGAATCAATATTTTTGTTTCCTGATGCACTATCTCATTGCTGAAGTTGCCTCCCACTCTTTGTAACTCTTAGATGCCGATGGCTTCGCTTGTGATTCTTTCACAGTATGATGTCAGCGTTTCAACCTGGTGCTTGAGCGTGATGGGGACCGAGCCTGCAACTGGTGAATCTCATCATGTGAAGGAAGCTCAGTGCGGAGAATAGAGCATGCTTCTTCCAATGTGTGAATGGCATGTGTTTCTTGGTTCCAGATTAATATTAGATGGATAGGGTGGCCCCACATGTAGCAAATTCCTTTATCACGTAGGAAGGATTTTGCCAGTTTCAGTGCCTTGCGTCGCTGGAGGGTAAGTGGTGAAAGATCCTGGAAAAATCTAACTTTTTCACCTTCAAAGTCGACATGATCAAGTATTTCTGTCTATATGAATGGAGAACTGTAAGGATGTCCTGCGACAGTCCCAGAGTCTTTGCAGGGCAACCCTCTCTGTGAGTGTGCTCAAGCAGAATGTTCTTGTCTCCCAAGTCTGGCACCACTTGTTTAAAGAGCATCATAACATACTCCACTAGCTTTCACTGCATCTGCTTGTAGTGGCACCCCGAATTTGGATACTGGATCAACGATATCTGTTTTCCAAGTCTTCAAGGCGGTAATACAATTCCTCAATCTTGTCTCTCAATTCCAAAAGTTCTCTGTTCTGGTCATGGAGTTCTTAATCCCACCAGTTGCCAGAGCGTTCCTGGTATCCACTCAGTCCCCCATCTTGCTCAGGTCTGCCTTGATATCTTTGATATCCACTGTGACAACATTTCTGAGTGCTGGAATGTTGTTGCGTTGTCTGCCAAAGAGTTGCTAGAGGACTGTGCCACTCATTCCTCCAACGAATGGGAGTCTACCTCAGGGCCTGCTTTGTAGCTGGAGATCGCTGCCGGAGTGTCAGGTGTGGTGTTCGCTTTCTTATTGGAAGGTTTATTTATCATGTCCTTGTTGGAGGCAACCGTCTTTGAAGGAGTAGCGGGCATCTTGGGCAGAAGGAGTGTGCACCAAAATCCATGCTTAGGCACCCAGGGGCCGAGTCATTCCACAGTCCAGAAGAGGCCCAGCCACGCCACTCCACCCAAGTGTCCGTAGTCCCTAAGCTGATAGGAGCACCTAGAGCAGCGAGGAATTGCTGGCCCACACCAAAGCTCCACTATGTCTGAGTCAGACTGCTCCGCAACATGGGTTGTGGCCTCCGCGCTGGCCCTGGCCGCCAAAGCTCAGACCCGAACAATAGGGTCCCCCACAGAGCAAGTGCTCCACTGCCTGATATGTGTTCCTTATTGCCAAGCGAGACTACAGCCCACACCCCATCAAAGTACCCAATTCGGAAGTGCCTGGTCCACAGATTTTCATATATCCCCCTGTGCTGTGTAGGGACAAAGGGGGACTTCCACTCAAGGGTATACTGGGTTAATAAAGTTCTGCTTCGGGAGGGAGGGTAACTATGCCGCTCAGGGTGAAGAGCAGGGAATCAATAGTACCTTCCTTTGCGCTGACCGGGTCGCTCCACAAAGACTCAGCCAGATGTGACGTCTCAGTACCCCCGACTGCTCAGCAGGAGATGCAATTCCTCCAGCAGCCGCCGTAGCATCGCAGTTCCTCATGGGGCCGCTGATCATACCGATGGTGCTCACGCCGGCCAGAGACTCCCAAGGCTTTGCTAGGTGAGAGATTGGACTGCTCCCCTTATTCCTCGAAGTCAGGTCCTGGAAGCCACGCCTGGCCTGCGCTTGTCAGCGACTGCCATCTGAGGCTACACCTCTAGATAGCCGATCTGGCCGCCTCCGGACCCTCTGCGACCTGCTGCAAAAAAAAAAAACCACAAGTAGCGTCTAGTGGTTGTCACATCTACAGCCACACATTGGCCATAATTCAGTCCTGATGCTAGCCTGGAACAACCCTCGAGGGGCCACACAAGGCAGAGCTCCACCAAAGAGCAACTACTCTGCCACCATCTTGGCCACTCCTCATAATTATTTTTTACGGTATAAATAAATTGGTAGCAGGTCTTACTTTCAGAAACATTTTTGTCCGAGGTATTTATTTCAATCGTTACATCAAGGGAAAATATTCAGGAAAACAGTTACACACAAGGGGTTGAAGCAATACACTACCGCACCTGCCATTGCAGTGGGAACAATTTGTATAATACAAGGGGGTCGATTCCGATCCTGGAAAAAAAACGCCCGTACGATTCGTATCCGGAGCCCTCTCCGTACGACTAATACACAAGCCGTACGACCCGACGAGTACGATCCGGACCGGGGTATCAGGACGCGATTTGTACAGTCCACGTCAGGTAAGTGCGATTCGTACGGAAAAGCACACATTCACATACACACCGTATGGTGCGTACACCCCATGATGGCAGGGGTACGCACTGTACCCATGCGATTATGGGGGGTACGCACCGTACACCCAGTGAACATGGGGTACGGTGCGTACACCCCATGATCGCGGGGTACGGTGCGTACCCCCCATGATCGCATGGGTACGATGTGTACCCCTGCGATCATGGGGGGAACGCAGCGTACCCGGGGTGGGCCGTTGCGTACCTGTTTCGGCGCGAACTCTGCTTTTACGGCTGTTTTCAGCTCCTGTAGAAAAAAGGGTCGTACGGTGCGTACCCGACACGTTTTGTACTTGCTGGGTCGTAAAAACCAGCCGCGAACCGTACAGATGTCGCATACAGCGGGTTCTGAGGGAGAATCGTTTGGAGGTTAGAGCCGTACGGTCTCTGTACGATTCGTACGGAGTCCAGCTCCTGGTACGAATCGTACTTCGTCGTACGTACGGGGGACGTTGCAGGGTACGATTCGTCCGGGAAAAACGCTCCAAACGGCTATTCAGAGCGGTATATACCGAATCGGAATCGACCCCTTGGTGTGGTGCACAGAACCAGAAGTTCAACCCCTTTCAACTTCTAGTGGAGAAAACTCCAACATTTGAATCAATCTTTATCGGTTCAGCACCCCAGATTAATCAAAACATACCACTTGCATTAAATAAGAGGTCAGCAGAATTCTCACAATAATCATCACACACAATACATATTCTTTACAATACTCAATATCCTTTAAACGTATTATGGTGAAAATTCTTAATTTTGATAATCGCCTTAAAACCCTAACCAACACATTTTGTCATCACAAACATCTTCAGGGCTCTATTTTAATTCCTTCTTGGTTAGACATACTATTCTGCTGCATCTGTAGTATGTCCTTTACTCTAAAACCATACCATGGGACGTTACCTGTATTAGGAGCACATGAACTCTGATATTACCAGCAGTCCCTCAACTTAACCCCTTAAGTTATGACCTTGAACAAGGATCACTGAGTCTTATTTCTCAGAGGTCTCTACCAGCCGGTTTTATAAACAAAATATGAGCATACTACAGAAGCAGCAATATAGTACGGCTAGTCAAGAAGGACATTATTTAGAATTCACATATTTTACATTGCAAAACATTTACTTTGGATGTTTTTTATTTTGCTGTCTGTCACGCAGGGCCCGTAGACGGCAAGGTTACAGAAGAAGAAACAGACATGTTTGTTACCTCCTTATATCTCTCCATTCCCCTTCTTACAGCCCACGACTTTCCCCAAAGACCCTGAAGTCGACCATGACCTCAAAACAACCCAGAACAATAACAGCTTCTTAAATAACGATGAAAGGGGGCATGAGACCACCGCTGGAAGATACTGAGAAGGACAAGGGCCCTTTAACAAAATCAGCGCGCGTCCCCGCGAACGCCAGAAGAGACTTAAGCCCCGGATACCAAGAGGGAGAGAGAACCGAAGCCAAGCACACCTCTGGAGAAGAACCGACAGCCAGGGCTCGAGTCGGGGTACCACACGGGTGGATGGTGTCCCCCACTTATTTTACCAGGAGCTCAATTACTGGAGCCAATGGAGCCACACATTTACTCTTTGGCCTCTCTGGGGCGAGATCGGTGCTCTTTCAGAATGCTGCTCACGCGCTGGCTTCTCTGATGCAATCACATTTAAGGGGTGAGCGGGGGTAGGCAATGAGTCTGATGGTGCAAGCCACCTTTTGTGACATCAATGCCTGTAGTGACGTCAGCTTCCCCCCACTTCCTTTTTTAGGACTTGTGCCCTTCGACGGCTGTTTACTTGAGCAAGAATGCAGAAAGAGAAAGAGTTGCAGAGGATCGAGAGGAAGTGGCTCTTGCGGGTGCGTAGCTATTCACGAAGTATATTTTTAAATAAAAGGAGAGAAGCCAGACACTGGAAAGTCTGGGGTGTGGATATACGTGAGAGGGGAAGAGGGGTGAAACAATCACTATGACATCACAAGAGAAAGGGAATTGAAGAAATTCACGAATGGTGTTTTTTGTGGGTGAAACTGAAGTGCGTTTCCTCTTCACTCCCTACCTTAAATACATTAAGTAAATATTGGGAAGGATAAAGCACTCACCTGAGCCGCATTTCCTTCTCAGAGGGGCGTCGGCGGTGACAGGACCCATAAAAGCTGGTCCGAAGAACTAAGAGAAAGAAGAAAAAATAAAGTTTTCTTCTACAAAAGACGGTGACTAAATAAGGCAGAATAAAAGAGACTAAATAAAAAGGAAGAATTTGATCTATACTATTTTTTTTTATACTTTTGGGTATAAACTGCAGTGTGACACTGACCCTCACCACCACTATCAATCTCTGGCCGCTTAAAATACCTCCTCACGTATAAACTACACCCATATCTGTCCCCTAAAATTATCCCTGAACCCTAAAAGCCCTTTCTAACCATAAACTGTACATATCCCTGAACCCTAATAACTGCTCACCACACCTAAACCCCACCCATCCTTGACCCGTAAATGCCACCCATTCCAGAATCCTAAAAACCCTTTTCTATGCCTAAACCCAACCCATCCCTGATCCTGTAAAACCCCACACTACCCTCTAAAAACTCTTTCTACATATTCACTACACTTATCTCTGAACTCTTAAAACTAGAGGAGGGCGGAACTTGCAGAGTTATACTCAGTGGAATTCTGCTGAGTTTTATAAAAATTCTGCATGATTCCACCCACCCATTTGCTCACTTCTGTATAAACATAATATTCAGCATCTGCGTCAGTGATTTATGTTATAGGCACCCTATGGGTACCTTGACTTGTGCTCATCCAAGAAAAAAAGACTTGGCGTGTTGGAGCGGATGCTGGATGTTCCCAACATTCCTTCACGTCAGCAGCTAGCACATGGCAGCATGCCTTTTACAGCTACCTGCTACCCCTGAGCCCAGCGCTCTACACAGGAGAGAATAAGATTTTCAAGAAATACAAATAGCCTGCTATAACGAAGCTACCCAATTGTATATTTTTTATTAAATGTTTTGCAGCAAGACATTCAATAGCATAAATCAAGACTGATTGATGTACATGCTGAACAGTACAGCAAGCCCAGTCACTAGTATTGCAAAACATTATAGGGTCAAAGCAATAATCCTTAATAGGAACACCATCTCTCCCATATTGGGCCGTGCTTCTGAGGACAGCCATGGGCCTGAAAATCGGCTTTTCCTGGAGAGCACGCCAGTCCAGCCCCATGTGCCAACGTTTTAGTCAGTGATTTTTGCTGTTTCCAGGCAAGAGTCACCATCCCTCTTCACGACCAAATAGGTCACCCCAGAAAGAGGCGCTCAGCTCTAGGGCCCCAATCTCCTCCATCAACCTCAATAGTGCAACACGGGGGAGTAAACTCCAAGGTGTGACTTACTTAGCGAGTGAGTCCAACAAATGTAAAGGAAGTTCAGGCGGGGAGGGTGTTCCCCTGTGTGAGAAAGTGGCTCTATATATACTGGACCAGAGTAAGGTACAGTGTGTATAGAGTCCACAAACCCCAGAGGTATAACAGAGGTTAAAGCCAGGTGTGACCTTACTCTCTAAAGTGGTAGCTTTGTCGAGCAGTAAGGCAGTACCAGAGGACAGTGTAAAGCATTTGCTGTACACCCTCAGTCAGCAAAAGTTTTCACACACTCAAAGACTGAACTCCAGGCCAATTGTTTTTATATCAAAAGATATAGTTGTTTTATTTCTAGAACCAACAGGCATCAAAAATATACTGCTCTCAATATGAGAGGTCTCAGATGAGTACTTTGCAGAAAGGAAATAAACTTTGTAAAGACAATAGGTACAGGGGTTGCAGTAGGCAACACAGTTCTACACACAATTTAGCATTGAGCTCAATGGATTCCCTTATATAAACACAGGTGATTACTTTGTAGATTACTTTGGTAATTCCAGGACTGGCTCCTAGGTTTAGTCCTGGGGTCTAAGCTGGAAACAGTTTAGCAAAAACGTTTTAGATATTGTGGTGATTTTTCAGGAATAAAAAGCTATTTTAAAAGTTCACACTTTTCAACAGAAATCTGGCAATGTTATCCAAGAGGGAGAAAATTCAGGTTGCAGGTGAAGTACGATCTTGTTACTTTTGTAATCCAGTACTGGTCTCCTGGGGCCAGCACTGGGGTCTCGACTCAAAACAGGTAAGTAATTACATTTCAGTATTTCATATGATTTTTAAAGAATATTTCTAGTTTTCAAAAGTAGACGCAGGAGAAATTTAATTGAAAAGCAGACAATGGATTCCTATGGAGAAAATACAAGTTACTAGTAAACCCATAAGGGATTACTTTTGCGTTTCAGCACTGGGCTACAAGGTACAGTACTGGCTCCTCTCCTGATCACAGGTGAGTATTTCGGAATTTGGATGAATTTATATGAATATTTCAAGTTTTCAAAATTAGACACTTAGAAGAATTTTCGAGTCAAACCAGTCAATGTTATTCAATGGCAGGTAAGTGAGTTACCCGTTTCCTGGTGAGTACTCGACTGGTGAAGTTGTGGTTCTGGGCATAGACTCAGGGGTCCCCCAGGGTCAGGTAGGTACAGTTGGTTCACCCTCAGCGGCGCTGGGGCGGCCGGGTGCAGAGGTAGTTAGGCCCAATATTATGCAATGGGGGACGGGGGCCTCCGATTGGTGGCTGCTGGCTTGCAGGCCACGTGGCTGTGGGAGCTGGGCTGCTGGTCACTTGCTCAGGGCAAAGGGGGAAGTAGGATAGGACAAAGGTGGCACGGCAAGCGGTACTCGGGCGGCTGGGTGCAGGGTGCTTTTGCAGGCTCGGGGAGGAGACTCTCTAGGGGCGACCAGCACATCGAGAGGTAAGTTGGGGTCTTGGAGCACAGGTAGGTACCCCAAAGGGAGGCACAGGGGGCTGTAGGGCGCTGGGTGCAGGGGTGTCTTTGGGTGTCGGAAAAGCTTACCCTCAGCTGGTCGCCGTTGGGGGGGCCCTGGTTCTGAGTCTGCAGGCGTCATCTGGTTCGTCACGGAGGGTCTTTGGGCACTGGACTTCGGGTCCCAGTTGCCAGGGGGACGTCCTCGTGGTCTTGGATCACTCGGGCATGGGCCAGGCTCGGCGGGTGCAGAGTGGGCTGGTCCGGAGCTTCCTGGCTGGCACCAGGGGGGTTATTGCAGCAGAGCCTCTGCTGATGGGAGTCCCTTTCTTTAAGAGGGTCAAGGCAGGCAGGTCCTCTGGGTGTCCCAAGGTTGCTGTCCGCAGGAGTCACCGGGATTTAAGCAGAAGCAGGTTCCAGGATCGACAGGCCAGTAGGGCTGGGGCCAAGTCAGTTGTTGTCGTCCTGATGTGAGCAGCTGCGCGGCGGGTCTTCTTCTTCTTGATCTTCTTTCTTCTTTTGGTATCGGGATCTGAGGAAGGAAGGTTCAGGGAGCCCCTAAATACTGAATTTAGGGGGTGTTACAGGTTAGGCAAGGCCAGGGACCAATAGGTACCTGTCCTGGGGTGGGTACACCCTGTAGCCTGCTCCTCTCCTGTGGGAGGGGGGCAGGAGCCTAGCTGATTTTGGGCAGGGCTCCCCATCTTCAAGATGGTCGGAGCCCGGGGTCGTGCTTCACCTCGTCTCCCCCACCTGAGGGGTGGGGTTGGCACAGGCTGGCACCCCCCCTTCCTGACATAGTTTTTCCCACCAGTCTTCCTGCCAGAGTGGGGGTCAGAACTGGTGGGGGCCAGTTGCTGGGTACAGCAAATGGTCTGGAGAAGCTCACAGAGGCAGCATGCCTTTGAAGCTTCCCCCTGCCCATACTGGGGAGGAGACCTAGCACCTTGCCCAGGATGATCATTGTTGCAGGTCCAGGAGAGCGGGGGGCTCTCCACCCAGGGGTCCAGCAACATGTCTGCTATGTGGCAGCCTCTGCAGCCACTCAGGCCCAGACGTTGATTGTAGGTTAGGTTTTCAGAGGGCATCTCTAAGATGCCCTCGGTGCATTTTATATTAAATCCCACACTGGCATCAGTGCAGGTTTAATGTGCTGAGAAGTTTGGTACCAAACTTGTCAGTCTTCATTGTAGTTATTATGGCGCTGTGGAGTTTGTAATGACAACCTCCCAGCATCATATACTCTTAATGGCATCACTGCACTTACAGTGCCCAGGAATGGCCCTGGGTAGTGTAGGGGCACAGGGCTCATGCACCTGTGCCCACACCTCTGGCATAGGGCACCCAGCTAGAGGGGTGACTAAAGTGTGCCAGGGCAGTGGGTTGTGTGGGCATGGGCCTGTGTGCCATGTCGACTCTTGGCTTAGCTCTGTAACTAGACACTCAGCCTGCTAAGGCAGTGTGTGGGTGTCGGGGTACAGGGCCCCTGAGGGTGGCACAATAAGTGCTGCAGTCCTCAGGGGTCTTCTTTGGTCACCATTCCCTGGGTACCTAGGGTACCATGTACTAGGGGCTGACAGGTGGCCAGAGATGCCAATTGGGTTTTAGTTTCAACACAGCTTTTAGGGAAGGAACACAGGCCCTGGGTACCTAGTTGGAAGGGACCCTAGGCACACTCAGTCAAAGCACATCATCAGTTCAGAAAAAAGCGGGGACATACCAGTGCAAGAAAGATGGTACTTTCTCACACAACCTCCCCCCAAACGAAAGGTGATGAGACTAACCTTGCCCTAGGGAGTCTTCATTGTCTAAGTAGAAGAACCTGGAAAGTCCATCTGCATTGGCATGGGCAGTCCCTGGTTGGTGTTCCACTTCAAAGTCCATACCCTGTAGGGAGATGTACCATCTCAATAGTTTCGGATTTTCCCCTTTCATCTGCATTAGCCATCTGAGAGGTCTGTGGTCACTTTGAACCAGGAAGTGTAGTGTGTTTATCTAGGTACCTATATTGATACTCCTATTTCTGACCCTTGTCTGGTTATTAATTCACTAATGTCCATACACCGGCACAGAAACCCGTTTTCAGATTAGGTCATAGCGCATGCTGTCACATTAAGCAAGCACTATCCCTCCAGCCCCCTAGAAAGCACACCGAGTTCTCAAAACAAATCAAACCTCCAGCAGACCTGGGAAATCCCCCGCAGCTATTGTTTTTGATTCCGCTCGAGAACTCCTGCAAAGAATGTAAGAACGACCAGTCCTTATGACATTCTTGCTGACGTCTTATGTCCATCCTTACGTCAAACACGGCACCTTTCAGGTATAAATATACCGACGCTGCCCTAAGCTAAGACACGGTGGTGACGAGCTTGGAGCAGCGCTACTTGCCGGAGAGCCCAGCTGATGCAGAAAGGCCCACGGACGCTGCCCCTCCCTTTTGACGCGCTGAGAGAGACGCTGCCTTTTCTCCTGCCGAGAAATCCAGCCTCCGGCGTTCCCAGCCGCCCTCACGAGTAACTGGGATATCGAGTCCTGAGACAGAGATACCAACCCTCCAGCCTTCTAAATCCCAGGTACTGAACTGACTAACCCCTTACAGAGAATTCTTGAGTCAGATTCTTGGCAAAACGAACTTAACTTAAACTGCTACTTATTTACTCCCGCCCAAGTATTAGGCTTAGGTCAGGTACACCGGGGTAGGCGTAGTTAGAAGCACCAGTTGAGAACGATTAGTCAATGTATATATGTATGTATATCTTTTATCCATTTTAAGTATCATATGGCTAAGAAACCATATAAATGCTTTTACAGTATTATTTTATAATTCTGTTTTTACTGTATGCACTTTACTTAACTATAAGTATTGCAATAATAGCGATTCATTTCTCTTGTATGAGAAAAGAGACTGATCAATAAATAACATCTTTTTATTGAAACACGCCCATCTCTTATTTTCTCTACAAACTGGTGAAACTAAGAATGCACGTACTGACTGAGTAAAATAGTTGTCTTTTGTTTTCACACGACTCTAGAGATATACTCTTGATTAGGGGAGAGCAAAGTTGTCATGTTCTATGGTTGTCAGAAACTAAATCCCTTCTTGTCTATCCAGGGAGGTTAAACTCCTCCTTGCCTATTCGAGAAAGTTTCTAGTGAACTCTGAGCTAGCTGGCACACATAACTTTAAGTCTAATATCGTCAGTAGAAGACCTAGTTAACCACAGTCCTACGTCTATACTATTGAAGATATTATTCCAATGCGCAGAGCCTATTGGGATAATAGGAACTACACTACATGGCGCCCATTGGTTTGGATAGGCGATAAATCTAACGCAAGACATTAAAGTAACTCAGTCGTGCCTTTTCACACAGACCTTTTTTTTCCATAAAACTCCAAAGACGTCTGGAGTGGGTGAAAGGTTAAAATCCGCCAAACTTAGTAGGAGGAGACTCCTATGTATGGTTTTTGGTTTATTCAACGTTGAAGGATACAGTGTTCCAAAATATTGTACATCTAATCTTTGTTTCCGTGGAAACCTGATCTGCAACAAAAACCCTTCTTGACAGTAAAATGTCAGAAACTGAAGAAGAAAGGGAGACAGCTAGAGTAGCAGCTCAACTCCTAGCTGAAGACACAAGTCTCGTACAGCAAGACCCGGATGCAATACTCATCCCGGTCAGCATAAGAAAAACTATAACCTTAAAACTTATAGAAAATGGACTGACACCAAGAGGTGGTACAGTCATATTCGTAATTGAGGCACACGAATATCGGCAGACAGAGGTATTCTATTCATGGATAAATTTTCCAGCAGCAAACGCTGTAACAAAGGAGTTCCATTATTACAAGATAGAGGAACCTCCGGATGAGTACACCCCTTTCGAGGAGGTGGAAATACCACTCAAATACCAAGAGCACCTGCTCTGGTTTAAAGGCGCCCTATAACATAATGATCACATCACCAGGCTCGGTCCACTAGGTAGACCAGGAGCAACGTGGCCGGTTCTAGCCAGCTACACACCACATCCAGACATTGAAAAAATGTCAATACCAGAACTTTTAACACAGTTAAAACAACTGATTAAAATACACAGACAACTAGTCCAATATGTTGTGCGGACTTCAACAGTCCAACCAGCTATTAAAATTCCACAGCTGACCCCTCATCAGGGGAACACACAAATAAAATCACAGCACAGAACATACAGTCCTGTCTAGGTAAAGTACCCATTAAAAGGGAACACATTCCATTCTGGTTAGCACAGAAAATAACTCAAATAGAGGCGGTATTTCCAGATACTACCCCTGTGGAGAAACACAGAATTCTGACTATCTGTCTCCCAATGGGGATCGCACCACATGTGGAGGACTGTGACACTTGGGGTACAGTCTTTGCTTCCATTTACACAAAAACACATGGTGTTCCGTCCATGGCGGTAATACCAGAGGTGCTAAAACAGATTCAAAATGAATACGGTCCAGAACCTGCTTTAACTCTGGGTATGAAATTACTGAAAGACTTCAAGCAGGTCTCGGCAATATTACTAGCAAACATAAAAGGGGAAGCAGCAAATGTGGCGTTCCGCCAACGATTGAAGGAAACAGATATAGCAGACCAACCATCTGAACTTGCCAGAATCATAAAAAAATCCTATGAAGAACTAGGAAGAGATAGTTTGGGTGGGAAACCAGTGAAACCCCAACTAATAGAAAATCCTGAAAAGGTATTTATTAAAAATAATCTAAACACTTCAAAAAAGAACTGGGATGGAAATAAACAATCCACTCCCAAAGAAAAAAGATTCCAGTCCAGAAGAAGGTCTCCTCGGCGGAGAGAAAGATCTCCGGACCAAGGACACAAGTCTCCCCAGAGGGAGCTCTCTGAGAAAAAATACAACCTTAGAAATAGGGATAATTTGAAGAAACCTGATAGATATCAAGATATTGATACCCGTCCCTCTCGATCTTTTCAGACTTCCTCGCAGAAATCGGAAAGAAGAGGACGGTCAGAACACAGGGAAGAGCACGTCAAGTCCAAAGACAAAGAACCTGCTCATCAAAGTAAAAAGTTACAATTTCCAAAGAAGAAGGTAGCCAGCATTAAAATAATCAAACATGCCGAGGATCCTGAGGACTCAGCTGAAAAACGGAGAGTGGGCTCAGACAATGCTAGACAGCGCAGCAGAAGTGAGCATAGCTCGCAAGATCCTGATGAATCATCTGGAGACAGTGGACAGGATTGAATACATTCAGGTGGAAACTGCAGATACCAGAGTTAGCAAACCTCATAAAATATATGAAATAACCTTACGTATAGAGGGAGATAAGACTAGGAAAATAAGGGGTCTATTTTGGGATAATCTCTCCAAGGGCTATGACATCCTTCTAGCTGAAAAAGACTGGCCACCAGAGTTTGTCAGGGAGTGCCCTCATGGCGAAGAAATGATTATGCCTGCCTTCTCAAATCATATTCCAATTCATAAAAAATATACACTTGCAAGAAAGTGGGCAGTAGCCCAGGCTCCTGCACTATATAAAAATCATGTGGGATGGGATGAGGACTCTCCTCCTCACAAGATCCAGTTAAAATCTCAACCGACTGCACAGAGGCAGTACCCAATTAAGCAAGAAGCTAAAAAACAGGTCAGGGAGATCTTAGATCAACTTGAATACCAGGGGGTGATTGAAACATGCACCTCACAAATGAACAATCCTTTGTTTCCTGTCTCCAAACCAGATGATTCATATCGTCTAGTTTTGGACTACAGACACCTTAACTCATGCTGCAAAACGTTTGCAGTACAAAACTCACACAGTGCCGCACTAATGAATAGCTTAGTGCGCAAAAAATACAAAACAACATTAGACATCTCTAATGGATTCTTTTGTCAAAATATAGCACCAGAAAGCAGATATCGGCCTTTGAGGCATTAACAAGCCCATGTAATTTACCTACTATGGCACTAAATCCAAAATGGATACAATGGGAAGATTCTCTTGCTACAGACAGAGTGAAATACTATTTTGATCCAGAAATGACAAAATTAAAAAATCTAGAATATGAAAGAGAATATCCTCTGCCAATCGACATTCTGCCCATACGACAGTATGCCTGTATGATACATACAGACGGACATGCTCAGTCCTCAGTTTGGGGAGAACAAGCTTATAACGCCACATGCGAGATTACAAAAGACGTGTGGCGCCGAGGTAAATTAAAACCTCTGTTTTCAAAAACACACTCAGTGGAAAATAATTCAGAACAAGAAACTGAAATAATAGCGTTAAAAATGGCGCTAGATAATGCGGATCGCGAATTCCCGACACTAATAGTGTGCGATTCATATTACTGCGTCAAATCATACAATACCGACTTGCAGAAATGGGTTGAAAACGGGTACAAAGATGACACAGGTGCCACAATAAAGTAAAAATCGCTTTGGGAACAAATAGTTCTTTTAAAGAAAGAACTACCAAAGACTCACGTGATACACTCACTGAGTCATCAGCGTGATGGCGTTCACGTTGCAGGGAATTCATTGGCTGAGACAGCCACAGCGGAAACAACTAAATCGGCTTCCGTAGCTACAAAAAAGCGTTCAGTAAAATACATTGACGGGGAAACAATGCTGGCGGTAAAAACGTCATCAAAAGGCGACTGCTCAGCGCTACCCCTCATGTATCCACTCAATTATACATACATAATCGATGCAAACTCCGTTCCTTTTGCTCGAATCCCTGGAGTGGGGGATAGAGTGATTCCAAACATGGACAGGAGAGGCTTGTTAATAGCAGACGCACATATGGGTGAGGGTCTTAGTCACCTTACACTTAAGGATTCTCTAGAAGAATTACAATCAACATACTGGTGGCCAGGAATGAGCCTGCAACATCACATATTTGCAAAAAACTGTCCAAACTGCAACAGAGATCGCAGTGGTGACCGAGACGGTGTATTGCCATGGCGTTTCACCCAATAAGGATTAGGCTAGCGACATAAAATACCCAGTATGAATAATGCGCCATATTAACATGTAGAGACTATTTTCACTTATAATGTAGACCCCAGCTCTTGGCTGACGTCTGAACTGTTATAAAAAGATTTGCAAGTCTATAATGGCATATACGCAATTGGCGTGCTACATTCTGACCAGGGTCCTGCTTTTAGCTCTCGAGCTTTTAAGGCGGGCATGGCCGGCATGGGCATGGCATTGCGGTACTCTTGTCACCTCCTTCCTGAGGGAAACGGGATGGTGTAAAGAAAAAACCAGGGCATAGAGCAATCTATAACAGCAAAGGTATTAGGTTCGGGAGCTGGGTGGGTCAAACATTTAATAAGTGTCCAACGTAGTCTTAATAATCTGCCAAGAAATTCTCTGAGAGGTCTCAGTCCTATTGTTTGGGACTAGAATGTTAATCCAGGACCTTGATAGTCAAACTTCAGTGGTTAAAGAAAAATGCTTTGATATCAAAGATCGTTTGGCTATTTTACAGGACTTAAACGAAACGAGAAAAGACCTGATCAACATAAAATTGAAACAGAAGCCAATAACCACTGAAGAGAAACCACCTGTCCCAGCAAGGCCTGTCTGGATTCCAAAAATCGGGGATCTGGTCAGAGAGAAGATTGCGGTGAAGAAGGAATTTGGGCCTTCTTACAGAAAAGCAGTTCCTGTCTTGTCTGTCAACGGGACAAGATCAGTAGTACTACCGCCCCTTGCTGGTAAAAAGGAGAACCGAGTTGTAACCATCGACCTGGTTAAACCACAATCATGTGGCCGATAACAAGTAGTAGGCCAAGTGGACTCCCAAGAAGTAGCAGAACACCAAAGTTTGCTACAAACACAGAGGTTCAAACTGAAAGACTAATCACAATTGATAAACCTACAGTGAAACAACAAGGACTATGCAACATAGCCATGAAGTAATCAGGGTTCCCAAGGCCTACATGCACCGAAGATAACCCACTTACACTCAAGAACTGTTGGCACGGAAACTGTAAAAGGCAAAGAACAAGTTTATTAAGACCCCATGGGGTGGTGGTACACTCAAACAGCACCCTTCGATAATGCAAGAGGTATCACACCGAACACCGGTGTGACCCCGATTTATATACAGTTTTGGGGCAATAAAAGGTAGGCGGCACAAGTTAGGACACATTTATATACATATATGGTCATGTTTTGGAACACTGCCAGCTCATTGGAGGGGGCACAACTCCGCTGGTCAGTTTGGCGCACATTCCTGAAGGCTTACTGGTCAGTTGGGACTGCACATGTGCAAGCTTGACCAGTACTAACAATAGCCTGTTGCTGGGCAGACTGAAGTGGTCAGTGGAACGGACAACGGACTAAAGGGGCACGCCGGCCACGAGGCCGCTTATGGTCTAAGATGGCCGCCGCAACATTCAAAATGGCGTTTTCATACATAGCCAAGTTAAGGAGGACAGCGTGTAGTTTCAGCTAATCGCTAACGCGGCCATGCCAATTACGACAGCCATGGAACTTAAACCTCTTGAAACCCAAATTAAAATCTTAAATCAAGAAACACCAGTCTACAATGATGTAACCACAGACTATGGTAATGAAACAAAGAAAATTCCAAAAACGAAAAGTAATCCAGAAGTAATAGAAACAATTGACAGAACAGCATCAGGCTACTTCATCAACTTCGATGATTTTTCTGAAGATCTGAGTGAACCTGAGGAACAGCGGACAACAAAAACTTTTAAAGATAAAGCAAAGGAACTCTTTCATCAACTAAAAGAAACCTATCTGATTTCTCCATGGATTGAACTTTGGGTGGCACTAGGAGTATTCATCCTCATACTTTGGCTCATCATGGTACTATGCTTGGGACATTTCATTGAGGGAAAATATGCTACAATGGACACAGCAAGTCAGAACATCAACTTGGTCCTGAAACCACACAAGTCTTCACACATCGAGAAAAGAGAACTTTCTTCAGTAAACTTCACAGCCAATCCTATACCCGGTGGGGTAGCATGGGACAAAACTGATTACGAAATCTATGGTCCGGTTGAGCTCCTGAAGTATCCTCATCAACTCAAGATTTCATTAAGTGACTTTGTAAAACCCAGCACGTTTGTTGATGATTGGGACTTTGAAAGTATTAATGATTTGATGTCTGATCTAGTAATGTCAGCTAAATTTACAGAACATGCTTATTTGCAAGGTTCATCTAATTACAATCAAATGTTTTGTTACAACCATTATGGTAACCATTATCTGCATAAATCTACTCAACCTAGAAATGTTTTAAAATTTAACCAATGGGAACATTGTGCAACTCCACCAAAAGGCAGTTCAAAGACATTTATTGATAAATATTCATACTTTTCAGGGTTCAACACAAGTAACGCAGAATCATTTTATTTCAAATTGTTAAATAAGACAGGAGTGAAAACCATGCTTACAAACACAAAATTTATATATTCAGACTCATTCTTTGAAAAAATGAATACATTCGGTTTTGATTTCTGGAACAATAACATTGAAACAAAAACAATCTGGGGCACAAAAGATTGGCAAGTGCAAGGTATAGAATCATTATTTAGAGCCTGCATGATCCCAGAACACATTATATTTTTGAATGATACAATTCAACAGACATCCTGTCTTGGCCTAGCCAAAATTAAAGACTTAAATAAACCGTCTATTCCAAAACCAACACCTAACAGTAATAGCACTACGGAGGTTGAGATAGACGTATCCCATATTTTAAACCAAAACAGAACACATGCTGATTGGAAACAATGGTTGATCTGGCCCACAGACACAAATAACTGTCAAGACAGATTCCTGAACAAAATACAGGGGTTCACATTGACCAGGCCAGACCCAAGATACTCCCAGAGACAACATCCAGGGATTGTAACCACTTACAGTGTGGGGAAACTCTGCCTTCAATGGCTACATACATCCACACTGTCAGAAATTAACCAACACTTAACTTTACTTAAAGAAGGTGCTGACTTGCGTGATTTCATCATGGGACCACGCAAACAGCATCTAAAACGTTTCATAGCGGCCTCTATATATGCAGCTTACAACGAAGCTTGGAAAATAACTCAAATTGAGACAGCAGAGAAAATACGGGAAATTGACCGTGTTAATTTGGAAAAATCACTTTCTGTTGTAGACAATGGGTTAATGACTCTGTCTTCCAGAATATATTCACTGGACAGTATTGTATCTTCTGCAATCGATATAATAGAACAAGACTTACTGATGTTGCAACACGGTCAGTCTCAATTACGTTCTATTGTACAGCTTGGCTGGACGTTACAAAATCTGCGTTCAGGCTATGTGCCTTGGGGTCTAATCAACACAACGTCACTATTTAATATCTTTAACCTTACTGATAAACAAATCAGTTTGGCACAAAAGGGTGCTGACTATACAATTCTGAGCATTTAAAAACTTGAGAGATTACCATTGACAATGATCAGAACGACCTGTCATTGAATGGATAATACATGGGATAATAAATATACCGATAACAACTTTCCAGTTTCAATACTGCCAAAAATATATACAGGCAGGCCAGTATGAAAGGTTGGGTAAAGGATACATTAAGTCCACATGGAACTTGCCCTATACACACACATGTGTCAGTAATAACGGACAGAGTGTATTTCTTAGTGGTAATAATTGTGAAAAATCACTAAGTGGCATACTTCTGTGTCAGGGTATTAGTTTGCATGGGGCCTGTGAAGGGACTTCAAATAACCTTTCATGTCACCAGTTAGGCACACCTGCAACACAAATTGAACCATTCTTTAGAAGACTTTCGAACGGGAGTTACATTCTAATTGTAGATCACAGATGTTGTGGCTTGCTGCCAGGAAAACCTTATCTTGTAAGCGTGACTTCCAGGGTCATGTGCTGTGAAAGAGTATTGTTCCCGAATGATGCTCCAGACAGGGAGGGAAGGTTATGGCCCAGTTTAAATTCTCTTCTATTCGAATTGATACTTTAAGCAGAATGAAGACTGTGCTCCTACAGACGCCAACTCAGTTGACGTCATCAAAAGAAACGTATGATCTCCAAGTTGCAAGGACAACGGCAGAGATTCATTCAATGTTATCAACAAATTGCCCCCTACACTTCGCAGAAATGCTGAACGAAATCTTAAATATTTCTGATACAAGTGGTATCGCAAGTGTATTTAAGACAGTTTTTTCAGGAGCTTTAACCCCATTCAAAGCGATCCTGGGTATTTTTTCAAATTTCGTCTATTCCATCTTTGGCGGACTTCCACTCCTGTTGGGACTCGTAGCAGGCGTTTTATTCTTGCTACTCTTACTTCGTTATGGCAAACCTTGTCACAGACAAGACTCCAGCAACAATGGAAGAAACGATCCTAGCTATCCGCTACCGGGACCGCATAACTAAAGTCCTTGGCTTAGCCCGGCTACGAGATCTAAATATGACCTGGTTTCTTTCATTCAGACCCATCTGGCAGAATTGTGTTATGCCTGTATTAAGGTGCATGCTATGCGGCGAAGAATGCGTGTTGGACACCTGTCTTACACTACAATCAGAAGTACCATTGGATGCAGATACTTTGTTGGGTCCAGTAAAGGCTCATGCATTGTGCTGTCCCCAGCGGCTACCTATCCTGATGACGGCATTCGTGGAGACTTCACCACTACGATTGAAGGGTAGTGAAGTACAAGATGAAAGCAGCATCGACCAGGTACGACCTTCTGTAAGCAGTTCTGATCGAACCATCATTGAAAGCAATCATGCGCATGACTGCATGGTAGCGACATTTTCCAACCTAGTCGAACTTTCACCAGAAGCTGTAGACTGTTTTTTCGAGAGTCTGTCTGAAATTATGTTTTCACCGGAACAGAGAGAATGATTTTAAACAAACTTGCACACGGCGTTCCCTGAACTCTGAATTTGGCCTTCAGTCTTTTGAAAACAAAGTGACTGTGAACTATTTTTCTCTTCTCCCCTGAATAGCGAAAAAAAAATTCCAATTCAAAAATATTTACCTTTTTGGCACTTAATTTCTGCTTAAAGTAAAACTATTCTTAGAGAACAGAGCTTCTATTCTTAGGAATTCTAGAAACGTTACATTACCTCAACCCCTAGTTTATATGCAATTAATTGTGTTTATATGTGATGAGATGGTCTCGCAACTTTTTTCTGTATCAAGAGCCATTTCATGTGTAATTTCGCAACTCATTCATGCTGATATACTATGTGCAACTCCTTTTTGAATAATTATACTGCTTGAATGCATACAGTACCTATACTCATTTCGTGCATTTTGCATACGCCATTTTTCAAAACAAACAAAGTTATTTTTTGGGGTGGTTCGGTATACACATGCACTGTTAGTTATGTTTACTATTGCTTAGTTTAGTAAATATGTACATAAAATCGTGGAGTGGGTGTAGTGTGTTTATCTAGGTACCTATATTGATACTCCTATTTCTGACCCTTGTCCGGTTATTAATTCACTAATGTCCATACACCGGCACAGAAACCCGTTTTCAGATTAGGTCATAGCGCATGCTGTCACATTAAGCAAGCACTATCCCTCCAGCCCCCTAGAAAGCACACCGAGTTCTCAAAAGAAATCAAACCTCCAGCAGACCTGGGAAATCCCCCGCAGCTATTGTTTTTGATTCCGCTCGAGAACTCCTGCAAAGAATGTAAGAACGACCAGTCCTTATGACATTCTTGCTGACGTCTTATGTTCATCCTTACCTCAAACACGGCACCTTTCAGGTATAAATATACCGACGCTGCCCTAAGCTAAGACACGGTGGTGACGAGCTTGGAGCAGCGCTACTTACGGAGAGCCCAGCTGATGCAGAAAGGCCCACGGACGCTGCCCCTCCCTTTTGACGCGCTGAGAGAGACGCTGCCTTTTCTCCTGCCGAGAAATCCAGCCTCCGGCGTTCCCAGCCTCCCTCGCGGGTAACTGGGATATCGAATCCTGAGACAGAGATACCAACCCTCCAGCTTTCTAAATCCCAGGTACTGAACTGACTAACCCCTTACAGAGAATTCTTGAGTCAGATTCTTGGCAAAATGAACTTAACTTAAACTGCTACTTATTTACTCCCGCCCAAGTATTAGGCTTAGGTCAGGTACACCGGGGTAGGCGTAGTTAGAAGCACCAGTTGAGAACGATTAGTCAATGTATATATGTATGTATATCTTTTATCCATTTTAAGTATCATATGGCTAAGAAACCATATAAATGCTTTTACAGTATTATTTTATAATTCTGTTTTTACTGTATGCACTTTACTTAACTATAAGTATTGCAATAATAGCGATTCATTTCTCTTGTATGAGAAAAGAGACTGATCGATAAATAACATCTTTTTATTGAAACACGCCCATCTCTTATTTTCTCTACAAACTGGTGAAACTAAGAATGCACGTACTGACTGAGTAAAATAGTTGTCTTTTGTTTTCACACGACTCTAGAGATATACTCTTGATTAGGGGAGAGCAAAGTTGTCATGTTCTATGGTTGTCAGAAACTAAATCCCTTCTTGTCTATCCAGGGAGGTTAAACTCCTCCTTGCCTATTCAAGAAAGTTTCTAGTGAACTCTGAGCTAGCTGGCACACATAACTTTAAGTCTAATATCGTCAGTAGAAGACCTAGTTAACCACAGTCCTACGTCTATACTATTGAAGATATTATTCCAATGCGCAGAGCCTATTGGGATAATAGGAACTACACTACAGAAGTGAGTTCCAAACAAGTAGGGCCTCAACTTCTTCAGGGACCAAACCACAGCAAAGGCCTCCCTCTCAATGGCACACCAATGCTGCTCTCTGGGGAGTAGCCTCCTGCTTATAAAAGAAACAAGTTGGTCTTGGCCTTCCTCATTGATCTGGGAGAGGACAGCTCCTATCCCGAGCTCTGAGGCATCCGTCTGCACTATGAACTGGCTGGAGTAGTCTGGTGCTTTTAGAATGGGTTCTGAGCACATTGCTTCTTTCAGGGTGTCAAAAGCCTTTTGGCAGCAAACAGTCCAGTTTACTTTCTTGGGCATTTTATTGGATGTGAGTTCTGTGAGGGGAGCCACAATGGACCCATATCCTTTCACAAACTTCCTGTAGTATCCAGTCAAGTAATGTCCTGACTTGGGTCTGGGGGGTTGGAGCTGCCCAGTCCATGATGCTCTGGATCTTGGGCTGTATGGGTTGGACCTGGCCTCCACCAACAAGATGGCCCAAGTACACCACAGTGCCCTACCCTATCTGGCATTTGGATGCCTTGATAGTCAGTCCTGCAGCTTGCAGGGCTTGTAGAACCTTCCCAAGGTGGATCAGGTGATCCTGCCAGGTGAAGCTAAAGACAGCAATATCATCAAGATAAGCTCCACTAAAGGACTCCAATCCAGTCAGGACTTGGTTCACCAACCTCTGGAAGGTGGCAGGGGCATTCTTTAACCCAAAAGGCATTACAGTGAACTGATAGTGCTCATCAGGGGTGGAGAATGCTGTCTTTTCTTTGGCTCCTGGGGCCATGCCAATCTGCCAGTACCCTGCAGTTAAGTCAAAGGTGCTGAGGAATTTGTCTGCCCCTAGCTTGTCTATCAATGCATCTGCTCTTGGAATGGGGTGAGCATCTGCCTTGGTGACAGGGTTGAGCCCTCTATAGTCCTCACAGAACCTCATCTCTCTCTTTCCACCCTGTTGATGAGGTTTGGGGACCAGAACCACTGGGCTAGCCCAGGGGCTCTCAGAGTGTTTAATTACCCCTAGCTCCAGCATCTTGCTGACTTCAGCTTTGATGCTTTCCTTGACTTGATCTGATTGTCGATAGATTTTGTTTTTGACAGGGTTACTGTCACCAGTGTCCACATCATGGGTACACCAGCTGGTCAGACCAGGGGTCAAAGAAAAGATGCTAGCAAACTGTTGCAAGACTAGCTTGCAGTCAGTCTGCTGTTGGGGAGAGAGGGTGTCTGAAAAGACCACTCTATTCACTGACCCATCTTTTGGGCTGGAAGAGAGGAGATCAGGGAGAGGTTCACGCTCTGCTTCCTGTTCCTCATCAGTCACCATCAGCATGGTGAGGTCAGCCCTGTCATTGTAGAGTTTCAGGCGGTTCACATGGATAACCCTTTTGGGTGTCCTGCTGGTGCCTAGGTCCACTAAGTAAGTGACCTCACTGTCTTGGAGAGTCCTTGGTGCCACTGGCTCCAAAACCCACACCTATTGTCCAGGTTGAAATTCAACCATGGCAGCTTTTTGGTCATACCAGTGCTTCTGCAGCTCCTGGTTGGCCTCAAGATTCTTGTATGCCTTGTCCATGTACTTAGGCCAAGCACATAGTCCACAATGTCTTGCTTGGATTCTTGAAGAGGCCTCTCCCAACCCTCTTTCACCAGACAAAGTGGTCACTTTACAGGATGACCAAACAGAAGTTCAAAGGGTGAAAACCCCACTCCCTTCTGTGGCACTTGCCTATAAGCGAAAAGCAGGCATGGCAACAGGACATCCCATCTCCTTTTGAGTTTTTCAGGGAGTCCCATGATCATACCTTTCAATGTCTTGTTGAACCTTTCTACAAGACCATTGGTTTGTGGGTGGTATGGGGTAGTAAACTTGTACTGCACCCCACACTCCTTTCACATGTGTTTCAGGTAAGCAGACATGAAGTTGGTACCTCTGTCTGAAACCACCTCCTTATGAAACCCTACCCTGGTGTAGACACCCAGGAGGGCCTTCGCTACTGCAGGAGCTGTAGTAACCCTAAAGGGAATTGCTTCAGGGTACCTAGTAGCATGATCCACTACTACTTGAATGAATTTGTTCCCTGAGGCTGTGGGAGGCTCAAGTGTATCCACGATGTCCACACCTACCCTTTCAAAGGGGACCCCCACCACTGGCAGTGGTATCAGGGGAGCCTTTGGTTTGCCACCTGCCCTGCCCCTGGCCTGACAGGTAACACAGGAGCTCACAAACTCTTTCACCTTTTGGTTCATCCGAGGCCAGTAGAAATGGCTAACTAGCCTTTCCCAAGTTTTGGTTTGCCCCAGGTGTCCAGCTAGGGGGATGTCATGAGCTAAAGTTAGGAGGAACTCCCTGTACGTCTGTGGCACTACCACCCTCCTGTTAGCTTCAGGAGTTTCTTGCCTCAGCACACAGTAGTCCCTCTTCCCAATAAGCTCTGTGGGTACCACTGACATCATATTTGCTTCTGCAGCAGCTTGCTGCTTCAGGCATTCAGGAGTGGGGCAGTCTCGCTGACCCTGGCACAGCTCTTCCCTAGTGGGTCCCCCTGGGCCCAGGAGTCCAGCCTGGTAAGGCTCAAGCTCCATGGGCTCAGTTCCCAAGTCCTCTCCCTGAGGAGAGGGGTCCTGAGAGGCTTGCTGTGTAGAAGCTGGTTCCCCAGTCTTCTTGCTTTTTCTCTTGGCTGGTTGGGCCATACTTTCAGGCTCCAAACCTACTTGTTCACCCTTCTTTTTGCTCTGTGCTCTGGTTTGCACAAACACCAGTCTAGGTATACCCAGCATGGCTGCATGGGTTACTTGCTAAACCTCAGCCCAGGCTGAGGTTTCCAGGTCATTTCCAAGCAGACAGTCAGCTGGCAATTGTGGAGAGACCACTACCAGTTTCAGGCCAGTAACCTCCCCCACCCTAATGTCACCATAGCCATTGGGTGGTAATGCTGTCAGCAATGGTGACTGGGTAAGTTTTCCCAGCCAAGTATTGCTCTGGGGAAACCAGCTTTTCCTTTACCATAGTGATGCTGGCACCTGTATCCCTCAGGGCTTCTACTCTAGTTCCATTAATGGAGGGGTATTGCATATACTTGTTACAGTTGGGTGGCCAACCAGCTACATTGGCAACCTCCATTTCCCCCAAGGTGACTAGACTAGCTTGAGCGTATTCCCAGATTTGCTCTGGGCACTCCTCTGATCTCATCTGTAGATTTACTGTCCCTGGAGTAGCTGTATTGAGTGCCTTAATGGCTTTATTGTAGGGGCAGTTTTTGTCTACAGTTAAATGTCCCAACTTTTTACAGTTGTTATAATAGGCCTTGTTAGGATCAAAGTTCTTCTCCCTATAGGGCTGAGGCACATAGGGAGTAGTTTGGGACCCACCCACCTCAACAGGTTTTTGGGGCCCTTTGGAAGACTCAGACTTTTTATCTAGGGGATTTTCACCACCTTTCCCCTGGGGAGGTTTTGTAATCACCTTCTTTTGGTCACCCCCAGTGGCTGTCCTGGTTACCCTAGTCTTGACCCAATGGTCTGCCTTCTTTCCCAATTCTTGGGGAGAAATTAGACCTAGGTCTACCACATGCTGATGCAACTTTTCATTTGTGTGATTACTCAAAATGTGTTCCTTCATAAACAAATTATAAAGTCCAGCAAAATCATGCACATTGTGTCCAGTTAACCAACCATCCAGTGTCATTACTGAGTAGTCTACACAATCTATCCAGGACTGGGTCTGGGTTTTGTGAGCCCCCCGAACCTAATTCTGTACTCCTCAGTAGTGAGTCCAAATCCCTCAATCAGAGTTTTCTTCATGAGGTCATAAGACCCTGCATCTGGCCCAGAGAGGGTCAGAAGCCTGTCTCTGCAGTTACCAGAGACCAGTTCCCAAAGGAGTGCCCCCCAGAGAGGTTTCTTTAGTCTTCTGATATCACAAGCCCTCTCAAAGGCTGTGAACCACTTGGTGATATCATCACCTTCCTCAAACTTAGGGACAATCCCTTTGGGGATTTTAGGATCATAAGATTGCTCTTTATCCTTATTATTGGTATTGCTGCCACCAGAGATGGGTGCTAAGCTCATCTCTTTCCTTTCTTTCTCTAGAGCCAGGAGTCTGGACTATAGGTCTAATCTCTTGGCCAACTTTGCTAAAAAGTTGTCCTCTTCATTGGGGCTCTCCCCAATGTGTCCTCCTGGGCCTAGTCCACCTGTGTGGTACTCAGGCTCCCAGAAGCTGACTCTTGGGGGTCGATTCCGATTCGGGGGAAAAACCGTCCGTACGATTTGTATCCGGAGCCCTCTCCGTACGAATCGTACCCGTCCGTCCGAGTCGCGAAGTACGATCCGTATTCCGTGAATCCGTCCGAATCGTCGCGATCCGTACGTATTGCAAGGCTGAAACCGTGAACCGTACGACTCGTACACATACCGTACGACTCGTACACATGCCGTACGACCCGACGAGTACGATCCGGACCGGGGTATGAGGACGCGATTTGTACGGTCCATGTCAGGTAAGGGCGAGTCGTACGGAAAAGCACACAAACACATACACACGGTACGGTCCGTACCCCGCGATCATGCACCGCACCGTACCCCTGCGATCATGGGGTGTACGAGCCGTACCCCCATTGTACGATCGGTGTACGAGCCGTACCCCCATTGTACGATCGGTGTACAAGCCGTACCCCCATTGTACGATTGGTGTACGAACCATACCCCATGTACAATGGGTGTAAGAGCCGTACCCCCATCGTACAATGGGGGTACGGCTCGTACACCCATCATACATGGGGTACGGCTCGTACACCGATCGTACAATGGGGGTACGGCTCGTACACCGATCGTACAATGGGGGTATGGCTCGTACACCGATTGTACAATGGGAGTACGGCTCGTACACCGATCGTACAATGGGGGTACGGCTCGTACACCGATCGTACAATCGGGGTACGGCTCGTACACCCCATGATCGCAGGGGTATGGTTCATACCCCTGCGATCATGGGGGGTATGCACCGTACCCGGGGGGCGTTCCTTACCTGATTCGGCGCGAACTCTGCTTTTACGGCTGTTTTCAGCTCCCGTAGAAAAAGGGTCGTATGGTGCGTACCCGACACGTATCGTACTTGCTGGGTCGTAAAAACCAGCCGCGAACCGTACAGATTTCAAATCTGTACCAGAGCACACCCAATCACTATATCTATAATCCACCTATTGTAACACACATTGGTAGGTCCTTTCAATACTGTAGTTAAGGATTCAAAATTGTCAATCTAAAGAAGGGATCCAGTCACACTCTTCAATCAGATCCATGAATTTTTTTATTTTCCAATCAAAGCATTGTTGGTATAACAGCAGCCGACGCACGTTTCGCCCAGAGGGATTTTTCAAGGCTGCAATGAAATGAGGTGTACACTAGTTTTAGACAATATATTCCCATTATTCGAAATAATGTACACATATTGATTGGCCATTTTGAATTACAGATCTAGTTTGTAGAAAAAAGTGATAAACTCCCGTGAAAAGATCAATTCAGTTAACAGTTTTAACCACGCTGTGATTATACGAACCGTACAGATGTCGCGTACAGTGGGTTCCGAGGGAGAATCGTACGGAGATTAGAGTCGTACGGTGTCTTGTCTTGTACGACTCGTACGGAGTACGGCTCCTGGTACGAATCGTACTTCGTCGTACGTACGGAGGACGTTGCAGGGTACGATTCGTATGGGAAAAACGCTCCGAACGGGTATTCGGAGCAGTTTTTCCAGAATCGGAATCGACCCCTTGGAGTTAAGGATGTAGAGACCCTTACTTCCCTAGAGATGGGGGATTGCTATTATCCTCCTCCTTCTCCTCTTCTTCCTCTGAACTGACGTCACCCTGTTCAGAGGGGAGGCCTTTTGCGTACTCAGCCAGGAGCTCCTGGAGCCTTTGTTTGGTTGGATACAGGCCCATGACTATATTTTTAAGTTTACATAGGGACCTAAATTCCTTAAAATTCAAGTGCAAGTAAGGTGTGAGGTTGAGCTCCTCAACCAGGTCAATGTTATCTTCACTAACAGCTGGGTTCTGTTGAGACGATGCAGAGCAGGAATATCGACGGGGAAATACCGTGGGACAAAAATATTGCTGCAGAAATATAGTTTGGAAGAAATATCGACCACAAAAATATAGATGACAAGAATATTGACTGACAGGTAAGTAATATCGATTACAAAAATATATAGTTTACAAAAATGTAGTTTACTAAAATATCGATTTTTTAATAATGTTCTATATTTTAGTGTTTTTAATAAGAATTGGTTGTCATTTTATTATATGTTTTAGAATTTTTCTACTTCTTAATTTATTTTAAGTTTAATTTTGCGTTATTAGTTCCGTAGCAGGTTATGGGTTTATAGGGGAATAGGGTGGGAAGTAATTTAATTATGTAAAATTAATTTATTAATTAATGTGCTAATTTATAGTTTAATAATTAGCTGTTAATTAATTTCAATGAGTTAATAATTAAGTATGTTAATTGTTTAATTTATTTTAGGTGTGTGTTGTGGTGTTTATATATTTAAATGGTGTGAAGGGTGGTAAGCAATTAATTTTTTATTGATTAATTATTAAATAGTTTAAAATTAATTTCTATTAATTATTTAGTAATTATAACTTGTAATTGTGTAATTAATTTTAGGTGTGTGTTGTGGTGTATATATGTGTAAATAATGTGAAAGCTGGTAAGTAATTAATTGCTTAATTAATAAATAATAAAACATTAATTTTAAATAATTAATTAGTAATTAATTGTAATTGTGTAATTAATTTTAGGTGTGTGTTGTGGTGTATATATGTATAAATGGTGTGATAGCGGGTAAGTAATTAATTGTTTGATTAATAAATAATAAGAAATGTATTTTAAATAATTAATTAGTAATTATTAATTGTAATTCTGTAATTATTTTTAGGTGTGTGTTGTGGTGTGTATATGTGTAAATGGTGTGAAAGCTGGTAAGTAATTAATTGTTTAATTAATAAATAATAAAAAATGAATTTTCATTGATTAATTAGTAAATATTAAATGTAATTGTGTAATTAATTTTAGGTATTTGTTGTGGATTATATAGTGCTAAATAATTATTTGTTGTATCTTTGGTAATAATAATATATTTATATTTATATATGAATTATGTTAATATTAGAAATTACATTTATTGAAATTGTTGATATTTTTAGTTTTTATTGTTTTTGTATCCTGCGCTTTCCCTACTGTTGCACTCACTGGAGTGGGAATAGTAATTTTTACCCCTATGCTATCCAGTGTTTTCCCTACTGTTGCTCTCACTGGAGTGGGAATAGTAATTTTTACCCCTCCGCTATCCTGCGCTTTCCCTACTGTTGCACTCATTGGAGTGGGAATAGTAATATTTACCCTTATGCTATCCAGCGCTTTCCCTACTGTTGCACTCTCCGGAGTGGGAATAGTAAATTTTACCCCTACGCTATCCAGCGCTTTCCTTACTGTTGCACTCACTGGAGTGGGAATAGTAATTTTTACCCCTACGCTATTCAGCGCTTTCCCTACTATTGCACTATCTGGAGTGGGAATAGTAAATTTTACCCCTACGCTATCCAGCGCTTCCCCTACTGTTGCACTCACTGGAGTGGGAATAGTAATTTTTACCCCTACGCTATCCAACGCTTTCCCTACTGTTGCACTCACTGGAGTGGGTATAGTACATTTTACCTCTACGCCATCCAGCGCTTTCCCTACTGTTGCACTCTCTGGGGTGGGAATAGAAAATTCTACCCCTACGCTATCCAGCGCTTTCCCTACTGTTGCACTCACTGGAGTGGGAATAGTACATTTTATCCCTACGCTATCCAGCGCTTTCCCTACTGTTGCACTCACTGGAGTGGGAATAGTAATTTTTACCCCTAAGCTATCCAGCGCTTTCCCTACTGTTGTACTCTCTGGAGTGGGAATAGTAAATTTTACCCCTACGCTATCCAGCGCTTTCCCTACTGTTGCACTCACTGGAGTGGAAATAGTAATTTTTCCCCTACGCTATCCAGCGCTTTCCCTACTGTTGCACTCTCTGGAGTGGGAATAGTACATTTTACCCCTACGCTATCCAGCCCTTTCCCTACTGTTGCACTCACTGGAGGGAGTGGGAATAGTATTTGTTACCCCTAAGCTATCCAGCGTTTTCCCTACTGTTGCACTCACTGGAGTGGGATAGTAATTTTTACCATCCCACTATCAATTTTTTTAACTATTAATGTTTTTATTTTGTTATTAAATGTATGTATTATTTTTTTAAATAGTTTAACGTGCTAATTAAATATAGAATATATTAAATATTTTTATTTATTTTAAATTATTTATATGTTTTTATTTTATTTGTATATAATGAATAAAGTTTATAAATTAAATAAAAATAATAGTTAATAAAATGTATTTAAGTAAATATATGTATATGTACACTTTTTTGTTTTTATATTAATTACATTTAGTTTATTTGTTATAATTAGTTAAAATATATATTAAAATTAATTTAATTAGATAATAATAATATTTAATTAATTTAATTTAAGTTATGTTATTTTTTAAAGTCAATATTTTTTACATCTATATTTTTTACATCAATATTTTTGAGTAGATATTACTTTACTTACCTTTTTAAGTATAGGGAGGAGATATTTTTGCTATCGATATTTTTACATCAATATTTTTTTCATCGATATTTTAACATGGATCCGTTGAGACATTCTAAACTGACAGTTAGAACCCTCTACCCTAACTATAGTGACTTTTTATTTTTCTGGAATTCTAATGGGACTTAAGCAAAGCCCTATCAGACTTTTAGTATTTTGGAAAAACCTATCTCAGAATTCTAAAGGCAATTTATGAGTTCTGTCATGTGATCGGATGGTAACCAAGTAGTCCAACAAATGCAAGTTTGTATCCCACCCCTGATCCACCAATGTGACAAAGTGGCTCTATATATACTGGACCATAGTAAGGTACAGTGTGTATAGTGTCCACAAACCCCAGAGGTATAACAGAGGTTAAAGGCAGGTGTGACCTTACTCTCTAAAGTGGTAGATTGGTCGAGCAGTAAGGCAGTACCAGAGGACAGTGTAAAGCATTTGTTGTACACACTCAGTCAGTAAAATGTTTCACACACTCAAAGACTGAACTCCAGGCCAATTGTTTTTATATCAAAAGATATAGTTGTTTTACTTCTGGAACCAACAGGCATCACAAATATACTGCTCTCAATATGAGAGGTCTCAGATGAGTACTTTTCATAAAGGCAATACACTTTGTAAAGACAATAGGTATAGAGGTTGCAGTAGGCAACACAATTCTACACACAATTTAGCATTGATCTAAATGGATTTCCTTATATAAACACAGGTGATTACTTTGTAGATTACTTTGGTAATTCCAGGACTGGCTCCTAGGTTCAGTCCTGGGGTCTAAGCTGGAAACAGTTTAGTAAAAACGTTTTAGGTATTGTGGTGATTTTTCAGGAATAAAAAGCTATTTTAAAAGTTCACACTTAGAAACTTTTCAACAGAAATCTGGCAATGTTATCCAATGGGAGAAAATTCAGGTTGCAGGTATAGTACGGTCTCGTTACTTTTGTAATCCAGTACTGGTCTTCTGGGGCCAGCACTGGGGTCTCAACTCAACTTTCAGCATTTCGTTTGATTTTTAAAGAATATTTCTAGTTTTCAAAAGTAGACACTTAGAAGAAATTTCATAAAAAAGCAGACAATGGATTCCTATGGAGCCATACAAGTTACTAGTAAACCCGCTAGGGATTACTTTTGCGTTTCAGCACTGGGCTACAAGGTACAGTACTGGCTGCTCTCCTGATCACAGGTGAGTATTTCGGAATTCGGATGATTTTATATGAATATTTCAGTGTTAACAAAAGTAGACACTAAGAAGATTTTCCGAGTCAAACCAGTAAATGTTATTCAATGGCAGGTAAGTGAGTTACCGTTTTCCTGGTGAGTACTCGACTGGTGAAGTTGTGGTTCTGGGCATAGACTCAGGGGTCCCCCAGGGTCAGGTAGGTACAGTTGTCTCACCCTCAGCGGCGCAGGGGCAGCCGGGTGAGGAGGTAGTTAGGCCCAATGTTATGTAATGGGGGACGGGGAGCCTCCGGTTGGTGGCTGCTGGCTAGCAGGCCACGCAGCTGTGGGAGGTGGGCTCCTGGTCACTTGCTCAGGGCAAAGTGGGAAGCAGGATAGGACAAAGGTGGCATGGCCAGCGGTACTCGGGCGGCTGGGTGCAGGGTGCTTTTGAGCCGCCGGGCGCTCAATGTTATACAATGGAAAAGGTCAAAAGGGAACAAAGGCTGCAGGCTCGGAGGCGGAGACTCTCCAGGGGCAACCAGCCCGTCGAGAGGTAAGTTGGGGTCTTGGAGCACAGGTAGGTACCCCAAAGGGAGGGACAGGGGGCTGTAGTGCGCCAGTTGCAGGGGTGTCTTTGGGTGTTGGAAAATTTTGCCCTTAGCTGGTCGCGGTTGGGGGGGCCCTGGTTCTGAGTCTGCAGGCGTCGTCTTGTGGTAAATAAATAATTAATTACCGGATCTATTTTTGACTATAATCAATAAACAGGTAGCTCAATAAATAAGAGTCAAGATTCGAGGTAGCTGGAGTTGACAGGCTTTAATCAAGCATAAAGGACAGGAACAGGACAGCCTGTATGGGAATAGGATGGCAGCTGCCGGGGGCAGGAATAGGCTAACTTTTAATAACAGTGCACAATATTTATAGTTAAACAGAATACATTACATTCAGTATAGTAGGCGTAGCAGTAGGCGGGGTTTGTAGCAGTCGCGAAAGATAAGGGCAACATGATGTAACAAGAAGGCGTGTACAGGGCGTATACATAGACATGTGATGTAAACGTAACAGAATATGTCATAAAAGGGGCGGAAACATGGAGGGGGCTACCTGAGCAGCTGGGACCTCTAACCTAGTGGTGCGCGCAAACTGACAATGACGTGTTACTAGGGAGAACTGGGGGCTATGACTTCTGCGCTAGAAGAGGAGACTAAAGTCTGGAGTGTCAGAGCGACATGTACCCAGGCATATCTAGTATCTAGTGTTTAGAGTACATGTTGATAGAATCCAAAAGTTATCAGGGCAAAGGCTAACAGACGCTAAGACTGGTGCATGCATTATTCTACATGTATTGCGTGTGTGAGGAATATTCTATGAACATTAATACAGTATTTCTCTTTCATGGAGACATAAAGGCTAGACCATGACGGAAACTATTGATGCGATTCAGTAGCTTAGGAATGCAGAGAAGGAGGGTTGGACTGATAACTAGAAACATAACATATTCTTGGCAGACTGGGAGGCAGAGCCAGGCCGAGCCGGGCACTGCGTGGCAAGAAGTAAGCTAAGGGTCAGGGATGCAGGTGGGGGCTGTATCGCTCCTCGGAGAGGGTTCAGGAGACAGGAGCTGAATCTAAGTCCGGGCCCTTTTGAGGCCTAGAAACGGGGACAATTCAACGAATTAACGTGCACACTGTAAAACGTGGCAACGTAGCTTTACATAGGCCTAATATTCGTTGTATTCACGAAGACTGGAAACTAGCATACTAGAGATGGACACAACTATAATTGCGTCTTTAATCGATCAGAAGGGGATACATGCATATCGATCATGCACATATGACATAAGATGGGGAACACGTAGGCACATACAACATGGCAAAATTTACTTTTCCACATTCCCTCCTTGTGCCCTACGTTTCCATCAGGAAACATCAATATTCATGATACCATCTATCATTTCATATAGCATCATTTGCTCGTCTCGAATTGTCTTGGAACGGGATTTAGGACTAGGAATACAAGAGGTAGCACAAATGCCGCAAATCGCAGGGCCACATTGTATACAGAGGCAGCAACTGAATATGATCATTACTGCAATACCTAGAAATGACAATACTTTCCATCCCCAGGCAGATATAATACTCCAGAGCCAACCGGACCATGTCCAGGTGCCTGGATTCTGGTGTAACTGATGGGCAATTTTATGAAGTCTGGTTATAGCTGAATAAACAGACGGTGCGTTATTAGGAATGAAAATGCAGCAACTAGATCCAATGACTCTACATGCTCCTCCTCTATCGGCCAGTATGACGTCAAGAACGAGACGATTTTGGAGCACGACAAATCTCATAGCAGATTGCTCTTCGGTTAAGTTACCTAGAGCAGAAGTAGTCTCATTCACTACTGCTTCAAGGGTTCTGGTTAACCTACGTATTAACTTACTATTCTGGACAGGGCCTATAAAGAAGAAGAAACCTTTATTAAAGTCTTGATACTGTTCTAGAGTAGTTTCAGTTTGATCGACAATTGGGGACTCGATCTCCCTCCTATGTCTGACGTGTACTAGATGTGTGTTTCTATGATAATCAGATGGGGCTAGAAAAACTGGTGGCAGTAGGAAGGCAATGTAACATGTTCCATCCCAATCGAGGGGCAGACGAACATATGCGGTCTGACCACAAACAAAATAAGAATGACGTGAAGCTTTGAAAATAGATTTCCCACTGTCACTATACTCGACAATAGTAGTACAATCACTATGTCCTACATGTGCGGAAACATTCTTTCTGACACATAATTCGCCTTTGACTGGTAGTACTGAAATAGCAGGTAAGTCTGGAGTAGTATCAGACTGAACATTCAGGACCATAAAATTCGAAGAATAATTACCCAAATCATATACTTCATTTTCTAGATCTAACCCTGTTCTATGGGGAAGACCTTGCTTGTCTGGGAAACATGTTCTATTCAGAAGGGACATATCATTGGAAGATGACGTTAAAGTGGACCATGCTCCACACGAACCATTGTGTGAAAACGGATAAGGAAAGAGTGGCAGAACTCCCTTCGGTGTCTGGAAAGGGGGGAGTCGACCACACACCCAACAATTAGTGGCATTGCTGGTCTGGTGTGAATAGTGTAACATTCTTATAAAGGTGTTATTGCGCATAGCAAGACGATAGGATAACTCGTGAGGAGGCAGATCACTGAATGTGTGCTCTACTGTAGCATTAGAAAACTTATTTACATGTGAACTTGGAAAACATAAATGTAATGCATAACTTGTGCAGGTAACCATCAAACTTAGAAACAATAAGAAACTTAGAAAAACGATACATCGTATAGAGTTTTGACTAACTCTCTCACTATGGGGGTCTATCTCATACATGTCAGATACCTGTCTAACCGCTTCACCCGAGAGGGACTTAGACAATTAAACTGGCTGACTTATTTTGCTAGACCGGAGCTTTAACTTATACTCCTGTTGCGGAGTTTTCTCTAACAGAGGAACTTTCAGTTCAGGATTCAGATCAAAGTCTGGTTTCAGGCAGTCTTTAGAAATGGAACAGTCCTTAGAAAATGTCTTGTCTGGTAGTCCATGAAGTTTCTTTATATGGGACAGATGGACCCACCCCTTGCGGCCCTCCAACTTCACGGCCGTGCGGGTGGTCAGGAGAACAAGTCGCGGCTCCTTCCAACGAGGCTCCAGTGGACTTGAACGATCAAAATTCCTGACGAGGACAAGGTCGCCTGGAATGACCTCATGCGGTTTCACTTCGGTATTGTCTGGAAATGCAGCGGCAACCTGTGAACGACAAGAGTGTAGGGCAGACATCAAGGAAGCTAGGTAATCTGTCAACATATTACTGGAAACATCTGTAACACTGCGGGGTCTAGGTGTACCCCACATGTTTGGGGGGCGGCCGAATACGACCTCATAAGGGGACAGACCTGATCTGGAATGTGCAACTATCCGCATAAAGAATAAAGCAACTGGCAGGGCAACTAGCCAGTCTACACCTTTCTCTTTACATGTCTTGGCAATACGGATTTTCAGGGTCTGGTTATGTCTCTCTACGTGACCGGCTGCTTCAGGATGGCGCACACAATGGAACTTCCACTGGTATCCTAACAAAAGGGAAACATGTTTCATTAACTCGGATGAGAATGGCTGGCCGTTATCAGAATACACGACCCTAGGGAGTCCATAGCGGGGAAAGAATTCACGAACCAACTGCTTGGCAGTGGTCGCGGCTGTGTAATCTGGAACTGGATATGCTTCTGTCCACCTGGACAAAGCGCATACGACTACGAGGACATACTTGAAACCTCGACATCGCTCCATCTGAATATAATCCATCTGGAGGACTTCAAAAGGGTGGTCAGGAGGTTGGAATCCACCTTGTTCCACCGGGACACTTTTACCTGGATTGAACTGGCAACATATCATACAAGTACGGACTTTCTGCTTGGCTGCAGCTCGTAAGTGTTTGTTGAACCAAAGGTTCTGAATACTGTCTAACATAGCTTTTTCTCCTAGATGTGCTGGACTATGTGCGGTATTAATAATGACTTGAACCATAGAGTCGGGGAGAAACCATGTGGCTTTTCCCTTCGTCAACCATCCCTGATCTGTCTGGACCCCTCCTTGTTCGGACCATTTCTTTATTTCTTCGGGAGTAGCATGTAACTGTATGTCTATGACATCTTGTGTAGGGTCCTTAACTGTCATACAAGTAGTCTGTTCTGGAATGGATGACTGTGTCTTGTTAACTGGAATGTCTGGAGTCTGAGCTGTAAGCTTGGCTGTTCGATCTGCTAGATCGTTACCTTGAGAAATGATATCAGTAACTTTCGTATGTGCCTTGCACTTCATGATAGCGATAGCTGTCGGTAAATGTATTGCATCTAACAGAGCTTGAATGAGGAGACCATGCTGAATCTTGGTTCCATGAGAAGTCATGAAACCTCTCTCCTGCCAGAGCACTCCGAAGTCGTGTACAACTCCGAATGCGTAACGTGAATCTGTGTATATGTTTACTTTCAGGTTCTTGGCACGTATGCAGGCTTGGGTCAGAGCGACTAGCTCTGCTGCTTGAGCAGACAGGGTGTCAATACGATGTGTTTCTATTACTTCGGTTTCAGTAGTCACTGCATACGCGGCTACTAGTTCTCCTGTACTAGTTCTCATACATGAACCATCCACATAAAGTGTCAGGTCGGGGTTAGGTAATGCAATATCTGTCAGATCTTGTCTTGGCTTGGTCATAGTGTTAATAACTTCCACACAGTCATGTGTGGCAGGATTTGAAGTAACTGACGGTAACAGTGTAGCAGGATTTAGAATGTTGCAGCGTCTGATTTCTATGTGTGGCTGGAACAGTGTCAGTTCATAACCTGTTAAACGTGCAATGGTCAAGTGCTGTGTCTGTGTTCGGTTTAAAAGAACTTCCACGGAGTGTGGAACTTGTACTGTCAGGGAGTGTCCTAATACTATGGAATCACTTTGTCTGATAGCTAGAGCTGTGGCTGCAACTGACTTGAGGCACGCAGGCAAAGCCTGGGCTACTGGATCTAATGTGCTCGAAAAATAAGCACAGGGCTTGTATTGTCCTGCTTGATCTTGTGTGAGAACAGATAATGCAGTACCATCACGTTCTGTGACAAAAAGTGTAAAAGGCTTACTGTAGTTCGGTGTAGCTAGAACAGGTGCTTGGCATAAGGCTTTCTTTAACTCATTAAAAACAAGTGTATGTTCCTGGGTCCAAGGGAGGACAGTCGATACGGCTGCCTCCTGTGTCGTTAACTGTATCAGTGGCTTGGCTAGAAATGCATACTGAGGAATCCATTGTCTGCAGTAAGAAGTGAGGCCAATAAAAGCTCGTACCTCCTTCTGTGTCTTGGGCTGTGGAAGACTCGCTATTAACTGGATACGGTCTGGTGTCAACTGCCTACCCCACTTGGACAGTAAGTGGCCTAAGTAGATCACTTGCTGGACACAGAATTGTAATTTGGAAGGGGACACCTTGTGCCCCTGCTCGGCCAGAAAATACAGGACTGTAAGTGACGCTCGCTCGCAGTCACGTTCAGAACGGGCTGTGATCAGTAGATCATCGACATACTGGAGCAGGGCAGTGTCAGTTGGCATGTGAATGTTGTCTAGTTGTCTTTTAAGTGCTTGACTGTAAATACTAGGACTTTCTGTGAAACCTTGAGGAGCTCGTGTGAATTTATAGCTCCTTCCATTTAAACAAAAACCAAAAAGGTACTGGCTGTCTGGATGAATCGGGACACTGAAAAATGCATTCTTGAGGTCGATGACAGTAAAAAATGTAGCTTCAGAATCAATGGCTGTCAAGAGGGATGAAATATCTGGGACTACTGGGTACTGAGGTATGATACATTTATTAAGCTCTCGAAGGTCAATCACTAATCGATATACTGGAGGTGCATTTGGATCAGTACGTTTCATGACTGGAATGATAGGAGAATTACATACATTGGAGTCAGTTTCTACAACCACTCCTTGAGCAATGAGCTCGTCAATAATTTTGGATAAGGCTGCTACAGCCTCAGGTGGCAATCTGTACTGTCTGATTCGTGGCAAGACTATACCTTGCTTGAGGGTCACACGATGGGGTGTGATATGCATAAAACCTACATCAGTTGGACCTTGCGCCCATAAATGCTGTGGTACATTTAGGAGTCTTGGATCAAAATCGCGTAATACATAGTGACCTTTAAAGTCACGCAAAAACAAACGTATTCCTTCTGGGGAGCAGCAAATAACTGCACCTAATTCTTTCAATGTTTTAATGCCTAACAAATTTTCTGGACATGACTTCGTAAGTAACAAATCAGTAGTTCGGGACAATGGACCAACTTCTAGGGAAACTGGTTTTGAAATTTCGTTAACAATTGGCTTTCCTGAAAATCCAAGGGAAACATTTCTAGAGCCTGAGAGCGGAGCCCCTGGAACCTCGTCATGACTGATAGTAGTCCTACTTGCCCCTGTATCAATCAGAAACTTTCTGTCTTTCCCTAATACTTGACTGTGTACATAGGGACCCTCTTGATCTACAGGTATCTCGATGAGAGGCAAGCCTACCTCCCTCTCTAGGCTATTTCATGAATACTGTTGATACTCTGGATACGTGTATTCTCCCATACGGAGCATGTCTTTTAATTCTCGATGGAACCCTGCTGGATCTTTGTCGTGACAGGGAATTAATTTCTTCATCTCTAAGAGTTCCATCTTGGTGATAGGGGTGTAAACAAATACTCGTTGCATTTCACCACCCGCTGTCCTAACTGGATGTACTTCTCGTAACGGATGCTGTCTATCTATGTAAAATGATTTACTTTCTGGAGGTGAGACATGAACAAAATGCGGATTCAGAAACGTTCTATATTTGTGGCGCTGTTCTAGAATGACACTAATTAAATCGGTACCTAAACCTCTCCATCTATATTGGAGTAACTCGTTCAGAACATCATGTAACGGACCTGGATCAGAGTGCTGTCCCTCATACAGTGTAATGAGGTGCTGGATCATATACATACCCACCAGTCGCTGCTCGGCTGGGGGCAGTTTCAGAAACATTTGTGCCACTATTTCGTCTGGAAAAGTGGTAGAATCAGTAGTCCATCGGACTGCTGATCGGGCTAGTTCTTGTTCATGCATGGTACTAAGTTCACTATAACCGATTCGTGATTTCAGAATGTGATCGGTAGCTTGAAATACTTGCTCAAGAGAACCTTGTTCTGGTGCTGGAGGATGAAAAACTTTCTTGTGTTCTAGACGTGAATGTCGGTCTGGAAATCTAGATTTACCTACATACGCTATTCTGGTGGGATTCTCGTCGTCTACCTCTTCGGTAGGAGAGTCGTCTTCTTTCTCGGACACTTGTGCTGCTTTGCGTTTCTCGTGTAACCTTATTATTTCCTTACGAATTTTCTTGTACATACTCTCTATACTACTGAGTGTCTTGTGTCTTCCCTCGGCTATATGATCACTCCACTTTGTCAGAACTCTCATTTCGATCGGATCTTTAGTCGGATAATCTTGTTCCCTTATTAAACAATTAACTAGAAACTTTAATAGCATGAGCTGAGTTTCAGCTTTCCTTAGAGACATGATTTCGCCAATACTTTCTGGATCGTCTCCTGTACGGATGAAACGATATATTCTGTCTAGATCTTCTTTCATATTCGGTAGGGTGTCCAAATACTCGGTCACCCGTCTTACACGTAATGAATATATAACCATATTATCATCGCCTGGGACTGGATCATAACGGCATTCGGTAAGAGCTCGTCTGATATCTGCAACGGACTGATATTTAGGCGTACGCTGTAACGCACGTTCATGTAACTCGACTAACGTTACACGTTTGTGTGGCGGCGGGGTACCAGGAGGACCTCCCCCCGCGGCCCCTTAAACTAGAATCGTCGACTGATACTCTTCGTGCTGGCAGAGTGACCGATGTAGCGGGAACTTGTACTATGGGCTGGACCGGGGGTACCGTAACAGGTGCTGTAACAGGTGCCCCGGTGGCTGAAGGAACAGGAATTACATTATTTACAGGAACTGGCGGAACAGGATTTGCATATTCTGGGACTGTGTCGTCCAAATAGGACGAGAGGAAAATATCAGCTGCGGTCGGTTTGTGACGTAGCTTAATCGGAACTAATGGCGGCGGAAAATTACATGGTGCTTCCGGGGTTGCTTTCGGCAAGCCCTCGGCAAGAAGAGGATACATACCCTTAATGAGGGCATTTCTCTGTCTGTCTGACTGTTCGGCTTTAACTCGTTCACCTATTTCGATTAATTCCCTTTCTTGGGCTCTTTCTAAGGATTCTCTACTTAATTCTGTCTTTCTGATTTCTTTTTCAGTTCTTTTATGAGATTCTTTGCGCCATAACTCGATGGCATCTTTCTGGGACTGTCTGGCTTTCTTTTTCCATAATACTTCTTCTACTCGCATGATGCACTCGGCATCCCACGTACCTGATACGGGCCATCTATATTTTTCCTCTAATTCTTTGGTGTACTCTACCCATAAGTCTAGATATAATATGGCACTTATGCCATGCTTATGATACATAAAATGACCTGGACTGTCCCTAGGCGGGACAGGAACTGCTTCCTCGAGCAGACCTTTTCTAGTTTTTAACTGACGTAACTTCGTGAACAGAGGCATAACTTAGACTGGAATCTGGACACAATACAATACACGATAAACACAATAATAACTTAAAAACAAATCACTCATACCACGACATTGAAAACACATGAAATAACATTTATAATAACAGTTCGGACAGAATACTACCTGAAATACTGAAAACAGAACACATGAATTTCTCGAGAACAGAACTTACTAGAATGACTAGATGCACTGCTAAAACAGTACGAAACTTACCGGTCCCATAAAGAGACACGTCAGGACCCGCGCCCACCTAAGTGAACACTTCGTGTTGGATTTGCGTACCCAAACCCACGGACCAGAGACAAATTAATTGACCCTGTCTAGATACTACCCCAGCAACGGTACTCACCGGGCAGCAAGAACGGAAGGCCTGCAGAGGATCAGGGGGCCTGCGTGGCTTCTCCGGCGCGTGGGGAAAGGGCAAGTCCCTATTCGGGCGCCATTATGTGGTAAATAAATAATGAATTACCGGATCTATTTTTGACTATAATCAATAAACAGGTAGCTCAATAAATAAGAGTCAAGATTCGAGGTAGCTGGAGTTGACAGGCTTTAATCAAGCATAAAGGACAGGAACAGGACAGCCTGTACGGGAATAGGATGGCAGCTGCCGGGGGCAGGAATAGGCTAACTTTTAATAACAGTGCACAATATTTATAGTTAAACAGAATACATTACATTCAGTATAGTAGGTGTAGCAGTAGGCGGGGTTTGTAGCAGTCGCGAAAGATAAGGGCAACATGATGTAACAAGAAGGCGTGTACAGGGCGTATACATAGACATGTGATGTAAACGTAACAGAATATGTCATAAAAGGGGCGGAAACATGGAGGGGGCTACCTGAGCAGCTGGGACCTCTAACCGAGTGGTGCGCGCAAACTGACAATGACGTGTTACTAGGGAGAACTGGGGGCTATGACTTCTGCGCTAGAAGAGGAGACTAAAGTCTGGAGTGTCAGAGCGACATGTACCCAGGCATATCTAGTATCTAGTGTTTAGAGTACATGTTGATAGAATCCAAAAGTTATCAGGGCAAAGGCTAACAGACGCTAAGACTGGTGCATGCATTATTCTACATGTATTGCGTTTGTGAGGAATATTCTATGAACATTAATACAGTATTTCTCTTTCATGGAGACATAAAGGCTAGACCATGACGGAAACTATTGATGCGATTCAGTAGCTTAGGAATGCAGAGAAGGAGGGTTGGACTGATAACTAGAAACATAACATATTCTTGGCAGACTGGGAGGCGGAGCCAGGCCGAGCCGGGCACTGCGTGGCAAGAAGTAAGCTAAGGGTCAGGGATGCAGGTGGTGGCTGTATCGCTCCTCGGGGAGAGTTCAGGAGACAGGAGCTGAATCTAAGTCCGGGCCCTTTTGAGGCCTAGAAACGGGGACAATTCAACGAATTAACGTGCACACTGTAAAACGTGGCAACGTAGCTTTACATAGGCCTAATATTCGTTGTATTCACGAAGACTGGAAACTAGCATACTAGAGATGGACACAACTATAATTGCGTCTTTAATCGATCAGAAGGGGATACATGCATATCGATCATGCACATATGACATAAGATGGGGAACACGTAGGCACATACAACATGGCAAAATTTACTTTTCCACAGTCTGGCTCGTCGAAGAGGGTCCTTGGGCACTGAACTTCGGGTCCTAGTCACTGGGGGTACGTCCTCGTGGTCTTGGATCACTCAGGCACGGGCCAGGCTCGGCGGGTGCAGAGTGGGCTTGTCCGAAGCGTCCTGGCTGGCACCAGGGGGGTTGTTGCAGCAGAGCCTCTGCTGATGGGAGTCACAGTCTTTAAGAGGGTCAAGGCAGGCAGATCCTCTGGGTGTCCCAAGGTTGCTGTCCGCAGGAGTCGCCGGGATTTAGGCAGGAGCAGGTTCCAGGATCGACAGGCTGGTTGGGCTGGGGCCAAGTCAGTTGATGTCGTCCTGTTGTTAGCAGCTGCGCGGCGGGTCTTCTTTTTGATCTTCTTTCTTCTTTTAGTATCGGGATCTGAGGAAGGAAGGTTCAGGGAGCCCCTAAATACTGAATTTAGGGGTGTTACAGGTAGGGCAAGGGTACAGGTAAATTACAATGTGCACTTAATGCTTTTTCAAAGGTATCTCAGATCAGAAGCAGGTACAGGTCGATATGGTCTGTTTTTGATTACCGGTGCTCCTTTAAGTATCTAATTGTTTCTTTCCTTATTCCTATGATTTGCACTTTCACTACCCACCACCACCATCCCGCTACCCTTTCACTCTATCTGCGCGCAACCTATGTCGATTGAAAATAATTCTTGACTCTTTCAAAATAAATGTTAGTATTTTTAAATCATCTATAAAATTTGGCGCTCTTTCCTGTGTGGTTTCTTGACATATGTATGCATAAATAGTAATTTAGTGCATGCTTGAGGAATTTCTTTAGGTTATTCAATATCAGTGTTGTAGTGCTCTACACAACACAGACTGTTCATAATAGTACTTTAAAGCTCTTTTAAAAAAAAAATATTTTTATTGAATCAAAAACAACAAAAAAAGACATCAGGGGACACATTACTGCATAATATCGGACAATAACAGACATTACATACCATCAAAATATTGTACGGATATAACAGTGAATGGATCAAGGGGACGTGTGCTCTTCAATATCCTCGGGACCTGTCGGGGGAGGATACAGATATCCCCGCTATAGTGATTCCATTAGCCCCAGATCTTACACCACTTTCCCGGGCAGCCCCTCGTGGAATACACTGCTCTTTCCCTGAACATACACCAGTCCAAATCCTCCCTCCACTTTTCCACCCCGGGTTGCTGGCGAGCTCCCCACAGTTGTGTGATATTGCGCAATGCAATCATGTATGCCAGTGTATGCCAGTGTTGCCCATTGCTTCTTGTATGAATTAAGATTGGTTGACTCCCATATATTCAGAATACACCAACTACATTACTGTGCCTAGGACTGTGCTCAGCGTGCTGTGGATCTTACCCCAATACTCCTGCACTCTCATGCAATGCCACAGGATATGCATAAAGGTCCCCAGTTCCCCACACGCCTCATGCATTGCCCGGTTTCCGAGCGGTCCATATGGATCAGTCGGGGCCGGGGATTTATGATCTATGCAAGATCTTCAGTTGCACCAGTCGGAGTCGCATCGGAATTGCCACAACCTTTGGAGACTACACTGCCTCCTGCCAGCCCTCTTCATCTAACTCCAGCCCATCATCCTGCCAGTGCCGTATAAGATCTACCAGCGGGTTTTCCATATTGTTGACAAGCTTCTTGTATAGCAAAGAGATAGCCTTCTTGGGGAGATGGCCGTCTAACACTCTGTCTTCGAAGGGGAGATGCTTCGGGAAGTGTCTTGCCCCTAGTGACGTGAGTAAGCAGTGCATGCCGCACCTGTAAATAACAGAAATATTCACCGTCACTCAGCTGATATTGTAGCTTAAGGGAAGCAAACGGGTGTATCGTGCCTTCCCCCCAGACGTCCCACACATGTGTGATCCCAATGAGGTTCCACTTGTCAAAGCCTTTCGACTTCCAGAAGCTACCCAACTTCTTTGAGCTCCATAATGGAGTGGCGAGCGTAAGCTTCCCTTCCCATTTAAGGTGCCTATTAGCCGCGCGCCATACTTGGACAGCATGTGCCGTAGCCCCCGTGAGGGGGAATCTGTGGGGTTTAGCGTATAGTGCTCTAGTGTAGTCGCCTCCTGGTATTAACCAACGGCCCATAGCATATCTGGGGTCGTTCAGGGCACCGTATATCCCGTGGTTTACTGCCGCCAGCTGCGAGGCCCAGTAGTATTTCCGGATATCTGGCAGGCCGATGCCCCCCATCATACCAGGGAAGAGTACATTTACGAAACGCGATTCGGGGTGTACCATCCCAGAGTAACTGCCTCTGAAGGGATTCTATCTCCTTGAAATAAGCCGCTCGAACGGGATCCATTGCATTCTGCAGTACATACAGGAAGCGGGGCAAGGCCAACATTTTAAAGAGTATTGCCCTCCCTGAAGGGAGAGTGGGAGCGACTTCCAGCGCGCCACATCATTCCTGATTCACGTGATCGGGGTAGACAGGTTCCGGGCATAACGGAGTTTAGGATCTAATGTGATATAGTTCCCAAGATACTTAAAACCCTCCGGGGCGACCTGAATCTGGGAGGCTTAAGGGACATCTGGTGGTTCCCCAGTGAGGACAAAGAGAACCGACTTGGACCAATTAATGGTAAAGCCCGAGTACCTTCCGAATATAGCCAACACATCCAAGAAACAGCTCAAGGACCACTTCGGGTTGGTGAGGTAAAGGAGGATATCATCAGCGTAGAGTGAAATTTTATCCTCCCAGTCCAAAGACCATCTCATCCCATGTCTTGAAAGGTCCTGTCTGGCCCATGCCGCCAAGGGCTCCAAGGCCAAGGCGAATAGTAATGGAGACAGGGGGCATCCCTGTCTGGTCCCCCTGCTTAAGGAAAAATCGGGGGATTTGCGATTGTTCACCACTACATGGGTCAATGGGGCCGAGTACAAAAGGCGCACCCAGTCAATAAAAGCTGGTCCAAAGCCAAGCTTCTCAAGGACCGCAAAAAGGAAGGGCCATTTTACTCTATCAAATGCCATTGTGGCATCTAGGGACACCAGCACCGCCAGCTCCTGAATTGTTATGGCAAGACCCCGTGAAGCCGGCGCAAATTAAGGGCTGTATTGCGGTGTGGTACATTTATAAAGGGGTCCCCGTAAGAGAGGAAAGTGTATTGTGGACGGACATACACTGAAAACATTTTTTTTATATAAAACTAAAACACAAATTCATAGACTGATTTGCAATTGGTAATTTGATTTATTTCCATTGCTCTGTGATTACCGATTGGCAATATTTAATCACATCGATTCATAAATAGTAAAGCCCCAAGGGGTAGAAGAGGGAGGGAAATGGTGCTCAGGGAAGTGTTAGAATGAGAAAGAGTGACACAGTATCAAAAAGGTGTAATACCAAATTCAAACATAGATCAAAAACAATTATAAAACAAGAGCCATCATAAAAGGCAAAATTCGAAGAATGTTCATGGGAGAAAATTCAACGGTCACAACTAATTATTAGATCAATCGTGGGTGTGCCGGATTTTCAACAGAAGGGAAACAAGTCGACGTTTCGACCCCTATTAGTAGGCCAATTAAAGTCCTTTCACGGGGTCTTCATCAGGACGTCACAAAGGGAGAAGGGAAGGGTGGGGCAATTCTGTATAAACAAATTTATAAGGAAAAATATACTTTAGTGTATATCAAGCCAATGACAAGAAAAAAAACAATTATTTCTCAGAAAATAATTCATTCTCAAAAATTTACCATGGAGTACGGCCCAGCCGGGCTCTGTACATGGAGAGACACGCCACGCTGGCAGTCGCGGTCAAATCTGATCAAGGTAGAAACCTCAAACAAAGAGGAGAATAAGTAATCAATAAGGTTCTGATGAGTCAGAAGATAAAAACTGGTTGTAACTCCACTTACATACTACAGTAGTAGAGACTATAATTTATCCAAAAAACTTTAAAGATTTGCCAGACACAATTGTCAATACAAATCACATCATGATTAGTCATGGCGGCATATGAAAATGACATCAGGTTATATAGGTTTGCAAAAAGTACCTTTAGATCAATAGTACTCGAACCGTCTGGGATCCAAAGGGTTTAAACAGTAAAGCAGATACAAATTCTGATTGCGAAATTAACCTCCTATGGTAAACAGAGTGGAGAGAGATTGTTTACCAATCAGTGTAAGGCAAAACGGTTCTCCCGTTAGAATTTATCAACGGCATGCTGCCAATTACTTACATCAAATGAGGCAAAAACCGCAGTCTACTTCGATCGTTTCGGCAGCCTTAATGGCGGGTGTCGGCCGGATGAGAAGTTCGTAATCCACCTCAGGGCGGGGATTAATTCTAGCGCCTGTCCGACTGTTAATTCTTATACTAGAAAGAGGGAGGGAGAGAGTCAGTTGTTTGGCCGGGGTACGGACTTACTGTGAATAAACCGCGCCTAGGGTTACTCACGGGAGAAGGCAAGCGGGCAGCCAGCGTCTGCACAAATCCTCACGCGAACTCCGTCGTGTCAACAACGCGGAGTTTAGGGGCGGGGCCAACTAATGTGCAGGAATGATGGAGAGGGAAAAGTGACTCGCGGTTGGATGACAGACTATGCACGGGCACATGGTGTAAATTGTAAAATACTCTCGTGGGTTTCAGCTCAGAGGTGGTGTAAAGATGACTATTTGCGGAAAATTAAATTACAAAAAACAACATTGGTGCAACTCTCACACAGGAGGTTGAAAACCAATCCCCAGGCATTACAAATTACTTTTCAAAAAGTGGCATGTCGCAAGGTCAACCAATATGAATTATAAATTATTCATTATTCCTGTAAATTTATGAAAACAACTGCATTTCGAAAAATCGTGAAGTTGGTGCAACTCTCACGAAGGAGGTTGAAGACCAAACCACAGGCTTTTATAAAAAACATAGGAACCTTTTTCATCATAAACCAGGATGTTGCGGTCATCATCATCAGTTCATTAACAGGGACTCGTGCACTTCTCCAGCATGAGAGTGTAACGAGTGGTTTAGATCATTACTACACAGTTGATTTCAACCCAGTGTTGCAATTGGGCAAGGCTGCTGTCCTGCTCATTTAACCCATTCTTAATGGAGTCCAGAAGGGACATCCATTTGGACTCACGTGTATTCAGGATTAGAGGGAGATCACCACCTCTTCTGCCCAGGGTTACCTTTTCTATGACAAACCAACGTAGGTCTGTAACAGTGTGTCCTGCTTGCAGCCAGTGGTCTACCAAAGGCGCCCCTGCCACTTTGCATCTTAACCTGCTCGAGTGGGATGAAATCCTTGATTTTATTTTCTGTTGGGTTTGTCCCACATATACCTGGCTACATGGGCACCGAATGATATAAATGACCCCAGTGGAATTACAATTTGTGCAATGTTTTAAGTTGTCGGTTCGGCCACTGTGGGCAAACGTTTAGTCTGGATCGTTGTCTCACAGGCAGTGCAGGCCCCACACCGATAATGGCCAATTACTGGGGGGAGATTCCAAAGGGATGTCAGAGTGGGTTAGCTTACTGGCTCTAAGTAGGAATGGACCACCATGTCCCTTATGTTTTTAGCTCTCTTAAACGAGTGGAGGGGCAAGTCAGTTTGTTTGATGACATCTGCGACCAAGGGCCAGTTTTGATTAATGATTTTCTTGATATCATTGCTGCGTGTCGAAAAAGTTGTGACACAAATTATGCGGTTTTGGGTGGTCCTTGGTGAAGTCTCTGGATTGAGTAAGGTCTCACGTGGGTTATACCACGCCCGTTTTCTTGCTCTTTTCACCATCCTCGATGGGTATCCTCGTGCGATAAGGCGTTCAGTCAGGACCTCGGACTCCTTCAGGTAGTTAGCTCTTGTGGAACAATTCCTCCTGATCCGGAGGAATTGTCCGACTGGTAGGTTATCCTTGAGGCCCCTCGGGTGATGGCTCTGATATTGTAGTAGGGAATTCCGTTCTGTAGGCTTCCTGAACAGCGTTGTTTGTAAGTGGTCTGCTTCCACATAGATGGAGATATCCAGGAAAGGTATACTTGCATTACTAGATTCCATAGTGAATTGTATATGCGGATTGCGGGAGTTAAGCCAATCATGAAAGACTTTAAGCTGCTCTTGATTTCCTTCCCAAATGCAGAGAATGTCATCAATATATCTGACCCATAGGGTCAGATTGGTATTGAAGGGATTGGTCTCTGTGAAAATGTACTGATGTTCAAAATGGTCCATATATATTATTGCCAGATTGGGAGCAAAGGTAGCCCCCATCGCTACGCCCTTAGTCTGCAAAAAGAATTCTTCCTGAAAGATAAAGTAATTGTGCATCATAGCAATCTGCAGTAACTCAATTATGAAATCAGTAGGGACCTGGACTGGCGCTGTTCTATTTTCAAGGGCTTCTCTCATTACTTTCAAAGCATCTAGTTGGGGGATGCTTGTATACAGCGATACTATGTCGCAGGTGACTAATAGTGAATGTTCTGAATTGAATGGTCTCTCATCCATCATGTTGATAACCTGAGTCGTATCTCGTAAGTAAGCCCTAGTGTTAAGGGCAATAGGTTTGAGAAAAAAATCCACATATTGACACAAAGGCTCGAGCAGCGATCCGCACCCGGACACGATGGGGCGTCCAGGAGGGGTGTTGAGGTTCTTGTGCACCTTTGGTAACGTGTAAATAGTCGCCAATCTTGGGAATTTCTGGTTGAGAAAATCAAATTCCTGTTTGCTCAGGAAACCTGCGTCAAGGCCTTTTTGTGTGGTGTTCAAAATTGTACTCGCCAATTCTCGTGAGGGATCACTAGGTAAAAGGCGGTAGCTTATCCCATCCGACAATTGTCTGTAAACTTCTGCCTTATAATCCGTGAGGTCCTGTACCACAATGGCACCGCCTTTATCCGCGGGCTTGATGACTACTTCTTTGTTGTTACATAAGTCTGTCAGAGCCTTTTTCTCCATCTTACTCAAATTGAGTCTGGTGTATTTCGGTCGTTGTAGTGATTGTTCTACTGAGGAGGTTACAACTTCCTCAAAAGCAAGAATCCTGCTATTCATGGCATAAGTCGGTGGAAAAAAGGTTGAAGGCACTTTGAGGCCTGTGGCCGAGCTCTGTTGTCTGGATATTTGATTACGAAAGTAATATCGCAATCTTATCTTCCTGAAGAAACTATATAATTCTGTTTTTAACAGGAATTTATTTACCGAAGCAGTCGGGACATAAGAAAGGCCGCGACTCAGGACCTTGAGTTCGTCATCATTGCAGGTTGTATTTGGAGATATTGATCACAGGACTAGAGTTCAATACATTGTTACTTAGTATGATGGAGCCTGGTGTGGTGAGTTCATCTACCATCTGTATGTGTTCCGCCGGGTCGAGATCTCCCCGTGCACCTCCGGGCGGAAGGTCACCCGTTTCTGCTGCTTGCCTCTGCCCCCGTCCCATCCTGTCTGGTTCTGTTGTTGTCCTCTTGACTGGCCCCTGGGAAAATTGTTGCCACGTCCCCGTGGAGGGCGCCATGAGCCCCGGCCTTGGTCTAAAAAATGAGGTGGGAATTGTGGAGGGTACTGTTGGTAGACTATGTCTTGAGGGGGGTAAGGTGGATAAAGGTACGGAGTGCTGGGTCCTGCCTCCCCGTCACTTCCAGAACTGTAAGAGGAGTCCGAGAAGGTGGTAAAATTCCGGCGTCCCCTATACCCCCCACGGCCACGATTGGTGAAGCGTCCCTGTGTGTCCTGCTGGTAATAGTCTGGTTGTAAATATGGATACACCAATTTCTTATCAAAAAGTCTTAGGTCTCGTGCTAATTTTTCCAGTTTTTTCGTTTGGGCTGTGGTGTCAAAGTCTTTGATCGTAGCTTACAGATTCTCTACAGCCTCCTTCGCTTTAGTGAGTGTGTGGTCGCCCAAGATCTCGGCCTTCAGATCGGCAATTTCCTTACTCAGGGAGACAACTTGTTCCGCTGCTGTCTCCACTCCCAGCACCATCCAGTGCCGGGAGCAATTATTGGCCACGTAACTGAACCCCTCTTTTAACTTCGGTACGTCCACAAAAATCACTGGTTCAATTTTGATTTGCAGACCCACCGGAATTATGTTTTCTTGCAAGTATCGCGTAAAGAGGTGCCCATGTAGCCGTGTTCTAATACGTTTTTTCTCTAGTCTTTCCAGACGGGAAATCTTATCGTTAAGGGTGATGTCAATAGTGGGGACAGATGTGGATAGAAAAGTGGTTGACAAATCCTTAGTTAACTGATTAATATACTCCTCAGTGTAAGAAAGTAGTTCGGATTCCACCATGGTATCAACAAATTAGATTGGAAAGGTAACCTCGCAGGTCAGCACCTGCTCAGAAGACGTTACAAAAAGGGGGGTTATACCCATGTAGTCACGGGGACCTGGGTGCTAAGTGGTACATTTATAAAGGGGTCCCCGTAAGAGAGGAAAGTGTATTGTGGACGGACATACACTGAAATTTTTTTTTTTATATAAAACTAAAACACAAATTCATAGACTGATTTGCAATTGGTAATTTGATTTATTTCCATTGCTCTGTGATTACCGATTGGCAATATTTAATCACATCGATTCATAAATAGTAAAGCCCCAAGGGGGAGAAGAGGGAGGGAAATGGTGCTCAGGGAAGTGTTAGAATGAGAAAGAGTGACACAGTATCAAAAAGGTGTAATACCAAATTCAAACATAGATCAAAAACAATTATAAAACAAGAGCCATCATAAAAGGCAAAATTCGAAGAATGTTCATGGGAGAAAATTCAACGGTCACAACTAATTATTAGATCAATCGTGGGTGTGCCGGATTTTCAACAGAAGGGAAACAAGTCGACGTTTCGACCCCTATTAGTAGGCCAATTAAAGTCCTTTCACGGGGTCTTCATCAGGACGTCACAAAGGGAGAAGGGAAGGGTGGGGCAATTCTGTATAAACAAATTTATAAGGAAAAATATACTTTAGTGTATATCAAGCCAATGACAAGAAAAAAACCAATTATTTCTCAGAAAATAATTCATTCTCAAAAATTTACCATGGAGTACGGCCCAGCCGGGCTCTGTACATGGAGAGACACGCCACGCTGGCAGTCGCGGTCAAATCTGATCAAGGTAGAAACCTCAAACAAAGAGGAGAATAAGTAATCAATAAGGTTCTGATGAGTCAGAGGATAAAAACTGGTTGTAACTCCACTTACATACTACAGTAGTAGAGACTATAATTTATCCAAAAAACTTTAAAGATTTGCCAGACACAATTGTCAATACAAATCACATCATGATTAGTCATGGCGGCATATGAAAATGACATCAGATTATATAGGTTTGCAAAAAGTACCTTTAGATCAATAGTACTCGAACCGTCTGGGGTCCAAAGGGTTTAAACAGTAAAGCAGATACAAATTCTGATTGCGAAATTAACCTCCTATGGTAAACAGAGTGGAGAGAGATTGTTTACCAATCAGTGTAAGGCAAAACGGTTCTCCCGTTAGAATTTATCAACTGCATGCTGCCAATTACTTACATCAAATGAGGCAAAAACCGCAGTCTACTTCGATCGTTTCGGCAGCCTTAATGGCGGGTGTCGGCCGGATGAGAAGTTCGTAATCCACCTCAGGGCGGGGATTAATTCTAGCGCCTGTCCGACTGTTAATTCTTATACTAGAAAGAGGGAGGGAGAGAGTCAGTTGTTTGGCCGGGGTACGGACTTACTGTGAATAAACCGCGCCTAGGGTTACTCACGGGAGAAGGCAAGCGGGCAGCCAGCGTCTGCACAAATCCTCACGCGAACTCCGTCGTGTCAACAACGCGGAGTTTAGGGGCAGGGCCAACTAATGTGCAGGAATGATGGAGAGGGAAAAGTGAATTGCGGTGTGGCATAAAGCCCGACTGGTCCGGGTGCACCAAGGTGGCGATAACCTTGGTTAGTCTCGTAGCCAACAGCTTCGCCAGGACCTTGGGTTCTACGTTCAACAGCGAGATAGGCCTATATGATGAACAGCACGCTCTGGATTTACCCTCCTTATGGATGACCACTATGTTGGCAATGCGTTGGTCTTATGGAAGATGCCCCTTTTCTCTACTTTCGTTAAACATCGAGCGGAGAAATGGTGCAAATCTATTGGTGTTCAACTTGTAGAGCTCAACAGGGATTCCATTTGGTCTAGAGGCCTTGCCAGAGCATACACCTCTAATAGCCTGCGCCACCTTGTCATTCGTGAGCGGGGAATCAAGATATTTACGGTCGTCGTCAGGGAGCGTGGGCAGTTGAGTGTCTCTTATCATTACCTTGTTGTCTTCCTCTGTGTACACCTACTCCGAGCGATATACCTCCCCATAGTAGTCCGCAAACCTGTCGGCAATGACCTGTGGGTCAGTGATCGCGCAATAGTCATCTCCCTGCAGTTCAGGTACCAGTCGTGATGCCCACTCCTTCCTCTCCAGCCACACAATTAATTTTCCTGCCTTATCCCCGAGCTCATATATCCTACTCTGGGTCTCTCCATGTTGCGCCCTGGCATTCTCCCTTGCGAGGCTCCTAAACCTGTCCTGGCATAACCTAAGAAGGTGGAGACCCTCAGGAGCAACTGCCTGGAATATTTCCGTGTCCAGAGTCTGTACCGCCTCCTCCGCCCTCACCAGGTCCGCCTGCCGTTCCCTCTTTGTCTACACTATTAGGTATAGGACCTCACCCCTAACTGAAGAACATTGAAACCTGAAACAGGGGACCCACTGATACTTGGTCCTTTTAAACCAACAAAGAAGAAATTGCCACAGATGCTGAAATATAAAAGAGCATCTTTATTAACCTCAAATGAGTCAGACTACGTCACACAGAAGCCTTAGCAACTGAATGAGGCAGTCTGAGGAGTACAGAAAACTGGGGCTTTACATATGCTTAGGGTTACATAGTAAGCATAAATGCAAGGGGCAGTCCTGGCTCATGTAAGCATGCAAAATGACTAAGATGGGCATACAAGATCTGCTTGCTCAACAAAGTGGGAGGAGAGTTACTTCTCCATGCAGCAGCAAAAATAGCCTGACAGTTATACTAGAGAAGCAGGTGCATTCTACTAGCTAGGCCCTTCTCCGCATGTGCGAAGGTGGAAGATGCTGAATACAATTTGTCTCTAGGCGGATTTCAAGAGCAGTTAACAGAAAGGTAGGACAGAGCACATGGCAAACAAAATGGCTGCCAGAAATACAAAATGGATTTCACAAAGCGGATAAAATAACTTCTAAATACAGGATGGCTTCAGCTGAATTCTAACCCATTGCTGTCAATTTACGAAAGTAATGACCACTATTACAAATAGAATTATCATTTTCCTAGTCCTAAGCAAAAGCAAATCCTAAAATCATCTAGAAAACATTATCAGGGCTCCTATACATTTCAGTAACTATTCATTTTAATTTCCTAATTGCCAAGAGCACATATCTAATTAAAACATTTTCCAATTGACTGTTACATTTTCCTCTTATGAGGGCTAGAACATCAATCATATCTGGGGGCAGGAGGACCACACAGGGCCATAGGAATTAGGACGAAGAGATGCAAAGGGCTGCTCCTCCTTAAAAATGGGACAACTAAAGGGATACATTATTGACAAAAAGAAGAAGTCCTTGGGAAAATTGAACCCGTTGTACAACCAAGCCAGAGGGGAGTCTTCTCCCTGTGTCCGTTTGAGCCTCACAGGCAGGCTCTTGTTGTTTCCACGGTGGAGCTGCACAACTCACAACTCAAGAATCTTAGTCCAGTTTCAAGGAAAAAGTCTCTACTTTCAGGATAGGGCAGTCACCCACCAGGCAAATGCTCTTAGCGATCCTGTCCAGTGTCTCAGGCAGTGCACCAGTTTTCTTCACTTCAGTCTAACAGGCATCAGAGACACAGCACTTGTACCCTAATCTCAAGTCCTTCCCTAACGCCTGTATTGCTCTGCTGGTGCACTGCTCATTCATTGGGGCCACACATTTCATCCAGTGTACCCAGGTATCTCTTGACCCACTAACAAAGGAGCAAACTTGCATTCACATTGGGACCAGAATTCAAATGCCTGATGCTTGGATCTCTGAAGTAACCCTTGTTTCAAAAGGGGTCACCTCAAGCAAAGCTTCCTCGCCATTCTGGTCGGTCTGTGACTCTCAGCTGGGCATGATCCACAATTTTTCCTTTCTGATTTGTGACCCCGCCTTTTGTCCAAGACAGTGGCAGGGGTACACCATTAATTCCAGGGCTTCCGGCTTCCCTGAGGTCCTAGTTGGCAGCAATGCCTGTACTGGTTATCTTCACTTTGGCTTCAAGCTGGACTGGTGCTGACGCTGACTCCCCAGGCTGAATCTGATGTCCGGGCCCCACTGGTAGTGGTTTGTACAGCAGCAAATATCTATTGGTGGACAGAACAAAAGGTCTTTAGACAAGGAACAGAAACAGTCTATCAACAGAGAGGATAGTTTCAAAATGTCCTAGTCTTGGGATGTCCCATATATTAATTTACTAAACTCAGAGAAAAACAACACAGACATATTCTAAATCCTTACATTGGTGTATTTCTGTGCGCAACTCTGAAAACCCTAAAAAAAAAAAAAATTCTACACCTTCGCTCATAAACTTTACATTACTTGTACAGGACTGCAGACACTTCTAAAATGATTCTTCTTATTAATGTATTTATTTATTTTAGTGTCTTATAGAGCGCGAACTTGACCCGTGAGGGTATCAGAGTGCTTTACAGGGTGTACAAGGTCTACAAACCAACATAAAATGCAGAGAAATACTAACACATCTTACCCTTACTCCTACATGTAAATGATTACAATCATAGTCAGCTTCAGTGCTCAGAACTGAGATAGGTGTGACAGATTTGTGGGCTATACCTACATTGTATGCTTAGGACCATGCTCTCATGTTATAGGAGCAACAGGAAAATCTAAAACTGCTAATTTCACAGGGGCCCTTATCTATAAAACAACATTTTCTTGAAAAAAATGTTTCCCTAAGGATCACATGGGCATCTTCCCTGCGTTCTACTTTTCATGATACAAACTATGCAACATCAGTTCTAATAAGGACTATCAGTTTATTTACACAGACTAGCTAATAAAAGAAACTAGCAATGCCCTTGCAAAACTACAGTAATGGTGTTATCACCTAAGACTTGTAGAACAAAACTACCCACATCTAATTCACCTTAAAGATTAAAATAAGGGAACAACAGTCTAAACTACTGATTTTGTCATAATTTCATCAAACAGGAAGGGCAGTAATAAAACCTATATATTTATTAATTTTATTAAAGCTAACAATGTTTAAAACAGTATTACTGAATAGCCAATTAAATGTCTCATTGCTATTTCACAGACAGTTTAGACAGGCTAAGAAAAGGAGAGAGCAACATACATATTACGTAGCCTTAATTTGCAGAAGAGCTAGCCTCCTTCTCCCATTTTGATAGTAGGAAACCTGACGCAAGTTTCACTTCTGTCAACACTATCAACCCCTATTTGTAGCAACTGGGCATAAACAAAGTTATAGGAGGTACATAGCACTTTTGAGAGGGCTAAAAAATATGAATACCCAAACCAAAATGTCAAAGGAAACTTTGCTCTGGGAGCCATGCCATGCTTCTAAATATAGAACTAACTTTTAACTCTTCCCAGCTATCCTATTCTGTGTGCAAATTTTCAATGCAGCTTTCCCTATTCAAAGTCACTCTAGAGACAGAAAGCTGGAAAGCACTTATCCCCCTGTTTGTAGTTAAAAGAATAACTTCTGCTGATTTTGTTATAAATTTTTTCAATTATAAGCAGTGTGCAATATACTTTTGCAGCAATATAAAGGTCAGCTATTTGTTTTATACCTAAATGCATGCATTTACTGAAGGCTATGGCACTTTAAAAGCTACTCTAAATGAATTAAAATGCTGTTTAAATAGTGCGTTTTACCCAATTTCGACTTTGATATTTGGGGCACTTAAAAATGAATATCCTATAATTTCTTTGCATAATATTGATTATCAGAATGTTCATTACATAGCCCAGGAGTTCGAAATTGAAAATAATCATATATACCTTCATAAAAATGAGTTTTTTTACATTGTGCAGAGTGAAATTCCATATGCAAATATCCTCATTATGCGGTACAACACAACTTACATTTTTTAATTTGAATACTAGAAGGTCACAATATCAGTATTAAGCTTTATAAATATTAAAGAACTAATTTAAAAGCACTTATTTTTTAAAATAATTTTTCATAATTAATAATTTATTTTTTAATTAAACCAATCAGTTTTGATAATCCAACTTAGGAAAAGCAAGCTGCATCCCTTGCCTATCATATTTAGACGCATTCATTCACAAGCCTAAGCACAGAAGCCTAACTTGAAACTTGACAAATTTTTGCGCCACTTTTTAAAAGGACAATTATTTTTTTAGCATCAGAACCAAGAATATGCTTATAAAAAGCTTTAAGAAAAGGAAATCCTCAATTGAAAATGTTTTCCTGGTATCTAAAATAATGAACCTAATTTTTGTAACTTTTTTAAAACAGCAGTCTGCAATGCAAGATTTTGCCCCGTGTTTAAATGAGAAAGTCCTGGCTGAGGCAAAATTCCTGTCTCTCCGTGGCCTACAATCAAAACAACAGCTGCTTGCTTAGCGGCAGTAAAAACACAGTCGTCGTAAAGCTTTTCTTAGTGTTGAAATGTAAGCTTGGGGACAGTGTATTTAAAACTGAGACATTTCTAGTTCTAAAATGTATGTGCAGTTCAACAACATCCAATGTATTTAGATGATGTGTTTGCCTGTTAATATTTAATACAATGTATCTAAGGAAAATGCTGAAAGTTTATTTTTTGCAAAGCACACTATTCCGTTTTTGAGGCCTTTTTTATTCCTATTGAATGTGAATTCTAATTTTATCTTTTAAGCATTGGCAGTTTGTACATGTGCATAGTTGCTTACTCTATAATTTAAATAGTAACATATAATTTATTTAGCATATCATATGGTTAATTTCTGGATTTTTATTTAATTTTTATTTAATATTAATTAAATGACATTTTGCATAACAGACTGAAGACAACAAGAAAAACCATAAACACACGCATTAAGCTCATTTTAGACATATACAGAAGGGGTCAAACACTCGGGACACATAATACAGCGTGCTTAATTGCCATTATTTCATAAATAGCGCATCGCTATTTACTTACAGAAGTTGCAATGTAAAACCACAAACCACATAGACATTTAAACACACATTTAACCCACAGATCAACACTTAAGACAGAAACAAAGGACAGCCCACAGACTGTACTTACACCAAACCATTTGTAAATACTAGTTGTAAGTCATATTTACAAGAAATGCTTCTCAATAGTATTCCAAAAGACTGTCTTATTTCCAAGAAGCCAAAATACTCTCAATTCACTAGCTTTGGCTGGCAGAACACCAAAAAATCGCTCTGCAGATCTCCATTCATAAAATTGCGCAGAAAAAGAATCCATATTTTAATTCCCTGGGGATACAGAATCACCAAGGAAGAAATATGTTTTTATACCTAAACCTATCTAGCTATTCCCTCAAGGTAGCCGGCTAATTTAATTCACATCTCACTATTATACCTCCAAAAAGCAACACATTCTTCGATTTGTGCTTGAAACAGGCATGCCAAAAATATTGCAGAATATGCAAATATTATACCCAAAGTAGTGCTTAAAGTACTCTTCGTACGTTGTACCGTTCAAACAAAATCAGACAGAGAAAAATCTGCTGATTACCTGCCTACATAAATTGCAATTCCCATATCTAACCCATACAAATCCAAAGTTGGCCAACACAAATTCCAAAATTCCAAAGCCACAGTAAGCGTTACTAAACTACCTTACCAATCAAAGGCATCAAACCAACAGTAAGAGCCGCAGAACGACTCTTACCAAACAAATGGTGTCCAAATTCTAACTGCCAAGTATTGAATGACCTAACGGTCCTTTTTAGAATACTGACATCAAATAGGTTCTCAGTCAGGGGTGACATCATGTGGAGGATCAAAATCAGAAAAATCTGAAATATACTCGGCTGCAGAGACAGAGAATCGCCAGAATCTCCGTGCACAGAGTACCTCCTTAGTAGAGTCCTGTCCTCCAGAGTAGATTTATGTCTCCTGACAAGATCACTCCCTCAGATAGCCACTTCTCTGATGAGGTCCACGTTAGAGCGCCATCTGAAGAACATTGAAACCTGAAACAGGGGACCCACTGATTCTTGGTCCTTTTAAACCAACAAAGAAGAAATTGCCACAGATGCTGAAATATAAAAGAGCATCTTTATTAACCTCAAATGAGTCAGACTACGTCACACAGAAGCCTTAGCAACTGAATGAGGCAGTCTGAGGAGTACAGAAAACTGGGGCTTTACATATGCTTAGGGTTACATAGTAAGCATAAATGCAAGGGGCAGTCCTGGCTCATGTAAGCATGCAAAATGACTAAGATGGGCATACAAGATCTGCTTGCTCAACAAAGTGGGAGGAGAGTTACTTCTCCATGCAGCAGCAAAAATAGCCTGACAGTTATACTAGAGAAGCAGGTGCATTCTAGTAGCTAGGCCCTTCTCCGCATGTGCTAAAGTGGAAGATGCTGAATATAGTTTGTCTCTAGGCAGATTTCAAGAGCAGTTAACAGAAAGGTAGGACAGAGCACATAGCAAACAAATGGCTGCCAGAAATACAAAATGGCTTTCACAAAGCGGATAAGATAACTTCTAAACACAGGATGGCTTCAGCTAAATGCTAACCCATTGCTGTCAATTTACGACATAACCACGGTTTTGAACGCCTCCCTCAGGGTCTGGGCCGAGTCCCCGGTGCCATGGTTGTCATAAAAGTACCCATTCATGGCCTTAATTATATCTCTCTTAACAGCGGGGTCTCTTAAATGCCAAGGGCTGATGGGGGGCAATCTTGCCGGTTGGGACCTGATGAAATTCCAGCTACAGCCATACCGGTGAATGGTCTGAGATGCCCCTCCCAAGGTGCTGGACCACTCGGACCGCACATACCTGGACGTCCAAGACTAAAATATATTCTATCCTGGACATACTGTGGTGCGCAGCAGACACATGTGTATACTGCAAGCCTCTTAAGTTGTACTGCTGCCAACTATCAACCAAGCCAGTAGAATCCAAATAGTCAGGGAGCCACCTCTGCACCGATCGCAGCGTTCTGGCTGGGTGCCTATCCTTTTCACCATCTACCACAGCATTAAAATCTCCTCCCAAAGCCAGGATGCCCAGAGGCAAAGTTGGGAAAATTGCGCCCAAATCTCGAAATGTATGTGCCTGCAAACCTGGCGGGACATAGATGGAGAGAAAAGCGACAACCTTCCCTTCCCATTGACCCGAGATGCCGACATACCTACCCCACTGATCGACCAAGTAGCTTGAATAGTCAGGGGAAAGGAATTTTTTAATATTATGCCGACCCCCCTCGACCCAGACGTGAACCCTGCATGTGCCACCAGTTTGTACCCTCCCCTGTGGAGGGCCATACACCTATTTCCTATGAGGTGCATCTCCTGCAACAGCACCACGTCCGGGGAGTGACGTCTGATAAACTGGCTGACCATCCCTCTTTTGATTTTGTCACCTAGCTCGTTTACTTTCCAGCTGAGCACTTTGATCCCCGATCCCCTCTTACCATTAGATAGTAAGTTGGCATTAAAGTGTCGCCACATTATCTCTGGATGTCACAAACATGAAACAATCTTCATCACTTGATGTTAAAAAAACTGAACAAATCACAAACAAATCTACAAACCCCAAAACCCCCGGCCCTCCCAACCTGCCGCCCATCCCCAACCAGCAGTGTCCCTGTCACCCCTTAATCTAAACTACTGACTAACTAAAAGTAGAAAAAAGGAGGAAATCAGAACCCCGCCCCACTTCAGAACACCCTACGCCTGCCACAGCTCTTAGTCCACACGGTCAAGTCAGACGTGGTACTCGTGGGTGAGACCCACTACCTTACAGATTTCTTCGACAGACTCGATAGTCATTTACACAGCGGTTACCGTCATTCCTGCTCCTGTGTGCCGCCACCACCATCCCGATCCTGCCTCTGCGGCCCACTCGGGGGCGGCGGTCCAACCAGTCTGATACCATCTCCGGATTGTCGAAAAACCAGGCTCTCCTCTCGACCTCCACTCTTAACCAGGCCGGAAACATCATTGCATATTTCGGACCTCTGTCCCTGAGCTTCTTTTTCACTCCAACAAAGCTCTGGCGCTGCCTCTGAACGGCCTGCGTGAAGTCAGGAAAAAAGGAAAGAGTGGCGTTTTCATATTTCAGAGGGCCCCTGGATCAGGAAGATTGCAGTATAGCGTCCCGGTCCCTAAAGTTCAGCACCCTCGCGATCATCGTGCGGGGGGGCACTCCAGGCCTGTGTCTCCTCACCGGCATCCTGTGTGCCCGTTCAATCGTGAAGAAGTTGCCCACCCCTTAGGTTTGAGATGATTAAGGATGATGTCCTCAACAAACAAATCTGGGGCCAGGCCTTCGGCCTTCTCAGGAACACCAATAATACGAACATTGTTCCGTCTAGCACTTCCTTCATTCTCATCCAGTTTCCGAATGGTGAGGTCGCTGGCAGCCCTGAGGTTCCGAACCTCCTGCTGAAGCAAAGCCACGTTGTCCGTTAAGCTGGCGGTCTTGATATCTAGAGACTTGACTTTCTCACTTGCCTCCTTAAGGTCCTCACGGATGAGATTGACCTCGATGGTGACCGTGTCCAGTTTATTGTCCAGCGATTCCATCTTTTGTCCCAGGGATGACTTGATGCCATCGATAGCCGCCATCACGTCTAGCAGCGTCGGCTCAGCCAGTGGACCGGTGGAGTCTCCCCCCAGTGACTGAATCTTCCTCGGCTCCGGCTGAGACCCCCTGGGCATCGTGTAGCGGTCCAGTTTGTTGGTCTGGATATGCTCTAACCCCTAGGCAGACCTCGAATGCTTCTTGTCAACGTCAGGTTTAGTCACCCTCAGAGACGCCTCTTCAGGGGCCCACGGGCCTCTCCTATTTCCCAAAGCGCAGTGGCGGCACGTAGGCAACCAAGAAACAGTGGGCGACTGGTCAACGCGCCCAATCAGCTGGAGCACCAGAGCGAGTCGCTGGACGAGATCGGCATCAAAGACCGCGGTCACTTGGGAGTGTCCGGACCCTCGAGATTGAGAACAGGTGAGGCCCGCCGCAGGAGAGCCGCAGATCCAGCAGTCCACCGCCAGTCCCCAGCCACACAGTCTCCCATGGGAAAAAACCAAGAGTGCCGAAGTCTCAGATTGCGCCAGGCCAGGCCCCCAGATGCCAGCCACCGACCAACCACCAACATCGGGAGGGCAGCCGATCAGACCCCCCATACCGGGACCCCCCTCTGCGTCCAGATAACCAAGTTCACGTACCCCTGTGATGTACCTCCCGATGGAGGGGACGGCACCGCAGGTGGGGTCAATCAGGATGGCGTAGCAGGGGCTCTCCTCCACCCAGCAGGTTGTCGGCCGGCACCAACGCGCCCCTGTCGCCACGTGAAAGAAATCCAGCCACCACTCCAGTTTGTGACCACTCGGGCACCAAGCCGGGCCCGTGACCAGGTCGTAGTGCAGGTCCTAGGCGTGGGGGTCTCAGCCGCTGACAACCGCCGGCAAACCAATGTGGGCCCCCATGTAAACTGCCCTCCCAGGGCCAAGACACTCCTCAGCTCCTTTGCACTTCTTCCCACTGCTGCAGGGGTCCTTCAGCCAGGAGGTGAGGGGGAAAGTTCTTCACAGGCACAGTGGCCCCTCCACCAGGGCAGTGCGGGCGGACCCCTCCACCAGCATGACCTCAGCAGGAGTGGTCAATGCCACAGATCTCCGACCGGTCCCCAGCTCCGATCGCGCCCTCACCAAGTGCGCTGTCCCTCCGCCCGAAAGCCGCTCTCCGTCGCAGCGGCGGGGTCTCACAACAGCACTCACAGCTGCTCCTCAGCCGCGGCCTGCAGGCAGTATGTCGGAGGTACCGGGCCCGACCGGCAACTTCCGGTGTCGGCCCGGTGTTGTTGCGTTTGCTGCCGGGTCCTACAGCAATCGAGCCCTAGGCTCCAGACGGACGGCAGGCCTCTTATGTCGGGGGTATCTCCGGCCCCAGATGTCACAGCGGGGCCGGAGTTGCGTTACCGGTGACTGCTTCACTTCGGCAGACTAGTGGCAGGGTCAGACAACAAGAGAAATTACAGGATATTGGGGCAGGGGGCCAGGTCCGGCGGAGACGAGCACTCACACGGCCATCTTGAACTGGTGCATGACTACTCTTTAAAGCTCATTTTAATAAAGAATTTTGTGAGAAAGGAAGTCTCCATATCTTACTGCATTAAATATGTTCAACAGTTCATGCCTCAACATGCCTATCAGGGTGAGTCAGGTTGTTGGGAGTGTTTATGACAGAGCAGTATTGTGAACTCTGGACCTGAGCACCTATGAGTGGGTCATAAAGGAGTTGACACTAGAGGCGCATTCATTGCTTGGCCTCTGCAGACCAGCTTGAAAATGGTAACATGCCAGTTGTTGGAAAGCACATAACGGAGGTCACTCAGTTGTTAAAATATGTACAGCAAGAAAGGAAATGCAGCACTCACAGGTAAGTGGGGAGGGCATGTTGTGTGCACAGGGCAGATAGACAAATGGAGGAGATGAAACGAAATATGCACAAAAAGGAAAGAATGGAAACTGTTGAGGAAAACAAGTATGTGAGAGATGTGCAGATGCAAGATTCCAGACAGATGAAATGGGGTGCACGTTTATAACTGAGAGAGACTGAGGAGGAAAGTGGTGTGAAAGGGACAATGGGAGTGATTGAGGCATTATGAAGACCATTGCCACTTTACCAGTTCTAGTCATATTTGATTCACATTCAATGTAATAAAGTAATAACTTATTTAATAGCAGATATTAATTGTTATAACAAAATGGGATTAAATACTGGTTTGCAGATGAGTTCAAAATCTTCCTAAGATTCATTAAAGGGCTATAGAAAAAATTAGCTTGGCTTTAAAACATAAGGCAAACAGAGCTGTTGCTGACCCGTCAAACTCCGCTAAGCAAAACAGTTGCTGCCCCACCTGTCACAGCTCATGTTTATGAAACAGCCAGGCAGCCTTTCGCCTACCTATGTACACTGCTCAGACACAGACAGAGCCCCGCCATTGTGTGCTGAACAGAGACCACTCCTGAGCTCTGAAATGGAAGGCCTCACGGTATCCAAGTTACTTGAGGATGGATACTGTGGAGACTGCTAAAAGGCTTCTGACATTCCAAAACTACACTTCCTCCGTAGGAGTGCGTCTGCAGGCCTCCCACCTCAGTGCTTTCACTATTGAACATGTGCTGGTGCTTGTGTGAGACGCAACTTTGTATTAAATTCACAATGTTTATTTGTGTCCTCAGTAAAAAGGGAGGTCCAGTGGTCAATATATGAGAAGCTGTTTAATACGTCTGGGAAATCGGAGATGTTCAGAAGGGTCTGTCTCTTCCAGTTTCCAGTTTATGGGGCGAGACGGACGCAAATAGACGAACAAAAGACACTGAGAAACTACAATGAAAACAAAAGCAGAGGGATATCGATACACATGAAACAAGAAAACAAAAAATCGAAAGCATGTCTCTTGAGAGTGACGCAGTGAAACAGAAAGGAACAGCGAATATAATACTAATGAAATGGAGGACTGTGTAAAGAATAGGAAGAAGGAGGGAGACCGCACACACAAAACATACCGCCACAAGAGCTCATAGGCACACAAGCCAAAGCCTGTGCACACAACCGCATACCTGCACATGCGCAAACATACACCACGTATCATTGCACAATCACACACACATGCACAAATACGCTCATGCATGTAAACACTCACACTAAAACACAATCAAAATCACACAGAAAAACACTTTACTTCTCTGGGGGAAGGCGAGCACAGCACCTAAACTGAACTTGGCCCCTGGCAAAGGAGCAATCAACGAACTGATTACAGGTATCCGTATGAATAAAGTGTGGGCTCACAACTGCTGCCAGAAACATAAAATGGTAGGGGCATATCATCAAGACAATTATCGTTGCTTTAGCGACCTTTTTCGGCCGGAAAGCCACGATAATTGTATTGCACTATTAGAATCCTTGTCTTAGCGCCCTGTCCCTGAACGCCCAGCTCTACATCTCTAATGAGATGCAAAGTGGGCGTTTTGTCCCAAAATACCGTGAAAATGTCGCTAACCAACATTTCTCCTATTTACAAGCTGCACGCTGAAGAGCATAGCGATAAGAAAAGTAGCGCTAACCTTGGTTATCGCTACTTTCCTTACGCCTGCTTTCAGGTTGACTTAGCCATAATATCCAATGGAAGGTGGATATTATGGCTAAGTCTGGCATGCCCTATCAACAAGGTATTGCCGTACCCTATGCGATTATCGCTGTATTTCCAGCAATAATCACACAGTTTTGTAGCTAACACTTGGATTTCTATTGCTTTGGAGATAAGCGTTGCTGATAGCACCCTATCTCTGCGATAGAAACCAGCCATAGCCTATGATAATTATCCTAGCACTAAGTACGCTTAGCGATAATTATCGCAGGTTGTTGATGATATGCCCCATAGTTTTACCATTTTAAGTTTCTGCTTCTCGCACTGTGAGAAAGTAGTGGGGCAATGCTCCTCCGCCCACTGCGAGGAGCCGCCCCTGCGTTGGGGCATAAATTACCAGTGAGCTGTAGATCACAGAAGTTTCCCCCTTACCTAATCGCCCCAGGAAAACCTTTGTGTCCAGCAGACTGAACTCGGGTGGCAAGTCATCCAGAAGGTCCTGTGCCTGCAATGCATGATGTAACTGGAGGTAACCAAAAACTGTGAGTTGGACAGGGTATATCTAGCCTATAAATCTTGAAATTGCACAATTTGCGCTCCCCTGTAAACATATCCCAGGTAAGAAATCCCAATACGGTCCCATGGGACAAAGTCCTCCGGGGTCGAAAACTGACTAAGCCACGTCCTTCTCCATAGAGGGCTTATCCTGTTGAGACGTCGGTCCCAGCCAACGAGCCGGAGAGCTGCCCGCAAGTAGGTGAGGGACACTTATGAATAGAAAGGTAATGTAGTGGGCAGACGCACTCCGTAAAAAAGATCAAGCAGGCCATCCAGACCCATGGAATGAATCTCCATACAATACTCCAGGTCGTCCCACCCACCTATGAACCTGTCATTTATTGGTACCAAATGGGCTACGAGGTAGTATAGGTAGATGTCCAGTAAACCAAAGCCACAGTCAAAGGGGGATCTGTGCAGTGATTGAAATGCTACCTTGTGCCTGCCACCTGCCGACACAATATTAGTGATCTTGGCCATCAGACAGTGGAACAATATGCAAGGGAGGGCATATCGCTATTTGCCCGGAATGTACAAATAACGCATACCATTTTAAAGAGTGCGGTACGTCCCATGGGGTTCAATGGCAAATTGGCCTGTGGCTGAGGTTATGGTCAAGTATAATGTCAGAATTACAGGCCGAGTGAGGGGGCCCGACAGGGGCTTTGGTGCCGGAAAGCAATGAGCTCTTTCAATGACAAAGAAGGCAGACAGTTTATCTTCCGACACTCAGGTTTCCTCACTTTGACCATCATTCCAACTTCCACAACGGTATCTTTAACATTTTTCTTTATAATATATTGTTCTCTGTAATTTAATTTAATGGGTATCCAAAATCATCTTCCTCACTTCCTCCTTAGCAAACGTTGCTTCAAAAAAACATGAACTAACAAATCAGGGTTAACCTTGGTTCTGGCCTCCCTTCTTCTCAAGATTTCAAAAGGTGAAACACCCAAAGCATAGTGAGTAACTATTCTGTACATCTACACTGTCTTGAACATTTGGATCTCCCAATTTTTCTTATTCTTGATAGACAGCTGCACTGTATTTTTAATCATCTTGTTGAAGGGCTCTCTCATGCCATTCACCCTAAGATTATAGAGTGAAGTGGTCCTATGTTTGATATCCACCCTGCAAAATAATCCTGAACTTTTCCAGAAAAAATTGCACCTCATTATCACTGACCAGGTGCACAGGAACCCCTCATTCAGGAATACCTCTTTTATAAATGGTAAGAGGTGTGGCGTAAATGTTAGGACTGCATCAGTATCTACTCTTTCAACAACTTTAATGGTATGCCATCTAGAAACTGTTAATCAATTAGGGCTATCACATACTTTTGCCTTCTCCAATGGATCCCTTGGATCATGCGTAACAATAGGCTCACACATACTATGCCTCGAGGTCCTTAAGGACTTGTCAGCATTGGAACAAGCGATGCATTCTCTTACCATTCTTTCCACAAATAGATCGACTCCTGGCCACCAAAACTAATTTTTTACCATAAGTTTGGTTTGACAATTCTTCCATGTCCCCCGTGGCATAAATTGACCACTTACCTTCTGAAGGTAGCTGGGGTAACAACTTTATCACCCCTATGTACAATATTACCATCCACTGATATTTTGTTTCTCACCTCCCAGAAATACTTCAATTCTGGGGACAACGCAAATTTGCCGGGCCACCAGAACCAATAAAAATGATAAATTTAGTTTGAACCACATCCACATGACACTGCTTATCCCAATCCATTCTCTTAACACCTGCCAAACCTTGATCAAGAATAAGAACAATGCTAAATTCTTTCCATTCTGACTATTCACATTCCTGAATGTCCAAAGGCATTCTAGATAAAAAATCTATGGTAACATGGCTTTTACCTGCAACATATTCTACTCTATCTCTGAAATCCTGCATGGACATTCCAGCTATCCTCGGCAAAGCCCAGAACATCCCCTCTGTCATTGAAAGTTTCCCTAATGGCTTGTTATCAGCCTCATGGTAGATGCAAACAGTCTGAAGCATTTCAATGCCCACACACAGGCTAAAGTTTCCTTCTCTATGACAGACAACTTCTCCATTGGCGATAATGCTCTAGATGCAAATGCAATGATTATTTCCTGTCCCTTGGTGTCTTTTTGTGTTACCCCCCCCCCCAATGTTTGTTACTAGCATCTACCATAATATAATTCTCAAAATTGGGGTCAAAACTTTTTAAGGCAGAAGCCTTCACAATGGCACTCTTCATATTTTCGAATTCACTCGCATGTCCAATAAAATCTACACTTGTATTTAAGTAACCATTGCACGTTGTTAATTTTACTTGAGAATCCCTCTAGAAACTCGAGTAAAACTCTACCATTCCCAAAGAAGTTCTTCACTCCTCTTTGTTGGTAGGAGCATGGAAATTGCTGACAGTCTCGACTAATTCTAGTTTAGGAGAAACACCCTCCTCACTTAACACATGCTCAAGATATGTCACAGACTGTTTGGCTAATTTGCATTTTCAGTATTCCACAGTCAGATTCCTGTTGTTTAAAACCTCTAACACAATGTTCAAGGTCAAATCATGCTCGTGTTTTGTCTTACCACATATCAAAATATCATCCGGGGAAAACCTTATATTATTAACCTTCCCAAAAAGTTGGCGCAGTAATCTCTGAAAAACCGCTGCACTGCATGCTAGACCAAATGGCATTCTTTTGTACTGGTAACACCCCATAGGCCTGATGAATGCAAAAAATGTAATTTCTTATTTTTTAGTCCTCATTTGTCCACAATATGCTCTGGGTTCAAGAAAGGAGTGTTCCGACCACCGCAAGTAGCAAAAAAGTTGTTTTAAGCCCGGTCACTCCACAAGGGAGTGGGTGATAACATATATCTCCGGGTCTACAACTTCAGCCTCTTGGATGGCGTCTAAACCCCTAATCTTGGTTCCACTGTTACACAATTGCTTTCCTCCTTTTAGAGGTACCGGTGGCCCTGCCACCAAAGCTCCTCTAAAGCTTATTCTTAATCATTGGACCAAGAAAACAAATGCCAAAAGGAAAGAGGAAATAACAAAAATAACGGAGATCAACAAAGAGAAGAATAGACCAACAAAAGACCGGGGTCCTGTAAATTATAATTGATTCTAGTGTGTTACCTTTGAAGAACCTGTCTCCACCCAATTATCCCAAATCTCCTCAAATTGGATTTTTCTGTTTTGTTTACCAGATTGATCTAGAGAGGATATCCTCTGAATGGAATGAATCCATACTTCTTCTGTGGGGGGGGGGGGGGGGGGCAGAGTAGGATTCCATTTAATACAAAGCTCTCGACGAGCCAACAAAATTTAGGGTAAATAAGAGTGCATTGTACTTTTTCGTTAGAGGGCGTTCGTCTAAGTCCCTCGGTAGTATCCCAAAGATTATAGATAGTGTAGTTAGTTTTATTTCAAGCCCCATAATATCTGAAATGGTCTTACCAACTTTCTGCCAATTAGAGTGTATTACAGGACAGCTCCAAAACATATGGACCTCGTTTGTCTTATCTTCTCCACATTTTGGACACTTCTTGATCTCCTGACTCCCCATTCTCAATATTTTCTGTGGTGTCCAGTAAGCTTTGTGTACTGTGAAGAGGTGATTCTTTTTCAATGGTGTAGAATTCACATACGACCATAAAAGAGACATAGATACTTGCCCTGTTTTCTCAAGATCTTCATTCGGCAGGTCCTTCTTCCAAATCTCGGGAAATGAAGCCTGCATCTCTTCTCCATTCTGAACTTATAGCCAGTACCACTCTGCCACTTCTTTCGGTTTTGTTTGATGTGAGCATATCTTTGATGCCAAGTCTGAGTTCCCTTCTAACTCTTTTCCGAATGATTTTGCTTGACAATTGATAATAGTTAAATTTCGAGACCGAGGTCTCAAAGATCGCCAATAATGAGGCCAAGAAATAAGTTCCGCATCCACAATTAATTGCCCCCATGTGATGATACCACAAGCACGAAGAGGAACAGTAAGGGCATCTTCCAAACACAATGGCATGCCTGGGGAATCCCAGATCGGTGCGAAATCATTGTAGTACGGAATTTTTAGAAGTTGTCTCACCTGAGACCAAAGCTTCGTGGCTGCCACCAAAATCTTCAATTTGACCTTCTTAAAATATTTTGGCTGGCCAAATTTTAGAAGGAAACACCCTGCTTGATGGAAGAAATCAGTTGTAAGGGCCTTATATAGTGGGGAAAAAGTTGAACTTTCCATCAATAGTTGTCAGAAATGTTTTAATTGGAAGGCACAAAAGTACAGATATAAATCGGGAGTTGCTATGTCTCCATAGGCTTTTTTCTTTCTAATTTTCTTTAGAGCTATTCTTGGGTTTTTATTTCCCCACATAAAACTGGAAAAAAGCGCAATGTGCCTGCCCAGCCCTGGAAACAGTGTGCGAGCGGCTACAGACCACACCAGGCAGAGAGCAGTTTCGACAGCGGGAGAGTCCCAGAATACAAACGGCCATGTTATAGTGTTTCTATGCTGCCTTCGAGCCCTAACACAGTATTCGTGAATGAGATAGTGTGAAAATCAGGACGTCGATTACGGATTGATCGTGAACAATGTATAAGAAATTGATTACATGAAATAAAGTACTGATGAAGTCTGTGTTCGGATGAAACGCGTAGGCTGAAAAGATTTGATGAAGTTGTCTGAAAAAAATTGATGAAATTGAATGAAATTGAATGAAACGTGACTGGGGGCTTCTTTGACCTGGTAAGGCCCGAAGTGGTCTTGTTGCCCAACGCACTCCTGCACCTCGCTCTCCCCCGCCGCCGCTCTGCATTAGCGGCCGCCGAGAGGGGGGAGCGTTTCTCACCGGGATTGCCTACCTGGCTGACTACAATCCCCAGCACCCCCTGCGGGGTCCCGGCGCCGCCACCAGCAGCGTCATTCGACAGCGCCCGGAGGCGCTTAAAGAACAGCAGACCCAGCAGAGGAGCGGGGCTTGAAACGCGACTGGGGGCTTCTTTGACCTGGTAAGGCCCGGAGTGGTCTTGTTGCCCAACGCGCTCCTGCACCTCGCTCTCCCCCGCCGCCGCTCTGCATTAGCGGCCGCCGAAAGGGGGGAGCGTTTCTCACCGGGATTGCCTACCTCGCTGACTACAATCCCCAGCACCCCCTGTGGGGTCCCGGCGACGCCGCCAGCAGCGTCATTCGCCAGCGCCTGGAGGCGCTTAAAGAACAGCAGACCCAGCAGAGGAGCGGGGCTTGAAACGCGACTTGGGGCTTCTTTGACCTGGTAATGCCCGGAGTGGTCTTGTTGCCCAACGCGCTCCTGCACCTCCCTCTCCCCCACCGCCGCTCTGCATTAGCGGCTGCCGAGAGGGGGGAGCGTTTCTCACCGGGATTGCCTACCTGGCTGACTACAATCCCCAGCACCCCCTGCGGGGTCCCGGCGCCGCCGCCAGCAGTGTCATTCGCCAGCGCCCAGAGGCGCTTAAAGAACAGCAGACCCAGCAAAGGAGCGGGGCTTGAAACGCGACTGGGGGCTTCTTTGACCTGGTAAGGCCCGGAGTGGTCTTGTTGCTCAACGCGCTCCTGCACCTCGCTCTCCCCCGCCGCCGCTCTGCATTAGCGGCCGCCGAGAGGGGGGAGCGTTTCTCACCGGGATTGCCTACCTGGCTGACTACAATCCCCAGCACCCCCTGCGGGGTCCCGGCGCCGCCGCCAGCAGCGTCATTTGCCAGCGCCAGGAGGCGCTTAAAGAACAGCAGACCCTCCCGCCTCGCGGGACGCGCGCAGGCGCGTCGCCGGGCGGAGCCCGGGCAGAGGGCGGGCCATCTGTGGCCGTCCGTGGACGACCGGGGACGGGACGGGCCTCCAATCTTGGCTGCACGACAAGGTACGACTATTTTGGGCACAAATAGACTTACCACAAGAGGGCGGGGGACACCAAATAGCGGATGATACAAAATTGTGCCTCCAAAAGCCTACACGGGTGGTGAAAACTGTTATACGAACATTGATTTAGCCCAGTGGGACAAAGGAGGAACGAAGACCCAAGAGCCCCACAAAATACCATGGCAACAAAACCTAAAACTCGTTTAACTAAAGGTAAACTAGATACACCCCTGAGACCAAAAAAGCCAGGGGTAGAGATTAGTATCCCGGCACTCCATAAAAGTACCCCAACAGCAATATTTCTAATGCTACAAAAGGTGGCGGGTGAGATAGAACGCACAGAAAGACGTATATCTATGACATTAACTACTGTGCCGCTTTCACCCACGCTGACAGGGGATGGGAATGGTAGTCTGCTATCTATTAATGATACCCAGAATGATTCCATCAATGATGTCCCACGTGCCCAGATAGTAATAGAGGATGAACCACTGATGAAGGCAGGGGAAACCATAATAACTAACAAGAGAAGCAGAAAAGGGGGGCTGAAAAACCCACAAATACGAAATTTGAAGAAACCCGCAAGGAGTGGCTGTCATGCTTGTGCCCACGCGCATACATTATCCAATGCCCAGTCAGCCGACACATCCACTTACCATATGTAAATATGGTATCACACATAGCGCCGCAGATTGTTGTTACCGATCATGGCCATTGCGCTTCCACTCGGGGTTGGCAATGGTTGGCAAAAGGAGGCTGAGGTACGGTGAACGCATGTGCAAGAATAGCGCATGCGCATTGGCCTGATAGCATTATTTAACCCCACCCAAGACGCAGAGGAAACGCTTCGCGTTTAGCCAGCTTGTTGTGATTCTCGTTCCGGGTCACGGTGACGGGCGTCCGAGGAGTTAGCGGTTTCCGGCGTTTCCGAGTGTTCTGCGTCTTTATTCTTGGTTGTCGTGTAAGTTCCGAAGCGGCTGTGCTTCTATGGATACCGTTTTTTGTTTCTTCTTTGCGATTGCTTAGTTCGTTCATACCTTCACTTAAGCCTTACTTCACCTTCTGGGTAGGCTTATAGTAGTATTGTATTCTACTCGTTTTAGAGGTTTCGCATAGCGTGAGGTGTCTTGTGCTGTTAACAAGGTCACACTTCAGTTGCCCATTGGTATTGCTTCAGATTCCTTTACAGAAGGTTACAAAATCGTTTGGGTCTTTGGCAACCTGGTTTTGTACTCCGTTCTTTTTCAATATTGTTTCCTGGTAATCCCTGCCTCTCCTCAGTGTTCCAAAGCCCCGGACTAGAGAAGACACAGAAGTGACTCTATCCTTGGTGAAGATTGAGGAGAGCTGTGTTTACCCCCCTCTATCCTTGTTTTGTTCCCCTGTTTCCCCCTTGTCACTACCTGGGAGTTGGTGTTACTTCCTGACTCCCGTTGGTGATAGGGGTGAGGCAGAGAGAGTAGCATCAGACCTCCAGGACACTCCCGAGACAACAGGTGCGTGCATGACAAAACGCGAAGCCTCTATAAATTTGTCTCCCGAGTGTCATGGATCTCACACTACAGGATGTGGCCGGTATGGTGGGAAATCTCCAAAGAGAAACCCAGAGCCTCGCAGATAAAGTAGAGGCATTACGCATCCATAGAGAGGAAGGAGCTAGTTCCAGTGCTAACACACAGGTAGTCCAAGTAGTGACACCACATACTATTCCCTTAGCTCCCCCTGAGCGTTTTTATGGTGACCCATCTAAATGTGCTGCTTTTCTTACGCAATGTCAATTACATTTTTTGTGTAAGGCCTCTTGTTTTCCGAATGACCAAGCAAAAGCAGCCTTTGTTCTTTCTTACTTGGGGGGTTCAGCTGCGAATTGGACCATACCTTTAATTGAAAAAGATGATCCTCTGTTACTGAATTATAACGACTTTAGACGTAAACTGCGTAAAATGTTTGATAAGCATACTTTTACGCATGCTGCTGATACAGAGCTGTTGAACCTTAAGCAAGGGTCCAAAGACCTAATTACCTACATCTCTACCTTTAACAGACTAGTGGTAGAGGCAGATTGGCCACCAGAGAAACGCAGTGCGCTTTTTTATAAAGGCCTGCGTGACGAATTGAAAGACGCCTTGGCACATGTAGTGGACCCTCCTGCAACCTGCCCTGAGTTAATAGACCTGGTGGTAAAATTAGATCATAGGTTGGGAGAGAGACGTAAGGATCGGGTCCGATATGAGTTCCCTAGAATAGGAACCAGAGAGAAAAAACCTGAAACTGAAGTCAAAGTAGATGATTCTGAACCTATGCAAATAGGTAGCATTAAGGGACCCCTGAGTGAAGCTGAAAAACAAAGACGACATGAAAAGAAATTGTGTCTTTATTGTGGCAGGGCTGGACATTTTCTAAGAGAATGCCCTGTGAAACCAAAACAGTTCCCCAAGTCGGAAAACTAATTGACCCGAAGGAAACAGAGACCGCACCATCGGGTCCTTCAAGCCATATGGTCTCTTCATTGTTAATGAACAATGGACATTTTTTTGTCTCTTCAGAAATATCTTGGCCTACCAAATCCATCTTACAAGCCATCATGATAGATTCAGGGGCTTCAGGTAATTTTATGGACCGAAAATGGGCCACTGCCCTTTGCATTCCTGAATTACTAAAAAACACTAAGGAGGAAGTATATACTATAGATGGCAGCCCATTGTAATCCGGGCCGATAACTCATTCCACCATACCTCTACACTTACGTGTCACTGTTACTCATTGGGAAACTCTCACCTTTGATTTAATAGAATCACCTCAGTTTCCTGTGGTATTGGGACTCCCCTGGCTGCGTTTGCACAATCCCATAATATATTGGCAACACACTCAAATCACGTTTAGAAAGGAGTGCAACGAACACATCCTTGAAAACAGTATGGAACAGCTCAATACGGTGACATCCAGTTCTGACTCTCCTAGACACCAAACCATCACTTCAGTCTCTCCTGCTGTGGAGGAACAGTACACGGTAGAACAACCTGACATTACCTTACCTTCTGAATATCAAGAGTTTAGTGCAGTCTTTGATAAAGAGCAAGCTACCATTCTGCCCCCTCATAGGGTATACGACTGCCGTATTGATTTTCAGCCTGGGGCTCGTATACCTACAAGCAGAGTATACTCCCTAACGGAAAAAGAAAATCTCTATTTGAGGGAGTATCTTGATACCATGTTAGAGTTGGGATACATTCGGCCCTCCAGATCCCCTGCTTCCTTCGCCCTTTTTTTTATCCCTAAATGGGAGGGGGGCTTACGTTGCTGCATAGATTATAGATCATTGAATAGCATTACGATCAAGAACAGGTACCCTTTGCCACTCATCTCCTCTTTGTTAGATCAGATTAAAGACGCTGAATGGTTCACGAAATTAGACCTACGTGGAGCATACCATTTTGTTCGCGTCAAAGATGGAGATGAGTGGAAAACTGCGTTTTGTACCAAATTCGGCTTATACGAATATTTAGTTATGCCCTTTGGGCTTTGTAATGCTCCCTCCGCGTTTCAGTATTTCATTGACGAAGTACTAAAAGAGTATCTTGACAAAAGCGTCATTGCTTACATAGATGACCTACTCATCTATTCTAAAAGTCTGAAGGAACACATACTACATGTGAAAGAGGTGTTAAGTACGTTACAGAAGAACTATCTTTTCTGTAAATTGGACAAATGCTTTTTCCATCGTCATCAAGTTGCCTTCTTGGGGTATATAGTGTCAGCACAAGGTTTAAGAATGGACCCACAAAAGGTCAATGCTGTATTACAATGGCCACCCCCTAAAAGCGTAAAAGAAGTTCAGCAATTTATAGGGTTTTCCAACTTCTACAGACGCTTTATTCATTGTTTCTCAGAAGTTGTTGCCCCTATTACTCGTCTGTTACGAAAAGGTGTCTCCTTTTGTTGGTCCGAAGAAGCAGATATCGCTTTCAACACTTTGAAGACAGCATTCACACAAGCTCCTATTTTGACACATCCTGATCCCAGGAGTCCCTTTGTAGTGGAGGTAGATGACTCTCAAGTAGCTGTGGGGGGTATTTTGTCTCAGGCGGATGCTATTACGGGGGAACTACATCCGGTGGCCTATTATTCCCATAAATTGACCCCTGCGGAAGCCAATTATGCAGTGGGTGAAAGAGAACTCCTTGCCATTAAAAAAGTTCTGGAAGAATGGCGTCAGTACTTATTGGGCACTCACCATACTGTTACTGTATTGACAGATCACCGTAACTTGCAATACCTCAAGACTGCTAAGGCTTTGTCCATGAGACAATTGAGATGGACACAATTCTTTAGCGAATACGATTTTGTTATACATTTCAGGGCAGGTAAACAGAACGGGAAGGCAGACGCATTGTCACGGTTAGGGTTTGAGCCTTTCCCCCTTGAAGACAAGCCTCCTTGTATCATAGAGCCCCAAAAGATAATAGGGGTGCTCACCATGGAAGAAGACTTCATCCAGCAAGATAAACACGCTCAACAAGACCCATCAGTACAGCCCGTGTTGGCACAACAGACTTCTCTTGTTAAATCAGGTCTACATTACATACAGGGTGGGTTGTTTGTTCCTACGTTACCCCTTCAAAGACTAGTGTTGGAATGGTGCCATACCCATGGGGTCGCGGGACATCCTGGATATAAGAGAACACTAGAATTGGTGAAGAGATATTGTTGGTGGCCTCGTGTGGCCAGTGATGGACAGCAATTTGTGAAAACCTGTCATGTCTGTGCCCAGGGAAAGGTGTCACACGAGGTCTTTCTACATCCTATCCCTACTCCTCCAGCACCATGGCATTCAGTCTCCATGGACTTCATAGTTGAGTTGCCATGCACGAAGGAAGGGAATACCACCCTTCTTGTTGTAGTAGACATGTTCACCAAGGCAGCTCATTTCATCCCTATGAAGAATCTGCACACTTCCATTGTATTGGCTAAGGTCTTTCTTCAGAACGTAGTCAGGCTACATGGGCTACCTTCTGTTTTGATTACTGATAGAGGAACACAATTCGTCTCTCGCTTCTGGAGACAACTCTGTAAGACCTTGGGTATTGATGTGCGTCTCTCCTCTAGTCATCACCCTCAAACGGACGGGCAAACCGAGAGGGTGAACCAATGTTTCGAGCAGTTCCTTAGATGCCAATACTTACAAGATCAGAAGGAGTGGGATGAGTTGGTTTGGTTGGCAGAAATGTCCTACAACAATAGTCATCAGTTTTCAACCTTGTTTACTCCCTTCTATGGGTCATATGGATTTCATCCTCGAATCTTGCCCTTTTCTCCTCTGAAACCCTGCGATACTCCAGCTGTGCTAGACCTAGTAGCCCACCTTCAAATAGTCCATTCCAACATCCAGGACAATCTTGACAGAGCTAAGATGGAGTACAAGAGAAAAGCAGATGCACATAGACGTCCCGAACCAACGTACAGAAAGGACGACAAAGTATGGCTTTCCACCAAATATTTGGCTTTGAAAGGAACCTGCAAATTCAGGCCCAAATATGTTGGTCCTTTCTCTATCTTGAAAGTTATCAATCCAGTAGCTATGAAATTATGTTTACCGCCTTCCATGAAAATACATCCAGTGTTTCACGTATCCCTACTGAAACCGGTTGTGCCAGGTACTCGTCTTCCACCAGTCCCTCTTCCTACCTTGATTGATGCCAGTGAGGAATATGAGGTGGGGGCTATTATTAATTCCTGACGGGTACGCCGTTGCCTCCAATATCTCATGCATTGGAAGGGGTATGGTGTTGAGGAGCGCTCATGGGAACCAGCTAGTAATGTGCATGCTCCCCGGCTGGTGAGAGCATTTCACAGACGCTATCCTCACAAGCCCAAACCGGTGGGGGGTGTTGTGGGAGGGGTGTTCTGTCATGCTTGTGCTCACACGCATACATTATCCAATGCCAGTCAGCCGACACATCCACTTACCACATGTAAATATGGTATCACACATAGCGCCGCAGATTGTTGTTACCGATCATGGCCATTGCGCTTCCACTCGGGGTTGGCAATGGTTGGCAAAAGGAGGCTGAGGTACGGTAAACGCATGTGCAAGAATAGCGCATGCGCATTGGCCTGATAGCATTATTAAATCCCGCCCAAGACGCAGAGGAAACGCTTTGCGTTTAGCCAGCTTGTTGTGATTCTCGTTCCGGGTCACGGTGACGGGCGTCCGAGGAGTTAGCGGTTTCCGGCGTTTCCGAGTGTTCTGCGTCTTTATTCTTGGTTGTCGTGTAAGTTCCGAAGCGGCTTTGCTTCTATGGATACCGTTTTTTGTTTCTTCTTTGCGATTGCTTAGTTCGTTCATATCTTCACTTAAGCCTTACTTCACCTTCTGGGTAGGCTTATAGTAGTATTGTATTCTACTCGTTTTAGAGGTTTCGCATAGCGTGAGGTGTCTTGTGCTGTTAACAAGGTCACACTTCAGTTGCCCATTGGTATTGCTTCAGATTCCTTTACAGAAGGTTACAAAATCGTTTGGGTCTTTGGCAACCTGGTTTTGTACTCCGTTCTTTTTCAATATTGTTTCCTGGTAATCCCTGCCTCTCCTCAGTGTTCCAAAGCCCCGGACTAGAGAAGACACAGAAGTGACTCTATCCTTGGTGAAGATTGAGGAGAGCTGTGTTTACCCCCCTCTATCCTTGTTTTGTTCCCCTGTTTCCCCCTTGTCACTACCTGGGAGTTGGTGTTACTTCCTGACTCCCGTTGGTGATAGGGGTGAGGCAGAGAGAGTAGCATCAGACCTCTAGGACTCTCCCGAGACAACAGGTGCGTGCATGACAGTGGCAAATCAAGAGCAAGGGGGGAGGAGGTGTCTACACCAGAAACTAGTGGCCGTTGTATTCCGCCTGGATGGTTGAATGATATAATTCTAGACCTCCAAAAGCATCTAGAAACCTTTATAATTAGCCAAATCAAACCACTGACCAGTAGACTGGACAAAATAGCACATGAAATCCAGAAGCAGGGTAAGACCAAGGACGCGCAAACTGTAAATCAACAAGGGAGTGTTAGCCCAGAAATCCCCGCTCCACCCCAACAAACCTGTCAAACCAACAATTGTGTGAGCAATGAACATTGTAGTATTGTACAGGTGCATGCCGACCCAATACCACCAGTTAATAGGGGTCAGGAAGGTAGAATGAAACCACAGGGAACTGGGGACAATGATAAAGGACCAGGACAGGGATACTCTGCGCATATGCACCCAGGATCATCTGCTATGCCTAAGCAGTTGGATCCCCAATCAGGTTTTGAGCATTATGACAGACACCAAGCTCACTTGCCATATGTAAATCTCCCGCCGGAAGCCAGTCCCTTTGCAGTCATATTTACGGGGGTCCCCGAACTCAGAATAGGGCAGAGAGAATCGCAGATGGAACTCAAAGGCAAGATTTTTAACTGGTTAAATATCCACAGACCATTACAGGGCGAAGAACAGGGGGAAATCCTACATGTAAGAAGGGTAAATTGGGTGGGTAGGAGAAGAAAAGATAGAGAAGGTAACTGAATTATTGCAAACTTTAAAAACCCAAATCTAGTGCAATATATACTGGATAATCAAAATAGAAACTCCACAAGCACAATCAGGACAATGCCACTAGGTTATTTTTACCCCAGAAAACTTGTTGCGTACCCCCCCAAACCCTAAACAGGCCACCAGAGGAAGAATTGTGGATGACCACTGGGTAAGGCATAATGATTTTACTACTCAGTATTTCCCACACCAGCTAGCCCCACAGTGGACCAATAGATTTAGCCCTTTGCAGACTCTAGATGATAATGAATGACTAGCGCTACCAACTAGGACCGAAGTGGTCAAGAGGAGTAGGGGCCTGACTAACGAGCTGGAAGCGAAGGAGCAAAGTAATGTACAAGAAAAGCAAGTTGTAGTTTGTCCCCCACCCACTGACAGAGAAAAAAATAGGGAAGGGGATAGGAAAGTGATGGATGCTAGGCCATTGCACCAGGACCTCAATGAAGGAGAAGTCCAGGAGGGAAAGATAAATATTATATCCTGGAACATAGCGGGACTAGCTGGTAAATTTGAAAACCTGGATTGGAGGAATGAACTTCGTGGCTATCTTATACTAGCCTTTCAAGAGACATGGGCACTTAACCCGGCACTGTACCAAATAGAGGGTTACAAGTGCTTTGCGGTCCCAGCACAGGAAAGCAGAGCAGGGAGAGCGAGAGGAGGACTATCTATCTATGTTGACCTAACCATAGAAGGGAAATGGTCAGTGTCAGCCTGGACGTCGCATACCCTTCAGGCAGTAACGCTACAAGGCAGAGGACAGAAATTACAACTTTTTAACATTTATAACCCAGGGTCCATACAAGGGGAAAATGCTGCTTTATTGGAGTTAAATGATAGATTAAGTGAAGAGGTTGAACAGAGAAAAGAGGGGGGGAGCCCAATTATATTATTGATGGGTGATTTTAACTCCCACCTTTGCCCAAATCTTTCCACCACATTAACAGATTGGGATGCTTGTCCACTAAGAAAGGGCCCGCATTTTGAGCACACGAAGGAAGGCGCATTATTATCTATATTAATAGATACTTACTCATTAGTCCACACTATGGATATGGTAGCACAGGAGAGGGGGGTACACAGGTCCCTACATTTAAAGGTAGAGGTTGTTCATCAACAATCAACTACATACTTATATCAGCTTTTGCGATACCACAAATTATAAAGGTCATAACAAAATGGAGCCCCTTTAGTGACCATAACCCACTAGCGGTAGAACTAAGTCATATGAGTTGCAGGAGAAAGATCAAAAAAAGGGAGGGCAAGCTGCAGCCTGTAGACCAGGGGAGGCGACTCAAGTGGATAAAAATAAACCCACAGGAATTTTACAAAGCTCTAATCCAAAAAGGGGGAAATACGTAGAAGAATGCCTGAACCCCCAAATAGAAGGCTTAGAGGTAGTAGCATCGTTTGAATCCCTAACAAAACTAGCGGACAAACTGCTGGAAGCGAAAGGTTCTACCAAGACAACAAATTACCCACACTGGTTTGACACAACCTGCTCTAAAGCATTGAGGAACCTAAAAAAAGCCCTTAAATGCAAACCAAAAAATACCGCACTAGTGGCCAATTACAGGCAAATCTATAAGTCTAGTGTCAGGGAGAGGAAAGCAGCCCTGCAGGCACAAGTCTGGGCAGATTTAAGAGAGGCAGGTGAAAACAGGGACTACTCTGAATTCTGGAAAATTGTGAATAGGCCATGTTTCCAGGATAATACCGCCCCAGTTATTACCTCGAGTATCCTCCCAGACCAATGGGTTATGCACTTTGAGGGCCTGTATAATAACACCAAGGCAGTCATGCAGGAGGGAGCATGGGAGGGTGACAGGAGTGTGGAAGTAACCTTTTCCTTGGAAGAGCTAAAAACGGCGATTTCAGGTCTTACCCCCAATAAAGCACCAGGACCTGATGGAACACCCCCAGACCTATACAGAAGCAATATAGATCTCTGGGCACCAATTTTAACAAGGGTCCTTAACGCAGCCATTAGGTCTGGCCTGCTACGTTCTTGGTCCACCGCACTGATTGTACCCATCTTTAAGAAAGGGAGTAGAGAAGATCCTAAATGTTATAGGCCGATTTCTTTAATCGATGTCTCTGCGAAAATATTAGGGCGGGTGATCTTGAATCGGCTAATGGACTGGACGGAGGAACACCATACCATAGTGGATACCCAGTATGGTTTTAGAGTGGGCAGATCTACTAGTGACCAGTGTTTGAACTTGTATTTGTTTACGGCCAAATACACTAAAGCTAGTAATGGTACCGTTTTTATGGGGTTCATGGATCTGGCTGCAGCTTTCGACAATGTTAATAGAAGCAAACTATGGGCCATGATGTACAACATGGGCATGGAGGTGGAGCTCATTAACATTCTAAAAGAGCTCCATTGGAACACCACGGCTATGGTGCGCTTCAGCCCAGAGGGGGGGCGTACTGAGGCTTTCCCCTGCTCAGGAGGCGTAAGGCAAGGATGTATCCTTGCGCCTTTTCTCTTTTCATTATATTTTAATGGTCTGGAAAGCACCCTCATTTCCCTTGCCCTGGATTGCCCGAGAGTAGGATCGCGTCAAATTCCAGTACAATTATACGCGGATGACGTGGTCCTGCTGGCCCGCACATCGAGCAGCCTACAACAACTGGTGAACGGCTTTGTGAAGTTTATGGCCGACCTGGACCTATCGGTAAACTTAAAAAAATCCTTTGTCATGGTGGCCGGTAAGAAACCAGTTAAGAAGCCTGTGTTTAAAATAGGGACACATACTCATGAAACAGTTAACACTTCTCCCTATTTGGGCCTCTTGTTGGATGGCGATATGCACTTTAAACCACTGGTGGAGGAACATTGTTCTAAATTGGTGTCTTCTAATGGGGCAATTCTAAGCTTTGCGCATAGACTGGGGCGTTGGAGCCCTGAACAAATAATTACTTTGTATGGATCCATCACTATGCCAAAGGCATTATATGGTGCGGAGGTGTGGGGATTCAAGGACCCGAAAAAGCTGCAAATCGAAGAAGACAAGTTTCTTCGTAGAATCCTCAAAATCCCACATTCTACCTCCGCTGATATTGCCCATTCAGAACTGGGGACACAATACATCTCGGACCAAGTGAAGATTAGGCCAATCACTGCATGGATCAGAATATGGACTAATCCAGAGTCTGAACTGAGCAGGGAAATCGCCAAAGACTGTCTGCAAAGGGACAATGCACTGCAAATACCCTGGTTAAAATACGTTAAAAATACTTTGATAAATATTGACCAGGCTCATTTGTTTTCTGGTCAGTCTCTATTTACAAACAATTGTAAAGCTACTGTAAAGAAATTGCTTCTAGAAAACTTTGCAATAACCAGACTAAATGTGGCAAAGGTTAAGACGTCAGTATTTGCACATGGTTTAGTGGACAATGGGGTGGGCATGGAACCTTATTTGTTCCTGATGTATAATCAACAGGCCAGATTTTTAATGTGCCGTTTTAGGCTCAATCTTTTACCTAATATTTTAGCCTATCCTTCTGGTTTTACTGCAACGATTGAGCAGAAGGGTGCCTGCGGCTGCGACAATAGGTCTCCGCAGGACACCCTTTATTTTGTACTTTTATGTTCATTTTATCAATTGCCTAGGCGCCGATTCCTGGTTCACATTCTTAGAAAACAGAAACTACGTCATGCGAAAGCAGCCCTGCTATTTTTACAGAAAGCAAATGATATGTATACCTTGTATGCCATCTCAAGTTTTTTAAAAGTAGCAGTTAGATTGAGAAATACAAGAAACTAATCGAACTGTGAACTGGAACTCATTTCTACCTCTACTCTTGACTTATATGCCTTGCTTCTGATGTTCAATTTTATCTAATTATTTTAAATTTGTCGTAAAGTTCAGAAATGTAATTTAATGATATTTTAGTGGGAAAATGTATTGTTACTATGTATTTTTATGATGATTTTTAATTATCGAAATAAAATTAACTGAACTGACTGTAAAAAAGCCCTGGCACCTTCTTAAACCAGATTTTTGGGAATTCTAACGGGATATCATTAAACACAAAAGTTAGTTAATATTGACATTTTTAGTAAATTGTCTTGCCCAGGAAGGAAAGTGTGAGCGCCCCCATGATTGTAAGTGTGAGCCGACCTTCTTTGTGACTTTTTCGGAATTGACCTGGGCTATCTTATCAATATTTTGAACTATCTGGACACCAAGATATCTGATTTCCTTCTTTGTATAAATACTCCTAAAATTGATATTCCATTCCACAAATCTGTTTTTTTGTTGATTGATGAGGAATCCAGAGACCTTTCCAAAACTCTCTATCTCTGACCATATCTCTGGAATTGATCTTTCTAAGTTGCCCGTATATATTATAAGATCATCCGTGTATAGGCCGATTTTCTTTTCCCAACCATTGCATTTGAAGGGAATAATGTTCTGGCAGGCTCTCAGTTTACATGCAAGGAGAGAGGGGGAAGCCTGTCTGGTCCCCCTTCCCATTCGTATTGAACTTGTTAATTTACCGTTAATAAGGATTTTAGCAGATGGATTTTTGTATATGGCTTTGATTGCTGAATTATTTTAAACAGGAAAGACCAGTTTACCTGGTGGAATGCTTTAGCAACAACAAATGTCATTACTGCTAAAGGGGTCTTGTATGTTTGTGCCATATATATTGCCCCAATTGAGTCATGAGGCAACTCACAGAGCTGCCTCCCTTTCAAAAAATCTTTTCTGGTCTGGGTGTATTAGTGGTCCAATAACCTTATCTAGGCGTTTAGTGACGTTCTGGCTGGGTACCTATCCTTTTCACCATCTACCACAGCATTAAAATCTCCTCCCAAAGCCAGGATGCCCAGAGGCAACGTTGGGAAAATTGCGCCCAAATCTCAAAATGTATGTGCCTGCAAACCTGGAGGGACATAGATGGAGAGAAAAGCGACAACCTTCCCTTCCCATTCACCCGAGATGCCGACATACCTACCCCACTGATCGACGAAGTAGCTTGAATAGTCAGGGGAAAGGAATTTTTTAATAATATGCCGACCCCCCTCGACCCAGACGTGAACCCTGCATGTGCCACCAGTTTGTACCCTCCCCTGTGGAGGGCCATACACCTATTTCCTATGAGGTGCATCTCCTGCAACAGCACCACGTCCGGGGAGTGACGTCTGATAAACTGGCTGACCATCCCTCTTTTGATTTTGTCACCTAGCTCGTTTACTTTCCAGCTGAGGACTTTGATCACTGATCCCCTCTTACCATTAGATAGTAAGTTGGCATTAAAGTGTCGCCACATTATCTCTGGATGTCACAAACATGAAACAATCTTCATCACTTGATGTTAAAAAAGCTGAACCAATCACAAACAAATCTACAAACCCCAAAACCCCCGGCCCTCCCAACCTGCCGCCCATCCCCAACCAGCAGTGTCCCTGTCACCCCTTAACCTAAACTACTGACTAACTAAAAGTAGAAAAAAGGAGGAAATCAGAAGCCTGCCCCACTTCAGACCAGCTCCACCCTACGCCTGCCACAGCTCTTAGTCCACACGGTCAAGTCAGACGTGGTACTCGTGGGTGAGACCCACTACCTTAAAGATTTCTTCAACAGACTCGATAGTCATTTACACAGCGGTCACCGTCATTCCTGCTCCTGTGTGCCGCCACCACCATCCCGATCCTGCCTCTGCGGCCTACTCGGGGGCGGCGGTCCAACTAGTCTGATGCCACCTCCGGATTGTCGCAAAACCAGGCTCTCCCCTCGACCTCCACTCTTAACCAGGCCGGAAACATCATTGCATATTTCAGACCTCTGTCCCTGAGCTTCTTTTTCACTCCAAGAAAGCTCTGGCGCTGCCTCTGAACGGCCTGCTGAAGTCAGGAAAAAAGGAAAGAGTGGCGTTTTCATATTTCAGAGGGCCCCCGGATCGGGAAGCCTGCAGGATAGCGTCCCGGTCCCTAAAGTTCAGCACCCTCGCGATCATCGTGTGGGGGGCGCTCCAGGCCTGTGTCTCCTCACCGGCATCCTGTGTGCCCGTTTAATCGTGAAGAAGTTGCCCAGCCCCTTAGGTTTGAGATGATTAAGGATGATGTCCTCAACACCAATAATACAAACATTGTTCCGTCTAGCCCTTCCTTCATTCTCATCCAGTTTCCGAATGGTGAGGTTGCTGGCAGCCCTGAGGTCCCGAACCTCCTGCTGAAGCAAAGCCATGTTGTCCGTTAAGCTGGCAGTCTTGATATCTAGAGACTTGACTTTCTCACTTGCCTCCTTAAGGTCCTCACGGATGAGATTGACCTCGATGGTGACCGTGTCCAGTTTATTGTCCAGCGATTCCATCTTTTGTCCCAGGGATTACTTGATGCCATCAATAGCCGCCATCACGTCTAGCAGCGTTGGCTCAGCCAGTGGACCAATGGAGTCTCCCCCCAGTGACTGAATCTTCCTCGGCTCCGGCGGAGACCCCCTGGGCATCGTGTAGCGGTCCAGTTTGTTGGTCTGGCTATGCTTTGACCCCTAGGCAGACCTCGAATGCTGCTTGTCAACTTCAGGTTTAGTCGCCCTCAGAGACGCCTCTTCAGGGGCCCACGGGCCTCTCCTATTTCCCAAAGCGCAGTGGCGGCATGCAGGCAACCAAGAAACAGTGGGCGACCGGTCAACGCGCCCAATCAGCTGGAGCAACAGAACGAGTCGCTGGACGAGACCGGCATCAAAGGCCGCGTTCACTTGGGAGTGTCCGGACCCTCGAGATGGAGAACAGGTGTGGCCCGCCGCAGGAGAGCCGCAGATCCAGCAGTCCACCGCCAGTCCCCAGCCACACAGTCTCCCATGGGAAAAAATCAAGAGTGCCAGTCCGAAGTCACAGATTGCGCCAGGCCAGGCCCCCAGATGCCAGCCACCGACCAACCACCAAGAATCGGGAGGGCAGCCGATCAGACCCCCCATACCGGGACCCCCCTCTGCATCCAGATAACCAAGTTCACGTGCCCCTGTGATGTACCTCCCGATGGAGGGGACGACACCGCAGGTGGGGTCAATCAGGATGGCGTAGCAGGGGCTCTCCTCCACCCAGCAGGTTGTCAGCGGCACCAACGCGCCCCTGTAGCCATGTGAAAGAAATCCGGCCACCACTCCAGTTTGTGACCACTCGGGCGCCAAGCCGGGCCCGTGACCAGGTCGTAGTGCAGGTGCTAGGCGTGGGGGTCTCAGCCGCTGACAACCCCCGATAAACCAATGTGGGCCCCCATGTAAATTGCCATCCCAGGGCCAAGACACTTCTCAGCTCCTTTGCACTTCTCCCCACTGCTGCAGGGGTCCTTCAGCCAAGAGGTGAGGGGGAAAGTTCTTCACAGGCACAGTGGCCCCTCCACCAGGGCAGTGCGGGCGGACCCCTCCAACAGCATGACCTCAGCAGGAGTGGTCAATGCCACAAATCTCCGACCGCTCCCCAGCTCTGATCGCACCCTCACCAAGTGCGCTGTCCCTCCGCCCGAAAGTCGCTCTCCGTCGCAGCGGCGTGGTCTCACAACAGCACTCACAGCCGCTCCTCAGCCGCGGCCTGCAGGCAGTATGTCGGAGGTACCAGGGCCCGACCGGCAACTTCCGGTGTCGGCCCCGGTGTTGTTGCGTTTGCTGCCGGGTCCTGCAGCAATCGAGCCCTAGGCTCCAGATGGACGGTAGGCCTCTTATGTCTGGGGTATCTCGGGCCCCCGATGTCACAGCGGGGCCGGAGTTGCGTTACTGGTGACTGCTTTACTTCGGCAGACTAGCGGCAGGGTCAGACAACAGGAGAAATTACAGGATATTGGGGCAGGGGGCCTGGTCCGGCGGAGACGAGCACTCACACGGCCATCTTGGACCGGTGCATTACTCCTCTTTAATGCTCATTTTAATAAAGAATTTTGTGAGAAAGGAATTCTCGAGTAGTCTTGAAATATTTAAAAATATTAAAGACTGCTCCATATCTTACTGCATTAAATATGTTCAACAGTTCATGCCTCAACATGCCTATCAGGGTGAGTCAGGTTGTTGGGAGTGTTTATGACAGAGCAGTATTGTGAATTCTGGACCTGAGCACCTATTAGTGGGTCATAAAGGAGTTGACACTAGAGGCGCATTCATTGCTTGGCCTATGCAGACCAGCTTGAAAATTTTAACATGCCAGTTGTTGGAAAGCACATAACGGAGGTCACTCAGTTGTTAAAATATGTACAGCAAGAAAGGAAATGCAGCACTCACAGGTAAGTGGAGAGGGCATGTTGTGTGCACAGGGCAGATAGACAAATGGAGGAGATCAAACGAAATATGCACAAAAAGGAAAGAATTGAAACTGTTGAGGAAAACAAGTATGTGAGAAATGTGCAGATGCAAGATTCCAGACAGATGAAATGGGGTGCACGTTTCCAACTGAGAGAGACTGAGGAGGAAAGTGGTGTGAAAGGGACAATGGGAGTGATTGAGACATTATGAAGATCATTGCCACTTTACCAGTTCTAGTCATATTTGATTCACATTCAATGTAATAAAGTAATAGCTTTTTTAATAGCAGATAGTAATTTTTATAACAAAATGGGATTAAATACTGGTTTGCAGATGAGTTCAAAATCTTCCTAAGATTCATGAAAGGGCCATAGAGAAAATTAGCTTGGCTTTAAAACATAAGGCAAACAGAGCTGTTGCTGACCCGTCAAACTCCGCTAAGCAAAACAGTTGCTGCCCCACCTGTCACAGCTCATGTTTATGAAACAGCCAGGCAGCCTTTCGCCTACCTATGTACACCGCTCAGACACAGACAGAGCCCCGCCATTGTGTGCTGAACAGAGACCACTCCTGAGCTCTGAAATGGAAGGCCTCACGGTATCCAAGTTACTTGAGGATGGATACTGTGGAGGCTGCTAAAAGGCTTCTGACATTCCAAAACTACACTTCCTCCGAAGGAGTGCGTCTGCAGGCCTCCCACCTCAGTGCTTTCACTATTGAACATGTGCTGGTGCTTGTGTGAGGCGCAACTTTGTATTAAATTCAGAATGTTTATTTGTGTCCTCAGTAAAAAGGGAGGTCCAGACCAGTGGTCAATATATGAGACACTGTTTAATACGTCTGGGAAATCGGAGATGTTCAGAAGGGTCTGTCTCTACCAGTTTCCAGTTTATGGGGCGAGACGGACGCAAAAAGTCGAACTAAAGACACTGAGAAACTACAATGAAAACAAAAGCAGAGCGATATCGATACACATGAAACAAGAAAACAAAAAATAAAAAGCATGTCTCTTGAGAGTGACGCAGTGAAACAGAAAGGAACAGCAAATATAATACTAATGAAATGGAGGACTGTGTAAAGAATAGGAAGAAGGAGGGAGACTGCACACACAAAACATACCGCCACAAGAGCTCATAGGCACACACGCCAAAGCCTGCGCACCCAACCGCATACCTGCACATGTGCAAACATACACCACGCATCATCGCACAATCACACACGTGCACAAATACGCTCATGCATGTAAACACTCACACAAAAACACAATCAAACACACAGAAAAACACTTTACTTCTCTGGGGGAAGGCGAGCCCAGCACCTAAACTGAACTTGGCCCCTGGCAAAGGAGCATTCAACGAACTGATTACAGGTATCCGTATGAATAAAGTGTGGGCTCACAACTGCTGCCAGAAACATAAAATGGTTGGGGCATATCATCAAGACAATTATCGCCGCTTTAGCGACCTTTTTCGGCCGGAAAGCCTCGATAATTGTATTGCACTATTAGCAAGGGCACGCTATCGCGTGAATCCTTGTCTTAGCGCCCTGTCCCTGAACGCCCAGCTCTACATCTCTAATGAGATGCAAAGTGGGCGTTTCGTTCCAAAATACCGTGAAAATGTTGCTAACCAACATTTCTCCTATTTACAAGCTGCATGCTAAAGAGCATAGCGATAAGAAAAGTAGCGCTAACCTTGGTTATCGCTACTTTCCTCACACCTGCTTTCAGGTTGACTTAGCCATAATATCCAATGGAAGGTGGATATTATGGCTAAGTCTGGCATGCCCTATTAACAAGGTATTGCCGTTCCCTATGCGATTATCGCTGGATTTCCAGCAATAATCACACAGTTTTGTAGCTAACGCTTGGATTTCTATTGCTTTGGAGATAAGCGTTGCTGATAGCACGCTATCTCTGCGATAGAAACCAGCGGTAGCCGATGATAATTATCCTAGCACTAAGTACGCTTAGCAATAATTATCGCAGGTTGTTGATGATATGCCCCATAGTTTTACCATTTTAAGTTTCTGCTTCTCGCACTGTGAGAAAGTAGTGGGGCAATGCTCCTCCGCCCACTGCGAGGAGCCGCCCCTGCGTTGGGGCATAAATTACCAGTGAGCTGTAGATCACAGAAGTTTCCCCCTTACCTAATCGCCCCAGGAAAACCTCTGTCTCCAGCAGACTGAACTCGAGTTGCAAGTCATCCAGAGGGTCCTGTGGCTGCAATGCATGATGTAACTGGAGGTAACCGAAAACTGTGAGTTGGACAGGGTATATCTAGCCTATAAATCTTGAAATTGCACAATTTGCGCTCCCCTGTAAACATATCCAAGGTAAGAAAACCCAATACGGTCCCATGGGACAAAGTCCTCCGGCGTCGAAAACTGACTAAGACACGTCCTTCTCCATAGAGGGCTTATCCCGTTGAGACGTTGGTCCCAGCCAACGAGCCGGAGAGCTGCCCTCAAGTAGGTGAGGGACACTTACGAATAGAAAGGTAATGTAATGGGCAGACGCACTCCGTAGAAAAGATCAAGCAGGCCATCCAGACCCATGGAATGAATCTCCATACAATACTCCAGGTCGTCCACCCACCTATGAACCTGTCATTTATTGGTACCAAATGGGCTACGAGGTAGTATAGGTAGATGTCCAGTAAACCAAAGCCACAGTCAAAGGGGGATCTGCGCAGTGATTGAAATGCTACCTTGTGCCTGCCACCTGCCCACACAATATTAGTGATCTTGGCCATCAGACAGTGGAACAATATGCAAGGGAGGGCGTATCGCTATTTGCCCGGAATGTACAAATAACGCATACCATTTTAAAGAGTGCGGTACGTCCCATGGGGTTCAATGGCAAATTGGCCTGTGGCTGAGGTTATGGTCAAGTATAATGTCAGAATTACAGGCCGAGTGAGGGGGCCCGACAGGGGCTTTGGTGCCGGAAAGCAATGAGCTCTTTCAATGACAAAGAAGGCAGACAGTTTATCTTCCGACACTCAGGTTTCCTCACTTTGACCATCATTCCAACTTCCACAACGGTATCTTTAACATTTTTCTTTATAATATATTGTTCTCTGTAATTTAATTTAATGGGTATCCAAAATCATCTTCCTCACTTCCTCCTTAGCAAACGTTGCTTCAAAACAAAATGAACTAACAAATCAGGGTTAACCTTGGTTCTGGCCTCCCTTCTTCTCAAGATTTCAAAAGGTGAAACACCCAAAGCATAGTGAGTAACTATTCTGTACATCTACACTGTCTTGAACATTTGGATCTCCCAATTTTTCTTATTCTTGATAGACAGCTGCACTGCATTTTTAATCATCCTGTTGAAGGGCTCTATCATGCCATTCACCCTAAGATTATTGAGTGGGATCACTGAAATAATATCGACTGCCAAAATATCGACTACCCAAAATATCGAGGAAAAAATATCTACAACCAAAATATCGAGTTTGTATGTACAAACAGGTAAGTACAAAAATATCGAGTACAAAACATCGTTTACAAAAATATAGTTGTAAAAAATATCGACTTTAATAAAAACAATGTTTAATTAAATTAATATAAAAAATTAATTACTAAAATATAATTAACAATACTTAAAATAACTTTTAATAATTAAATAATTAATGAAAGTAAAAAAATAATATTTTTTTAATCATATTTCTTAAAACATATATATATATAGTAACAAAATTTAATTAAATAATAGCCAATATTATTAACGTACAAATATAAAAGAGTAAAAATTACTATTCCCACTGCAAAGAGTGCAACAGTGGATATATGACGTTACAACGCAACTTTTACAACGCACTACCATTACAACGTAAGTATTGGTAAGTATATAATAATTTTTTTTATTTAAATTATTTAAAATTATTTAAATATAATTTAATTTCATTTCATTTCATTAAATTAAATTAATGTAAATTTAATTTTACTTTATTTTTACACTGTACCCCTGTACCCCAAAAACCCCAAACTGAACCTGAACTCTAAAAAAACCCTTTACCCAAAAACCCAAAACTGACCCTGAACCCTAAAAATACCCCTTTACCCAAAAACTAAAAACTGACCCTGAACCCTAAAAATACCCCTTTACCCAAAAACTAAAAACTGACCCTGAACCCTAAAAATACCCCTTTACCCAAAAACCCAAAACTGACCCTGAACCCTAAAAATACCCCTTTACCCAAAAACTAAAAACTGACCCTGAACCCTAAAAATACCCCTTTACCCAAAAACCCAAAACTGACCCTGAACCCTAAAAATACCCCTTTACCCAAAAACTAAAAACTGACCCTGAACCCTAAAAATACCCCTTTACCCAAAAACTAAAAACTGAACCTGAACCCTAAAAATACCCCTTTACCCAAAAACTAAAAACTGACCCTGAACCCTAAAAATACCCCTTTACCCAAAAACTAAAAACTGAACCTGAACCCTAAAAACTACCCCTTTACCCAAAAACTAAAAACTGACCCTGAACCCTAAAAATACCCCTTTACCCAAAAACTAAAAACTGACCCTGAACCCTAAAAATACCCCTTTACCCAAAAACTAAAAACTGACCCTGAACCCTAAAAATACCCCTTTAATTTAACATAATTAGCAATTAATCAATTAAATTAAATTAATTACCAATTACATTTTAATTAATTAACAAATATTATTTAATTACCAATTAATTAAATATTACTACCAATTAATACATTTACATATTTAATTAATTATAATTAAATTACTTCCCACCCTATTCCCCTATAAACCCACAACCCGCTACAGGAAATACATTATTTTAATTTACATAATTAGCAATTAATAAATTAAATTAAATTAATTACCAATTAATTTTTAAATAATTAACATATATTATTTAATTACCAATTAATTAATTATTACTACCAATTAATAAATTTACATATTTAATTAATTATAATTAAATTACTTCCCACCCTATTCCCCTATAAACCCACAACCCGCTACAGAATAAAATTACACAATAATTAAAAAAAAATCATTAATTTAAAATAATTATAACATAAAATGACACTTTTCACACATATTATAACATAAAAACACTATAAATAATTACATATTATTTAAAAAACGATATTTTTTACTATCTAGATTATATACTTGGATATTTTCACTTTCTATATTATTTACAGTCGATATTACTTCACTTACCTTAAAAACGATATTTTGGCTGTCGATATTCTGTCCTGTCGATATTTTCTCCAAACGATATTTAAAACTCGATATTCTGTCCAAACGATATTTTGGAGTCGATATTATGTCTGTGCACCTATTGAGTGAAGTGGTCCTATGTTTGATATCCACCCTGCCAAAATAATCCTAAACTTTGCCAGAAAAATTTGCACCTCATTATCACTGACCAGGTGCACAGGAACCCCTCATTCAGGAATACCTCTTTTATAAATGGTAAGAGGTGTGGCGTAAATGTTAGGACTGCATTAGTATCTACTCTTTCAACAACTTTAATGGTATGCCATCTAGAAACTGTTAATCAATTAGGGCTATCACATACTTTTGCCTTCTCCAATGGATCCCTTGGATCATGCGTAACAATAGGCTGCACACATACTATGCCTCGAGGTCCTTAAGGACTTGTCAGAATTGGAACAAGCGATGCATTCTCTTACCATTCTTTCCACAAATAGATCGACGCCTGTCCACCAAAACTAATTTTGTACCATAATTTTGGTTTGACAATTCTTCCATGTCCCTCGTGGCATAAATTGACCACTTACCTTCTGAAGGTAGCTGGGGTAACAACTTTATCACCCCTACGTACAATATTACCATCCACTGATATTTTGTTTCTCACCTCCCAGAAATACTTCAATTCTGGGGACAACGCAAATTTGCTGGGCCACCAGAACCAATAAAAATGACACATTTAGTTTAAACCACATCCACATGACACTGCTTATCCCAATACATTCTCCTAACACCTGCCAAACCTTGATCAAGAATAAGAACAATCCTAAATTCTTTCCATTCTGACTCTTCACATTCCTGAATGTCCAAAGGCATTCTAGACAAAAAATCTATGGTAACATGGCTTTTACCTGGAACATATTCTACTCTATATCTGAAATCCTGCATGGACATTCCAGCTATCCTCGGCAAAGCCCAGAACATCCCCTCTGTCATTGAAGGTTTCCCTAATGGCTTGTTATCGGCCTCATGGTAGATGCAAACAGTCTGAAGCATTTCAATGCCCACACACAGGTTAAAGTTTCCTTCTCTATGACAGACAACTTCTCCTTGGGCGATAATGCTCTAGATGCAAATGCAATGATTATTTACTGTCCCTTGGAGTCTTTTTGTGTTACCCCCCCCAATTTTTGTTACTAGCATCTACCATAATATAATTCCCAAAATTGGGGTTAAAACGTTTTAAGGCAGAAGCCTTCACAATGGCACTCCTCATATTTTCGAATTCACTCGCATGTCCAATAAAATCTACACTTGTATTTAAGTAACCATTGCACGTTGTTAATTTTACTAGAGAATACCTCTAGAAACTTGAAGTAAAACTCTACCATTCCCAAAAAAGTTCTTCACTCCTCTTTGTTGGTAGGAACATGGAAATTGCTGACAGTCTCGACTAATTCTAGTTTAGGAGAAACACCCTCCTCACTTAACACATGCTCAAGATATGTCACAGACTGTTTGGCTAATTTGCATTTTCAGTATTCCACAGTAAGATTCCTTTTGTTTAAAACCTCGAACACAATGTTCGTTTTTTGTCTTAACATATATCAAAATATCAATTATTCACCTTCCCAAAAAGTTGGCGCATTAATCTCTGAAAAACCGCTGCACTGCATGCTAGACCAAATGGCATTCTTTTGTACTGGTAACACCCCATAGGCCTGATGAATGCAAAAAATGTCATTTCTTATTTTTTAGTCCTCATTTGTCCACAATATGCTCTGGGTTCAAGAAAGGAGTGTTCCGACCACCGCAAGTAGCAAAAAAGTTGTTTTAAGCCCGGTCACTCCACAAGGGAGTGGGTGATAACATATATCTCCGGGTCCACAACTTCAGCCTCTTGGATGGCGTCTAAACCCCTAATCTTGGTTCCACTGTAACACAATTGCTTTCCTCCTTTTAGAGGTACCGGCGGCCCTGCCGCCAAAGCCTCCTCTAAAGCTTTTCTTAATCATTGGACCAAGAAAACAAATGCCAAAAGGAAAGAGGAAATAACAAAAATAGCGGAGATCAACAAAGAGAAGAATAGACCAACAAAAGAGGGGGGTCCTGTAAGTTATATATGATTCTAGTGTGTTACCTTTGAAGAACCTGTCTCCACCCAATTATCCCAAATCTCCTAAAATTAGATTTTTCTGTCCTGTTAACCAGATTGATCTAGAGAGGCTATCCTCTGAATGGTATGAATCCATTCTTCTTCTGTGGGGGGGCAGGGTAGGATTCCATTTAATACAAAGCTCTCAACGAGCCAACAAAATTTAGGGTAAATAAGAGTGCATTGTACTTTTTTGTTAGAGGGCGTTCGTCTAAGTCCCTCGGTAGTATCCCAAAGATTATAGATAGTGTAGTTAGTTTTATTTCAAGCCCCATAATATCTGAAATGGTCTTACCAACTTTCTGCCAATTAGAGTGTATTACAGGACAGCTCCAAAACATATGGACCTCGTTTGCCTTATCTTCTCCACATTTTGGACACTTCTTGACCTCCTGACTCCCCATTCTCAATATTTTCTGTGGTGTCCAGTAAGCTTTGTGTACTGTGAAGAGGTGATTCTTTTTTAAAGGTGCAGAATTCACATATGACCATAAAAGAGACATAGATACTTGCCCTGTTTTCTCAAGATCTTCATTCGGCAGGTCCTTCTTCCAAATCTCGGGAAATGAAGCCTGCATCTCTTCTCCATTCTGAACTTATAGCCAGTACCACTCTGCCACTTCTTTCAGTTTTCTTTGATGTGAGCATATCTTTGATGCCAAGTCTGAGTTCCCTTCTAACTCTTTTCCTAATGATTTTGCTTGACAATTGATAATAGTTACATTTCGAGACCGAGGTCTCACAGATCGCTAATAAATGAGGCCAAGAAATAAGTTCCGAGTCCACAATTAATTGCCCCCATGTGATGATACCACAAGCACGAAGAGGAACAGCAAGGGCCTCTTCCAAACACAATGGCATGCCTGGGGAATCCCAGATCGGTGCGACGTCATTGTAGTACGGAATTTTTAGAAGTTGTATCACCTGAGACCAAAGCTTCGTGGCTGCCACCAAAATCTTCAATTTGACCTTCTTAAAATATTTTGGCTGGCCAAATTTTAGAAGGAAACACCCTGCTTGATGGAAGAAATCAGTTGTAAGGGCCTTATATAGTGGGGAAAAAGTTGAACTTTCCATCAATAGTTGTCAGAAATGTTTTAATTGGAAGGCACAAAAGTACAGATATAAATCGGGAGTTGCTATGTCTCCATAGGCTTTTTTCTTTCTAATTTTCTTTAGAGCTATTCTTGGGTTTTTATTTCCCCACATAAAACTGGAAAAAAGCCCTGGCACCTTCTTAAACCAGATTTTTGGGAATTCTAATGGGATATCATTAAACAGAAAAGTTAGTTAATATTGACATTTTTAGTAAATTGTCTTGCCCAGGAAGGAAAGTGTGAGCGCCCCCCATGATTGTAATTGTGAGCCGACCTTCTTTGTGACTTTTTCGGAATTGATCTGGGCTATCTTATCAATATTTTTAACTATCTGGACACCAAGATATCTGATTTCCTTCTTTGTATAAATACTCCTAAAATTGATATTCCATTCCACAATTCTGTTTTTTTGTTGATTGATGAGGTATCCAGAGTCCTTTCCAAAACTCTCTATCTCTGACCATATCTCTGGAATTGATCTTTCTAAGAGTATATTATAAGATCATCCGTGTATAGGCTGATTTTCTTTTCCCAACCATTGCATTTGAAGGGAATAATGTTCTGGCAGGCTCTCAGTTTACATGCAAGGGGAGAGGGGGAAGCCTGTCTGGTCACCCTTCCTATTCGTATTGATCTTGTTAATTTACCGTTAATAAGGATTTTAGCAGATGGATTTTTGTATATGGCTTTGATTGCTGAATTATTTTAAACAGGAAAGACCAGTTTACCTGGTGGAATGCTTTAGCAACATCGAATGTCATTACTGCTAAAGGGGTCTTGTATGTTTGTGCCATATATATTGCCCCAATTGAGTCATGAGGCAACTCACAGAGCTGTCTCCCTTTCAAAAAATCTTTTCTGGTCTGGGTGTATTAGTGGTCCTATAACCTTATCTAGGCGTTTAGTGATGATCTGAGTATATATTTTATGGTCACTGTTCAAGAATGAGATAGGCCTGTAAGATTCACAGGATCTTGGATTTTTGATTGGTTTTAATAGAATCGTTATGGTGGCTTCTTCCCATGACACGGGGAGGCTATGACCCTCTGCAAAGGATGAATTAAACAATAGGGAAAGAAGGAGCACAAGTTCTTCCTTTAAGATAATGTAAATCTCATTAGAGATGGAGTCAGGGCTAGCAGCTTTCCCCTTTTTTAAAGAACTAATAGTTTGAGTGACTTCCTCCACCGATATGGGGCGATTAAAATTATCTTTTTCATTACTCTGAGGGGAGAACTAATTCTTAAAGGAAATCTTCCATACAGTCTTCATCGAGTACCGTCTCTTCTGTATACTTGTTTTTAAAGAATTGAACAAAGGCTTTCTCAATTTCAGAGTCATCCGTAATAATGTTACCGGTATTTGAGCATTGGAGATCCTTTATCCAATTTCTTGTCTGGTCGACTTTTGTTTTCCAAGCAAGAAGTTTGCTGCAGCCCTCCCCATATTCATGATGAGCTAGCTTGCTGTGGCTTCCTATTTTTTTAAGTATTATTTCTAGATAACATTTCTAGATTAAATCTCTTAGGGTATTAGGGTTCCCCTGGTCTTTCTCTAAATGTTCCTGAAGTTTATGTGTAGTGGCTTCTAATGGCTTCTAATTTTCTGGTCTCCTCTTGCACTCTCTAAGATTGGGAGATGGATGTGGTTGTTAAAAAAACTCTCAGGTAAGCCTTGTATGTGTCCCATACTACTTGAGGGGAAGCAGAATTGAGATTGAAATAAAAAAAAACTCTTTAATTTCTACTTTTAGTTTTTCGATTACTGTATTTTCTAGAAGTAATGCTCGATTTATAGTCCACCTTCGAGGTAGGTAGCCCGCATCCATAGCTATTTCTAAAATCACAGCAGAATGGTCAGACATATGTTCCAGGACATGACTAACCTTGATGGTATTTCTACTTGGGATGACATCAACTAAGAAAAAATCAATTCTGGAACGATGTCCACACTTTTTATTGTGGAAAGTGAAATTCCCTCCAGTAGTCCTTGTCTTATGGGTCATCTCTCTCCATATATCTAGGTGGCCTGTATCCAACATCAATTGCCTCAAGGCAGCTCTCATTTTTTGTGTATTTACAGCTACTCTACGTGAGGTTGAGTCTAGACTAGGGTCTAAGACCAAATTAAAATCACTCCCGAATATAATACGATCATTTATTTTTGTTAATTGTAGAAGTAGAGTATACAATGAGGCTGGGTCGTATAAGTTTGGCCCATAGTAATTTACCAAAGTCAGCCATGAGCCGTTAATTTTGGCCCTAGCAATTGCCCACCTTCCTAAGGGATCAACCGTACATTCGCCTAACATAGCGTGGGCAGTTTTTCTCAGTAAGATGGCAACCCCTTTTACTGTACATGATTGAGTTGTGCAGATGCACTGTTCTATCCATGTTTGATGTTTTAAAACAGATGTCTATTCTTCTTTGAGCAAATGTGATTCTTGAATAAACAAAACATTGCAATCAGATAATCTTAAGTACTCTAGTATTCTCTTTCTTCTGGTGGGGACCCTTAGGCCATTAACATTCCAGGACATGATTCTCATGCTTTTCACTTTTTCTTTCTTAGCCATGTCTATCCCAGGAAGCATAGATATTACCAGAGTGCATTTTTAAAATATTACTATTGTTTATAAATCAGGACAATTTTTTACTTTTTTCCCACATGCTCCCCCACCTTGTGTATAGATAAAAAAAATGTAAACTTTGTATTTTGTATGTGACCCAACCCCCCTCCCCGAGGAAACCCTCCCTTAATACGAGAGGTATAATTGAATACCTCTGGTTTTCGGGCTCTGACTCTGACCGGGCATAAATCCAACATTTCTCTTTTGAATGTGCTCTTTATCTGATTTATCAGGGCATTTTCCTCTTCGGGATCCTTAAAATTTAACATTTTATTGTTTCACATCACTTTTAGAGAGGCGGGAATGGTAAGTTTGCTGTAGCGCCCAAGCTTCTTAATTCTTGCATAGATTTCCCCAACTCCCATTGTTTGTCCTGGGTGATGTGTGAAATGTCTGATCTGAGACGAAATGACCATCCTGATTTATTGTATACCCCTGCCTTTAACCCTCCTGCCAAGATCTTTTCTTCAAGCACATAGGACTTAAAATAAACTAAGATCCTTCTCAGATTTTTTTGCCCAGGTCTTTTGGAAATGGTTCCGGTTGAACCCTTTGTATGTCCTCCTCTAGGAGTCGTTTGTCAATGTCGGGGTGTAGTTCTATAAGAAGGTTGATTATAAAAGATCTTATATCGCCTCCCTCCATGTCTTCTGAGTGATAGAACATTCCAAGTCTTTGAAGGGAATATTGTCTCATCCAGCAAACCCTTGGACTGCGGGGTTCCACAGGGCTCATCTTTAAGCCCTACGTTATTTAACGTATACATGAGTCCGCTGGCTGAGATCGTCCGTCCATATGGCATTAAGATCATCACATATGCGGACGATACGCAGCTAGTGGTCTCCCTCACGCAGAGAGGCAGCCATCCAGCACAGGCTGATTTGGTGGGCTGTCTGGAGGAAGTTAAAAACTGGATGACTGCATCATATCTCAAACTCAACGGAGACAAAACTGAGCATATACTCCTTGGCTTCTCTGCTTCTCCCACTATTAATTCTTTATGGCCCCCCGGTCTGGGTCCGCCACCAATACCTAAAGACACCATAAAAAGTCTTGGTGTCTGGCTGGACAAGTCCCTAACTTTTGACATCCAGGCAACTAAGCTATCAGCTATTTGCTTTGGTCTTCTCAGACTTCTTAAGAAGATCCTCCCTCTCTTACCTTTTGAAGCCAAACAAATTGTGGTTCAAGGCCTGATTCAGTCTCACCTTGACTTCGGCAATGCTCTCTATTTAGGAGCACCTGAATTCACTCTACGGAAACTTCAGCTGATTCAGAATTGCGCTGCACGCACGCTGCTTTTGCTTCCTCATAGACTCTCAGCCAAGCCCGGGCTGAGGAGCTTGCATTGGCTCCCTGTCAAGGAGAGAATTAACTTTAAATCCCTGTGCATCTCCCATCAGGCCTACTGGAAGACAGGACCGGTGATTAACCATTCCTTAATCACGCCATACCATCCCATTAAGCACCTTTGTTCTACCCACGCCTTTTTGGCTACAGTTCCTAAAATTAGAAGATCCAGATCAGGAGGCCGGTCGTTTTCTTATAACGCGGCTAAGATGTGGAACTCACTCCCCCTTCATCTCAGATCCAATCCCAATCTGTCCTCATTCCGCAAACAGCTAAAAACCTATCTCTTCAATAAACTCGACTAACTCCCCTCCCGCTAACTGGTCCCATTAGGTAGTACCACTTTTCTGTAGCGCTTGGACACCTCAGGGCATCTAGCCGCGCTCTATAAAACACTTTTCATTTCATTTCATTCATTCTGGTATATTCAGGAGCCTGATGTTGTTCCTTCTTGCATTATTCTCTAAACTTTCCAGTTTCTCCCTCCAGACTTTATAGTTGCCTTTTAGCTTTTGGATTTCTCGTGCATTTTTATCTGCTTGCTTCGTGAGGTCCTCCATAGCTAACTTCATGGCCCCTACTCTTTCTGAAATGGCATTCATTTTAGTTTCTAATGTCTCGCAGGCTGCTTGTATTTTTAACCCCTTCAGTGCTGCGCGAATTCCACTGCGGTGCTGAAGGTTCTAAAGAACGTATGGACTCATGACAGAACGGTTCCGTCATGAGCACAGGCCAACCGACGCTCATGACGGAACCGTTCCGTCATGAGCACCGAAGGGGTTAACCGGTTGTTTTCGGAGACAGTCAATTTTTTTTTTATCCAGTGGAGGGCAAACTTGATGACCTTGGCTCTTCTGCTGATATACTACTCGGAGAGGAGCCGTGTATCTCAGTGCTAACAGACTGATTAGCCCTAGCGGTATTATCGTTTTCAGCCAGGGTAAACAGGGGGGCACCAACAGTATTATCATCTTCAACCAGATTTGAGAGGGAGTCATCTCTATTTTCAAGACGTACAGGATCCATTCTGTTCCTGCTCCCTTGTCGTTTATTATTTTAAGTATTTCCAAAGGCAGCTGTTGCTCCAGAACTCTGCCATTACTCGATATAATCCCAAGATTATATTCAGGGTTTTGAATAGCTTGGACCTTAAAATACGATTTTAGAGAGAGGGTAATGTGAATATTTGCAGATTTCTTTTTAGACTGTTTTTTAGGCTCTTTGCTTATGGGATTCTTTCCCATCGAGGTCTTTTTATTCTGTGAGGTACTGGCTATTTTTGGAGGATTAACTTGTGCCGTAGACAACACAGAATATTTATTGACTACCTCGGGAGGTGACTGATTTTGACCCCAAATATCCCTACTTCTGAGGGTGTATCTATTTAGTGTATTAGCACCTGTATATAGTTCACCGTCCTGCTTTTCCTCCCTTTAAGCCCCTCGTTTTAAATTCAATTTAGGCCCCCAGTCTCGCCCTCTCCTCCTTACCGGGGTCTTTGGGGAAAGCCATGAACAGGTTCCTGCCTTCTTTAAATACGCCGAGACTCTGTCTTTGGCCGTCTGTATCTCCTTCCGTATCCACCGGGGGGTCTGTGAGCCCTCAGGGGTTAACACAAACTGCAGACACGAAAGCACGGGGACGGCCGCCTGGCTCCCACTGCCCCGGAAGCCAACTCTGGCAGCGGTGTGCCTGCCTCGCGCAATCCGCTCTGCAACTTCCAACCAGCAGTCTCTCTGATGAGCCACCTCCCCTCTGACCGCCACCGTCGCCTCTGCTCACAGATCACCACGGCTGACTAGAGGAAGAGAAAGGATCGAGTGCGTAAGTGGTTATTCCGAAGAAAGCTTGCCCTGATACCGTCCGTTAACTTCTTGTGTCCTTCACATCCTTTTTTTGCTTCAAATTACTGTGTATTCACCATGGTAGAGCAAGAGCCTGCGACCGCTGCTAACTCATGACTGCCATTTTCCCCCACTGGTCCCAAGTGCCAGAAGAACTCACGCAGTACATTTCTTACTTTCCTCATGTAAGGGAATCTGATGGTATGCCAAAGGAAGGTCAAGGGAGGTAAAGCACTTCGCACCACCCAATGAAGCAAGCATCTCTGATTTTCAGCATGGGAAACTTATCAATTGCTATATTTGTTGTTGAGATAGCCCACATCAATGCATAACCTGATTTTGCCATTGTTACACCAGGCTATCACCTCAGGTGAAAACCATACTGACGCTTCTACCTCTACGATAATATCCGCCTCAAACAATTGATCAAGTTGCACCTCCTCGCCTAATATAATAAGGATATTCCTGGCTTTGTGCATTTTTGGCTGAGCCGAATGCTTATTTATGATGTGATGCTCAAAATTAGCGAGCTTACCAATTTGTCCCAAGAACACTTTGGGAAATTTCTCAAGCATTACCAACACCCTCACTATCATCTACAGTCATAACTGATTCAGCACTATTAGGATTCAGCATCATATTCAGATTGCCTTGATTCTGCCATCCCAGAACAGACGACCTCCTCTGTGCAATATACAATTTACCTTGGCTCTTCCTATTTTTAAATCGGAAAAGCAAGGATCTGTACCCCAGCAACACAATCTTCTCGCCAGAAAACCCTGCAGGCATTACATCCATGGAAAACAATTTCTCACCATGATCTCCAAATGTTTCCATCAATACCTTCTTATTATTGATGTATAGGGTGATCCCAAATCTGCATACATCTGATTTTCCTGCCCACCAATCCTCATTACACAAATAGGTTTCTTCCTAAGCTTATCATCACCACTAGCATTCAACGCAAATTAATTTTTTGGTACTAATTACTCTGTTGACATGCTCAAGCTTATCGAAGTCATCTTCCGCCTCAAAACACTTCACTTTGCAATTTTCCTTAGCCTTACAATCTGAACATTTGACCCTGGCTGCTGGTCAAGATTTGCTATTCACAAAGTGGGATTCACTGTCACAATGGTATCACCTCAAACTTTACTTTCTCTTTTTCTGACTACTCCTAAAGTTTCACTCAGAGGTGTTTTCTTTCTCTTTAATTTTAATTTTACTCACAACCTCTTTTTGCGTTTCACTAGTCTCATCCTTAATAGCATTCGCGCTGAAGGTAGACATTTCTGCCTTCCTCACAATTGCCAAGACATTCTGTAATTCCACATCTCTATTAACCCATAATCTCTCATGGTTGGCAGAGGAGTTAGTATGCATGACCACGTGATCATGTTTAAGTTGTTCTTTTAAACCCTCAAATTTAAATTAACAAGTGATAATTTGCGTAGGACAGACACATATTCATCCACACTTTCATTTGCCTCTTGCTCCCTTTGGAAGAATTTGGATCTTGCTATAGCTATACACACATTAGGTGCAAAGCTGCAATTGCTTTGTCAAACACATTGTCATCTCTACTGCCCAGAATTACTAACAATTGCCCCCACGGAATGTTAAAATATGCTTTTTTTGGTCAGGTTTCATCTTCTCATCAGTGTCGATAGTATCTAAATAATTCTGAAAATAAAACTTCCAAACAGGCCATTGCATGCATGGTTCTCCTCCAGCCACCCAAAACGCTTGCAGGGGGTTAAAGGGTAATTCTGGGTGCTAATGACGGTGTACTATACCAAAGAGTTACAAAATCTGACTGAAAATAATTACAGCGCCCCTTCTTCACCACAAAAGGGACTAGTTCACTGTAAAAGTCGCATAAGTAAGGGTACAGCAGGCATCAAAGTGAAAATAATTTCAGTGTCCCTTCTTCACCCCTACTAGGGACTAGTTCATTGTAATTACACAGGGTATGCAGGGTAGAAAAATTCCCCAAATTTGAGCAGTTTCCTCATTACCTTCGGTGTTGAAACAGGCTTGCCAACAGAAAATTTTAATGTTTTATTTTATAATAGCAGGATGCCTTGCCAATAGAAAACTATAAATACTTTACTTTTCAGTTGGTGGATGAGCATGATCCACACAGTGCTTATAATACCGTTTGCCAACAGTGTGTCACTCACTGGGGCTTGAAATAGTGTGCAAATCATTGACAAGACAATACGCACTATAGAACAACTGGCACACTTTGAACTAGTGTGCGTATCACTGATATGTGGTAAAGTGGACCCTGTGTTGTCCCTGTTAACGTTGCTCGAGCTGCTAGGCCAACTACCTACTTCACACTGCTCTAAAATGACTACTAAAAGAACTGTCGCAGGGATTCTGCTCCTACACAGAACTGTGCATAGAGACCTAGAACCTTAGTGAGTTAGGGTGTACCAAAACTCACATCAGTATCCAAAATCCCTTACCAGACTAGCAATCAGTGTCTCATTGGTTCTTCCATACCCCCAATGTTTAGACAATCCAGAACATGGACTTAGAACACCTCAGGTAACATGGAACACATGAACACTCTTTCGTTATACTAACATATCAATCCAGAACGAGGAGTAAATGAAGACACGTGCAAGTTTGAAATGTTTATTTCTAATGCCGTGTTTTCAGGCGCAGTATCTTAGCTAATACAAGCAAACATATTATAAGCAACAAGGTTATCAGCATAGTTACTAGTCCATAAAATACAAAGGGAGAAAGCATGTTAAAATGCTAAAGGGGAGAAGGCTAAATGGCACCTAAGTCTTACCCTCCCTTGCTAGTATATTATATCTAAATAAGGTCTCTTTGGGTTTTGGAAGGGCAGCCCCATACCTCTGATCTTAGTGGAAAGGGATCACATCATCTTCCACCATCTCTCTGCATTTGAATATTCATCAAGTGTGTGTGCATGCTCTGCGCAGTGCATTATTAACCCCTTCAGTGCTAATGACAAGGGTAACTCGTCATGGAGTTTCCATTGACTTCAATGGAAATTACATTGAAGTGCCAGCTGATGCTTAGCATCCAAGTGGTTAAACGCGCCTAAAGCCAGAGTTGGCCACAGCTGCATATGTGTTATGTCTAGAACGTGCGCAGATCAGACCGCACAACAACCACTGTGTTGAAATAATCTTGAAGGCCTCGGCACTCACTGTTCAGACATAGCTTACCAAGCAAAGCTGATACAATAGCAAAACATATTATTCTCGTGTGAAGCAAAATATTCTACTAGACTCAAATCTCTAATAACAATATGTGCCGTGTGCAGAAGCAGCAGAAAGGTAAAATGGCGTTTAAACTTCTAATAAGCTTGTGCTAACCTAACACAGTGTGAAGGCAAAGCATATCTATATGACACCCTCCCTTGATCTAAGCACGGATAAGATAAGATAAGAGGCACATTTTTGGAATGCAGAGTTCAAGAATGACAGTCAGCTCAAATTTACGTAAGGTAAAAAAATAAAAAGAACATTTTTTTTCATCTTTAAAAATTCACATAGTCAAGTAAATTTAGTCATTTGCCGTGGCAAAGTCAATAGGCCTGGGGCAGAGAAATGTTCATATAGGCAATAAAAAAATAATAATAAAAAAATATTCGATGTCCAACAAATGACCTCGATTATGGGAGAGCAAGACAATGACACTGCTCATCCTAACATTGAATATGCAAAATATGCAGTAACAGCCTCCAATAGGAAGTCACTGTTCTCATCCGAAAACAGTTCAGCCATCCAATTTAACAGTGGGAAAGAACATACATGCTCTTCAATTATCGGAGCCTCTAGCACCATCAGAGGACAGCTCGGTGGGTTTTCAATGAAGCTGTGTGCCAAGAAGTCTTGCGCCGCTGCGAACACATTCCAACGACCCAGTATTCCATGCATCGCTGCAAAGGCCATAATCCCTCCGTCAGAACAAAGCAATTCATGAGCAACTAAGGGGCTCATAAACTGATTATAATCCACATCGGGAGACACCGTATTGCAGAGACACAAATCCAGGGCCCAGTCGAAATCGCAACTCAGGCAATGAAAAACAGGCTGGACACATGTAAAGTAGGAAAACCAAAATGATAATCCATAAGCTGCACTTAATGTTGCAAGAGGCAGCGCTCCATAGTACTCAAGCATTCTGTTGCGAAAAGGTGCCAGATGTGACAGCTTGTCTCAAAACACAGGACGTGCATCTATTTTGAATTAAACAAAACAGCAAAAGAACGCTTGCAGCCAGAGCCAGTACAATGGGAAATCCACCAAATAGGCTGGAAAAGAATGAATGAAAGAAAGCCATCAATAGTTGTCAGAAATGTTTTAATTGGTAGGCACAAAAGTACAGATATAAATCGGGAGTTGCTATGTCTCCATAGGCTTTTTTTTCTTTCTAATTTTCTTTAGAGCTATTCTTGGGTTTTTATTTCCTCACATAAAACTGGAAAAAAGCCCTGGCACCTTCTTAAACCAGATTTTTGGGAATTCTAATGGGATATCATTAAACAGAAAAGTTAGTTAATATTGACATTTTTAGTAAATTGTCTTGCCCAGGAAGGAAAGTGTGAGCGCCCCCCATGATTGTAATTGTGAGCCGACCTTCTTTGTGACTTTTTCGGAATTGATCTGGGCTATCTTATCAATATTTTTAACTATCTGGACACCAAGATATCTGATTTCCTTCTTTGTATAAATACTCCTAAAATTGATATTCCATTCCACAATTCTGTTTTTTTGTTGATTGATGAGGTATCCAGAGTCCTTTCCAAAACTCTCTATCTCTGACCATATCTCTGGAATTGATCTTTCTAAGAGTATATTATAAGATCATCCGTGTATAGGCTGATTTTCTTTTCCCAACCATTGCATTTGAAGGGAATAATGTTCTGGCAGGCTCTCAGTTTACATGCAAGGGGAGAGGGGGAAGCCTGTCTGGTCACCCTTCCTATTCGTATTGATCTTGTTAATTTACCGTTAATAAGGATTTTAGCAGATGGATTTTTGTATATGGCTTTGATTGCTGAATTATTTTAAACAGGAAAGACCAGTTTACCTGGTGGAATGCTTTAGCAACATCGAATGTCATTACTGCTAAAGGGGTCTTGTATGTTTGTGCCATATATATTGCCCCAATTGAGTCATGAGGCAACTCACAGAGCTGTCTCCCTTTCAAAAAATCTTTTCTGGTCTGGGTGTATTAGTGGTCCTATAACCTTATCTAGGCGTTTAGTGATGATCTGAGTATATATTTTATGGTCACTGTTCAAGAATGAGATAGGCCTGTAAGATTCACAGGATCTTGGATTTTTGATTGGTTTTAATAGAATCGTTATGGTGGCTTCTTCCCATGACACGGGGAGGCTATGACCCTCTGCAAAGGATGAATTAAACAATAGGGAAAGAAGGAGCACAAGTTCTTCCTTTAAGATAATGTAAATCTCATTAGAGATGGAGTCAGGGCTAGCAGCTTTCCCCTTTTTTAAAGAACTAATAGTTTGAGTGACTTCCTCCACCGATATGGGGCGATTAAAATTATCTTTTTCATTACTCTGAGGGGAGAACTAATTCTTAAAGGAAATCTTCCATACAGTCTTCATCGAGTACCGTCTCTTCTGTATACTTGTTTTTAAAGAATTGAACAAAGGCTTTCTCAATTTCAGAGTCATCCGTAATAATGTTACCGGTATTTGAGCATTGGAGATCCTTTATCCAATTTCTTGTCTGGTCGACTTTTGTTTTCCAAGCAAGAAGTTTGCTGCAGCCCTCCCCATATTCATGATGAGCTAGCTTGCTGTGGCTTCCTATTTTTTTAAGTATTATTTCTAGATAACATTTCTAGATTAAATCTCTTAGGGTATTAGGGTTCCCCTGGTCTTTCTCTAAATGTTCCTGAAGTTTATGTGTAGTGGCTTCTAATGGCTTCTAATTTTCTGGTCTCCTCTTGCACTCTCTAAGATTGGGAGATGGATGTGGTTGTTAAAAAAAACTCTCAGGTAAGCCTTGTATGTGTCCCATACTACTTGAGGGGAAGCAGAATTGAGATTGAAATAAAAAAAACCTCTTTAATTTCTACTTTTAGTTTTTCGATTACTGTATTTTCTAGAAGTAATGCTCGATTTATAGTCCACCTTCGAGGTAGGTAGCCCGCATCCATAGCTATTTCTAAAATCACAGCAGAATGGTCAGACATATGTTCCAGGACATGACTAACCTTGATGGTATTTCTACTTGGGATGACGTCAACTAAGAAAAAATCAATTCTGGAACGATGTCCACACTTTTTATTGTGGAAAGTGAAATTCCCTCCAGTAGTCCTTGTCTTATGGGTCATCTCTCTCCATATATCTAGGTGGCCTGTATCCAACATCAATTGCCTCAAGGCAGCTCTCATTTTTTGTGTATTTACAGCTACTCTACGTGAGGTTGAGTCTAGACTAGGGTCTAAGACCAAATTAAAATCACTCCCGAATATAATACGATCATTTATTTTTGTTAATTGTAGAAGTAGAGTATACAATGAGGCTGGGTCGTATAAGTTTGGCCCATAGTAATTTACCAAAGTCAGCCATGAGCCGTTAATTTTGGCCCTAGCAATTGCCCACCTTCCTAAGGGATCAACCGTACATTCGCCTAACATAGCGTGGGCAGTTTTTCTCAGTAAGATGGCAACCCCTTTTACTGTACATGATTGAGTTGTGCAGATGCACTGTTCTATCCATGTTTGATGTTTTAAAACAGATGTCTATTCTTCTTTGAGCAAATGTGATTCTTGAATAAACAAAACATTGCAATCAGATAATCTTAAGTACTCTAGTATTCTCTTTCTTCTGGTGGGGACCCTTAGGCCATTAACATTCCAGGACATGATTCTCATGCTTTTCACTTTTTCTTTCTTAGCCATGTCTATCCCAGGAAGCATAGATATTACCAGAGTGCATTTTTAAAATATTACTATTGTTTATAAATCAGGACAATTTTTTACTTTTTTCCCACATGCTCCCCCACCTTGTGTATAGATAAAAAAATGTAAACTTTGTATTTTGTATGTGACCCAACCCCCCTCCCCGAGGAAACCCTCCCTTAATACGAGAGGTATAATTGAATACCTCTGGTTTTCGGGCTCTGACTCTGACCGGGCATAAATCCAACATTTCTCTTTTGAATGTGCTCTTTATCTGATTTATCAGGGCATTTTCCTCTTCGGGATCCTTAAAATTTAACATTTTATTGTTTCACATCACTTTTAGAGAGGCGGGAATGGTAAGTTTGCTGTAGCGCCCAAGCTTCTTAATTCTTGCATAGATTTCCCCAACTCCCATTGTTTGTCCTGGGTGATGTGTGAAATGTCTGATCTGAGACGAAATGACCATCCTGATTTATTGTATACCCCTGCCTTTAACCCTCCTGCCAAGATCTTTTCTTCAAGCACATAGGACTTAAAATAAACTAAGATCCTTCTCAGATTTTTTTGCCCAGGTCTTTTGGAAATGGTTCCGGTTGAACCCTTTGTATGTCCTCCTCTAGGAGTCGTTTGTCAATGTCGGGGTGTAGTTCTATAAGAAGGTTGATTATAAAAGATCTTATATCGCCTCCCTCCATGTCTTCTGAGTGATAGAACATTCCAAGTCTTTGAAGGGAATATTGTCTCATCCAGCAAACCCTTGGACTGCGGGGTTCCACAGGGCTCATCTTTAAGCCCTACGTTATTTAACGTATACATGAGTCCGCTGGCTGAGATCGTCCGTCCATATGGCATTAAGATCATCACATATGCGGACGATACGCAGCTAGTGGTCTCCCTCACGCAGAGAGGCAGCCATCCAGCACAGGCTGATTTGGTGGGCTGTCTGGAGGAAGTTAAAAACTGGATGACTGCATCATATCTCAAACTCAACGGAGACAAAACTGAGCATATACTCCTTGGCTTCTCTGCTTCTCCCACTATTAATTCTTTATGGCCCCCCGGTCTGGGTCCGCCACCAATACCTAAAGACACCATAAAAAGTCTTGGTGTCTGGCTGGACAAGTCCCTAACTTTTGACATCCAGGCAACTAAGCTATCAGCTATTTGCTTTGGTCTTCTCAGACTTCTTAAGAAGATCCTCCCTCTCTTACCTTTTGAAGCCAAACAAATTGTGGTTCAAGGCCTGATTCAGTCTCACCTTGACTTCGGCAATGCTCTCTATTTAGGAGCACCTGAATTCACTCTACGGAAACTTCAGCTGATTCAGAATTGCGCTGCACGCACGCTGCTTTTGCTTCCTCATAGACTCTCAGCCAAGCCCGGGCTGAGGAGCTTGCATTGGCTCCCTGTCAAGGAGAGAATTAACTTTAAATCCCTGTGCATCTCCCATCAGGCCTACTGGAAGACAGGACCGGTGATTAACCATTCCTTAATCACGCCATACCATCCCATTAAGCACCTTTGTTCTACCCACGCCTTTTTGGCTACAGTTCCTAAAATTAGAAGATCCAGATCAGGAGGCCGGTCGTTTTCTTATAACGCGGCTAAGATGTGGAACTCACTCCCCCTTCATCTCAGATCCAATCCCAATCTGTCCTCATTCCGCAAACAGCTAAAAACCTATCTCTTCAATAAACTCGACTAACTCCCCTCCCGCTAACTGGTCCCATTAGGTAGTACCACTTTTCTGTAGCGCTTGGACGCCTCAGGGCATCTAGCCGCGCTCTATAAAACACTTTTCATTTCATTTCATTCATTCTGGTATATTCAGGAGCCTGATGTTGTTCCTTCTTGCATTATTCTCTAAACTTTCCAGTTTCTCCCTCCAGACTTTATAGTTGCCTTTTAGCTTTTGGATTTCTCGTGCATTTTTATCTGCTTGCTTCGTGAGGTCCTCCATAGCTAACTTCATGGCCCCTACTCTTTCTGAAATGGCATTCATTTTAGTTTCTAATGTCTCGCAGGCTGCTTGTATTTTTAACCCCTTCAGTGCTGCGCGAATTCCACTGCGGTGCTGAAGGTTCTAAAGAACGTATGGACTCATGACAGAACGGTTCCGTCATGAGCACAGGCCAACCGACGCTCATGACGGAACCGTTCCGTCATGAGCACCGAAGGGGTTAACCGGTTGTTTTCGGAGACAGTCAATTTTTTTTTTATCCAGTGGAGGGCAAACTTGATGACCTTGGCTCTTCTGCTGATATACTACTCGGAGAGGAGCCGTGTATCTCAGTGCTAACAGACTGATTAGCCCTAGCGGTATTATCGTTTTCAGCCAGGGTAAACAGGGGGGCACCAACAGTATTATCATCTTCAACCAGATTTGAGAGGGAGTCATCTCTATTTTCAAGACGTACAGGATCCATTCTGTTCCTGCTCCCTTGTCGTTTATTATTTTAAGTATTTCCAATGGCAGCTGTTGCTCCAGAACTCTGCCATTACTCGATATAATCCCAAGATTATATTCAGGGTTTTGAATAGCTTGGACCTTAAAATACGATTTTAGAGAGAGGGTAATGTGAATATTTGCAGATTTCTTTTTAGACTGTTTTTTAGGCTCTTTGCTTATGGGATTCTTTCCCATCGAGGTCTTTTTATTCTGTGAGGTACTGGCTATTTTTGGAGGATTAACTTGTGCCGTAGACAACACAGAATATTTATTGACTACCTCGGGAGGTGACTGATTTTGACCCCAAATATCCCTACTTCTGAGGGTGTATCTATTTAGTGTATTAGCACCTGTATATAGTTCACCGTCCTGCTTTTCCTCCCTTTAAGCCCCTCGTTTTAAATTCAATTTAGGCCCCCAGTCTCGCCCTCTCCTCCTTACCGGGGTCTTTGGGGAAAGCCATGAACAGGTTCCTGCCTTCTTTAAATACGCCGAGACTCTGTCTTTGGCCGTCTGTATCTCCTTCCGTATCCACCGGGGGGTCTGTGAGCCCTCAGGGGTTAACACAAACTGCAGACACGAAAGCACGGGGACGGCCGCCTGGCTCCCACTGCCCCGGAAGCCAACTCTGGCAGCGGTGTGCCTGCCTCGCGCAATCCGCTCTGCAACTTCCAACCAGCAGTCTCTCTGATGAGCCACCTCCCCTCTGACCGCCACCGTCGCCTCTGCTCACAGATCACCACGGCTGACTAGAGGAAGAGAAAGGATCGAGTGCGTAAGTGGTTATTCCGAAGAAAGCTTGCCCTGATACCGTCCGTTAACTTCTTGTGTCCTTCACATCCTTTTTTTGCTTCAAATTACTGTGTATTCACCATGGTAGAGCAAGAGCCTGCGACCGCTGCTAACTCATGACTGCCATTTTCCCCCACTGGTCCCAAGTGCCAGAAGAACTCACGCAGTACATTTCTTACTTTCCTCATGTAAGGGAATCTGATGGTATGCCAAAGGAAGGTCAAGGGAGGTAAAGCACTTCGCACCACCCAATGAAGCAAGCATCTCTGATTTTCAGCATGGGAAACTTATCAATTGCTATATTGTTGTTGAGATAGCCCAAATCAATGCATAACCTGATTTTGCCATTGTTACACCAGGCTATCACCTCAGGTGAAAACCATACTGACGCTTCTACCTCTACGATAATATCCGCCTCAAACAATTGATCAAGTTGCACCTCCTCGCCTAATATAATAAGGATATTCCTGGCTTTGTGCATTTTTGGCTGAGCCGAATGCTTATTTATGATGTGATGCTCAAAATTAGCGAGCTTACCAATTTGTCCCAAGAACACTTTGGGAAATTTCTCAAGCATTACCAACACCCTCACTATCATCTACAGTCATAACTGATTCAGCACTATTAGGATTCAGCATCATATTCAGATTGCCTTGATTCTGCCATCCCAGAACAGACGACCTCCTCTGTGCAATATACAATTTACCTTGGCTCTTCCTATTTTGAAATCGGAAAAGCAAGGATCTGTACCCCAGCAACACAATCTTCTCGCCAGAAAACCCTGCAGGCATTACATCCATGGAAAACAATTTCTCACCATGATCTCCAAATGTTTCCATCAATACCTTCTTATTATTGATTTATAGGGTGATCCCAAATCTGCATACATCTGATTTTCCTGCCCACCAATCCTCATTACACAAATAGGTTTCTTCCTAAGCTTATCATCACCACTAGCATTCAACGCAAATTAATTTTTTTGTACTAATTACTCTGTTGACATGCTCAAGCTTATCGAAGTCATCTTCCGCCTCAAAACACTTCACTTTGCAATTTTCCTTAGCCTTACAATCTGAACATTTGACCCTGGCTGCTGGTCAAGATTTGCTATTCACAAAGTGGGATTCACTGTCACAATGGTATCACCTCAAACTTTACTTTCTCTTTTTCTGACTACTCCTAAAGTTTCACTCAGAGGTGTTTTCTTTCTCTTTAATTTTAATTTTACTCACAACCTCTTTTTGCCCTTCACTAGTCTCATCCTTAATAGCATTCGCGCTGAAGGTAGACATTTCTGCCTTCCTCACAATTGCCAAGACATTCTGTAATTCCACATCTCTATTAACCCATAATCTCTCATGGTTGGCAGAGGAGTTAGTATGCATGACCACGTGATCATGTTTAAGTTGTTCTTTTAAACCCTCAAATTTAAATTAACAAGTGATAATTTGCGTAGGACAGACACATATTCATCCACACTTTCATTTGCCTCTTGCTCCCTTTGGAAGAATTTGGATCTTGCTATAGCTATACACACATTAGGTGCAAAGCTGCAATTGCTTTGTCAAACACATTGTCATCTCTACTGCCCAGAATTACTAACAATTGCCCCCACGGAATGTTAAAATATGCTTTTTTTGGTCAGGTTTCATCTTCTCATCAGTGTCGATAGTATCTAAATAATTCTGAAAATAAAACTTCCAAACAGGCCATTGCATGCATGGTTCTCCTCCAGCCACCCAAAACGCTTGCAGGGGGTTAAAGGGTAATTCTGGGTGCTAATGACGGTGTACTATACCAAAGAGTTACAAAATCTGACTGAAAATAATTACAGCGCCCCTTCTTCACCACAAAAGGGACTAGTTCACTGTAAAAGTCGCATAAGTAAGGGTACAGCAGGCATCAAAGTGAAAATAATTTCAGTGTCCCTTCTTCACCCCTACTAGGGACTAGTTCATTGTAATTACACAGGGTATGCAGGGTAGAAAAATTCCCAAAATTTGAGCAGTTTCCTCATTACCTTCGGTGTTGAAACAGGCTTGCCAACAGAAAATTTTAATGTTTTATTTTATAATAGCAGGATGCCTTGCCAATAGAAAACTATAAATACTTTACTTTTCAGTTGGTGGATGAGCATGATCCACACAGTGCTTATAATACCGTTTGCCAACAGTGTGTCACTCACTGGGGCTTGAAATAGTGTGCAAATCATTGACAAGACAATACGCACTATAGAACAACTGGCACACTTTGAACTAGTGTGCGTATCACTGATATGTGGTAAAGTGGACCCTGTGTTGTCCCTGTTAACTTTCCCGATCGAGCTGCTAGGCCAACTACCTACTTCACACTGCTCTAAAATGACTACTAAAAGAACTGTCGCAGGGATTCTGCTCCTACACAGAACTGTGCATAGAGACCTAGAACCTTAGTGAGTTAGGGTGTACCAAAACTCACATCAGTATCCAAAATCCCTTACCAGACTAGCAATCAGTGTCTCATTGGTTCTTCCATACCCCCAATGTTTAGACAATCCAGAACATGGACTTAGAACACCTCAGGTAACATGGAACACATGAACACTCTTTCGTTATACTAACATATCAATCCAGAACGAGGAGTAAATGAAGACACGTGCAAGTTTGAAATGTTTATTTCTAATGCCGTGTTTTCAGGCGCAGTATCTTAGCTAATACAAGCAAACATATTATAAGCAACAAGGTTATCAGCATAGTTACTAGTCCATAAAATACAAAGGGAGAAAGCATGTTAAAATGCTAAAGGGGAGAAGGCTAAATGGCACCTAAGTCTTACCCTCCCTTGCTAGTATATTATATCTAAATAAGGTCTCTTTGGGTTTTGGAAGGGCAGCCCCATACCTCTGATCTTAGTGGAAAGGGATCACATCATCTTCCACCATCTCTCTGCATTTGAATATTCATCAAGTGTGTGTGCATGCTCTGCGCAGTGCATTATTAACCCCTTCAGTGCTAATGACAAGGGTAACTCGTCATGGAGTTTCCATTGACTTCAATGGAAATTACATTGAAGTGCCAGCTGATGCTTAGCATCCAAGTGGTTAAACGCGCCTAAAGCCAGAGTTGGCCACAGCTGCATATGTGTTATGTCTAGAACGTGCGCAGATCAGACCGCACAACAACCACTGTGTTGAAATAATCTTGAAGGCCTCGGCACTCACTGTTCAGACATAGCTTACCAAGCAAAGCTGATACAATAGCAAAACATATTATTCTCGTGTGAAGCAAAATATTCTACTAGACTCAAATCTCTAATAACAATATGTGCCGTGTGCAGAAGCAGCAGAAAGGTAAAATGGCGTTTAAACTTCTAATAAGCTTGTGCTAACCTAACACAGTGTGAAGGCAAAGCATATCTATATGACACCCTCCCTTGATCTAAGCACGGATAAGATAAGATAAGAGGCACATTTTTGGAATGCAGAGTTCAAGAATGACAGTCAGCTCAAATTTACGTAAGGTAAAAAAATAAAAAGAACATTTTTTTTCATCTTTAAAAATTCACATAGTCAAGTAAATTTAGTCATTTGCCGTGGCAAAGTCAATAGGCCTGGGGCAGAGAAATGTTCATATAGGCAATAAAAAAATAATAATAAAAAAATATTCGATGTCCAACAAATGACCTCGATTATGGGAGAGCAAGACAATGACACTGCTCATCCTAACATTGAATATGCAAAATATGCAGTAACAGCCTCCAATAGGAAGTCACTGTTCTCATCCGAAAACAGTTCAGCCATCCAATTTAACAGTGGGAAAGAACATACATGCTCTTCAATTATCGGAGCCTCTAGCACCATCAGAGGACAGCTCGGTGGGTTTTCAATGAAGCTGTGTGCCAAGAAGTCTTGCGCCGCTGCGAACACATTCCAACGACCCAGTATTCCATGCATCGCTGCAAAGGCCATAATCCCTCCGTCAGAACAAAGCAATTCATGAGCAACTAAGGGGCTCATAAACTGATTATAATCCACATCGGGAGACACCGTATTGCAGAGACACAAATCCAGGGCCCAGTCGAAATCGCAACTCAGGCAATGAAAAACAGGCTGGACACATGTAAAGTAGGAAAACTGAAATGATAATCCATAAGCTGCACTTAATGTTGCAAGAGGCAGCGCTCCATAGTACTCAAGCATTCTGTTGCGAAAAGGTGCCAGATGTGACAGCTTGTCTCAAAACACAGGACGTGCATCTATTTTGAATTAAACAAAACAGCAAAAGAACGCTTGCAGCCAGAGCCAGTACAATGGGAAATCCACCAAATAGGCTGGAAAAGAATGAATGAAAGAAAGCCCTGAAGACCCCGAATATAGTTTGAAATGAAGTCACAAGGCCACTGCTTACAACTTTAAAAAAGTGCGCCAGCCCCGTTGTGGAGGATGCATTGAAGATTGTGTGAATTAATTCACCGAAATGCAAGGGCAAGTCAGTATTTAATAAAGCATGCACCTCTGTGCGGGTGTTAGCCACGTGAAGGACGAATTTCTCACGAGTAGATGTGAGGGCAACTTCTTTCTGGGACAATAGAGCTCTTAAGCGACTGATCTTGTTGAACTCTGCTTTCAAGGTCGGAATCGTGGGCCAGATGGAAACGTCAAGCTTCCCGTGCGGGGGTGGATACATTACATTATTACAGCAAACCACACGCTCACTGACGGTAACCACATAAGCAATGCCTTTTAATAAAGTTCAGAAGCAAAGAGGTCGGTGGTAGTGTCCCCCTTAAAAAAGGAGAAACGTCCGCACATATAGTAATAGATCTCAAGTTTACAAAATTATACGTGAATTTGTGAGTTCTTCATGGGTATTTCACCAACCAATTATGGGTGCTTACATAGTCTGATAGACACTCACCACCAGGAGTGTTAGTAAGCACACAAGGTGCAACTCATACTAGACAGGGTACAGGCTAAGCTAGCATACCAATTATTGTTCAATGTATCGCAAACTAGATTATCCTGAATTTCTTTTAGGAAACAAAAGAGTCCAAAGTTCATCAAATAAATGTTGGCCAATCAAGTCTACACAACGTCCAATTCTTGTATAATATCAACGGATTCAGAGATCCAAACCAGGTAGTATTTCTTCACATTCTTTATTAAAAGTTCATGTATAAATAAGACTTCTCAGCTCACACCGCCGACACGTGTTTCGTCTCTTGCAGAGACTTTTTCAAGGCAGAAGTTAGAGAAAGATCTTCTAGTTATATATAGTAGGCCAGCCCCTCCGGTTTCCCTGTCTCCAAACGTTGACTCTCTCAGATTAGATAACAGTGACTTGATAATCACACAGGGAACGGCAGTGTTATTAACCCGTGGATAAGCCACGTTGCTGAATTGGCCTCTGCCACCGAAAACGGTAATGGTTCCAACCTTTCAATGTGTAACATAGAAAAAGAAGCATCTTTCATTGACAGTAAACGCTGCTTGTCAGTCAAATTAAACAGGGCAAACAATGATGAGGTGTTCATGCAATGTCATGGCACTTTGCCAGCTTTCAAGGTTTGCAAAGTCCAAGCAAACTGCTTAATGGAACGCAATTGATTTTGACCATGGTACAAAACAGACACTTCATCCTGCACAATATCAACAACAGACGATACAATATTATCTAATGTGTAAATGCGGGAAGAAAGCGTATTAATGCTATTATCTACAACAGCTAGCACTTTTTCTAAATTAGCCTGATCTATAGCCCTAATGTGGGTAGCCGCCTCAATCTGGGAAGTTTTCCAGACTTCGTTGTAAATAGCATATATCCATCTTTTAGATCTACCGTTAGCCGGGCCCTTTATAAAATCATTCAGATCAACATCGTCAGTCAGTTTAGATAAATGCAGCTTAACTGACGCCAAAGTGGAATGTTTGAGCCAATTCTGGCATAATTTGCCTACCGAAAAGGTAGTAACAGAATGGTCACTTTCAAAACGGGGATCCACCCTGAGCTGTGTAAAGCCTTGAGCCAAACCCAGAAAACGATGCTGGCAAGAATCAGCACTTCTGTGCCAGAGCAACCAACCCTTAGGATCCAAACTGGATATGTTAATGGAAGAATTTAGCAACAGAGTTTGTAACTCTGATCGAAAATGTAGTGGCATTATTCCAACCGGTATATTCTTCTAACTCAGGAAAAGAAGGAGCATCTAATTTTTTAGTAGTAGCCAATCCAAAGCATGTTGTCTGTGAAATTGTAGAATTCAAGAACAGCATATGGTTCGGGATGAGGCATGCTCGGTGCAAAGCCTCAGTGCCTTGCACTTGCCAGCTTTCAGAACCCCAAATTGATTTAAGGTCAATGGTATCCTTCCATAACTCGTAGCCACCTACAGCCAACTGGTCGAGAAAGGACTTTTGAGTACAATAATTTAGTATCGGTAAGTCTAACTTTGGATGTGGACTTTTCGGTCATTTTAAAATAAAATGCATTGGGATTCGACTGATTAAAATCAGTAAAATAAGAAAACCTTTTAAAAAAGGAAGCAGAACTGCCTTGTTTAGGAGCTGGACAATGCTCCCATTGTGTATAATTTACAGGGTTCCTCCTTGTATTAGTTTTATGCAAGTAGTGATTGCCAAAATGTTGGAAACAATATAAATCACCGTAAGTAGCAGACTCTAAATACAAATCTTCAGCATCAAAGGCAGCATAATATTTCAAATCAGAAAACAAAGCTTCTACGGTCTGAACATCCCAATCATCAGAACGTATACTTTGTTTAACTACATCCCCCATAGAAACTCTAAGCACATTAGGGACATTTATAACCTCAGTGGGCCCATGAATTAGAAAACGAACAGCATCCCATACAATCCCATCTAAAACAGGCCAAGCAGTGATGTTAACAAAAGCCAAGTCTCTCTTCAATCTGTGTGATTAGGAATGGGGAGCCAATGTTCCATTGATATGTCGAATGCATGTTCTCTCCTCGACATAGTGTCCATTGACAAGTCGCAAAAAATACACCACAAAAGCCAATTGACATGAAAAGGTAAATTGAAAAAAGCACCAACCAAATATAGGTCCAAGGGGGAATCGAAAAAAAATGTTTTTTAAACAATTTAGCCAAAACAGAGACCTTCGAAGGTTTCTTCGATGTTTGTGAATCAGTGTCAAATGAAAATCTGGATTCTGTAGCCAAGCGAGTTTGCAAATCAAGCATCGATAAGTCAGTTGGGTAAATATAGTCAGTTTCATCAAGTTGAGTACCAGGCAGTGTACTCAATAAAGGACTATAAATTGCAGGCATCTCGAGGGCAACATCAGGCATTGGATTAGAAGCCGGGCCAAAACAGAATTTCTCACAATCGAAGGACATGAGACTGCCGGTGTCATACTAAGAAGAATCGACCACTCTGTGTATCTTGACATTGTCAATGGAGATGTACCTGTTTTCCTTACGACCTCGAAGTGGTGGTAAAATGACTGTTCTTGTGCCCTTCACACCAAGCACTGGAACTGGAGCTCGATAAGAGGGACCAAATTCTTTCTTGTTTTCGATCTTCTCTCGAACCAGTTCTCCAACTTGGGGTAGCCAGCCAACTACCAGGATCTGCAACGCATCATTGGAGGTGGAGGGCAAATGTTCCTTTGCAAGACTGTCTCTCGTCTCTTGTAGATTCTGTAAAACATTGCAATGCTCATCTACGTCAAAGGAGGCAGCAACCACCGCCTGGTCTAGACCGTCAAGGTCCGGTACAAACATCTTGATACCAAAGAGCATCTCGTATGGGGTCCGCCCACCCAGAGACCTTCTAGGGAGATTATTTAGAGCACGCTGCACACTATTGAGGTGGGCCAGCCAGTTCCTGCCAGTGCCTATAACTCTAGCTGTCAAAGACTGCTTTAAATCTCGGTTCATCCGTTCCACAACACTATTACCCTCAGGTCTGTATGGAGACGAAAACTTGACTTGGACCCCCAACAAAGTCATGGCATCCTTATACGCCTTAGAGGCGAAAGCCGGACCCTGATCCGAATGAAAGGTACCACAGGCAAAAATCCCTACAAAGACACGCAAGTCTCTCATGACAGTTTGTGAATCAGCGCTGCGGTGAGGCCACACCCACACAAAGCATGTGCATGAATCAACTGCTACTAAGATGTGCTTATACGCAGTATCAGAAGAAAAAGTACTGCAGTGATCTAAGTAAACACAACCAAGTGGTTTATTAGAAATTTACAACTGTGCCTGGGGCGGACGCGCAGCAGTTGAAGGCTTAATCTGCTGGCAAATGTCACATTGAAGGACATAATCACGCATCTGTTTGTACAGTCCCCACCACCAGAAACGTTGTTGTAGCTGAGATACAGTAGCCGAAACGCCCGCATTTGCCGTCGCAACACTTTCATGGGCTGCAGTAATCAGCGCTGGCCTGCGGTCCGCGTTGGGAACCAACCGTTCACCAACGTCAGGTATTTTCACATAAGGAACTTTATCAGGACTTAAGTGGTATGAATACTTCGAAGGGAACCCCTTAGGATATTTACTTCCCTTCTCAGTCGCAGCAACAGCTGCCAAGATATCATCATCAATCTTACTTTTGGAACGTGTAACTGCTGCAACCAAATATGTCGATACTGCTGATTTTGCGGCCTCATCGGCCAAAGAATTGCCAACAGCGTGGACTCCTTCACGCTGATGACCTAGAGTATGAATTACAAACGCGAGTGGCAACTGCTCTTTAAGCTCAGCTACTCGGACCCAGATCATTTTATGTTTTATTGTGCTACCCTTGGAATCACGAAAATCATTCTGAATCCAAAAGAACAGGTTTTCATTGTAAGACTGGACACAGTAATCAGAATCACTCACAATAAGAGTTGTCACACTAGGATCAGCGTACTCCAATGCAAGCATCAGAGCACGAAGCTCTGCCAATTGTGCGGTGCAGTCCCCTAAAGTCTGCTTGTGCACGACTCTGGACTTGAACTCATCATTCACCATGGCACCAACCACAATGGCGCAAGCTGAAATGTATGCGTGCTTAGACCCATGCGCAACTTGTGCAGAACCATCAGTGTAAATGATACAATGGAAATCCTCCAAAGGCCGCATAGCCAAAGGAACAGGATGAACAAATTCATACTGCAAAAACTCCTGCGACTGTAGGGAGGCATCAAAAATAAATGTGACATCCGGAGACGTCAATGATGCTGCCCATTGTATCCACCGTGGGTGCAAAGCTTTAGAATTTGGTACACTCGCTTTCGTAACTGCCTCTAATGCAGGACAAGGGGTAACAACCAACATGCGCTTTCCCTGCGACAGCGCACGTTCCTTAAGAATCGCCATCTGCACTGCTGTCAAAACTTTTTCCACAGAGGAAAACCGCATTTCAGCCGAAGTGTACAAGTGTGACTTGAAAGTAATAGGTACTGTGTCTCCTTTGTTAAAAGTTAGGTAAGTGAAACCCACCACCCCAGGGATAATTCTTATCGCCAGGTTGGTGTGGTTATCACGAGTCAGTAAGAAGTTTGATTCTAGAAGATCAGCCTGCAAAGATTGCAAAATAGCTGAGTGTTCTGGCAGCCAGCACGATTTGGTAAAAGTAGGTTGTATCAAAGCATACTAAGGCTTGATACGCTGGGCATATTCAGGAATGTATGTACGCCCGAAATTAAAAAATCCCAGCAAGGACTGTAATTTTTTCAGAGTTGTAGGAGCGCGCAGTTGTGCGCATTTCTCCAAGAAGTGAGAAGCCAATCCTCGACCTTCATTGTTGAGCTCATAGCCCAGGAACAACACTGTGTACTCTGCAATGTGAGACTTTGCAAAGTTGAATTTGTAACCGAAGTCCGCAAAGTTACAAATTATGCGGTCAACGCGTCACAGATGCGTCCAAAGCTCGTCGTCTGTGAGATATATATCATCCACATACGAACATGCATCCGTGTCCACTCTCTCTAAGAGAGAGACTATGCGGGCAGCAAACACGCCTGGACCATTCTTGTAGCCCATTGGTAAATGTTTGTATTGGCGCTGTTTGCCGCCACTTGTAAAACTGGTCCATTGGGAACTTAGACCATCTAAATTGTGGGCAAAAAAACCATTGGAAATGTCAAGTGTGGTTTTAAACCGTTTACGCACAAGACCATCCACTAAAGCAGAGCCGTGGGTATTCTGTACTGCACAGGTAAGACAATGCGAGTTAAGATGCCGGTAATCCAATACCAAACAGAACGAGCCATCTGGCTTGGTCACAGTAAAAAGAGGGTTATTCATCGGTGACACACAAGTTTCAATTACACCTTGATATTCTAATTGTTCAAGGATTTCCGCAACGGAAGCCTTAGCTTCGCGTCGGATGGGATATTGAGGTTGAGGCTGTGGCAGAGACCGTAATGGAATCTCGTGGTGTGGGGGAAATTTATCCCAACCACAGTGTGTACTGTAGAGAGTCGGCGCAAGGGCTTTAGCCCACTCTTCTGCAAAATTCAGCGCATGCTCCTTCGAGACAGTGTGCGAGAAACTAGGGAGGATCACCTCCTCCCCTCTTGGAGCTGCGAGAACAAAAGGTGGGGGCCAGTCAGCCTCCGCTAACAAAATATCATAGGTAGGCGTAAGATTTTCCCAAAATACCCCTTTTATGGTACGTTGTATGTCACCTTCAATTAAAAGGACTATGTTATAAAGTCTATCAGGGGGAGCTACTCTGGTATCCGCTGTCTCCACAACAACATATTGGTCAGTCGCTGTCACCTTCGGTAGTGGACGCAGGGCCTCTCGCACTATGGTAATCTCCGCCGCGCTGTCCAGCAAGGTCAGAGCCCATGTCAGATTCCGAAGCTGCGTTCTCACTATCTGTGGCATATCTCGCTGTTAAAGTGGCAACTTTCTTTTTCTGAAACTGGGGTCTTTTCGGTGTTGAATCGTCCTGCTTGCCTTTACCGTCTTTCGGGCGGGGCTGGTCGCGTCCCTGCTGGCCACCCCGACCTCTGCCGCCTCCTCCACCACCGGTCGATGAGGCCGATGAGTCCTGAAAAGAACGAGGAGAGCGTTGTTCAGAAACCTGAAAACATTCTGTAGGTGTAGGCACCGGTGAAGCAGGACGAGACCCCTGTTTCTGCTGCTGGTTTTTTACCCTGTTTTTGTTTTTTCGGCCAATTTTGCTTCTTAGCCTTGGGCTGATCGTCTGTTTCCGACTTCTGCCCTTGGGGTTACTTTTTCTCTTTTGTAGAAAAAGGCTTGACACCCAAACTGTTACGGCCCACGGTTTTATAAGCCGCCATAATAATTCTTGGTAACTGGCGGGGTTTACCAGCACCGGGAACCGCCTGCAAAGCATTAGACACCTGAAAGCTTACCGCATCTCCCTTGACGTTCGCAAGTACGAGATCGGAAACTACGTCAAAACTGCCGCAGAACCGCATACCCAGTTTAACCGCTGCCTCAGATCCGTGCTTATCTTGAACACGCTTTATGACCGAGGGAAGGACAGTCATTGACGGAGTGCCGAAGCACCTTGTGTAAAACCGCCGCAAAAATATTACCCCAGGACTCACAGTCACCAGCCTCTGGTATCAAGTCTTTAGGCAAACTAATTGTCAGAATCCTGTGGTTTTCAATTTTGAGTTGTGTTAGGAAATACTGCTTCCAGTTGGTCAAATTTCTCGGTAAGCCAGAAAGGCATATCATCCTTATCCTGGGGTCGCTTGCCCATCACTGCATTAACCATGACAGGACTGAACTTCATACCGCTCGGTCCAGTTGGATGCGTCGCAGCACCCGGGGCCCCGCCCGGGAGATTGCGGGTAATGTATTGCACTAACGACCGAATTACACTAATAGTGACTGTATGTAACAGCCGTAAATCTGCAACTGGAACCGCTACATGTCTAGGATGCGGTGTAAATCCAGCCAAAACAGGCCAGGTAGCGCCTGGAATGGACAAAGGACCTAACCTCGGAGTTAACAAAGAGTGGGGTAGGGCGCCATTAAACCAAACTCGGTGCTGCCAAGCATTAATCTGAACTTCCTGTGTCCTATATGGAACATATTCCTGCGGCACGGCAGTAGCAGTATAAGTGTCAAACACATTAGTATTCGCGTTCACAGCCGGGAAGGTCACCCACGAATAGAAAATTTCGTATGGGTAAGCTACTTCCGCACTCACAACCAAAATAACTGCCATGCCTTCCAACCCGACGTCATACGCCTGCAAATGATTGTGAACCGCAATCCGACTATGCTGCGGTATGTCAACGTCAGCCATAGCGACACAGTAAGAAAGAGGTACAATAAAAACAACGTAGCACAACTGGGTAGTAATTCAAAAGGAAACCGTTTGAAAAGATTCAAGCTTGAAAAGACCTATGTAACTATAGGTAGGTTTGTCCGACACCACTGTCTTTCGGAAACAATAGTGAAGGCGGTTAAGGACTGATAGAAGCACTACTCAAGTGTCATGTAATAGGACCACCAACGATTGGGCGCCATGTCGCAGGGATTCTGCTCCTACACAGAACTGTGCATAGAGTGAATTAGGGTGTACCAAAACTCACCTCAGTATCCAAAATCCACTACCAGACTAGCAATCAGTGTCTCATTGGTTCTTCCATACCCCCAATGTTTAGACAACCCAGAACATGGACTTAGAACACCTCAGGTAACGTGGAACACATGAACACTCTTTCGTTATACTAACATATCAATCCAGAACGAGGAGTAAATGAAGACACGTGCAAGTTTGAAATGTTTATTTCTAATGCCGTGTTCTCAGGCGCAGTATCTTAGCTAATACAAGCAAACATATTATAAGCAACAAGGTTATCAGCAGAGTCCATAAAATACAAAGGGAGAAAGCATGTTAAAATGCTAAAGGGAAGAAGGCTAAATGGCATCTAAGTCTCACTCTCCCTTGCTAGTATATTACATTATATCTAAAGAAGGTCCCTTTGGGTTTTAGAAGGGCGGCCCCATACCTCAGATCTTAGTGGAAAGGGATCACATTATCTTACACCAGCTCTCTGCATGCGATTATTCATCAAGTGTGTGTGCATGCTCTGCGCAGTGCATTATTAAACGCGCCTAAAGCCAGAGTTGGCCACAGCTGCATATATGTTATGTCTAGAACGTGCGCAGATCAGACCGCACAACAACCACTGTGTTGAAATAATCTTGAAGGCCTCGGCACTCACTGTTCAGACATAGCTTACCAAGCAAAGCTGATAGTCAAGTCAAGTCAAGAGATTTATATAGTGCGCTACATACCCGTAGGGTCTCAAGGCGCTTGAGGAAGGGTGGGGAATTACTTGTCGAATATCCAAGTTTTAAGTTGTTTTCTGAATGCTAGGTGGTTCTGAGTAAGGCGAAGGTGAGTGGGAAGTGAGTTCCAGGTTTTAGCTGCCAGGTAGGAGAAGGATCTACCTCCCATGGTGGTTTTGTTGATGCGAGGTACAGTGGCAAGGGCTTGGTTGGAGGATCGTAGCTGACGGGAGGGGGTGTAGAAGGACAGTCGTGTGTTGAGGCATTCGGGTCCAAGTACGTAAAGTGCTTTGTGTGCATGGGTTAGGAGGCGGAAAGTAATCCTCTTATTTACGGGGAGCCAGTGGAGGTTTTTCAGGTGACCAGAGATGTGTTCTTTACGCGGGATGTCTAGTATGAGCCTGGCTGAAGCGTTCTGGATGCGTTGGAGTTTTTTCTGGAGTTTTGCGGTGGTACCGGCGTATAGGGTGTTTCCGTAGTCCAGGCGGCTCGTGACCAGTGCGTGGGTGACCGTTTTTCTAGTTTCGGTGGGGATCCAGCGAAATGTTTTTTTGAGCATGCGAAGAATGTTGAAGCAAGATGATGAAACGGCGTTGACTTGTTTGGTCATCGAGAGTGAGGAGTCCAGGATGACGCCCAGGTTCCGTGCGTGGTCCGTCGGGATGGGTGCCTTTCCAAGGGCCTCTGGCCACCAAGAGTCATCCCAGGCGGAGGGGGAGGTGCCTAAGATGAGGACTTCTGTTTTGTCTGAGTTCAGTTTCAGACGGCTGTGTTTCATCCACTCGGCTACTTCTTTCATTCCTTCGTGTAAGTTGGTTTTGGCGGTGTTAGGGTCTTTGGTGAGTGAGAGGATCAGCTGAGTGTCGTCAGCGTAGGAGATGATGTTGAGATTGTGTTGGCGAGCGATGGCCGCAAGGGGGCTCATGTATACGTTGAAGAGGGTGGGGCTGAGTGACGATCCTTGTGGCACGCCGCAGATGACTTCAGAGGCCTCTGACTTGAATGGTGGGAGGCGGACTCTCTGGGTTCTTCCGGTGAGGAACGAGGTGATCCATTCCAGTGCTTTTCCTTGGATTCCGACGTTTCTGAGGCGCTGTAGAAGGGTGCTATGACAGACTGTATCGAAGGCAGCGGAGAGGTCGAGGAGGATGAGGGCGACTGTGTCTCCATTGTCCAGTAGAGTTCGAATGTCGTCTGTTGCTGCGATAAGTGCGGTCTCAGTGCTGTGTTTGGCTCGGAAGCCGGACTGTGAGGGGTCGAGGGATTTGTTGGTTTCGAGGAAGGCGGCGAGCTGGTTGTTGACAGCTTTCTCGATGACTTTGGCCGGGAATGGAAGAAGCGAGATGGGGCGGTAGTTTTTGAGTTCGGTGGGGTCAGCTGTGGGTTTTTTCAGAAGGGCGCTGAGTTCTGCGTGTTTCCAGCTTTCCGGGAAGGTGGCGGAGTTGAGGGAGCAGTTGATGACATCTCGGAGGTGTGGTGCTATGATGGAGTCTGCTTTGTTGAAGATGTGGTGAGGGCATGGGTCAGTTGGGGATCCTGAGTGGATGGAGTTCATCAGGCGGATGGTGTCCTCGGTGGAGATTGGGTTCCAGTCGTTAAGGATGTTCAAGGGGGGTGAAGGTCCTGCATAATGTTGGGTGGGTTGGTCTCCGGGTTGGTTGTCGAAGCTGTTGTGGATGTCAGCGATTTTGTTGTGGAAGAACGAAGCTAGGGAGTCGCAAAGGGTTTGAGAGGGAGTGATGTCGTTGGAGTTGGCAGTGGGGTTGGTAAACTCTTTGATGATGTTGAATAATTCCTTGCTGTTGTGGGCGTTGTTATCTAGTCGGTCTTTGAATGCGTCTTTCTTGGCAGATCGGATTAGTTGGTGGTGTATGCGGGTGGCGTTTTTGAAGGCGTCCCTGGTGCTGGTGTTTGGGTCTTTTTTCCAAGCCTTCTCAAGGGAGCGACAGAGTTTCTTCGATTTCTTAAGATCATCGTTGAACCAAGAGGCATTTTTGCTTCTTAGTTTGCTTTGATGTTTTTTCAACGGTGCTAGGATGTCGGCGCTGTTGGATAGCCATTGGGTGAGGTTAATGGCTGCTTGGTCGGGGTTTGAGGAGTGGGTGGGCGGGTTTAGAAGAAGCGATGAGGAGATCTGGTCGATGGTGATTTTGTTCCAGTTTCTTCGCAGGGTAGGTTGAGGATGGTTGTGGGTTGTGGTCTTATTGTAGGTAAAGTGAACGCAGCTGTGGTCCGTCCAATGAAGAGCTGTGGTGTGACTGAATGAGACATGTTTGCTGGAGGTGAAGATGGGGTCGAGTGTGTGACCTGCAATGAGGGTGGGGGTAGTGACAAGTTGTTTGAGTCCGAGGTTGGTCAGATTGTCCAGAAGGGTGGTGGTGCTGCTGTCATTGCAATTTTCCAGGTGAAAATTGAGGTCTCCCAATAGAATGTAGTCCTCGGAGGGGAGGGCGTGTGGGGTGATAAAGTCAGTGATGTCGTCACTGAATTGTGCACGGGGTCCTGGAGGCCGGTAGAGGAGGGTGCCTCTGAGTGTGGTCTTGGGGTCGGTGTGGATCTGGAAGTGGAGGTGTTCGGCGCTGGCAAGGTTGACGTCTGAGCTGGTTGAGATGCGGATGGAGTTCTTATGGACGATAGCGATGCCTCCTCCTGTTTGCTTGATGCGGTCCTTACGGATGATCTTGTATCCTTCCGGGATGGCAATGGTGATGTCTGGGGCTGAGGAGGCGTTCATCCATGTTTCTGTTAGGAAGGCGACGTCCGGTGATATGGTGTCTAGTAAATTCCAGAGGTCGATGGCGTGTCTGTGGACCGAGCGGGTGTTGAGCAGGATGCATTTTAGGTGGTTGGTGTCAGGTCTCTGATTGGTGTTGGTGGATGAGGAGTTGGTTTTGGTGGCGTCGAACTTGCAGGAGTAGCAAGAGAATGGTCCATGGGTGTGTCCAGGAGCGGCTTGGACGCAGTTGGGGGAACGGCCGGGGTTAAGGGCTAGGAGGGTGGTGGCATCGTATGTGATGCGAGTGGGCTGGGAATTACGGGAACCAGGGGGTCTGGCGCTGGGCGCGGTCCAGGCGCGGACGGGCGTAGACGGGCTTACCTTTGGCGCACCTTCGGCGCGGCCGCAGCGCGTGGACGCTGCGCGTTGGGTCATTGGTCATAAATGGAGACAGGAGGGGGCGGAGCGAGGGAGGGGCCGCAGGGAGGTGTGATCGGGGTGGGGGGCGGGCTGGCAGGCACAATAACAAGCAAAATGGCCGCAACAACAAACACAGCGCAAAGCACCACGAGATCGTCACTGCACAAGTGGGGAAAGTAATTACAAGAGTGTGCAGAGGCACCTCTAAAAGTATGAGCAGCAGGCAGAAATAATTCTAACACTTATAAAACGCTGCAGGCAAATTATTGAGTCACTCGTGCGAGGTGGGCGGAGCTTACCGCTGCTTAGCGCTACCAGAGTGCAGAGCACAACCCAAATACAGCTGGTGGCAAAGATATATAAAGCGCTACGATACCCAGATTTCAGGGAGCCTGGGGGAGCGACCGATGCTGAGCGAGGTCAGGTTGGTCACAGCGGACGTTCAGGAGGGTCCGTTCTATGTTATCCGTGGGAGGGAGGGGCCGCAGGGAGGTGTGATCGGGGTGGGGGGCGGGCTGGCAGGCACAATAACAAGCAAAATGGCCGCAACAACAAACACAGCGCAAAGCACCACGAGATCGTCACTGCACAAGTGGGGAAAGTAATTACAAGAGTGTGCAGAGGCACCTCTAAAAGTATGAGCAGCAGGCAGAAATAATTCTAACACTTATAAAACGCTGCAGGCAAATTATTGAGTCACTCGTGCGAGGTGGGCGGAGCTTACCGCTGCATAGCGCTACCAGAGTGCAGAGCACAACCCAAATACAGCTGGTGGCAAAGATATATAAAGAGCTACGATACCCAGATTTCAGGGAGCCTGGGGGAGCGACCGATGCTGAGCGAGGTCAGGTTGGTCACAGCGGACGTTCAGGAGGGTCCGTTCTATGTTATCCGTGGGAGGGAGGGGCCGCAGGGAGGTGTGATCGGGGTGGGGGGCGGGCTGGCAGGCACAATAACAAGCAAAATGGCCGCAACAACAAACACAGCGCAAAGCACCACGAGATCGTCACTGCACAAGTGGGGAAAGTAATTACAAGAGTGTGCAGAGGCACCTCTAAAAGTATGAGCAGCAGGCAGAAATAATTCTAACACTTATAAAACGCTGCAGGCAAATTATTGAGTCACTCGTGCGAGGTGGGCGGAGCTTACCGCTGCTTAGCGCTACCAGAGTGCAGAGCACAACCCAAATACAGCTGGTGGCAAAGATATATAAAGCGCTACGATACCCAGATTTCAGGGAGCCTGGGGGAGCGACCGATGCTGAGCGAGGTCAGGTTGGTCACAGCGGACGTTCAGGAGGGTCCGTTCTATGTTATCCGTGGGAGGGAGGGGCCGCAGGGAGGTGTGATCGGGGTGGGGGGCGGGCTGGCAGGCACAATAACAAGCAAAATGGCCGCAACAACAAACACAGCGCAAAGCACCACGAGATCGTCACTGCACAAGTGGGGAAAGTAATTACAAGAGTGTGCAGAGGCACCTCTAAAAGTATGAGCAGCAGGCAGAAATAATTCTAACACTTATAAAACGCTGCAGGCAAATTATTGAGTCACTCGTGCGAGGTGGGCGGAGCTTACCGCTGCTTAGCGCTACCAGAGTGCAGAGCACAACCCAAATACAGCTGGTGGCAAAGATATATAAAGAGCTACGATACCCAGATTTCAGGGAGCCTGGGGGAGCGACCGATGCTGAGCGAGGTCAGGTTGGTCACAGCGGACGTTCAGGAGGGTCCGTTCTATGTTATCCGTGGGAGGGAGGGGCCGCAGGGAGGTGTGATCGGGGTGGGGGGCGGGCTGGCAGGCACAATAACAAGCAAAATGGCCGCAACAACAAACACAGCGCAAAGCACCACGAGATCGTCACTGCACAAGTGGGGAAAGTAATTACAAGAGTGTGCAGAGGCACCTCTAAAAGTATGAGCAGCAGGCAGAAATAATTCTAACACTTATAAAACGCTGCAGGCAAATTATTGAGTCACTCGTGCGAGGTGGGCGGAGCTTACCGCTGCTTAGCGCTACCAGAGTGCAGAGCACAACCCAAATACAGCTGGTGGCAAAGATATATAAAGCGCTACGATACCCAGATTTCAGGGAGCCTGGGGGAGCGACCGATGCTGAGCGAGGTCAGGTTGGTCACAGCGGACGTTCAGGAGGGTCCGTTCTATGTTATCCGTGGGAGGGAGGGGCCGCAGGGAGGTGTGATCGGGGTGGGGGGCGGGCTGGCAGGCACAATAACAAGCAAAATGGCCGCAACAACAAACACAGCGCAAAGCACCACGAGATCGTCACTGCACAAGTGGGGAAAGTAATTACAAGAGTGTGCAGAGGCACCTCTAAAAGTATGAGCAGCAGGCAGAAATAATTCTAACACTTATAAAACGCTGCAGGCAAATTATTGAGTCACTCGTGCGAGGTGGGCGGAGCTTACCGCTGCTTAGCGCTACCAGAGTGCAGAGCACAACCCAAATACAGCTGGTGGCAAAGATATATAAAGCGCTACGATACCCAGATTTCAGGGAGCCTGGGGGAGCGACCGATGCTGAGCGAGGTCAGGTTGATACAATAGCAAAACATATTATTCTTGTGTGAAGCAAAATATTCTACTATTCTCAAAGCTCTAATAACAATATGTGCTGTGCGCAGAAGCAGCAGAAAGGTAAAATGGTGTTTAAACTTCTAATAAGCTCATGCTAACTTAACACAGTGTAAAGGCAAAGCATATCTATATGACAGAACGTCATGTGCATGAGTCTTTTCAAGGCTGATAGGCCGACGCAATGCATGACGCTCTATGTCTCCTGTTCTGTGAGCTAATGTTCCAGTGCACTGCAACCTGTGTGTAGTAAATACATGATGATCCAATCCATGTAGGTTCTTTAAGCAGATTTATTCAGGATAAGATGGTAAGATGTCCAGCAGAGCCCCACCAGGAGCAGCCTTCCTGCTGCTCAGCCCATCCACCAACTGACTCACAAACTCACCAACAGTCCACTCACCAACATTCTGTCACCACAGTCACACTGGCTGAGCAGCAGGTATAACACATCTTCTTTCTTTATATTAATTACAAAATAACTCTAAATGGAATGACAATGAAGTCTGATGCAAGCAAAGGATGACATAGGAACAAAAGCATGCAACAGAATGATATCCGAACCATAGCAACAATCTGAAACGTCAGCATGAAGAGAAAAGGTGGAAGGTTTCATGCACACGAAATACATTAGAGAGAGAGGAAAAGGAAACACAAGTGCTATAAGAAGAATACACTCATGCTCCATCTCCCTTTATACCACAACAAAACCCATGCACTACCACACCACAAACCACAAACAACCACAGATACCTAAAACATGCCAGCTGGAAAGGCAAACATGAGAAAAATAAATAGGGTGCCAACTACAAGGTGTAGAAGTAAACCATCCAATAACAACTACTAAAAAACACCAATAAGAAAGTGTGGAAGACCGCCCCACACAGAACAAACAACATCAAAGCTGCCCTTCACCCAAGCCAGAAGCACGGGTGGAAAGTGTGGAATAACAGTCCATACAAACCCAGAAAGGAACAACATAGTTCCAAATCCATCCTCATAGTAAAAATATGAACAACAATCACTAGTGATAAACAAATGACATCAAAGCTGCCCTTCACCCAAGCCCAAAGCATAGGTGGAAAGTGTGGAATACAAGTCCACACAAACCAAGAAAAGAACATAAATCACTAGTGATAAAACAGACACCACATACAATCTGGTAAAAATGGTAGGATTAGTAATAGAAAGTTGAAAAGACACTCACCATCTGCCCTTCACCCTTACCCCTTAGGCTGGGTGGAAATAAATACGAGAACTCTTTGCACTGTGGCTTCAGGCTGCCACCCAACAGTAATATTATTTGGCAGAACCACTGCCCTTCACCCTTACCCTAAGCAAGGGTTGTACCAAATTTAAAACACATCATCCCTCAAACGGGAAACTGTGCATAACCACTGCTCACGAAATCAAACCACAACTGAGCAATGAACTCCAACAATAAGGTTCACATTTTCCTACCCACATAACACATTCATTTAGGGTGTGGGGTTAAAAAAAACACCCTGCACGTTGTGTGGCTAGTCCTTCAGTAAAAACTACCACAAACATACAAACAAGTTTAACCTTTTGAAGCAAAGGGATACTAGAAAGCACACTTAAATGTATGAAGTAAAAAGATGCGCAGAACACAAAGACTCTAAATTAACAATAGTCTCACTAAATGCACACAGCGAAAAATAATAATAATAGACTCAGAAAGGATGAGGCATACATGGTAACAAGTTGAACTTGGCATAGAAACAAGATGACAGTCCTTTGAGCATGATATAACAAATATTAACAAACAGCAAAAACATTATGAGATGAGATAAGGAAAAATAAAAACTTAGGGCAATAAATTATGATATGCATTAATTGTAAAATAAAGTAGACAATATCCAAAGTGAAACAAAACCATTGCCAGACTAAAGAATTAGCAAAACTACACTCCCATAGGTTTCAGTACAGGCACTTGTCTCCGTTTACAGTGATGACAATACTCTCCATGTTCAGTGACGACAAAACCCTCCACACAGACCCAAAAGTACATACAGAAATGCTGTCTTTATCGGAACTCCATGACTGCATTGGGGCCTCATGCCGACCCTATGATCTTGTATGTTTCTCCTCAATAAAAGAGTGTTGCTTGGGATAAGAGTGAAATAGTTGCCAGGCAAACATAAACCAGAAGATTCACCAGCTGCCAAGATGGCAGCAAGTACATTAGGAGCACGCCGGGTGGCTCTCTGCACGTACGTGCTGCACCGTGTCATGTTCCAGGGCGCCTCATCATACCACGAGTTGCTGATGACTGGGCTGCGCTGACCACCTAGAAGACCTGGCACCCGAGTAATAACTGTTAGGGTGAGTGAGTCTTCAAGGAAATTTTTTAAATGTTGATCACCAAATTGCAGAACTTTACCGCCATAGATTGTAACACTTAACAATCAAGCGCGCACGTCCCATTTCTTGAAACTTTAGTAGTGCTGGTCCCGCAGTGAAAGACCACTTCACGGAACAACATCAACTCCTTAGTAATTGGTAATGGATCTCACCAGCACAATGTAGTTCAAGGCCAAAAGTTGAGCATTCACAATCCTTTTTTTCCCTTCTTAGAGACAGCGCGTGCATCAACACCCAATTGAAATAGCTCTGCTCACCACCAACTCCGAGCATGTAACTGACCATACTTGCAGATTTAGTTGCTCACATTACCTCTGTAGCTCACTTTTCCTCAGCGCTGACGATTGAATTCCAGCATGCCCTAAGAGTTAGGATGTCAATAGGTCCACTCCAACAAGTCCATGAAGAGACACAGCAGGATCTGGCACGCCTAGGTAGGGGCCGATCGGTCTCTTGGTCACTGGGGAGGCTCAGGGCTGCCAGAAAACTGTGAAATACATTACGCTTAAATTCTAAAGGAAGTTCTATATCCTTACATTTCTTCTCTTCTCTCAGGAGGTTCCTCTGCTTTGTTTCATGTAAATTCAGTTGATTTAAATTCCTCTTTCCATTAACTTGCACACATAGATCTTTTAAAAATCGTCGCCAAAATATGTAGTAAATAAATGATGGTCCAACCCTGTGGGTTCTTCAAGTAGATTTATTCAGGATCAGATGGTGAGATGTCCAGCAGAGCCTCACCTGGAGCAGCCTTCCTGCTGCTCAGCCCATCCACCAACTGACTGACACACTCACCAACATTCCACTCATCAACATTCTGTCACCACAGTCACACTTGCTGAGCAGCAGGGATAACACTGTGCCTCACGCTTACACTGACCTCAGCACACACTTCTCCAATGGTTGCTAACAGTGAGAATCTAACTTATTACAGTACATTGTCTCTAATTACGGTCAAATTAGAGTACTCTGCAGCTGGCAACCCATACAATGCATACCAGTGCAAATGTAAGAAATTGCCTGTTCCGGTTCTAGCTGCTCATCCCTGGAACTCCTCTCCTGTGCACATGTGGCCCTGTGTTGTTCCAGCTGCTCGTCTACACTTTTGTAAAGGATAAGCCTAAAATTTTATGATTTGGACAGGGGTTTATTGACACTGGAACACCATGTACAGAAGATCAGAAACACAGCAACCTCCTAGCTCTGCCAGCTCCTCAGTAACTGTCCCTTCTAACAGTCTAGAACCCAGAGTTACAAGAGAGCTAAGCAAAAGCCTGAAATTTCAAACAATGACCACAAGAGAATGTTAACATAACAGCAACTATCCTACATTCTGGGTTGTAGCATCATAGCATAGATACAGAATGCTAACAGAGAACACCACAGAGGCCCGCCCAGAAATCTCTTTAATTTTTCCCACACAAACCAGAAAAGTGGGGATTTGTTTCTGGAAAGTGAAAATAAAATGTATGTGAGGTGTAGGGAGTTTTCTATCTGCACGTCAGGGGCATTTGTTACTTTTCCTGCTAGAGTCCATCTACTTTTATATGGTAGTCCCAATCATAGACTACCCGATGTGTGTGTGATGTTCACGTCATGTTTGAAAATTGAAACTGAGCACAATTGGAAACTGTGTTAGTAACTTGCTTTTAGAACCTGTTTTTTAGAATTTGTAAGGAGATTTTATTCGCTTTTAGAAACGGAGCAATGTGCACTGTTTAAAGCTGTGAGAACTCCGTTTTTACTTCTATATGCTGCAAATATTTAGTCCTACTTATCTACTCTGCATTTTGCACCTTCGCTGACCAGGGTGAGCTGGTGTACTTACGCCTGTCAGAGAGGGTCACCGAGCGCATGCCATCTTGGTCAGCGTTGTAGCTAATCTTGCTGAGAATGCGCCCCTCTACTTAAGGGAGGGTAATGCAAGTTTGCAGCACGCGTGCCAGAGGGAAACCCATCTGCGCACCAACCGCACACAGCGCCAGCCACGATGTCGGTCAGGAATACGACCCACCCGGAGATATTAGACTCCATTACTTAAGGGAGCAACTCCTACACATAGGTGAGCGAGATGACATGCGTCCTGTAGCGGATAATTTGAACAAGGAAAGCATCTCCATGGCAGATTCATCTCTAGACAGCCTCAAAGGTGCTCTAGTCAATGTTAGATCCTTAGTCAGGCATCATCAAGAGGTTTTCATTCTGCTGGAATGTCATGATTTGATGCTCTGTTTCTAACGGAAACCTGGACTCAATGTGATTAGACAGTTGAATTAGGGCTAACCTGCCCTCCGGGATACAAAGCCTTCCACAAACCTCGACTAAATGGGAGAGGAGCGAGAGTTGGAGTAATATTTAAAGAAAAATTGAATTCTACTCCACTTCAAATGGATGATACAGAGGGTATAGAACTTTTAGGGTTCTTCTAGGGGACAACTTTTCACAGGTATTGTGTGTTATAGGCCCCTCAGAGGACTGAGTCCCAGTGTCAGGCACTGATTGACATTGTGTACAATATGTCACTAACCCACTCCAGGATGATTTTACTGAGTGTCTTTAACCTCTGGGACAATGGGGTTCTTGGCACGACTCTGAGAGAATAAGTACAAGTATGTGAGAGCCTCAACAAGCATCATTTAGTGTTACAACCTACACACCAAAGAGGCCATGTCCTAAATCTAGTATTTGCTAACAGCATTGAGGTTAAAGTGGTCAAAGTACTGCCTCTATGCTGGACTGATTACTTTTTAATCCATTTTCTGCTAGCACTACCAAGAGTGAATAATAAAATGACTCCCCCTGGGAACCTCCAACACGGAAGGGAATGGACCAGACTAATAAAAAACAAACAAATCCCACTACTAACGGTGAAAAATCTATTTGATTCCAGTAAGTCAGTGGAAGAAAACTACAAAACCCTCAGTGTTCAGATAAACAAAACAACTGATCAGAGAATACCATTAAAGATGTTAAAAGATAGAGACAAACCTTCGGCTCCCTTGTATTTGAGGTCTCAGCGAAAGGAATGTAAACAGGCAGAAAGAGAATGGAGGAGAGTCTATGATGAAACAGATAAAAGAACCTTTAAAACTCAACTGGTTATATATAAAGAAGCAATTGCTAGATCAAAAGCCGAATATCATGCAAAAATCCTCTTGCAAGCATCTAACAGGGCTAGAACGATTGTTAACATAGTAAAGGATTTATCTAAGCCGACATGTGTAAGTAACAGGAATACAGCTACGCAAAAGGTATGTGACGATCTGGCAATTTATTTTGATGAGAAGATCAATAAAATCATTGGCGGCCTTAATCTAAATGATCAGATTGGGGTGGATGATGAAAATGACTTGCACACGAATGATTAAAATGTTCTATGAGTGCCAATAATGTTAGAGAAACAGGAAGAGGGTACAGACAAAGACCGTCAGGCTACTCTGGAGCGTTTTTGGATTCCCAATGAGGAAATGTTCACTAAAGTAACCTTACTGTTTCCTCTGGGTCACCGTTGGACCCTCTACCGCAGAGGATTTGGAAGGAATTTAAGTTAGAACTCTTTCCTTGGCTGCGTCAAATCAGCTGCCAATCATTGAACAATAGAGAGGTCCCAGAGTGCTGGAAACAGGCAATGGTGACCCCGTTACTCAAGAAACCAACACTCGATCCTTTTTGGTAGTCTAACTACAGACCTATCTCCCTGCTACCCTACCCAGTAAAAATCCTTGAGCGATTAGTTAGTAAATCCTTGTCTCATTATCTAGAGGATAATCATTTACTGGATGAGCTGCAATTCGGGTTCTGTCCTGAGCATGGAACAGAAAGATCCCTAGTGACTGTGCTTGACAATTTGAGAATGCGAGCTTACAATGGACAATCGGTCGTAATAGTGCTGCTGGACATGTCAGCCACATTTGATACGTTGAACCACAGCATTCTGTTAAAAGGACTTAGGAATATTGGAGTTAAGGGTCAGGCATTAAAATGGCTTCAGTCCTATCTATCGGACAGGACACAGGCAGTGAGTATTCAACCTTTTACATCCTTGAAGACATCCGTCCAACATGGGGTCCCGAAGGGATCGGCAATTAGTCCGATCTTATGCAATGTATACCTGCCCCCACCTATTCCTATCATTAAATCTTTTGGAGTAGTATTAGTCAACTATCCTGACTATACACAGCTCGTGTTTTCGCTGGAAGGGAAAGAAACAATCTCCACGGACAAATTTCACGAGTGCATGCAAAGTACCACAAACTGGCTTAAAAATAACTATCTCCAATTTAATGAAGTTGTATACTGCACCACAAGTAAAATAGCTCGCCCCCTTCCTGTTGACTTCTGGCTCACCTCTACAGATACACTGTTCATTCCAGCTAAAACAGTACGCAATCTGGGGGTAATGATGAATAACAATCTTCAGTTGGATTTACATGCAAACAAAACAGTTGGTACCAGCTGTTCCTTGATTAGAGCTCTACAAAAAGATTCTCCCACTACTGCCAATCTCTGCCAGAACACAAATAGTGAGTAGCGTTATTCTGAACAGGTTGGACTACTGTAACTCCCTGTATTTTGGAGGACCAAAATCCTTGATACTGAAACTGCAAAGAATCCAAACAATAGCAGCAAAGTTAGCTTTGAACAGGCAGCGCAGGTCTTCTACTTTCCTGGCCCTAAGAGATTCTCATTGGCTGCCTATTCGTCAGAGAACACAATTTAAATCTCTCTGCATCGTCTTTAAGGCAGTACATGGTCTGGGTCCTAAACCACTGCAGAGAAAATTCACGTGGTATTCTCCCCCGAGAAATCTCAGTTCATCACGGCAAAATTTAAAAGATCCAGGACCAATTCTGCGGCGTCATGGCTGTGGAATGAACTCCCAATCGATATCAGGCAAACTGAGATTTTAATGCAATTCAGGAAGAAGCTGAAAACCTGGTTGTTTCCGAGGGAGGAGTAATACACAGATATATTGTCATTGATCCATCTTGACATTTTATTCTGTTCTCCTCCCTCCCCTCACTGTCTGCCTTATGTTGGGGTTGGTTATTAATCACGCACTATAACAACAAGGTAATTCTCTCAGCGCCAGCATACCCGTTGGGTGATAGCACGCTATACTAATCTAGCTTACATTACATTACATTGATGGATGCTTCATCCTAAATGTGGCGGGAGGTCGCTCACTGCTTCTGGCATCTTAGATTGGTTGTCAGGTCAAGGTTTTCAGAATGTACAGCCAGCTCTGCAAAATATTAAATGAGACACGAAGCGTAGTTGATCAAATTTGGTGTAAAATCCATTGGAAAGATGGGGTGAATACCCACAAATCTACTAATTCAATCAATCAATCAATCAGGGGTTTGGAAAGCATGGCTACTCAGCTGTGAGGGTCTCAAGGCATGGGTGGGGGGGGCGGCTGCAGATCTGTCTGAGCTCAGGGTTCATTCAAAGAACCAGGTCTTGAGGTCTTTCCTAAATTCCGACAGCGATGGGGATTGCCCGAGGTGGGGGGCATAGTGTTCCAGGTCTTGGCGGAGAGGTAGGAGAAGGATCTTCCTCCGGTTCTGGTTTAGCTGATCAGTGGGACGGTGGCCAGTGACAGTTAGGTAGAGTAGTGAGTTATGTTGGGTACTTGGAATGGGAGGCAGTGGCTCAGTATGCTGGTTCGGCATTGTCGAGGGCCTTGTATGCATGTGTGAGGAACATGAAGGTTATTCTTCTGTCGACTGGGAGCCAGCTGAGTTCATGCAGTTGTTGTGTGATGTGTCTGTGGCGGTGGATGTTGAGGACCAGTCTGGCATTTTTGACTTTCTAGTGCTTCTGGAGGAGTTTCTGGGTGACATGAGAGTAGAGTGTGTTTCTATAGTCGAGTCTGCTGTTTATGAGGATGTGTGTGACCGACTTCCTGAATTCAGTGAGGATCTATCTGAAGAACTTTTGGAGCCGGCAGAGCATGTTGAAGCATAATGAGGAGACAGCATTGATCTTGCGGTTCATTGTGTGTAAGGATTCCAGTTTGATGCTGAGGGTTTGTGTGTGGCCCATGGGTGGTGTTACCAGTGCAGCGGGCCATCAGGATTTGTTCCAAGCAGAGGGGGTGGATCCCAGGATGAGGACTTCTGTCTTATCTGAGTTGAGCTTGAGACAGCTGTCTCTCATCTAGGTTTTCATCCCTTTGTGGAAGTTGTTCTTGGCGACTGTGGGTACTTTGGTGAGGGAGAGGATAAGCTGGGTGTCGCCAGTGTAGGAGACAATGTTGAGTCCATGGTTCCTGGCGATGGCTGAGAGTGGGGCCATGTAGATGTTGAAAATGGAGGGGCTCAGGGAGGAGCCCTTAGCCACTCTTCATGTGATCACTCTAGGTTCTGAGACGGATGGTGGTAGTCTGACCTCTGTGTTCGGCTGGTGAAGAAGGATCCGATCAAGCCCAGCTCATTGGGGCAGATCCAAGCGTCGTGGAGTCTTGTGCTTAGGGTGTAGCGAGAGATGGTGTTGAATGCCTCCAAGAGGTCTAAGAGGATGAGGGCCGTAGTTTTGCACTATTCGAGGAGGGAGCAGATGTCATCAGTGGTAGCAAGGACAGTCTTGGTTGCGTCGGAAACTGCATTGGGAGTAAGGCTGAGTGGTTAACTCTGCTCCGCCAGCAAAGTTTGTGGAGTTTTAGAACTCTGTGTGGGGTGCAAAGTTTTCCAAAACTCAGCAATTGCAGTGGAGCGGTGTTTACCGATGCTGTTGGGAGACTTGCCTTCCTCACAAATCGGTGTGCTGCTGCTGGCTCCACTCTGCTTCCGCTGCTCTGGATCAATTAACAGGAAGAACTGCAGTACGCATGGCATACTGCGTGAAGACATGCCTGACCCTATCATGGGATTTTATAGGGTCAGGCTTGCCATCACGCAGTACGCCATGCGCACTGCAGTTCTTCCGGTTAATTGAACCGGAGCCGTGGAAGCAGAGTGTAGCCAGCAACAGGAGCAGGACACCGATTTGGGAGGCAGGTAAGTCTCCCAGCAGGCCTTACTATGTGGGAGAGGGGGTGGGGGCTGGGGGTTTAGCAGGAGGGAGAGAAGGGGGGCCAGGCGTTTAGTGGGAGTGGAGCCAGGGGTTTAGCAGTGGGGTGCAGGGGGGTAATGAAGGACTCCACCAGGCAACGGAACTCCACAGAATGTTCCAGTAACTCTGTGAAATACCGCAGACTACAACTATGCAAGCACCTCCCACGCTTAATTGGGAGATGTCCAGGCTGTGGTTGGCTTCAATGAAATCTACAAACTCGGCTTTAATGGCTTTTTTGATGACCTTGGCTGGGAAGGGGAGCATGGAAATGGGCCTGCTGTTCTTGAGGTCCGTTGGGCCTATGGAAGGCTCCTTTAGCAGGAGGTTGATCTCGGAGTGTTTCCAGTTATCAGGGAAGGTGGGGGTCTCGATGGAGCAGTTGATGGTGCAGCATAGCTCCAGTGTGATGGAAGATGTGGTGTGGGCAGGGATCCAATTGGGCTCTGGGGTGGATGCTCTTCATGATCTTTAGGGTGTTGTCCGTGGTGAAATAGATCCAGTTGAGCAGGATCTGCTTGGGTGCAGCCACGTTGGTTGCAGTGGCGGTGGGGTGGTCTTGAGCGATGAGGCTGTCATAGATCTACTTGATCTTGTGGTGGAAGAAGGTGGCAAGTTTGTTGCAGAGGTCTTGGAAGGGTGGGATGTCTTTGGTCTCGCTATTGGGCTTGGAGAACTGGGGGTTTAACAGGAGGGAGAGAAGGGGGGCCAGGCGTTTAGTGGGAGTGGAGCCAGGGGTTTAGCAGTGGGGTGCAGGGGGGTAATGAGGGACTCCACCAGGCCACGGAACTCCACAGAATGTTCCAGTAACTCTGTGAAATACCGCAGACTACAACTACGCAAGCACCTCCCATGCTTAATTGGGAGATGTGCAGGCTGTGGTTGGCTTCAATGAAATCTACAAACTCAGCTTTAATGGCTTTATTGATGACCTCGGCTGGGAAGGGGAGCATGGAAATGGGCCTGACGTTCTTGAGGTCCGTTGGGCCTACGGAAGGCTTCTTCAGCCGGAGGTTGATCTCGGAGTGTTTCCAGTTATCAGGGAAGGTGGGGGTCTCGATGGAGCAGTTGATGGTGCAGCGTAGCTCCAGTGTGATGGAAGATGTGGTGTGGGAAGGGATCCAATTGGGCTCTGGAGTGGATGCTCTTCATGATCTTTAGGGTGTTGTCCATGGTTAAATAGGTCCAGTTGAGCAGGATCTGCTTGGGTGCAGCCACGTTGGTTGCAGTGGTGGTGGGGTGGTCTTGAGCAGTGAGGCTGTCATAGATCTACTTGATCTTGTGGTGGAAGAAGGTGGCAAGTTTGTTGCAGAGGTCTTGGAAGGGTGGGATGTCTTTGGTCTCGCTATTGGGCTTGGAGAACTCCTTGACAATGGCGAAGAGTTCTTTGCTGTTTTGTGCACTGTTGTGTGCGCTGTCTTGGAGGGCTCTTTTCTATGTGATTTTGATGAGGTGGCGGTGTGTTTTGGCAGCTGCTTTGAAGGCGGCATTGCCTTCTGGGGTTTTGTTGTTTCTCCATCCCTTCTTGAGCTGTCTACAGGTGCTTCCGGAGTCTTGGAGGGGAGAGTGAACCAGCTTGCCTTCTTGGCTTGTTGTTTGCTGGGGCTTTTTTGAAGGAAGCCAGGGTGTCGGAGCAGTTTGTGATACCTTAGTGGAGGTTGCATGCTGCAGTGTTGGTATCTGTGGATGTCAGTGGCAGCTTTTTGCTGAGGTAGGTGATGAGATGTTTTTCTGTGACATTGTTCCAGCTTCTGCTGGGAAAGCGGTGGACGTGGTGGTGTACGGTGGGTTTTGTGGAGAAGTGGATGCAGTGCTGGTCGATTCATAGGAGTTCAGTGGTGTGCCTGACAGTGATGCTGTTGATTGGTGGTGAAAATGGGTCGAGTGTGTGTCTTGCTGTGTGCGTAGGCGAGGTGACTAGCTGTTTAAGTCCTACGTTGGCAAGGTTCTTTAGGAGGGATGAGGTGTTCCAGTCGTTGGGGTTGTCCAGGTGGAAGTTAAGGTCACCGAGTAGGGTGTAGTCGGTCGGTGAAGAGGACCTGGCGGTGTAGATGAGGGTGCCACTGAGGATGGTGTTTGGGTTGGTCTTGATCTGAAGTGTGGAGGTGCTCCATGTAGGTCGATGGTTCATCCGAGTGGGTGGTCAGGCAAAAGGTCTTTTAGTGGACGATGGTGGTGCCTTCTTCTGGTCGAATGGTGCGGTTCTTGCGGGTGATCTTGTAGCCGTCAGGGACGGTGGCGGTGGCATTGTCTGGCCCTGAACTAGGGTTGGTCCAGGTTTCTGTCAGGAAGGCGATGTTGGGCAAGGCGCAGTTGAGGAGGTCCCAGATATCTGTGGAGGGAGCAAACTATGAGGAGGATGCAGCTGAGGTGGCGGGGTGTGTTGGGGATCAGTCAGGCCGGTGGAGGAGCTGGAGTGCAGGGGTGGGTAAGGGTGAAGCTGCAGTGGTGACAGGAGAAGGGGCTGTGGGTGCCATTCGGCATCGAAAGCTGTCAGGCGGTGTTGAGTCTGAGGTTGAGTGTGTGGAGGGTGCTGGAGTCGTAGCAGTGGTAGGTCTGAAGACCAGGGTTCATTGCACTGGACGTGGTCCTGGTGAGAACGAGTGGAGATGGGCTTGTCTTTGGTAGTGAGGAGACGCACTCCGAAGCGCATTGGTGGAGGAGGGCCTCAAACTCACTACCCACCAAGGGTCAGTGGGTCTGCGGGGCAGCAACTACTTGGTGGAGCTGCGCATTAGGGGAGAGGTTCACTGACCAGACCAATGTGATTGCTCCTATCTCTGCTCAGCCACCATTAAGTAGTGTGAAGGGGAGGGCTGGGCAGCTGAGAGGCAGGAAGCAGGGAGCATGAAATCCTACTTTTGAAGGGAGCATGAAATCCTACTTTTGAAGGGAGCATGCCACGGGGGTCCGCAGCAGTGGGAAAAGGATGAAGTGAAGTGAAAGTGGAAAAGTAAAAGAGAAAAAGTGGCAAAAGCAATATAGCAGACAAAAAGGTAGAAAGGGAGGAGAAGGGAAGAAGTGGCCGAAAACACAAGGACAGGGGGCAGAAACAGCAACACAACAAGGATGCTCTAACACTGAACCACCAGGGATGAGGCGCAGGCGGGAGCCTGAGGGTGGAGGAGGGCCTCGAACTCTCTACCTAGCAAGGGTCAGTGCGTCTGTAGGGCAGCAACTACTTGGTGGAGCTGCGCGTAAAGGGGGCAGTTCACTGATCGAGTGTTTACTACATTTCCATTGTCCACCAGCCGATCCACCTCTCAAAGCACAAATTTTCTCAATCCTCCTCAGAACCTGTATGTAGTTTTCCTAGTATACCAGAGGCATTTTCACATTCAAAAGTGAAATTTAAAGGCAGAAATGTCTATAAACAGTATTCTGTCGATCACGATTTATGATTTTTGCTCACTTATTCAACGTTTTCCACAACTAATAGTTTGCTTAGGTACGACTTTTTAAAATTGGTCACCTAAGATTCGTTTTGCTTGGATGTAGGAGCCTTATTTAACGGCCTGTACAATATCTAGTTTTCAACTAAAGAGGGAAATAATTTGGCTATGGGTGCAACTTGGGCATTGCAGCAACAGCCAACCACATAATGTGCTGAATTGGTGCTATTTATTCTAAGCTTTGCCACATTTTTGTATTTAATATACACAGCACCCACTGGAGTTTATATCTCTCTGCTCAATGCCCCTTGCACATACACTATCGAGTGCAGAGTGCGTGATGACCATACCGTTATGACTACCTGAAAAACAGGTCATCTAGTATAAAACCTCCACGCCTGGAGTCACTTGCAAGTTGCAACATAGGCACAGTCTTTACCACCTTGTTTGTGTATAATTTATGCTTCACACAATTAACCCGTACATCTTTACAGCAGCCGTCGATTTCCAAAGTTCACGAATGCAATGCACAGGATCATTTTAACAAACTGAACAAAAAAAATATTAGCGCTAACAATATGATTTCTGCCTTCTCACAGCACGGCAGGCCTGCACTGCTCAGCAGACAGATTGTTCCAATTAGGCATGAGCTCTGTAGTATGTTTCCAAAGCGGCACAGTTGTTAACAATTAAGTAATTCCGGGCAGAAAGCATCTTACTTGCATCTATATTCAAAAATCCTTATCGTTCTTCCAAGTCCAGTGTAACAATCATCCATATAATCTGCTATTTGAGTGCAAAAAACTGTCCTGGGAGATATTCCAGAAAAGACCCTGCAGGGTTGGTTACAAAACATATTTTCCCTGCTCTCAGCAACACCGTAAATCAGATATTGCCGTTGACCGTGTGCATTTTGTTTAGAATCTGATAGACTTCAGTGTTCAACACTGCTGTGCGTCAAGGTCAGTGAATTTTCTAGAAACTCCTTGCCGTGGTTGGGCGAGGAGGACCGAATGCCTGCAAACACTAGTCCTTTGCTTGACTTATTTCCCAGCAAATCATACTATACAGTCCCTTAATTATGTTATGCTGTGCTTTACCATGCTATGCTAATTCTCAGTAGGGCATAGGCAATACGGAGTTATTGCATCCAGTGGGGCCGACTCTGCTTCGCTCTGTGCGTCATACCTGTCCATCTGAGGGGGCACTGTTTCATTTTCGGGTCACATCAGCACCTCCCAAGCATCAGAATGTGTGTGTGTATGAGAACCGTCAGCCTCCCCCAAAGACATAGTATGTCAGCAGAACATAACATTATATAATTGTGTCGAATATTTTGTTATCAGCGTTTATATAGAACATCTCTGCCCTGTGGCACTTTCGTCTGGCCGGGACTGTCTTTTTGCACAGTTAGGGGGTTTCTCACTGGCAGAAGCTATAGTAGTCGTTTTTTTCCCCCAGGTTTGTCCCGTGATGGTTCCTATTGATTTAGAGGAAGAGCTCGATGTGAACCTATTTTGAGTTTGCACAATCTTAGCAGTAATTGTTTGTTTTTGTGCCTGAGTGAGAGTGTTGTGGGTCCACGGTGTCTCTCCATAAGGGTGAATGGAAGTCTATTGAACAGCTTGGTTTAAAGGGAGCGAGCTCCGTGTGAATTTATACACAGACTTTACAGTGTTTGTATTGTGTCTGCGTGAAAGTGTAAAAGGCATTTGAAGTATAGTCCCTTGGACCATTGCCTACTCCCCCTAGGGTGCTAACACAATTCGTTTATGAATGGGTGGAAAACCTCCTTCAAGGTGTTTGTAACTTTTCATTGGTTTTCTCCTGCATTTGCTGTCACAAACCACTGATACATCTCACTACAAATCGCAAATGGAACAGAAGGCCCCTTTCACGACTTCACCTAGTTGCAATGTAAAATGAGTAACAAAACACCTTTTGTGATTTGAAAAGACTTTTCCGAAGAGTAAAAGAGGTTAGTACACTGTGTAATCCCTGAGTTTGCGAACTACAGATTAGGTTCATACATCTGGTCCTAGGATGGTGTGGAAGCATTTGATCACATCCAAAGCCGGATATTCCTGTCAATAGTCATACACATCTACTAATCAAATTCATGGGATTATAGGAACCACTCAGGAATCTTAGCCTGTTCAAGAGTGAGAACGTCACTCAATGGGCTCCACAAAGGGTCCTTAAGTGGCAAAATACATGAGAAGGGGTTCATTGGTGGTAAACCTGAGGCGTTGTTTTCGGGCGAAGGCTCAAAGGATTAATTCTCAGAGGAATTCATGTCAGAGGAGCAAAGCAGAGCTATTTTCCCTACTGCTGTATGACTACTCACGTAAAATAATTACCTGCAGCCAATTTAAGGGGCCCTTCTGTTGAGTAAATACCAACAAATTGAAGGTGAGGAATTAAGTTTATTCCAAGAAATGAAGCACTCCCTGCATACAGCTCCAGCAGCAGACCAAGCATAGCCAGTAACTCCTATACAGTTAGGAGATGCAGTGTAACAGTAAGCAACTGAAGATGGTCTCGAGTGATGCACAATTAAACAATAATATCACTCGAGGCCAAACTGAATGAAAACAATGGCACGAGTCGGCGCGAGTCCATGTGATGAACAACCGAGGAAAACCTCGCATCAACATGCCCTCGCGCTGACTCGCGCACAATACAACACACCTTTCCCCCTTAAAGAGGGAGAAAAAAAAAAACAAAAAAAAACATAGATCTACATTTTTCTGGTAATAAAAGCAACAAAATCTGACAACCACTTAGGTTGCTTAGTGATTCTTTTAGGTAAGGAGATATTCTGGCCAGTAACATCTTGGTTGATGACATTTATATCAGAACAGGCAGCTACATTTGAAGCATTATCTTGATTGGAAAGGTTACTATTAGAACAACAAGGTGAAACGTCTGCAGTGTGAGAATCCTCATCCAAAAAAGACAAATCAGGATGATGTTCAGAAATGACCTCCTTGCGGTAAACATCCTTGTCTGCCTTGAGGATGGCAATTCTGCTCAGATTCCAAACTTTATTATTGGATAATCTGACAGAATTTTTTAAAACTTCTGAGACTTCAAAAGGCCCCATAAATGAACTTTCACCTTTCTTAACCTTCCATGGCTTCTTGACCTTTACCATCATGCCCACTTCTACCTTGGGATCTTTTCTTGACCCGCATTTCTCATCAAAATATACTTTGTTCGAACAATGGGTGCGAACGAGGTTTTCTTTGACCACACCGAAATCCACATTCGAAGGAGTGGACTTCACCAACCACGAGGGGTTCACCTTTGTCCTGGGTATTCTTCCTCTCATGATCTCAAAAGGAGAATATCCAGTCATTGAGTTGGTGGTTGTTCTGTACATCCACACCTTCTTAAAAATTTCTACCTCCCATGTTTTATCCTCATTACTAGTGATTTGTATGGCCCCTTTCAGAACCCTATTGAATCTCTCTATAACCCCATTCCCACTGGGATTGTATAAGGAAGTAGTAGAGTGAACAATGCCAAGTCTTGAAAAATAATCATTGGCTTTCTTGGAGATAAATTGTACACCATTGTCTGATATTATCTTTACGGGAAGCCCTTCCTCAATAAAAACTTTATCTAGAAAACACAGGACAGAATCCGTATCTATTTTCTGGACAATTTTGATGATGGGCCATTTAGAAAAAATGTCAATAGCAGCTATGACATACTTGGATTCACAGCCAATGGGACCCATAATGTCTATGGCAATGGTTTCCCATGGATTATTAGGAATACTGTGTGTACTCATATTGGGTTTCAAAGTAACCAAAGACTTATCAGAATTGGCACATATTACACAATTTCTGACCAATCTTTCAATAAACATGTCCATTCCTGGCCACCAGAATAAATGTTTAACTTGTTGCTTGGTTCTAACCATGCCACTATGGCCTTCATGACCCTGTAATGCTATAATTTTCCTTACACCCACTGGTGGTATGATGCGCTCACCCCTTTTTATGATGTCCCCACAACATGAAAGTTCCGACCTTACTTCCCAAAAGCTCCTCAATTCTGGACTCAAACACTTCATTTCAGGCCATCTATCAACTATATACCTGGCAACATTTTTCAAAATGTCATCACTCTCAAAATTCTCTTTCCACAAGGTCTGATCAATTGAAATAGGGCCCTCATCATGTATCATGGCAATCTGGAAATTGTCCCAATCATTATGCAAATCCTCCTGAATAGGTAAAGGCATCCTGGACAAGAAGTCCGCAGAAACATTCTCTTTTCCTGGTAAATATTGTATGTTATAAATAAAATCCTGCAAACGCATGGACATACGTGCAATACGTGCTGAAGCCCTTAACATACCTTCTGTAGTGAGTAACCTTACTAACGGTTTGTGATCACTCCTAAGAGTACATTCCTTACCCCAGACAAACACCCTAAAATGTTCTAACGCCCAGATGCACGCTAGAGTCTCTCTCTCTATTGTGGAATACTTTTCCTCAGCAGGAGTAAGTGCCCTTGAAGCATGTGCAATAATAACTTCTTTTCCCTCTTTATTCTTTTGCGAAAACACAGCTCCTAGACCCTTCGCGCTAGCATCCGTAGTAATAATGTTATCTAAACAAGGATCAAAACAAGATAACGCACTTGCAGAACATATTGCATTCTTTACATCACTGAACTCTTTCTCACATTCATTGGTCCATTCAAAAACAACCCTATTTTTAATTAACTGTCTGATATTATATGTTCTGCACGAGAAATCAGGTACATACCTAGCGTAGAACTCAACTAACCCTAAGAAAGATCTGACGTCATCTTTAGATAACGGATGAGGAGCCGATTTAATAGCTTCCAAAAGTGATGGTTTAGGTTTGATGCCCTCTGCACACAATTCATGGCCTAGGTAATTCACGGAATGAACACCAAACTTGCATTTCTCATGCTTAATAGTAAGGCCATGTACATTAAGTGCGCTCAAAACTTCTTCTAAAGCTGTAATATGTTTATCTTTATCATCATTGAACACCAAAATGTCATCTTGAAAGCAGATGGCACTTTTGCACTCTTTCAAAATATCTTGCATGACCCTCTGGAAAATTGCTGCAGCGGATGCTAATCCAAAAGGCATCCTATTGAATCTGAAGCACCCAAATGGTGTAATGAATGCTGTCAAATCCTTACTCTTCTCACTCAACTCAATCTGATGATATGCAGCAGATAGGTCAATTGTTGAAAAAATATTAGATCCCCCAACTACAGATAACATTTCAGAAATGCGAGGAAGGGGAAATTGGTCTACAAGAATATTATTATTAAGATGGCGAAGGTCAATGCATAATCTCACTTTGCCATTGGCCCGCCTGGCAACCACTATGGGCGAAACCCACTCAGAGGACTCTATTCTCTCTATTATTCCTCCTTCTACTAGAGCATTCAATTCATTCTTAACTTCCTCTCTGACAGCAAAGGGAATATTACGAGCCTTATGTATTTTAGGACAGGCGTTGTCCTTTAAACGGATCTCATGTTTAAAGTTGGTTAATCTTCCAATGTCTTTAGAAAAAACATTTGGGAATTTACTTAACATCAAAGAAGCAATACCATTTTGTTCATCAATCAGCATCACTGGAGTAGGGCTATTTGGATTCAAAACAATATCAAGTTTTCCAAAATCAAACCAGCTAAGAACTGAAGGACCTCTCTTTGATACATATAATTTTGCAATGCATTTTCTGTTTTTAAATCTGAAAACTAAGGTTCTGAAACCTAAAATGTCTATCCTTCCCCCAGAATATCCTTCAGGATTGATATCACTCTCTTCTAAATGACTACCAAGTCTAGGTACAAATAACTTGTTCCATACAGATTCGCACACTATGGAATATGGTGATCCAGAATCTGCATACATGTTAATCTTTACACCACCAATAACCATGTCGCACAATGGTTTTTTCTTTATGGAACGGTCATTTACATTCAAAACTGCGGTATCTTTTATGTTCAAAACAAACAAACAGTCGTTGGGTTCATCTGTAAAATCATCCTCATCACTATTCTCATTCAACTCAATACACTTGACTTTTTGATTTACGTTTCCTCTTCTGCAAGCAGAAGTGAAATGTCCTTTTAACCCACATTTTGAACATTTTTGTCTCAAACCAGGACAAGTCTTATCATTTGCCAAATGTGATTTGCTGTTACATCTAAAACACTTCAGATTACTTTTTGAAATTTCAGCATTAGATTTGGAAGAGAATGTTTGTTTCTTTCTGTAAATATCCCTATTATTACTGTCATACTTTTGATTGATTTTGGCAACCATATTCTTACTCACGGAAGTTTCCTTCCCTTTAACCTGTAGTGCACTTCTACAGGAAAGTTCAGCTTTTCTGACAATAGACAATACAAAGTCTAAATTCTCATCACCATTAATCCAAAGTCTCTCCTGTATAGTTTCATTTTTAGAGTGCATGACTACTTGGTCCCTAATAAAATCTTCTTGTAGATTACCAAATTTACAATCTAAAGCTAAAGTTTTTAGAGAAGAAACAAAGTTATCCACAGTCTCTTCACTCAATTGTTTTCTCTGAAAAAACTTGAACCTTGAAATTCCTATACACACTTTGGGAGAACAATACTTATCAAAATCATATACTGCCTTGTCAAATACATTCATGTCACCACTTGCTTGTGATATAGGAAGTTGATTGAAGGCTCTTAATCCTTCTGGTCCTAAACTGTGTAAAAAAATACCTTTTTTTTCAGGAGCTTTCATTTTTCCACTTGCATCTAAAGTCTCAATATAGTTTAAGAAATAGGCTTTCCATTCAATCCATGGCATACAAGGAGAACTACCAGCTGACCAATAACTTTGTGGGGGTGCAAGTGTATAACCTTGAGCACACATTGTAACAGAGATAATAATTTGTTAATGGCAAAATAATAATAGAATAGTCCCCTTTTTTTTTAAATCCAAAAAGAGTTGCAGAGAAGAAAAAAAACAGTCACATAGGATAACAGAAAAAATTATTTAAGAAAATTTTCTTGTGTTCATATATCACCATCTAACTGCTTCTCTGCCCTTTAAGTAATTTCACCATTCGTTTGTTGCTGTGTCCTTGACGTTTTTATGCTCAGTTAATCGAATAGATGTCTTCGTTTTAAATAAAGCGGTGAAAACGAAGTCACCTTGTCAGTTGTGCCAAAGATGGTAACCCAATAGCAAGCGGCGTCTTTAATTTCTACAGGAAATGCAGAAATGACCTCCGTTTTAGCCAATCAGCCTCAGCGTAGTTTCCTTTAGTGAGCAGCCAATACGCGTGTAGGAAGGATTATCCAGCGCGATTAAAGAAATGAGGCGCGCACCTTCACACGCAAGCGAAACAAAGTCGGCTTTTACGATGGAAACTCTGTTCCTCAAGTCGCTCGTCAAATCTGCTCTTCGGAAGACTGTGAACTGCATCCAAAGTAAGTTGAAGCATGAAAGAATGCTTTAGAATGCTTTTCTTTATTTTTTTTCCAGAAGTCGGAAAAATGAAAAAATCGTAAATAAGTATAAAAATGTACAGGAAATGCCTCCTTAAAGAACAGGTTCAGTGCTCCTCGCTCGTCGCCAAGTTTGTTGAGTAAATACCAACAAATTGAAGGTGAGGAATTAAGTTTATTCCAAGAAATGAAGCACTCCCTGCATACAGCTCCAGCAGCAGACCAAGCATAGCCAGTAACTCCTATACAGTTAGGAGATGCAGTGTAACAGTAAGCAACTGAAGATGGTCTCGAGTGATGCACAATTAAACAATAATATCACTCGAGGCCAAACTGAATGAAAACAATGGCACGAGTCGGCGCGAGTCCATGTGATGAACAACCGAGGAAAACCTCGCATCAACATGCCCTCGCGCTGACTCGCGCACAATACAACACCTTCTAAGGAAGCACCGGATGGCGACCACACAAATGTTTAAACTAGGGGGCATAATGCCCCTAAGGTGAGGCAATAGGGCCCATGGGGACTGGTTCTTACTGACCTCTCCTAGCTGGAGTCTTTGCACCTATACCCATATCACTGGCCCATGAAAAAGTGGTACCAGCCCCAGAGTCCTGTGACAAGGAGTTGGGTCTGTCTAATCCCCTGAAGTGGTTAGGGGTGTGCACTGGTGGACACAGAGGGCACCCCTTGGTTCTAGAGAGCTAAGAAACCTGTGCAGAGGGTGCAGAGCCACACTCTATAGAAGCAGGATTCATAACACATGTGGGGAAGATCAAGAAAAGTGCACCCTCCCTCTCTTTAATCTAGAACACCTGTGCGAGTGTTCTACCACGCACGCAGCACACAGGGAATACTAGGCATAATAATTTAACTAAAAGCTCTAAATGACTCGGGAAGTACTTAATTGGTTCTATATTCTGATTATTTGTTTCCTCTCTCTCTTATTTTTTTATATGAAAAAGAGAAGGATATCCATTGGCTCAGTCACTGTGCTACTACTCAGTAGGAAATAAACAGAGACAAGGAGAGCCATTATTAAAAAAAAAATGGTAATCTGTACTACACCTGACACCCAGGCCAAGTAAATGCCTCGAACAGGCAAAGAAGGTGCTGTGAGATCTTACAAAGAAATGAAATCCTTATAAAGAGGAGATAAGAGTGTGCCTTAGAGGGATGCCGCCAATGTTCCATTGACGGCACTTTATTACTATCTTACAAAGAGGACATGAGTGGATTAGTCCTACCCCTCCTTACACTATGCCAAACAATTGCACCAGATTTCCATGATGGGATGGCTGCCCTACTTCTCCTTCAGAGGAATGCAGTGGCGGTTTCTGTCATAGGGCGTTGGGGCTCCGCTCCCTTTACATTTACGGTGAAAACATCACAATTATAGCAACGCTAAAAATCTGTTTTGATGCAGTCTAGTTAGAACTTGGGGCACTGTCTGCCCCACTCACTGCGTTGTGGCAGGGAACGTCATGGAAGTGGAGGAAGATGACTCACAGCGTTGGTCCCCCTGGGCGGGCCCACGTCTTTGCCAGGCTGACAACCTCACAGCCCTGAGGTCTCTGAGGTCATCAGCTCGGCAAAGACTGAGCATCCAGGCCTAGTCTCCACCCCCTAATGACATTCGGGTAAAGTTAGCCACGGGCGTTTCAGATTGAAGCCCGGTTTTGCCAAGCCTCTTCGTCAATCAGGGAGAGCATTGTCACCCCAACCTTTCCCAACTCGTCACAGGGTGGGATCCACCCTGTGACGAATTGGGAAGGGGTGATGAGGCACAGAGAAAGTACAATCCGTATAGAATGAGACCAATCGAGAAGGAAAATGAAAGTATCACAAAACATGATTCATAGATGGGGGTGCCCAGCAGCAGATTCCTACAAAGATGGGGTCTAAAAAAGAGATTTCTGGGCTCTACCCAAGACATTACACCTAGATGTGATGTGATCATCGCACAATTTCCATATTCTTTTCCGAAGCAAGCCGGGTGCGCTCCTTCTATGAGATTGCATTTCCGCTATCAACACATATTCAGGGAGGTACAGCATCTCTGTGAATTTACTGTGTAGAGTACTATTTTAGGGGTCGATTACGATGGCGGACGGAAGGACGACCGCCGGCCTGGAGTAGGCGGAAAATGCCTTTTTCCAGTCCGCCTGGCCGCGGTCACTCCGTCCGCCATATTAGGATGGGTAACACTGTCAAATGTAGGTACGCGGCAGAAGAGCACGCACCGCCGCGGAACTACACCCGACCCCGCGGCGGACGGAACCAATCCAGAGACACCGCCGTACGGAATGACGTCTCCGACCGTCCTCCAAATCACGATGGCGGAAAACACACATCAAATCGCTGCGGAAAAACAACCTGCCTGAACACGGCAGATTCACCACAGCGGAGATACAACACATTGCAGAGATACCCACCGCAAGCAGATCGCCGTCATGGACCCAGCGCTACACGCATTTCCGATACTCTTCGTGCTCCACCACCAGCAAGTCATGGCCTTCGCCGACGACGACGCAGGTACGCCAAAACACCAATTGCTGTCGGAAGGGGAGTACCTGCCAGGGCTGTGACATAGGGAGGGGGAGTGTCATGTTAGAGAAACTGCATTTACGATCGCACCAATATACCAACAATTCAAGTACACAACCAGGAATGACAACGCCAAACCACGAAACATGATTGACTTGCTTTATTAAACATAATAGGGATATAATCTTACACTGCCCAAGAGCATGGGCACTGGGTAGAACAGAGCAGGTACATCTGAAGCAGCACATGAGAGGGGCTATGTGCATCAACAGTCCATGGTACAGAACAGGTACATCAGAGGCAGCACATGAGAGGGCACAATGCAGTATCAGAACAGCAACAGGGCAGTGTTCATAACAGAGCAGGTACATCAGAGGCAGCACATGAGAGGGGCTAAGTGCATCAACAGTCCATGGCAAGGCACAGGTACATCAGAGGCAGCACGTGTGAGGGGCTACGTGCATCAACAGTCCATGGCAGAGAACAGAGCAGGTACATCAGAGGCAGCACATGAGAGGGGCTAAGTGCATCAACAGTCCATGGCAGAGAACAGAGCAGGTACATCTGAGGCAGCACATGAGAGGGGCTAAGTGCATCAACAGTCCATGGCAGAGAACAGAGCAGGTACATCAGAGGCAGCACATGAGAGGGGCTAAGTGCATCAACAGCCCATGGCAGAGAACAGAGCAGGTACATCAGAGGCAGCGCATGAGAGAAGCTAAGTGCATCAACAGTCCATGGTACAGAACAGGTACATCAGAGGCAGCACATGAGAGGGGCTAAATGCATCAACAGTCCATGGCACAGAGCAGGTACATCAGAGGCAGCACATGAGAGGGGCTAAGTGCATCAACAGTCCAGGGCAGAGAACAGGTACATCTGAGGCAACACATGAGAGGGCACAATGCAGTTTCAGAACAGCAACAGGGTAGTGTTCATAACAGAGCAGGTACATCAGAGGCAGCACATGAGAGGGGCTAAGTGCATCAACAGTCCATGGCAGAGAACAGAGAAGGTACATCTGAGGCAGCACATGAGAGGGCACAATGCAGTATCAGAACAGCAACAGAGCAGTGTTCATAACAGAGCAGGTACATCAGAGGCAGCACATGAGAGGGGCTAAGTGCATCAACAGTCCATGGCAGAGAACAGAGCAGGTACATCAGAGGCAGCGCATGAGAGGGGCTAAGTGCATCAACAGTCCATGGTACAGAACAGGTACATCAGAGGCAGCACATGAGAGGGGCTAAATGCATCAACAGTCCATGGCACAGAGCAGGTACATCAGAGGCAGCACATGAGAGGGGCTAAGTGCATCAACAGTCCAGGGCAGAGAACAGAGCAGGTACATCTGAGGCAGCACATGAGAGGGGCTAAGTGCATCAACAGTCTATGGCAGAGAACAGGTACATCTGAGGCAGCACATGAGAGGGCAAATGCAGTATCAGAACAGCAACAGGGCAGTGTTCATAACAGAGCAGGTACATCAGAGGCAGCACATGAGAGGGGCTAAGTGCATCAACAGTCCATGGCAGGGAACAGAGAAGGTACATCTGAGGCAGTACATGAGAGGGCACAATGCAGTATCAGAACAGCAACAGAGCAATGTTCATAACAGAGCAGGTACATCAGAGGCAGCACATGAGAGGGGCTAAGTGCATCAACAGTCCATGGCAGAGAACAGAGCAGGTACATCAGAGGCAGCACATGAGAGGGGCTAAGTGCATTAGCAGTCCATGGCAGAGAACAGAGCAGGTACATCAGAGGCAGCGCATGAGAGGGGCTAAGTGCATCAACAGTCCATGGTACAGAACAGGTACATCAGAGGCAGCACATGAGAGGGGCTAAGTGCATCAGCAGTCCATGGCAGAGAACAGAGCAGGTACATCAGAGGCAGCGCATGAGAGGGGATAAGTGCATCAACAGTCCATGGCACAGAGCAGGTACATCAGAGGCAGCACATGAGAGGGGCTAAGTGCATCAACAGTCCAGGGCAGAGAACAGGTACATCTGAGGCAGCACATGAGAGGGCACAATGCAGTTTCAGAACAGCAACAGGGTAGCGTTCATAACAGAGCAGGTACATCAGAGGCAGCACATGAGAGGGGCTAAGTGCATCAACAGTCCATGACAAGGCACAGGTACATCAGAGGCAGCATGTGAGAGAGGCTTCGTGCATCAACAGTCCATGGCAGAGAACAGAGCAGGTACATCAGAGGCAGCACATGAGAGGGGCTAAGTGCATCAACAGTCCATGGCAGAGAACAGAGCATGTACATCTGAGGCAGCACATGAGAGGGGCTAAGTGCATCAACAGTCCATGGCAGAGAACAGGTACATCTGAGGCAGCACATGAGAGGGCAAATGCAGTATCAGAACAGCAACAGGGCAGTGTTCATAACAGAGCAGGTACATCAGAGGCAGCACATGAGAGGGGCTAAGTGCATCAACAGTCCATGGCAGAGAACAGAGAAGGTACATCTGAGGCAGCACATGAGAGGGCACAATGCAGTATCAGAACAGCAACAGAGCAGTGTTCATAACAGAGCAGGTACATCAGAGGCAGCACATGAGAGGGGCTAAGTGCATCAACAGTCCATGGCAGAGAACAGAGCAGGTACATCAGAGGCAGCGCATGAGAGGGGCTAAGTGCATCAACAGTCCATGGTACAGAACAGGTACATCAGAGGCAGCACATGAGAGGGGCTAAGTGCATCAACAGTCCATGGCAGAGAACAGAGCAGGTACATCAGAGGCAGCACATGAGAGGGGCTAAGTGCATCAACAGTCCATGGCAAGGCACAGGTACATCAGAGGCAACACAAGTGCGTGGGTCAAGCGCCCCTTCCCAAGCACATTAACAATGCAAGGGTGGTTACAATGGACAATCTAGACACCAAGTCAAATTACATGTGAGTGATGGGAGCTACACCTCACAGCACAGAATCTGGCGGACTGCTTGAACTAGTCGCCTCGGACACACTGCCAGCACCAGAAACAGGAGTGTGAGACATAGCCACAGCTCTAGTGACTGACACATGAGCCATAGACCCAGACACACTGCCAGCACCAGAAACAGGAGTGTGAGACACAGCCACAGCTCTAGTGACTGACACATGAACCATAGACCCAGACACACTGCCAGCACCAGAAACAGGAGTGTGAGACACAGCCACAGCTCTAGTGACTGACACATGAGCCATAGACCCAGACACACTGCCAGCACCAGAAACAGGAGTGTGAGACACAACCACAGATGTAGTGACTGACACATGAGCCATAGACCCAGACACACTGCCAGCACCAGAAACAGGAGTGTGAGACACAGCCACAGCTCTAGTGACTGACACATGAGCCATAGACCCAGACACACTGCCAGCACCAGAAAGGAGTGTGAGACACATCCTCAGCTCTAGTGACTGACACATGAGCCATAGACCCAGACACACTGCCAGGACATGACCCTGTACAGTGAACAACAAATACCATGCCAGCATCTGACACATGAGAGTGGCTGACACACACAGTGCCAGTACCTGAAACAGGAGAGGGCACAACTGACACAGTGCTACTACATGATGCATGACAGCGAACAACAGACACAGTGCCACTATCTGACACATGAGAGTGAACTGCAGCTGACCCACTAGGACCACTGAAATGATGAGCCACAGGGCTGTATGGGCCAGGAGGCAGGGTGGCTCTGGGAGCTGGGGACAGCTGTACTGGAGCGACATTGGGGTGTTCAGGTCTCACTGGTGTGTGTCTCCGTTTCTTTGTGAAATGTAGGGGCACCCTGGACATGACTGGACTGGTAAGTGGTGTGGCCTCATCAGACATCAAAGGTGGATCATGTGCTTGTGGTGGTCTGCTCTCTGGGGACGTGCTGGACCCTGCTTGATGTTTGCTGTGGCCCTGCCTTCTGCCCTCTGCATCATGTGTAATGGGGGATGCAACAACAGTGTACTCCTTCTTCTGCTTCTGCGGGGTGTGGATGGGAGTTGAGGTATGTGGGGACTCCACCGCTGACACATGTGTTTTACGTTCCTTCAACAACATCAGCCTCAGGGCAGCCAGGGGTGATGTATGCCTGTCCTTGATGAATCTCGTGTCCATGGGAGAACCCTTGGCCCTGGGATGTGCCTTGGCCGTAGGAGGTGTGCTGTCTCTGGAATGTCCCTGATCCCTGGGCGGTGCCCTGTCCCTGGGAGCAGACTTGTCCATTGTAGTGTACCTGTCCTTTGAAGTGTCCTTGTCCTTGGGAGTGTCCCTGCTCTTGGGATGTGCCCTTTCCTTTGAAGCGTCCTTGTCCTTGTGAGAGTCCCTGCTCTTGGGAGGTGCCCTTTCCTTTGAAGCGTCCTTGTCCTTGGGAGTGTCCCTGCTCTTGGGAGGTGCCCTTTCCTTTGAAGCGTCCTTGTCCTTGGTAGTGTCCCTGCTCTTGGGAGGTTCCCTTTCCTTTGAAGCGTCCTTGTCCTTGGTAGTGTCCCTGCTCTTGGGAGGTGCCCTTTCCTTTGAAGCGTCCTTGTCCTTGGGAGTGTCCCTGCTCTTGGGAGGTGCCCTTTCTTTGTAGTGTCCTTGTCCTTGGGAGTGTCCCTGCTCTTGGGAGTTGCCCTTTCCTTTGAAGCGTCCTTGCCCTTGGGAGTGTCCCTGCTCTTGGGAGGTGCCCTTTCCTGTGTAGTGTCCTTGTCCTTGGGAGTGTCCCTGCTCTTGGGAGGTGCCCTTTCCTGTGTAGTGTCCTTGTCCATGGGAGTGTCCCTGCTCTTGGGAGTTACCCTTTCCTTTGTAGTGTCCTTGTCCCTGGGAGTGTCCCTGGACTTGGGAGGTGCCCTTGCCTTGGGCGTACCTTTTGAGGGGGATGCGTGTGTTACATGTGAATCCCTTTCCCCCAACACCCCTTGATGATCCTGTGTGTCAACTCCAGTGTAGCTCATGTTGTGATGGGTGAAAGATTTCCCTGTCCTAGGGGATGGTGTCTGTGCCCTCCGTGCCCCGCCTTGCTGCCTGTGGCTGCTTCTAGTGCAATACCCCAAAAATGATGCCTGGTCTGAAATTTCACTCTCCCCTGAGACATCTAGTGGTGTGGATGGGGGAACAGAAGTAGCACCCTGTCCATGCGACTGAAGAATGGCTGAAGACACACTGTTTGCTAATGACTGATCTGTTCTGTGCAGACCAGCAACATCGCCATGCATCCCCTCCATGAATGCTACCACCTGCCCCAACTTCCTATCGTGGTCTTGGAATGCATTGATCATGTTGGTCTGCCCTACACACAGCTGTCGCAGCAGATCAACAGCCTCAGCACAAAGTCCACTTTGTGGCACAGGGGCAGGGGCAGCGGTGCCTGCACTGAAGGCAACTCTGCTCCCCCTACTCTGGCGAGCATGAGCAGTACTTGTTGCAGTTGGTGGCAGTGTGGGCCCTGTGTGCTGTGTACCGACTGAAGGTGTTGATTGCCCACTCCCTGTCTGTGATAACAGTGCTGACTCACCAACACTGTCTGAAGATGAGGACGATGGTGTCTCCACATGTGAGTCCTCAGGGACGGTTCTGTCCCCCTCTCCGGGGCTGCCCTCTTCAGTGTCAGTCTGCGTGTGTGTGATCTCGGATCCGGATGCATTGCCACCACTCATCTCCGTCGTCTGTGGGTCAGTGCCCTCGGCCAAAGCTGAAAGAGAGGAAAAAGATGTTAACCTAAGTGCCACACTCACGTCTTGAAGGTTACAAATTCACAACTTTCCTTACAGTCGAATAACATGTAGCACCCATCCTGCACACAAACCACCCCTACCAGACATCCGCATATCAAAGAACCGGGGGTGCCTGTGAAACATGTACATCATACAAACAGGGCAAGTGCATGCAGACCACCACACATGTCATGCCATGGGACCACAGACCTCAACGGCATGTCCTGGAACCCTCAACTACAAATCAACTGGTATGTCCACCTGGCGGACATGGATGCTAACGCTCACTCCGCTAATGGCACCAACATGCAATTGCTGCAAAACATACGCACCACGGATGTTACTACTGTGTCTGAGCACCAATGCATGCATGCACTCACAAGTTACAGACACATACAGTCTGCTTACCGCTAGTTTGCTGTTGATCTCCTCTCAGCCGGGCGGACAGGTCAGGATGCTTCACAGCAATTATACGGTGCATTAGAGAGGTCATGGTGCGTCGGGCAAGCCGGGTTGATCTTGGAATCATCCCCAGTGTCATCTCCGCAACATTCTTGCTGAGCCTGGATATGTCGTCCCAGCGCTTGTGGCAGTGTGTGTGTTGTCTATTGCACACCCCCACTGCCGGTACATCACGTGCTATGGTCCTCCACACTGCCTTGCGAAGGTGCAGCTTGACCTACCATGATGGGAGACAAGAGGGGAACGTCAGTGGACAGTTTGACATTCACAAACATCATAGAAACACGTATCTTCATGCAGCCATGCTCAGTACAACACATGTGAAGGTCCCACAGCACACCGTCAAGCTTCCAGAAGCCAGGAGTCAGTGACCACCTCATGCCCACCAACATGTTACCCACTGCACTTACCACCTGTCCGGGGGCACCGTAGAGCCGTTCATAGTGGCTGAGCACACCGTCCACAAGGACATCCAGCTCCGCTGCGGTGAAGGGACGAGACCGGATCTCTCGCACTCTCTGCATGGCAAGGTCCAGGACTGTGGCACTACAGCAGCAGTTGTTGGATAGCTCAGCAGCAGCAAGTCGAGGTGACGGTCGCAGGCAGCAGTTGTTGGATAGCTCAGCAGCAGCAGGTCGAGGTGACGGTCACAGGCAGCAGTTGTTGGATAGCTCAGCAGCAGCAGGTCGAGGTGATGGTCGCAGGCAGCAGTTGTTGGATAGCTCAGCAGCAGCAGGTCGAGGTGACGGTTGCAGGCAGCAGTTGTTGGATAGCTCAGCAGCAGCAGGTCGAGGTGACGGTCGCAGGCAGCAGTTGTTGGATAGCTCAGCAGCAGCAGGTCGAGGTGACTGTCGCAGGCAGCAGTGGCTGGAAGCAGTGAATGTGTGCTGAAGAAATTCACACATATATAGGGCCCTGAGCTCATATCTGTGGCACACGTCTGCAGCAATTGGTTTTCCCTGGATGCATCATTCAAAAAGAGCCAATGACTCGCCCTGGTGTGGCGGTGCACGGCTTCCGTTATTTCTGAATGCGCTTACACGTCCCGCGTAACCTGTTTCCATTGGCTACATGTGCACGGACCGTCGCGGTCACACACCGGCAACTGCATGTGCGAGCTACCGCAACGGTGCATCATTTGAAAATAATCACTCACTGGTGTCGCTATGGCGGTGCACGCATTCCGCGGGGGCGGTGCAGGTTCTGGGAGCTGGGTCCTGGCCGGTCACCCACCGCCGGTCCTGCCCGGTCACCCACCGCCAGGTGCTGGCGGTGGGTGAGCGGCCTGAGCATTGAGGTCACCATGGCATGGATGGCCCTGGTTGGAAACCACCGACGGTCCTGGCCAGTCACCCACCGCCAGGCCTGGCCGGTCACCCACTGCCGGGTGCTGGCGGTGGGTGAGCGACCTGTGCATTGAGGTCACCATGGCATGGATGGCCCTGGCCGGTCAACCACCGCCGGTCCTGGCCGGTCACCCACCACCGGTCCTGGCCGGTCAACCACCGCCGGTCCTGGCCCGTCACCCACCCCGCGGGCCAGCCCGGTCACCCACCGCCGGGTGCTGGCGGTGGGTGAGCGGCCTGTGCATTGAGGTCACCATGGCATGGATGGCCCTGGCTGGTCAACCACCGGCGGTCCTGGCCGGTCACCCACTGCCGGGCCTGGCCGGTCACCCACCGCCGGGTGCTGGCAGTGGGTGAGCGACCAGGGCCAGCAGTGGGTGACCGGCCAGGACCGGTGGTGGGTGACCGGCCAGGGCCAGTGGTGGGTGACCGGCCAGGACTGGCGGTGGGTGACCGGCCAGGACCAGCGGTGGGTGACCAGCCAGGGCCGGCGGTGGGTGACCGGCCAGGGCCATCCTTGCCATGGTGACCTCAATGCACAGGCCACTCACCCACCACCAGCACCCGGCAGTGGGTGACCGGCCAGGACCCGCGGTGGGTAACCGGCCAGGACCGGCGGTGGGTGGCCGGCCAGGGCCATCCATGCCATGGTGACCTCAATGCATAGGCTGCTCACCCACCGCCAGCGCCCGGCGGTGGGTGACCGGCCAGGACCAGCGGTGGGTGACCGGCCAGGACCGGCGGTGGGTGACCGGCCAGGGCCATCCATGCCATGGTGACCTCAATGCACAGGCTGCTCACCCACCGCCAGCGCCCGGCGGTGGGTGACCGGCCTGGACCGGCGGTGGGTGACCTGCCAGGACTGGCGGTGGGTGACCGGCCAGGACCGGCGGCCTGCGGTGGGTGCTGCAATGTGACTGTAAGGGGGGTATCAACTGCCATTTCGAATTGCATATTCAAATGTATGTGTTTGCCTGCACCGCCCCCGCGGAATGCGTGCCCCGCCATAGCGACGCCAGTGAGTGATTAGTTTCAAATGATGCACCGTCGCGGTAGTGCGCACATGCGTTTTGCGGGGTGTGACCGTGATGGTCCTTGACCATACTGCATATGTAATGCTTAATTGCTGTATCAACGATCATCTTCTGTGTTGGTGGAAGGCGTCCCCAGATGGCGTATGTACACACACTGCATGTCTCCGCACACATGTAATGTTCATAGTTGTACATGTGTGTCAGGACATGTCCGGAATGCTGCAAGAATAATTATGTCAAGTCAATGGCCCGTGTCCACGTGTGAAATTCATGTCCATTTGTTGCATGTGTGCTCATGCTGTTGACCTTGCCAGTGGTTAACAAAGGCTAGTGATGTGCACCCAAGTTGCGTCAGATGTGCATGGCGACGTGTTGACGTCATGGTTTTGCGGACACACATTTCCATTTGTACACATCTACACAGTACATCAAGGGTGTGTACCCACATTCAGAAGCTGTTGTGAGTGTGTGGTTTGTGTGTGCAAGTAACAATGATGGGGGTGTACATGCATTCTGTGTATGTGTGTCTGTTGTTGTGTGCCCATGCATGTCATGTGAGGATGCCCAGCATTGTAGGTGGGGTCATGGGTGCATGAAGACAAGGAGGGTGTGTTCCATGTTCGTGTTGTGTGTGCACGTACATGCGTGTCTGTGGGGACGCTAGTCCACATTTGGGCCCTCAGTCATGTGTTGTTGCCAGATCTTTCAACATGTGTGCACATTACATTGGACATGTTTGCACACAGGATGTTGTTTGTGGGTGAACATTGTGTGTGTAGTTAGCTGTATTGCCTTATATGTTGGTCACGTCACGCATATAATCACTGTCTGCAACATTTATTATTTGCATTGTGTTGGTCAAGATGTGATAGTGTGGCACAGCTATACGTTGTTGGTCAATTGACATCTGCTCCCATCTACTCCCACACAGGAGGGCTCCAAATGTGCATCGACCATACACTGTGCTGGAGGACATGGTTAACGATGAGGTGAACCGCAAATTCAGGCTTGATCGACGTAGATTGCAGGAGCTTGTAGCACAATTGTCACCTCATCTGAAGCCACGCAGGACATATCCAGGAGCAATTACACACACAGCAAAGGTGATGGCGCACTTCACTTCTTCGCAACAGGCACTTTCCAGTACACAGTTGGTCATGCCGGGGGGATGTCCCAATCCATGTTCAGCATGGTACTGCGGGATGTTCTGAATGCCATGATGCATTACAAGGATGATTACATCCATTTCCCACGGCCGGCAGAGTTGGCAGCAGTCAAAGGGGACTTCTATGCCCTGGCCCAGATACCACACGTAGTGGGTTCCATTGATGGCACACATATTGGTCTCATTCCACCCCAGGCACGTGAACCTGTATATCGCAATCGGAAGCACTACCATTCGATCAACGTGCAAGTCGTGTGCCTGGCTGACAACATCATCTCCCATGTATGTGCCAGATTTCCCGGGTCCGCCCATGACTCACACATCCTGCGGAGCAGCATTGTCCCCCAATTGATGACTAATCTGCGTCCAGAACGTGCGTGGCTTGTAGGTGAGTGTGCTGTGAGGACAATTGTGTTGTATGTGTGGCATGGTGTTCCCAACAATCCTGGTAATGATATTTGTGTCTGTCATCCCCCCACCTAGGCGACTCTGCGTACCCAAACCGGCCGTGGCTGCTAAGCCCCATACGGAATCCTACTACCCCTGGTGAAATGCTTTATAATGATGCCCATGGGAGGACACGTCGAGTTGTGGAACGTACTTTTGGACTGCTGAAGTCTAGGTTTCGCTGCCTGGATAAAACCGGAGGGGCCCTGCCATACTCACCAGGCAAAGTATGCCAACTCATGATTGCCTGCTGCATGCTCCACAACCTCGCCTTGTGCAATAACATTGAACTGATCATGGACCCTGAAGACCAACAGGTTGCTCCGCCTCCCATCCCACCCATGTCCACTGATGAGGATAGTGGGGAGGAAGAAGGTGTGGGCCAGATCATTGATCGCTATTTTTCTTGAATGTGAGTAACTACCTCTTGTGCAGCTAGACAATGCGTGATGTATGTTTGCTGGTGATGTGTGGGTGTGGTGTGTCTATGCTGCCTGTTCTGGTATGTTCTGTTTGCAAATGTGTGTGGGAGATGGTGTACATGCAAAGCTCCCTGATGTGTGTCCTGTGATCAGCTTAATTGGTGATGAGTGTGGTTTGTGGGATGTTGCAGTACAGTGTGTTGTGATGGGTGTGAATCACTTTCCTGACCTGTGCTTGTTGTTCTCTCATTATCCCTAGGTCACTCCCACAGAGGCATGATTCTCCAGAACATTGATCCCTGCACCTGGTAATGACAATTTATTAGACAAACATGTGATTAAAACATGGTCACACAGCATAGAGTGTTTATGAGGTGTTTATTTACAGGTTGTGGATTGATGTTGATGCATATTTACAAGAAGGTGTTGGGGGAAGTGATAGTTGAAGGTCATGGCAGATGAAAACACCGTGGGGACACCGCATTGTGTGATGTCCACCTAGTCCAACAGACGTGTGCCAATGCTTGGCATTGTGGGGCAGGATAGTTGACAGGGTGAATGGCAGGCTCAAGGAAGGGTGAAGCAGTGGCGGCCCCTCTTCGAGCGGGTAGATGGTGCATTTCCACTGCTCTCAGCTGGATCCAGCCTCGGATGGCCCCTCCGTCTTGGAGCCGGAGCGGAGACAGCTGTGGGTGCAGGTTGGTCAGGGGCCACCTCCCTGTCCGTGGCCTCAGGTGATAGTGGCAGTGGTGTTGGTGACCTGTCCCGCTGGGCACTTGGGTGAGGGGGTGGTGGTGTGGCGCGGGATAACCACTCCCTCCACAGAGCAGTTTGCTGGCCCATGAGGTCCACAATTTGTCCAATGCGAGTGTCCATGGACCGCAACAGCTGGCTGCTCTCTAGCGAGTCTTGGTGGGCCCGATCGGCCTGTGCCTGCGACCGCTCATAGGAGGCATGGACTCTGGAGATGGCTTCCAGGGTCTCGGCCCCAGGATGGGGTGGGTCTCGTTCCCAACCTCGCCTAGCAACTGCACTCCTGGTTGTGAGCTGTGGCCTCACCTGTGTCCTCTCCCGCGTCCTCTCCCACCCACTCTCCCTGCTAGCCTGGGATGTCGATGGCCCATCATCGGGCGATGGGTCAGGCAGGGTGGCACAGGCAGGAGTGGTGATTGTGGTGGTGGTGGAGGTAGCTGCACAGCTCACAATGGCAGGTGTTGGTGTAGTGACACAGGCCAAGGTGGTGGAGGCCGGGATGTCCTGGGAGTCTGATGGCCCTGGGAGTCTGCTTGGGCCAGCATCTTCCTCTGCACCCGAGCTGTCAATGGGATCGTCCCCAGAGAGTCCTGGCTGTGAGGGGGGTGACTGGTGCTGGCGGTTGCTGCTTTTGCCGGTCAAGTTGCGATCACCTGAGGGACAAGATGTTCAAAATTAATGCTGTGGACATGACATGTTTTTGGTAGCAACATTACAAATCACTATGGAATCAGGACATGGTTGTTGTTGTCATCATGTTGTTGTGGTTGACAGTACAGGGCAATATGGTGGCTTGGAGGTGGGAAGGCAATACTTGGATATGTGTGGTCCTGTCCTGCTACTGGATGTTCCCCCTGAGAAGATGTCTATCTACCTGTCAGTTTGCAGGAGGAGATGCACTGGTCAGCAAATGGTGGGCGGACTCAATCTTGCTCTGGGGTGAGACATGGGTGCTGGTCTCTCACATACCCCACCCACCTCTCACACCCCCTCCACCCCCCACCACCCACCAACCTCCCTGTCAACATGGGGGCCTCTTGGGAGTTATAGTGGTGGTCTCTAACACCCCCTTCCCCCACCCCCACCACCCTCCCTGTATACATGGGGGCCTCTTGGGAGTTGTAGTGCTGGTCTCTCACACCCCCCACCCCCCACCACCCTCCCTATAGACATGGGGGCCTGTGGGGAGTTGTAGTGCTGGTCTCTCACACACCCCACCCCCACCACCCTCCCTGTAGACATGGGGGCCTCTTGGGAGTTGTAGTGCTGGTCTCTCACACACCCCACCCACCTCTCACACAACCCCCACCCCCCACCACCCTCCCTGTCAACATGGGGGCCTAATGGGAGTTGTAGTGCTGGTCTCTCACACACCCCACCTCCCACAACCCTCCCTGTTGACATGGGGGCCTATTGGGAGTTTTAGTGCTGGTCTCTCACACACCACACCCCCACTACCCTCCCTGTAGACATGGGGGCCTGTGGGGAGTTGTAGTGCTGGTCTCTCACACCCCCCACCCCCCACCACCCTCCCTGTAGACATGGGGGCCTCTTGGGAGTTGTAGTGCTGGTCTCTCACACACCCCACCACCCTCCCTGTAGACATGGGGGCCTGTGGGGAGTTGTAGTGCTGGTCTCTCACACACCCCCCTCCCACCACCCTCCCTGTAGACATGGGGGCCTGCGGGGAGTTGTAATGCTGGTCTCTCACCCCCCCACCCCCCACCGCCCTCCCTGTAGACATGGGGGCCTGTGGGGAGTTGTAGTGCTGGTCTTTTACACACCCCACCACCTTCCCTGTAGACATGGGGGCCTCTTGGGAGTTGTAGTGCTGGTCTCTCACACCCTCCACCCCCCACCACCCTCCCTGTAGACATGAGGGCCTCTTGGGAATTGTAGTGCTGGCTGCTTTGACAACATGCAAGGCTGGGAACGTAGGAGGCAACATTTGTGTTTGGTCATGGTGGGTGCATTTGAGCCCAGAACTTCACATTTGGGTGACTATCTGGCACACATGCATGGATTGGAGCCAGGGAGATGTGTCTTGGCAGTTGTGCAAGGCAGACCAAGGCAGTGTGATAGTGCTCATTGGTTTGTACTTACCAGCCTCTAGTCCCTCTTCGATTCCTTCCAGGATCTCAGGGTGCAGTATGCCCAGCACCTTCTCCTCCCATTCTGCAAATGGTATGGGCTGCGGGGGAGTGCCGCCGCCAGTGTGGTGTGCCCGCAGGTGGTTCTTGACCCTGATGCCTTTCACCCTTGCCTTGAGGTCGTGCCACCGCCTCTGGATCTCTTGTTTGGTGCGTGGCACAGTCCCTGACGCATTGACTCTGGTCACTATCCTGTTCCACTTGTTTTTGGTTGCCAAGGTGGTCTGCTGGACTAGGGTGCCGAACAGATGTGGTTCGACACGGATGATTTCATCCACCATGACCTTCAACTCACTGTCTGTGAACTTGGGATTTTTCTTTGGTGCCATGGTGTGTGATGTGCAAGGTGTTGGTGGTGTGGGGTGGGATGTGCAGGTGTGTGGTGTGTAGGGATAGTGTTGTGGGTGTTTGTGTGGTGGGTGTGTTTGTGTGCAGGTTGTATGTGTGTTTGTGTGTGCCTGCTGTTAGTGGTATTCTGGGTCTTGCTTGCAGCTATGCTGTGATGCAAAGGACTGTGGTAGTGGGAGGGATTCTTTTTATTTTTATACTCTGTGTGGTGGTGGTGTCCCAATGGTTGTTGCCAATCAGGTGTTCTGTGGGTTGGGCCTGTTCCTGCGGTCATGTTCGTCCGCGGCGGAGGGTGTTTCTTTGGTACCGCCGCTTACGGCGGTCTTTGGTGTGCTCCGTCCGCCACGGACGGTGTTTGATGTGATCCGTCCGCCGCGGTCGGAGCTTCTTGACATAAATATGCTAATCGCAGTGCGGTCGGGAGTGTTTTTGCCGCGACCATGGCGGACGGAACACATTTCCGTCCGCCATCCTAATAGGTCCCTTACTTTGGAAGAGAAATTGCTGCCATCATAGTGACACGCATGCCTGACCCTATGACATCCCATGATAGGGTCAGGCATGCCTTCACGCAGTACGCCATGCGCACTGCAGTTCTTCTTGTTAATTGAACCGGAGTAGCGAAAGCCAAGTGGAGCCAGCAGCAGGAGCAGGACACCAGTTTGGGAGGAAGGTAAGCCTCCCAGTAGCACCGGTAAACTCCGCTTCGTTGAGATTGTGGAGCTTTGGAAAAGTGCAGTGTTCTAAAACTCCACAAACTTCACTGGCAGAGTGAAGTTAAGCGCCCATCCTTAGAGTCAACTTTAAGGATGGGAAAGCACATATGTCTCCCTTAAAAAGGAGAATGGAAAAAAGCTTGCTGCTGGCTTAATACGGCCTCAAGTTATAGAAAAAAAAGCAAGCTGCACCAGAGTGAAAATATACCCCACTGTGTAAAGGAGGTTGGATGAGGCTGAGGAAGGGGTCTGTAAACAGATATACTTCAAGAAAAAAGCAAGCGCTAGAGGCTCTTCCCGTCTCAGAACAAGCCCCCATTACACCGGGCAGAACAGATCTCCCCAGTTCTAATTTTGCTAGAAGTCAGACTGAATAACGCCCTGGGAAAGGGAAGTGGAAACGTTTGAAAGCGGGTGGGCCTCACTAAGGTAATTCTTCAAGGTGCAATCCCATCAGTGGAGTTAATCTTAGTCTTAGTCCCACACTTCCTCTAACTCGGTTATAGTACAGTGGGGCTTCAGGCATTGGCAGAGTGGCCCCCGGAAATATATGGTAAAACTCACAGGAGCAGATACACACACAGAACTGGAGTCACATAACAGATTTCAAGTGTTAGCAGAAGGGGGGTCAGACCTAGAGATACGAACATGGTACAGGGGCCAGAAAGCGCCCCAGAACTCAAATGGGGTGGGAGAAATGATAACCTCCTTGCTAAGTGAAATAAAGGTTAGGTTTGACACCTCAGAGAAGAATCAAAAGAAGATTCACGAGGTGTGTGAGAGTCTGGAGACAAAAATGAACTTCCTAGTAGAAAGACTGGAGCAGACTGAAGGGGCGGTAGAAAAGCTGAACAAAGATGTGGAAATGAATCAGGAAGTGATGGAAAGGACTAAAATAGAAGTCTTAGAGAATATCACTAGAAAAAATAATATAAGGGTGTAAAATGTTCCAGAGGGTTCAAAAGGGATTATATAAAGAAGGCCATGATAGAGTTGTTAAGGGAGTTCTACCCAGAATTTAAGACCTCAGTACTAGAGGAAGACATTCAACCTATTCATCCTTTCCACAAATTCCCTGCAATAAAGGCCACAAAAAAGATTCTAATAAACTTCAAAACACACGCCCTAAAAGAAAAAATGTTTGCAGCAACTATGTAAGCAGGCTCTTTCACCAGGGGTAACTGGTCTTTCAAAATTAGGTCTGACATATCTAGAGCAACACTGGACAGACAATGGAAACTGGGAAAACCTATCCAAGAGCTTGGACAACTAGGCAACACCTCCCAATTGCGATTTCCTGGCACTCTAAGTGTAATGTGGAACAGCAAGATGCAGAGTATCAAAGACCCAAAAGAAGTAGAAAGTATCATAGAACAAATTAAAGCACACCAGAAAACATCATTATATACAACATCAGAGGGGAAGGGGAGCTCGACATGGTAGCCTCCAAGCAGACTATCAACTGATAAGTGGAGGGTTCCCCAGGGTGGGAGAGGGGTTTCAAGTTTACTACTTACAAATACAAGTATTTCATTGAACATAGGGTGGGAGAGCATTTGGGGGGAAAAAGTACTCATTGAAAAAAAAAGAAAAAGAAACTATATAGCTAACAGAAGTTGGGTCAGTGGTCTCCAGTTTCTTATACTCTTTAAAATAGGAGAGTGATGGCCCTATCGAGGGAAAAATCATTTACAATATTATATACAAATTATGGAAAACTGGAGCTTAATAATTAGCAAAATAATAATAATACAGGAGTTCCATCTACTACAGGAAGAGTGGGCAAGCATTTTAGAACCAAACGTTGGTGGAACACTGCATATGCTCGAATCAAGAATGCCCTATAAAAGGAGTAGCCGTCCTTTTTAAGAGCTCTAGAGGAGCAATTTTGGGGAATGCACACTAGACAGAAGGGGCAGATGGAGTGTAGTCAAGGTTAAAATATTAGGTAACTGGTTAGCCGTCATAGGATATTACGGTCCAAACATAGATGACCCAACTTCTCAGGGGTTATATAATTTACTCCTAGACCTAAAGCTATCTATTATATTGGGGGGAGATTTTAATGACCTATTAGACCCAGTGCAAGATAAATCCTTATCCAGAAAAACCATCAACACCCCTAAGACAAGGGCATTTATTAAACAGATGATGGAAGATCTAGATTTGATAGACATCTGGGAGGAGAAAGGTAACATGGGCGCTAGATTCAACCTTACAAATAAAATATATGGACATACTTCAAGAATAGATTTCTTTTTAATTTCTAGAAGACTTAGAAATAGCGTGCTACAAGTGGGTCATATAACAGAACATCTATCAGCTCATTCAGCTGTAAGTATGGATTTTAGGCTGAGTATATCCCCAATACAGGAAATATGGACCTTTAATAGAGCTCTGTTACTTGAACCAGCACTTGTGGGAATTATAAAGAAGGACACTAATACATTTTTGCAGACCCACTGGGCCTTGGTCCCACTACACATAGGGGCCAATTCCGATTCGGTAAACCAATCGTACGACCAAATCGAATCCGTAGCCCTTTCCGTACCACTCGTACAATTCCCTCCAAATCGCGTAGTATGATTCGTTTGAAAAATATACAACCGAATCGTTGCGAACCTTACAAAAAACAAGGGAAAATATGTACGACACTGACCCTCACAATGAACCGTACGAATCATGCTGTACGACCCCACAAGTACTATCCTGACCGGGGAATGAGATCGCGATTCATACGGAAAATGCCGCGTATGAGCAATTCGTACGGAGAGCCACACAATCACATACGTACCGTACCCCTGCAATCATGGGGTGTACGCACTGTACCCCTACGCACTGTACCCCTACGCACCGTACCCCTGCAATCATGGGGGGGTCCGTTTCGTACGCGGTTCGAGTCGAAATCTGCTTTTCCGGACATTTTGAGCTCCCGTAGAAAAAGAGTCGTACGGAGTGTTGACGAGACGAATCGTACTTGCTGGGTCAGAAAATGCTGCTTCGATCCGTACGGACGTCACGTACTGCGTGTTCCGAATGCGATTCGTACGGATTTTTAAGTCATATGGTCCTTCGTACGATTCGTACGGAGATCTGCTTTGGGTCCGAATCGTACTTCATCGTACGTACGCGGACATTTAAGGATACGATTCGTACGGGAAATATGCTCCGTACGGCTATTTGTAAGGGATTTTACTGAATCGGAATTGGCTCCATAGTATTGGACACCTTTAAAGCTTTTATAAGGGTGAGTTTAACTAACAACTCTATTGCCCTGAACAGGAAGCAGAGATCTAAGTTAGAGAACCTAGAACTTAACAAAGCTAGACTGGTAAGGGAAGCAGAGGCTTCCTTAAATAGCCACGATTTAAATCACAGAGCATCTAAAGCACAGGAAGCAAAAAACAGTCTATCCAGTTTCATAGAGGAGGGAATTAGGAGAAAATGAAAGGCCAGCAAAATATCACACTATGAATACGGGGAAGACTGTGGGAAACTGCTCTCGTGGAAAATTAAAAAAGACTCCGCCAGAAACAGTATTTTAGACATTTTAGATCCGGAGACAGGTACAATCTGTGAAGATGATAATGAAATAAAAAAAGGCTTTGAAGGATTCTACAAGTATTTGTATAGGGAGGGCACCCTAGCTACTAGTGAACAATTTGAAAAATACTTGGAGGGTTTAAATACTACTGTACTGACCTCACTTGAGAAGGGACTCCTCAGCTCGAAGATAAGCCTGGAGAAAGTGAGGTCGGGAATGGATACGTTGAAAAAAGGTAAAGCTGCTGGTCCAGATAACCTGCTGAAAGAAGTATATAAGGTTTTAAAAGAGGAACTGGCGCCATGGTACAGGGAGATGATAAATGTGGCCTTTGTTGAAGGAAAAGAACTCCCGCACTCCTGGGAGGAAGCTACAACTAGCATTATTTTAAAAACTAATAAAATCCCAAAAGTATGTGCTTCATGCAGACCAATATCTCTTTTAAACTGTGACTACAAGAATAACATCTATATTTTGGCTAAAGGGCTGTAGAAATATATAGGGAATCTAATCCATCCTGATCAAAAGGGTTTCATTATAGGGAGACAACTACACAACTTGACACATGAGCTAATCGGAGTAATAGACCTAGCGACAGAAGATAAAACACCCTGGATGATATTCACCCGGGACACTGCCAAAGCTTTTGACAGGGTTAGTTGACCTTTTTTACACTTATTAATTGTACGTCACGATCTGGGAGAAAATCTTTCAAGGGCAATATCGGCCATTTATAATACTGTCTGAGCACCAATGCATGCATGCACTCACAAGTTACAGACACATACTGTCTGCTTACCGCTAGTTTGCTGTTGATCTCCTCTCAGCCGGGCGGACAGGTCAGGATGCTTCACAGCAATTATACGGTGCATTAGAGAGGTCATGGTGCGTCGGGCAAGCCGGGTTGATCTTGGAATCATCCCCAGTGTCATCTCCGCAACATTCTTGCTGAGCCTGGATATGTCGTCCCAGCGCTTGTGGCAGTGTGTGTGTTGTCTATTGCACACCCCCACTGCCGGTACATCACGTGCTATGGTCCTCCACACTGCCTTGCGAAGGTGCAGCTTGACCTACCATGATGGGAGACAAGAGGGGAACGTCAGTGGACAGTTTGACATTCACAAACATCATAGAAACACGTATCTTCATGCAGCCATGCTCAGTACAACACATGTGAAGGTCCCACAGCACACCGCCAAGCTTCCAGAAGCCAGGAGTCAGTGACCACCTCATGCCCACCAACATGTTACCCACTGCACTTACCACCTGTCCGGGGGCACCGTAGAGCCGTTCATAGTGGCTGAGCACACCGTCCACAAGGACATCCAGCTCCGCTGCGGTGAAGGGACGAGACCGGATCTCTCGCACTCTCTGCATGGCAAGGTCCAGGACTGTGGCACTACAGCAGCAGTTGTTGGATAGCTCAGCAGCAGCAAGTCGAGGTGACGGTCGCAGGCAGCAGTTGTTGGATAGCTCAGCAGCAGCAGGTCGAGGTGACGGTCACAGGCAGCAGTTGTTGGATAGCTCAGCAGCAGCAGGTCGAGGTGATGGTCGCAGGCAGCAGTTGTTGGATAGCTCAGCAGCAGCAGGTCGAGGTGACGGTTGCAGGCAGCAGTTGTTGGATAGCTCAGCAGCAGCAGGTCGAGGTGACGGTCGCAGGCAGCAGTTGTTGGATAGCTCAGCAGCAGCAGGTCGAGGTGACTGTCGCAGGCAGCAGTGGCTGGAAGCAGTGAATGTGTGCTGAAGAAATTCACACATATATAGGGCCCTGAGCTCATATCTGTGGCACACGTCTGCAGCAATTGGTTTTCCCTGGATGCATCATTCAAAAAGAGCCAATGACTCGCCCTGGTGTGGCGGTGCACGGCTTCCGTTATTTCTGAATGCGCTTACACGTCCCGCGTAACCTGTTTCCATTGGCTACATGTGCACGGACCGTCGCGGTCACACACCGGCAACCGCATGTGCGAGCTACCGCAACGGTGCATCATTTGAAAATAATCACTCACTGGTGTCGCTATGGCGGTGCACGCATTCCGCGGGGGCGGTGCAGGTTCTGGGAGCTGGGTCCTGGCCGGTCACCCACCGCCGGTCCTGCCCGGTCACCCACCGCCAGGTGCTGGCGGTGGGTGAGCGGCCTGAGCATTGAGGTCACCATGGCATGGATGGCCCTGGCTGGAAACCACCGACGGTCCTGGCCAGTCACCCACCGCCAGGCCTGGCCGGTCACCCACTGCCGGGTGCTGGCGGTGGGTGAGCGACCTGTGCATTGAGGTCACCATGGCATGGATGGCCCTGGCCGGTCAACCACCGCCGGTCCTGGCCATTCACCCACCACCGGTCCTGGCCGGTCAACCACCGCCGGTCCTGGCTGGTCACCCACCGCCGGGCCAGCCCGGTCACCCACCGCCGGGTGCTGGCGATGGGTGAGCGGCCTGTGCATTGAGGTCACCATGGCATGGATGGCCCTGGCCAGTCAACCACCGCCGGTCCTGGCCCGTCACCCACCCCGCGGGCCAGCCCGGTCACCCACCGCCGGGTGCTGGCGGTGGGTGAGCGGCCTGTGCATTGAGGTCACCATGGCATGGATGGCCCTGGCTGGTCAACCACAGGCGGTCCTGGCCGGTCACCCACTGCCGGGCCTCGCCGGTCACCCACCGCCGGGTGCTGGCAGTGGGTGAGCGACCAGGGCCAGCAGTGGGTGACCGGCCAGGACCGGTGGTGGGTGACCGGCCAGGGCCAGTGGTGGGTGACCGGCCAGGACTGGCGGTGGGTGACCGGCCAGGACCAGCGGTGGGTGACCAGCCAGGGCCGGCGGTGGGTGACCGGCCAGGGCCATCCTTGCCATGGTGACCTCAATGCACAGGCCACTCACCCACCACCAGCACCCGGCAGTGGGTGACCGGCCAGGACCCGCGGTGGGTAACCGGCCAGGACCGGCGGTGGGTGGCCGGCCAGGGCCATCCATGCCATGGTGACCTCAATGCATAGGCTGCTCACCCACCGCCAGCGCCCGGCGGTGGGTGACCGGCCAGGACCAGCGGTGGGTGACCGGCCAGGACCGGCGGTGGGTGACCGGCCAGGGCCATCCATGCCATGGTGACCTCAATGCACAGGCTGCTCACCCACCGCCAGCGCCCGGCGGTGGGTGACCGGCCTGGACCGGCGGTGGGTGACCTGCCAGGACTGGCGGTGGGTGACCGGCCAGGACCGGCGGCCTGCGGTGGGTGCTGCAATGTGACTGTAAGGGGGGTATCAACTGCCATTTCGAATTCCATATTCAAATGTATGTGTTTGCCTGCACCGCCCCCGCGGAATGCGTGCCCCGCCATAGCGACGCCAGTGAGTGATTAGTTTCAAATGATGCACCGTCGCGGTAGTGCGCACATGCGTTTTGCGGGGTGTGACCGTGATGGTCCTTGACCATACTGCATATGTAATGCTTAATTGCTGTATCAACGATCATCTTCTGTGTTGGTGGAAGGCGTCCCCAGATGGCGTATGTACACACACTGCATGTCTCCGCACACATGTAATGTTCATAGTTGTACATGTGTGTCAGGACATGTCCGGAATGCTGCAAGAATAATTATGTCAAGTCAATGGCCCGTGTCCACGTGTGAAATTCATGTCCATTTGTTGCATGTGTGCTCATGCTGTTGACCTTGCCAGTGGTTAACAAAGGCTAGTGATGTGCACCCAAGTTGCGTCAGATGTGCATGGCGACGTGTTGACGTCTTGGTTTTGCGGACACACATTTCCATTTGTACACATCTACACAGTACATCAAGGGTGTGTACCCACATTCAGAAGCTGTTGTGAGTGTGTGGTTTGTGTGTGCAAGTAACAATGATGGGGGTGTACATGCATTCTGTGTATGTGTGTCTGTTGTTGTGTGCCCATGCATGTCATGTGAGGATGCCCAGCATTGTAGGTGGGGTCATGGGTGCATGAAGACAAGGAGGGTGTGTTCCATGTTCGTGTTGTGTGTGCACGTACATGCGTGTCTGTGGGGACGCTAGTCCACATTTGGGCCCTCAGTCATGTGTTGTTGCCAGATCTTTCAACATGTGTGCACATTACATTGGACATGTTTGCACACAGGATGTTGTTTGTGGGTGAACATTGTGTGTGTAGTTAGCTGTATTGCCTTATATGTTGGTCACGTCACGCATATAATCACTGTCTGCAACATTTATTATTTGCATTGTGTTGGTCAAGATGTGATAGTGTGGCACAGCTATACGTTGTTGGTCAATTGACATCTGCTCCCATCTACTCCCACACAGGAGGGCTCCAAATGTGCATCGACCATACACTGTGCTGGAGGACATGGTTAACGATGAGGTGAACCGCAAATTCAGGCTTGATCGACGTAGATTGCAGGAGCTTGTAGCACAATTGTCACCTCATCTGAAGCCACGCAGGACATATCCAGGAGCAATTACACACACAGCAAAGGTGATGGCGGCACTTCACTTCTTCGCAACAGGCACTTTCCAGTACACAGTTGGTCATGCCGGGGGGATGTCCCAATCCATGTTCAGCATGGTACTGCGGGATGTTCTGAATGCCATGATGCATTACAAGGATGATTACATCCATTTCCCACGGCCGGCAGAGTTGGCAGCAGTCAAAGGGGACTTCTATGCCCTGGCCCAGATACCAGACGTAGTGGGTTCCATTGATGGCACACATATTGGTCTCATTCCACCCCAGGCACGTGAACCTGTATATCGCAATCGGAAGCACTACCATTCGATCAACGTGCAAGTCGTGTGCCTGGCTGACAACATCATCTCCCACGTATGTGCCAGATTTCCCGGGTCCGCCCATGACTCACACATCCTGCGGAGCAGCATTGTCCCCCAATTGATGACTAATCTGCGTCCAGAATGTGCGTGGCTTGTAGGTGAGTGTGCTGTGAGGACAATTGTGTTGTATGTGTGGCATGGTGTTCCCAACAATCCTGGTAATGATATTTGTGTCTGTCATCCCCCCACCTAGGCGACTCTGCGTACCCAAACCGGCCGTGGCTGCTAAGCCCCATACGGAATCCTACTACCCCTGGTGAAATGCTTTATAATGATGCCCATGGGAGGACACGTCGAGTTGTGGAACGTACTTTTGGACTGCTGAAGTCTAGGTTTCGCTGCCTGGATAAAACCGGAGGGGCCCTGCCATACTCACCAGGCAAAGTATGCCAACTCATGATTGCCTGCTGCATGCTCCACAACCTCGCCTTGTGCAATAACATTGAACTGATCATGGACCCTGAAGACCAACAGGTTGCTACGCCTCCCATCCCACCCATGTCCATTGATGAGGATAGTGGGGAGGAAGAAGGTGTGGGCCAGATCATTGATCGCTATTTTTCTTGAATGTGAGTAACTACCTCTTGTGCAGCTAGACAATGCGTGATGTATGTTTGCTGGTGATGTGTGGGTGTGGTGTGTCTATGCTGCCTGTTCTGGTATGTTCTGTTTGCAAATGTGTGTGGGAGATGGTGTACATGCAAAGCTCCCTGATGTGTGTCCTGTGATCAGCTTAATTGGTGATGAGTGTGGTTTGTGGGATGTTGCAGTACAGTGTGTTGTGATGGGTGTGAATCACTTTCCTGACCTGTGCTTGTTGTTCTCTCATTATCCCTAGGTCACTCCCACAGAGGCATGATTCTCCAGAACATTGATCCCTGCACCTGGTAATGACAATTTATTAGACAAACATGTGATTAAAACATGGTCACACAGCATAGAGTGTTTATGAGGTGTTTATTTACAGGTTGTGGATTGATGTTGATGCATATTTACAAGAAGGTGTTGGGGGAAGTGATAGTTGAAGGTCATGGCAGATGAAAACACCGTGGGGACACCGCATTGTGTGATGTCCACCTAGTCCAACAGACGTGTGCCAATGCTTGGCATTGTGGGGCAGGATAGTTGACAGGGTGAATGGCAGGCTCAAGGAAGGGTGAAGCAGTGGCGGCCCCTCTTCGAGCGGGTAGATGGTGCATTTCCACTGCTCTCAGCTGGATCCAGCCTCGGACGGCCCCTCCGTCTTGGAGCCGGAGCGGAGACAGCTGTGGGTGCAGGTTGGTCAGGGGCCACCTCCCTGTCCGTGGCCTCAGGTGATGGTGGCAGTGGTGTTGGTGACCTGTCCCGCTGGGCACTTGGGTGAGGGGGTGGTGGTGTGGCGCGGGATAACCACTCCCTCCACAGAGCAGTTTGCTGGCCCATGAGGTCCACAATTTGTCCAATGCGAGTGTCCATGGACCGCAACAGCTGGCTGCTCTCTAGCGAGTCTTGGTGGGCCCGATCGGCCTGTGCCTGCGACCGCTCATAGGAGGCATGGACTCTGGAGATGGCTTCCAGGGTCTCGGCCCCAGGATGGGGTGGGTCTCGTTCCCAACCTCGCCTAGCAACTGCACTCCTGGTTGTGAGCTGTGGCCTCACCTGTGTCCTCTCCCGCGTCCTCTCCCACCCACTCTCCCTGCTAGCCTGGGATGTCGATGGCCCATCATCGGGCGATGGGTCAGGCAGGGTGGCACAGGCAGGAGTGGTGATTGTGGTGGTGGTGGAGGTAGCTGCACAGCTCACAATGGCAGGTGTTGGTGTAGTGACACAGGCCAAGGTGGTGGAGGCCGGGATGTCCTGGGAGTCTGATGGCCCTGGGAGTCTGCTTGGGCCAGCATCTTCCTCTGCACCCGAGCTGTCAATGGGATCGTCCCCAGAGAGTCCTGGCTGTGAGGGGGGTGACTGGTGCTGGCGGTTGCTGCTTTTGCCGGTCAAGTTGCGATCACCTGAGGGACAAGATGTTCAAAATTAATGCTGTGGACATGACATGTTTTTGGTAGCAACATTACAAATCACTATGGAATCAGGACATGGTTGTTGTTGTCATCATGTTGTTGTGGTTGACAGTACAGGGCAATATGGTGGCTTGGAGGTGGGAAGGCAATACTTGGATATGTGTGGTCCTGTCCTGCTACTGGATGTTCCCCCTGAGAAGATGTCTGTCTACCTGTCAGTTTGCAGGAGGAGATGCACTGGTCAGCAAATGGTGGGCGGACTCAATCTTGCTCTGGGGTGAGACATGGGTGCTGGTCTCTCACACACCCCACCCACCTCTCACACCCCCTCCACCCCCCACCACCCACCAACCTCCCTGTCAACATGGGGGCCTCTTGGGAGTTATAGTGGTGGTCTCTAACACCCCCTTCCCCCACCCCCACCACCCTCCCTGTATACATGGGGGCCTCTTGGGAGTTGTAGTGCTGGTCTCTCACACACCCCACCCCCCACCACCCTCCCTATAGACATGGGGGCCTGTGGGGAGTTGTAGTGCTGGTCTCTCACACACCCCACCCCCACCACCCTCCCTGTAGACATGGGGGCCTCTTGGGAGTTGTAGTGCTGGTCTCTCACACACCCCACCCACCTCTCACACAACCCCCACCCCCCACCACCCTCCCTGTCAACATGGGGGCCTAATGGGAGTTGTAGTGCTGGTCTCTCACACACCCCACCTCCCACCACCCTCCCTGTTGACATGGGGTCTATTGGGAGTTTTAGTGCTGGTCTCTCACACACCACACCCCCACCACCCTCCTTGTAGACATGGGGGCCTGTGGGGAGTTGTAGTGCTGGTCTCTCACACCCCCCACCCCCCACCACCCTCCCTGTAGACATGGGGGCCTCTTGGGAGTTGTAGTGCTGGTCTCTCACACACCCCACCACCCTCCCTGTAGACATGGGGGCCTGTGGGGAGTTGTAGTGCTGGTCTCTCACACCCCCCCTCCCACCACCCTCCCTGTAGACATGGGGGCCTGTGGGGAGTTGTAATGCTGGTCTCTCACCCCCCCACACCCCACCACCTTCCCTGTAGACATGGGGGCCTGTGGGGAGTTGTAATGCTGGTCTCTCACACCCTCCACCCCCCACCACCCTCCCTGTAGACATGAGGGCCTCTTGGGAATTGTAGTGCTGGCTGCTTTGACAACATGCAAGGCTGGGAACGTAGGAGGCAACATTTGTGTTTGGTCATGGTGGGTGCATTTGAGCCCAGAACTTCACATTTGGGTGACTATCTGGCACACATGCATGGATTGGAGCCAGGGAGATGTGTCTTGGCAGTTGTGCAAGGCAGACCAAGGCAGTGTGATAGTGCTCATTGGTTTGTACTTACCAGCCTCTAGTCCCTCTTCGATTCCTTCCAGGATCTCAGGGTGCAGTATGCCCAGCACCTTCTCCTCCCATTCTGCAAATGGTATGGGCTGCGGGGGAGTGCCGCCGCCAGTGCGGTGTGCCCGCAGGTGGTTCTTGACCCTGATGCCTTTCACCCTTGCCTTGAGGTCGTGCCACCGCCTCTGGATCTCTTGTTTGGTGCGTGGCACAGTCCCTGACGCATTGACTCTGGTCACTATCCTGTTCCACTTGTTTTTGGTTGCCAAGGTGGTCTGCTGGACTAGGGTGCCGAACAGATGTGGTTCGACACGGATGATTTCATCCACCATGACCTTCAACTCACTGTCTGTGAACTTGGGATTTTTCATGGTGTGTGATGTGCAAGGTGTTGGTGGTGTGGGGTGGGATGTGCAGGTGTGTGGTGTGTAGGGATAGTGTTGTGGGTGTTTGTGTGGTGGGTGTGTTTGTGTGCAGGTTGTATGTGTGTTTGTGTGTGCCTGCTGTTAGTGGTATTCTGGGTCTTGCTTGCAGCTATGCTGTGATGCAAAGGACTGTGGTAGTGGGAGGGATTCTTTTTATTTTTATACTCTGTGTGGTGGTGGTGTCCCAATGGTTGTTGCCAATCAGGTGTTCTGTGGGTTGGGCCTGTTCCTGCGGTCATGTTCGTCCGCGGCGGAGGGTGTTTTTTTGGTACCGTCCGCTTACGGCGGTCTTTGGTGTGCTCCGTCCGCCACGGACGGTGTTTGATGTGATCCGTCCGCCGCGGTCGGAGCTTCTTGACATAAATATGCTAATCGCAGTGCATCGGGAGTGTTTTTGCCGCGACCATGGCGGACGGAACACATTTCCGTCCGCCATCCTAATAGGTCCCTTACTTTGGAAGAGAAATCGCTGCCATCATAGTGACACGCATGCCTGACCCTATGACATCCCATGATAGGGTCAGGCATGCCTTCACGCAGTACGCCATGCGCACTGCAGTTCTTCTTGTTAATTGAACCGGAGTAGCGAAAGCCAAGTGGAGCCAGCAGCAGGAGCAGGACACCAGTTTGGGAGGAAGGTAAGCCTCCCAGTAGCACCGGTAAACTCCGCTTCGTTGAGATTGTGGAGCTTTGGAAAAGTGCAGTGTTCTAAAACTCCACAAACTTCACTGGCAGAGTGAAGTTAAGCGCCCATCCTTAGAGTCAACTTTAAGGATGGGAAAGCACATATGTCTCCCTTAAAAAGGAGAATGGAAAAAAGCTTGCTGCTGGCTTAATACGGCCTCAAGTTATAGAAAAAAAAGCAAGCTGCACCAGAGTGAAAATATACCCCACTGTGTAAAGGAGGTTGGATGAGGCTGAGGAAGGGGTCTGTAAACAGATATACTTCAAGAAAAAAGCAAGCGCTAGAGGCTCTTCCCGTCTCAGAACAAGCCCCCATTACACCGGGCAGAACAGATCTCCCCAGTTCTAATTTTGCTAGAAGTCAGACTGAACAACGCCCTGGGAAAGGGAAGTGGAAACGTTTGAAAGCGGGTGGGCCTCACTAAGGTAATTCTTCAAGGTGCAATCCCATCAGTGGAGTTAATCTTAGTCTTAGTCCCACACTTCCTCTAACTCGGTTATAGTACAGTGGGGCTTCAGGCATTGGCAGAGTGGCCCCCGGAAATATATGGTAAAACTCACAGGAGCAGATACACACACAGAACTGGAGTCACATAACAGATTTCAAGTGTTAGCAGAAGGGGGGTCAGACCTAGAGATACGAACATGGTACAGGGGCCAGAAAGCGCCCCAGAACTCAAATGGGGTGGGAGAAATGATAACCTCCTTGCTAAGTGAAATAAAGGTTAGGTTTGACACCTCAGAGAAGAATCAAAAGAAGATTCACGAGGTGTGTGAGAGTCTGGAGACAAAAATGAACTTCCTAGTAGAAAGACTGGAGCAGACTGAAGGGGCGGTAGAAAAGCTGAACAAAGATGTGGAAATGAATCAGGAAGAGATGGAAAGGACTAAAATAGAAGTCTTAGAGAATATCACTAGAAAAAATAATATAAGGGTGTAAAATGTTCCAGAGGGTTCAAAAGGGATTATATAAAGAAGGCCATGATAGAGTTGTTAAGGGAGTTCTACCCAGAATTTAAGACCTCAGTACTAGAGGAAGACATTCAACCTATTCATCCTTTCCACAAATTCCCTGCAATAAAGGCCACAAAAAAGATTCTAATAAACTTCAAAACACACGCCCTAAAAGAAAAAATGTTTGCAGCAACTATGTAAGCAGGCTCTTTCACCAGGGGTAACTGGTCTTTCAAAATTAGGTCTGACATATCTAGAGCAACACTGGACAGACAATGGAAACTGAGAAAACCTATCCAAGAGCTTGGACAACTAGGCAACACCTCCCAATTGCGATTTCCTGGCACTCTAAGTGTAATGTGGAACAGCAAGATGCAGAGTATCAAAGACCCAAAAGAAGTAGAAAGTATCATAGAACAAATTAAAGCACACCAGAAAACATCATTATATACAACATCAGAGGGGAAGGGGAGCTCGACATGGTAGCCTCCAAGCAGACTATCAACTGATAAGTGGAGGGTTCCCCAGGGTGGGAGAGGGGTTTCAAGTTTACTACTTACAAATACAAGTATTTCATTGAACATAGGGTGGGAGAGCATTTGGGGGGAAAAAGTACTCATTGAAAAAAAAAGAAAAAGAAACTATATAGCTAACAGAAGTTGGGTCAGTGGTCTCCAGTTTCTTATACTCTTTAAAATAGGAGAGTGATGGCCCTATCGAGGGAAAAATCATTTACAATATTATATACAAATTATGGAAAACTGGAGCTTAATAATTAGCAAAATAATAATAATACAGGAGTTCCATCTACTACAGGAAGAGTGGGCAAGCATTTTAGAACCAAACGTTGGTGGAACACTGCATATGCTCGAATCAAGAATGCCCTATAAAAGGAGTAGCCGTCCTTTTTAAGAGCTCTAGAGGAGCAATTTTGGGGAATGCACACTAGACAGAAGGGGCAGATGGAGTGTAGTCAAGGTTAAAATATTAGGTAACTGGTTAGCCGTCATAGGATATTACGGTCCAAACATAGATGACCCAACTTCTCAGGGGTTATATAATTTACTCCTAGACCTAAAGCTATCTATTATATTGGGGGGAGATTTTAATGACCTATTAGACCCAGTGCAAGATAAATCCTTATCCAGAAAAACCATCAACACCCCTAAGACAAGGGCATTTATTAAACAGATGATGGAAGATCTAGATTTGATAGACATCTGGGAGGAGAAAGGTAACATGGGCGCTAGATTCAACCTTAAAAATAAAATATATGGACATACTTCAAGAATAGATTTCTTTTTAATTTCTAGAAGACTTAGAAATAGCGTGCTACAAGTGGGTCATATAACAGAACATCTATCAGCTCATTCAGCTGTAAGTATGGATTTTAGGCTGAGTATATCCCCAATACAGGAAATATGGACCTTTAATAGAGCTCTGTTACTTGAACCAGCACTTGTGGGAATTATAAAGAAGGACACTAATACATTTTTGCAGACCCACTGGGCCTTGGTCCCACTACACATAGGGGCCAATTCCGATTCGGTAAACCAATCGTACGACCAAATCGAATCCGTAGCCCTTTCCGTACCACTCGTACAATTCCCTCCAAATCGCGTAGTATGATTCGTTTGAAAAATATACAACCGAATCGTTGCGAACCTTACAAAAAACAAGGGAAAATATGTACGACACTGACCCTCACAATGAACCGTACGAATCATGCTGTACGACCCCACAAGTACTATCCTGACCGGGGAATGAGATCTCGATTCATACGGAAAATGCCGCGTATGAGCAATTCGTACGGAGAGCCACACAATCACATACGTACCGTACCCCTGCAATCATGGGGTGTACGCACTGTACCCCTACGCACTGTACCCCTACGCACCGTACCCCTGCAATCATGGGGGGGTCCGTTTCGTACGCGGTTCGAGTCGAAATCTGCTTTTCCGGACATTTTGAGCTCCCGTAGAAAAAGAGTCGTACGGAGTGTTGACGAGACGAATCGTACTTGCTGGGTCAGAAAATGCAGCTTCGATCCGTACGGACGTCACGTACTGCGTGTTCCGAATGCGATTCGTACGGATTTTTAAGTCATATGGTCCTTCGTACGATTCGTACGGAGATCTGCTTTGGGTCCGAATCGTACTTCATCGTACGTACGCGGACATTTAAGGATACGATTCGTACGGGAAATATGCTCCGTACGGCTATTTGTAAGGGATTTTACTGAATCGGAATTGGCCCCATAGTATTGGACACCTTTAAAGCTTTTATAAGGGTGAGTTTAACTAACAACTCTATTGCCCTGAACAGGAAGCAGAGATCTAAGTTAGAGAACCTAGAACTTAACAAAGCTAGACTGGTAAGGGAAGCAGAGGTTACCTTAAATAGCCACGATTTAAATCACAGAGCATCTAAAGCACAGGAAGCAAAAAACAGTCTATCCAGTTTCATAGAGGAGGGAATTAGGAGAAAATGAAAGGCCAGCAAAATATCACACTATGAATACGGGGAAGACTGTGGGAAACTGCTCTCGTGGAAAATTAAAAAAGACTCCGCCAGAAACAGTATTTTAGACATTTTAGATCCGGAGACAGGTAAAATCTGTGAAGATGATAATGAAATAAAAAAAGGCTTTGAAGGATTCTACAAGTATTTGTATAGGGAGGGCACCCTAGCTACTAGTGAACAATTTGAAAAATACTTGGAGGGTTTAAATACTACTGTACTGACCTCACTTGAGAAGGGACTCCTCAGCTCGAAGATAAGCCTGGAGAAAGTGAGGTCGGGAATGGATACGTTGAAAAAAGGTAAAGCTGCTGGTCCAGATAACCTGCTGAAAGAAGTATATAAGGTTTTAAAAGAGGAACTGGCGCCATGGTACAGGGAGATGATAAATGTGGCCTTTGTTGAAGGAAAAGAACTCCCGCACTCCTGGGAGGAAGCTACAACTAGCATTATTTTAAAAACTAATAAAATCCCAAAAGTATGTGCTTCATGCAGACCAATATCTCTTTTAAACTGTGACTACAAGAATAACATCTATATTTTGGCTAAAGGGCTGTAGAAATATATAGGGAATCTAATCCATCCTGATCAAAAGGGTTTCATTATAGGGAGACAACTACACAACGTGACACATGAGCTAATCGGAGTGATAGACCTAGCGACAGAAGATAAAACACCCTTGATGACACTGCCAAAGCTTTTGACAGGGTTAGTTGACCTTTTTTACACTTATTAATTGTACGTCACGATCTGGGAGAAAATCTTTCAAGGGCAATATCGGCCATTTATAAAAACCAGTCTGCAAGAATTCTGGTGAATCGGAATTTAACAGAAAAGATCTCAATAGAAAGAGGGTCTCGCCTGGGGTGCTCCCTGTTGCCTCCGCGGTTTAATTTGTATATTTAACCCTTGGCGAACAAAATATTGTTGAATTAAAATATTTTCCCATTCAAAAGTAGAGGCTGGGGAAAAAAGTGGGCCTCTATGCAGATGATTTGATGATATATACCTCCGATGTAGAGAGCTCTCTGCCAGAGATAATGAAAACAATAAAATAATTTGAGAAAGTGTCAGGTTATTCGGTGCATAGTGAAAAAACATAATTAATGGCGTGGAACACGCAATACCTGAGCCCTCTAGTAAAACAGGAAATAGTATACCTAAGGATACAGGTGACGCAGGACCTAGATAATATGGCCTTGAAGAATTTCAACGGAGAAGAGACAAACACCCACATGCATCAATATATATTTTTGCGATTCCTTATTTGCGAAAAATTGCGAATCGCAAATAAACAATCGCAAAAAGCAATGCATCAAAATTTTTGCATTTTTTTTGCGATTCGGTAAAAATCGCAATTTTTACCGAATCGCAACAAATATGCGAATTTTCAATTGCGAATTCGCAGTTTGCGAATTCGCATTTTCTTGCATTACAATGAAGACATACCCAGGAAGCCAGGAGACTAATTACACACACCTGCAGCCCAGTTCAAACTGCAGGAGTGGCTTTTGGCAGTTGGAGCTCTGCTTGCAGCTAGAGAACGAGGGTTTTTTTGTTTGCTGCTGAAGGAGAAATGGCTACTGAAAGTTCAAAAGAAGACCAACAAGCAAGAAAAAGAAAAAGAAAGTTTAGTGACCAGGAGCTGGAGATTTTGATAGAAGAGGTCACTTTGAGGCATGACCAGCTTTTTGGGAAAGATTCCCTTAAGGTCGCTGAAGGAGTGAAGAGAAGACTTTGGCTGGCAATACAAGCAAAGGTTAATGCTGTGGGGGTTGCCCACCGTGACATCACCAATCTCCAGAAACGCTGGTATGATTTACGCAGTCGTGCCAAAGAAAAAATTGTGACCAGGATTAAAAGTGCCAAAAAAACTGGTGGTGGCAGCCCAATGGATAGACCAAACACCCCCCTTGAGGACATGGTTGAGGGGACCCTTGTTACTGAAGCAGTCATTGGAGTGATTCAAATAGACACCTCAGAGCATGCTGGCACATCGCAAGGTAAGTGTGTTTTATTTTTCATTGAGTTCTTGCTATATTTGTTATAGTTCAGATGCCCTTATTTAACTCTTTGATAGGACTTTACAAATCCCCAACATGTTCCCTGATGTACATCAGAAGAGGGTGCTTATATAGTCACTGTAATGCATTGAAGCAATGCATTTTGGGAGATGTAGTTTTCTCACCATATGAAAAAGTACATTTTAGAACATAGAAACTACAAACGCAATTTTAAAAAACACAATTGTCCATGTGACTTTGCAAGCATGATGCATGTTTATTTAAGTTTAAATTTAGATTGAGACATTAAACCCAAAGTTTAAAAATGAGGAAAATAAACAAAACATTCATTTTTTTATTCATAGAACATGAAAAGGAAAATGAAACAGTTGATTTGGACAACACTTTCAATATTGATTTGCTGACCCCAGCAGAACAAAGTAATTTGGCATCCTCACCCACTGTAACCAAAAAAAAAACCAAAGAACAGAGTGCAGCAAATACAAGACTCAGAAACTGAAGAAGAGCCCAATGCACATGTACATGAGCAGCAGACTGTTCAAAACACTGCCCTTCAAAAGACACAGTTAAGTCGTCGCTCTAGAATCCAACAATTTAATAGGCGAAGGTCCCGTCCTGCAAACCAAAGAACATCCTCACAAGATGACAGCAATGCCAGTGTGGTGGAAAAGAAGCTGCTCAAAGTCCAACGGCTGCAAGGGAAAGATATAAGGGTAATGAAGGGCACACTCTATCATATCAGTAAAGACATCAGTGCCATGAGTAGCAGTATAAGTCAATTCACAAAGGTATTTGAAACTGCACACATGGCGTCAAATAGTAAACTGTACTGCATGGCAATAGCCATGGAAACCATGTGTGAAGCAATACAGGCTCAAAGCATTGCCAATTGCAATAGGCACTTGAGATTAATGTCAAGCATGCACACTTACACCAGGGCATTACATCGTTTGACCAATAGCAATGCACACATCATTAAACATACAATGTGCATGCAGAAGGAGTTAAGTAAATGTTGCAGTCAGCTTTCATTGGGAATGATGGCCATCAAAAGTGCTGAGGATGTCATGCAACCTGACATTAGTGTGCTGCAGTCATTGCAAGAGGGCAAAAGTGATCATTGTGCTAAAACCAGTGGTATTGAAAAACCTAATCAAGTTGGAGAACGTGGCAGCTCAAGACATCTTGAACAGAAAACAAGCACATCTAAGGGTGTAGGTAAATTAAAAACCAAAGCATTAGGTGTGTCTGGAAGAAAATAACGTTTAGTCAAGTCAAGTCAAACCACTTTATTCGATTACTTAAAATCATAAAAGTATGCTATACATGTACAAAAAACTTTAAAAATATTTGTTTAAAAATACATTGCACAAGATAAAAATACAATGCAAATTCATTTAAAAAATAATAACAGTCTTTTCTAAATTTAAAACCATTGGTTGGTAAACATTGTCAATTATATTAAGAGGATTGGGTTACTTGTGCGACTTTCTGTCCAACCCTCCTGTTTCTAACAGATGCTGCAAGAAAGCTGGCAACACAAAACATGGTTACTGGGGATTCCATCAGTTGTAAAAACAATAAAGCAGGTTTACACTGGATAAAATTCATATTTTTCAGTAATGGGAGGATAAACCTTTTCCTGGCATCATGGTACAAATGACAAAAGATCATAAAGCGCATAGTGTCTTGGGGGGAGAAATCATCACATTTGCACGGAGCAGCGTCCTCGAGTCTACTCCAGCCCTCCACATCCCAGAATACAGTATGTGTTAGAAACGGGACCCCCGGCCGGCCAACGCTCACGCCAAAGTCAGTCAGGGATCACCATTTCTAAGTCAGGGCAAGGGAGTCACACACCAAGATAACCCCTGCTCACCCTCTAGGTAACGTGACGCGAGCAGCAAGGCTAATCTCGGAGGCGATGTGTAAAGCGTTTGCGCGCGCACCCCAGCAGCAACACCCTAGGCCCACCACAAAGGAAACTCCACACAAGGTTATATCAAAAATAGCCTTTGTATTATAATAAACACACATTAGATAAGACACACACTTTACAATGTGCCAACAGGCACGGGCCAGATTTACAAGGGATTATGTACAGGACAGGGCCACCTGGACCACTGTCAGGGGTATGCACTTTTTAGAAATAATACTTGTAGGTATAACACTTAGCACATAAACATATAATGACTGTAACACAAAAATAGTAAATGTAGCATACAACCAGTAACTACTGGTAAAGGGTAAATACCTCCTACGCCACCCTAAACACTGTAGGGAAATCACGCAGGGAACTAGGACCTTATCGTCAGGACCTATGGAAGGAAAACCATCACCTAAGCAAGTCACATTTAGCAAAGGGAAGGAAACCTAAAATAATCACCTAGGCAAGTCACATTTAGCAAAGGCAATAAAACATCAACATTCCTCTAAGCAGGTCACTTTTAGCAAAGGGAAGTAAAAGCATAAGGAATCACCTAAGCAGGTCACTTTTAGCAAAGGTAATAACATACCCAATCCTCTAAGCAGGTCACTTTTAGCAAAGGGGATAAAACATAAACAATTACCTAAGCAGGTCACTTTTAGCAAAGGTAACAACAAACATTCCTCTAAGCAGGTCACTTTTAGCAAAGGGGAATAAAACATAAAGAATCACCTAAGCAGGTCACTTTTAGCAAAGGTAATAACAAACAATTGCACATGAAACATTAAAACACATTCAGAGTTGCAGGTAGAACATTTGCGCAGGAATCACATAAGCAGTAAATTATAAATTGCGCAGGGTGCACGTAGCACCACACTAGAAATGTCCCTCAGGCCAACTGGCCTCGCAAGGGCTGGAATGCCCTGAGTCTCAATGTCAGGGAAGCTGCGCAGGCAGCACAGACACAAACCTAAACGTAGCAACTGTCCACTAAGTGCTGGACAGTTGTAAATAAGGCTGGGCAACGTTGGAGCCTCGTGGGCTCAAGAACAATGAATGGCGCCCAAGAGCCTCTCTGGGGCTCTAGAACAAATGTGGGCGCTGTGAGCCTTCTCTGGGCTCTGAACAAAGAACTGCCCCCCTCGAGCCTCGGGGCTCGTAAATATAATTAGGGCGGGAGCCTCTTGGGCTCTAAATAAACAAATTGCCCCCAGGAGCCTCGGGGCTCCTACATACAAGGCACCGGCCCTCGAGCCTCTCTGGCTCTCTCCCAATGGGGCCGGTCGTTGGAGTCCCTCACGGGGGACTCAGAACAAATGAATGCCCCCTTTGAAGCCCTCGTGGCTTCACTCTAGAGACTAGCGCAAGCTCGCGCTACCGGGCAGAGGGGGGGGCGGACACCGACAATGTGTCCCGGCGCCCCTCCCTTCCTGACACTCACCGGCTGTCTGGGGCTGCAGGACGGCTCCTCGGCGACTCTGCTGGGGCCGCGGGCGGGGCTCCCCTTCACTCGGGAGCCTCGCAAGGACGCGGCAGGCTGCTTCCTGCGTCTCCCGCCTGGCCTTGTCTCGCTGCCCTCCGCCTGACTTCCGCTGGGGCCGCCAATGGCAGCGCGGCCCTGGGGGTCAGGAGGCGGGACTTCCGTGTCGCACTAGGCAGCGGCCCGGCAACGGTTTCCAATGCTCCTGGGCTGCGGCGGTGATCACGGGCGGCCAATGCCGGGTGGGCTCCGGCTTTAAATAAAAACAACGGGGCAAGGCCGGGTGGGCACCGGCGTCCAAAATAAATATAAAGCGAGGTAGGCACTCGCGATGCGCCGCAAATTCGGTCAAATGCCGGGTGGCACCGGCTCGCACAGAAAGCGCTCCCCAGCGCTTAGGGACTAAGCACACGGCAAAAATGCGGTGTGGGCAGCCGTGAAAGTCAAATAAAGCGCTCCACAGCGCTAGCAGGCAATTAAGCGCTCCCAAGCGCTATGAGCAAAGGGAAAAGCGCTCCCAGCGCTGGGAATCCAAATAAAGCGCTCTTCAGCACTAGGGGCAAAAGAAAAGCTCCAGCAAGGTCTGGAGGCACGCAGGGGGGCAAGGCTGGGCCCAGAGCCAGCACACTGGGTCCCCAGGCAGGGAGACAAGCCAAGTGGCGGTCCTCCTGGCCCCAGCAGCAGCAACAGCCCCCTCTGGCAGGATCCAAAAGCAGAACAGAGAACTATTTCTGTGGGGACACAGCCCCATTTTTGTACTAAGAAATACTTTGTTTTGGAGGTGCAGGGTGGGGGGAAACCAGTCGCAGCTGGTTTGGGAGTACCCTGGATGGCCCAACCACCCCTTTCATTCACTGGGGAGGCTAGGGTCGTTAGACACACCACAGGGGGGCGGAGCCAGCATTGTGTGGGGAAAAACCCAGCCCATCAAGGAACCAGGTGCAGCCCTCCCCATCCATCAGCATGCTGATCTCACACTCACCACCGGGCAGACCCATCCAGACTTCCTGGAGCCTGGCATGCCAGCCAGCTCCAGCCAATCACGCTCCAGCACCCTAACTGCACACATACATCAATGTCCAGAAGTAGCACTTCCCTTCTAGACACATACAAGCCGCACATACCATCGCGCAGCATTCATTCTCACGAGTTCACACATACCAAACTCGAGCCTGCACTCCCCACACATCAGGAACTAACATGGACACACACATTCTCCATGCATTCCTATTGGAGGGCAGGCCAGCCATACTACACGCACGCACTTTACTCTGGGACACAGGGAAAAAGTGCGCAGAGACCCAAAAATCACTAACACAGGGTCACAAATAAAAGCAAAAAGATTAGGGGTGAACCTGCCCTAAGGGCCAAGTCCAACACAACCCCCTTCCAGCCAAAACGCAGGGCAGACCAATCACCACCGTGATGGACTTCCCTGCTTGGGGCGATAAAACACGGACGCGGGCCCGCAACTGCAGGGACACCCTCCTGTTTTACGCCACGGTGAACCCCTAGGGTTCCTTCTAAAACTACTGTAGGGACTAACTGGGGTACCCCACTGGTACTCTCCAGCTGCCCTCGGCCAGGACCAGGCCCTAGGCCACCCAGGTGCCACTGGATCCTGCCTACTCACAAAGTGGGGGATAGTAACCCCGGGCACATAATAGCCATTCTCCACCCTTCCTGTCTGCAAGACAGGGCTAGACTGCCACTGGTTCTCCAACCTAGGGTCTACAACCTCAGGCGGACCAGGAGTCTCAGGAAAGGCTCTCCTCCCCCTACCTCTTCTTCTAGGGTTCCTCCTCCTCCTGCGAGGGGTACCCTCTAAACACCATCCTCCCAACCTAGGGTTTAACCCCTCAGGTTGCACCGGGGTCAGAGGTGGGCTCTCCCACCCTCTGCACCCCCTTCCAGAGTCCTGCTCCCTCCCAACCGGGGCGGTACCTCTGGAAAAAGAACTGGTCAGGACACTGATTACAGTAGTCCCACCCTTCAGGTCAGGTGGATCCTGAACCTGGTCTTCCAACCTCTGGTCTAAAACCTTGGGTGGAACCAATGCCTGGCACTCCAGGACTTCTGGGGACTCACATACTATCCCCCAATCACTCCTTTCGCTGGACTCCGGTACCCTCCCTACCGGAGCGGTACTGCCAGACTCTAGAACCATAGAAGCTCCGCTTACAGATGCTCCAGGTCCTCTACACACTAGGAGATCTCCCTCAAGTGAACTAACAGGCAAGCTTAGGCTCCCATCCTGGTGTTCCCTAAAGAAACCATCCAGGCTCTGTGACAGGGCTTCGGGCGTCTGGGGACTCTCGGTCACACACTCACTCCTGCTCCACTGAGACAGGCAGTCAGCCCCTACACCCTCCTCACTAACCTGGGACCTAGCTGGGCTACTCTCACCCTGGGCTGGAGGACACCTGACGCACTATTGTTGGAATCACTCACTAGTGACTCTAAAGAACCTCTCGCACTGTCCCAGCGATCTGCTTCCTCTGCAAGTTCATATGATGAAGACAGTCCACACCCCAAAAGGTGTTGGCGCAACTCTGGACAACAACCACTGAGGAACTGTTCTTTGAGAATCATTTCGTGCAATACGTCAGACTCGCCTTTCTTGTGAGCCTTTTCCCAATCAAACAGTGCTCCACAACATTCATCCTCAAAGTCTTCCCAAGACTGGTGAGACAGTTTCCTAAGTCTCCTGAACTTCAACCTGAACACCTCTTCGGGGGAAACAGGTACCAGACTCTGGGAACTGGGGGTGGGACTTTCTATACTTAAATCTAAATAGCTGCCACCACTGGACTCAACCCTCCCTGGGGAATCCAGAAAATTAAAACTGTGCGCAGGGGATAGTCTATCCTCTAGGGCTGCTCTCTCACAGATGATGGCCCTTCTCTCTTCCTCTATCCTCTGCTGCGCTAAGACCCTCTTGATCTCTAGCTGTTGCTTCTTAACACCCAGTTGCGCCATAGCCTGGGCATGCTCTAACCTGAGCTGTTCCATCGCTAGCTGATACTCCCTTTCTTTCTCCCTATCTTCACACTCTTCTGGGGACAGGACAAGGGATGGGGCGCTGGGACCGACACTGGGCTCAGCAGGGGACTCCCTACCTATGGAGTCCTCACTATCTCTCTCACTGCGCTCAAGATCCCATTGATCCTTTTGCCATAGGATCAGGCTGCTCCTCAGTTCGGACTGAGTATCTGACTCATCCACCCCTATGTCTCTCTCTTCACAGAATCTGACCAACTCCAACATACTGTATCTAAACAGATCACAGAAATCAAAAGTAGGCTCCATTTTGGCGGACGTTCTCAAGAAGAGTTTGACACAGGGAACCTGGGGGTCTGAGCTTACGCAGGTGTACACAATTACAAAATTCAGCAAGATTCCTATCTCAGAGAACTTGCACTCCTCTGTCCAGTGTAACACACCACTCATTCACACACACCCCACCCTCGGACCGGTAAGGCAGTTTCTACCACCCCTGACTTCTCAACCTGACCATAAGTGACACAGGTACCAAACTCTGGAAGCAGGGCGGGGAACAAATGTACTGGACAGAAATTACAAAATGACACCTTTCAGGAGAAGCAATACTGATCTTCCCTAAAAAACAATAATCCCCAAAATGTGGTTATCTAAAATTGCAGAGTTTTGTAGTGTGGCCTGTCGCCACTGTGGTACAGCGCAAACGCAAGTCCAATCCGCACCGCTTGCCACCAATGTTAGAAACGGGACCCCCGGCCGGCCAACGCTCACTCCAAAGTCAGTCAGGGATCACCATTTCTAAGTCAGGGCAATGGAGTCACACACCAAGATAACCCCTGCTCACCCTCTAGGTAACGTGACGCGAGCAGCAAGGCTAATCTCGGAGGCGATGTGTAAAGCGTTTGCGCGCGCACCCCAGCAGCAACACCCTAGGCCCACCACAAAGGAAACTCCTCACAAGGTTATATCAAAAATAGCCTTTGTATTATAATAAACACACATTAGATAAGACACACACTTTACAATGTGCCAACAGGCACGGGCCAGATTTACAAGGGATTATGTACAGGACAGGGCCACCTGGACCACTGTCAGGGGTATGCACTTTTTAGAAATAATACTTGTAGGTATAACACTTAGCACATAAACATATAATGACTGTAACACAAAAATAGTAAATGTAGCATACAACCAGTAACTACTGGTAAAGGGTAAATACATCCTACGCCACCCTAAACACTGTAGGGAAATCACGCAGGGAACTAGGACCTTATCGTCAGGACCTATGGAAGGAAAACCATCACCTAAGCAAGTCACATTTAGCAAAGGGAAGGAAACCTAAAATAATCACCTAGGCAAGTCACATTTAGCAAAGGCAATAAAACATCAACATTCCTCTAAGCAGGTCACTTTTAGCAAAGGGAAGTAAAAGCATAAGGAATCACCTAAGCAGGTCACTTTTAGCAAAGGTAATAACATACCCAATCCTCTAAGCAGGTCACTTTTAGCAAAGGGGATAAAACATAAACAATTACCTAAGCAGGTCACTTTTAGCAAAGGTAACAACAAACATTCCTCTAAGCAGGTCACTTTTAGCAAAGGGGAATAAAACATAAAGAATCACCTAAGCAGGTCACTTTTAGCAAAGGTAATAACAAACAATTGCACATGAAACATTAAAACACATTCAGAGGTGCAGGTAGAACATTTGCGCAGGAATCACATAAGCAGTAAATCATAAATTGCGCAGGGTGCACGTAGCACCACACTAGAAATGTCCCTCAGGCCAACTGGCCTCGCAAGGGCTGGAATGCCCTGAGTCTCAATGTCAGGGAAGCTGAGCAGGCAGCACAGACGCAAACCTAAACGTAGCAACTGTCCACTAAGTGCTGGACAGCTGTAAATAAGGCTGGGCAACGTTGGAGCCTCGTGGGCTCAAGAACAATGAATGGCGCCCAAGAGCCTCTCTGGGGCTCTAGAACAAATGTGGGCGCTGTGAGCCTTCTCTGGGCGCTCGTAAATATAATTAGGGCGGGAGCCTCTCGGGCTCTAAATAAACAAATTGCCCCCAGGAGCCTCGGGGCTCCTACATACAAGGCACTGGCCCTCAAGCCTCTCTGGCTCTCTCCCAATGGGGCCGGTCGTTGGAGTCCCTCACGGGGGACTCAGAACAAATGAATGCCCCCTTTGAAGCCCTCGTGGCTTCACTCTAGAGACTAACGCCAGCTCGCGCTACCGGGCAGAGGGGGGGGGGGCGGACACCGACAATGTGTCCCGGCGCCCCTCCCTTCCTGACACTCACCGGCTGTCTGGGGCTGCAGGACGGCTCCTCGGCGACTCTGCTGGGGCCGCGGGCGGGGCTCCCCTTCACTCGGGAGCCTCGCAAGGACGCGGCAGGCTGCTTCCTGCGTCTCCCGCCTGGCCTTGTCTCGCTGCCTCCGCCTGACTTCCGCTGGAGCCGCCAATGGCAGCGCGGCCCTGGGGGTCAGGAGGCGGGAGTTCCGGGTCGCACTAGGCAGCGGCCCGGCAACGGTTTCCAATGCTCCTGGGCTGCGGCGGTGATCACGGGCGGCCAATGCCGGGTGGGCTCCGGCTTTAAATAAAAAAATAACAACGGGGCAAGGCCGGGTGGGCACCGGCGTCCAAAATAAATATAAAGCGAGGTAGGCACTCGCGATGCGCCGCAATTTCGGGCAAATGCCGGGTGGCACCGGCTCGAACAGAAAGCGCTCCCCAGCGCTTAGGGACTAAGCACACGGCAGAAATGCGGTGTGGGCAGCCGTGAAAGTCAAATAAAGCGCTCCACAGCGCTAGCAGGCAATTAAGCGCTCCCAAGCGCTATGAGCAAAGGGAAAAGCGCTCCCAGCGCTGGGAATCCAAATAAAGCGCTCTTCAGCGCTAGTAAAGTCCACATTTGTAAAGCGCACAATCACCCGTAAGGGTCTCTAGGTGCTGGGGGCCGTCGGGAAGATTAAGCGAGCTATTGCCCAGAGTCACATGGTGCTGGGCTAATCTGCCGCCGGAGCCGGGGATCGAACCGTGATCCCCAGATTCCAGCGTCAGTCGCCCTGGCCGCGGCGCCACACCTCTCCCCCTAGGGGCAAAAGAAAAGCTCCAGCAAGGTCTGGAGGCAGGCAGGGGGGCAAGGCTGGGCCCAGAGCCAGCACACTGGGTCCCCAGGCAGGGAGACAAGCCAAGTGGCGGTCCTCCTGGCCCCAGCAGCAGCAACAGCCCCCTCTGGCAGGATCCAAAAGCAGAACAGAGAACTATTTCTGTGGGGACACAGCCCCATTTTTATACTAAGAAATCCTTTGTTTTGGAGGTGCAGGGTGGGGGGAAACCAGTCGCAGCTGGTTTGGGAGTACCCTGGATGGCCCAACCACCCCTTTCATTCACTGGAAGGCTAGGGTCGTTAGACACACCACAGGGGGGCGGAGCCAGCATTGTGTGGGGAAAAACCCAGCCCATCAAGGAACCAGGTGCAGCCCTCCCCATCCATCAGCATGCTGATCTCACACTCACCACCGGGCAGACCCATCCAGACTTCCTGGAGCCTGGCATGCCAGCCAGCTCCAGCCAATCACGCTCCAGCACCCTCACTGCACACATACATCAATGTCCAGAAGTAGCACTTCCCTTCTAGACACATACAAGCCGCACATACCATCGCGCAGCATTCATTCTCACGAGTTCACACATACCAAACTCGAGCCTGCACTCCCCACACATCAGGAACTAACATGGACACACACATTCTCCATGCATTCCTATGGGAGGGCAGGCCAGCCATACTACACGCACGCACTTTACTCTGGGACACAGGGAAAAAGTGCGCAGAGACCCAAAAATCACTAACACAGGGTCACAAATAAAAGCAAAAAGATTAGGGGTGAACCTGCCCTAAGGGCCAAGTCCAACAGTATGTAATTGGTTAAACCGGAATTTTGTCAATAGCCATCTATGAAAAGAATTAGTCACAATTGACAAATAGGGACATGTCGCTATAGACAAGGTAACCATAACATGGCCCCTAACCGATGGTTTACATAGTTCAACTGCTTCCCGCTCTGCCTCCCTTAGCTTGATGAAATTAATTTTTACCCACTCTAGGTCAGCCTTACATAAAGATTCTGGGTTGAAGAAAATCTCAGGTCGCCCCATGTACACAGCTAACATTTTTATGTAAGACAACCATTGGATTTTCTTCATATTATCAAGGTTGATACAGTCCTTTAGGATCTTGTGGTTTAGGGAAAGGTTCGTATTCAACCAGATTTTAATCCATAGCAGGATGGGAGCCATTTTAATTATATCTGCTATGTAACCTATCCCCAATTCAAGATGGACAGAGTGGGTAGCTGTAGATTGCGGAAGGCCTAGGAGGGACCGTAAGAATTTGTTTTCTTCTGTTTGGATGGGGTCGGGTTTGGTAAACCCCCATATTGCTGCCCCATACCTTGCAATAGATATGGACTTGGCTTTATAAATTGCCAAGAGCGCTTCGTAAGGTTTCCCCCCCAGCCTTTTAGCAAAACCTAACACTGCAGCTGAAGAACTTCTCACTGCATTTACCTTTATTGAGAGCTGTGGGGACCATGAACCCCTATCATCAAAAACTACTCGCAAATAGGTAAATACCTTTACTCTAGTGATTTCTTCGCTGCCGCAATAAAAGGTCTTAACTTTATTTTTTGAGACACCCAGTGACATAACATGAGATTCTGAGGTCCTGAGGAAAGCCAGAATACTCGAAGGCACTGGCTGAAACATGTCGACCATCTGAAGGACGCAGGGGGCAGTAACTCGCCACCCTTACGCGTCCTGTAGCCTTACTTTTAACCGCTGGTGACAGCCCAGTTATTAAAATTTAATTTACCCTCGGGTACTGGGACCACCACCAAGCCGTTTTAAATCACAACTCACTCAACCTCACTCACTGCACTCTCAGCAATATACCAGCTCCGCTGTAATCAGGCGTCATAGCACACCCGGGACATACTAGGTGTCACTGGGTGGGCCCGATGATGAAGCATGCCACCAACTAGGTTGGTGGGTGAGGGCTTCAGGAATACACCAACAAGGTGCCCGTGATAGAACTAATTAGAGTACTGCAACACTTTGGTCAACTTAAGCTAGTCCTCTTTGATTAATCACATATAAACCCTCGGGGACTCGGACTAGCTATCTAGTCCTCTCTCTCCCTCTTGTTATACGCATAACATGAGATTTGCCATTGTTTACCACCAGATCCAGGCTTTTCATAAAATCCCCGAAAGAGTCCAACAATCTTTGTAGGCCCATCGGGGTCCTTGCTAGTAGTACAGCGTCATCCGCATATAGGAGCACCGGAACCGGTGTACCTCCCATGCGTGGGATGTCGGGAGTCGCTGTTAACAGGTTTACCTCCAGCGAGTTTACATATAGCGTAAACAACATGGGGGCCAAGATGCATCCCTGGCCCCCCCACTCTACCGGACTTAAAACTTTGCGAGCATTTCCCCTCATTCGTCATCCTGATTGAGGCATATAAGTCTTTATTAAACTCTGCCAAAAAATACACAAGGGGTCGATCAAGGCCCATCTCCAGGAGCATTGGCCACAGCCTTGACCTATTAACTAGATCAAAGGCCGTGGACAGGTCCATAAAACCCAGAAAAATGGAACCCCTAGCCGCCCTTGTGTATTTTGCTATAATTAGGTGTAGGTTCAGACATTGGTCCTCCGTGCTCCTCCCCGCTCTAAAGCCATACTGGGCGTCGGACAGTATGTTATTGTCCGAGGCCCACCCTGTTATTCTTGCTAGAATAACCTTCCCCAGGATTTTTACGGAGGAATCTAGCAAGGATATGGGCCTATAGCATCTAGGGTCTCCCCTTTGGCCCTTTTTGAACACTGGAATTATTGTTGATCTGGACCAGGATTTAGGGTATCCTACACAGGCCGAGGTGTTAAAGACATTAGTCAGGATGTTTGCCCAGTACAACGGGTTTGCCTTGTACATATCAGAAGGTACCCCATCTGGGCCAGGAGCCTTTCGTCCTGCTGTGCCCTCAATTGCTTTAACAACGTCCGCCAAGTGAAACTTTACTGGCGTAACCAGAGGTTGTGAGGGTGGGGCCACAAAAGTTTCTAACTCAAGATGGCTTCCATAAATTTGTTCAAAGTGGCTCAACCAGTCCTCCTCAGCTATATTTACTTCTAAAACATTGTTTTGGGTACCAGAAAACAGGGGAGTATTAATAATAGACCAGAATTTTGCACTATCTTTTAGTGTTGCTTTATCCATAAGCTCAACCCATGCATCATGTTTAATTTAATTTTTCCTTTCCTGTACTGCTCTTGTGTCCTCTCTTCTGAGCTGGGCAACCAGAGCTTTGTTCCTTGGTTGCTCCTGAAGAGCTTTTTTAAGGAGATTATGGGTTTTAGTGCATTTATGGTCAAACCAGCCCATTACCGGTTTATTTTTAGCTGGTCGACTTTTGGACGTGAGTTCTTTAGCCACTTGGCAGCAGATAGCTTCATATGAAGCTATTACTTCCTCCCCATTAGAGAGGGGATCTCCACAGATGTTTAAATCCTGGGCAGCCTTAACGGTGATGGATTAAAAACTCCTCTGGCACAACCTTACTCCAATTTAGCCTCCTCCCCTGATCTTTTGCTTTAACCTCCCCTACAGACAGCTGCGGAACAGTTTTATTTAGAAGAAAAAAACCAATTACCAACTCAATCACCACCGGGTTGTGGTCACTAAAAGAAGAAGGTATAGTATTATAAAAGATTACATATTTTAAAAGTCCTGAGGAAAGAAATATGTAATCAATTATTGTTTCACAATCCCTGCCTATATACGTGGCAACACTGGTACTTTTGTCAACAAACCCTGCCTCGAACAAATTGTTATTAGACAGAAGATTCTCCAGAGCTTCCCCCTTATGGGTATGCTCGAAATGCTGCGGGGATGTGAAGTCTGGCCCATCATTATCAATTAATAAACAATTCTGACTACATAAGTGCACATTAAAATCGCCCAATAAGATATATTGGCAGAAAGTGGTTTGCTTAACATTGTGAGTGTTTAAAAAATCTGTCAACCACACCAAATGTTCATTTGGGCAATTCCCTTGCTGCAAATTATAGCAATTCACTAGGATTAGTTTGGTATTATTTGTGAGGTTTTTTTCCAGACTAAGAAAGTTAAAGGAGGCACAGTCTAGCCTTTTAACTTTCCCCCTTATATTCACAGATACCAATAGCACAAGTTCCCCCCTATCTCTTCCGGCTGACGATCTTAGTGCAGGGACAAAATATGAGGTGAAACTATCCATCCAGAAGTCACAGTCCTTATCCCAAGTCTCTTGGAGAGCCACAATGTCATGTTGTTTAACAAAATTTAACCAGTTGCTATCCTCTCTCTTGGAACGCAGGCCAGCCACGTTCCAGCTTAACATCTTGACCGTTTTCCCCTCGTCGTTGCACATAGATACAGGGTTACATTGGGTAGCGAGAGGAATCAGAGTAGGCTGTTCAGGAACTGAGGGGACCAAGACTGGGGAAGACTCTTCCTCTGGGCCCTCGCCAACCTCTCGTCAATCGCGAAACTCTAGTCCAGAGAGTACATCAAATCTGTTGTGTGTGACGATATTCGGCCCATAATTGAAATAGTTCTCTCCACCAGGACCCTGAATTGAGCCTGGCGTCTGAGCCTTAACAGGTGTATATGATCTCATTCTCACACTGTGTGGGGGTGCTCTTGTGATGTGATTATAAAAGAACCCAAGCGGTCGCACACAAATACTATTGGCGTCGTACGTCATGGATGCTGCCCTTAACAGAACTGTAGCCACATGTTGTGGGTGTCTGAAATTTACGATTATACAGTCCCCATTACACGACTTTCTGGAGGGCCCAATCCAGTTAGCCCTTCTAGTTGTTATAATGTCATGGGCAAATTTTACAGGGAAACCACACCTCCTGTTCAACCATGACACAGTTTTATTTTTTAGGGTATCATGCTATTTCTCGGGTGTCTGGGCTGATTGCGTATCATGGGGCGGAACATTGGTTAGGACAATTACGTAAGGGGAACACTCTGGGGGAAGGTTTATAAATTTACTTCTCCTTGCCAGATTATTACTAGATGTAACATCATGCCCTGTTGTCGGTCGTGTAGGTACACTCACTACGGTGATAGGGGCCGTTGTGACTGGGTCTATTCTAGTTATATAGAGGGTAGATTGCTGCTGAATTTCAGTTCTCACTTCCTGCTCTATCCCCCCTGTGCCCTTCCCAACCTGTTTATTACTATCAGCCACTGCTAGTTGTTTGGATATCAGCCCTCCTAGCCTCTTTACTTCGGCAGTGACGCTATCGAGTTTACGCACTAGCGGTTGAACATACTGTTCTAATTTAGCTTCAAACTTGGCTTCCAGAGAGCGAAGTAGTTGGGTAAATTGATCTAAACTTAAGGTGTTGTTCGCCAAATTACTTTCATCCTGAACATTAATGGACTCATCTGTGATGTTCTTTGCTGGTGTTAATATTTCTACCCTCTTTTTTGAGTGCTTCCCCCCCCTTTTGTATTGTTGTTTCCTGCAGGTTCTGACAGGTCTAATGATGGGCGGTGCATCTTCATTATCATCGCTTACTATATTTACGTCTACTGCTGGGGGCTCAGTATGAACCTGGGCTACCACCGTGGTAACCACAGTGGGGTCCATTTCAGGGGTAGCAACCGCTTGGGGATTCTCAAAAGGGATCGGGGGATCTTGGGCAGAATTGGGTGGGCCACCCCTTCCCAGGGAGGCCCTCCTATCGTTATTGATTTTATTTACCATCTTCACCAGGTAGTTATCGGTAGGGCCAACCCCGATATGAATTTCCCCTTGGCATGGTTTATCCTATTGCCTGTAGCCTGTAGCCTAGCTTACTGATACTAGGGCAAAGAAGAACAAAAAATATGTCCAAACTTGTAAAAAGTGAATTATAAAACTATATATCAAGTCAAACACTTTACCGGATGTATATGTCCTGGATCTCCGAGGGTACTGACACGATTTGGCCAGGGTATATGGCCCAGCCCTGCCTCTTCCTGTCTATGACTGTCATAGACTGTCCCGCCCTTGTCCCGGGCTTATCCCCGGGCGCTCCCGCGCACGACTCGCGGGGCGAGAGGCGGTCCGCTGTTTAGTAGCGCCCCCGGGCGCAGGCTGTGATGTCACCGGTGCGCCGGTGAATCCCGGGGCACCTGGGAAATGGAGTCTTTGGCCGTTGCCCTCACGGCGATGCGGGGAAAGCTGCGGTGTTTCGGCCGTTTCCCTCACGGCGGTCAGTGAATGAGCTGAAGTAATTAAGTCGTTGCCCTCACGGCGCGGTCTCCAGGAATTGCAGATAGGCGTGCCTCGCCTCCCACAGAGCGCTCGGCGCTCCGCTGTTTAGTAGCGCCTCCGGGCGCAGGCTGTGATGTCACCGGTGCGCCGGTGAATCCCGGGGCACCTGGGAAATGGAGTCTTTGGCCATTGCCCTCACGGCGAAGCGGGGAAAGCTGCGGTGTTTCGGCCGTTTCCCTCACGACGGTCAGTGAATGAGCTGAAGTAATTAAGCCGTTGCCCTCACAGCGCGGTCTCCAGGAGTTGCAGATAGGCGTGCCTCGCCTCCCCCTTCACGTTTAGTCAAAACAATTGACTGCATTCTGAAGGATTGTCCACATTAAATTACTGTGCATTGATTGGAGAATGTCCCCCCAATTTTATTTTATTTGTTTGCACTATACATGCATTAATGTGTCCTAAGTTGCTTCATACTTGCTTTAAAGTTTGCAAATAAATATAAGTTACATTTGAACAAAATTGACATGGTTCTTACCTCTTTTAAAAGTAATGTTCTGTAATTTCCGCTCTTCTTCTTCTTCCTTCTGCTGCATCTGGGCCGTGAAGTCTTGCATGGGGTTGTTGTGGCTGGTTGTCAATGTTTGGTAGTATATCATCAAATTCAAGTTCTAAGCCTCTCCTAGTTGCTAAGTTGTGAAGCATGGCACATGTTGCAACTATTTTGCAGCACACCTCTGGCCGATATTCCAATGCTCCGCCAGTCTTATGCAGGATGCGAAACCTAGACTTCATGACACCAAAAGTCCTCTCTATCACATTGCGGGTGGATATGTGGGCATGGTTGTAGTGCTGTTCTTTGCGGGTTGATGTTGTAAGATATGGTGTGAGTATATATGACCTCACAGCATAAGCACTATCACCTAGGGGGTGGGGAAATGGTAGACATGAAGTTAAAATATCAAGCCACTCCTTGATACAAAATTTAAAAAATGCAAAACTTGACTATATTTACCAAGCAAATAACCATCTCCAAATTCTCCAGAAAGCAGTCGAGCATGGATGGCACTATGTTTGAAAATGTAAAAGTCATGGGCACTCCCAGGGTAACTTGCAACTACATCTGTGATGATTGTTTTTGAATTACAAATTACTTGAATGTTTAAAGAATGGTAATTTTTTCTATTTCTAAAAATGTACTCATTCACAGATGGGGGACAAATGGGAACATGTGTGCCATCTACACAGCCTATTACATGAGGAAAATTAGCTATGTTGTAGAAGTCTAACTTGGTTTCTAACAATTCCGGCTGTGTCTTTGGAAAAAAAATATGATGTCTTATCCTCTGCAGCATTGCATTGAGGAAATCATTGAAAAATCTAGTTGGTGCGCTCTGTGAAACACCCCCAGCAACAGCAATGACTCCCTGAAAGGACCCCGAGGCTAGAAGGTGAAGAGAACATAGCACCTGCACATGGGTGGGTATGGCTAGGTTCCTACGTGTTTCTCTATGCAAAATTGGGTCTAATTCAGCTATGGGGTCTAAAATGGAGTCAGCATTAAGCCTATACTTGTCATAGATTTCAGCCTGTGTCTGGCCAAGCAATGTTATGCGCAATCTGAATATTCTTTCATTCAGCATCCTTCTTCTCCTTCCTGCTGCTCTCAACCTCCACCTACGTGCCAGGACAATGACTGCTGCCATCCTCAAAGAGATCTGGAAGTACTGTGGAACCCCTTAAATACACTCTAAATTAGTTTCACATGTTTCCAAAAAAAAAAAGAAAAATACCACCTGCTCTCAGTACTTCTACAATTAAGAATTCCTAATTGCGATTTTTTTGCGAATCACAATTTGCGATTTTTGATGCATGCACTTTTTTGAGTTAATTTTGCGATTCCTTAAAATTGCGATTTTTTAAGAAATCGCAAATCCTTTTGCGATTTCTAATTTTGCGAAAAAAGGATTTCTACATGATGCATCCCAAAATTAAGAATTGCATTCGCAAACGGCCGAAATTTGCGAATCGCACCGTTTGCGAATGCAATTCTGCTTGATGCATGTGGGTGTATAAGACTATTTAAGAAATGTAGCACGCTCCCACTTTCATTCCTAGGAAGATTGAATCTACTTAAAATTTCAATACTACCAAAGTTTACTTTTATATTCGATGCAATTCCTTTAGAGTTTAATCAAAAAGCAATTAAGAAAATACAAGGAGATCTAAGTAGCTTTATCTGATCAGACAAAGAAGTAAGGATTGCCGGAAAAAGGTCAGCTGGAAGAAGATTTATGGAAGAATAGCAAGTCTTTATTTACTTTCGGGCCTATCAGCTTAAGACCTTTAGCTGTATGGGTGCTTTTAGAATTGCACTGTGGATTAGAGTCCCTCAGTGACCCTGTCAATCTTGTATTGTAGATGTTTTCAGCTGGTCAAGATTTCTACCTAGTCTCTTTTTGGAGCACTGAATTCTCCAAAGGGACGAGGCTGCCGGCAAATAATATGCGGAAAGGAGCACAGAATGAAAGTCACGGACAGGACATGTGAGTGAGGTGCTCCGGGGCTGCTCCTCCATCCTTCGGTTGTACGGCTGATGGGACACTGATTTCAAGCCAAAAGAGAGTGGTGATGAAAAGGATATATATAATCCGCATAATCAATATTATTTACAGCACTACGATACTCCGGTAGCTGGATTAATTGGATTGATTGGCAGATTAATCGACGGCATGTACTCTTTGAGTGCTCTTTGTGTGCTCCGTGACTCTTGCATGCTAGTGCTTCAGCTGTGGCGGTTCGAGACGGCGGCAGCAGTTGGGAAGCCGTACGGGAAAAGAGCAGACAGCGAACGGCTGCAGAAGGGCTGCAAAAGTTTGATAAAAGTAAAAGTACTTCAACTAAACTAGCGCGTCGCAAGATAGATTCATCTTATGATCACCAACTGCTCGAGACTTTAAGATTTATTAGTTTGGCGGAAAAGAAAAGCAATTGATATAATTGCAAAAGAGAACGCTGTTACATTGTTGCTTCCCGCTTTAATTGCTGTGACTGCTGTGACGGCGAACGGCTTCAGAGGGACTGTAAAAAAACTCTTGTTGAGGAATTAATACAACAATTCGGGAAGAGGAGACTGCGAGTGGTTTCAGAGGGCCGCAAAAGATTTGGTAAAGTGTGTCACCATATCGTTTCAAATTAATTCTTCCAGCCGCCCGAGACTTTTAGGCTTTTTTTGGCGGTAAATAATTATTATTGTTACAAAACGCTGCTACATTGTTGCTTCCCGCCTTAACTGTTGAGACTGCTAGAGGTTGTCAGTTTAACGAGCTTAACGAGTTATCCAAGGCCAAGACAGTGAAAGGCTGTAACGTGTCTGCCGATTATAGTGAGACTGACAGCAATAATTCTGCTGATAGCTGATAGCAGTGGGTTGCTGATAAAGGGGCTTACATTTGGCTAAATTGTAGATTGGAGTAGCATCAAACAAACAAACACACTTACCTGCTGCCTGCTGCCCGGTACCACCACCCTGCTCCACGGCCCGGCGGAGGACACGCTGCTGTTTAATGTAGTTGTGGGCGGGTCCCGGCTCCGGAGCAGGGGTGAAACAACAACTCCCAGCACCCAGAGTGCAGCGCCCACCACTGACGCCAGACATCGTGCAGGACAGGAGGTGCATAAGTTGAGGCGGGGGCCCGCGTTACGCGAGAAGCCCGGGACAAGGGAGGGGCCGTCTTAGGCCATCAGAGGCCGGGCTGGGCCACCCCTCTGAGAGGTCCATAATTGGTAAGGTGAGTGGCAAAAAGAAATTGAAACATGGAGAGACGCACAGCAACACCAGGATTAAGGCCTACCAACACTATAGATAGCATGCTCGAAAGAGCTGTTAGTATCGTCTCATCAGAGATTGAAATAACAGAGAGGAGACTATCCTTGGGCCTACCTGCACCCCAATTGAATCTGCCTGAAGGAGTTGAGTGGGGTAACTTTAATGCCCCTCCTCCTCTGATACCTACTTGGATAATTAGCACCGCTTGCCATCAAGAAACGCGGCCAGATGGTCCCGAGTCGTTGGGCGCCGAGATTAATGAGGTTGTGAGGATTTTACTGACTGCCAACCCCTGACTCTTGCAAATGTCACTGTTGAAAATGCGGTCCCAGACCCCAAAGCAACAGGGGCCACAAGGAAAAGAACTGCACTACAACCTACCAGTAGCAAGAGAAAACAGCCACCTCGCTCTAAACCTCAATCCACACCCCTGAGTTCCTGGATACAAGCCACTACTGCCGGGCCCACGGGGCCCACCGTGCTAACAAATGACACTACTGTTGACTTGTCCATACCAGACGTCTCAGTACGCTCTATCCACACCCAAACTGAACACACAATTGCTCCAATTATTCGTGTCAGGCCTGGTGACATCTCAATTGACACTATAGTGGACTCAGTTTACGAACGCATGAAGAAGCTGGTTGAGAAACATTTTAATGCCCTACTGAAAAGTTTGGATAGGCTTGAAAATCTGGCAAAGAAATCTGATACCCATAAACGTACAGTTAATGTTGTTGACAAAACCGGGGGTGGGGGGAGCAGCACCCAAAGTCACTAGGAATAATTAGGCAAAGTATGCCCCAGCAGATTGTTGATCCTATGCCTCCTAGTGATATGTGTGGTAACCATAAAGGTAATCCATCTTCTAAATCAACCCCTAGTGCATTGCCTCCGTCATGTGCAGCATCTGGTCATAACATTATTAGCAATAGCTTGCCTTGCAATCCTGTATCAATTAAACCCATGCCCCTGGACCCTATACTCACAAATATTGTAAAGGTCCCAAGTGCCCCTTCCACTTTAGACAATTTTGACAATAAGCGATCCGCAGATGTCCTTCAACTACCACCTGAGGCATGTCCTTATGTTGTAGTCCTCCCTCCCTTAAAGAAAGACCAAATTGAGTCTTGGGAGCAACTCCGGATCAAGAGTGTCGATTGGCTATCTAAACATAAAGGCCTAGGGATGGCAAATGCCGGTGAGATATCAATGGTCCGACGGGTGGGATGGGTTGGATCTTCCCAAAAGAACATCATAGGGGATTGCATTGTTTTAAATTTTAGACGCCCTCCGTTGGTAAAATGGCTATTGCGAGCACAGGTATTTTATAATAATTTTCCAACTCTTATCCATTCATTACCCCTGGGTTTTTTCTACAAACCTCCCCAGGCCCCATGTCATTTCATCATCCCTACACACACCTCACAGAATCGGTTCGCTGTTCTGTCCAGTCTAGAGACTGGACTGACTATCGAACCGACTATCACCTGAGACCAAGGAATTTCCAACAGATTGTCCCACTGCCATTGATCCTAGACCCCAAGATTCTAACTTAGGTGTGCTTAGTTGGAACGTCGCAGGAGTAGCAGCCAAGCTAAATTCTATGGAGTGAGTTGACTAGGTCCATAAATACGATATTTTAATGTTTCAAGAGACATGGTGCACAAAGGAATTATTCTTAGAAGGGTTTGTGTGTAACAATAGCATTGTACCCAGCCCCAAAGTAGGCCACCCTTCTGGCGGTCTCTCGACATGGATAAATATCTCAGCCGGGGGCCGCATAAAACCCCTTGTGACTAACAATGAGAATTTTCAAGCTACGATTTATACACGGGGCATCGATTTGTTTTATTAACTTTTATAACAATGATTTCACAACACTACCAAACAGGAATTTTATTAACTTGTTTGAGTTTAGCCATAATTTAGATCATCAGTATGCGAACGATAAACTGGATGGAATTTGCCTAGGTGGCGATTGTAATGCACAGCTTTTTACCGATACTGATACAGTTACCATTACTTCGGTTAGGGAGCCCACATGCAAAAGAGGGGTGGAACTTCAGGATTATTTATCCTCGTGTAATTTAATTAACGTAATGGAAAGAGTTGGAGTACATCCAAATAGCAATCGCCCATTACCAAGGTGATCATCACCCAATTTCCACAATTATCAGATTTTCCCCCAAACCCTGTATCATAAAAGAAGAAGGGGCTAAACATTTTGTGGCATCTACTGATAAACTCAGAGTGATTTGGAAGGGCATAGATAACAAAGTATTATTTGCAAACATGATAAAACTGTACCCTCTACTTATAGAAACATGTTTGTCATGTAACACTTTTGATGTAGGGATTATTGAGGCATTTGAGAGCTTATGTGCTGGCATTAAATATATTATTTCAAAACCAGCCATTAACATTAGCAAGAAACCCAAATGGTTCGATGGTACATGCTCGCGGGCTAATAGAGAACTGCGTGTAGCATTAGCGGCTACAGCCAGGGATATAATCTTAGTCAGATCGTTAAGAGCTTGTCATAAGAAAGCGACCAGGACACGTACAGATGGGATATTAAAAGAACGCTGGGCTAATCTCACTAGTACCACCTCACTTAATGAAGGAACTGGATTCTGGAAAGCAGTGAAAGCTATGAGATCTATCGTCTTGGATATTACTCCCATAAGCTGTAACATAACGAGCGAATCATGGGAGGCGCCTTTTGCTAGAATCTATACAGTACCTTCAACGACTCCCAACATCAATATCAGCTCGTGAGTCACTAAGGTTTTTATATCAGTGACTGAAGTTGAGGATGCCCTACACCAAAGCATAGGGAATAAAGCCACAGGACCGGATGGGCACTCCATCGATCTTATAAAACATGAACCGGATTTTTGGGCACCTCTCCTATGTAATATTTTTAATAATCTGACTAATACAGCCATTCCGAGTACCTGGTCAACTAGCATTATCGTGCCCATTTTCAAGAAAGGAGATCGATCCAACCCTAGCTGTTATCGCCCAATTTCCTTGATAGACAATACTTTGAAGATTTTGGGTAGGGTTGTTTTCAATAAGATAAGGACTTGGGCCGAAGACAACCACATTTTAAATTACTTTCAGGTGGGTTTTAGAAGTAATGTTGGAACTATCGAACAGTGTTTGAATCTGAATCTCATCTTGGGTAAGTACACGATCGCACAGTTACTTGGGTTTATGGACCTCACATCAGCATTTGATTTTGTCAATAGATCTCGCTTGTGGGCGGTCCTTTTAAATTATGGGTTGGACGAGGCTTTGCTTTATTTTTTGGCACATTTGCACAAGGATTTAAAGGCGCGGGTGAGGATTAGTAATGATGGGGAGGTCTCAGGGGATATCGTTATTGGTAGAGGGGTTAGACAGGGATGTGTTCTTGCCCCTCTACTCTTTATTCTTTATATAAACAAATTGCACAACACCCTGTCAAAATTGACCAATGACGTCCCCAAAATTACCGGCAAATGACTCCCCGCGCTTTTATACGCAGACGATGCGGTCCTCATGGGCCGAACGCCCAATGCACTGCGCATTTTAGTTAGGGGTTTTGTGGCCTTTATGGCCGACTTGGAGCCTTGCACCAATTTTAAGAAATCATATATTATGACTTGCGGCCCGAAAAAACATTGTATTAATTTTATAACTTCTGGTAGCGAATCCCTAACACACACAAGCACTTTTCCCTACTTGGGCCTAGTTTTCTCAGAGACAGGATCCTGGCAAGCTCATGCGGCCCATAGCAGAAGTAAATTCTCAAAATTGATCAATTCTATTCTGAGCCTTCGGCAGCCAAAACAAGCAGAGGTGGTCTTACCCATAACGAATATTTATAAACTACAATGTATTCCAGCGGCCACATATGACGTGGAAGTTTGGGGATTTACAAACTGTAGCGGGATCCAAATGGAAGAAAATTGATTTTGTAGAAAAATGTTGGGGGCCCAAACTTCTTCCCCAACTTACGTATGTCATAGGGAACTGAATTTGTGCTATGTAGAGGATTTCATTAGGTCCCGTCCTGCTATATTCTGGCTAAAAATATGGCAGAACCCTGCAGCAATCTTAACAAGAGAGATAATCGTAGATTGCCTTAAGTGGGACAAGGGCGGCTCCATACCTTGGCTTTCTGCGGTCAGGAAAAGCCTAGTTAGTGTGAAGCTGGAACACATTTTCTCACATCCCTTAGCCCTAGAGGGTATAAGCAAAAAATTACTCAGGCGGGCACTGTATGATTTGTATAACAAAGAAAGACACACTAACGAGCGCTTAAAACCATCGGTTGTTAGATATATGCCCCTTTTGGAGGCACCAGGCATCCAACACTATATTCCACGCAAATACCTCTTGAAGAGTATTGGGTGATGGAAAAGGAGTTTACTGTTCCGCCTTAGGGATGGCAGTATAAAATATTTACTTTGTTTCCCTTTGGGATTTAATAATAACCTTGAGCAGATGTGTTGCCCGTGCGGCATTGGTAGCAAACAAACGGTGACACACTTTTTATTTTTTTGTAAGTTTTATGTAAAATACACTGAACAGTACTTGAATCCGTATTTTAAAGCATCGGCCATTCTTGATTTTAAATCAGCACACCTTGAAATTTTACAGCTTGGTAGTGATGACTTGATATGCCGTGTAAGCACGTTCTTACGAGCAGCAGTACGCTCACGTGCCTCCATGAGCAACTGTTTTAACGTTATTTTTATTATTTTATTTGTAAACTTATTGTTGTAGCACTGTATTTACATTGGAGTCTATTGTGGATCTATATGTTCCTTAATTCGTACTGTATTTTTCCTGCTGGTGGTGATGAATTGTGCTTTTATGGATACTCATATCCGAATAAAGATTATTTGAATTGAATTGAATTTAAGACCTTTAGGCCCTTGCTATTAGAGAGATAAATCTTTTCTCCTCTGTTTAAATGTCTAACAAAAGATCAGGCAGAGCAAGAAGACTTCTTTCTGTTCAAATGTGGTCATCCAAAATTCTTTATAAAGGTCAGATTGAACATACTGAGGGCAGCTTGCACATCTTGGCATCAATTAAGGAGAATGAGGGGGATACCGTATTATAGTGCCTTGGCCCCAATTTGGGACTCCCTGGGTATTCCAATTTGTTTGTAGGACAAACTAGCAACCCCATTGTGTTCAGCTGGAATAAATAAGTGGGGGCAAATCATGCACGGTGATACGTAATCTCCTGGGATATTATTAGTGGGCTAACAGCAGGTCTCCTTTCAAGGTTCAAATACTACCAACTAACAAGCTAGGCAAGAAACTGGAGAAAGTGGATGAAGGGAGCTCAGCCTATGGGATAAAACAGTTGCTGAAACCTCAGCATCAGAAGAAACTGGCAACATGGCACTGGCTGGAGAAGAACCCTATTCTGAACTAGGAGAGATCTGGAAGAGGGGCATGCCAAATGCACAGATGGAAGAGTTATGGCAAGTATCTATGTCTGCTTTTTGATCTACAATAAAATCAACCCCCCCCCCTACAGAGAAATCATCTTTTCACAGTGCACAGGGCCTACTGGACACCAAAGAGATTATCCAAGCTGGGGAGACAAGAGGAGAGAAAGTGCCCGAAATGCAGGGAGAATAGGGCAGATGATATCCGCATGTTCTGGCTGTGTCCCCTTCTGGAGACCTTGCAAGGATTGGGTAAGAAAATCAACAAACTCATAGACAATAATATTAAGGTTAGCCTTGCAATGGTTATATTTCGAGTTACAGAGTAAAATGGTGAAGCTATCAAAAAGGCATAAATCGTTGTTGTTTGTATTATTACTTTTTTAAAGGAGAGAGATATGCCTAAAGTGGGTCAAACCGATTCCTCCTAAACACCTCAGAATGGGTTTCAGCAGTCCAGAGAGTTAGAACCCTCGAAGGGAAGCTTTACCCGGGTATAAAAAGCAACATTTTGGGAGTTATGGGACATCCTGAGAGCATCAGTAGTAGACGGATAAAAGATTTAAGGGGAAAGGAATAAAAATCTAAGAAAATCTGGTCTAATGATTAAAAACATCAACAAACTTAATTTCTGGGTAAGCTGTTGGGATATAAGGGCCTACAGAGAGAATATCCCAATGTTTCATCCAAGTTAACAAATACAGCATAGCCAAGGACCTTGGTCCAAAACACATCAGAGAGTCTGATAAAAACTGGCAAAGCTGTTAATCCAAATCACCATAAAGCTTCTGAATGTGAAATGAGGTCTTAAATTTCAATTTAAAAAAATCAATTACAAACGCCACAGCTCCATGGGGGCGTGGCTAGCCAGCCGTCATGGCGCACGCGCTTTGCTAGAGCTCTGGTATCAGAACCCTATTTCTCCTGTAATTCTCCTACAAGAGGTGTACCCAGCAGTGGTCGAAGTGGGAAAGAAAAAGTAGGGGAACTGTGGGTGGAGAATCAGTGGGCGGAGTCAGGGGCGTGGCTAGAAATAGCAAAACATACCAATTTCTAGTACGTTTAGCATTTCACTGACCAGTTACAGCTTATAACGTTATTTAATTAAAACAATGGATAAACATGTTTGAGGTTTAATTCAGGAAAAAGCAAACACTAACCAGGAACAACATGTTACCTTAATGCTTTTACTCAATGTTCAGAAATCCATGATTATTTTTTGTCTCAAACATTGAGGTCATGAATACAGGGCTCCTCCTGTACACGTGTTATGCAGGGCTCAGAAGAGAAAGGAACTCTTCAGGAGAATCTATACTCACGGAAACCCACAAAGGCTCCATCATATTCATGTCGCCAGCTAGCTGCTCAATCATAATATAGCAAAAAGAACAACTGAATGCAGAACAATATCATACATTCACCCCAGTACAGAGATCTGGGCCTAAATCCATTGTTTCTTTGCTCACCATGCCATTCCAGTTTGGACCCAGCCATATGCAAATCAGTCTAGATTCTGCACCCAATGGGAACAGTCCTGCCCCTTCCCTTCTCCTGCCCCCGTCACCGCTCCTGCCCCCGTCACCGCTCCTGCCCCTGTCACTTCTCTTCCCCCGTTACTTCTCCTGCCCCCGTCACTTCTCCTGCCCCGTCACTTCTCCTGCCCCCGTCACTTCTCCTGCCCCCGTCACTTCTCCTGTCCCTTCACTTCTCCTGTCCAGGGCCGGACTGGCTACCGGGCAGTTAGGAATGCTGCCGAGCTGCTGCCTGATTTTACTGCAGTGGAGGCGGATTTCGTCCATGGAGACCTGCGTGTGCTGCGAAATCCTGAAAGCAAAACGAATTTCGTTTAGCTCACGCAGGTCCCCATTATCGAAATCACCCCCCAGCTCAGCAGCATTCCTAACTGCCCAGTAGCCAGTCCGGCCCTGCTTCTGTCCCGTCACTTCTCCTGTCCCCGTCACTTCTCCTGTCCCCTTCACTTCTCCTTCTCCTGTCCCCTTCACTTCTCCTTCTCCTGTCCCTTCACTTCTCCTGTCCCTTCACTTCTCCTGTCCCTTCACTTCTCCTGCCCCGTCACTTCTCCTGCCCCGTCACTTCTCCTGCCCCGTCACTTCTCCTGCCCCGTCACTTCTCCTGCCCCGTCACATCTCCTGCCCCGTCACTTCTCCTGCCCCGTCCTTCTCCTTCTCCTGTCCCGTCACTTCTCCTTCTCCTGTCCCGTCACTTCTCCTGTCCCGTCACTTCTCCTGTCCCATCACTTCTCCTTCTCCTGTCCCGTCACTTCTCCTGTCCCGTAACTTCTCCTTCTACTGTCCCGTAACTTCTCCTTCTACTGTCCTGTCACTTCTCCTTCTACTGTCCTGTCACTTCTCCTTCTCCTGGTCCCTTCACTTCTCCTTGTCCTGGTCCCTTCACTTCTCCTTCTCCTGTCCCTTCACTTCTCCTGTCCCTTCACTTCTCCTGCCCCGTCACTTCTCCTGCCCCGTCACTTCTCCTTCTCCTGTCCCGTCACTTCTCCTGTCCCGTCACTTCTCCTGTCCCATCACTTCTCCTTCTCCTGTCCCGTCACTTCTCCTTCTCCTGTCCCGTCACTTCTCCTGTCCCGTCACTTCTCCTGTCCCGTCACTTCTCCTTCTCCTGTCCTGTCATTTCTCCTTCTCCTGCCCCGTCACCTCCCCTGCCCCGTCACCTCCCCTGCCCCGTCACCTCCCCTGCCCCGTCACCTCCCCTGCCCCGTCACCTCCCCTGCCCCCTCACTGCTCCTGCCCCCTCACTGCTCCTGCCTCGTTCACTGCTCCTGCCTCGTTCACTGCTCCTGCCCCATTCACTGCTCCTGCCCCTTTCACTGCTCCTGCCCCGTTCACTGCTCCTGCCCCGTTCACTGCTCCTGCCCCGTTCACTGCTCCTGCCCCGTTCACTGCTCCTGTCCTGTTCACCGCTCCTGCCCCATTCACTGCCCCTTTCCTTTCACCGCTCCTGTTCTTTCACCGCTCACGCCCGGTTACTGCTCTAGCTCATGCCACGTCACCTCCCCTGCCCCGTCACCTCCCCTGCCCCGTCACCTCTCCTGCCCCATCACCTCTCCTGCCCCGTCACCTCTCCTGCCCCGTCACCTCTCCTGCCTCGTTCACTGCTCCTGCCCCGTTCACTGCTCCTGCCCCGTTCACTGCTCCTGTCCTGTTCACCGCTCCTGCCCCATTCACTGCCCCTTTCCTTTCACCGCTCCTGTTCTTTCACCGCTCACGCCCGGTTACTGCTCTAGCTCATGCCACGTCACCTCCCCTGCCCCGTCACCTCCCCTGCCCCGTCACCTCTCCTGCCCCATCACCTCTCCTGCCCCGTCACCTCTCTTGCCTCGTTCACTGCTCCTGCCCCGTTCACTGCTCCTGCCCCGTTCACTGCTCCTGCCCCGTTCACTGCTCCTGCCCCGTTCACTGCTCCTGCCCCATTCACTGCTCCTGCCCCGTCTCCTCTCCTGCCCCGTCGCCTCTCCTGCCCCGTCGCCTCTCCTGCCCCGTCGCCTCTCCTGCCCCGTCGCCTCTCCTGCCCCGTCGCTTCTCCTGCCCAGTCGCTTCTCCTGCCCAGTCGCTTCTCCTGCCCAGTCACTGCTCCTGCCCAGTCACTGCTCCAGCCCCGTTCACTGCTCCAGCCCCGTTCACTGCTCCATCCCCGTTCACTGCTCCTGCCCCGTTCACTGCTCCTGCCCCGTTCACTGCTCCTGCCCCGTTCACTGCTCCTGCCCCGTTCACTGCTCCTGCCCCGTTCCCTGCTCCTGCCCCGTTCCCTGCTCCTGCCCCGTTCCCTGCTCCTGCCCCGTTCCCTGCTCCTGCCCCGTTCCCTGCTCCTGTCCCGTTCCCTGCTCCTGTCCCGTTCCCTGCTCCTGTCCCGTTCCCTGCTCCTGTCCCGTTCCCTGCTCCTGTCCCGTTCCCTGCTCCTGTCCTGTTCCCTGCTCCTGTCCCCTGCTCCTGTCCCCTGCTCCTGTCCCCTGCTCCTGTCCCCTGCTCCTGTCCTGTTCCCTGCTCCTGTCCTGTTCCATGCTCCTGTCCTGTTCTCTGCTCCTGTCCTGTTCTCTGCTCCTGTCCTGTTCTCTGCTCCTGCCCCGTTCACCGCTTCTGTCCTGTTCACCGCTCCTGGTCCTTTCACCGCTCCTGGTCCTTTCACCGCTCCTGGTCCTTTCACCGCTCCTGGTCCTTTCACCGCTCCTGTCCTTTCACCGCTCACGCCTGGTTACTGCTCTAGCTCATGCCCCGTCACCTCCCCTGCCCCGTCACCTCCCCTGCCCCATCACCTCCCTGCCCCGTCACCTCCCCTGCCTCGTCACCTCCCCTGCCCCGTCACCTCCCGTGCCCCGTCACCTCTCCTGCCCCGTCACCTCCCCTGCCCCGTCACCTCTCCTGCCCCGTCACCTCTCGTGCCCGTCATCTCCCCTGCCCCGTCACCTCCCCTGCCCCGTCACCTCCCCTGCCCCGTCACCTCTCCTGCCCCGTCACCTCTCCTGCCCCGTCACCTCTCCTGCCCCGTCACCTCTCCTGCCCCATCACCTCCCCTGCCCCGTCACCTCTCGTGCCCGTCACCTCCCCTGCCCGTCACCTCCCCTGCCCGTCACCTCCCCTGCCCGTCACCTCTCCTGCCCGTCACCTCCCCTGCCCCGTCACCTCTCCTGCCCCGTCACCTCTCCTGCCCCGTCACCTCTCCTGCCCCGTCACCTCTCCTGCCCCGTCACCTCCCCTGCCCCGTCACCTCTCCTGCCCGTCACCTCCCCTGCCCCGTCACCTCCCGTGCCCCGTCACCTCTCCTGCCCCGTCACCTCCCCTGCCCCGTCACCTCCCCTGCCCCGTCACCTCTCCTGCCCCGTCACCTCCCCTGCCCCGTCACCTCCCCTGCCCCGTCACCTCCCCTGCCCCGTCACCTCTCCTGCCCCGTCACCTCTCCTGCCCCGTCACCTCCCCTGCCCCATCACCTCTCCTGCCCCGTCACCTCTCGTGCCCGTCACCTCCCCTGCCCCGTCACCTCCCCTGCCCCGTCACCTCCCCTGCCCCGTCACCTCCCCTGCCCCGTCACCTCCCCTGCCCCGTCACCTCTCCTGCCCCGTCACCTCTCCTGCCCCGTCACCTCTCCTGCCCCGTCACCTCCCCTGCCCCGTCACCTCTCCTGCCCTGTCAATTCTCCTGCCCTGACACCTCTCCTGCCCCGTCACCTCTCCTTTCCTGTCGCCTCTTCTGTCCGGTCACTGTGGTCACTGCTCCTGCCCAGTTCACTTCACTCCGTGTACAACATTGACAAAGGTGTCAAGTATCCCACAGTCCTCTGCTTGGGGAAAGCTCCTCTCTAATCACCAACTCCGATCTCAGGGGCACTTGATATGTTAAAGGCAGAGGGCGGCGCATTGTAATTCTAAAGGGGCTAATCTGCCTCAATCGGAATGAAAATGGCCTGCCCTCGGTCTGTGCGAGCTCAGGGGGGGCGGGGGCTGCTGCAGCCTCTGGAGTACAGCAGAGAAGTGCGAGCAGCCCCTGGAAGCGGAAAGAAAAAAGTTATTTTAAAGTTGGACTATTCTTGCCGTCCCGGGACGCTTTTTTGAAAGCAAGAAGTAGGGGAACGGACTGAACAATTTTTTAGAAGTAGGGGCACGCCGTGCCCTTCCGTCCCCGCCCACTTCTATCACTGGTACCCAGCGATCTTACTGTGTAGGGGACGGTGCGGATACACGGCGGGAAGCCTACGAGAACCGATGGCTCCCGCTTGGAAGGAGCCGAGGGCCGCCTGCGGCGAAGCGGCCCGGGCGCTGTGGGTGCGAAACGAACTTCAGGGCTCGACGGCCGCTGGTGCGACCTGTGGCGGCGTTGGCACTGGTTGTTGGCCGGGCGGAGAGGCCGGTGAGAGCGGCGGGGCCCGTTGTCCTAGGCTGCCCGCAGCTATTGTCGGAAGTGCACGGCCCGGTGTAAGAGGCGCGCGCGCGCGGGAGATGGGACGCCAGCGGTGCGGCCTGATCTGCGGCTGATTCAGGCTGCCGAGCCCGGGAGGCGGTGGAAGCCCACGCCCTGAGTCGAGAAGCAGAAACGGAGGCCGGCGCTGGGGAAAGGATCAGCTGAGAGTTCCCCCAGACAAAATGCTTCTTCCCTCGAGCCTCAATGAGGAGGCCCTACTGACTGGGCCCTGGGACACCCTGACACCGCGGCCTGCTTGGAGCTGTGGGGCCCGCCTTCCTGGCACACCGGCGGACATCCCAGGTGAGGGGCGAGGCCCCCGGGGCGGAATGTGGGCCTGGGATGACGCTCCGGCGAGGGGCCCCGCCCTGAGGCATGAGTGGCCTGCTGCTGGGACTGTGAGCTGCGGCGGCTGCCCGCGGCCCGTGGTGTTGGCTGTGGCCTGTCTACTGGGAGTGAGCTGTGGCTTGGGGCTGCGGAGGCGCGCTTGAGGACCCAGGGGGTAGCTGCTGTTCCTGTGGCCCAAGACTCCTGTGCCAGCGAGCTCAGGGAATGCCCAGGCCTTGCCCCTGAAACAACCTGCTATGGTGGTGTGGGCCCGGAGTGACTTTGGGAGCAGGCGCAGTCGGCTGGAAGTGAGTTGCGGCCTGGGGCTGCAGAGGTGCGCTTGAAGACCCAGGGGGTAGCTGCAGCTCTTGTGGCCTGAGACTCTTGTGCCGGTGGGCCTGAGGAGTGCCCGGACCTTGCCCCTGATCTGCCCTGCTGTGCGAACTGTAGGTGTCACATTGCGCCTAGAGAGGCAACTGAGAAGACAGTCTGCTAGAGCCAGATTCTTGGCACGGACCCTGATGGCGGCGGTGCCCGCCTCACGGGGGGAGCTCCTCCTCCCCTTGTTGTTGGAGCGGCGCCCCCCAGACTGGTGCAGTGACCCCCCTCCCCTGCTGCTGAAAGAGAGGCTGGGCATGGAGGGCCTGCGACTGACTGCTTGCGTCCGCCTGCACGAACACCCGTGGATGCCTACGGCGCAACAATTGGTGATGGGCCGGCTGCGGGACAAATCGCAGAATAGACAGCAGAAGGTTGTTGGTGTTGGCGCGTCCCCGGGGCATCAGAGCGGTGCCATGGAACCCCAGGCGGCGGCCCTTGCGGTCAAAATGGACTCTGTGCTGGCGGCGGTGGAGCGGATTGGCACTACTCTGGAACAAACTAAAGTGTCGCTAGAAGCTGGGATTGATAAAGTTACATCAGACTTCACTCTCCTCCATGCCGATCATCGTAAGTTGGCAGAGTCGGTCGCCATGCAGAATCAGATGCTCCAGGAAATCCACCCCGTGGTGCAGAATCACACTATAGCTTGGAAGGGCGCTCCCGGCGCAACAATGTCTGGGTGGTAGGCCTACCGGAAAATGAGGAGGGGAAAAACTCAGACCAGTACATCGAAAACTGGTAGCATGAGCTCCTGCCCTGGGGGGGTGCTGTCACCACACTTTGCGGTGAAAAGGGCACACAGAGTACCATCGCAGAAGCCCCGCCCGGGGGCTCGACCCTGCCCGTTCCTCTTCAAACGCCTTAATTACCGAGACCGCGATGTGGTTCTATGCGAAACCAGGAACCTGGGGGACATCACGGTGGGAAATAGCTGGGTGATGTTCTTCCCGGACTATATGGCGACAGTTCAGAGACGGAGGAGCACCTACATGGCGGTGAAGTGACAGCTGCGGGAACTGGAGTTGCCTTACTCCTTGTTGTTCCTCTCTCACCTTTGTGTGGTCTTGAAGGATGGTGCCTGATTCTTTGATGCCCCATCAGATGTTTGGCACTGGCTGGAGGAGACGGGGCAATGGAAAGGAACGCGATTCACAGGTCCGGAGGAAAGCGGCTGGCACGAGAGGAGGTCAAGAAGACGCAGACGGAGGAGGGTTCGCTGGACCACGGGCCTTGGTCCAGTTGCACCTAGCCCAGAGAAGATAAGAATGAAGCGGCAGGAAGCTCTGGAGGCAGTGGCGACACTTGGTGCAGCGAACAATGTCCCTCGCCTGGAAACCCAGACTCGCAGTGAACCAGAAACAAGCGGTTCGTCATTCCCGTCCACTGTGTTCTCCGAAGACTTGAACATGCCAGAAGTGACACCCCAAACAGCTGACCAGATCATGTGACTAAGTAGTGCCATGGGCGCTTCCTCAGGGCTCATGCCCCTGGGCACTCTTTACACTGTATATCTCTAAGGTGCCCGTGCGCACGCTGCTGAATTGTGTCATATGCTGAGCACGTCATCTATTGCCTGATGTAATGTGCGAGTATTTTTGAGGCTTGTCTTGCTGGCCTGGGGACAGGATGCACTGCGCAGATGCTGCCCCTTGGGGCCCCCATGGCTGTGATCCATGCCGAACCTACATGACTGACAAGCCTGTTACACCATACACCTCTTGCGAGTACGGGAAGCTTCAGATAGGGCAAAGCATAGATTAGTTGCTGACATCACACGCACCCAACTAGCCACTACACTGGACTAACACTTCATCACAGGTGGTTCACCTTGAGGTTTGGGCGTATGCCCCATTGGGAATTCGCCCCACTAGTTACACTGTTTTCAGTTGTTGTTATATTCCCAAGGCGGCACACAGACACCCCCTTCCCGGACGGTACCTCTGGTCCACCCCGAGGTGGCTCCCCTGCCCCAACATAGTGACTTGGAACATTCGTGGTATGCATACGCCGTCAAAGCGCTACTCCATCTTTTCCTATCTGCAGCGACACATGGTTGGCATTGCCCTCCTACAGGAGACCCACATGACCCAGACAAAACTTGATAAACTCCATAGACGCTGGAGGGGGCAGATATATGGTACTGTCTTCTCTGCACATGCTCGGCGCACCCTGATATGGGTAAGGGCGGGCATCTCCTTCATTTGCAGGGAAGCAAAGGTGGACCTGGAGGGCAGGTATTCCCTGGTGCGGGGGCAGCTGAATGGTCAGGAGATCCTCCTAGGATCACTTTACACCCCGAACACAGACCAACCATCCTACCTAGCACAGTTGACCCAGGTCCTCCATCCGTACAGTGGTCTGCCCTGGCTGCTAGGCGGAGATTTCAATATGGTGCTAGATGTACAATTGGACAGGCCCTTCCCTCCCCTCCGAGCTGCTGCAGTAGCGTCCAATGCGCAGGCGTTCCAGAGCTGGCTGTCCCACTGGGAGTTGCATGACATATGGCGCATACAGCACCCATCAGACAAGGTCTATTCCTACTACTCGACAGTCCACGATTTGCATGTTCGGTTGGACAGAATGGTGGGCACCCGGTCCCTGCTCCCACTTATTAGAAAATCAGAATATCGGGGGAGAACCCCCTGTGGTTTCAGATTAGCTGGGAGGGCAGACCGTCCCCCTGTCCCCACGTGGAGGTTGCAGCCTGTCGCACTGGAAGATGCGGAATTCCGCTCCTCTTTGGGTATGGCCATTCTCGCTTACTTCGTTGCCAATGAGGGGACTGCGAGCAACGCCATGGTTGAGTGGGATGCACACAAACTAGCTGTCCGGGGGCATTGTATGGGGGCAACGTGGAATATACGCAAATTGCTCTCCACCTCCCTGGCGCGCCTGGAAGCTGAGCTCCTACAATACGAGAGGGAAGGGGAAGGCGCGGGTAGGCATTCGCGTACGCTAGGAGATATTCGCACCAGACACGCGGTGCTCCTGGAGAGATTAAGGTGCCACAACTATGCAGAGTACACAGCCAGAACACATGCCAGGGAGGATAGGGCGGGCTGACTATTGGCTTGGCTGATACAGCGGGAGGGGCACGGTGTCCCGATAGGAGCCCCATGCACATCAAGGGGAGAGATGGTGTACACACAGCGCGAAATTCACCGAGCCTTGACTGATCACTATACGCAGCTGTATAGGGCTCAAGGTATGGGCCCTAGGCATGTTTTAGAGGGGTTCCTTGACTCTATCCGTTTGCCTGTGGCCTCTGAGGAGCAGAAGGACTCGCTTGGTGTACCCCTTGCACTGGAAGAGATCGGAGAGGCAATTCGTTCTATGGCATCAGGGAAGACCCCGGTGCCGGATGGCCTGCCTGCCGAATATTATAAAACGGACAGGGAAATCCTGACGCCATTACTCCACAAGGTATATGCTACGGCGATAGAAGAGGGCACATTCCCCCCCTCTATGCGGGGGGCTTTTTTGGTTTCCCTGCCTAAGCCGGCTAGAGACCCCACAGTACTGGGCTCATATCGGCCGCTGGCGATGCTCAATGTGGACTATAAGGTCTTCGCTAAGATACTGGCAGAACGATTGGCGCCGGTGGTCCCTCATTTAGTTCATACTGACCAAAACGGACAGGGTGCCTGATATTAGACCTAGAGAAGACGTTTGATTGCCTAGAGTGGGGGTACCTATCGGCCGTCCTGATGTGCTATGAGCTTGACCTTGAATTTTTGCGAATGGTTGACCTTCTATACAAGAACCCCGTAGTTCGAGTGCGCCTGGGTCCTTACATCTCAGAGGCAGTGGCGGTGGGCCGGGGCACCCGGCAGGGTTGTCCCCTTTCCCCGCTGCTGTTTGCGTTGGCTATCGAACCCCTGGCTGCGGACATTCAGCAGACACTCGGCAATGGCATCCCGCTGAGAGATGCAGTCCATCAGGTATCGCTTTATGCGGACGATCTGCTGATGTTCGTGAAGGATGTGGGATGCATACCAGACCAACTGGCCCAGCTGCTGCGCACGTATGTGGATGTCTCGGGGCTTCGAGTAAATGTGGGTAAATTCTGCCTTTACGCATTCAGTGAAGGGTCCGTAGACCCGGGATACCACCTCGAGGGCACGCGAGTCCAGTGGAAAGCGGACATCTTCCGGTATCTGGGGATTCAGATATACCGTCGCATGACCAACCTATTTGACGGGATTCTCGGGAGAGCAGTTGCAGTGCTCAGGCCTCAGATGCGCTTCTGGGCCACGCTCCCGCTGACAACCACGGGTAGAGTGGCCCTGGCCAAAATCGTCATGCTTTCCCGACTCCTGTACTACTTCATCAACCTACCTCTGTTAATCCCCGCTTTCTTTTTTTCCATGCTCAACAAGCTGCTGCGGGATTTTATCTGGGGTACCTCCAGGCACAGGTTGGCATTAGCGAAGCTCTTCCTCCCAACAGATAAAGGGGTACTGGCTGCTCCCTGTTTTGAGCACTACTACCTAGCTGCATAGCTCTAATGGATTGCCCGCTGGTTAGCGGATAGAGGCAGAGAAGACATGGCCATGACTATGCTGCCATACTCCCTAGCACGTATAACTGAGCTTTTCCATCCACTGGCGCCGGTGGTGTGCCCTACTCCGCTTCTGCTGACGGTGGCATATAAGTGTGACTGGAGAGCCTTGCGCCTCACACGCGGCACGATGCCCTACGCGCCGCCTATTCCGCAGGAGGGCTCTCCTGCCGGGGAGAGGGGACGTGAGCATACCTGCGGAGTGGAGGGAGACTGACATCCAGACGCTTGGCGATCTCTATAGAGATGGGACACTCGCGGCGAATGAGACACTGGTGACGGAGAGGGGCTCCCCCCTGGGGGGTTCTTAATGCATCGTTCGCTGATAGCGAAACTGTCCGCCAAGTAGAGAGACATGGCGACAGAGCCTGAACAACATTTAACTATGCAGTACCTCCATGTCATGGGGAGGGGAAAACACTTGGTTCGCTGGTTTGCAGCATCGCTACGGGCGCATGCAGCGACTAACTTGGTTCCTCTTAGAGGCAAGTGGGAGCTGGATCTGGGATGGCCACTGACCGACAAAGAGTGGGAAAGTATCCTTAAAATCCCGGTGCGCATCCCCAGAAACATGCGATTCCGCTAGATTCAGCTCTTCATTGTCCACAGGGCTTACCTTACGCCTGAGTTGATCAACAAGTACTTCCGTCTTACTGATGCGGTCTGCCCCAGATGCAATGAGATGGGGGCGGGATTTTTGCACACACTGTGGAGTTGTCCTGGGTTGGGCACCTACTAGAGCGTCATTAGCAAGTTACTTAGACGATGCACGAACCGCACTATACCCTTTGATTGGCCTGAGTATATACTGCACCATTTTAGGAGACACCCAAAGACAAGGTGTTGTCCCGCTTCCTGGACCTGGGGCTGGTGGTTGCGAAGCATCTCCTCACGAGGAGGTGGAAGGCGCATGACCCGCCATGTGTGCGGGCGTGGACTTCCTCCCTCCAGGCGGTGGCCCGTGCGGAGTGGATCACCATGTGTAGGGAGGGGCGTTGGGGCTCCGGAAGGAGCCCATAGCGGAGCGATGGGAACACATGCTTACTACACTACAGCGGATTGCTGGGGAGGGAGGCACAGGTGACATGGAGGGAACCGGGGATGCGCATGGGGATGGGAGCATACCACAGGTCATTCTCCTGCCGAGGTAATTTGCATGTACAGTTTTTTTTTTTTTGCTCCTATGAGGCACGAGGGCAAACATGCAAGCCTAGCTGAGGCCTGTAGGCACACGAATGCTCTGAAGGTGGGGGGTGGGAGGGGTTGAGGGCCTGGGAGGAGGGGGACAGAGGGTGGGAGGGGGGTGGAAGGAGAGTTAAAGTATGAATGTGGTTTTGCCACTACAGTTAAAGTTTTCTCTTTTTTGTTTCATGAAATGCATCATATGTTTGTAAGCCCAAGCCGGAGGGTTTTCCCTAAATCACGTGGGTGGGCACGGATTCAGGGTACTGGTTATTGTACACAGTCCCAGGGTATGCATTTGGACGAGAGCAACATGGCTCAACCAACTTTGGGCGAATATTCCATGTCTTACTTGCTGCACGCCTTGTACATTGAACTCATAGCATATTATCTTGTTGTGCCCGTACTTGTATGACTAATATGCCTACATCAACGTGCCTGCATTGATAATGCCTCTACTGTGATATGTAATGTAATCTTTTGAAAATGCTAATAAAACAGATTAGACAACAACAAAAAACTCCACAGCTCCATAGCTCCATAATGGCTTTACTAAAAACGGGGAAGTTTTGTAGCAAACCTCTCAGCGCATTAAACCCACACTCATACCAGTGTTGGATTTCATGTAAAATGCACTCAGTGGGTATCTTAGAGATGCCCTCTGAAAATTGACCAGCCCTGGTGTGGTTCCTGAATGGCTGCCCGCCATTTGCCACTACCAGACAGGTTTATGGAGCCCAAGGTAGAGAGTCCCTGTTCTCTAGGTCCCTAAATAAAGCCCATCCTGGGCAGAGGTGTCATGCCTCCTCCCCCAGGATATGCTGAGTCTACGAAAGGGGAAGCTTCAAAGGCCTGCTGTCTTTGGAAGCTGTCCCTGCCTTTTGCTGCCCCCCACAACTGACTCCCAAAGGTTCTGGTACCCACTTTGGCCTAGGAGAATCGGTGGGAAAACTAAGCTTTGAATAGTGATGTGCCCACCTTTGCTAACCACACCCCTCAGGTGGGGGAGGCAAGGTGATGCAGGTGCACAGTCAAAATATTGAGTCTTTTATTCCGATATACAGAAATATCGAGTTGTAAATATCGACAGATGGAAATATTGATAATCTGTATATCGACATAAAAAATATCGATTTCACATAGTTTTTGAAATATCGAGGTAAGTAATGTTGAAATGAAAAATATCGAAATGTAAAAATATCGTTTTAGTATGTTTTTTATGATATTTTGTAGTTAGTGTTAAGTATTACATTTTTTTATATATACAATAATGTTTTATTTTCAATATTGTTTTAGGAGTGGGATGTTGGGTTTATAGGGATAAGGGTGGGGAGTGTTTTAAAATATTTATATTTAATTAATAAAAACTTAAAATTTAATTAGGAAATTAATTTAATAAATTTCAAATTTCAAATTAAATTTTAGGAGCGGGATGTTGGGTTTATAGGGGATAAGGGTGGGGAGTGTTTTAGAATATTTATATATTTATGAATAAAAATTTCAAACTAAGGGGCTGATTATGATATCGGTTTTCCCGCATCCTCTGGGCCGGCGGAAGCCACCGCCGGCCCAGAGGATGCGGGAAAACCGCTGCGGACTGAAAAAAGACCCCCCGCCAGATTAGGATGGCTGGGAGATCTTTTTACCGTCCGCAGCTTTTCCGCCGCGGTCGCCTCCCGTCCGCGGTGGAAAAGCACTAACATGGCTGGCGGTGTCTATCAGACACCGCCAGCCATATTAGGATATCTGGAGTACTATGCCTTTACACGGCTGCATTTCCGCCGTGCAAAGGCATGCGGATTTTTGTTTGGGGGCCCTTTGCGGGCCCCGAGGGGTGAAGGGGGTTGGGGGGTGCACATGGGGGGGTACCTATGGTCCCCCCCTGCATTTGCGTGCACAAAGCGCCAGGCACCGCGCGGCGCCTGCCGCTTTGTGCATGCGAATGCCCAACTTTCATTTTTACCATTGCGTCGGGTGCTGCTTCAAGCAGCACCCGCCGCAATGTTAAAAATACAGGATGTGACCGCCAGGGTGGCGGTCACATCCTAATTTGCACAGAGGGACAGCCGCTGCCCCTGCGGACGGTCCCTCCTACTCTGGGGTGGCGGACGGACTCAGGTCCCTCCGCCATCATAATCAGGAAATTAATTTATTAAATTTCAAATTTTACATTAAATTTGTGGAGCGTGATGTTGGGTTTATAGGGGATAAGGGTCGGGAGTCTTCTAAAATATTTATATTTAATTAATACAAATTTCAAATTTAATTAGGAAACTAATTTAATAAATTTCAAATTTTACAATAAATTTTAGGAGCGGGATGTTGGGTTTATAGGGGATAAGCGTGGGGAGTGTTTTAAAATATTTATATTAAATTAAATTTAAAATATGAAATACATTTTTTTAATTTCTAAATTTAAATTACATTTTAGGAGTGGGATGTTGAATTTATAGGGGATAAGGGTGGGGAGTGTTTTGAAATACTTATATTAAATTAATTTAAATTTTAAATTTTAATATGAAATTCATTATTTTAATTTCGAAATTTAAATTAAATTTTAGGAGTGGGATGTTGAGTTTATAGTGGATAAGGGTGGGGAGTGTGTTTAAAAATATTTAGAATATGTTCTATATACAAATATTCATAACAATAATATGTCTTTTTATCATTTAAATTTACTATAATTTGAAATTATTTAGGTTTAGATTTTAGCTCATACTCAATTTATTTTAGTTTGGAGTGGGGATAGTTAATTAATTAGGTTCAGTGTCCAGCACCTACCCCAATTTAATTTAGACTGTAGTGGGAACAGTAAGTTAATTAGGTTAAGTGTCCAGCACCTACCCCAATTTAATATAGACTGGAGTGTGAATAGTAAATTAATTAGGCTCAGTGTCCAGCACCTACCCCAATTTAATTTAGACAGGAGTGGGAAACGTAAATTAGTTAGGTTAAGTGTCCAGAACCTACCCCAATTTAATTTAGACTGGAGTAGTAATAGTAACTTAATTTAAGTCAGCGTCCAGCACCTACCCCAATTTAATTTAGACTGGAGTGGCAATAGTAAATTAATTAGGCTCAGTGTCCAGCACCTACCCCAATTTAATTTAGACTGGAGCGGGAATAGGAAATTAATTAGGCTCAGTGTCCAGCACCTACCCCAATTTAATTTAGACTGGAGTGAGAATAGTAAATTAATTAGGTTCAGTGTCCAGCACCTACCCCAATTTAATTTAGACTGGAGAGGGAATAGTAAATTAATTAAGCTCAGTGTCCAGCACCTACTCCAATTTAATTTAGACTGTAGTGGGAACAGTAAGTTAATTTAGTTAAGTGTCCAGCACCTACCCCAATTTAATTTAGACTGGAGTGTGAATAGTAAATTAATTAGGCTCAGCGTCCAGCACCTACCCCAATTTAATTAAGACAGGAGTGGGAAAAGTAAATTAGTTAGGTTAAGTGTCCAGCACCTACCCCAATTTAATTTAGACTGGAGTGTGAATAGTAAATTAATTAGGCTCAGTGTCCAGCACCTACCCCAATTTAATTTAGACTGGAGTGGGAATAGTAAATTAATTTGGCTCAGTGTCCAGCACCTACCGCAATTTAATTTAAACTGGAGTGGGAATAGTAAATTAATTAGGTTTAGTGTCCAGCACCTACCCCAATCTAATTTAGAATGGAGTGGGAATAGTAAATTAATTAGGTTAAGTGTCCAGCGCCTACCCCAATTTTATTTAGACTGGAGTGGCAATAGTAAATTAATTAGGCTCAGTGTCCAGCACCTACCCCAATTTAATTTAGAATGGAGTGGGAAAAGTAAATTAGTTAGGTTCAGTGTCCAGCACCTACCCCAATTTAATTTAGACTGGAGCAGGATTACTAAATAATTAGGCTCATTGTCCAGCACCCACCCCAATTTAATTTAGACTGGAGTGGGAATAGTAAATTAATTAGGTTAAGTGTCCAGCACCTACCCCAATTTAATTTAGATTGGAGTGGAAATAGTAAATTAATTAGGTTAAGTGTCCAGCACCTACCCCAATTTAATTTAGACTGGAGTGGGAATAGTGAAGTCATTTAAGTCAGTGCCCAGCACCTACCCCAATTTAATTTAGAGTGGAGTGGGAATAGTATATTAATTAGGTCAAGTGTGCAGCATCTACCCCAATTTAATTTAGAATGGAGTGGTAATAGAAAATTAATATGAGTCCGTGTCCAGCGCCGCGGCCAGGGCGACTGACGCTGGAATCTGGGGATCAGGGTTCGATCCCCGGCTCCGGTGGCAGGTTAGCCCAGCACCATGCGACTCTGGGCAATAGCTTGCTTAATCTTCCCGACGGCCCCCCAGCGCCTAGAGACCCTAACGGGTGATTGTGCGCTATACAAATGTGGATTATTATTACCCCAATTTAATTTAGACTGTAGTGGGAATAGTAAATTGATTATGTTAAGTGTCCAGCACCTACCCCAATTTAATTTAGACTGGGGTGGGAAAAGTAAATTACTTAGGTTAAGTGTCCAGCACCTACCTCAATTTAATTTAGACTGAAGTGGGAATAGTAAATTAATTAAGTTAAGTGTCCAGCACCTACCTCAATTTAATTGAGACTGGAGTGGGAATAGTACATTTATTAGGGTCAGTGATTAACATCTATTATAATAAAATGTACAATTGAAAAATATATAAAGTATTTTATGTTTAAGTTGAATTAAGTTGTTATTAAATATAATGTAAACATATTTTTATGATAATTAATATTGAAATAAAATGTTATATATGTGCTAAATAAATATATTTATTATGTATTTTACTATATTTATATTATATAAATGATATGTATTAATTAAAAGAACAGCAATTTTTAAACACATTTAAATTCATAGCAATGTAAAGTTAGTAAAAAAAAAGTTAAGTGTCCAGCACCTACCTCAATTTAATTTAGACTGGAGTGGGAATAGTAAATTAATTAGGTAAAATGTCCAGCACCTACCCCAATCTAATTTAGAATGGAGTGGGAATAGTAAATTAATTAGGTTAAGTGTCCAGCACCTACACCAATTTAATTTAGACTGGAGTAGTAATAGTAACTTAATTTAAGTCAGCGTCCAGCACCTACCCCAATTTAATTTAGACTGGAGTGGCAATAGTAAATTAATTAGGCTCAGTGTCCCGCACCTACCCCAATTTAATGTAGGCTGGAGTGGGAAAAGTAAATTAGTTAGGTTCAGTGTCCAGCACCTACCCCAATTTAATTTAGACTGGAGCGGGAATAGGAAATTAATTAGGCTCAGTGTCCAGCACCTACCCCAATTTAATTTAGACTGGAGTGGGAATAGTAAATTAATTAGGTTAAGTGTCCAGCACCTACCCCAATTTAATTTAGACTGGAGTGGGAATAGTAAATTAATTAGGTTCAGTTTCCAGCACCTACCCCAATTTAATTTAGACTGGAGAGGGAATAGCAAATTAATTAGGCTCAGTGTCCAGCATCTACTCCAATTTAATTTAGACTGTAGTGGGAACAGTAAGTTAATTAGGTTAAGTGTCCAGCACCTACCCCAATTTAATTTAGACTGGAGTGTGAATAGTAAATTAATTAGGCTCAGTGTCCAGCACCTACCCCAATTTAATTTAGACAGGAGTGGGAAAAGTAAATTAATTAGGTTAAGTGTCCAGCACCTACCCCAATCTAATTTAGAATGGAGTGGGAATAGTAAATTAATTAGGTTAAGTGTCCAGCACCTACCCCAATTTAATTTAGACTGGAGTAGTAAAAGTAAATTAATTTAAGTCAGTGTCCTGCACCTACCCCAATTTAATTTAGACTGGAGTGGCAATAGTAAATTAATTAGGCTCAGTGTCCAGCACCTACCCCAATTTAATTTAGACTGGAGTGGGAAAAGTAAATTAGTTAGGTTCATTGTCCAGCACCTACCCCAATTTAATTTAGACTGGAGCGGGAATAGTAAATTAATTAGTCTCAGTGTCCAGCACCTACCCCAATTTAATTTAGACTGGAGTGGGAATAGTAAATTAATTAGGTTAAGTGTCCAGCACATATCCAAATTTAATTTAGATTGGAGTGGGAATAGTAAATTAATTAGGTTAAGTGTCCAGCACCTACCCCAATTTAATTTAGACTGGAGTGGGAATAGTAAATTCATTTAAGATAGTGTCCAGCACCTACCCCAATTTAATTTAGACTGGAGTGGGAATAGTAAATTATTATGCTTAGTGTCCAGCACCTACCGCAATTTAATTTAGACTGGAGTGGGAATAGTAAATTAATTAGGTTAGGTGTCCAGCATCTACCCCAATCTAATTTAGAATGGAGTGGGAATAGTAAATTAATTAGGTTAAGTGACCAGCACCTACCTCAATTTAATTTAGACTGGAGTAGTAATAGTAACTTAATTTAAGTCAGCGTCCAGCACCTACCCCAATTTAATTTAGACTGGAGTGGCAATAGTAAATTAATTAAGTTCAGTGTCCAGCACCTACCCCAATTTAATGTAGACTGTAGTGGTAACAGTAAGTTAATAAGGTTAAGTGTCCAGCACCTACCCCAATTTAATTTAGACTGGAGTGTGAATAGTAAATTAATTAGGCTCAGTGTCCAGCACCTACCCCAATTTAATTTAGACTGGAGTGGGAATAGTAAATTAATTAAGTTAAGTGTCCAGCACCTACCTCAATTTAATTGAGACTGGAGTGGGAATAGTACATTTATTAGGGTCAGTGATTAGCATCTATTCTAATAAAATGTACAATTGAAAACTATATAAAGTATTTTATGTTTAAGTTGAATTAAGTTGTTATTTAATATAATGTAAACATATTTTTATGATAATTAATATTGAAATAAAATGTTATATATGTGCTAAATAAATATATTTATTATGTATTTTACTATATTTATATTATATAAATTATATGTATTAATTAAAAGAACAGCAGTTTTTAAACACATTTAAAGTCATAGCAATGTAAAGTTAGTAAAAAAAAATGAGACATTTTATTTTCAAATATTTTATTATATAAAATATTGAGGTCATTAGTAAATCAAAATAGTATTTTTTATTAAACAGTAGAAATATAATCACAAAATATTAGTATTTGCAGCAGTATGTATTTATTTTATGCAATTATATTTTTCTCAGTATGTACCTTCCAACAAGTACATTATAGGACAAAGAAAATAATATAGTGAATACAAATATATTTCACATTTTCATACATTTGTACATATACTTTGATGCATTTTTATTTTTTCATTTGACATCTTCTTAATTAGTAGATATTTTCTTATACGTTTAACATATTGTTTTTACATTTTATAAATGTTTACCAAAATTGCTAAATATTTATTTCCATAATATACTGTAAATATTTTAGAATAAAGTTTGTACAAAAATAACATAGTTCAAAATTCTAATATAAAGTACATTTATTTATATTATTAATATTAATAATGAATTCATAATATTAATAATTATTACATATCAGAACATTTGTTTTGTAAAAATAAATAACATTAATAGAATAATTTAGTAATTGTTTTCAACATACATATTTTTTAATTGTAATATTAAATATTATTATGTCATAATATTCATTATAATTTCACAGTACATGAAAAAAATACAATATTTTTTTAAAATATAAGGTACAATTTTAAATAATTTATCATAAGGTAAATTTAAGTTTTTTAATTATTATTTAATGTTAAATAAATTGTTTAGTCATTTATTTAACATTTTTATTGTTGAGATCTTTATTTGGGCATTTAATTTAGTAACCGCTCGTTGTCTTTTTGGGTTATTTGGGAAGAAAGAAGCTCGCAGTTGGGTGCTGTTGCGCGTCTGAGAAGGTAAGAGCCATTTTCTTTTAAATTTAGCTATTTTAAGTGTGTTTTGAAGGCAGTAGTGTTGTGTTTAGGGTGTGTGGAGTTACGTTTTGGAAGTTATAGTGTATGTAGGTGTTTATTTAGGTATTAATTTTTATTGTTGTATTTTGGATTTCCAGCCTAGTTAGAATATTTGTGTTTGTATTTATTTACTTTAATATTGTGTTAATTATGTATGTAATGGTGTTTTAAAGTGTATTATTTGTACCTTTGTGTGGATGGGAATGTTTATGTTTCTATTTCAAGTTTTTCGACTAAGCTTTTTTGTCTCGTACTGTTTTCGGGGCGTACAAGGTATTTCCGGCACTTTTTGGCTCTTGTAAAAAAAGAGCTGTATGGAGTGCCGTTTGTACGAATCGTACTTGCCGGGTTGTAAACTGCTGCCGGGAATACATGGGAACTTCGTGTACAGAGCAATCCAAATCGGAATCGCTTGTATATACGAGTTGTATGGTCTTTTTTACAATTTGTATGGAGTGCGTCTATTTGTACGGATCGTACTTCCTAGGTTGTAGGGGTCTCCTTACAAGTATGAGTTGTATGGGGAAAACGCTCCATACCACGATTTGTACAGTGTTTTTCCAGGATCGGAATCGGCCCCTGTATGTAAAACTATGTTATACATAATGCATGAATAATAACAAATGCAGTTGTATTATATACTTACCAACTATTATTTAGTTGAAGTTGAATGTAGATGTTTCCTTGTCCGGTGAATGCTGTTCTTTTTTAAGTAGTCTGTGGAAAGAAAGTAAAGTATATTTTATTCTATGTTTATCATTTATATGTGGTGGTGGCATTTTTTAAGACGAAGTGTACTATCATTAATGTTTTATATTTATTTTATAAACGTTTTTTACAAGAGTTAAAAGTCTAAATGGAATTGTTATGATGGGCAGGATATTTTAGGTGTTTAGTTCTCTTTTAGTTAGATTAAATAAAATATTTTTAAAGTATACTTACATTTGCAGTTAGCTGTTTTTGCAAGTTGAAAATGTTATTCTTGTTTTTTTAATTATATCTGTTGTGGAAATATAAAGAGATAAAATATATAAGTTAATATTTTTAGTAATGAATTTAAATCTAGGTTACACTTTAACTTGACAGTTTATTTAGAAATGCTTATTTACTTACTTTTTGTTGTTTGTAGTAGACCTTATTTTAGAGGAGTCTTTGAGAGTGCTGGAAATCCGGCAGAGTTTCTCTTTCCTGAATTTTTGGTTGAAGTTGTAATAGTTTTCAGTTGAGTTCTTTATATAGTGAGTATTTAATTAGTTGTTGTATGTCATTGGTCAATTTTCTTTTTCAGTGTTTCTATTGGTTTATTTGATTTTATTTTAGTTTCGTATTGTTTTATTTGTATGTAAATTGGCAAAGTAGAGAACATTTATTTTTATTATTTGAGGAAGGAGATTCAGAATGTATTTTGTTTAAAAAAGGTATAATATATATTTTCACTATTGAAGATGTTGATTATATTTGTTTCTAAATATTTTCATTTTTGTAGTTATTTTTTTTTATTTTATGTTGTATTAATTTTGTTAGGTATGTTTGTATCTATCTTTAATGTGATATGTGTATATAGGTTATTAATTACAATTATAGTGTTGAAAATAGTAGTTTAAATGTGTTTTAGAGTTGTCGATATTTTTTAACCCCTAGCGTGCTCCCGTCGGCCAACCTTTCGATCACCCACGGCAGAAAAACCACCGCGGTTAAGGCGTTAATGACGATAATATTGATGTCTATATTTTTGTTTTCGATATTTTGGACATGTCTTATATTTATTTATAACCTTTGATATTTTGTATTACGATATTTGTGTTTGTGATTTTTGTTTTGTCGATATTTTTGCATTACGAAATTGTCTTATCAATATTATTGTATTTTTATAAATAAGTATGGAACATCGATATTTTAGTTATCGATATTTTGAACTCGATATATTTGTATATCGATTTTTTGACTTTTGATAATATGTCAGTGATTCGGTGAAGCACACATCTCAGTCTCATCTTGAAGATGGGGTGACTCAGTCATTTAGGGAGAGGTTCATGCCCCCTACCACTGGTGGAAGGCATGATAGGGGGTATATCCACCCCAAGAAAGGGCCCCATTGGTCCCAACTTGATCACCCTTTTAACGCCTTATATTTGAGGAAGAAAGAAGAGGCCTGAAGAGCCATGCTGAGCCAGGAAGAAGAAGAGGACACCAACGGATTTGGCTCAGCCCTACCGACCTGTTCCGTCTACAATCTGCTTACAGCAATAACCCTGGTGAGTGCAGCAGCCAGCAACCCCCAGAGCCCAGAGGACTTGCCCTACAATCATCTTACAGACCCTGTCTCCAGTGAGCACTGGATTTGCTCAAGCCAAGACTCACCCACAGAATACGTATTCTGGTAACTCTGCGATTCTGCACCACTCTACACCCGTCGCCCACAGCCAGAGTGGCCCAACACCACAAGGAGGTCTACCCAGCAATCCTAACCTGGGATGTAGATGATCCCTGACCTCCCTCAAGCTTCGAGACAATGCCTGCAGCCTCAACCTGAAGGACTGGAGCTGATGACAAAACCCAACTCCAGAAAACACCGCTGCACCTGATGCGCCACAGCCTTGCGTGGCCCAACCGACAGTGTCCAGGCATCCCCAATAAACCAACTTATCTCTCCAACCGGTGGTCACCTTCTGGAAGTCTCCCTGCCCGAGTCTGGAGCAACTTCATGGCACTGACGGTATCCATTGAAAATCACAGGGTCCCCGTTTTGCACCCAGCACCCAGTGCCGCTGGTAGTGCAGCTCCTGTGCTGGTTGTTGGCTCCTGCAGTGCTGACCTTAACCCCAGGAGCAATGCTCCCACACCCGACTGGCCTGCTCGTAAGCAGTCCCTAACTGAAGGCCCCCTTTAGCCCCATTGGCTAACACTGGGCCCCTGCACTATGGACCTGGCACTCCCAGTGCCGATGGTGGTGCAACTTGAGTGGCCATCTAGACCATGAGAAACCGTTAACACTTTTTCGTTGATAGTAACCTATGTTAAGAGATTTTGGGCCAAAAATGTTCTGTGCTGAACTGATGTTTGTATGGAGAAAAGAGAACAAAACTGCATAATATACAAAGTCTTACTTACCTTGTATTGTGAGATCCTAAGGTGTGGTATCTAGGCATACCACCCTAGTACTCCAAGGAATCTAAATGTAACTACAATGTAACCTGAAAGTAATTACTGTGTAATTCAAACTGCATTTTAGAGTGATACAAAACTATAAGAACTGAAAATATATTCTCAATTGTATTTCTATGTAAATCTTTACAATTGAAAGTATATTTTACCTACCTCTACCAAGTCCTGCTTGGTTCTAGAAATAAAGTACAAGTAATCCTTTTTTTAATACTTACCCAATTGGTCTGGATTCAGTCTCTGATTGTGTGTAGCAGTCTTAATTGAGTGAATACAATACATGCTTAACACACCCTCTAGATAAGCCTAACTACTCGTCCACACTACCAGAAAGAGAGCTTGTTGCGGGGATTCTGCTCATACACAGAACTGTGCACAGAGAGCCGGGACCTCAGTGAATCGTGGTGTACCACAAAACTCACCTCAGTACCTAGAACCCCTAACCGACTAGCATCAGTGTCTCATTAGCTCTCCGTCCTATAGCGAAGCTACCAATGAACAGACAACCCAGAACATACGACTTAGGTTACTCTCAGGAATGTTGGGAATCAAGAGCACTCTTTCGTTTGTCATTCTCATACCAGTCCACAACGTGAGTAAATAGAGACACAGAAAAGTTTAAAATGTTTATTTTAACGGTGTGCTCTAAGATGCAGTATTTTTGCTAACATAAGCAGGCATATGATTAAAAATAATACGATCAGCATTGTTACAATTCCATAAAACACAAAGTGGGAAATCATAGTATAATGATAGTGGAAACAGGTCCTATAGTGCCTTGTGTACCACCCTCCCCAGCTAGGAACTAGAGGGCATATTAGCAAGGACATTATCGCCGCTTTAGCGGCACTTTTGCCGATAAAGCAGCGATTTTTTTTATCGTCCAAATACCAAGTTGTCGCTAACAGCAGTTAGCAACAGCGACCGGTTTGGGGCCCGCTTTGCATGTCAGCGATATTTATCGCTAATGATATGCAAAGTGACCGTACCCAAACTGGTAACGACCGAAAGCAGTCGCTAACACAGCTATCCCCTATTAGCAATACCCGCAACGCGATAAACAAACGTGCGCTAACCGCGATTAGCACCAGGATTTTACACCTGGTAAAAACCTGACTTAGCCATGTTAGTCAATGGGAGGTGGATTTTATAGCTAAGTCCCCACCTGCCTATTAGCGAGATTTTCCTTAGCGATTGGATTTTTATCGCTGGAAATCTCACTTTATAGATGGGATTTGCCGCTATAACTGTATTTTTTTATCGCCATGGAGATAAACGTTGGTAATACTGCTTTATCTCTGCGATAAAATCCAGCAATAGGAGGCGATAAAAAAATTTCGCTAAGCGTGGTTTGCGATAATTTTCGCAAGATGTTGCTAATATGCCCCTAGGTTTTATAATAATAATAGAAGGTCTCTTAGGCTTGAAAGGGAAACCCCATACCTCCAAGATTAGCAGAAGTGAATCACATCAGGATCAGCAAAGCTTTCTCTCTGGAAAAGGATTTTCTCCAAGTGCCCTAATCATGCATGCAGTGCAATATTAAAGGCGCTAGAATTTCATTCACTGCAGCTGTGTGCATGTTGTGTCTAGAGCGTGGGCCAATCAGCCCGAATAACAGCTTACATTGTTATGGTAACCTTGGAGGCTTCTGCACACACTGTACAGACTGAGGTCACGATGTAAGTCTGGGGATGTTGAAAACAAGCCTTTCTCATGTGAAGGAATTTAAGCAGTCTAACTTACAACAACAGTTACATGCAGTGTTGTGTGCAAAAGCTGCAAAATGGCAACATGGCGTTTAAACGTCTAATAAGCTTAGGCTAACATGGCAATGTGTGCACGCAAGGCCCTGCCTTCACTACAAGCTGTTAGCAGTACTTTACCTAATTTAGCTTCTGCTATTCCTCTGGGGACTCCCTGGACTCTGTGCACACTATACCTCACTTTGGTGTAGTATAAACAGAGCCAGCTTTCTAAATATGGCATTCGAGCCCAGTCAACTTATCGGGTATCAGGTTTGTGTAAGTGAATTGCATAATTTACTGTACACTGGATGGTGTTGAGCTTCAAACACGCTTTGAGGATACAGAATTTAAACTGAGCACTCAAAAGCCAGCCACTGGGGTGTTCCTTGTTTTGACAAAAGAAGGTTTACCCACTGACCTAAAGGACTCCGTGAAGGAGGAAGTCTGACATTATATATGCGAAGTCATTGCCCTTATCAAATGTGTTGAGTCTGTCAGGATAACGATAAAACTGATTGGGAAGAATCCTCAAACTCCCTAGTACAACCTCTTCCCAGAAGCAGTAGCGGGAATTAATCCTGTAACTGAGACTTCATTAAACAAAAGCATTCTTAAAAGAAATCCTAGGAAGTCCCTGTAATTTCCGGGTTATGGGCCTGCAGAAACCATATACAAAATGGTGAGTCATGCAGGACCTAGGAAAGATCAATAATATTATTGTCCCATGTTGTCCTGTGGTACTGATTTTGCCATGAAATTTTTACAGCTACTTTGTGATGCTGGATGGTTCGTAGTCATCGACCTGTGCAAAGCATTTTTTTCCATACCGAGAACAGTCAGTCACTCTTTGTGTTCCAGTTCCAAAATAATGTTCTGGCATGGTGCTGAGTTCCTCAAGGATATACGGAAAGCTCCTCAATCTTCAATCTGATTCTGACAAAGAATCTGGAGACCTTGCAGTTGCTTTGCACCACAGTTCTTGTCTGGATAGCCATGACCTATTGGTGGCACAGGCAACCCAATAAGCATGCAGACCAGATAATGTTGCCCTGTCATCTGGTTGAAACCAGACATAAGTGAGCCCAACCAATTTGCAGTATTGGCAAAAAGAAGTTCTATACCTAGGACTAGGCCTGTGTGGAATTTTGATTCGCAAGCAGACTTAGGGAATTTTGGTGACTCCTCATTACTTTTGTAACATGGAGTTCCCGCCAAATTCCGGCAATCGCCGCATGGTTAACTTTTTTCCCGTTTGAGCAACATGATGACAAGAGGAACAACGCTGGGCTTCTGAATGCGAGCTGGTGAGAACGAGCGAGATTTGGCATTCTCTAGTGTGATTTTCGGTTGCTAGGAGGTTCAGAACTTGTGCTGTCGCAAAGGCCGCTTACCTCATAGATTTTCTACTTGAGCAGCAATAAAATCAACTAAAAGATATTATGGTGCCATTTCTGCTAATTTTTCACCTCTGAACTCACTACCGAAGCTAACATTGAAGTGCAAGCAGCATGACATGCATTTTCTGCCTTTTTAACTGTGCGTGATTGCCTGAAATACGTGAGTTCCGCCAAGGCCTGCCTAGGACATAATACTGGGATAGAAGGGTGAATGGTGCCTCAAGAGATAATTTCTGTCATATCGAAAATGAACCTTCCCAAGATGCAGAGGGTAGTCAGGATGCCTTTGGAAATTGTGGGCTACAGTGCATTCACCATTTTTTACTAGTTGCATAGCCTCTATAGAGACTTACACACAATGATGTGCCTGATCAATTACTATGGGCCAACGAAGGCAGGAATGCCTTACTCAAGCTGAGAGAAAGTATTTGCCATGCCCCGCCCTAAGAATGCCTGATTATGTGAAACCTTTAAATTTATATTGCTCTGAGAGGTATGGGTGCTCTCTATTAGGACTAAAGCAGACTCACAGTAACTTCTAATGACCTATTACTTCTCAGCCACTCTTGACCCAGTAGCCCCAGAGTTCCTGGGCTTCCTAAAGACAGTAGCTGCAGTTAGTGTCAGAATTCAGCAATGTGAGGGAATTGTTATGGTTTACTCTCTTTATTAAAATTCTCCCCATTAATTCTCCAACCCAACACATGACCAACAACCGAGTTGCCAGATAACAAGCAGGTTATCTTTGCTGTGGAGAACATCAGTCTGTAGAGGTGCCCCTGTCTTAACCCTGCCACACTATTACCTATACCTGCTACTGATGATGATGGGAAAGACCATTACTGCCTTGATGTGACAGAACTGTGTACCAAGCCAAGACCAGGCATTTCAGATGCCCCTCTGAAAGAGTCAGATTATATGTTATCGTGGACAGCTCTTGCTTAAGAGATGAAAGAGGGAGTTTAAAAGGAGCCTATGCTGTTTGCACCTTAGAAGGTGTAGAGGAACCCTCCTGTTTACCAAATGTGATAAATGCGCAGGTGGGTGAACTGATTGCTCTTACTAGAGTTTGCTGTGTCTCTGACAATTTATGAGTCACCTTCTACACTGGTAGCCAATATCGGTTTGGCGTGGTCCACGATTTAGTGCAATTGTGGTCCCCAAGAGGTTTCATGACCTTGTCTGGCTCTCCCATCTGAAGCAGAGACCACGTTATTAACTTACTTGAGATATTTCAACTGCCTGCTGATGTGGCTGTGGTGAACTGTGCAGCACACAAGATCAGAAGGGATTTTGTGACTGCTGGCAATCGGAATGCCAATGAAATAGCTAGACACTGTGCTCTTCGGTCTCACACCTTCAATGGATACTTTTCGAAAGAATCAGAAAGTTACACTTCCATGAACTTGTTGATGAAACATGGGAAGAGATTAACACCTTGCAAGAAGAAGCGTGAGAGTGTGTACAGGAGAGGTGGGTCAGAGCATGGTGTACGAAAATGTTGCTCCCTATGGCCCAACATTTTCATGGTGCCAACCGCATAGGTCGAGAAACAATGAACCATCTCTTTAGAAAACAATGGTTTAATCCACAGTTCTACGGTATTGCAGTGGATCTATGTTACCACTGAGTCACATGTCAACAGTTAAATGCATAACAGCGAGCTGTGGTTCTCACAAGCCAGATAGAGAGATCAGGTGCTCCTTTCAATCTCATGCAACTTGACTTTGTTGAGTTGCCCATATGTAATGGGCTCTAATATAATCTGGTGGTGGTTTGTCTCTTTTCCCAAAGGGTGGAGACATACCCCATTAGGAGAAACCACAGTCTTACTCCAGTAGGATAAATGCCTGTCTTACTATGGCCAAGCTATTGCAGAAGGAATTGGTCCCTTGTTTCAACATTCCAGTTTCATTTGCACCAGACCATGGTAGTCCCTTCAAGAATAAGATGTGTGAAGCTTTGCAAGATGTTCCATTGTAGTTACAGATCTGAGGCTTCATGCCTAGTGGAGCAGATAAACTGCATGCTGAAAATCCTATTGATAAAATGTGTGCATCCACATCTTTGTAGTGACACAATGCCCTTCTATTGGAGATGATAAGTCTGAGAAGCATAACCGGCTCAGAGAATAGGAGTGTCCCATCATGAAATTCTCTGGGAAGAGGCATGAGACTTCCCATTGTGCCTGCAACTGTACTTGTAAATATTACAGATGATATGGTGCTTGACTATTGCTAAGGCCCGGGTGATGTGGGGGCATTCTGTCTTAAACCAGGTTGAGTTGGTCACTCCTGTTTCAAGACAAGAACAGAGCCATAGCCTCAGCCCTTTTGACTGGGGTTTAGTAAAGAAGCAGGTGAGGAAGTTGTGCCTGGATTCTCAGCAGCGTGGCCCCTACCAGATAATTCTGGTGATGAATACTGTTGTTAAATGTGGAGGCCTTACAAACTGGATTCATGCCTCATGCACTAGGAGAGTGAGATCAGCCAGAGAATAAATGGTTACGACCACAACTGACTTGCATAATTAAGCTCCAGTGGAATCAACATGCTCAGAGGGAGAAGAAGAGTGTGCACCAGTGCCTTAAAGCCAACCCAAGATGAGTACCGAGACCTATGGTGAATGAGCTGAGTAACTGCAGGGAACCAAGATTACAGAACTGTAAGCACAGATCTGAGCCTGAGGAAGGTACAAGCAGTTCAATCAGAGGGGGCCCAAAATAGAAAAGTGGCTAAGGAAGAGTGAGAAAGTTTCTGAGTCTTAAGAATGCATCTTGGACACCTACAATGAAATGACTGAGACAAGTGAGCAAAGAGACGTTGAAAGTGAACAGTAGGTAGTCCGAAGATCAAGAAGAACACAGGTGCCTTGTTGAAGATATTCTGCCACTATATGGACCTACTGTACTGACACATGTAAGGGCACATGAGACTGAGAATCAACAAACTGTTTATTTTTATAAAAATGCTCCATGATTAAAAGCTGCCAAAATAAAGTTTGAATGATTTTTGACTGATCTGAAATCAACTTGCATTTCTAGATGCTTGAACCTTTACAATGAACTCTGTAAAACTTCCTATGTCCGAGACTTTTGTAGAAAACTAGGGATGCCATTTTAGAAGAAGATTAACATAGGGTTAGGGGTTAACTATGAATTAACTGATTCTGATATTCATTGTGAATTTATCAACAGTTTTGCAGATTTTCTCAAGTGGAGGCAATGAGTCGAATTGTTCATTCTATGTTATTTTTACGCTTTGCATTTTTCTCTTCTGATTTGAAGAGAGCATAGTGATTCTTTCACTTAACCGATGTAGAGCAACACTGGTCATCGTATCAATCACTTCTTCTATTATCTTTGTGATCTATTTATTCATAGATTTGAATTATCCTGTAGAGGAAGTTACCCTAAACCTAACATTACTCATGGTAAGGAGCAACCTAGATTGGACCTGAAGACATTACATAGAGATAGTTCGGAGGGAAATTTCCCCACCAATGTCTTTTTCAATCTTTTGTGTGAATAATACTGCTTAATGCAGTAAAAGGATTGTTATATCTGTATCTGTTTGCCTATATCTGTGGTGGAAGGCAAGACCTAGTCACTAATGGCCTGTCTTAATTAAGGATTCTTACTTTTTTGTATCACCAGGAACATTAAAATCTTCATTCTAGTTCTAAGTATAAGGACTCCGTGTGGCACTTCTTTAGAACTCCCTTGTACAATACCTATGAAGGTCACAGAGCTGAAAACCTTCTATTGTATGACTCATGAGTAAAGGCCAATGCTGAGCAATATATAAATGTTTAGTTTGATTGGTTTCTTCTCAGTGGGAAGCATAGGAGTGTCCTTCTGGCTGAATTTAATGATTTTTTTGTGCATTTTTGAGTTAGATAGTTAGACTTGCTCCTATTAACCTTAGAGGGCCGATGTCACTTTGGGACTCTTGAGATCCCATGCATCTCTAATTCGAGCTCATTAACGTATCTCTTGAGCAAACCTTTTTCTCTTCTCCTTGAATGGAACCTTTATTTGGTAGCTGCTTAAAACTAGGGACAGTTGGAACTTGTGAAATTTGATACAGCGAAATTCGTTAGAGTTACATAAAAACTCTGCGAGATTCTGTGGAGTTCAGCCAAAGGGCGGAAATAGGCATGTTGCGCTGATCACCGTGATGTACTGTCAATGGCATCTTCCGTGCTGAAAAATCAGCGAGAACGGCATTGCGTGGCGCTCTAGATGGCACAGCTACTCGAGTTGATTTTGCTGCCCCTTTCGATGAATCTTACTAGATGTCCTACCAACAACTGAAAATTGCACTAGGGGACAACAAATCTCGCTCACCAACTTACCTTCCCGGAGGGGTTTGGGAGAAAAAATTACGCCACACTGCAATTGGCAGAATTTGGCCAGAACTCCGCATTACCCGACTAATGCAAACAAGCCAAAATTCCACCAATTTGTGGGTGAAACGAAATATTCCACCCACCCCTACTCAAAAATTACCTTCTTAAACTACAGATTAGCTTTAGACAGTTTTCCATCAAGGGAACAGGGTCTTTATTTTGCTAATTTGTTAATAAACTTTCATAGTTTGCAAATCTACTACTCTCTGCCATTCTTGTGGGGCAAAACATGCATTACTGTTATCGATATGCCTCTGAAATGTTCTGTTTAAGCCTCATTTCATGAACAGAAAAAGGGGTCACCCTATAACCTTTGGAACCTAGGCAATATATCAAAAGTACAAAAACAAGGCTTCTTTGGCGAGAGCTTACAGCCTATGATCCCTTGGCAATTTTTTAACAAGGAAAGATTGCATATGCCATTTGTTGTATGGTAATTCCATACTTTTTACTAACTTGTAAACATGAAAGGTGCTCCAAAGAAAGCAACGAGGTGCAAGTGATTAATGACAAAAAACTGAAACACAGGTGTTCTTGAATTCTTTACAATGGAATAACCACTGTTGAGAATTGATGCATTTCTACAAGTACAGACCTCATATACATGATCTACACTGTACTTGAGAGTCCCCTAACATCAACCAACAGTGGATTTCGTTGGCATTTCGACCCCTTATCTCGATAGCCATGAGGTCTTCAGCAGGACAAATGAACAATTATAGCATTCCTAAAGACATGTACAAAATAGAATTTGTAATCAACAAAGATTTGCTGGTGGAAAAAGAATTACACCAAACAAAGCACCACCTATCGTCACTAAGGGGTTCAGTCAAAGAGCCAGGCCTTGAGATTCTTCCTGAATTGGGTTAGAAACGGGGATTGCTGGAGGTGGAGAGGCAGTGTGTTCTAGGCCTTGGCAGCAAGGTGGGAGAAGGATCTCTGGCCTTGTGGATCTGGGGGAGGGTGGTCAGGGACAGTTGGGTGGAACGAAAGTGTCTGGTGGTTATGTGAATGAGAGGTGGTGGTTCAGTTATGCTGGTTCTGCGTCATGGAGAGCTTTGTAGGCTTGTGTGCAGAGCTTGAAAGTGATTCTTTTGTTGAGTGGGAGCCAGTGGAGTTCTCGAAGGTGTTCAGTGATGTGGCTGTGGCGGGGATGCCGAGGACCAGTCTGGCTATGTTGAGAACTAGTCTGGCTACTGAATTTTGAATGTTATGTAGTTTCCTGAGGACTTTTTGGGTGACACTAGCACAGAGTGCTTTGCCATAGTTGAGTCTGCTGGTGATGAGAGTGTGAGTGACCGTCTTTCTGGATTCTGTGGGGATCCATCTGAATGTCTTTCGGAGCAGGCGGAATGCGTGGAAGCATGAGGAGGATACAGCGTTGATCTGGCGTTTTATTGTGAGCGAGGAGTCCAGTATGATGCCGAGGTTACGTGCGTGGTCCATGGGGGTGGGAGGGTTCCCAATAAGGTGGCCTACTAGGAGTCATCGCAAGATGACAGCGTGGGTCCCAGGATGAGTACTGCGGTCTTGTCCGAGATGAGTTACTATCTTGCATCCATGTGGAAACGGGCTTCATCCTGCTGTGGAAGTTGATTCTGGCAGCTGTGGGTTCATTGGTGAGGGAGAGGATCAGCTGGGTGTCATCCACAAAGGAGACTATGTTGAGTCCGTGGTTCCTGACGATGGCAGCGAGGGGGCCCATATAGATGTTGAAGAGGGTGGGGCACAGGGGGAGCCCTGGGGCACTCCACAGCTTATCTCTGTGGGTTCTGAGGGGGAACGGAAGTAGTCTGACTCACTGTGTTTAGCCTATAAGGAAGTAGTGGATACAGTCCAGGGCCGTGTCGTGGATGCCGGCGTTGTTGAGTCTCATGAGTAGGGTGCGGTGGGAGATGGTATCGTAGGCAGCCAAGAGGTCCAGCAGGATGAGGGCCGCAGTTTTGCCTTGGTCGAGGAGGGAGCGGATGTCGCCCGTGGCCGCAAGGAGTGCGGTCTCAGTGCTGTGGTTGCTTCAGAAGTTAGATTGGAAGATATCCAGGACGTAATTCACTTCGATAAACTCTGAAAGATGGGCGATGATGGCCTTCTAAATGACTTTCAGTGTGAAGGGGAGCAGTGAAATTAGTCTGAAGTTCTTGTGGTCTGTCAGGTTGGCGTGTGGCTTCTTCAGCAGGTTATTGATCTCGGCATGTTTCCAGTGGTCAGGGATGGTGGCGGTCTTGATGGAGCAGTTGATGGTGCGGCGAAACTCGAGGGCAACGGAGGTGGTTGCTTTATGGAAGATGTGACATGGGCAAGGGTGTGAGGGGGCTCCGGAGTGGATGCTCTTCATGGTCTTCTTGAGTGTGTTGTCTGTGGTGAGTGGACCCCAGTTGAGCAGGATCTGTTGGGGTGTGGCTTAGTTGCATGCAGTGGTGTCGGGCATGGTCAGAGGGTCTTGGGCTTCAAACTTGTCATAGATCTGCTTGATATTGTGGTGGAAGAATGTAACGTTGTAGAGGTATTGGGAGGGTGGGACCTCTGTGGTCTTCCTGTTGGGCCTGGCAAACTCCTTAACAATGGCGAAGAGTTCTTTGCTGTTGTGTGCGCTGGCATTCATTCTGTCTTGGAGGGCTTTTTCTTTGTGGTTTTGAGGAGGAAGTGGTGTGCGGTGATGGCAGTTTTGAAAGTTGCATCAGTTTCCGGGGGATTGTTGTTTCTCAATCTCTAGTCATCTCCAGGTGGTTCTGGACTCGTGGAAGATGGGAGTGTCTGGACTCGTGGAGGATGTGAGTGAACCAACTGGCTTTTTTTGGAGTGTTGCTTGCCAGGTTTCTTCTTGAGGGGTGCCAGAGTGTCGGAACAGTTGGAGATCCATCGGTGGAAGTTGTGTGCTGAGGTGTTAGTGTCTGCTGATGTCGGCGGTGTGGTGGTGCTGGGCAAGGCAGTTAGATGTTCTTTAGTGACCATGTTCCAGCTACGAAGGGGTGGGGCGTGAGGACGTTGGTGTAGTGAATACAGTGGTGGCCAGTCCGGAGGAGTTCAGTTGTGTCGCTGTAGGTGATTTTACTGCTGGCCGAGAAGACTGGGTCAAGCTTGTGTCCCACTGCGTGGGTCAGAGGGGTGACTAGCTGCTTGAGTCTGATGTTGGTGAGGTTCTCCAAAAGAGATGCAGTGTTTTGGTCACTGGGGTTGTCCAGGTGAAGGTCGCAGGGTAGGATGGAATCGGTGGATGCAAGGTTCTGGGTTGTGATGAAGTCGACAATGGTGTCAGTGAAGGATGGCAGGATCGGAGGCTTGTAGAAGAGGACGCTGTGGAGGGTGGTGTTAGGGTTGTTCTGGATCTGTAGGTGAGGTGTGCCATGGTTGTCATTGGGTCGTCCGAGTGGGTGATCACGTAGAGGGTGTTCTTGTAGACGATGACAATGCCTCATCCTGGTCAGTCGATGCGGTCCTTGTGGGTGATTTTGTAGCCATAGGGGATGGCGGTGGCGATGTCTGGGCCACAGCTGAGGTTAGTCCAAGTTTCCATGAGGAAGGCGATGTCAGGAGGTATGGCGTCAAAGAAGTCCCAGATTTCTGTGGAATGTTTGTGGAAGGATGGCATGTTGAGGAGGATGCCGCTGAGTCTGTCAGGTACGCTGTTGGTTGGCTAGGCGGCAAAAGGAGCTGGAGTATGGAGGTGGGTGAGGGTGTAGCTGCACTTTTGGCAGGAGAAGGATCATTGGGTGTCCTTCAGAGACACAAGTTGGCAGGCGGCGTGGCGGCCTGTATTGATGTTCGAGGAGGGTGCTGGCTCCATATCGGTGGAAGGTGTGAGAACTAGTGTCCGTGGCTCTGGTCGTGGTCTAGCTGTGGACAGGCACAGACAGGCTTGCCTTTGGAGCGTCTTCACAGTGGCCGCCATTAAGTAGTGTGCAGGGGGCTGGACAGCTGGGAAGTGGGAAACGCGGGGAGCTGGAAAGAGTCACTGGAGGGGCGTGGGGCAGCGTGAGATGGCTGGGGCAAGGGCAAGGGCAGCAAAGCAAAGGAGCAAAGAGCAAACAAGAAAAGTCCAAAAGTGCAAAAAGGGACAGAAAAGAATCAGAAAAAGATAGGAGAATCAAAAAGGCAGCAAAAAGCAGAGAAAGAGAGACAGAGCGAAGCCCAGCAGCAGAGCAGTGACACTCTACCACAAGACAACTGGGATGAGGCGCAGGCGGGAGCCTGCAGTTGGAGGAGGGCCTCAAACTCCTAACCAGAGGGTCGGCAACAGCAACAGAGGCAGCAGCTACCAGGCGGAGCAGTGCAGGGAAGGGAGCAGTCCACTAATAAGGTCAGTATACTGCACCTTTGCCGCGCGGGGGCCAGCAATAAGTAGTGTGCAGTAGAGGGCTGGACAGCTTGGAGGAGGGAAACGCAGGGAGGTGGGAAAGAGTCACTGGAGGGGGCCATGGCCAGGGGTATCAGAGTGGCCAGGGTGGTGAAGCAAAGAGCAAAGGAGAAAAAAAAAGTGCAAAAAGGGACAGAAAAAGAATCAGAAAAGGTGGCAGAAAAAAGCAGAAAGAGAGAGACCGAGGACAGCCCAACAACTGAGATGGGGCGCTCTACCACTGGACCACCAGGGTTGAGGCACAGGCGGGAGCCTACAGGTGGAGGAGGGCCTCAAACTCCTGACGAGAGGGTTGGCAACAGCAACGGGGGCACCAGCTACCAGGCGGAGATGTGCAGGGAAGGGAGCAGTCCATTAATAAGGTTAATGAACTGCACCTTCGCCGCACAGCGGCCAGCATTAAATAGTGTGCGGGAGAGGTCGGGACAGGTGGGAGGTGGAAGCACAGGGAGAGAGAAAGAGTCAATGGAGGAGGGCAAGGCTGCAGGAGATCGCAGAGGCAAGGGTGGCAAAGCAAAGAGCAAAGAATAAAAGAAAAGTGCAAAAAGAGACAGAAAAAGAATCCGAAAAGACAACAGAATCAAAAAGGCGGAAAAAAGCTGAAAGAGAGAGACCAAGGCAGCCCAGGAACTGGCAGTGATGCTCTACCACTAGACCACAAAGGTTAAGGTGCAGGAGGGAGCCTGCATGTGGAGGAAGGCCTCAAACTCCTGACCAGAGGGTGAGCAGCAGCAACGGGGGCAGCAGCTACCAGCTGTGGAGGGAAGGGAGCAGTCTACTAATAAGGTCAGTGGACTGCACCTTCACCGCACACCAGCCGCCATTAAGCAGTGTGCCAGGGGGGCTGGACAGCTTGGAGATGGGAAACGCGGGGAGCGGGAACGAGCCACTGGAGGGGAACAGGGTAGCGGGGATCGTAGGGGCAAGGGTGGCGAAGCAAAGAAGCCAAGGAGATAAAACAAGTACAAAATGGGACAGAAAAAGAATCAGAAAAGGCAGCAAAAAGCAGAAAGAGAGAGTCATGGGGGCAACCCCGCAACAGAGCAGTGACACTCTACCACTAGACCACCAGGGAGACATTGGTTGGTGGAGGAGGGCCTAGAACTCCTGACCAGAGGGTCAGCAGCAACAATGGGGCAGCAGCTACCAGGCGGAGCTGTGCAGGGAAGGGAGCAGTCTACTAATAAGGTAAGTGTACTGCACTTTCACCACGCAGCAGCCGCCGTTAAGTATTATGTGGGACGGGGCTGCACAGCTGGGAGGCGGGATATGTGGGGAGCTGGAAAGAGTCACTGTAGTGGGGTGGGTCATGTGGGATCGCAGGGGCAAGGGCAGTGAAGCAAAGAGCAAAGGAACTGAAAAAGAATCAGAAAAGGTGGCAGAGAAAAGCAGAAAGAGAGAGACCGAGGACAGCCCAACAACTGAGATGGGGTGCTCTACCACTGGACCACCAGGGTTGAGGCACAGGCGGGAGCCTACAGGTGGAGGAGGGCCTCAAACTCCTGACGAGAGGGTTGGCAACAGCAACGGGGGCACCAGCTACCAGGCGGAGATGTGCAGGGAAGGGAGCAGTCCATTAATAAGGTCAATGAACTGCACCTTCGCCGCACAGCGGCCAGCATTAAATAGTGTGCGGGAGAGGTCGGGACAGGTGGGAGGTGGAAGCACAGGGAGAGAGAAAGAGTCAATGGAGGAGGGCAAGGCTGCAGGAGATCGGAGAGGCAAGGGTGGCAAAGAGCAGAGAATAAAAGAAAAGTGCAAAAAGAGACAGAAAAAGAATCCGAAAAGGCAACAGAATCAAATAGGCGGAAAAAAGCTGAAAGAGAGAGACCAAGGGCAGCCCAGCAACTGGCAGTGACGCTCTACCACTAGACCACAAGTGTTGAGGTGCAGGCAGGAGCCTGCGTGTGGAGGAAGGCCTTGAACTCCTGACCAGAGGGTGAGCAGCAGCAACGGGGGCAGCAGCTACCAGGCGGAGATGTGCAGGGAAGGGAGCAGTCCATTATTAAGGTCAATGGACTGCAACTTCGCCGTGCAGCGGCCAGCATTAAATAGTGTGCGGGAGAGGTCGGGACAGGTGGGAGGTGGAAGCACAGGGAGAGAGAAAGAGTCAATGGAGGAGGGCAAGGCTGCAGGAGATCGGAGAGGCAAGGGTGGCAAAGAGCAAAGAATAAAAGAAAAGTGCAAAAAGAGACAGAAAAAGAATCCGAAAAGGCAACAGAATCAAATAGGCGGAAAAAAGCTGAAAGAGAGAGACCAAGGGCAGCCCAGCAACTGGCAGTGACGCTCTACCACTAGACCACAAGTGTTGAGGTGCAGGCAGGAGCCTGCGTGTGGAGGAAGGCCTTGAACTCCTGACCAGAGGGTGAGCAGCAGCAACGGGGGCAGCAGCTACCAGGCGGAGATGTGCAGGGAAGGGAGCAGTCCATTATTAAGGTCAATGGACTGCAACTTCGCCGTGCAGCGGCCAGCATTAAATAGTGTGCGGGAGAGGTCGGGACAGGTGGGAGGTGGAAGCACAGGGAGAGAGAAAGAGTCAATGGGGGAGGGAAAGGCTGCAGGAGATCGCAGAGGCAAGGGTGGCAAAGCAAAGCGCAAAGAGTAAAAGAAACGTGCAAAAAGGGACAGAAAAAGAATTTGAAACGGCAACAGAATCAAAAAGGCAGAAAAAAGCTGAAAGAGAGAGACCAAGGGCAGCCCAGCAACTGGAAGTGACGCTCTACCACTAGACCAGAAGGGTTGAGGTGCAGGCGGGTGCCTGCATGTGGAGGAAGGCCTCGAACTCCTGACCAGAAGGTGAGCAGCAGCAACCGGGGCAGCAGCTACCAGGCAGAGCTGTGGAGGGAAGGGAGCCGTCCACTAACAAGCCCCTTGTGCCGCCGTTGCGTCACTTTTAGTATGGGAAAAAGTGACGTACTGGTGGAGCAAGGGGCTTGTAAATAAGCCCCTAGGAGTGGGAAAGTCTTCAAAGTGAAGAACTTAAAGTCTGCATTATGCTTTGAAGCACAGCTGGTCTCCTAGCATTTACAAATTCGCAAAGTGCTCAGCTGCACAATGAATACAGGTGCCTTGGAGCACATTGGGCTGACAGGTAGTTGCAAGATTTATGGGGTTGGGAAAGTGACTCTGTGGGCTAGTTAAGATTGCCCACAAGAGCCAATAAAGAAGTGTCATGGTCCATGGTGGCTGACAGGCTGGCACAGAGGCTCTCTGAGCACAGCCAAAGAGTAATGAGTGGCAGCTGAGGTTTAGTGAGGGCTGAGCTAGGAATGTGCGGGCCAACTAAGTATTTTTCAGGGTTAGGTACGGATTTCTCACTCCTGCTAAATGTACATTTGGCCATCTGAAGGCTAGCAGAGGATACACAATGGTGGGCTGAGCACGATGAGGGGGGTCTACGGGAAGTCGGAAGGCAAGTAGAAGAGGTAAGAGAGAATGTGCCTGGTAAATTAGTAGGTCTGAATTCTAATAGGGTGAGACTAATGGTGGGACCAGGGTTATTGAGAGCTACTTCCAGCTTAGCATTTGTAATGGTTGACTGTTGGTCCATGGGGATTGTTCAAAGGTTGATTCGGGGTACTCAGTAGTAGCACATGACGGGTGACGACTAGTTAGGGGTTTTTGTTATCTTAAAGTTGCCTGAGGGTTTATGAGGGCTAGATAGGGTTTGAGAGAACTAGGTGACGTTATGCAAGGCCAGCTAAGAGCCCCTGAAAGGCATGGGACCTGTGATGGAAAGTTGTGGACTGTCTTAACAACCAGCTGAGGGCAAGTGAGTGCAGGCTGAAGGGCTGAAAGTGAACAGTAGACACATCCTAAGGGGGCTGAATGGCCTGCAGTCTGTGTGGAATGTCAAAGGAGCTCTGGAGGAAGTCAGAGGCACCAGCAGGAGGCTCCTGTCCATCCACTGAAGAGACTTGGTCCAACAGCCTCCCTTCGGCGTATGCTCTTGGGTCAGGAAAACTTCAGAGCAGACCCCTCTGTCATCAGAGTCAACACCTCTGCCTTCAGAGCAGACCCCTCTCTCTGGCATACAGTTTCAGAGAGAGAAGACCCTCGACATTTGCATAAATACAGTGCAGTGGTCAGGAACCTGTCACAGTAGGTTCTTCCCCAAAGTGTAGCTTTCTTCTAGCTGAGCTAAACCTATTCTGTTTGAAGGTTCTCTGGTATTACTGGTGTCATGCTGTATCTCTTTGTGGTGTAGTGTAGGGTATGGCGTGTGACTCGCGGCTTGCCTCCCTCGCTTGTTGGCCCGAGTCACACTGCGTGTTTCATGTTGTTTGAATTTAAAGTTGTAATTGTTTGGCCTGTGCGAAATAAAGCTCTGCTACTCACCTTTCTGGATCTGGAATCTCATTACACTCTTTAGTGGGTACAACATGTTTGCTGCTACTCTTCTGTGTTAGAGGGAATACTTGCATTGCTGCTGCCCATATGCTACCTGTTCTTTGTGTGTTAGGGAAGCTGGCACTGATCCTTCTTATGCTATACAATAGCTATGTGTGTGAGGGAATCTTGCAGTGCAGGTGCTTCGTTTTCTGTACATTTTTTAGGAAGGCAGCTGTGGGTTAATAAGTTACTAATATCTTGTTTGTTAAGTTACCATTAATTTTAACCCACATACCCATACCCTTAAACATGCTATGCCAGCACTAATTCATGCCTACCACTAAATAGATTAGCAGGTTAAATCACTTGGGTGGGCCAGAGAAAGATTAATTTTAAAAACCACTGAATGAACCTCCTTACCTAACATGTGTCCTCTCCGGAGCATCACCACGGCGCAGTATATTCAGAGGCAGGCAGGCGCCACCAGCCAGGGTTTGACATTCAACAGAGACCTTCTGGTGCGAAGGAGTGTCCATTAGAAGAGTAGTTTGAGTAATGCCACGTACACCCCGCTGGACATATTAATGAGCTTGCAGGCTCTGTGTATTCGATGGCAAGACTTGCATGGGGCCTGTTTCAACCAAACTAACAAGTCAATGCCGGTGGGCTTTTTCTGCACACTTCTCAGCTATAATCCATTTATGCCTTTTGTTCACTAAGTGAATGCGACAAAGTAACTTTGCAGGAAAAAATAACACAATTTACTTGTCTTGCATATCATGATTTTCTTGCACAAAATTCTGTTTGATGCGCTTCTTCGTCTCCATTTGCCCTTTCGGTTTTGGAACTGTGGCACATGTAAGCTTAGCGTTGTTTCCCAGCTCTAAACAGTAGAAATAGCTTGGCGCTCCCCCAAGTCAACGCCAGCAGTACAATTTGGAAGTCTCACTCTCTGCCCTCGACCATGTATTCAAAAAGCAGACCACAGCTATTTCCTGGTTTTGTGGTCTCTTGTTAGCTCTGTAAAACATTGGTCATTCTGTTTAGAAGCCTTTTTCCCTATAAAATTTGTGCAACGTCAAGGCCATCACTGTAAACCTAAAGTATAACAGAACTCCAGACAAGAAATACAGGCACAAGACGAGATGCAAAAGGTGTTCAATAAAACTCAAATCCACAAGATGCCTCGTGTTTTTCGGTAATTGCAGAACACTTATCCTCTGACGTTCAGATTGTCATTGCAGTTGATAAGGTCAGAATTGCAAAACTTGGCTCTGTAACGTGCAGCTTACAATGTTTCAACACGCGAGGAAAATGTGGGCTAAGAATGACGCAAGTCAAGATGATCACGAGTGAAATGCAAGCAACCACATTAAATCATTTCAGCAGATGGAAACTGAAGGAAAACAAAAAAAAAGACACCCCAGAGCAGTGCGCGGTCAGATTTTTGTGAATAAGACAGACCATTAATTGGCTGGCGAGAAAACCTGTTACCTCTTAGCACACATTACACATTTCTGCTTATCTAACGTGCCTTTGATACCATGTTACCAGAAAATGCAACAACCATTTTGAATATTTGACTGGTATAGGTATATAGCCCCAGTTACTCACAGGCAATCTTCCGCCCGCAGCATGAGGTCCAGTCATAATTTCATGACGTTTTGACTCATTAGATAGACAGTGTTTACCTAAAACATCTGTAAATAAAAAGGTTATTTTATGTTATGTTGTTATGTTATACTTTATTTGTAGAGTGCACATACACCAGATTGGTTTCATGGCGCTACTCTAAGGGTGCTGGTCTGAGATGTTACTCGTATGCCTGTCTGAATAGTCATGTTTTTAGGAGTCTACGAAAACTCATGAGGTCTGTGCAGGATCTGATTTCTAGAGGCAGGGAGTTCCAGTATCTGGGGCCTAGTATGGCGAACCTTATTCCACCAAAACATTTCAGTTTGGATGGAGGTATAGTCAGAAAATGCATATGGGCAGATCGCAAGTTGGAGGTCGCAATGTATCTTTCAATAAGGCTGTTGATGAATTTGGGGTTTCTACCATTCAGAGACTTAAAGATAATGCATCCCACCTTAAAGGTGCATCAGTTATGGGGAGCCAGTGCAGCTTCCTTAGAAGAGGAGTGATATGTTGATGCCTGTTTTCCTGAAGAGTCAGGCTGGCTGCCTGGTTCTGTACTCGTTGAAGACGGTGGGTAAGATAGGCGGGAATACCGAAGTATAGACTATTGGCGTAATATATATGGGATATCACCATAGCAAGTACTGCCTGTATTTTTGCTTCCTGTGTAAGGAACCTGCTAATTTTCCTTATTTTATAAAGTTGAAACAAGGATGTTGAAATTACGGATCCTATTTGAGTTTTCATGGCGAGATCATTATTAATTAGGACCCCCAGAGTTTTGGCAGATATGGAAGGAGTAGGGGGCTGTCCCAGCTGCTTTAGCCAGAACCGGGAACTCCAGGGGTTTAAGGGGCCTCCTGTAAAAATCACTTCCATCTTATCTGGATTTAACTTCAGATAATTGCCGTTCCTCCAGTTACGGATGAACAGCATCGTAGTCGGGAATTCATGGACGGATGTGGGAGAGTTACATATATGGAACACTAGTTGGAAGTCGCCCACGTAGTTAAAAGTGTGAACTTTCCTATCTTTTAGTGTGTGGATCAAAGGGAGAAGGTATAATTTGAACAGATGAGGGGAAAGTGAGTATCCCTGAGGAACACCACATGTAGTTCTCATCTTGGGGGTCGTGAATTGGCTTAGGCAGACCGCCTGAAATCCTTTTTTTAAAAAGGAGCTGATCCATTCAAGGGCTGAGGCTTGAATTCCTGCATCCTTGACACGGTCGACCAGGATATTGTAGTTCCAGCAGCACTAGGGCTTGCGGAGAGCCCTGTCAGCCTTCTCCAGAAGAGTGTTCAATACTGTCAGTATAACTGACTCTGTTGAGTGAGATGGGCGGAACCCTGCTTGATGTGCCCCTAGATAATTGGAGTGCTCCAAAAAGGCAGATAGACTTTTGGCCACATGGGCTTCGAGTAGTTTGGCCAGGTAAGGTAGCAATGAGATAGGGCGGTAGTTGGTTAGGATTTGAGGGTCTGCTCCTGGCTTCTTTAGGAGGGGGGTGACAGTAGCCTCCTTAAAGGTGTTAGGTACATAGCCCTGGGACAGTGACTCGTGTAAAAGGGACATAACTGGACACAGGAAAGCAGTAAAGGCTTCTCTTTTGACCCCGGGGTCATACAGCAATCCCTATGAGAGCCAGATTTCACTTTTGTCAACAAGTCTGAAAATATTTCTTAACTTATTACTGGAATCTGTTCCAGAATATAGGAGTTCATAGGTGTTGTTGGACAAACAAGGCTGGAGCATATGGGGATACTTGATTTAATGGCTTTGATTTTATCGGTTAAGAAGTTGTTCAAGGCGTCACATAGTGTTTGCGAAGGTGTGGATTTTGGTGTCACTCTGTCGGGGTTAGATAGTTCGTTAACTACTGAGATGATTTCTTGTGATCGATTTGAGGGAGTGACAATTATTGATGAGAAATATTCAGCTTTTGTAGCCAAGATAGTTTTTTGTAATCTCTAAGTGCTGCTAAATAGGTGCTTTTATCATCAGGCAAGTATTTAAGGTCTAAAAAGAGATCATTTGTTCTGAACCCTGATGTAATTTCCTCTTGGGGAAACTAAAGGGGAGCTTTACTAAGATTTTGTGCTGTGTTTGCTTCTCAAAAGTCTTTTTTCCTAATTCATTTTCCAGCGCTAAACTTGTTTAACACTGGAAATAACGTAAAAGTAATGCGAAGCAGCGCATTGGGTTGCTATGCATTACTTTGTGCCGTGGGGGCGTACCAAGGGTGGTGTTTGTGCGTTCCAATGCAACCACCCAAGGTTTCTCATGCTAAACCCAATTTACTAAAAACAGTAGATTGGGTTTAGCATGAGAAAACTGGGCCTGTTTCAACCAGGCGCAAGGAAGGAGAAATGCTTTCATTTCTCCTTCCTTTTCCAACTTTGCATGCATGCTGCACTGTGCAGCATGTATGCAAAGTTGAAAAAGCCTTGCCTCATGCCTAGCATAGTATTTTGTACAGGAAGAGTACCCTTCCTGTACAAAACCTATGCTACACTCATGCACACACCCTACTGCTATGGCGCTAAGGTGTGTGCATGGCGCCACCGCAAGGGAAAGAGGAGGAGAGAGCCATATCTTTAAAAATATGGTGCCCTCCTGCTCCCTTCCTGTCGCGCAACGCAGCACAGCCTCGCGGCGGTGCGCTGCATTGTGTTGAGATTTTGTAAATCCGCCCCTAAGACTGTGATGAGGAAGGGTAGGAATTTGGAAACATGAAGATTACCTGTAAGTAACCAGGCTATCAACTCTTCTTCGTCCCCATCCTAACATTATAAGAACTTCAAACAGGGTAAGGTGACTGCGTGCCAGAAAGTAAACACAACCATTGAGACCAAATACTGCAACACCCATGCAATTTAGTAACTGAATTATTTGAACACAATTTCCCAGAAATGTATGAAAACACAGATGACTGTACATCAAAACCAAAGTCTGTTGACAAATCCCATCCACTTATCATCACGAAAAAGTAGGATGATGTCCCAGTAGCAGCACTGCAAATGTCCTTCTCTCCTGTAGGGATCACTGAAACAATATCGATGACACAAATATAGAACTACCTAACTATCGAGTAAAAAATATAGAATACAAAAATATCGACTTCCTATCTCCAAACAGGTAAGTACAAAAATATCGAATAAAAATATTGTTGTAAAAAATATAGTCAAAATATCGAATTTTTTTAAATGCTTTAAAGTAATTAAAAATTAATGAAATAATAAATATAATTAACTTAAACATACTTAAAGTACTTAAATAATATTAAAATGAATAAATAATTAATGTAAGTTAAAGAAAAAACATACAAATTGATTTATTAATACATATATATATATATGAACATATTATTATTAAAAAAATATATATATTTTTACCGTAGGATAGCGGAAAGAGTAAAATTTACTATTACCACTCCAGTGAGTGCAACAGTAGAGAAAGCGTTGGACAGCGTAGGGGTAAAAATTACTATTCCCACTCCAGAGAGGGCAACAGTAGGGAAAGCGTTGGATAGCGTAGGGATACAAATGACTATTCCCACTCCAGAGAGTGCAACAGTAGGGAAAGCGTTGGATAGCGGGAGGGTAAAAATCACTATTCCCACTCCAAAGAGTGCAACAGTAGGGAAAGCATTGGATAGCGTAGGGGTAAAAATTACTATTCCCACTCCAGAGAGTGCAACAGTAGGGAAAGCATTGGATTGCGGGAGGGTAAAACGTTACTATTCCCACTCCAGTGAGTGCAACAGTAGGGAAAGTGTTGGATAGCGTAGGGGTAAAAATTACCATTCCCACTTCAGAGAGTGCAATAGTAGGGAAAGCGTTGGATAACATAGGGAAATAAATTACTATTCCCACTCCAGAGAGTGCAACAGTAGGGAAAGTGTTGGATAGCGTAGGGGTATAAACTTACCATTCCCACTCCAGTAAGTGCAACAGTAGGGAAAGCGTTGGATAGCGTAGGGGTAAAAATAACTATTCCCACTCCAGAGAGTGCAACAGTAGGGAAAGCGTTGGATAGCGTAGAGGTCAAAATGACTATTCCCACTCCAGAGAGTGAAACAGTAGGGAAAACGTTGGATAGCTTAGGGTTACAAATTACTATTCCCTCTCCAGAGAGTGCAACAGAAGAGAAAGCGTTGGATAGCATAGGGGTAAAAATTACTATTCCCACTCCAGAGAGGGCAACAGTAGGGAAACCGTTGGATAGCGGTAGGGTAAAAATTACTATTCCCACTCCAAAGAGTGCAACAGTAGGGAAAGCGTTGGATAGCGTAGGGGTAAAAATTACTATTCCCACTCCAGAGAGTGCAACAGTAGGGAAAGCGTTGGATAGCGGGAGGGTAAAAAGTTACTATTCCCACTCCAGTGAGTGCAACAGTAGGGAAAGCGTTTGATAGCGTGGGGGTAAAAATTACTATTCCCACTCCAGAGAGTGCAACATTAGGGAAAGCGTTGGATAGCATAGGGGTAAAAATTACTATTCTCACTCCAGAGAGTGCAACATTAGGGAAAGAGTTGGATAGCGTAGGGGTCAAAATTACTATTCCCACTCCAGTAAGTGCAACAGTAGGGAAAGTGTTGGATAGCGTAGGGGTAAAAATGACTATTCCCACTCCAGAGAGTGCAACAGTAGGGAAAGCGTTGGATAGCGTAGGGGTCAAAATGACTATTCCCACTCCAGAGAGTGCAACAGTAGGGAAAGCGTTGGATAGCGTAAGGGTAAAAATTACTATTCCCACTCCAGAGAGTGCAACAGTAGGGAAAGCATTGGATAGCGGGAGAATACAAATTACTATACCCACTTGAGAGAGTGCAACAGTAGGGAAAACGTTGTATAGCGTAGGGTTCAAAATTACTATTCCCACTCCAGAGAGTGCAACAGTAGGGAAAGCGTTGGATAGCAGGAGGGTAAAAATTACTATTCCCACTCCAGTGAGTGCAACAGTAGTTAAAGTGTTCGATAGCGTAGGGGTAAAAATTAATATTCCCACTCCAGAGAGTGTAACATTAGGGAAAGAGTAGGATAGCGTAGGGGTAAAAATTACTATTCCCACTCCAGTAAGTGCAACAGTAGGGAAAGTGTTGGATAGCGTAGGGGTAAAATGACTATTCCCACTCCAGAGAGTGCAACAGTAGGGAAAGCGTTGGATAGCGTAGGGGTCAAAATTACTATTCCCACTCCAGAGAGTGCAACAGTAGGGAATGCGTTCGATAGCGTAAGGGTAAAAATTACTATTCCCACTGCAGAGAGTGCAACAGTAGGGAAAGCATTGGATATCGGGAGAATAAAAACTTACTATTCCCACTCCAGAGAGTGCAACAGTAGGGAAAACGTTGTATAGCGTAGGGTTCAAAATTACTATTCCCTCTCCAGAGAGTGCAACAGTAGGGAAAGCGTTGGATAGCAGCAGGGTAAAAATTACTATTCCCACTCCAGAGAGTGCAACAGTAGGGAAGGCGTTGGATAGTGGGAGGTAAAAATTACTATTCCCACTCCAGTGAGTGCAACAGTAGGGAAAGCGTTGGATAGCGTAAGGGTAAAAATTACTATTCGCACTCCAGTGAGTGCAACAGTAGGGAAAGCGTTGGATAGCAGGAGGGTAAAAATTACTATTCCCACTCCAGTGAGTGCAACTTAGGGAAAGCGTTGGATAGCATAGGGGTAAAAATTACTATTCCTACTCCAGAGAGTGCAACATTAGGGAAAGAGTTGGATAGCGTAGGGGTAAAAATTACTATTCCCACTCCAGAGAGTGCAACAGTAGGGAAAGCGTTGGATAGCGTAGGGGTCAAAATGACTATTCCCACTCCAGAGAGTGCAACAGTAGGGAAAGCGTTGGATAGCGTAGGGGTCAAAATGACTATTCCCACTCCAGAGAGTGCAACAGTAGGGAAAGCGTTGGATAGCGTAGGGGTCAAAATGACTATTCCCACTCCAGAGAGTGCAACAGTAGGGAAAGCGTTGGATAGCGTAGGGGTAAAAATTACTATTCCCACTCCAGTAAGTGCAACAGTAGGGAAAGCGTTGGATAGCGTAGGGGTCAAAATGACTATTCCCACTCCAGAGAGTGCAACAGTAGGGAAAGCGTTGGATAGCGTAGGGGTCAAAATGACTATTCCCACTCCAGAGAGTGCAACAGTAGGGAAAGCATTGGATAGCGGGAGAATAAAAATTACTATTCCCACTCCAGAGAGTGCAACAGTAGGGAAAACGTTGTATAGCGTAGGGTTCAAAATTACTATTCCCACTCCAGAGAATGCAACAGTAGGGAAAGCGTTGGATAGCAGGAGGGTAAAAATTACTATTCCCACTCCAGGGAGTGCAACAGTAGGGAAGGCGTTGGATAGTGGGAGGGTAAAAATTACTATTCCCACTCCAGTGAGTGCAACAGTAGGGAAAGCGTTGGATAGCGTAGCGTTAATATTACTATTCCAACTCCAGAGAGTGCAACAGTAGGGAAAGCGCTGGATAGCGTAGGGGAAAAAATGAAATTCCCACTCCAGAGAGGGCAACAGTAGAGAAAGCGTAGGATAGCGTAGGGCTAAAAATTACTATTCCCACTCCAGGGAGTGCAACATTAGGGAAAGTAAATACTTCAAATATTAATCAAAAAAATTAAATAGTAATACCAATTAAAAATTAATAAGTACACATTTAAAATAATATAATAATTAATCAAATAAAAATACAAATAAAAATGATTTATTAATAATCATTACCTATTGATACAAATTAATTACCAATTTACAATTAATTAATTAGCAAATGAAAAATAATTACAATTAATTAAAAATAAATACCAATAAATAAATGTATACATTTAATTATTAACAATTAAATTACTTCCCACCCTATTCCCCTATAAAACCACAACCCGCTACAGTAGATAAATCAATAACATTAACATAATTATCAATTAATCAATTAATAAAAATTAATTACCAATTACAATTTAATTAATTACCAATTAAAAATTAATTAACAATTAATTCAAGATAAATACCAACAAATAAATTAAAACATTTAATCAATTATAATTAAATTACTTCCCACCCTATTCCCCTATAAACCCACAACCCACTACAGAAAAACAAAATAACATAATTATCAATTAATCAATTAATGAAAAATAATTACCAATTATAATTTAATTAATAACAAATTAAAAAATATTTAACAATTAATTCAAGATAAATACCAATAAATTAAAACATTTAATTAATTATAATTAGATTACTTCCCACCCTATTCCCCTATTAACCCACAACCCGCTACAGAAAATAAATTAATAAAATTAAATTAATTATTAATTAATCAATTAATAAAAATTAATTACCAATTACAAATTTATTAACAATTAATTCAAGATTAGTACCAATAAATAAATTAAAACATTTAATCAATTATAATTAAATTACTTCCCACCCTATTCCCCTATAAACCCACAACCCGCTACAGAATTAAATTACGCAAAAATTAAATACCATAAAATTCATTACTTAAAATAAATTATAAAATAAATATACACTTTTCACACATATACTAACATAAACACTTTAAAAAATTTGATATTATTAAAAAATCGATATATTTTACATCTACATTAAATACTTCAATATTTTGTCTTTCTGTATTTAAGTAAATCAATATTAACTTTCTTACCTCAAATTCGATATTTTTGTTGTCTATATTCTGCCCATTCGATATTTTGTCCATTTCATTCGATATTTTTGTTGTCTATATTCTGTCCATTCGACACCTCCCTGCATATAAACAATCAAAGGCGTTTTGCAGTTTCTATGTGTGCTGCACAACGCCGCACACATGGAAACAGCAAAAATGAGGAGAAATTAAACATTTCACCTCATTGTGCCAGGGTAAGACCCGGTTTTCCCTGGTCTTAATTTTAGCACTGTCCCATATTTACACCACCCTTGTAAATATGGGGCAGGGTTAAAATCAATGGTGTTGTAGTGGAACGCCCACAGCAACACCCTTACCGTGTCCTTTCACTCTAAGTTTAGCATGAAAGGGGCCTTATTTACAAGTAAGCGTTAAGTCATGTTTAGTTGCTTTACGCTGTCTTGTAAATAAGGCGAAGTTCGAATCGCCATCACAACGTCTTTAAAGCGATGTTGTGGTGGCGATAGGGGCTTGTAAATATACCCCTAAGGGCCCTATTTATCCTATTTATGAGGCCCTTACATCGCTGTTGCATCACTTTTTGTGACGCTGTGGTGGCGTTAAAAATGTGCCACTCTGCGTTATATTTAAAAAGTGACGCATCTAGGCAGATGCATCCATTTGTAAACCCCTGCGCTACATTATACCTGCAATAGGTATAATCTATGCAGGGTGGGCGCTCCGGCAAAGAAAAGGCTTGTAGAAGTGTTGCAGTGAAATCTATGAGATTTCACTGTGACACTTCTACGGCCTCACTGCGTCAAATCCTTACGCCTGCTTGAAGTAGGCATAAGGGATGATGCAGCCCTTTTCACATGGGGTTTGCTTCATGTGGAATGGCACATTGCTGGAGTTGCGTCTGTTTCCAGACACACTCCAGCAATTCGCCATTTTTGCGCCCACAGATTCGTTAGGATTCCTGATGTATCTGTCAATCCTTGCGACATGGAGCGCCATACAGTTAATACAGCACATCCATGGTGTTGCAAGGAGGGCGCAATGAAAAGTGTTTTACTGCAGCGATGCAACACATTTCATAAATGAGGCCCTTAATTCAGATTTAATAGACAACAGCATTTTGCGTGAATGAGTTTTCTTTCTTTTCAAATCTGTTTATTGAAAGAATACATTCTTTTACCACAGAGAAGAAACATTGAATAAGTTGCCATATAATATACAGGTAGCTTCATATGTATAACAAGTTCAATTTAGCCTTTTTACCCTGTGTCCTATTTCTATAATCATAGCAGTAATGGGCACAATCGTGCTTCGCTAAAAGCCATTAGCTGAAATGGTAGACAATTAACAAAGAACAGGAATAACAGAGAACGGGAATAAAAGGTAGTGAAAGAGATGAAGGAATCAAGAGAGGAAGGGGTTACGGGGTCATTCCAAGTGGGGAGTCACCAAATTCCCCATCGGGGGCCGAGAGGTAGATATCGGGCTCCCCTGTTGTCATGCTGAAGGGTCTCAGTGTCCTGGGCTAGCGTAGCGTCCTCAAATAATAGGAGGGCGTGGAGTATAGGTGGAGTGTAACGTGTGCTCCAGTTTAGAAAAGTAGTCTAGGAAAGGCTGCCAGATGCGTGGGAATGTAGGCTCACTATGTGTCACCCGGGAATAAAGAAGTTCCATCGCCATAGTGTGCCAAAGACGTGTAAACCACATAGCAATGGGAGGTGCAACTGGCTTCTCCCAATAGTGGGCTATTTGCTGCTTGGCTGCTTCGAGCATATGTGTTATAAGGCGCCAGTCGACGTGAGTCATGGCCAGGAGAGTTAAGGACCTAATTACTAAGATAACGGTAGGGGAGGTATTAGGTATGGTAAAACCTCTGGCGTCCTTAATGTGGCTTAAGCCCTCTTCCCAATAAATGGTGAGCAATTTACAAGTCCACCATATATGTAAAAAGTCCCCAGTCCCAGTTGGGCAGCGCCAGCAAATGGGTGAAGAAGCGGGGAACTTCCTGTGTAAACGCTGGGGGGTTTAATACATTTTGTCATGAGTTTAGAAGTGGTTTTCCGCTGAGGTATACTTTTGAATATTTTCAGAGTGTCGCGCCACAATTACTCCCACTGGTTTGGAGTGATCTCTTCTGTTGTATCTGCTTGCCATTGTGTTTGATATGCATGGGGTCTGATCGGAGCGGAGTGCTGTAGGGCTTGGTAAGTTCAGGAAATTAGGCCCCAAGAGCTGTCATACGAGCGCACTAATGTTTCAAAGGGGGTAAAGGGCCGAGTTGCCCCATGACTGTTTAAGGGTGAGTGTAGCCAATGTCGAATCTGATAGTATTGCAACCTAGATTCCTCAGACAAGTGGAACTCCCTCTTGCATTGGCATGCTTGAGTTTTAAATTACTTAGGCTAAATATAAAAGTGTCAGTCCCCTTATGCAAAGTGTAGTTAGCTAACACTCCAGGACTTTCCCTAGGTGTCACCAATGGTATGAGGCCACTTGGCAGCTATGAATATATACTTTCCATCTAGTCCTGAGTGACATGGTAAAAACTGACCATACAACCTGATGTAGGGGATGTCATTTGATAGCTAGGAAGGCTCTGGGACGCCATGGCTAAAATGGGTGTAGAGCAGAACCTAATTAATTTGCTAGCAGATATGCATTCTGACACGAGAGCAAATGTCCGGTACACACAAGATCTAAAAGTGACAAGAGACTTTGGAGTGCATCGGGGTGTCCGGCAAGGGTGCATTTTAGCCCCGTTCCTCCTCAACCTATATATAAATGACTTGGAAGAGCACCTTTTAAATACAGGAGCAGATTACCCTTATGTCGGACGAAAGGGACTGCCAGTTCTGCTTCATGCGGATGACGCAGTCCTGTTATCCAGGACTGCAATTGGTCTCCAAACACTGTTAAATTCCTTTCTTGCCTTTATGAAGTCTCGAGACCTGAGCATTAACAACTCCAAATCTTTCGTAATGAAGGTTGGCCAAGGTAATAAAAAGCCAAATTACCTAAATGTTAACGGGGAAAAAATCCCAGTAACAAAAACATTCTCTTATCTCGGAGTCCTATTCGACTACCAACTGAACTGGGGACCCGCGGTACAGAAGAAAAAGGGGGAGGTAACCCGGGCAAACGCAGTAATACTTGATTTTGCAAGAAAAATGGGCAATAGCCCGGTGGCTGCACTGCTCCAACTTTACCAGGCCAAGAGTGTTGCCACTGCATGCTACGGCAGCGAGTTATGGGGATATGCCTCACTAGGAGCCCTGGAGGTAGTAGAAAACAACTTTCTAAAACAGATATTGAGGGTTCCAAGGGGAACAGCAAACTTTTCTGTACATGAAGAGTTGGGTATGCCTTACCTATGTGACAAGATAGCTGTTAACCCCTTACTTTGCTGGCTAAATTGCTGGTTAAACAGTGATTTACCTCTGACCCAGCAAATTTTGAGGGAAGCAATAACATGGGAAAATAGTCTTAAAGTTCCCTGGATAAAGTACTTAAGTAACTGTTTTACTGAATTAGGGCGCCCCGAACTCTTTTCAACCCCAGAATCCATTACGAAATTGGATGTTACTAATGTGAAGAAGGCTTTTATTACATCCAGGTATTTAACCCGGGAGGATGGCGAATTAAAGAAAGGAAGTGTACGGAAACATGTGCTATTAAAAACATCGTTGCTCATGGAACCGTACTTGTCATGGCCTATGTCAGGTTACGACCGTTTCCTGCTGACGAGGTTTCGCCTGGACTTATTTCACCTATTACTGGCCGTGCCTAAGGGGACCCACCGTGATCAAGTGTTGCCGGCTTGCGGCTGCGACGAAAAGTCTCCGCAAGACCAGGCACACTTTTTCTTTATCTGCCCCTACTATATTGTACCACGGAGGCTATACTTAAAACCTTGCCTCAAAAAATTGAATTTTACACAAATCAGACCCGCACTTTACTACCTTCAGCTGTTAAGTTGTGATTGCACTTTATTTGTATGCAGTTTTTTAAAATTAGCACTTAAACTTAGGAAAAGCTTGGAGGGGTAATAGTGCCACTGACAGATATATTCTTAGCTAATAATAACTTTTTACATTTTTATAGTACCCTCTATATTTTTATAGTACATTCTGCTTGTGACTTTCTTGTTCTATGTTTCTTTTAAAACTTTTTTGATTGTATGAGTTAATATATGTCTAACGAAATATGCTTTTATGGTTGTTATTACTAATAACCGAATAAAGTTATTTGACTTGACTTGATAGCTATCACCATCATCTTGCTGTACTCTATAACATTCTTGTTGAGCCTTTATAACTATTTCTCCTGTATGTACAAGGACTTCTGCTACCACTGGCTTGCTCATTGACACCCCTAGCACTAGCCTTGCTACCTCATGGTCTCCAGGGTCTTAAAGGCGACAGTAGGGTCACAACAGTAAAAAGCATTCAAGAACAGGTGGGAGGCTGTTGTGGTGAGAAGACCAAGATAAGAGGTCAACTGTGTCATGTCACTGGGGGCAACGGGCACGTGATAGCATATCTGCCACATTGAGCGTTTTGGTGAACTGGCAGCATTTTTTAAATCTAATTGCCCAATTAGGTTATTGAACATTTTACCATACATGTCAGTGATAAAACCTACTGAAACTCTACTGCTTGTAAGCAATGCCAACACCATTACACAACATTCACACAATTAGCAGTTGCTTGGCTGCATCAAGTTGTTTAATAAATGCAAGAGTTCATGATGAAGTTCTTGTCAGGCCCGCCATTACAACAGGGATGTAACTATTTGACTTGTATGGTGTGTTCCGTGTTACTGTCACGGTAGTCAGATTCAAGAAGTCACTTGGATACAGTGCTTTATTTGTAAAAAATAAATTGCCAGAGCCCTTCTCTGAAAGCCACACCTTCAACACACATTGCCCCTGCCAGTGCTGCTAATGACAGTACCAACATAACACCTAACGATCGCACGCCTGCATGTGTGACAATTCAGACTATTTTATGCGGCACAAAGCTATAATAATGGCACGAGTGGCTGGTATTATTCATTTTCAATGTATATTTACTTAATAAACACAGTGTTGTGCTCATTTCAGAATTAAAAAGACAGTTCGGCCATGTGGTGAACTGTCACTAGAGCCGTTGATGACAATTAGGTGGCAGTGCAGAGTACCTGAAACCACCTGCTCAAGTTAAGTACTGCCTGGGTGATTAAGAGCAGGACGTGCAGCATTAGGGGAGAGGATGTGGCCTTACAGCTAGAGTGGCCGACCTTGACCCTGGGGAACCGGGTTCGAGTTTCGGCAGGGACCCTCAACATCCTGTGATTCTGGGCAAATCACTTAATCTCCCTGAGCCCAACAAAAAAAACTGCTGCTCATGTAAAGCGTGCCTTACACCTGAAACCTTCGGGTCAAGTTCGCGCTATATAAAACTCTAGAAGAAAAAAAATGTCTCTCAAGCTGACGTTAGCATCGCTTCTGTATTCTGTGCATACCATTAGTGTTAGTTTCTCAATCTCGTGGGTTAAGAAAAGTTTGAGGGCACACGAAGAAGCATTCTATATATTTCAGATTTTTTTCTCCTTGTTCCCTTTGAATCATGTCTTATACTCGTGTCCTCGCTGGTTCCAGTTAGAACAGCCTCTGTTGGCTTTAAAAGTCCCCTCCACTCTTCCACCTGTGAACCGAGGCCGTCTCCATAGCTGGGGTTCTGACAAGCGTAGCTTTGCTCTCTACAATGAGTAACAAATGGAAGAATGTAGTCACTATCCCACTTATGTCGGTTCTGCAAGCAGAATAAACATTAACATGTTAGGCGCACAGGTACTGTAGACCATGTGCCAATTTGTGGACTAATGTATCCGTAAAACTCGAGCTGAGCATAAATACATGTAAACAATAATCAATTTAATATTCTCTGTTTGAAATATACCAAAATACTAAAAGCTTGAATCGCCCACCATTGCAACCTCAACGTGGCTATTGAGAAGTTGTTTCCAAATCCTTCCTTAAAAAATTATACTAATCTCAGGAGCACAGCTAATTTGGGATTACTGGGTAAATTGACACCATTTGCTGGAAGACTGTTGGTATTTTTTATTACTTACTAGTGGATTCTCTTCTAGAAGCCTGAATAAAAGGTGCACGGACAAGGATAAATCACAGTTCATAAGCCCTGGCCTCCCAACTTCCATGCTGACAGCCTGAGTCACTGATTGGCGGCCAGTAGAAGATGAGGATGATGTAGAGGTAAAGGAAACTGGGGAATTTGCCGTCAATTGAAGAAAGGGGAATGTATTAAAATCTCCTTCATCAGTGTGGGAGAGCCAACAGAATCTTGGCTGGAACTGTGGGAATTAGGGGAATAACGGTAAAGACATAAAGGAGAGTTCTTGGCCAGGAACAAGGAAGAGAATCTGTCCAAAGGGGGTAAAGGGCCGAGTCCATAATGTCTCAGGATCTAGAACCTTGCACTTGAAAATGGACAGAAAGACATGCTAGTGACTTACAAATAAATCTACCACTGAGACCCCGAATCTCTGGCATATCTGCTGAAATACAAGGGTACTGAGAGACTATACATGAGAAGATCGAAGTAACTCACTGAGGCAATCAGCTCTGATAATGTTGTGCCCAAATGTGAACTTCCCCGTGAGAAAGAAGAATTACGACTGCCCAAGAGGAGGTCGGAAATGTCTGTCAGATAATTCAAGGCTCTTGACCCTATTCCGAAATCACGGTCCAATAAGCCTAGGTGGCCATATTGTCTACCGAATTACTACTACCACATTCTTCGGAATACTTGCAAAATGCGGTAGAGCTTACCAAATTGCCATAATATTTCTTCAGTTCGAGGACGAAAATCTTTTTCCTTGAATCACCTTCCCTGAATTGACTTGGACCCCATTGTTGCTCCCAAACACACGTTGCTTGGCTCTGTTGCCATGAACACTGAGTCTGGGAAGACCAAATCTTGTTTCTAATTTTGATTGTATCAATCACTACTGAAGATACTTTTTAATGTTTTGTGAGACTGGAATCAGTGCTGCATAGGCCACTGAAAGCAAAGATTACCCTGAGACACTACTTGACCCAGGTGTATCTGTGCCAATGAAATTACAAAGAAAGTCTTAGGCTCTAAAAGCACGAAATGAGGATGAACCAATGAAAACCTTCTCAGGGAAACTATAAAACTCTGTCAAATAATCTTACTCTGCCCTTACACACTTAACATGTCTTCCTGAATCCAAAGGCACTCTATGGGTGATGCATTGCTCTTTACCTGAAATTGTTGTAGGGGATGCAACAGCTTGATTCTTGTTGTTTACGGCAAAAAGACTTTCAGCTAAATTCATGAAAGGGCCGTTTTGCGAGTCTATAATAGCGATTCATAAGGAATCGCTATTAAGGACTTGCAAAACGGGATTCATGTAGGAATTGCTAAATAAATTGCGATTCCTACACATTCCTTATTTGCGATTAGCAAATTGCTAATCGCAAATAAGGAATAACTCCCCATTCATTCCTAAAGGCCCATAGGAATGAATGGGGAGTTATTCCTTATTTGCGATTAGCAATTTGCTAATCGCAATTAAGGATGCGATTTCAAGGGTGCAGGGGTGTCCAAAGGACACCCTGTAGCACCCCTGAAATGTGAATTTACACTGATGTTGTGCACACACATGTCCAAAGGACATGTGTGTGTGTAACATGAAACTTAGAAAAATGCATTTTTCTAAGTTTTAGCTATTTACCACGAGGTTTGACTTCGTGGTAAATAGCGGTCCTAAATTGCGATTTTGCAATTTCAAAATGGTTCACGAATTGCATTTAAGCAATCTCAAATAGAGATTCCTTAAATGCAATTCCTCGCAAATGTGCGAATTCTTTATTAGCGAATTTTGCATTTGGGATCATGAATCCCAAATGCAAAAATGGCACTCGCAAAGGGCCAGATTCTCAGAATCTGGCCCTTTGCGAGTGCAATTAAGCTTGATGAATCTAGCTGTAAGCCTGTATCTGTCCTGAACAGGGCCACAATGTACACTAGGCTCTGTGTGGATGAAAATGCGACTTGACTAGGTTGCTCAAGAGGCCCAGATGTAGCGAATTTGCTTTGCGAATTCCAAGTGCTTCAATTCCTAGGCAGGCGATAATGACTTAATGAAAAAAATCGGCCAGGTATGTATATATCTTGATATAATTGTCAGTAAACTCTCGGAGTCACCTTGAGCCCACCTGGAAGTTTTTTGAACTGCCACTGATGATTGGCCACAGTACATCTGAGGAATTTCTGATGTAAGAAACTGATTAGAATGTGTAGCTATACACCCTACAGATCTATTTTCAATAAAAAGTCCCCTCGAGGTCAGTAACAAAGTTGTTGCAGGGCATTCATCTTGATTTGATACTTTATAATAGACTTGTTCACTCCCTTGATGTCTATCACATATCTGTAATCCTCAGAAGTTTTCCTCACTAGGAAGACAATTAAATGGATGCAAGGTAGCTTGATCTTCAATATCAATACAGTGATAGTCCCCTACAAACCTTTTTTCTCCAGTGGATCCCTAGGCCAGGATGTGTTGAAGAGATGGGAACTCAGAGGGATCGAAGAGAAGTCAAGTTTGGAGCCTTTTAACACAACGTGAAAGACCCATTTATCTGCCACCAGCTTGCACCATTGGTTGTGGAACCAGGCTAGATTACCCCAACTGTCTCTGAAGGAACCAATCGAACAATTTCCCAGTGTGTTCAGGATCAAGGCTTCCGACTGCCCTCAGCCACAGGGCTAGAGTGAGAGGCATTATCTTCTGGTGTGTCCTTTGGCTGAAATCGGGAGCTGTTGGATGCAACTTCTGGTCTACTTTGGTGACCTTTCTCTAATGATTATTTCCTCTCTCATAAGACATGGATAATACTTAAGGGATGTGGGTGTTTCTGGTTATTGAAGGATATAGACACCACAGATTCTAATTCTTCTCCAAGGAGCCTTCTTCCAGAAAAAGGCATTCTAACAAGACAATTCTTATGAGAGGCATCAACTTTCCATCTTCTGAGTTTTAAATGTCAATAAGCTGAAGTTTTCACACTGTTAAAAGTAATACCTGACAGAAAGTTAACAGGTACCACCATGCCAGCTTGGAGTTGAGAACAATACCCCCTTCTTGGATGCCAGCAGATAAAGATTTGAAATCTATCAATAAGGACTAAAAGGGATAAATAGAACACATTTCAGATCTCATACATTTCAGATCGCATACGATCTCATAAAGGTACCTTCTGTCTTCTTACCCCAAGGGTCCAAGATTGCAATATCCTCCGTCAGTAGGCCTGTCTCTCCAGTTAAATTTGCCAAAAGGGGACCAATGACAAGGGTTTGTAGAAGGCTACCAGGTTATCTCTATTATTTCTTGAAAAGTCCTTGAATTGCTGAGATCACTGAATTTTAGGAATTGAAGGTCTCTGAAATTGCCAGAGTCATTCTACAGTGGTACTCAGATGCTCCACCTCAGAATGCAATTGAAGTTTAAAAGATGCATTTTTCATCTAATCAATCACCAGAAATAACACCTACATGGCAAACAAATCCAACTATATTATACATTAAGAGAGGATATACTTAAATTGTGGCACTCTCACATTCCTGCTTTTTTCTTACAGATGATATGCAAAGATCCCACAATAGCAACATAAAGCATTTCAAAGGCCCTCCTCCCTACAGTGTGAGCATCCAAGAGAAGAAGAGAAGTCCAAAAGTCAATACAAGTGAGATCTTACTAAAACAAATACTGTGTGTTCAGAAGTGGTCCTGTAAAATCAGAAGTAAGCAGCCCCCCTGCACTACAGTTTGGGAACAGACCCAGAACACCACAACAAAGACTCCATAAGTAAGTCCTAGCCAATATACTTAAATCTATTATTATTATAAATGTTGTGTGTGGACTACAGCTCTATTGTGCAATCCACTAGTGTTGATATGATCCTATCCATCGCTGTGCACGGTGTAGGGTTGACTGCAGAACCTGTGGATGGACCCTGCACCAAACTCCCTGCAGACTCCTGACCCTGTGGTTTATATCTTAACTTACATTAAAAAACTGAAATTCACTGAAAAAAACAAAGGTCAAAGTGACCTTAAAGTGAAGAATTCCAATAAAAGCTTACTTTACAATTAAAAAAACTTAGATATTCACCAAAGATTTCTTCTGCTTCTACCTCCATATATTACATCACTTATGACATTTTCACTGACTGCATTGGTAACATCCCTAATTACATATGAAACTACATTATTGATAACAACATCATGTTTGGCAAGGACATGAGTTACATTTACTTGAGATAACTATAACTGTTGAATTTCAGTGGTTTTGTTAGTTTGAAAAGTTTTAAGTGACATTTTCACCTAACTATAAAGTCCATTTAACCTGCTGTTTCAGTGAATATGTAATACATGAGTGTTCCAGCTATATGCACTGCTGAAGATGTGGTAAGATGTAGCTTTCTCTGAGAGGAGGGTGTAAAGGTTTCTTCTGACAGGCACACTTTACACATCTGCATTTAGAGTAACCCATAACATTTTGTGAAATATCCCAAAAGGATTTAATTTCAGTGGTTTTGTTAGTTTGAAAAGTTTTAAGTGACATTTTCACCTAACTATAAAGTCCATTTAACCTGCTGTTTCATTGAATATGTAATACATGAGTGCTACAGCTATATGCACTGCTGAAGATGTGGTAAGCTGTAACTTTGCTGAGAGTAGGGTGTATAGGTTTCTTCTAACAGGCACAGTTTACACATCTGCATTTAGAGTAACCCATAAAATGTTGTGAATATCCCAAAAGGATTTAATTTACACCCATGAGATGGTGTACGTTATGCACTGCCTAGGTTGCCTATGCTTTCCTAAATCAAGGCCAGTGTTTTTAGATAACTGAGTCATCAGGGAGCCATCCAACCTCATGTCTTACACCCTAGCTGAAGATGAGATCTATAATGGTTTAGAGACATTGCCAATGGATTTCAGATGTTTGAGTGAATGGAGGAATATCTCCCTTCCCCTCAGTTATATAATGTTGTGATGCAGATTAATGTTATGTGGCTATTTGATCCTCATATATGCTTGTAAGTAAACAATCCAGATCATGTGTCATGATTGGATAACATTGCACAAAGCATCCATGAGCAACAGTTTGCTCTGTAGAAAGAGGAAGTGAATCACCTACATTTCTAGAAGCTAGGTGTTTGCACCATATACATGGTTAGCTCAGAATGATACACAGGCACAAGGAACAAGGCTTAGGACCCAGGCGATCATTTATCCAATGTACTGGGTTTAGGTTAGGTAAAATGAATACGTGCCCAGAGTAGGTGATGTAGACAGTAATTGCCAAGCTAGCTAGAAGCCAGCTAACCTGAAATGCTTATTAAATGCTTTATTACAGATGGATATCACAGAATAATGAAGGCAAATTGCAGCCTGGGCAATGCAGTTTCTTGACATGGCCATTGATCTGGCTTCATATTGGCTATCATGACCTAGCTGAGTATGTCATGTGATAATGCCGTAAACTTTTTTCTCGTCGTCTCCTTTCGCCTAGGCATCCTGTGTTTAAGGGCAGTTGAGGTAAAGGGTGACTCACTAAAGCGATTCCCTGTATGGGGTTGTTGGGTCGTGGAAGTACCTTCAGATAGTAACTCTGCACCTGCAATAGCAATTAACACCTCTCACAGCACGAAGTCAAAAGACCCACCATTTTCAATGGCTACAAGAAACAAATAAATACGTTTTACCAATAGACCTACCTGATTTACATATATTCATAGACAAAAAGCTCTGCTGTCATTTCTGGGTGGACCCAATTGGCATTCATCTGGCTTCTTGTAAGCAATGCAGAGTATGTGATGCTCCTCTAATGCTCCTGAGTGGAATCAATGAGCATTTATAAATTTGCCTGTAATCACTGCATGCCATGTCCTGCTCCTTTGTTGCTCTGGTAAACTGTGTTTGGCATTAATCCAGGCTGTTTGTTATGAGTGAATGCCAACTCCACTGCCTGTCTGGGGTGGATCCTAGCAAGCAAAGCCTGAATCTGCCTGTCACATCTGTGATCCACATGACAAAGGGGTGACTACCATTTACTAGATGCTTACTACAACAAACTATTGGCCCATTACAACAGACCTTTTAACCATTTACCCTGACTCCTGTTCCTTCACCCCTTATTCCCTCACGGTCTCTTCAATTAATGTGACACAGTACTCCTAGATACTACTAGACGCTGCATCAGCTGACTACTGTGTCTACTTATTAATTCAGTACTTCTCAGGTTAAACCACAGATCATCTACCGTGTGACACTGTCTTACTTCTCATGGTGTTCTTGAGGCTAAGATTCTATTGATCCTGGGTTGACTCCATGTCATGTTTTCAGGTGGCTTGAAAAAGCACTAGGGGCTAGAATTCTGTAGCTCGTGGGTTAACTCTATATTGTAGTCCCAGGTGTTGTAGCAATACTACCAGGGACTGAGATTATTTTCCTTCTGGAATTACTGCCTAATATGTCATTGGTATCCCATGGTAGCTATACCATGACCACTTACTTGATGACTACCTGACCGCATTTACAGTCACCTGAATGACTCCCTACATTACAGATTGTAAAACCTCTTTAGATATATATCATATGGCAGATTGCATGACAGTTTGTAACATTTTATTTTTAACAGAATGCATGAAAAAGTGCATGGCAAACTACATACAAACTGCGTGACAGCCGTGTGATAATACGAGGGACAAACTGTAACTCCACTTGCACAAAAAGTGTGGAGATATGTGCTACACATCCGCAAGCGGTTCAGCACTTCAACAGGGGTAGAAGACACTATAAATGTGAATAAAATATACAATATTATATGAAAATATACAATAGGTTCTTAATGGTGTGATGCACCCCACATAACTCAAAACACACAATTGCAACCTCCACATAAAATTTATTTCAAATTAAATTTGTATAAAATGTATATTATAGAATGCATGGTATGAAATCAACGTGATAAACAATAATCCTTATACATGCTCATGACTTAGCTGCTAACTCTAGCCCTTCATGGAGTAGTAAGTTACAGAATTGTAAAGCGCTTCAGAGACTCATCAGGGGTAGCAAGTGTTATATAAAAACTCATACCATACTATACCATAATATGCTGCCTAGGTTAGTAAAGTAAGATCATCTCATCGATAATTTCATTTCCCGAATCGGAGGAATGACTATAACCTGGGCTAATGGATTTTGTGTAAACTCTGCTTGATGAGGAGAGTAGATGTATAGGTGTATAGGAGTGAGCTAATGAACTGGCAAGACAACAGAGCAGAGATGTTTCTTGAGTTGGGTGATTGTTATCACGGTTTTTTTAAGCGAATTCAGGGAATGGAAAAAGGTATCTAGAAACTGGGAGAAGATGATAGAAACTGCAAGTAGCATAATCATAGTGTATTTTGGTCGGAAAACTGCAGATAGAAGGACCGAGGAGAGGAGTGACAGATTGGTGTTCAGACAAATTTTGCTTGAGTCCTGGAAAGTTCATATACTGGTTGGACAATACAAGGGACAACCAGGTATCCTTGGAAGCGAGAAAGAACTATTAGTACGCAGTCTACCTCACCAATATTTCTGAGAAGGCTAGCTTGCAGGCGTTCCTCACATACTCCACAATCCGACGGACATTCTAAGGTGTTGAAGTCTGAGCAGGGATGGCATACATCTCTGTTTTAGTATATTTCTTTCTTTAATTGCAAAAGGTAAGATGCCCCTAGGACGGGCATCGACATTGTTGATATTTATCCCTAAAAGGGGCAATATGGTATTACCGACCAGCTGTCGATTGGCATTCCCATCTTCAAAAGTTTCTGTGAATACAATAGAAGAAAAATTACTAGATTGGGAGGAAAACAAGTATATGATTCTGATTACCCGATCTTGCTTTAGAAATGGAACATCCACATTAGCTAAAGTAGTGGCATTTGTTGCAGTGGCTTAACAAGCATTGGTATAGGGCACCTGGCCACTGCCTAGTGCGTTTGTGGACTTCTGTACAGTATTTAATAAAGTATACAGATTGATTTGTCTCTCTAGGACCTATAACTGATACACATGTGTTCTGTGAGGTCCAACTTCAGGCGCACACCTATTAGTTTGAGATATGCTATCCAAACTGAATTGGATAGTGTACTATAGGGACATTTAATTTAACCTAACACAAATGAAAAATAAGCATTAGCAGTTTTGTGTGAGCCAAAGAGGTAGGAAAATAAAACAAAAATGTTCAATGTGAAAATGTCTGAAGAATTGCTCAAACAAGTGCCTTCTTCTTTCTGGTCTCAACACATATGTCATTGCTTCACTTAACCTCAGGAGCTGGGTAAAGTGACAGTGGCAGCAGGAGTGGGGCTGGACTAACAAACCAATCTCCAAGGGCTCCAGCCCACATGGGAAATGCCTGGTGAAATAAAAGGCCCCTTCGGCCTTGACTGATGAGCGCCTAAGGCGCCTTACTCTATTGCTAATAAAGGGTCAATCAAAGTGTCAGACTTAAGACATTTGGGTCACTCAAAGTGTCAGACCTAGGACATTGAAATGCCACACACACAGACTGAAAGCATGGAAATATCACTCCTAAGCAAACTGAATACTTGGCAGCTATGAAATCGCCGCCATATACCTTGGAAACCCTATGATATGTGTCTATGGGAAACATCCTTTACGACGCAACTTTTACCACGCAGTGCCTTTACGACGCAACTTTTACAACGCAAACCATTACAACACATTGCGCTTGGGGGCGCTCTAGGATAGGGAACTATCCAACACCTTCCCTAGTGTCCACGGGGACTGGAGTTGGAATAGTAAATTAAACTATTCACTATCCAGCACCCCAAAGCGCTATGCGTTGTAAAGGCATGTGTTGTAAAAACCGCGTTGTAAAGGCATGCGTGGTAAAAGCATGCGTTGTAATGTCATACATCCGCGTCTATTGATTTCATAAACCAGTTTGTTTATTTTTATGAAGCCTTTCCTCCTTTCCGCACTGCGTGAAAATGGCAGCGATTCATTGGGCGACTCAGTTCCCCACTCGCAATACCCTACTTTCCGCTCCCCTCAGTTCTTTTTTTTAGAGCAGTACTTTAATCCTGTGCTGACTTAGGTGTTTATAAGGTGTTGAAGTCTTTACAAAATTACTCTATTTACATTATTTATGGAAAACATGGAACTTTTCTTTTGTTTATTAGAGTCTTTGTCTAATACCCGCTCTAGTGCATCCACTGAAAGCTCTTACAAATCCTGCAAAGTCAGTCTTCTTAGTTGATAGTTTTTTTCTGAGCCTCAGTCACTGCATTCTTGCAATATTGATGGGTGGTAGGCATTTAAGCATCCAGTATTTCTTTTACATTTCTCAATATTTGCAACACTTTTCTAATTCCAAGCCTCATGGTGTTTCTTTAAATAGTAAGGAGTTGTTGAAAATGAATTCTGTTCTATTTCATAAAAATAGCTTTAGTGCATTAGGATTTCAAGACAGTGCTAAACAAGCGTGCTTGCTCACATCTGTTGCTTTTTGTCGCCCTCAGGCATTTTTGTGGATTCTTACATTTTTATTGCACTCTACATTTAGCCAGCACAATCCCTTCATGAAAGTTCTTTCATGCATTGCCATTGCCTTACTTACCTTCTGGTATTGTACCATGTACCATGGGTGAGACAAGAGAGTCCCTTTTCAAACACCAGGGGATTTGAGACAAATTCCTATCTACTAACATTGGTATTGGTAAACCCGGATTTATGTCACAAATGTACCCCTTCTCAAGGAAGGTGCAATGTTAAATTAAAGTATTCTTTTATCAAAACGTTTCTAGCTTTGCATGTATGTAGTCCCGTAAAGCACACACACAACATTATAAAGGTATTAAACCATGTCCAAGCATAACATTTTGTACTGGAAGGGTCCCCTGTCAGTACAGAATCTATACGTAACATCATGTATGCGCCCTTACACTATGGTGCGAGGGTGTGTGTGTGTGGGTGTGTGTGTTGGCACGAAGCAACATAAAGTGTGCCTGTGCAGGGACAGAGACAAACAGCTCATCATAATAGAAATGTCACTGTTCTGCTCTTTCTCCTTGCAGTGCAGCAACCAGTGTTGCTGTATTGGATTATGTGACCTCTTTGTAAAATTGTCCACATTGTGTAAATGGTGAACTGCAACTTAAATCAAACAACCTGGGGGCATATCATCAACAACCGGCGATAATTATCGCTAAGTGCACTTAGCGCTAGGATCATTATTGCCTGCTATTGCTTGTTTTTATCGCGGAGATAAAGCCCTTGCTGATATGCCCCCTGGCTCCTTACATCCACATTCCCTTCGTATCCGTGGTTAGGCAACATTCAGTATGAAGATCTGGGTCACTGTCCATTATCTCCTGCCTCCCACAACTAAAACAACGACCTGGAATGAATACACTGCTAACAACACACGGGGACGACCCTAGACATGGCAACTACCGTTGATTGCGAAATATTACTGGCTAAGATACAAATGAGACGTCAAGCCCATAGAGCACGGTTGCTGTGTTTATCGCTGTTAAGCTGTTAATATGTTGGAAACAGATATGTGAAGTTGCTGCTACTGATCTTATGTGCCTGCATAGCATACCCAAAACTGTAAAGCTTATTATGTAATTGTTTAAGCCTGTTAATGAAAATAAAAACAAAATAATGAAAATCATCTCTCCACCGTGTGCCTCCTGAAGAATTTTGGTTTCTGTGCTTCAGACAGCTGGCGATTTTCCACTGTTGGCAGTGGGGCACTTAAAACAATCCCTAACTGCATGTGCCTTTTCCTAAATATGGAAACAATTTTGGCTATTTGTCATATTTGACACATTTGTAAATCATCTTTAAAGTGCACACAAATGACACAAGCTGCCTAAATACCATATTCCATTTGTGAGGTGCAGAGAAGATCTTCAGTTCACATTGGGAGCAACCCATGGAACATGACCATAGGAACAGGCTTGTAGCCCTCCATCCTAGACCAGAATTATATAAATTTAACTGAACCAGTCTTTACAAGTGCTAAATTGATTACAGTATTAATCGCAGTAAGGCCCAATTGTATACTGCTACATGCTTAAATGGAAAATTTTAAAACAGGTAACTTGACTTTAAGTGCTATGTTACATGAGAGCTGACGCAACATACATCATATTGGAAAGTCATTGCTGTAGTATATAAGTAATTAAGGAAAATAAAAATCATTAGTCAATCATTACCACTTTATTTGCTGAAAAGATGACATTAATAAATTACAGATTGTTTAGCCAATCCGTGTTGGGGGCCTTTATACCGTGCCTTACAATTGAGATGCATGGGGCTTAAAGATAAGCAAGGGCCACTGACACCTACTCCCAGCGGAGAAGACCAACTGACATTGATCAAAGCTTTCTCTAAACAAAAACCTTCCTGCCTCTGCTCCAGCTTTTATTGATATCTGCATGTCAAAGGTGGCCCTTGAGCCTTTCTTCCTTGGAAGGGAAGGACACGGGCAAGGTACAAACTTTGTCCAACAAAGATGTGACCTTGGTGAGCATGACTCTTTTGTACCCCTTGGAGCCATTTGCTTCAAGATTCAAGGTTTCACCAGAACTGTAAAAAAAGGAGATCCAGCCTCAAAGCATTCAGAGTTTGGCAGATGCAGGACATACCCCACAAGTTGGTAGATGTTCTGTTTACTCTAGACAGTATTTATGTATATGCACTCCAACAAGAGTGGACAGGTCTTCTGCCACTTTTTGGCTGATACCCTGCATCATGCAACTCCAACTCAGGCCGTAAGTCAGAAGATAAAATGTATCGCCATTCTTTCCCAAACTCCCTCTATTGCTGATCAGCCAAGGGTGCCTTCATCCTTGTCTTCAATAAACCTAGACTGGGGTGAACAGTTAGCTTTTGTATAGCCTTCCTCCATAGCTGGTCAGCTTGTGAAGGGGTGTAGGACCCGGTGTATTAAAGCCCATTGAATTACATTGGAGTTTTAGACTTCTATTGTGTCCTATGTACGTTTTTGGTATGTTTGTAATGACTTCTGAACTCTAAATCCAAATTTAAAGCATTTTACTGTGACCTTGATATGACATGTTATTATTTTTAACTTTCTAACGAAATTCGTCAGGAAACTTTAGCTTATATATATTTTAACTGTAGTGGTATTGCTGTTCATGCACAACAATACATTTTCTCTGAGGAAGACCTTGCTTGTGTTGGCATGTCACCAAGGGTTAGCTGGATTACTCAAGAATACTTGTTTATTCATATGGACTAGATTAATTTGACTTTGTGAGGGAGCACTCCATGGATTATACATAACCTAGGCATGGGCACACTAGCTGCTATGTTGGGATAATATATGACTGGGTGTGAGTGTGGTGGCTCATGTAACTTTAAGGTACTCTTTGATAAAAGGCTACACATACTATGGCCTGCCTCAATGGGCAGCAGGTTAAAAACGTATCACATAATAATATCCCTAGCAAGTCATAGGTGCATCATATGACATTTTTTCTTTAAATGTCACTACATGTTACCTACTGCCTTTTCTTATATTAAAGTTACTTTTTAAAAGTTTTTTAGGAAAATATCAATTTTCGGCTGTATTCACAGCACCATAAATTAAAGTCACAGCTAGGGACTGCTTCATCCTTATGAAGGCTTTTCCTCTACTACTGGAGTTTCAGTCATGACTGTTGGAATATTATATACCTTGCTCCACTTAATTGCTGCGAACATATTCCGCTGAGTTTAAAATACAACAACTTGCCTCGCTTTTGGTGCAAGTTCTGTTTCTCACAAATTACCAATTCTGAAGTGGCTCCACTTGTTTCTGATTCAAAAGTGGGTCAAAATCAAATGATTTCTTTCTTTATCACTAGACCATAAATTTAGTGGTATTAATTTTTCTTACTTTAAAGTTCAAGAGAGACAATCCAGTAGAACCATATGGTCAAGATCTTGATAGTTTAGGTTTTTGGTTAAATGCAAGTTTAGAGAGATTAGGCAAGGCAAACCCTTTTCAGTAGTGGCTGCCCGCATCTGGACGTTTTTTGTGGAAGTGTGGGCCACTGCATGTTCTGATGCTTTTAGAAAACCTGACTCTTTCTATTACCCTATTTGTACACATTTCCATAGTCATACAGCCTGATTCATGAAGCGAAATAGCGGCCGCAATGGCTGCGAAAACGCAATTGCGGGTGCAAAACACGGAATCGGCATTCAAGTACGAAATAGCGAATTCGCAAAAAAATAATAGCGATTGGAATAGCGATTACGCTGTAATAGTCGCAGACTCCGGGAAGTCGAGCATTAGCGATACGGAAATAGCGACCAACCACGGAATCTGCGAAATGAATAGCGAAACGCAATATTGTCTCAATCGGCATTCATGAAAGAAATACATTAGCGAAAAAGCGCTAAATCGCACGTTTGCGCGGCGCAATTTAAGGACAACTCAAAGCAGGTGGTAACCATAAAAGCCATGATTAAGTAAAATTTGAAAAACTGTTGGCCAATCACCAACAGGTCCAGGCCTGACCAATCACACATAAGGACATTCAGCAGCAGCATTAGGCATTCCACAATGCCTGGGATGTACATGGTGGTGAGGCGGCGAAGGCTACAGCGAGCAGCACGGAGGAGACGCATGAGGCAGGCAAGGATTTACCGGCAGCGGGTCACCTTGCTGGGCCAAACCAGAGAACAGATTTATGCAAAATACAGGCTGAATGGGGAAATGATCACCTGGCTGATACAAGAACTCGACCCCATCATGCAGCACCCAACAAGGCGAAACAATTCTGTGCCCACACATGTGCAGGTATTGTGCAGCCTGCACCTCCTGGCCTCCGGCAGTTTCCAGGGCATAGTAGCCGCTGCTGGGGGGATATCCCAGCCCACCATGTCACGCTGCCTCCACACTTTTGTTGACGCCATGCTCAGCCAGCTCCACCGGCACATCACATTTCCCACGAGCCAACAGGAATTGGACCTGACAAAACTACAATTTTATAATGTTGCCCATTTTCCCCATGTCCTCGGCTGCATAGACTGTACCCACGTCGCCATCTGCCCACCAGCTGGCACGGAGTACATGTACCGCAACAGGAAGTCCTACCACTCCCTCAACATACAGATGGTCTGCAATGCCAAGACCATCATCACTGACATTGTGGCCCAGTACCCAGGGAGTACCCATGACTCCTTTATCTTCAGGCACAGCGGACTCCACACACGACTGATCAGGGGAGAGTTTGGGGAAGGACACCTACTTGGTAAGTACACTTTGTCGACAATGTCACATTGCTATGAAGTAACTGCGCTGCACAGGCAATCAACATCTGCTCCTCTCATTCAGGTGACAGTGGCTACGCCCTACGGGAATACCTCCTGACCCCTTACCTCAACCCTGCCACACCTCAGCAACGGCGCTACAATGTTGCGCACATCCGGACAAGGAACTGTATTGAAAGGACATTTGGCCTGCTCAAGAGCAGGTTCCGTATACTGCACAAGACAGGTGGGGCCATGTATTACAGTCCTGCAGCGTGCTGCCGCATTGTGGCTGTCTGTGCAATGCTTCATAACATTGCAACCAAGCGCCGGATACCAGTTGACATCTCAGGCAGTGAATCTGAGGGGGACGACCGGCCACCAGCACATGCGCACCATGCACGCGGGGAGAACCCAGCTGAAGGCCACAGACGTCGCAACCACATCACAGCTAACAATTTCTAGCCCACCCCCTTCCCCCACCCCACATATCACAATTGCATGCAAAATGTAATGATTACACAAGGCGAATGTGTGCAGCAAAATAAATGTATTTGTTTGATTCACAAGAAAAAAGGGTCATGGTAACAACTATTTACAAAATACAGTATTCCTGCATACTGCATGTGAAGGTTCATGGCAGGCTTAGCGTCAGCCTGCGCCTGTGTCCCTCACACAATGTCATTGGCGCCTCCAGCGCGTAATTCCCAGGCGCCTGTGAGGCTCTTCCTCATCCTGGGCAGCTGTACCAGGCGTAGCCCTGGTGCTGCGCCTAGGTGGGGGGACCTGCGTGGCAGAGTGGCTGCTCACACTGGAGGCACCCTCACTCGCATCGTCTCCCCCTACAATGGCCGGTAGCACAGGTGTATGCAGTGCGGTAACGGCGGTGGTCAAGTGCTCCAGCACCCGGGTAATGTCCTCGCAGCACTGGACCAGTTGGTGCTGCTGGGTCAAAGAGCGCCGCGCCAGCTGGGTGGTGGCATTCGCTGCCACATAATTTGAGCGACTATAGGTCGACAGCCGGCTCAACAGTTGGTGGTGGCGCCTGCTTGCAACACTGCGGTGTTTCACAAGCGCTGCAGTATTGTCCTCCATTGCCGCCGTCATGCGGTCCATGGCCGCCGTCATGCGGTCCATCCGCTCGCCGACTCCCGCCACATTGCGGCCAATCTTATGCAGCTGGAGCTGGATGGCTCCTTGCTGCTGCGACTGGCGCTGGTGTATTCGGAGCATGCCGCGCTCCACGCTCATGCAGGCATGGAGATGCCCATTGCCCCTCCTGCTGTGCGGCCGCTGTGTTGCGGATGTGGCTGGCCCAGATCTGGTTGGACGAGCTGCAGGTGGTGTAGCAGCTGGTGTTGCAGGTGCGGCAGGCACTGGAGGCACATTGGTGGGGTGATTGGCTCTGGCAGCCGGTGGGCCTGCAGATGTAGCAGCAGGTAAGGTGGGGGCTCTGGTCTTGGCAGCCGGTGGGCCTTCAGATGTAGCAGCAGGTAAGGTGGGGGCTCTGGTCTTGGCAGCCGGTGGGCCTGCAGATGTAGCAGCAGGTAAGGTGGGGGCTCTGGTCTTGGCAGCCGGTGGGCCTGCAGATGTAGCAGCAGGTAAGGTGGGGGCTCTGGTCTTGGCAGCCGGTGGGCCTGCAGATGTTGCAGCAGGTACGGTGGGGGGCCTGGCTGCTGGTGTTTGCGCAGCGGCAGGGGCTGGTGGCTGGGTATCGGGTAGGGATTCCTCCTCCTGGGCCTCCTCATCAATCAGCAGCCTCTCGCTGTCACTGCTATCATCCGCACCTGTGAGGGTAAGTGGATACTCATTAGGTGCATGTGACTGTCAGACGTGCAGATGTTACATGCATGCTGGGTGTCATTCCCTGGATGGCTGTGGATTTGCGCACTTTGGAACCTTTCTGGCCGCATTGTGGTACTACTACATTGTGGACATACTACGTCTCCCACAATGCTTCAGGGCATTTCCTGATGCACAACATAGGCATGACTAAGGGCCAATGAGTGAGCCTATTTGGTCAGGGACGGTCATAGGGGACAGGGTCGCAGTCGCATGCCACTTACCTTGGGTGTCTTGGGTGGGGCGGGAGGAGTCCAGAGGGGTCACGCCAACACACGCCTCCCTCTCCAAGGTGTCCTCTACCTGGTCCTCCAGGGGGGTGTTGGGTGGGACAGTCGGTCCACCACCTCCAGTGCCTGATGCCTCACCAAGGCGCTCCGCCACCCTCTCCTTGGCACGCCCTCGGAGGTCGTACCAGCGCTTTTTCAGCTCCTCCAACGACCTGTCCGCAACGCCCACAGAGTTGACGCTGGAGGCAATCCTCACCCAGATCCTCCGCTTCTCCTGCTCTGGGACCCTCCTTGAGTTGGCACCAAAGAGCTGGTCGTGGTTGGCCACCACCCCTTCTATAAGGTTCTCCAGCTCCTGCTCGGAGAACTTTAGTTTGCGCTTGCGGCCAGCGCTGGTGCTGGGGCCAGGGAGAGGTTCGTCGGACATGGCGGTCGCTATTTCGGCCGGTTCGGGAGTCGCTAACGGAGGTTTAGCGGCAGCTTTCCGTCGTGAACACTCGAATGATAGCGTCACTGTGGTGTTTGGGGGTGGGATTTGGCTGCTTCCTGGTTGTGATGTCATCACGGTGCTCGGAATGCGTCTTCCCGTTTTCCAGATCCCGCGAGAATGCGACTCGCATTCCCGATCGCACGGAATTGCGAGTCGCAATCCCGTGCGATCGGGATTGCGAGTCGCAATCCCGTGCGATCGGGATTGCGAGTCGCAATCCCGATCGCAGGTAGCCGGAAATAGCGATTTTTCTGCGTTTTTTGTAGGTCGCTAACGACTTTAGCGCCCGCGTGCGAGTCGCTATTTTTTCCCCGAAAAGTACATGAATGCCGTTTTGCGTTTCCTCAATAGCGAGTCGCTATTAATCGCTATTAGGGACACGCAAAACGGCCCGTACATGAATCAGGCTGATAGTTCTTTGGTGCTCAAAGTAGTATTAAGGAAAACGGGAGAGGTGGATTACTTACATTAATCCTAGCTACTGTTAGTGTGTTGATTTAAAAAAAGGCAGGCTCTGCGCCTAAATTAAACCATATGTGAAAAAGGAGATATATATATATATATATATATTTAAAAATATCAGAAATGCCTCATGTAAGCAACCGCAAGGGTGCCAGTTGGCAGGTTCTCACCAATATGCTCACTTGTTCACTATCTGCAGCTTCCCTATATATACCGAGGAACCAACAACCTAACAAGATCAGAGGAATGTTGTGTGTGTGTGTTTTCTAAATAACATTATTAGGTATAGTACACATCTCATAAAACCCTCCCTGGGCCCCCAAGTAGGGAGGAGAAAATGTTTCCTCACAAGAAAAAAATTATTAAAAATGAGTTGCATGCAACACATAGAAACTGTATTTATTTTCATGCTCACACTCATGATTAAAAACAACCTACCATGTTTAGACCATTTTAAGAAGTACGGGCGTCATGTTCCAGTGCCACCTTTTACTTACTGGCAATTTCTTCAAGGCATGAGGACCATATTTCACCCATTTGTGCACCTGTACCTGTGAGTAAAAAGAAAAAAAAAGGGAGCGCAAATAGCATAACAGACATATGTAATTCAAATCCCATAATTAGTTTCCCATACTCCAGATGGAAGATGAGGATAGTTACCATATTGTCACCAGTAGGCCACAGGGAAGGAGGTAACTTTTGAGAATGCTCAGTCACCTGAAAGAGAGATTATATTCATCCGTTCTACTATTTTTTAAGGTTCTGCGGTTTCAGAAACCACAGCCAGAGTGACTGTAGCCTGGCTGTGGATAAGTACAAATTCTCTCAGCTGTCCCACACATTTATACATATGTGCCATTTCAACTTACCAGTAGCTTTATGGAGCCCTGTCCATATGGGGTCCTCAGATATCCAAACCTTTCACGCAAACAGTTTCCTACAACCCAGCAATGTGTCCCACTACCTATGCTCTACATATTTTGTAACGCAATTGCGGACTCACACTTTTAACAGACCTTAAAAATGATTAATTTACGAATCGGTAACCAATGGCGCATAAGCAGCAAAGGGGTGGAAGCCATCCTAGCTGGCAGATTATACATGAGACATGCTGCTGCTTTTTGAACTATTAGCAATTTTTTTAAGGATGTCTCATTTATTGCAGCCAAAAGAGCATTGCAGTAGTCCAGGCAACTGATCCACACTGCATGGACTAACGTCTTCCTCTCTGAATATGGAAGAAGAGGGAAAATTCTCCGTAGTAACCGTAGCATGTGAAAACATGAGCCAGTAGTGGCTGCAACTTGTTCTTTCATAGAATGTACCTATTCTATGCACACTCTCAAGTTCTTTACCAATAATTTGGGAGTTGGAGCTAGACCAAGTTGCGTGGGCCACAAACCAAATGTCCAAAGCTGCTGGACTCTCCGTTTAACCCATCACTAAGACGCTAGTTCATTATCAAAATGGAAAATTCTTCTTATAAAAATCCTTGTAGGATTCCCCATCTGTGGAGTCTCTAGTTTATGACCCCCCTCCCACCCCAGCACAAGAGACTCCAATGTGTTTTGAAAAGCCTAGTGGATTCCCCAGGAAGAAGGACAATTTATTATTTACTTCTGTTGGACTGTGCCGTTTATTGTCTGTAAGAATATTTCCCCATAGTATAACCTTGAAATGTTACTTGGATGAGCACATCTTCCAAAATGGCGCTGGGGGTCTAAGCAGTTTGGCAGCCTTGTGCTGCATTAGTTGCATTTAGGAACATGCCCGTCCTCATTAAGAATGAGTTGCCTCTGGACACACAATGGGTTTCTTCTTTGATGAGAGGTGCCGATGCCGGTAGTAAGTCTGACCATGCTGAGTGGGGCATTTAACTAGTAGTGTTGGGGCTGAGATGAGCACTTTCTGTCCTTGAACTACATACAATGCGTTCAAGGGCACATGTGGTATGTGCTGCCATGGGTGTGGGCCGGGAACTTTTTAACTCCTGTTTCCAAGCACTGGGTAGCTACTGTACAGCTATGCCTTCCCAAAACATGACATTAATATGTAAAGGTGAATAACTTCCTACTTGCATCCCTGAGCGAGTGTCCTCAATTGCGCTACAATATATCAAGCTTGTGGTTAGTGGGACACATGGCTCAGTTGTGAGCTTCTGTTTGCATGGAAGGTTTGGATATATGGTTGCGACAGGGGCTCCTTGAAGCAGCTGGTCAGTTGAAATGGCACGTATGTATAGATATATGGGACTGCTGAGAGAATTTGCCCTTATCCACAGCCAGGCTACAGTCACTCTGGCTGAGGTTTCCGAAAACGCAGAACCTTAAAAAAAGAGTATGAATGGATGAATACCATTTCTCTTTCAGAAGACTAAGCATTCTCAAAAGTTATCTCCTTTCCTGTGGCCTACTGGTAGGCACTAACCCGGTGGCCATATGGTAACAATCCCCATCTTCCATCTGGAGTTTGGGCAACTGTAAATGTGATTTGAACTACATAGGTTTGTTATGCTGTATCCTCTCCCTTTTATTTCTTTTAACACAAAGCTCACTTCAAGACAACACCTTTCAACACTACAACACAATAGCAAAATTCAACATAACAGAACACCTAATGCATCATTACACCAAGACAATACTATAACTTATGAATACACAAACACAAAATCACAACAATACATCCAATATATCAGCAAAATACATAACCCCAGCAAACAGTACCAAAGAATCAATCTGTGTTATGTTGCATTAGTGTCTTGTATTGTTGTTTTGCATTATGTTGTTGTGTTATTGTGGTGTGTTGTGTTGATGCTATTATGTTGTAATGTTCTACATTTGCAAGATGTTCTATTGTGCTGTTGTGTGCTGCGGATTAATTGTGTTGCTGTTATGTTGTATTATTTTATTGTTTTATTGATAGTGTGATGTGCTCTCTGGTGCTTGTTCTGTTTATTTGTGTTGTTGTTCTGTTTCATTTTGGTATTGTTGTGTTATGTGGTGTAGCTTACATGTTTTTTCTAAATTCTGCTCTGATTCATGCCAAAAGCGTTAGATTCCATTACCCTATCACCCTCCTCACTTTTATTCCTTACTTAATTGAGGCAGTCCTGCCTCCTTGGACAGCCAATAAGGCCCAAGCCAAAGAATAAAAGGTCCGCCCTCGCCTTCAATCCTCCTTTTCTTTTCTGTCTCACCTGTAGACAGTTGCTCTCCGTGTGCCGGGCGATGAGATCTTCGAGGTTCGTCTTTTTTATTGGTTCTTGGAGTTCCTGTCAGGACCTGGACACAAGTATGAATGGCAGCTCGCCGCCTTCTAATTTATTGCTTTTTAGCGCGGAACGCCATTCTGAGTGGCCAGTGTGGCGGTTCCTGATGTGCCTCACTCCGGTCAGCTGTGAATTCCTCCAGCGGACTCAAAGAGGCTGGGGCTGTGTTTCCTGGTCAAAGAAAAATGTTGGGTTGTGGAGAAGCATCAAAGATGAGGGTCCAAGCACAGAGGACCTGCTGGAAAGAAGCAAATAGGTTTCACCACATTTATATTTTTACAGACGCTCTAGAATCCTTTAGTTTATTTTCTTCGCGTTGATGTTTCTTGGTATTGTTGCATGCTAGAAATATCTTTCCTGATTTGTTTAAATCTGGTGGATTGCCTTTCTGTTATATGCACATCTAATCTGGAGGAAGTTTAGTATTTGTTAATATGCAAAGCAATGGGAAGTGTAATAAGAGATTCATCTCTTCCTCCTTCTCAGACGAGGAGGGTCTGATTTCAGTCAGAAATATCAGGTGCCAGAGTTGTCACAACATCTTAAGGATGAGCTTGCCTAAAGGACTGCAGAGGAGTTTCAAAAGATGGTCAATGCTGCAGTGTGTAAGGCTTTAAAGAACAAAGTCAAAAGGCATAAAAGACCTCAAGTTTATGTGACGCGTGACTCAACATTAACGTATAATGAGAAGGTTCCCTCCTTTTTCTTTAGGAAAGTATGTATGGAGAGAGGAGGTACAGGAAATTCTTGCCCATATCAGGATTAATCTAGGGTTCCAACCTTTCCCAGGTCATGATAATGAGGTTGCTCTCTTTTCACAATATGCTAAATATCCGGTGATTTCAATGCCACTCAATCCTAAGATTAAGGTCATGATATTTGGAGAGTGGAGGGAACCAGACCAGGTGTCAGTGCCATGTTTTCTTCAAAAGTTGTACACTCTGGAGGATACAAACGAAACTCTGCACATTCTCACAATTTACACTATTCTGTCTACTTTGAAGGGTAGAACGTCACTGAATCTAAACAACTGTATTTCTATAGATGCTATGGACAAAATGGTGGAGAGCGTCTTAGAAAGGGCTTATTTCACCCAGAATCTTTTTTTGAGATCTTCCACATTTGCGGCATCATCTGCGCAGTCATCAGTAGAAGATTGTGATGGCCTAGCAACAACTATAAAAAATAGCACAGATAGCTCTGATCTGCTTTTGACTAAAGAACATCAAGCAAAGTATATAGCAACATATCACCTGATATCCTGAGAGTTTCTTTTGTGGCTTCAGGGGAAGAGGTAGGAGCTAGATGGAATCCCCTCAGTTTGTTGTAATAGCATGGATTTTTAATTAACAGGAAGTAATCAAAGGTGAGTCCATCCCAAGACAGGCTCTTCATAGGAGCTTGATTTTGCAGAGACCAGTATTTGGTTACTCTACTTCAAGCAAGGGTAGTGAAGATTCAATCACATCTGCAAATCCTCTTGGCAAAGTTAGACCCCATCATGTTCTCATGCTTCTAGGATTAGGGAAATCCTGCTGCTACCATTTTACTGGTTCCATTAGCAAAGTTCTACCTTCAGCAATTAGTGAGATTCATTCCGCCTCTGTCTGTTGCTGCATCTTGCTCAGAAGGTGTCTTCACAAGAAATCTGACACCAGTTACCAGTAGCGCCAACAGTGGAAAGGCCTTTCGAATCTACTAAAAGGATAACCAATATTTTGTCTCCACCCCTCTGGTCATCGCAACAGATGCTAGTCTCTTAAATTGAGGAGCTTGCCTCAACATAAAGCCCAGGGGGTATATTCACTGACACAGAGTGAGAAATCCTCAATCTTCAGGGAGTTAGAAACAGTTTGTCAAGCTCTGAAGGTCTTCTCACCTCAGAGCACAGGCAAGGTGGTTGTAGTGTGGACAGACAATCTAAGCGCCAAAGCTTATGAGAAGAGACAAGGGGGAACAAGATCGTCCTCCCTGGTAATAGTTTCAGACAAAATTTTCCATCGGGCAGAGAGAAGGTTCATGTCCATTTCAGCAATTCACATTTCAGGCTCTATCAACAGTGTAGCAGGCTCCTTGAGCAGGAACATTCTGTCTTCAACAAACTCTTGCCTTCATCGCTCGATCTTCTCCCAGATTGTCCGGAGTAAAATCTAATAGGCCTCTATAAAGGTATTCAGGGCATCTTGGGGTAATATACTTGATCCAGATGCTCTAGTTCCTAGATTCTTTAAGAGATTGTTGAATCTCCATTCTAATACTCCTCATCAGTATCCTTCCAGAGATCTCCTTCTAGTGTTGGAGGCATGGAGTTCCCTCCTTTTGAACCATTCGAGCAGGTAGACTTTAGGACCCTATCACTCAAGACCTTTTTTTTAGTCACAATCACTTTGGCAAGGAGGCTGTGGGAGTTAGTATCATTGTCATGCAAATACCCTTTTTGCAGAGGATTTGAAGACAGTATCACTTTGCGAAAAATCCTTTCCTTTTGTCTAAAGTTTAATTCACCTTTTCACATTGATCAAGAAGTGATCCGTCCTTAATTTTTACCTTCTCCAGCTTTTGAGAAAGAAGACAATCTTCACAAATTAGGTGTTAGGAGGACTCTAGAAAAGGTGGTGCATTTTAGAAATTTGAAGTCCTTATTTGTAAAATTCCACCCTGGAAGGAAAGGTTATAAACCTGCTATAGCTTCTGAGATAGTCGATAAATCAGATCTTGCATTGCAATGGCTTACGAAACAAAGGGTTAATCTCCCCAGGGGGTATTCAAGGCAGATCGACTTGAGAGATGTTCACTTCTATGCTGGGAATTCATGATTTGCATATTTCAGAGATTTGTTAGGGGGGCACCCGGTCTTCACAATCTACTTTTGTAAGCCATAAAAGGATTGCACATGAAATAGATTTGGGCAATGAATTTGGTGCACAAGTCCTAGCCTCTATGACATATTAGGAGTTATCTCATCATGAATTTGTTAGTCTTTCTGATTAAGCTTATGTTAAATGAAGCATACAAACCGGAGATGTCCTGATGTTTCTTTGTCTTTGTACATCTCAATAAAGTATGTAAGGAAAGCGTGGGGGAACAATAGCATAATGCTTCAATTACTTACCGTTAATCGCATTACTCTGAGTCCGACCCCTTTATTTCGATACTTATGTCCTTCCCTCACATATATCCAGGTCAACTATAAGAGGAGCATGTTAAGTGCTTTGATTAAATAGGAGGATTGGAGGGGGAGGAGGGAGGGACTTTTTATTCTTTAGCGTGGACATTATTGGCTGTCTAAGAAGGTAGGATTTCCTCAATTAATTAAGTTATGAATGCGAGGGGGAGAGCTCAGAGTAATGTGATTACCAGTATGTAATTTAAGCATTATGGTTCTAGTGAAAAACTGACATTTACTACTGCCAACAACAAGTAGCATCATTTACATATTTTAACAAATGCTGCTATGTGTTGCAAATTCCTTTACAATTGTGGTACAAATGGACTTTTATCACTTCCAAAGCTGGTAAGACACAACTCTCCAGCTCTACTACTTTTCACTACAACAATCTTCCAAAATCCTGTCACAGAACATATCATAAAACAGTGCTTCTTAAGCTCATTATGTGATCAGGCCACATCAGTCATAGCCAGATTTACTTACCAGAGATGGAACAGAATGTATTCATTTCCATGGTATCATTTGCCAGACAATACATTTCTTCCTCAACTTCTGAGCAATTTTTAATAAAGGAGGAGAAATCCAACATGAAATCAGTATAATCTGTATGGATAATGACCAGGAAGGGTAGGCATAGTGTATTGCAGATAACAAGTAGGTAGGTAGGCCAGTAACTCATTGTCCATGTTCCCCATCACAGTAACTACATTTATGAGAATATATCAAGGTAAGGTCTTTTGATTGACCCATTGCTTAGTGAACAAATTCACACAACTATAGATCGGATACAACATTTCTTAAACTCTACTGTCGCATCCAGTGCTGCAACATTAATGTAACCTCAGACAAGGGCACTCTCAACCATCACTTTATGATAAAGGATCAAATGTATGAGCATAGGCAAGTGGCTACAGTAAAAATGTTTACCAGAGGACAAAACTGCTACTTTACTTATGAACCCAGAATACCTGCGGATCAGAACCAGACTTGCTTTTTTAAAAATCTCCATAAGCTACAGCCTGCTACATTTTATTGAATTGTATTTGGAATAGTCATGACCTTTTCTAATGGGAACAATGGAGAATTAGATCACAGATGGACAGAAGGGAGAAAACCACTGGCAGTCCTATATCCCAATTACTATAGAAACAAACATCTTTAGAGTAAAAAACAGGGCTGGGTGAAGCAAGACCTTTTTTTCTAACAAAGTGGTCACACCAAGTAGGATTACAACCTTCCCAATCTCTGCACTGTAGGGATGGTGCAACGAAGCAAATGTTTTCACAATGTAAATATTTTGAGATGGGGAACATCCTTTCCAACGCGGATGTTACCCCGCAGTGCAGTTACGACGCGTCTTTTACAACGCAAGTCGTAGGGATAAGGAATCTTGTAATTTTATATTCCAACACCTTCCCTACTGTTACGGGGACTGGTGTTGGAATATAAAATTATAAGATTCCGAAATCCGCACCCCCCAACGCAAGTCGTTGTAACGACTTGCGTTGTAAAATCTGCGATGTAAAGTAACGCGTTGAAAACGACAGCGTTGTACTGACATACATCCTTTTGAGATACCTCTTCCACAGGCTAAAAAGGAGAATGTTGTATAACTAATAGAATCAGCTGAAGATATGACATATTAAATAGGCTTGCTATAGAGTATGGTGGAGGCCAGGACCATGGCATAAAACTAACCATCAAAGGTTCCACACTACAAAAAACAGCCAGATGGCCTCGATCACCTTTACATCTATCCAATAATGTTGAACTGTGGGTTCACCCAAGCCTAAAAAGAAACATCATCATAGAAATACCACTAGTCAATGTTAGACCTGGCATCCTTGGTGTTGTTTTACTCCTAACTTTTTGCTTTCAGAGCTCCTGTTTTGCTGACTTTGGTTTTGCTGGGCTTAGGACTCTATTCACTTTACCACTGCTAGCCAGTGCTAAAGTGATTGTGCTCTCTCCTGAAAACATGATACAATTATTGGCTCATACCCAATTGGTTTATTTAGTTTACTAGTAGGTTCCTAGCAAAGTGGCACCACTTGTGCCCAGGGCCTGTAAATTAAATGCTGCTAGTGTGCATGTACCACTGATTGTACCACCAACTTAAGTAGCACTTTAAACATTTCTCAGGCCTGCTATTGCAGTCTGTGTGTGAGGTTTTTCGCTGACATTTCGACCTGGCACAATAAACATTTTTGCCAGGCCCAAACCTGCCTTTTCCATACATGTAAGTCACCCCTAGGGTAGGCCCTGGACAACTTAGAGGGCAGAGTCAATGCATTTGGAAAGTAAGATATGTACTTTTAGGTTTTATGTCAGTGCCCTTGGAAAGGGAACTCCTCAGACGTGGAATGTTGCACAAAGGGGTCCACCTCCTGCCCTCCCCAACTCTGAAGGAACAAACACTACACAGAGTAGAGAGTGATCAAGCGAGGGATAGGGAATGTAAGTAAGGAAACTGCAGGGATTTTGAATCTGTGGAATAAATAATGAAGGAAATTAGTATATTATAAGAAATAAATCTACTCTCAGTAAGTCTCGCTAAACGTTGTAAATACCTTTAAAGATACAGAAAGGTTCTCTGAAATCCTGTGCCAACAACCCTCTGTAAGAGTCTCCCTGCTGGAGCCTGACAATATAAGAAACAAACAGAGTCAAAATCATGTACACTGTTCAATCACCTTCCAGCACAGAGCGAATAGTGTTCAGAGGGAACATTAGACACCATGGGCGTCGATTCCGATCCATTAAAAAGCGCTCCGAATTTCCGTTCGGAGCGTTTTTCCCCGTACGATTCGTACCCGTAGGCGTCCCCATATGAATCTGCAAGTACGATCACAATCTAAAGCGTCACTCCGTACGGCTCGTAAAAAACACCCTCCGAATCGAAAGTCCATACGAATTGCAGTCGGCTGACGTTCCACGCTATGTCCGGACGTAAAAAGACCGCGTCTCCCGAACCAGGAAGTACGATCCGTGTAGAACACACTCCGTACGGCTCTTTTTCTACGAGAGCTCAAAAGTACCGTAAAACCACACTCCGGCACGAACCGCACCCCGGTACGCGACAAGCAGGACATGAACGCCATCGTCCGTCTCATCCCTATCCTGTACGGCCACCACCTCGTACTTAGAAACCGACGACGGCGCAGAAGGTGAGTACAACGAACTTCAACATACCTGTACGTGTACATCTCCATTGCACGACTGTCATGTCTGGGTACGTTGCACCACACACTCCCGCACTTCACCAGTGGAATACGGAGACGTACCGCACCTACGTCATCGACCTCGGGGTACGGTATGTCACCGCCCAACACCAGTGTAATACGGAGACGTACCGCACCTACGTCATCGACCTCGGGGTACGGTACGTCACCGGCCAACACCAGTGGAATACGGAGACGTACCGCACCTACGTCATCGACCTCGGGGTACGGTACGTCACCGCACAACACCAGTGGAATTCGGAGACGTACCGCACCTACGTCATCGACCTCGGGGTACGGTACGTCACCGCACAACACCAGTGGAATTCGGAGACGTGCCGCACCTACGTCATCGACCTCGGGGTACGGTACGTCACCGCACAACACCAGTGGAATACGGAGACGTGCCGCACCTACGTCATTGACCTCGGGGTACGGTACGTCACCGCACAACACCAGTGGAATTCGGAGACGTACCGCACCTACGTCATCGACCTCGGGGTACGGTACGTCACCGCACAACACCAGTGGAATACGTGCCGCATGTACGTCATCGAAGTATGTCACCGCACTTCACCAGTGTAATAGAAGTGTGGGACATACGTATGCTAAGTAATTGTAAGTGTAAGTATCAGAGTGTGTGTGTGTATAACACCCCCCCCCGCCCACCAGTGCCCAGCATCAGAGTGGGTGGCTGAGACCCCCCACTGCCCACCAGTGCCCAGCATCAGAGTGTGTGTATGGCTAACACCCCCCTCCCCTGCCCACCAGTGCCCAGCATCAGAGTGTGTGTATGGCTAACACCTCCCCACACTGCCCACCAGTGCCCAGCATCAGAGTGGGTGGCTGAGACCCCCCACTGCCCACCAGTGCCCAGCATCAGAGTGTGTGTATGGCTAACACCCCCCTGCCCACCACTGCCCAGCATCAGAGTGTGTGTATGGCTAACACCCCCCCTGCCCACCAGTGCCCAGCATCAGAGTGTGTGTATGGCTAACACCCCCCCTGCCCACCAGTGCCCAGCATCAGAATGTGTGTGTGTGGCTAACACCCCCCCCCCCTGCCCACCAGTGCCCAGCATCAGAGTGTGTGTATGGCTAACACCCCACCCCCTGCCCACCAGTGCCCAGCATCAGAGTGTGTGTATGGCTAACACCCCCCCCACTGCCCACCAGTGCCCAGCATCAGAGTGGGTGGCTGAGACCCCCCACTGCCCACCAGTGTCCAGCATCAGAGTGTGTGTATGGCTAACACCCCCCCACTGCCCACCAGTGCCCAGCATCAGAGTGTGTGTATGGCTAACACCCCCCGCCCACCAGTGCCCAGCATCAGAGTGTGTGTATGGCTAACACCCCCCTGCCCACCAGTGCCCAGCATCAGAGTGTGTGTATGGCTAACACCCCCCCTGCCCACCAGTGCCCAGCATCAGAGTGTGTGTTTGGCTAACACACCCCTGCCCACCAGTGCCCAGCATCAGAGTGTGTGTATGGCTAACACCCCCCTGCCCACCAGTGCCCAGCATCAGAGTGTGTGTATGGCTAACACCCCCCCACTGCCCACCAGTGCACAGCATCAGAGTGGGTGTATGGCTAACACCCCCCCCTGCCCACCAGTGCCCAGCATCAGAGAGTGTGTATGGCTAACACCCACCACCTGCCCACCAGTGCCCAGCATCAGAGTGTGTGTATGGCTAACACCCCCCCCTGCCCACCAGTGCCCAGCATCAGAGTGTGGGTATGGCTAACACCCCCCACCCCCCGCCCACCAGTGCCCAGCATCAGAGTGTGTGTATGGCTAACACCCCCCCCTGCCCACCAGTGCCCAGCATCAGAGTGTGGGTATGGCTAACACCCCCCCCCCCCACTGCCCACCAGTGCCCAGCATCAGAGTGGGTGGCTGAGACCCCCCACTGCCCACCAGTGCCCAGCATCAGTGTGTGTATGGCTAACACCCCCCTGCCCACCAGTGCCCAGCATCAGAGTGTGTGTATGGCTAACACCCCCCCTGCCCACCAGTGCCCAGCATCAGAGTGTGTGTATGGCTAACACCCCCCTCCCCTGCCCACCAGTGCCCAGCATCAGAGTGTGTGTATGGCTAACACCCCCCTGCCCACCAGTGCCTAGCATCAGAGTGTGTGTATGGCTAACACCCCCCCCCCCCCTGCCCACCAGTGCCCAGCATCAGAGTGTGTGTATGGCTAACACCCCCCCCTGCCCACCAGTGCCCAGCATCAGAGTGTGTGTATGGCTATCACCCCCCCCACTACCCACCAGTGCCCAGCATCAGAGTGGGTGTATGGCTAACACCCCCCCCACTGCCCACCAGTGCCCAGCATCAGAGTGGGTGGCTGAGACCCCCCCCCCACTGCCCAACAGTGGCCAACCTTTACATCAAAAATCTACCATTGCTAACCACATTACCATCAGGAGAGTGACACATGTCATCATACCTATATTCTAACATCACACCAGCTCCCAGGCACACAGCAGTCACAGACATTTTCACACAAACAAAAGTTCAGAAAAGAAAAAAAATAGCTTTATTCAGCTGGTTCTAAATAGAAAAGCAAATAAGAGTCCTCGCTCATTAAAGGCCAATGGCCAGTCCAAAGATGTCTCTGCAACAGTCTGTGCCTTCATGGGTGTGCTCACACCAAAACTTGCCTGCACATGCCGTTTAATCCGCTGTGGGAACTATGGGGGCACCATCTGTGGAATCCTCCGGCACCGCATGGACAGGAGAGGGAAGGACAGGTGGAGTGGGTGCAGGTGTAGTGGATTCATCCACACAGCTGGGGCATGGCCGAAAGTAGCTTCAAAAACCTGGCTGCACACCTCAGCCAGTGCGGAAAAACTACCACCTGAACCCGGGGACACATTGGGGGTGGAGGTACAGGGCTGTGAGTCAGTTCTACTGGGTGTGTGGATGCGTGTGTGAGGTGTCTCCCCTCTCCCTGTGGGTGTGCCTACTTCCCCTTGAGAATGGGTGCGTGGAGCTTTGAGCTTCTTATGCTGTGTGTGTGCTGGGTGTGTCTTACCTGTGGCGTCTGCGAGTATGCTGTGTAGGTATGTGAGAGGCAGAGGTGGATGGGTCTGAAGGATGGGGGGGGACAGATGCTGCTGGGTGTACAGAGCTGCCGTCAGTGTTGACTCCATGGCAGCCACACTCCGACGTAGATCAGACATGGCTGATGACATGCTCTCTATGAACGACACCACCTGTGTAAGCAGTTGTGTATGTCCATGGAGGACAGTCAGCATGGATGTCTGACCTACTGCAATCTGCCGGAGTAGGTCCACAGTCTCAGCACTGAGGGCAGCAGGGGACACAGGGGCAGGGGCTGCGGTGCCGGGAACAAAGGAGACACGGGGTCTAGCACGGACCCTAGGGACACTAACGACTGGGAGGGTGGAGATGGTACTGGAGGAGGGGAGGGCAGCCGAAGAAGATGTGACCATTGCTGCATATTCCCCCTCCTCCTGAGAGTCTGACGCGGAGTTGTCGGCAGGGTAAGATGTGTCAGTCACATGTCATCCGGCCTGCAGACTCTCCTCACCCTCCGTGCCACTGCCTCCCTCTGACTCCTCATAGCAGGTGGCACTGTCGCTGGGTCCCTCGGCCTGGTCCGCGCCTGTGTCTCCTCCAGATTCAGATGATGATGCTGTGGGCAAGGAGAACAGCAAAAACATATCAGTCACCTGTACACATCAGACATATCAGGTACAATACATTATGCCTCATTTCTAAAAATGGCATGCATCATGAGGCACATTACACAGAACTCTGCACAATGCAAAGTCTACTTGTGGCCAATTGTGAGAGACACAACGCTCAATGTACAGTAGGATAAAAGCAAAAGGCAAGCAAAAAAATAGTATGAGATACACAATGATGATCCACTGCCTGACAACAGGATAGCTGATTATGCATCCTTGCTCATTTTCCCACCCTGCCACCCAAACCCAGAACAGGACATGTTTGAATTGCTTAGACCTTGTGCCACATGGGAAAAGTCCTGCCTGTACTGTAATGTGATGCCATCCTGGGACCAAGTGTAACATCACCTCACACTGGCATCACAGCTGTTGACACCCAAAGCCTCATTGTGTGGCTGACCATCATTATTAGTTAGAAACAACATTCTACATATTTGGCGCATATGCACACACGCACTGCCCAGTGTGAGTATGCATAAGGCCAAAATATTGCACATGTACATTGTGCACCTGTATCCAACACATTACAATTCGAAAGAGTACCATGGTCCAAGGCCCCTGAGGCAGACTCGTGCATAAAACACATGTTTAGACTCAAGATCAGTGCAAAAATATGAAGAATGGCAGACACAGTGAACATGTGGTGCTACATGTAATGTACCAACAGGTGTCACAGACCCATCTCAAACATGATGATGTGCAAAGTAAGATGCATACTGAGACATTGCACCATAGGAGTACATGTGAAAAATAAACATCAGCCAAAGCGCAGGGCAAATGTGGAGTAGGGCAAGGCATGTAAAGAAGCAGCTGCAGAAACTGGGACATTCTAATGCCAAAGCATGGAGTGCCTGTCTGACCACACCACTCAAACTATGGGAGTGTTACCATGCCTTGGAGCACTGCAGGGAGCATGTGACACACATGACAACAAACAGACATGTACCTACCCCCTACTTGCTGCTGTCCCTCCTGCAACTGCCTATGGAGGTCTGGGAACACCACTTCCAGGACCCAGAGCATGTTGGGGGTGAGGTGGCGGGTGCCGCCATGCCGGCGTGGAGCTTCCAGATGCAGCTGGACTCTGGCGATGCGGTGGGTCCAGCACCGGATGTCCTGCCACCTCTTCTTGATGTTCCTGAGTCTCCTGCGAGGCCCCCCCTCACTCCTGACAGCCCTGGCGATGTCCAGCCAGATTTCACCCTTCTCATAGGCAGATACCTGTCACAAATGTAAAGCAAAAGAGCATCAGTACACCTGGTCCATGTTCAAAAGACACACATATGTGCACTAAATACTTGATGACAACAGGGCATCGTAGGCTCCACACATTTGCATCATTGTCCATGAGTATGTGGCCTGTGAGCAAACACTGCTGCATTACATGCCATTGAAAGGCTACAGATGACATGACGTGGGCTAAACACTCTTAGAGCATGGCACTCACAGAGCAATGTATGCTACATCTGGGTGCACTGCAGCCCGTGACACGCTGTCGCACACCCCACTACAAGAAATAACCCTCTTTACACAAGACTGTACACCCTGGCATTCACTCCCAACAACATTGCATCTATACACCATACATACACAGTGGGCATTATGTCACTCACACAACAGGTGCACACTCCAAGGTATTGCACCAATCACTCACCTGATCCTCTGGTCTCCCATACAGCTTGCTGTAGTTGGGCAGGAGGGCATCCAGCAGGGCCTTGTTCTCAGCATCAGTGAATGCAGGTGCCCTCTCCATGCTCAGCTAATCAGGGTCCAGAGGATTCAGAGACAGCAGCTGTGGTTACCACACCAATGTTGTGCAGGCAAGTGCCCTCCCACAGCCACATGCTGCCTTATATCTGTGCTGCAGAGAGTCTGTGAGTCCAAGGAGTAGTGTGTGATAGGCCACCATAGTTAGCATCCTATGTTCCATCCAATCACATCACACATAAGCCCATTACACACATATGCATGGTTTGAAAATTGAGCCTGAGCTGAACAACAACTTTTGCAACATTGTATACTTTTGGCAAACTGAATTTTCTAGAACACCTGTAGGAGCCTCACAAAACTCAGTATCCATGACAACCTGTTTGCATTTTGATCAGTACACTGTTCCCCTAGTTGTTCACTATTATTTTTCTAAAATGCCCACACAAGTACGGTGACATTGCGTTGCTAATGCAACCCAGTCAATGGTGGAACGATGCGTACACACGCACGTACCTTGGGGTACGCTTTGCTCGCGCATGGCCGAAATGCAATAGGGAAATGAGGCGTACACACGCACGTACCTTGGGGTACGCTTTGCTCGCGCATGGCCGAAATGCAATAGGGAAACGAGGCGTACACACGCACGTACCTTGGGGTATGCTTTGCTCGCGCATGGCCGAAATGCAATAGGGAAACGAGGCGTACACACGCCCGTACCTTGGGGTACGCTTTGCTCGCGCATGGCCGAAATGCAATAGGGAAACGAGGCGTACACACGCACGTACCTTGGGGTACGCTTTGCTCGCGCATGTCCGAAATGCAATAGGGAAACGAGGCGTACACACGCACGTACCTTGGGGTACGCTTTGCTCGCGCATGGCCGAAATGCAATAGGGAAACGAGGCGTACACACGCACGTACCATCGGGGTACAGTGTGTCAGACATGGTCAAGTGAAGGATTGTGTAGCCTGCGTCCCTGTCCACCTTCATGTCACCATTGGGAGAGTCACACCAGGAAATCACATAGCAGGGATGTAGTCTACACTCATGTCGACGATGTGGTGCATACATCAGCATGGCATAGATACATCAGGATGCCCCTGGTGTGGCAGACATTAAAGAAGCACAGGGATTGTGACCTTGTGCCTCAGTTGATGTGTGAAGAGCTTGCAAGACATGTCATCAATCATATTGCACATGTGCATCACATGCAGTCAACACTTTGCACCGGAGTAACGTCAGCAACATGTTGCAAGGAACATCAACACTGGAATGGCTCACCATTCAGTACAGGGAACTGGCACATGATGACAGCAACATGCCCACTGTCACAGAGGTGTAATAGCCGCACAGCATGACCCTGTGTGACCACGTCATGTGAGTGCCATGAGCGACATTGTGCATGCTGTTTGCATATGAAATGAACAGGTCAGTATTGTATAACTCACCATAGAATATCCCCACATATCATCCTGGATATGTCAATTTCCGTTCTGTAGTACACTTGTGTGTCGGTACGCATGTCCTGCGGCTCTGCATGTGTTGTTGGCGTCATGTGGGCCGTGATGACGTTGTCAGAGTACTCATACGTCACCTCTGCGTGCACACGTCAGGTCCACTTTTTTAACAACACCAGTGCTGATCCTGTATAAGTGTAACCTTACACACTTTTGTTGCCACATTCATAGTACAATCACTTCAGACCTTTTAGCTTGGATTCTCTGACTCAGGACGGTGCCAATAGGGATGTCATTTTCAAAGCCTGTGAGGAATACAAACTAGTCATGTTGGTGACTGACCCTCACCGTCTGTGTCTCCACTCTTATCACGTCAAGCACAACTACAAGAGCTGCTCCCACTGCCGGGACCAGACATATGAATCCAAGTGTGATTGGTCCCACAAGCCACTCAGACTCCAGCAGTTGGCACTGCACCACAATAGCTCATGGGCTGGATGTAGGACGAGTGCATGGGCGTTGTAGTTGAGACATCACAGCCCCTTAATTTGACATCAGTGCTCCAGGGCAAAGTTGTCAGGTAAACCAAATAAGTCAGATATATCTGATAGCAAATCAAAATCACCACAATGCACGTGCAATGCTGCATGGGATTCGGGTGACACCGACCACGCGGCTCTGTCAGAATTGCAGCTGTCGTAGCCAGCACCACGACCTCCGGTCCCTGCCCTGCATGTGACGCAGGAGGAGTTAGTGCACTACCTCATGTCCATGATGTCCCTCACCCCACCAACGGCCTACGCGTCGGCTTCTGGCACAGCGGACCCGTCTGGGGGCACTAGCGCGTCTGTTGAATAGCCCCTGACGCCATCACTCGCTTACTCCTGGACGCAGGCGGCGCATATGTCCCAGAACCGCTGGGACAGACAGGATCTGAATGTTCATCCTGGTCCCCGCTGGTTCAACTCCCAACCTCACTGACAACTATCCCCCAGGTGTCAGCCGTGGCGCCGTTCTCGGGTGGTGATGTCCCCGATACCACACACTGTACGGCTCCGGCGTGGGAAATGTGCTGCAGAACACCACTATTGATGCTGCATGGGGAGTTGAACTTCAATGAGCCGGGCACTGCTCATTACAATGGTTGTCAATGAGTATTGGGAGGGTCATGAAGAACCACTGCCACGTGAGTGTCAGTCCCAAGACAACAGGACAGGTGGACTGGGGGATGCAAGTGGTCTGGACACCTAGCCAGACACTGGTGATGTCTCTACTCCTAACGTGTCTTAGGATGAGCGGGCAACGTACAGTGTTGTGTTAACGTGGGCGGCCGGAGACTTGGCCCTTCATCTCCCCGTTGCTGCCATTAGGACCAACTCCTCACTGAGGTCCTTAAACTCCACTCCGGCTCCGCTGAGCCTCTGCAGGCCTATCTTGAGGAATGTACTGTATCTATATTGGGCAGCATGTACAGCCACGCATCATGTTTGGCTGTAGATCGGCACGTTTCAGACCCCCACACCCCGCCCTGGACTGACCATGTTCCCTGTCCTCCCACCACACCCCAGGGAGCATGGGCATCCAGGCCTCCAAATCACAGTCCACAATCCCGTTAGCTCTGCTGTAGAGGGTATCCAGGAGGTATGAGCACTACGGAAAGACGTCATCATCCTCCCTGAGTCTGGGACTGAGGTCTTCCAACATTACATGCATCTTAGTACGCTACCCACACTCTCGGTGGGACAGGGTTGTGTACCTGCTGGCAGAGTGTGCGTTGTAGGTACGGGCAATACTTGGGCACGCCCTTGTAGGATGCCAATCAGCTGCACTGTCATTTTTCCGGTGTGGCCTGGATACCCCCGACTCACTGGGCAGAGCGATGGCATCCAGGGAGGCAAATAGGTCAAAAGCCTGGTATGTATTGAAAGTCGGGAATATGCTACTAACTACTGTTGCTTACTGATATTTTGTTACAAAAGGTAGGTAATCCGTCCTTACTGTTCAGTACATCTGCTGTAGGAGCATCTATGTAGTGTCCTTGCTGTAATGACAGGGTTACTAATGTACGCACAACATGCCACGTGTGTTAATGACCTGTTCATATGTGTGATGGCATCACAGACCATTTGTGAGAATAAAACATTTATGCTGTATGATGATGGATATGTAATAGTTAGGGATGCTACACACCGCAACATGACTAAGGCAGAACTGTGCAAATGATGGCACATGTGGTGTGTGTGTGTGTTTATTGCTGTCAGATGTCTGGTTGTGCAGACAACCTGCTACAGACATTCACATGACGTTTGTCACTGACATGATACATTGTCATGCTCACTAAGACCTTTCCATCAGATCGTTTGTATGCATGTCATATCCATTCCACACACCACAGGTCTTTAATTATTCACGGAGGAGTGGCTGGGAGCTGGCACACGTTACTTCAGTGTGTATGCCACGCCACACTCCAAATTGTCTAGATCATTTGAAGCAGTCTTGCTTGTGCCATGTACATTGTTACAGTCTTAGTCAGACAGTTGAAGACATTTCCAATAAATTGTGTATTGCAGGGCACCCCCTCTGGAAAGGCCGTTGCCTGACTTGGAAGCCATGAGGGAGCGCAATTGTATTCGTCGGTATCGCTTCAACAGACAGTTGATCAAGGACCTGGCGAACAGGCTTGAGGCTCACCTACAACCACGCCACAGGTATCCAACTGCACTGACACCCAAGGTAAAGGTGATGGCAGCCCTCCATTTCTTTGCCACAGGTACGTTCCAATTTACCATAGCTGATGTGGGAGGGATGTCTCAGACAATGATAAGCCGGGTGTTGAGTGATGTTTTGGCAGCTATGTTGCTCCACCTAGATGAATTCATTAGATTCCCTACTCCAGAAGAGTTGACAGATGTCAAGGGGGAATTCTATGCCCTGAGCCGCATGCCACATGTAATTGGTGCAATTGATGGTACACATGTTACTCTGGTGCCACCACAGGCTCAGGAGCAAGTGTATCGCAACAGGAAACACTACCACTCGATAAATGCCCTGGTGGTGTGTCTTGCCAACATGATTATCTCACATGTTTGTGCACGTTTTCCAGGATCGTGCCACGATGCTTTCATCATGAGGCGTAGCAGGGTACCACAGATGATGCTGCAGCTGCACAACCACCGGGCATGTCTAGTTGGTGAGTATACACTGTCAGCTCTGTATGTCAGTATGTCACAACTTCATGATCTGCATCATATTAATCACTCTTGTACATGATGTCAATTTGCAGGAGATGCTGGATATCCTAACATGCCGTGGTTAATGACTCCACTACGCAACCCCAGGACAGCAGCAGACCAGCGGTACAACAATGCCCATGGGAAGACCAGGCGGGTGATTGAGCGAACATTTGGACTCCTGAAGAGCCGGTTCAGGTGCCTGGACAAGACAGGCGGAGCCCTCCAATACAGCCCACGCAAGGTGTGTGACATCTTCACCGTGTGCTGCATGCTACACAACATGGCAGTGGAGAAGGCCGTGCCACTCTACCTTGATCCTGGTGAGCTGGAATATCCGCCGTTGAGGATGAAGGCCTTGCCCAGGATGCCAGTGACGAGGAGGATGAAGATGATATCCGGAGTCACCTCATCCGCAACTTCTTTTCATAATGGTGAGTCATAGCAGCTTTTCTGTAACAGATGGACTCTAGAGTAGCATGGGTAGCATGCTGTGTATGCAACAGACTGTATGCAAGGTCACTTGGATGTGGATGTGTGTTGTGCAGTGTTACACATGTGCATTTCTAATGCAACACACATACGTGCTATGTGTGCACTTGGAATGTACACGTGTTCTACAACATCTGGCTATTCAACAGGACATTGTGATAATGACATTATACAGAACTTGACCCCTTGTGTGCCACTCTCATCCACAGCTCGCCCTGCCTGTTGTCCGTTGTCATCGTGGTCATCCTGCTATTGCTCATTATGATTGCAACGTCAGCCAAATCAACGGAGCATGCATGGACATGTGTAGATGTCAATTTGGGTAAGGACGCATATGAGGCTGTTTAGCGTTGGTATGTTTTGATACGTGTGGTACATGTTCATGTGCATGTAGTGAGACCATGCATACATGCAACTACATTATGTTACTTATTACATGTATGCCCACTCCCATGACAGGATATTCACCCCATCTGACTGTCATCTGTTGTAGTTTGAGAGTCTGGTGAATGCATCAATGTGTGTAGACATTGCCACTGCAACATTGCAAATACCTTAGGTTGACATTGTGTCAGAGGTCACAACCACGGACTCTGTGGGGGATTGCAGCCTCACTGTGTGCATTAGATTGTGACTGGATCCTCACCTCCAGCTTGTGGCCCAGTCCAGTTTGATTACCATGAAACTATGTGGTGTGGGTGTGGGCCAGTGTATGTTCCACATGTTAAGACAACTGTCCTGTGAATCAGTTTACATGGATGCATTGCCCCTTGTAGCAGTATATCATGTCACTGTCATGTCGTTACCTCAGTGCAGGTTGAGAATACTGCGACGCCAGCCTTCACAGTGAGTAGCAGTGCTGTATAGATTCACATGATGCCAAGTATGTTTTGCATGTAAAGTGAACATGTTGGGATGATGCATATGTGATTTATTGTGTTGCACCAGTGGAGTGCAGTCATTCACATGAATCTCTGGTCCCGTGCTGCATTCCTGTGTAATGGTAGGGTCTTATTACGTGGCTCGGATCAACATCACTAGCACTTTATAGTTCTTCTACTTGCATGTAATGTTTTGCATAGTAATGCAAACTTGACAGATCAAAAGACTGGCTACAGAGTGCCTCCATTGCATGTTGGTCATTAGTTTCCTCAACATATGTGATAGTTACAGCTGTTGTGGCTGAAGTCAAGTTTGCCTACATGGCCCTTATGGGTAAACAATATCAGATACAGACATTACAGTTAGCGTAAGTAGCATTTCCATATGTTTCCATTTGTTTGTAAGGTCCACCTCATCTGAGCCAGTGAATGAGTTTTTCACAACATAGATCTAATTGCATGGTAGCTCAGTTGTGAGCGGTACACATGACTCTAATGGATGACAGACTGTCCTAGGTTTTATGTGTCCGTGTCATAGCATCGGATCTCATGTGATGGCATGATTAATCATCTAAACTTGTCTCCAGTTAGTACACTTCACAGGTGTGAGTGGTACAGTGTATCAAATGAGGTATTTGAAATGTCAGTGACATGAGAATGTAATCCTAATGGTTATTTGCCTCTGTTTCAGGTCTCCCTCCCAGCAGTTCCCATCCTCTCCTTCCCTCGCCTGATCACCCTTTTGTGTCTGTCGTTTGTACTCAGACCAAGGGGCTATTTGGAGGTGGAACCCTTTGAGCATCACACCACTCTGAAGAAGAAAGGTATTGCCAGTCCTTGACAGGCTTGTAGGTAATAGTACTGCTGCATTACAGGTGACATCAATAATAGTGTAATTTGGACTTCTTGCCAATGTACATGTATGTTTCATGTTGCTCCATGGGCTCACAATGTAAATAATCATGTTGTGCATGACGTCTGACTTCTACAGAATATTGTGCCGCCTTGATGTCAACGCACATGTCCTTCTAATGTGCATCTATACTATTTGTCATTAACTTAGCTTATGGTTGTTATGTGTTTACCTGTAAAGTGACCATACGCATGGGGTTGGGGAAGGCTAGTATACTATGTTGTGTGTGAGGTAGATGGCTTTGTAGCTGCTGTTTAGCTTTGAAAACACTAGCTGTAGTCTACACCTGATGATGCTGTGTGTCCTGTGCACCACTTGTCCGTAATGGCCCTGATCCAGTGACTGTGATCTTGGTAATTACTGTGCCATTTAATTGTCAGTGACCCTGAGTGAGGCTGACACTCCTGCCTTCACATACACATGTCACTTTGTGGCTTGCCAATGGCGTTGTGGTATGTGCTTGTTTTGCAAGTTGTCACACCCCTCCTGCCGTCATGTCTTCACTCATTGCTGCTGCTGCATACACAGCCACCATGCAGCGCACACCATCCAGGAACACTGACACCTACAGGATGACCCTCCTTCCATCCATTTATGGAGCATGCTCCTGCCACCCTACACACAGACAAAACCAGACAATCAGCATCCTGGTATCACAATGCTTCGGACTCAGCCATTGCTGCTGCTATGCCTGTGTGTGCGACACATACTGGGACGACTATGCAGATTCACATGACATCGGGTCTACGTACCACCAGGTCATGTGCCGTGTCCAGCACCCCCCCCCCTTCCACGGCACAATATTGTACACTGTTACCTTGTCAACACCACTATAGCACTAAACTGCTTGCTTACAGTCACGTGGCTGCACACAACCTGTTCACACCACTGCAACATAGCTGTCACAGTCAGTCAAGTTGCCACATGGAACACACACCATGAGCATGTCTCTTGGGTGTGGTGTGATTTCCCCATTGTGGTGTAGGTATTTGTCAGACGTGTGTACTTGTTCTGTATAGTACTTGTAGCTACATAGGGGTAGGTCACCTATTCAGGTGTGCTTGTGTAGAGTGCTACAGCCCATTGCCCACAGTCTGTCCTGCCAGCCTTGTCCTGTGCGCCACACATCACATCCACAGTACTGCATCATGCTGATGATAGCTCACATACCTGAGGACACAGTTGTAGGTACTCCCTACATGGACCACAACTTTTGTGCCACTGATATGTACACCTCAAAGTGACTCTCCTGGGCCAGCCTGTGATAGAATTTTTGGGATCCATACCCCCCTCCAGCATTTACTGTCCCACGCAGGTGTGTCTTTCCATCAATGTATGTAGTTGATAGGAATTTCTGACCAATGTGTGTACTCACTCAGATTCTGATCGAAGTGTGAGGCTCACTGCAGTTTGTTGTATACCCTTGCATTTTATACATTTGCACACACATATCATTTTATGCTGTTTCAAAGGTAACTCACCAAATGCGTATGAGGATTAGAATATTTATTGGGTGATATTGTGCAGGAAACGTGAAAAGATGCTGTACAGGAAGGGTGGAATCCAAAGTTCACTGCTGGAGATGAGATGCCTTACAGTTTGAGTCACCAGAGTCCAGGCCACAGTGCTTGGCATCATTGGGCAGACTGTGACCAGCAAGTCCATGTGGGAGAGTCTCATAGGGGATGCTGTTGCACCCAGGGGCAATAGGCCAGATCCAGTCTCCTGGGAGATGTCCATGGCCCACTGCCCCTCAACGTCTTCGCCGTGGACGACCCACCTTCCTTGAGGGACCCTCATGTGCAGGCATGGACGGTGCATGGGACGCTACGTCAGAGGGTTCCTCCTCCTCCCTCCCTGTGGCTGGTGTTGCACTTTGCCGTGATGTTGCTGGCCTTGTGACACAGGGAGGGGGCCGCATGTTGGCAGCCATCTGACGTAGCATATGGCAAATGTCCCGATGCACCATCAAGAGCTGAGCCTGGTGTGCCTCCACCCGTCCATAATGCTGGTCTTGCCTGGCTATTTGCTCTGCCTGCTGTTGTCTGACCTGGTTGAGGGCCTCCGCAAGCTGGCTTATCTCCCTGGTGTCCTGCCGGTATGCCTCCAGGATGTTAGCGAGTTCAGGCATACCGGGTGCTGCAGCTGACTGTCCAGATTCTCGCCTCCACCTTCCGCCACTCCCACCACCCTGACCCACATGAGCACGGCCTGCGCTAGTGGGCACATCCGCTCGCCGGGCCCCCCGATTGCTGGCGGGGTGGAGGTCATCACCAACCTCAGGGGCGCCCGACAAAGGGTGTCCCTCATTTTCAGACTGGTTCTCTTGTGGATCATGGGCAGGGCTCTGACCTGTCTGCTGGGATGTGGTGGAAATGGGTCCGGTGGTTGGCTGAGATGTAGCTGGTTCAGTTGCTGCAGGGGTTTGGGATCCAGAGGAGCCAGGTTGGTTGGGGTCATCCACAGTGCGTTGAGGGACGGCGCTGTTGGTGGGGTCTAGGTCCTGCTGAGCCTGGGACAGGGGTCCTTCTCCCCCCTGGTTGGGGGGGAGCTCCGCACGTTCCCCTGTGTGTGGGAGAGACAGACACAGTTAAGGCACTATCAAGTGACATCTTGTTTACTTATCCATTATCAGCATCACAGTTCCACAAGCTTTACATAGTTGACATTGTTAAGTTGTGTATGTAGTGGTACAAAAATAAAATGTACTCTGGGGTATTTACATTCTTCCTTTGTCTTGACAATGACTGACACAGCCATTGCTGTGTCTTGTGTTGCCGGCACCACACGTGTTAAGCATTGCTCAGTTTCACGCAACATCCAGGATACGGTGTAAATCCTTATGTCTGCGTCATGCATGCACAGAGTTCATATGCAGCGTGTTGATGTAAGAGACAGAGCATCATTATTTGGCATGTCATCTACTACTTTGGATGTCTTTTGCTGTCCTGTGCTGGCCAAACAATGCCAACACCCCTGGACCTGTAGACACACAGTTATAGATCATGGCTTTTGCTCTTGGCACTTCTCAAACACGCATCACCTTGTCGATACCCATGTCCATGTCAGTACTTACGTGCATACACAAAGTTCATGAGATGGGACACGTGCATTGTTTTAGAGGCACAATGGACTAGAGCATCTGCTATGTGCATGTATGAGTTGTATGCATATTCATATGAGTGAGTGTTTTGTTGTGGTACATGACAATTGGGACAGTGTTGCACTCCATTGCCTGTCCCCAGGGGATGACTTTCTGTATGGGGGTGTATGACAAGGCATGCTATTACTTTGCTTGGGAATTGGAAGCGTCCATCGTTCATGATTTGGCTGTCCCCTGATGTAGCATGCTGGCATGATCGTGTTTTTGTGTTGGTGCACAGGATGTGTGACCTTGTCCTGGTGTTTGTGTTTGCAGTGATCACAGGAGGGACTTGTGCTGCCTACACCTGTGCCCATTGTGTACTACAGAGCATTCCGAGATGTGTGTCCTGACACAGTACAGTGTGGACTGCAAATGGTGGGTGTGTTGCAGGCACATAGCAGATGACTGCTGGTACTTGTGAGACATCCCTTAACATTCTGCTCTATGGTGTTTGTAAGGCCTGTGCAGTGCTTAGGTGCAACTGTGTGTGTGCCCAGGGAGCTGCGGTGAGGTGACAGAGGGAGGAACACTGAGGGATGGATACAGAGGGAGGGAGGGCAACAGAGGGAGAGGGCAACAGAGGGAGAGGGCAACAGTGGGAGAGGGCGACAGTGGGAGAGGGCAACAGAGGGAGAGGGCAACAGAGGGAGAGGGCGACAGTGGGAGAGGGCGACAGTGGGAGAGGGCGACAGTGGGAGAGGGCAACAGAGGGAGAGGGCAACAGAGGGAGAGGGCGACAGTGGGAGAGGGCGACAGTGGGAGAGGGCGACAGTGGGAGAGGGCAACAGAGGGAGAGGGCAACAGAGGGAGAGGGCGACAGTGGGAGAGGGCGACAGTGTGAGAGTGCGACAGAGGGAGAGGGAGACAGGGATGGAGACAGGTTGTTTGTGCTTGCTTGCTTGCTACACTGCCTTACTGTGTCACAAAATATCACATCTCTGGAAGGTGTGTCCGCAACATGAAATTGATTAGGAGCTGTGGTCTACTATCTTGTGTGATATTTCCCTATCCCTGTACATTGGGCATGGTGCTTGAGTGAGGCCCTGGGACATATGGGATGAGAGCAGCCTCCTACCCTCCACCTTCCACCCTTTGTGGCTCCCACGTGCAACAAACCACTTTTAGTTGTGTCCTGCTAGGACTCATGGCCACCCACCCCATGCTGCTGGGCACTGTTGTAATTCCACCCATGTGACATGTATTTTTTGTACACTCACCAGACTCAACGGCTCCTTCTATTCCATGTACTCCCACCAGTGGCAGCAGGGCCATGACTCTCTCCTCCCAGGGATGGTATACAGGAGGTCTGCGGGGACCGCCGCCTCCTGTGTGGTGTGCAGAGGCGTAGTCCTGGTCCATTTTCTTCTTGACCATCCTCCGCAGCTCATACCACCTGGACTGGCATTCCGCCCTGGTGCGCCGGATGGGTGCAACAACATTGACCCGGTCTACAATCCTCTCCCACAGGCGTGTTTTTTCTGCCAGGCTGGTCTGTCTGACCAATGCGCCAAACAGCTGTGGCTCGACTCTGATGACTTCATCTGTAAGTATCTCATTCTCCGGGTTAGTGAACTTTGGATTCTTGGGTGTGGTCATGGTGTGGGGTGTATGTGATTGAGGGTGTGATGGTGTGTATGGATGAGGGTGTGTGGTTGTGATTGTAAAGGGGGTGGTGTGGGTGTAGATGTGATGGTGTATGTGTGAAGGTATGTGGCTGCAATTGTTGGTGTGCTCTCAGTTTCCTCGCAAGAATGGGTATGTTGCAAAGGTTGATGGGTTGTATGTGTGGACCCTTTTATTGGTCAAATAGTGGGTGTGGCTTAATTTGAATTGGGTGTGTGTGTGTTAAATGGGGTGGGTGTTGGTGTTGACCTCTGTTTGGCTGTGACCAGGACAGTGATTCTCAATGGAGTGTACACAGGAGACATGTTCAGTGTTGTTGTGCGACCTGTTTGGTAAGTCCTTGTGCTGCTTTGGGTGTTTGCGTTATGTGTGCGTGTCGTACTTGTGCGTGTGATCGACTTGTACGGGCCGTTGGCGGGTGGGGGTGTTCGCGTAGGGGGGGTGTGCGTGTCGTACTTGTGCGTGCGATCGACTTGTACGGGCCGTTGGCGGGTGGGGCTGTTCGCGTAGGGGGGGGTGTGCGTGTCGTACTTGTGCGTGCGATCGACTTGTACGGGCCGTTGGCGGGTGGGGGTGTTCGCGTAGGGGGGGTGTGCGTGTCGTACTTGTGCGTGAGATCGACTTTTACGGGCCGGTGGCGGGTGGGGGTGTTCGCATATGGGGGTGTGCGTGTCGTACTTGTGCGTGCAATCGACTTGTACGGGCCGTTGGCGGTTGGGGCTGTTCGCGTGGGCTGGCTGGGGGGGGGTGTGCGTGTCGTACTTGTGCGTGCAATCGACTTGTACGGGCCGTTGGCGGGTGGGGGTGTTCGCGTATGGGGGTGTGCGTGTCGTACTTGTGCGTGTGATCGACTTGTACGGGCCGTTAGCGGGTGGGGCTGTTCGCGTAGGGGGGGGTGTGCGTGTCGTACTTGTGCGTGCGATCGACTTGTACGGGCCGTTGGCGGGTGGGGGTGTTCGCGTATGGGGGGTGTGCGTGTCGTACTTGTGCGTGCGATCGACTTTTACGGGCCGGTGGCGGGTGGGGGTGTTCGCATATGGGGGTGTGCGTGTCGTACTTGTGCGTGCAATCGACTTGTACGGGCCGTTGGCGGTTGGGGCTGTTCGCGTGGGCTGGCTGCGGGGGGGTGTGCGTGTCGTACTTGTGCGTGCAATCGACTTGTACGGGCCGTTGGCGGGTGGGGGTGTTCGCGTATGGGGGTGTGCGTGTCGTACTTGTGCGTGCGATCGACTTGTACGGGCCGTTGGCGGGTGGGGCTGTTCGCGTAGGGGGGTGTGCGTGTCGTACTTGTGCGTGCGATCGACTTGTACGGGCCGTTGGCGGGTGGGGGTGTTCGCGTGGGCTGGTTGGGGGCTGTGTGTGGCGTACTTGTGCGTGCGATCGACTTGTACGGGCCATTGGCGGTTGGGGCTGTTCGCGTGGGCTGGTTGGGGGGGTGTGCGTGGCGTACTTGTGCGTGCGATCGACTTGTACGGGCCGTTGGCGGGTGGGGGTGTTCGCGTATGGGGGTGTGCATGTCGTACTTGTGCGTGCGATCGACTTGTACGGGCCATTGGCGGTTGGGGCTGTTCGCGTGGGCTGGTTGGGGGGGTGTGCGTGGCGTACTTGTGCGTGCGATCGACTTGTACGGGCCGTTGGCGGGTGGGGGTGTTCGCGTATGGGGGTGTGCATGTCGTACTTGTGCGTGCGATCGACTTGTACGGGCCATTGGCGGTTGGGGCTGTTCGCGTGGGCTGGTTGGGGGGGTGTGCGTGTCGTACTTGTGCGTGCGATCGACTTGTACAGGCCGTTGGCTGGTGGGGGTGTTCGCGTATGGGGGTGTGCGTGTCGTACTTGTGCGTGCGATCGACTTGTACGGGCCGTTGGCGGTTGGGGCTGTTCGCGTGGGCTGGTTGGGGGGGTGTGCGTGTTGTACTTGTGCGTGCGATCGACTTGTACGGGCCGTTGGCGGTTGGGGCTGTTCGCGTGGGCTGGTTGGGGGGGTGTGCGTGTCGTACTTGTGCGTGCGATCGACTTGTATGGGCCGTTGGCGGTTGGGGGTGTTCGCGTGGGCTGGTTGGGGGGTGTGCGTGGCGTACTTGTGAGTGCGATCGACTTGTACGGGCCGTTGGCGGTTGGGGCTGTTTGCGTGGGCTGGTTGGGGGGGTGCGCGTGTTGTACTTGTGCGTGCGATCGACTTGTACGGGCCGTTGGCGGGTGGGGGTGTTCACTTGGGCTGGTTGGGGGGTGTGCGTGGCATACTTGTGCGTGCGATCGACTTGTACGGGCCGTTGGCGGTTGGGGCTGTTCGCGTGGGCTGGTTGGGGGGTGTGCGTGTCGTACTTGTGCGTGCGATCGACTTGTACGGGCCGTTGGCGGATGGGGCTGTTCGCGTGGGCTGGTTGGGGGGGTGTGCGTGTCGTACGTGTGCGTGCGATCGACTTGTACGGGCCGTTGGCGGGTGGGGGTGTTTGCGTGGTCTGGTTGGGGGGTGTGCGTGGCGTACTTGTGCTTGTGCGAGGGGTACACGTGTGGTATGGTTTGACGCTGCTTGATGTGACCCGATATTTGCCGTACGATTCATTGTTTATGTCCGAATACTTTGTTCCGTCCGAATCGCTGTCAGGCTTCTCGTACAGGATCGTACTTGTGTGTTTGTACGGGCTGGTTACGAATCGTACTGTAGGATTCCCGATGCATGGTCGTACGGATCATCGACTGTGATTCGGACGGTTCGATGATCTTCGTACGGAAATAGACGGGAACGGTTCGGAATTCGCAGGTCGGACGTAAAGTTCCCATTCGTACGGATTCGGATACGAATGCGATTCGTACGGCGGATTATTTTACCGGATCGGAATCGGCCCCCATATGTACCACTAAAACAAAAGATGAAAAATAGTTAGGAGATGTATGCAATATTGTTGGTAATGCTTCTTTAGCTCAGAAGACATGTGCAGTCCTAAATCTCTTGTAATCACTTATAGTCAATAGATCCTAGCTTCCTTACTGTAGAAAACAAAGTAGAAATAAATGTAGAGTGATTCCTTAAATAAACAACCGGAACTTCACAGACTTAAAAGAGCTCCTCTTCACATTCTCAATGAACGCTAATCTTTACATGGAAAAGAATATGGCCCAAAGTAACGAACTCCAAACTCAGTGAACAAGAATGCACAGAAATGAACCATTAGTATGTATAGCTCCACATACTAAGGAAAGAATAAATGCCCCTTTTTGATACTTCCTACTGGGAAGCCAAACCAATCGGGTCTTTCTGGCATATTAAAGACCCTCTGTCAACCAGCAGGATGCAAGCTGTTTTTCTCCCACTGTCGTCATGAAGAGGAATACCAGTCTCTGAATCCTTGAGATTCCGGTATTCCACGTGGTTAAGACTCCTCGTCTTACCGTTAGACAAGCCCCACGACTAGAACACTCCGGGACGAAGGAGGCACTCCGGTACTGTCTCCACAAGTAACGGAAGGACAGGAAGCCAGATACCTTCTTTGGAAAAATGAATGGACGAGAGACCTCGCAGAGTCGAAACGATTCTCCCTATCGGGAACAAAGTTAAGAATTACGTACAGTGCGCAACGTGTGCATTCCTATTTTATTCCATGAGTCTAAGGGCTGCAGAAATCATGAGAACTGTAGTTTTCTTGATGTGCCTACGGTTTACGCTGACGTAGGTGCCTTTGCACGTGAATCCTGACATTTTATACTTCCTTAGGATAACATTGGAGTTACCATATTTCATTTAATAAGCTATAATTTGCAAAAGGGTACAGCTAACCAGTTCAAGTATAGTGTCTTTGGAATAGCAAAGAAAAATCCCCCCATATGGTGAAGTCAGATTTTTAACATTTTTAAACTCTTGTTTTTAGAAAGTTGTCATTTTCCTGCGGTAGCCATTTGGTGCCTGCAGCCGGGCTCTGGTTCACATAACTGGGTGTAGTTGACAGTTGGGCTTTCTGAATTCCTCCTAAAGAGCTGCACACAATCAGCTTAGGTGTGCCTGGATAGGCCATGACTGGTAGGATGGGAGAGAAGAGCTGGGCACAGCCCCTCTTAGACTACTTAAACACCTGCATACCCCCTGTAGTTAGTCTGGAGCAAGGGCACGGAAGGTAGGGCACTTGCGCACTTCAAAGGTATGCATCTTGAAGCTGGTCCCCACTTGAAAAACACAACTGGGTACAAATATTGGACTGCAGACACCAATTCTTCAGTACACTTTGGGACTTGTGCTGCTGAAAGGACTACCCTGCTGTCTGCTAACCTCTTGCCTGAGTAAGAAGACTTGACCTGCTTCTCCTGAACACAGAACCCCATAGTAATTCCAAGGGTTACTTGGCTGGCCTCCTGACCTGAAGCCTCAGGACATAGCAGGCGTCCAAAAACCTTGTGCCTGCACCTGGACTCTGCCATCTGTGAGTCTACCCTGCCAAGTAGTGCCACCCCAGTCATGGTCCCTTGGAAGTAGGTTGAAGGTGCTCTGCCAGCCACTGCGGAATTTCTTGTTTAAGCAGCCATGCCAATAATCTACCAGATTTATCACCTTCCGTGTATAGGCGTTGCCTATATGTGCTGCTTGTGTATTTCTCTAGTCATTCCCATATCTCTATCAGAGCTTCTTTGCAAGCTGCCCATTCTGCCAAAATGTGTGTCTGTGTAGCGAGATTTGCCTCCAGGGTCTGCAATCTGGTCTCTTGTTAACCGAACTCACACTTTCTTACAATCGAAAAGTCTGACATAAATTAGCAGGAATCTCAATATGAGAACAGTAAACATCAGACATTTTCTAATGCTAAATATAGTAATATAGCATTGCAGGGCTTCTTTACCTCTAAATATCCCAATATACTTTAATGATATATAGGTATTTATTCAACCTTCACAGTTACACATGTTGATGAATTTCCATGAGCACAAATGTGGCAGGAGAGCATTCACTTGAACTACAAATTAATCCAATGGAGGGTGACTGAATACTAAGCTGACATGAAACCATAGAACACCCACAATCTGAACCAGTCCACCATCAATGATTGTGCGAAGGAACAGGTTTGAAGATTAATGGTATTTATGCTTTGGTCTCTTACTGAGTTCGGAATAGCCCTGCTCCCTCCTTTTAATATTGCAAACATGTCAACCATATCAAAATGTAATATTTTACTTCATTTGTTTCACATTATGATATCCTGAGAAACATTATTCTCCCAGGGCACATCTAACTCCTCTCGGAGGATTGGCATGTTGAAGAAGTCAAGGGGTTTGTGTGTCTCAATGACATTGGGAGCTATGCTGGCAGGATCTAAGTCTCCTGGCAGGATCGCTGAAATTGGGCAGATCAAAGGGTGGAGACCAGATGAAGCATGATCCACTGGTCCTCCAGGTTTGGCACTAGGCTAACAACCTTGTTCCATACAAAGCATTTATTACGGAACGGAATCTCTTCCTTCAGTGTGACATTGACAGACTTGGTGCACACCCAGTAGGAGAGTCAGAAACCAGGTTGACCACTGGATGAAAAGCGGCACCTGGAAATGCTTACTGCAAGATGTCAAAGTGAGGAACGCAGCAGATGTTGGCAGTGATCAACAGAACGCAAAATATCAGATTACATCACTTCAATGTGGAAACATTACAGGAACCAAGACCAAGAAGGTATTCATCTTACAAATCAAAAACAGGTTCCAATTCCTGGCAGACAACGAAGATCAGTCTGAACCAGCTACAGTTGCAATAAACAAGAAATGGGAACAGGTCTCTTCAATATATGTGAAGAGCAGGGAAATCTGCCTCGGGACCAAGCCAAGGAAGAGGAAAGAATGGATTGTACAAAAAAATGGAAAGCTGATAAAGGTAGGAGGGCAGGAAAAAGAAAATGATGGAGGACAATTCTGAGAGGCTGCAGAAGTACAAGCAACCGTACACAGAAACAAACAGAGCAAAGGAATGAGCAAACTAATGACAAGGGCAGGCAGGCTTATGTGGATAACCTTTCCAGGGAAGCAGAGGAACCAGTCAGGAGAGCAGAAGTGAGGTAGGTCTGCAAGATCATGAGGATGGTGTGTGGTAAATCTTTTGCAACATATAACACCCCTATCATGGAGAAGAAAGGTGGACTACTCACAAAAGAGAAAGAGCAGGCAGCACGTTGAGCTGAGGACTTCAAAGACCTAGTGGTTCCTTGCTAGAGGAATAGTACCAACAAGCAAATCAGACATCCAAGAAGAAGAGGCAGACTTGGACATGAACACCATCCTTCCACAGAAAGAAGAAAGTGGCACTGCCATCCATTTTTCAAGACGGGAAAAACTCCTGGCCAAGACAAACTGAATGAAAAAATGTTCAAGGCTGTCCTGAAACATCAGCCAAGATCCTCCAATTACTGTTTACATTCATTTGTGAAGCAAACAAGTAGTTAGATGACTGGAACCAAGGCATCATTGCTGAGATTCCAAAGAAGGAAGCACTAACTGACTGTAACAGGTTTCGCCAATCCAGAGTAAAATCCTGTTAAAAAACATACAAAAGAGTGATGGATGGAATACTTGAATTAAACGTAGCCACTAGCAATAACTTGTGCCGCATCCCAATCAATCATTTTTTGCACACCATGCCACCTCAATTTGGACCCAGCTATATGCAAATCAATCTTCACCCTGCTCCAATCGAACAGTCCAGTCCGAACTACCAAACCAGGTCCTCCCTGAACTAGAGCACAAGCAATCCAGAACCGGTTTCATCCTAGTTAGGGACTCATCAGCCGGGTACAGCTTGGTTCCAGTGACAAAGTGTGCATGGGACCCATGTCTGGGCATACCCATCCCACTTAGGCGACACACTAAAGTATACAAAGAAGTGATGGATGGAATGCTTTAATTAATAACAGCCACTGGTAATTACATAAGGTGCACCTCAATTCATCGTTATTTTGTAAACGTGCCACCTCACTTAGACCCAGCCCTATGCAAATCAGCTTTGACCCTGCTCCGATAGGAACAGTCCAGCACAAACTGCCAAGCCAGGTCCTCCCAGAACAGGAACACAAGCAACCCATGACCGGTTTTGCCCTAGTTGTGGGCTCATCAGCTGGGTACAGCTTGGTTCAAGTGACACCGTGTGGATAGGACCAACATCTGGGCATAACTGTGCCACTTAGGGCGACACAATAAGTTTACAAAGCAGTGATGGATAGAATGCTTGAATTAAGTTCTCCTGGTCTCCTGGCTTCTGGTATACTTTTACAAGTTGGGAGATAGTGAGTATAGCTTTGAGGTCAATACTGGTGTAAGACAGGATTGCAAGATGTCAGATTTGCTTTTCAACCTGGTCATTAACTGGGTGATATGACGCACAACAAAAGACCAAGCTAGAGATATCAGATGAACCCTATTCTCTACACTGTAGTGCCTATGTGGATGACCTCGACTTGCGTGAGAATCACACACTTGAACATATGCAGGAAAATACTTCTCGACTCAACATCTATGCACAGCAAGTGGGTCTGAAGATGAAAATAAAGTAATCAGAATTCATGTAATTTGACCTCCTAAACTCTTGACCAATCAAGGTGAATCAAGAGAACATAGCCATAACTGATAGGTTCACCTACCTAGGCAGTACTATCAGACATGATAGAGAGGAAGGCCGTGGCATTAAAAGCAGATTGAACAAGGCCAGAAATGCCTTCAGAATGTTGAACAATGGGTGTAGGTCATCTTAGTACAGCACCAACACCAAGAGGCTTTACCAGTGCTGCGTTCTGTCTTCATTCTTGTATGGATCAGAATGCTGGAGGATGACGAGAAGCAACATCACCAAACTGAAAACATTCCACACTAGTAACTTGACAAGAAACTTGTGCATTTTCATGGCACAAACCATGTCAAATGAGGAGTTGCTCATCAAATGCCTGCAGGTCTATAAATATCTAGAAGAGCAAAAGCAGGCTACAGGTAGTAGAAAGCAATGAGGGAAAGACAAACCAAGGTTGCTGTTTCAGGTTATATTGGGATGCTTAGTATTCATGTTTGCCAGAATCTCTCAAGCACACATTTCTGAAACTGAGACTGTATGAGTCTCATAAGTAAGATGGTATGAGGATAGGTGTTTGAAGTGCATAAATGACCAACAGTGATTCATTTGCTCCTCCTGTAACAGGACTCTGTCAAGTTTCGAACACCTCACACCCACAGCATTGAAAGACGATCTCATGTCTACGTACGCTTCTTCTGCGAGCACCTCTGTAGTGTAGTTCCTACATTCCCAATAGGCTCTGCGCATTGGAATAATATATCCTATAGATTAAATGTAGGACTGAGGTCAACTAGGTCCCTATCGAATATACTAAACCTAATTGTGTGTGCCAGCTAACTCAGAGGTCACTAGAAACGTTCTCGAATACACAAGAAGGGATTCGTTTCTGACAACCGCATAAACATGATAAGATAAGTATTTCACTCAGTCAATCGTGCATGCTTCGTTTCTACAGAGTTGCAGAGAAATAGTGAGACGGGCGTTTTCAATAAAAAGGGTTTATTGAACAGTCTTCTTTCTCATGCAGGAGTGGTGAACTGCTACAATCGTTATGCAGGCTGCAAAGTATAATGCATACAGCGTAAACAGTAATATGAAATAATAATGTAAGAGCATTGTATGGTTTCTAAGCCATATAAAAATACATACATAAATAACATTGACCAAAATACTCAACTGGTGCTTCTAAAATACGCCTACCCCAATGTACCTAACCTAAATCTAGTACGAGGGAAGAAGTAAGTATTGTTCAGCATAGGTTTAGTTTTTGCCAAGAATCTACCAAAAGTTTCTCTAGGTTCTAATCAGCTCCATACCTTGGTTAGAATGAAGGAGGTCTGGTATCTCTGTCTCGGGACTCGATTTCCCAACACCCCACAAGGGGAGCCGGAAAAACTGGAGCTGGATTCTTGGCAGGATAAGGGCAGCCTCCTGATCAGTGCATCAGCTGGCGAGTCGGCTTCCTTCTGCACTTGCTGTAGCGAGCTGCGTCGGGCGAGTAGGTCTTCGAACTGCTCCGAACCACCGTATCTTGCTAGAGCAAGTGAAGGTATAGTTATACCTTGAAGGTGTTTAGGAATGCCATAGTTTGACGTAAAGTCAGGCATATGAACGTCAGGAAAGAACCCCTAGGGAATAGTTGTTCTTTGTAAAGTAACTGAGTTCTTGGACAAATATCAATAGCTTAAGCTGGTTTTCCAAGAAGTCGTTGTCATGTTTGGTAAGGATGGAAGTAGTCATGCCTGTATTTGGGTAGCATGGGATATGCCTAAATAAGGGCTTGATTTCTATGCCTATATAAGGGCAATGTGAATTGTACCTATATAAGGGCATGAATCGGGAAAATTCACTCGCAGCTTAAAACGCCACACAACACCTATACCTTAGATATCAGTGTCATCTACCTTTCCCACACCACACTTGCCCAAATAGATAAAGCAGGTTATTGGCAGGGACAAAATGACATGCTGGACGTTTTGACCCATTGAAGGAATTAAGTGGCTGGTGGGACCTATCTATCAAGAACAAAACTCCCAGCAGCAACTCCTTCTTCCCAGTGAAATCCATATAATTGCTGTTCTCTTTGTTTCATAGGTAGGTCTAACTCTCGATAATAGGATCCTTAAGAAAATAGCAAATCAAATCAAATTTCAAAGCTTTATTCAACAGCGTGTCATAAAAGCAATTGTACATCCTAACACTACACTATAAATACTACAAGGTTAATTTAAAAACTCATTAAACCATTAAGCTGTCACTTTCCAAGTTAAAAACTGTTTATACAAGATGATTACAAACAAGTCAATAAGACATAATTTAAAAAGTTGATCCTACATAAAGCGGTGTCATAAATTCATTGGAGGAAAACCATGAAAAAGGGGGAGTTCCCTTAAATGACAAGGATCAAAGTTTAACTAACATCAACAGTATACCCACACATCACAACAAGAATACATTTATTCAAAAAAGTTTTTAATTTTTATTTTTATATATATATATATAGATATCAATTTTTTTTATAAAAAATAGAGTAATTCCATTTGAGCAATACAAAGCATTTAGGAAGAATATACATAATCAAAAACATGCAAAAACAATCTAAAACCTAGGACAAGCAGAGACACTTCAGACAAGGTACCAAATAGATCCACTCATACATCCAAACATCCCTTTTATACAGTCAAATTCATACACAGACATTCACATCCATATCACTACACACAAGGACAAGAAAAGCGCCGACGCGCGTTTCGGACAAGTGCCAATAGAGGCTTCCTTCATCAGGGCGCACTTGAGATAATGCACAGACAGACAAAATGAAAAATGTCTGTGACACGGTCCTGAGAAAGCGGTCCTAGTAGCAGCAAGGCTGTGGGTGGGTATTCTGTGGGCAAAAAGGACAAATTAGGGACAGCTTAGGATAAAATTTCATAAACAAGAGCAAGGTGGCCTATAATTAGAGTCAGCAAGACGGAGGGGTTCCAATCAGCCAGGTACATACATATCAATAGAGATAAGCTCTCCTTATATCCCCAAAGTTTACAAGCACCGAAAAGGTATAGTCAAGCATTAAAAAAAAATGTGTAAAGAATATCAGAAAGTACATAGATCGGTCGCCCCATAGATGGTGCACCTGTAACTAAAAAGGCAGGTTTCAAGGAATGGAAGCCTACCTAAATACCCTACAGTAACGGGGCCCCTTTAAGTATGTAGAAAGGTCGGCAGGTTGAAAAATCATGAAAACGTGGATAGAAATCCCAGGGTTCCACTGGTCAATATTTCGCACTTTTAGATCGGCCCACAGAGGATCCAGGCGTAAGAAGGAACCAGGTTTAAAAACAAATCAACGGAAATATTCCAGGTATCTGGTAGGGACATAAAAATAAAGACAGGGGTAACACATCTATACAAATAACAATAGGACAGAGCAGGGTAAAATGAGTGTAGTCTAAAGAAGGGAGAGCTACCTCAAAAGGAATGACAAACGCTGATACAATACAGGAAATAGCACCGGAGCCAACAATGAAAAACGACCTGAAAAGCAGTAAAACAGCAATAAGCTTCACAGATCATAAAGAGGTCGTGCTTCTAACACGATACAGAATTGACACACAACGAACTGAAACATACCTCAATGCAAAAGAAATGAGCAGTCCTTTAATTGCAGTGAGACGAAGACGGGAGACATCATGATATTGAGAAACTTCAGACCCAGGGAATAGGGGGCCTAAAGGAACAATAAAAGCAGAGGGATTTTCAGCAGAGTTAAAGTAAGATAAGTGAGAGAGAGGTTGCGAGAAAAGGAGTCTCGGGAGGATGGAACACACAAGGCCCGAAAAAGGTACACACAAGATCCGACTACACTAACCTGAGGCGGTCCGGCGGTCCAAGAATAAACGGTGTCCTGGATAGAAGAGAACGCGGGACTCCTTCCCCTCCAGCGAAACGTTTTGTCGGTAGGGGAAAGCGGGAGGGACAGTGGGATTAAATACAGGTGCTGGAGACGGAAATGCAGCGCACCTGAACGCAATAGAAATCGAGAAAGGACAACGCCGTAGATGTTGGGAGATAAAAATAGACAAAGGGCAAAGAATAAACAACTCCACAGTAGGGAACAATGAAGACAGACTATCAGAACCAACTAAAGAAAAGGTATACATATCAATAAACACAAGACCCGGTCCAAAACATAAAACACCGAAAATGGGGCAGGCAAACAACCACAAAGAACGAAGAATAAATATAATTGAATAAAATAAAAAAGCCAAGAATCAAGGTATAACCGAAAAAGAAATAATAAACACTATAAAAAGAAGAAATTTATTTGAAAAAATAATCAACTGAAATGAAACAGGAAGGAATTATAAGGAATTATAAGGAACAAAGCAAAGAAGAAAGTTACAGAATAAACACTCTAACCTAAACAGAAACTCTCTCATGAATAAGTCTCGAACAGAAAGACTGGACGGATGTGGAAGAACAAAAAAGATCTTTGCAGAAATGCTACGTTTCAAGGCCATTCACAGAATGGCATTCTCCCAGGGGATAGATTCGTTCAATCCTGAGACAGTCGTCTCAAGATAAAAAATCCAGAAGACTTCTCTTTTGGCTCTGATAGCATCAATGTTGCCATCCTTAGGGTGTTTTATTTTCTCCAAAATAAGAAATTTCAGATCTTCCAGGGTGTGATTCAAGGCTTTCCAGTGTGCAACAAGCGGGGCTCCAGGGCGTAGGTTTCTGATGCAAGATTTATGCTCCGAAAACCTGGTCCTGAATTCCCTGCCCGTTTCTCCTACATAGCCCTTGGAGCACGGACATGTAATGAAGTATATGACGTTACTAGTTCTACAGTTCGTCATATCTTTCAACGTGATTCTTTTTTTGTTCCAGTTAAATTCAGGGACAGTCATGATATTATCACAGGCGTGACATCCGCCACACTTATGACTCCCAGTAATGGGGTTAGTCCCTTTGATGCTGCGTTGACTGACCATGGGTACGTCAGGGAGGGAGGCTCTGACCAGGACATTTCTGAGGTTCCTATTGCGGCGAAACGCAAATATAGGTTTCTCGAATTTCTCCATATTTTTGTCTAGGTTAAGGAGATGCCACTGTGAATTAATGATGTATCGAAGTTTATCATTAAAGTTGGAGTGGGTAGTAACTAACACCAACTTGTCCTCAGGTTTTTGGATTTTCGATTTCTATTGCGTTCAGGTGCGCTGCATTTCCGTCTCCAGCACCTGTATTTAATCCCACTGTCCCTCCCGCTTTCCCCTACCGACAAAACGTTTCGCTGGAGGGGAAGGAGTCCCGCGTTCTCTTCTATCCAGGACACCGTTTATTCTTGGACCGCCGGACTGCCTCAGGTTAGTGCAGTCGGATCTTGTGTGTACCTTTTTCGGGCCTTGTGTGTTCCATCCTCCCGAGACTCCTTTTCTCGCAACCTCTCTCTCACTTATCTTACTTTAACTCTGCTGAAAATCCCTCTGCTTTTATTGTTCCTTTAGGCCCCCTATTCCCTGGGTCTGAAGTTTCTCAATATCATGATGTCTCCCGTCTTCGTCTCACTGCAATTAAAGGACTGCTCATTTCTTTTGCATTGAGGTATGTTTCAGTTCGTTGTGTGTCAATTCTGTATCGTGTTAGAAGCACGACCTCTTTATGATCTGTGAAGCTTATTGCTGTTTTACTGCTTTTCAGGTCGTTTTTCATTGTTGGCTCCGGTGCTATTTCCTGTATTGTATCAGCGTTTGTCATTCCTTTTGAGGTAGCTCTCCCTTCTTTAGACTACACTCATTTTACCCTGCTCTGTCCTATTGTTATTTCTATAGATGTGTTACCCCTGTCTTTATTTTTATGTCCCTATCAGATACCTGGAATATTTCCGTTGATTTGTTTTTAAACCAGGTTCCTTCTTACGCCTGGATCCTCTGTGGGCCGATCTAAAAGTGCGAAATATTGACCAGTGGAACCCTGGGATTTCTATCCACGTTTTCATGATTTTTCAACCTGCCGACCTTTCTACATACTTAAAGGGGCCCCGTTACTGTAGGGTATTTAGGTAGGCTTCCATTCCTTGAAACCTGCCTTTTGGTTACAGGTGCACCATCTATGGGGCGACCGATCTATGTACTTTCTGATATTTTTTACACATTTTTTTTTTAATCCTTGACTATACCTTTTCGGTGCTTGTAAACTTTGGGGATATAAGGAGAGCTTATCTCTATTGATATGTATGTACCTGGCTGATTGGAACCCCTCCGTCTTGCTGACTCTAATTATAGGCCACCTTGCTCTTGTTTATGAAATTTTATCCTAAGCTGTCCCTAATTTGTCCTTTTTGCCCACAGAATACCCACCCACAGCCTTGCTGCTACTAGGACCGCTTTCTCAGGACCGTGTCACAGACATTTTTCATTTTGTCTGTCTGTGCATTATCTCAAGTGCGCCCTGATGAAGGAAGCCTCTATTGGCACTTGTCCGAAACGCGCGTCGGCGCTTTTCTTGTCCTTGTGTGTAGTGATATGGATGTGAATGTCTGTGTATGAATTTGACTGTATAAAAGGGATGTTTGGATGTATGAGTGGATCTATTTGGTACCTTGTCTGAAGTGTCTCTGCTTGTCCTAGGTTTTAGATTGTTTTTGCATGTTTTTGATTATGTATATTCTTCCTAAATGCTTTGTATTGCTCAAATGGAATTACTCTATTTTTTATAAAAAATGTTGATATCTATATATATATATAAAAATAAAAATTAAAAACTTTTTTGAATAAATGTATTCTTGTTGTGATGTGTGGGTATACTGTTGATGTTAGTTAAACTTTGATCCTTGTCATTTAAGGGAACTCCCCCTTTTTCATGTTTTTCCTCTTGTTCTCGCCCTGGCGGGTTGTTCCCCAATTCTAGTTTTTTCTTAGATTCAGGGTCCCTCCTCTGTTTTACAAGTCATAAATTCATTGGGCAGCATCTGGGAATTGCAAGGTACGGGTGCGTATAATCCAAGCCCACCCTAAAAATTTTGCAATGGCGATCGCCATACAAGGTGAACAATCTGATTCAAGTAATCTTAATGCCTCTATGTACCTACGTGTCCCTAGATTTAAACACACAGGTTTTATCCACTTACGGCGGGGACTTACAGAAAGGGGACATACAAATAGCAGGTGAGGAATGTTCTCAGTCAAGTCTTTACAGTAATGGCATTTGTCGTCCTGAGTTGCTGACCATTTATATGTAAATGCCTTTAGAGGAAGGGTCCCGGTTCTGAATTGAAAATACAATTTTCTATCAAACGGCCTTTCAATGATGTCCCAGTAAGGCTCACATGATGGTAGAGGTTTGATATCAAGAAAACAACCAGTTAAGTTGGTGTTAGATTCAGTACTATAGGCAGTCAACCAAACCATGTCCCAGTACATTTTTTTCAAGATTGCCTTTGATGGAAAGCTTAAGGCATTGGGATTAATCCATAGGTGATCTAGTTCCAACTTAATTAACATACCCCTTATTTCTTTAAGCCACAAAATGGAATGAAAACAATCTGCCCTGATAATGTCCTTCAGGGCAGTGGCATAATGAGCTAACTCAGGGATTGTCATGATCCGTCTCCAATATAATAAAGGTTGTAGCCGTGCCAAATCCTCTATATTCTTCCTGCCTAGATCATACACTAATGGGACAGTTGGAGTACTTTGGGGAACCCCGACTAAATGGCGTAGGAACCTGTTCTCCGCCAATGTTAACTGTTTCAAGTTGGAGAATCCCCACAATTCCGAACCGTACAAGGAGGCGCTTATCCCCTTCATGTTATAAATTTCTAAAGCAGGGGTGATTGGCTTAGTCAATGAAGCTTTATGCTTGAGTGCCACTATACCCGCCAGCTGATGGAGTTTTAGGACAGCCATATCGATGTGATTTTTCCATCTCATATTATACTGAAGGGATATTCCTAAATACGTACAGGCCTCAACCTGTTCTAAAGGAGTTCCATTAAAATTAATTGTACCTTTAAATGTTTTCCGCTGGTTCAGGCACATGAACTTGGTTTTGGAGGTGTTTATCTCAAGTCCACGCGTCTGACAGAACTCACCGAATGCATTAACTGCCTTCTGGAGCCCACTCGGAGTTCGAGAAACTAGCAGCGTGTCGTCCGCAAACATGAGGACTGGCACACGTGCTCCTGCTAATACAGGAGCGTCAGTGGGGGAGCGGCTTAGGTGGTCTACTATGCCATTGATGTATATAGAAAACAGTGTGGGTGCCAGAACACATCCCTGCTGGACACCACGTTCGACAGGGAAAGGGTCGGTCACCTCACCCTGAGCCCCCCATCTATTCTTGCATAATTGTTCTCATGCAAGCGGACAAGAAGTGTTAACATTTCCGGGCCCAGCCCAGCTTCAGCAAGTACACTCCAAAGTTTAGAACGAGGGACTAAATCAAAAGCTGATTTTAAGTCTACAAAAACAGCGTAAAGGGTCCCATTGGTTAGAGCCACGTTCCTCCAGTAAAAAGCTATAAAAAAGAAAACCTGATCAACTGAACTTGTACAGGGGCGAAAACCAGCTTGGTATGGGGACAAAATATATTTTTCTTCTATCCAAGATTGCAGTTTATTTTGCACTAATCGACCTATTAATTTTTGTGCCGAGTCTATAAGACTGATAGGTCTATAATTACTAGGTAGTGATTTGTCTCCCTTTTTAAAAACCGGAATTATTTCAGCTCCCTTCCATGAGGTGGGTATTGGTGCACCCCTAGCCACAGAGTTGGCTAACCACTCGAAATACTGACACCAAGGCAATCGATCACTTAAAAACACATCAGCGGGTATGCCATCCATTCCTGGGGCTCTGCCCCCTGTCACACAGTCTAGCGCTATACTAACATCTTTTATAGTGAATAGCTGACATTGATAGAAAACTGTAGGGGGTAGTGTGCACTCTCCTTCAACTATATCACAAGCATATTGTGGTTTGATGAAGTCTACCCACTGATTTTTAGCAACGTTATTTTGCGGGGGTTGTGCTATCCCTCCTCTGTCCCACTTAACTAGAGCCCAGAATTGCTTTTGGTCCTTTGCTGCACAAGCAGATTTCAGATCACACCAATGATCCTCGTCCCACTGTTTCTTGGCTTCTTTCTGGGCCTTCCTATATATATCCCTCGCCTTTCTCACCCCTGAGATGTTCCTGCTTCTAAGTTCAATACTAAGATTCTGGCGGGCTACTTTGCAGGACTGGTTATACCACCCCACCTTAGGTAAATTTTTATTAACCTTATCTAATTTTGTAGACTTCTTAAAGAACCCTTGAAGCTTAGCAAAAAAATTGTTATGAGCTTCTAGCATGATTTCAGGAAAATTTAGTTTTTTACTGTGTGAGTTTATCTTGCCCACTTCTTCGACCACCACTTTTTTAAGATCCTCCAGCCTCTCCGGGTTCTCGATCAATCTACCCCATTTTATATGGCGCAGGTTGTTCGAGACTACAATATCTAGGGTGACTTTACCGCCCCCTAGATTTGGTTCTCTTGACCCCACTTTTGCTTGGATATCCATACAGAGAGGGTTATGGTCACTCTCCATCCTGTTTTTTACAATCATATCGATCAGCCTATGCCATTCTCTGATGTCCACCAGGAAGTAATCTATTCTACTGGAAAACTGGAATGTTTTCTCCCCCTGGCGATCTGATGGGGTACGCCCATTAGCTGCTCTAAGGCCTCTCGCTAGACATAAAGCCTTAAGTTGGATGGCCACTGTTGTCCATCTTTTAACTTCGGGTAATTCAAGCTGGGGGACGCCCCATTTGCTGTCCTCCTCAGCAGCTAGGATTTGGTCCTCTTGACCAAGCGGTTCAAAGGTAGTGTTGACATCACCCCCCACAATGATAGACAGCTGAGTTGGGAGCGCCTCAAGCTCGTGATCAAGAGCAGTGATTACTTCAGATGTTTGGCCCCCGCCACTCCCCTAGCATAGATGTTAAAGATAGCCACCCCCTGGCCATTAGCCCATGTAATGTTAACTGACAAAATGTCATTTGATAGGGAAATCCTTTGCTGGATTCTACAGCATAATGATTGGCGAATCCAGATTATCAGGCCCCCTGATGGGCGACCTTTAGGGTTTTTTGTAGCTGGTACCTGGAAGTTAAGGAACCCAAAACGATGAACTGGAATCAACGACCATGTTTCCTGAAACAGGATGATGTCAAATTGGTCAACGAAGTTACACCATTCTGGAGATGTTAACTTGTTAACAATTCTGGCAAGGTTCCAAGAAAGAAAGGACAACCCAGCCTCAGCTGCTGGGCAGAATAAAGGTTCCTGAATTGTTGGCATGCCTTGGGTTTCAACCTCCAACCCCGATTCAGGTTCTATGTTAATAGATGGATAGCCTGATGATTCTAATGGCAGTACCTCTAACCCAGGACTAATACATGTCTCCAACAGGTTGGAGCAGGACTGTTCTTCGGGATCTTTATTCTCTATTCTCTTCCCTGAAAAATTAGATTCACCCACCCTTTTTACTTGGGTCGTAGACATAACATTGGTAAGAGTAATCCCCTCGGTTATGGGAGCACACATTCTATCAAGCTCAGCTAATTCTTTGAGCACAACACTATCAGCCCTCCCAAGTCAATAGCATTCATTCAAGTCTGACAGTGCCGCAAACCTATTGTCAAGGCTGATTCCCCATTCGCTGGTTTGGGCACCCCTACCCCACCTATTTGACACCGAATTCCACTTTGTCCTTAATATACTAGGATTCACTGTGCTACCTCTGCAATAAAAAAAATCAAGTGTTAGCGGAATTATATCAGTGCTCCTACGTTGTGGGGGGAATATATTTGTCAGAACGTTAGGAAGTACATCTGGACCTGAAAAATTCAACACTACACAATCTCCTCCAAATTTTTTCGGGCTATTCCCTATCCAGTCTACCCTTCTTGCCATATTGATTTCCCCAGCTAGCTGCCGTTTACCCCATGGAGATATCAACATATTATTCGATAACCAATGCACCGCTTTACTGATCAAAGAAGATGTAGAATCCACCTGGCCAGACTTCAAGGAGGGGTACGTTGGCCAGAACCAGGACAAGGGGAGAAGCCTCTACAATAAGTTGGACAGAGCCTTTCTCTGGACACAATGCAGTAGGTCTTAGTGGGGGGGTCTTCTTTTGTCATTACCTGGGCACCTTTACCTACTGAGGGCTGAATGGCGGGAGGATTTGTTACCACTTTCTCCCCACCCCCCTCCACACTCCCAGTGTGCTCCTTATTTGTTTCAACTCTACTTGAAACTAGGTTTGATATATTACCCACCTCCTCCACTGTCTTGTTTAGGAGTCCACCTAATCTGTTTACCTCTACTGTTAGCTGGTCAATTTTAGCTACCAATGGTTTAATGATACACTTAATTTTTGATTCGATCATGTTCACTAATTTCTTCATTTGCTCGTCTTCCATGAACACCTTCCCACCATCCACCCCATTTACTTCATTTATAACCATATTTTTGGGTGGAGAGGCTTTCCTTTTTCTACCCGAGCGTGATCCACCACGTTTAATCTGGCCTTTTCTACACGCTCTAACTGCTCTGGTTACAGGCACAGGGGGCGGGGAATTTTCTTCTATCATGTTTAGCTGGTCTTCAGAATCATTTTCTAGGTCAACAATGGGAGGTATACTTTGTTCCGAAATATAATTTGTAGGATAATCAATATCTAGAGCATCGCTGCTATTAACCTGTACCGGAAGTTCTACTTGGGAGGATTCGGGCGGAGAGCTCTGCGTAGTGGTCGGGGAAGAACTCAAACCCAGTGACATCCTTCTTTTGCTGTTGATTTGACTCACAACCTGCACTAAGTAATTGTCCATAGTGTTAGATACTGAGGGAGTCTCTTGCTTTGACATACTGCGCACAGTTAGCTAATGTCACACTGACACTCAGTAACACTGTACTAAACAATAAATAACGGTTTCGGGTAAGATGAAAGCACAGGTTATCCACAATATTTGTGAAAGAAATTAAGTCTCACTGGATAGCTACCACAGGTGTCTCACAGCAACAAAGGACAAAAATCCTGGTCCAGCCCAGCCCCGATCAGTCCCAGACTGTCACAGACTGTCCGCCCTTAGTCCGGGCTTCGCCCCGTGCTCCGACCCGCGCGCGTCCCGCGATGCGCGGGAAAGGGCATGTCTATATAGAGGATGGGGAAGGGGGATAGGCAGGGGCGGGAAGAGACACCAGCTGCGCTGAGCTGTTGAAGCGGTTAGGATGCTGGTTCTCGCAGTCCCGGCCCCTGCTGCTGCTGTTGTCCGATTCCCCTCAGTGCGCCCTGCTCGGTGTTATAGTACTCCTTTATTTCCAAAGACCTCGTGGCTCAATCCGTGATGCAGATCAAACTCCCAGCAAGGGTCCCAGCAAAAGAAACGGCTTGCGAGCGGCTCCTGCGGAGCGGGGGCCGCGAGCCGTAAATAGCCTGTGTGGGGGCAGGGGCGGGAAGAGACACCAGCTGCGCTGAGTTGTTGAAGCGCTTAGGATGCTGGTTCTCGCAGTCCCGGCCCCTGCTACTGCTGTTGTCCGATTCCCCTCAGTGCGCCCTGCTCGGTGTGATAGTACTCCTTTATTTCCAAAGACCTCGTGGCTCAATCCGTGATGCAGATCAAACTCCCAGCAAGGGTCCCAGCAAAAGAAATAGCATAAAGCATATTCATTTTTTCTGGACCTTTGTTATCCAGTTGAGGTCTGCCTTCCCCTTTAAGAGCTCTCTTCCTATTGCAACTTGTTTTTACATATTGCTTAAACCCAAAATTCTACAATTTCTGGGCACTGTAACCAAAAAAGTTGCTATTACTAAATGTAGAGGCACTAAATATCTAATTTCTGTAGTGCCTCTACCTGCTTGTTCTATACACCCACTCCACCAGGTGTCTCCTTCTATGGACAAGCATACCAAGAGTGAAGAAAGAATCAGTACCCAGAGCATGTGGTGGAAACGTGTTTACAGACGAAAGGGGACTCAATAGCACATGGTCCAAGGAAGGCTCATTGCAGCTCATGTGTTGTCTGAAAGTGTGAAGTGGTGGGATGGCTCGAAGGCAAGGCTGGGCTTAGTGGTACATGAAGAGGACATGCAGAGAGTTTGAGACTGGTGGGTGCCAGGTATGGGATTGGCATGCATCCTGCAATACACAGCACTGATTCATCTATGCAGTATTTTGTTCTTGCACGCCCAATAGTAGTATTTCTCACAGGTTGGGCAGAAGAGCAGACATTGTGACATTTGAACTCCTGCATGCCCATTCGTGGTGGCTAATTGAGGGAGTTATGGAAAAGGCAAGCTGCTTGGGTTGGGCCCTGTATGTTCATCTGAATGTAGAGGGTCTCACTGGAGAAGACAGTTGTGTGGAACTGCCTCCCCACTCACTACTACTCTCTACTATTGCTTCCACCCTCCTTCATTGGTGAGGAGCGCAGATCATTGGCAATGCTTTATGTGGGGTGAAGGTGTCAGGCTCCATCAGTACTGTACATTACTGCTGCAAACGGGTGGGTCAAAGCACTATTGTATGGTGAAGTAAAAGAAGGGAGATAGCTCAGTTTATTATAGGTTATTTTACACCTAATAAATGATTACTTTTCTCCATTGAAGACGTAATATTGACTGCTTAACAAACAAAACGACTCTCATTACATGTAATGTAGGGTGTTTAGTTACCTCAGAGTTTCATGTATTTATAAAGGGACTCCTCAGTGACGGCCAATATCCTTAAATGTACCAAAGTGAGTACTTTAGACCATTTATGATGAGTGAGATTGAGAGGGGATGTACAAAAACAACCCTGCTTACAATGCAGGCCCCCTTGCGCCATGGTGCAAGGGTGCCTGTGTTGGCGATAGAAAGCACATTGTGTGCCAGTGCAGCGAAAGGATGTTATATACGGCACATTCCTGCCCTTTCCCTTTCATGCAGCGCTGCGCAGCCAGGTGACTTGCTGCACTGCACTGAGTGATTTTTTCATAGGTATGCCCTTCACTGCAAGTAAAACCTTAGGGTATGCTGTGTTGCTGTTCCATTGTGCATTTGTGGATGTTGCTAATGCGTTGATTATGTGAACAGGGTTCGATCAGGACGTAAGGTGGCTGAGATTTCCAGATTGAGAATGAGACTGAGATTGATTGGCAATGCGATTTATGAAAGGCAGCCTCAACTCCAGGTGTTGATTGCCGTCTGGGTGGGGAGTAGGGATATCTTCCACTGCTTTATTGTGCATTCATTATATCTTAAAGGTGGTAGAAGAGCAAATAAAGCTAGAATTATCCCTTATAATCGTAGTCATGAACACATTATTTCTCTCTTATAGACTGACACCACAATTGTGTATGACCCTATCCTTGATGTTCTCCAAAGGTCCATGTAGCCCTGGCATGCCATTATGATATATGAAGAGGTCTAATAAAGTGAGATAAAAGTAAAGTGCTTACTTAGGTTGAAGAAGGGGAAGAGGGTTTCCCGTGAACTGCGATAGTCTATTGAAGGTGGCAAGATCTTATATGGGTAGAAGGCAGTGGCGTCACTAAGGGGGTGCGGACCGCACCGGGTGACACCCTCACATGGGGTGACACCATCTGGTTACACTGTGTATGTAACTCAGCTCCGCAGCCTCGCCTCTGCTCTGTTTCTATTTAAACTTATCCTCAGCGGCGCACGCACAAATTCAAAGCACATTTCATGTGTTTATTTTATTTCAGTCACTTTGAGAAAAGCCGAGAACTGTGAGGGAGAAACCATGGGGGGGGGGTGGAGCGGGTGGAGAAGGCGACGAGGATAGGGTTAAAAGAGCAGCAGGCGGGGAAGGGGGTGCAGGCGGATGGGCCGGGATGGTGCAGGCAGAGAGGGAGATGGTGCAGGCAGAGGGTGAAATGGTGCAGGCAGAGGGGAGATGGTGCAGACAGAGGGAGAGATGGTGCAGGCGGAGGGGAAATGGTGTGGACACAGGGAGAGATGGTGTGGACACAGGGAGAGATGGTGCAACCAGAGGGGAGATGGTGCAAGCAGAGAGATGGTGCAGGCAGAGGGTGAGATGGTGTAGGCCCTATGGAAAGATGGTGCAGGCAGGGGGTGAAATGGTGCAGGCGCAGAGGAGATGGTGCGGACAGAGGGAGAGATGGTGCAGGCAGAGGGGACATGGTGCAGGCAGAGGGTGAGTTTGTCCATCCGGTAAGATGTGAGGGGGTGACACCGTGAGTTACCCGCACCGGGTGACACCAACCCTAGTGACGCTGAAGGTAGAGGGTGATGTCAACCTGTAAAGTGCTCTCTAAAGGAAGAAGAAATTGAGGGTTGCTGTTAGAGTCACAAGCAGTGCAAACAATTCTATTGCAAAGTCTGGTATACTCACATTGATAATACTGCTGCCAATACATGAAGTGCTAATTTGGCTACCATCAGAATAAGGGAGGGATACTAACAAATCTCCCTAAAACTTGGAAATGTACTTGTGTGGTCCCGTCAAGCCACATTTATAAACAAGCTTCAACTAAATAATGAAAACTAGCCTTATCAATCTAATGATTTTTGATCTTCATTTTAAAATCTGAATTCATACTTGGTTAAGATGCTATCTATCATAGGCACAGATGCCTGGAGGGCCTCCCAAGTTTTGAGATGCGCCTCTAATGCAGATACAGCACTTCCGTCAATTTCTTCTTATTATTTGATGACTGGCCTAGCTATGCACAATCCGAATTAGAGAGTGTGGCCCCTGTAAGTAGAATAACTATTGCAGTAGATAACTATTGCATTTCTTCATCAGATGGCTTTGCTTTGGTCGGATAAGAGATGGATGTCTTCGTAGAGTTTTATTGTCATAAATCGACACATTTTATAACATTATGGATCGTTTTGTTAATCAACCTGATGCATGGGCTATATATATTTTATTTTATTTTATTTATTTTAGCTGTTTTATAACGCGCTCTGTTACCACCAGAGTATCCTGGCGCGAAAGGAGAGAGCAAACAGGTGGCCAAAAAAACCCTTAAAACTAGTCTAATAAGCAAATCTAAAAAGATGCGTTTTCAGTGCCTTCTTAAAAGGTACAAAATTCTGGATTGATCTCAAAAACAATGGCAGAGTGTTCCAAGCAGAAGCCGCAAGGACAGCAATTGACTGGCCTCCAAGACGCACTCGCCGAAAGCGAGGCACGCTCAACAAATTATGATCAGCTGAACGTAGAGATCGAGTAGGGGCGTAGCGGCTAAATCTTTTCTTCAGATACGAAGGCCCAAGGTCATTGACTGCTTTAAATGCTAGAGTCAGGATTTTAAAAGTAATCCTTCGTGATACTGGCAGTCAATGTAGTTCTTTCAAGAATTATTCTTATATTTTCACCGTACCCTACATGTTTTATGTTTGAAACAAGTACTCTTAATAATGTGCTGAAAGTTATATGATTTTCACAAGTTGTTAACACATTTCCATAAAAATAAAATACAACGTAGCGTTAGAAAGATATTTAAACCTTGGAGCCCTATTGTGCTACAGTGTTAACTGTTTGTTACTATTATAAGTCAACAGAAAATACAGAGGAACGTGATTGTCATGTATCCCCAAATCAGCAATTTTGTGGTTATTTCAGATATCAAGGCATTCCCACATTGAACCGCCCACTTTCAGTACAGCTGACAAAATCTACTCATGGAAAAGTTTGTATGGGTAAGACTTTTTCAAGAGACATTTAAATCAGGTTTTGTGAAAGCAAAAGAGAATTTACATGCATTAAATAAAAATGGAAAATCTTGCCAGTTGATCTTACAGGTGTAAATAGCTTAGTAAATCAAGCCACAACATTGGTTATATTTTCTACCTCGTGTGCCCCACAAAGGTCTGTACGTTAACTCTGGTTCACCAAGCTCATGTTTGATAGAATCACTGAAAAGCAGCTTCGTATTTACTGGGAATGGTGGTAGCAGCTGCTATGCATGGTATGTGTATGTGTATTTCTATTCCTTGCACTTCTCTTTCTACCCTTGGTCTCTCTCGAGGGCGTGGAGGCAGCCACAGAAACAGAAAACAAACAGGACTCTAACAGGCGTGTTTACTTTCTTTAGTTTCCACCCTTTGTGCTTCCTCTTACCTCTCAGCAGCAATACGAAGTTGTTGAGAGGCTACAGGGTAGGACAGGGTTTTGGCAGTGAAAGGGTGATGAAGACACTTCACTACTCCTATTATTTTGGTGAATTCACGTCCATGCGTGTCAGCTCAGAGAAAGCAATGCTATCATTTAGATGTGCTACAAATAAACCTTGTTTAGTCTTCCAAAGGAACCTGCGGCTGTAAGCAGATCTGTATCCGCTCATAGCAAACAACTATGTGAAAACATGTGGAAGTCGTTTTGGCTGCTAACATGCTGCACAAAGTAAAACTGTTGTTAGTGATAAGTGTACCAAATAGAAAAAAAGGAATTATGAACTGCAGAACTGTGTTTGTGGAATTCATGTAAGCGTGACCATGTAATCTGATTCATGTGTGAGTGATGAAACAAGCACTTGGCACTGGGATTTACACTTCAAGAATGCACCACTGCGGTCGCATGACATACCTGCATGTACAAGCAATGACTACGAGAGGCATTTCTCATCCACTAGGCGACAGGAGCGCTTGCTACCTAGTATTTTACCACCAGCGGTGCTTAGGCCTAAAAATGCATGAGATTATGTACATTTTGGAAGTGAGAGTACATCCATTAATTGAATGTATTTGAATGCGCATGGTTTCCATACAAACATATTGATCTGACCCTGGAATGAAGTGCCTAAAAATCCTGGGGCTTATTAATGAGCCCTTCCTCACTTTTGCACCGCTGGTGCGTTACTTTTTGTGACGCACCAGCAGGGTAACAAATGCTCCATGTTGCGCCATATTTACAAGGTGACGCATCTAGATAGATGCGTCACTTTGTAAACCCCTGCACCATATTATACCTGCGCCAGGTGTAATGTATGTAGGGTGGGCGTTCTGACGCAAGTAAGCCACGTAGAAGTGACGCAGTGAAATGTATAAGATTTCACTGCGTCACTTCTAGGATGGAAATGCATCAATATCTTACGCCTGGCTCACAGCAGGTGTAAGACTGGCGCAGGCACATTTGAAATGGGACTTGCCCATGTGAAATAACCCATTGATGGAGTTGCATCACTTTTGTGACACACTCCAGCAATGCGTCATTTTTGCGCCTACAGATACGCTAGAAATACTGACATATCTGTAACTCCATGCGACATGATGCATCATACTATAAATATGACGCAGCCAGCATGTCGCAAAGAGGGTGCCATGAAAAGTGACGCATCGCTGTTTTCCCTCAGCGATGCATCACCTTTCATAAATGAGGCCCAGAATATCATTCAGTTGGGAAAGTTATCTGTAATGGATACTGTTTATATTGTAATGCTGTACTTCAGTTCCAGTGCTCTCTTCTGTACAGAAGGCTTTACAATAGCATTGAACAGCCAAAGCCTCTATACAACCAGGAGAGATCTGTCAATACCAACGATATAGGAGACCTATATAAGGGCCAACTAGCATGTGTAAATGAAGGAAATACATTTTAAGCTCAGAAAAAATCTGGAATTCGGACTAGGATAACATGTCTATTTCACACAGAGCAGTTCCCACATGGAGATGGTTATTTTACCCAACTGAAGAGTATTGACCTCAGAGCAAGAAAAGACGGAGTATTGTATTGTACTGTATTGTAATAGATCCAGTGGGATTCGAAACTGTGACAATGGACTCAGACACAGATCTCAGCACGAGGCTACGTGAGTCCCTGTAATGAAAGACAGTAAGGGCCAGATGTAGGTAGGCTTTTACCGGTCGGTAACGGCCGAATTCGGCCGTTACCGACCGGTAAAAGGAATTTGAGATGTAGGGGGCAAATTATTACAGAATCGGTAAATTTACCGATCAGTAAATTTACCGATTCTGTAAATTACCGAATCGGTATTTTTACCGATTCGGTAATTTTGAGATGTAGGTGGGACTCTACTGAGTCCCACAAGCCTTACAGAATCGGTATTTTACCATCAAATTCAATTTGATGGTAAAATACCGATTCCGGTGTACATGCACATGTGTGCATGCACACCTATGCCATATGACAGGCAGACCTGCCCTTAGGGTATGCCTGCCACATGGCACCCGAGCCTCTTTTGGGGGTGCCAGAGGGTGTCAAAGTGACACCCCCTGCACCCTTGTGACATTCGGTATTTACCGATTCGGTAAATACCGAATCGGTAATGCCCATGCATTCCTATAGGCTTCAAAGCCCATAGGAATGAATGGGCATTACCGGTCGGTAAAACATCTGGATGTACCTACATCTCCCTGCTTCTATTTTACCGATTCATAAATACCAAATTGGTAAAATTCGGTATTTATGAGTCGGTAAAATAGATTTACCTACATCTGGCCCTAAATGCATACATGACGGTCAATGAACACCCCCGTGCACTTCTTTTTTGTGCTCTGGTTTTCAGCCTCTTACTTGCATCTGACCTTCCTCCCTCATGTAAACATGCAAGTATTATCCCCATCCCCATTCTAACATTAGCCCATTGTCCCTTCTCCCTTTCTTTCTAAAGGAGCCGTCTTCCCCGAGCTTTATTCCTGCTTTAATTCCAGTTGACTTTTCCCCCCTCTTCAGTATGAGGTTCGTGCTGATCCTTTATGGAAACTGCTCCACTTCTTGTCAAATCTCCAATCGCAGCATAGCACGACAAAGAAGCCTCTCTTCTTCTCCTTCTTTATCTTCCTTTGGAACAACAAAACAGTGGGTCAATTTTCAGCTAATTCATCACTCTTATGTTGTGTCTTTGGAAGAGCAGAATTCGGATTCCCTTCACCTCTATGCTGCTGGCCAGGTGGGCTGGAGAGGCCTTTTATTTTACCGGGCATTTCCAAGGTGGGTTGGAGCCCCTGGAGGATGGTGTGTAAGTACAGGGCCATTCCTGGTGCCTCTGTCACTTTCCCCAGATCTCAGAGTTTAACTGCAGCAGGAAAGAGGAGGCTTCAACAGAGAGAGAAAGGGAGGGAGGGGTAATGTAGAGGAGAAAACGATCAGAAGGGGAGAAGAGAGAGA